>NC_133325.1:754009127-755209127 GCF_042186555.1 Aquarana catesbeiana
TGGAATTTTTGTGTAATAAGGACCTCATTAGGTTATGGGGAAAAAAAAGTAGGCAGAGTCTTGATGATCTGGAATCCTGCACTGTCTTGGCGTTGTTCCCGACAGCATATGTTGTATGAAACCGACCCGGAGCGCAAATCTAATGTGAGTAGGCAGCTTGTCTGGTACAGCTAATTACTATCAGGCAACAGCCAGAATGATCCAAGTGCTTCAGGAAATTAAGCAATGTTTTTACTTTTTAGTTAAAGGTGACATGACCAAATCTTATTTGCTGTGGATTGCTTTGTGCTCATCATACCAATTAATTCAGTACAAGTCTGTGATCCAACAGTGCATTGTTTGTGAACTTCACATGAAGTGTGTCATCAAAGTATTTTGTTAGAAATGTGGTGGGATGGAGTCAACACGTTTTGGGATGGGGTCCATGTGGACTAAGTTTCCAGTGCGTGACTTTCTTTCCACCAGAAGTAAAGTGCTGGGGGGGGGGGTCAAGTGTAGGGACCTAGTAAACCTAGTACAATGGATATAGGCAGTGATCGCTGCTATATCCACTGACAGCTGATCATTGTAACCGCGAGTGTTACAATGTATCAGACTGTCATTTTCTGAATGAATTAGCAATCTCTATACAGATTCCATTCATTCATGTCAAGTGCTACAGAGAAAATTACTATCTTTAGTCCCTTTCTCTGTCTCAAAAAAAGAAATATGGGGGTCTGTTTGTACCTCTGATATCTCACCAAAGACCCCCACCCCCTAAAATTTTTATTTTTTTTTTATAATAATCAAAAAAAAAAAAAAGTAAAAAACACAAACCTAGTAAGACTCCCCAGGTCCACCCGCACTCACCTCTCCATGACGACGGTCTCCCCCCCACCCCTCCATGGCTTCCTCAGCTTCTCCTCCCGGCTAACCCTATACATCCTGACTGGCCAGGAGGAGAAACCGGAAGACAATAGCGAATATTAATAGGCTATTGTCACAATATTGAAAATTGTGTCTGCTGACCCCTGCAGAGCAGGCAGATGACAGGTCCGCTCCGCTGATGCAGAGCGGACACAGCCTGCTTTTCTCCGTGGGGCAGTCGGATGGAAATGGACTGCCTGTCCATTTCCATTGGATACCATCCGAACTGATCTGCTTGATGGATGGGGAATGGACTCCCCTCCCCATCCGTCTGTTTTTAGCGGACTGGACTGGATCTGTTGTAGGCAGGTGTAAACGGACACAGGGTATACACTGCGTACCTTTACAGGTGTTCCATGCATCTCTGTGCAGATAGTCCCATTGATGTCATTTGGGATGTAGCATGAACATGAACAGAGCCGTTGCTCCCAATTTTACATCCATGTAAGTCCGCATGCATGCCCCTGAGCTCACACTGTCTGCATTCAGGGTCAGGTACCCACATGGATGTCAGATTGGGAACAGCAGCTTGCCTGTGCAGCCGTTGCTTCCCAAATGACATAAATGACACTGTCTGTATGGGGATGCACGGAACACCTGTGCATCCCTGTGCGGAAAAACATGGCCCCCCATGGGCCTCCATGGGCATATTCTTTAGTATGCCATATGTAAACGTTACTTTAGTAGCAATTTAGCAGGAATTTTAATCTAAGAAAGTTATGTTGTGTTTATGTGCACTATTAATGATTTTAGTGTATTTTTAGATTAAGCTTTTATATTTAGTAGGGATTTAGCAGGAATTATGTAAAATTAGCTGTGTTTTTATCTGCGAATAAAGGTTTTAGTGTATTTTTTTGCAAATATATTGGTTTGATAAACATTGGCACAAATACTGCGGGGTCTAAAAAATCAGTAGCACCTTCTTTTTATTCTACTGGTCATGTGCTTTCAGAAAATATATTGTTTTGGGGGTGTTTGATAAACTCTGAAAGCTATAAGTGAAAAATAAAAAAGCAAAGGAAAAATTGCAAAAATGGTCTGGCCACCTGAGTGTACAAAATTGAGCACAGGGCCTGGCAGCGAAAGGGTTAGTAAGCTTCCACTTTTGACAGCTTACATCCCCAGTGTTATTCACTGCTGGCTGCTACAGTGTTTTCTACCTGTGCAGTGAGCAACACATTCTACTCCATTTTGTTCATTTCAACACATATCATTGGTTTCATTCCTGTACTCCCTAAATTTTAGTTTAGCCTAAATTCTATTCTTTTTTTTTTTTTTTTTTTTTAAATGAAGGCTTGGTTCCACATATACAGGTGCAGCTCATAAAATTTGAATATCATCAAAAAGTTAATTTATTTCAGTAATTTAATTCAAAAAGTGAAACTCATATTTTCTTTCTCGAACATCACGGGACACAGAGCCACAGTAATTACTGATGGGTTATATAGGTATCACTGGTGATTGGACACTGGCACACCCTATCAGGAAGTTCAACCCCCTATATAATCCCTCCCCCTTGCAGGGATACCTCAGTTTTTACGCCAGTGTCTTAGGTGATGGACGTGTAAAGATGTCCTGTGCTGAGCTCCAAAGGGAATATCTTAAGATCCTATACTGGGGCAAGCCAGGCGAACCGGATCCATTCAAAGTGTCTTTTCATGGCCGAATTGAATGTTACCCGGGCCTCGTGTCCGAAGAAACGAGGTTTTACCCGTAATGCTTCTCTTTTTAGAGAGCTGGACCCCGCAGATCAGAAAATGGCTTTAAACTTCCTAATTTCTGGCGAGGTGCTTTACGGTCCCAGAACTGTTGGATCCCCCTACTGATGGGGGCCCCAGTCTCTGACGGTTTTTTCAAACGGAGCCCACCGTGAGAGGTGAAGATTGGGTCTGTGTAAACAGCACCCTGCGGCTGGATAAGGTAAGAGGAGATTCCACAGAATTTTTTAGTTCTAGTGGCTTTTCTCCTTTAAGGTAAATGCATGCTATGCCTATTGTGACCACCGGGGGCTGCCAAGAGCACAAACCTACACATGCTGACTGACTGTCTCAGGTGTTCAGTGCTGATTATGTCCCAGCATCTCAAAGCAGGCTGCAAGCAGGTAAGGTGGAAAGGGGGATTTCTCATGTTTGAATGTTCCCCCCAGGCTAGAGAGGGGCCACAGGGGTCTAGAAAGTGGTTATACCACCCGGGCTCTCTGAAGATAGCCGTTCAGGCAGATCTTGTTACCAGTCTCCCTCCTCCCCTCCTCCCCCCCCCCCCATCCCCAGCCTTTTCTCCAGAAGCATGACAGGAGAGTCGGCAGTGCGGGAAGCGCTCGTTTTTTTCAAAACTTGAGGGGGGGGGGGGGGTGGCGGTAGAGGAGGGGGCGGGATGTCAGCACAGAGTGTTTAGACTCCCACTCAGGCCAGCTGCAGGCTATTAAAGGCACTCTGTACAGGTGCACTCAGCCTTCTGAGAGACGCAGAGCTGACGGTCGCATGTAAGGTGGGACACAGGCATTCTCCTAGGCAGCATTTACTGAAGTAACACCAGACTGAGCATTGGGTAGCAAGGCTTTTAGCCAGACTACATCGCTCAGCGGGCAGTGTTCATTTGTATACCTCACACCTTGTTGCTTTGCACTATGGGTAGAAGAGGTTCAAGCACCCCAGGAACCAGAGACACTAGGGGATCTCGTTCAGGTTCTGAGGGCCCCCTGTCGGCAGCATCCTCCCCCCCTAAAGATGGGCCAGGGACGGCTAGCCAGGGAGAGCCATCGGGGTCAGGGGCTACACCTGCTTCTGGCACTTCAGCCCCTGTATATATTACACAAGAGGTTTTTTCCTCAACCATTAATGGTCTAGAGGAAAGATTAATGGCCGTGATTACGTCTTCACTCAGTGGAAGAAAACGCACTAGGCTTTCCTCTGTTCCCCAAGACCCTCAGACAGAGGAGTTCTGGGATAAAGGAGATGAATCCCTTTCAGAGGATTGGGATGGGATGGATGATTCCTCTTCGGAGGATTCAGGTGGAGAGGGACCTTCTGCGACTTCCCAAGAGGAGAAAGTCTTAGTGCAGATCCTCACTGGATTGGTCCGCTCCACATTTAAGTTGCCCATACCTGAAACTGCTAAAGAATCCTCTTCTGCTTTGGGGTCACTGAAACCTTTCCAAGCAGCACATGCTTTTCCTGTTCATACTTTACTTGAAAAGCTTATTTATTCTGAGTGGGATCACCCAGACAAACGTTTTTTTCCGCTGAGAAAGTTTTCAACACTTTATCCGATGGAAGAAAAGTTTATGAAAATGTGGGGAATACCGGCTATTGATGCCGCCATTTCCTCCGTAAATAATAGCCTGATTTGTCCTGTAGACAATGCTCAGATGCTCAGGGATCCTGTAGATAAAAGGATGGAATCCCTATTGAAGGATGTTTTCTCCTTAGCAGGATCAGTGGCCCAACCTGCAGTAGCAGCGATTGGAGTCTGTCAATACTTAAGAGACCATGTTAAGCAGGTCATCAAAGTATTACCTGAACAGCAGGCCCAGGGGTTTGCTAACCTTCCAGCGGCCTTATGCTTTGTGGTTGACGCCATTAGAGATTCTATCGTGCAAACCTCCCGTCTTTCACTGGGGTTGGTGCATATACGTAGAATCCTATGGTTGAAAAATTGGTCAGCCGAAGCACCATGTAAGAAGCTACTGGCTGGGTTTCCATTTCGTGGTGCAAGGTTGTTTGGAGAGGACTTGGATAACTATATCAAGAGAATCTCTTGTGGGAAAAGCACTCTCTTACCTGTCAAGAAGAAGAGTAAGCGTCCCTCTCTCAAACGGACTCTTTCTCCAGCGCCGGGGGCTTCAGCCTCCAGGCAGTCTCGACGGCCGCCTCCATCGGGGTCCAGAGACAAGAGTCAACCCCAGGGACAAAAGAAGTCCTGGGGAAAGAAGCCTACTAGGCAAAACACTAAGACCTCTGCATGAGGGGGCGCCCCCGCTCACTCGAGTGGGGGGAAGACTGCGACAGTTCTCAGAGCTCTGGCACAAGGACTTCCAGGACAGATGGGTAGTCTCCACGGTAACCTTAGGGTACAAGCTGGAGTTTCAGGAATTCCCTTCTCCTCGGTTTCTCAGATCAAATGTTCCCAGAGACCCAGAGAAGAAGCAGTCGCTCCTTCTAGCGTTAGAGCGACTTTTGTCGCAGGAGGTCATTATGATAGTTCCCGCAAAGGACCAGGGATTGGGCTTCTATTCCAACCTTTTTACGGTCCAAAAGCCAAATGGGGATGTCAGGCCCATTTTGGACTTAAGGGATCTGAACCGATTCCTAAGGATTCAATCCTTCCGCATGGAATCAATTCGAACAGTAGTTCCCACCCTGCAGGGAGGAGAATTTCTGGCATCAATAGACATCAGAGATGCATATCTGCATGTGCCCATTTTTCCTGCTCATCAGAAGTTTCTGCGCTTCGAGGTAGGAGGGCGCCATTTCCAGTTTGTGGCTCTGCCTTTCGGGATAGCCACTGCACCTCGAGTGTTCACAAAGATCTTGGCTCCTCCTCTGGATTAAGGGCTCAGGGTATAGCTGTCATAGCATACCTAGACGACCTGCTCTTGATAGACCGGTCGGTAGCCTCTTTGAATGGAAACTTGAGGACCATGGTCAGGTATCTAGAACACCTGGGTTGGATCCTCAACTTAGAAAAGTCTTTCCTAAAACCAGTAAGAAGACTGGAGTATTTAGGTCTGATTATAGATACAAGCCAGGAGAAAATATTTCTACCCCAGGCAAAGATCACTGCTTTGAGAGAGCTGATTCTGACAGTAAGGACCAAGAAGGGTCCCTCAGTCCGCCTTTGTATGAGGCTACTAGGGAAGATGGTGTCTTCATTCGAAGCAGTTCCCTATGCTCAGTTTCACTCAAGAATGCTGCAACACAGTATTCTGTTGACCTGGAACAAGAAGGTTCAGGCATTAGACTTTCCGATGCACCTGTCGCATGCGGTGCGTCAGAGCCTCAATTGGTGGCTCATACCCGAAGACCTGCAGAAGGGGAAATCCTTTCTACCGGTTACCTGGACGGTGGTAACAACAGATGCCAGTCTGTCAGGTTGGGGAGCAGTTCTGGAACAGGCTGCGGTCCAAGGGGTATGGTCCAAGACAGAGAGGACCTTACCCATCAACATTCTGGAGATCCGGGCGATACATCTAGCTCTAAAAGCCTGGACTATCAGGCTACAGGGTTGTCCGGTCAGGATCCAGTCCGACAATGCCACAGCAGTGGCTTATGTCAATCATCAGGGAGGCACCCGGAGCCGAGCTGCTCAAAAAGAGGTGAACCAGATCTTAGTCTGGGCAGAGATGCATGTGCCATGCATATCGGCAGTTTTCATCCCGGGAATAGAGAATTGGCAGGCGGACTATCTAAGTCGCCAGCAGTTACTTCCAGGGGAATGGTCTCTGCATCCCGACGTCTTTTGGGCCATATGCCAAAGATGGGGGGTTCCAGATGTAGATCTCTTTGCATCCCGATTCAACAAAAAGATAGACAGATTTGTGGCAAGGACAAAAGATCCTCTTGCATGCGGGACGGATGCGTTGGTGATTCCGCGGCATCGGTTCTCACTGATTTACGCATTCCCACCTATTCTGCTACTAACACGACTCCTTCGCAGGATCAGGCAGGAAAGGAAGTCGGTACTTCTGGTGGCCCCCGCTTGGCCCAGAAGGACTTGGTATGCAGAAATAGTAAGGATGACGGTGGGTTCCCCGTGGACCCTACCGGTACGCCCAGACCTGTTATCTCAAGGTCCAGTGTTCCATCCTGCCTTACAAACGCTAAATTTGACGGTTTGGCTATTGAGACCCACGTTCTGAAGAGTCGTGGGCTCTCAGGTCCTGTCATATCTACCTTGATTAATGCAAGGAAGCCAGCTTCCAGGATGATTTATCATAGAGTCTGGAAGGCTTATATAACCTGGTGTGAATCCAGAGGTTGGCATCCCAGGAAATATGTCATAGGTAGAATCCTTGATTTTCTACAGATGGGATTAGAGATGAAGCTGGCCTTGAGTGCCATCAAGGGCCAGGTCTCTGCTTTATCAGTATTATTTCAGCGGCCACTTGCTTCGCATTCTTTGGTCCGAAACTTTATGCAGGGGGTGATGCGTCTTAATCCTCCGGTTAAGGCGCCCCTAAACCCCTGGGACTTGAATTTGGTCCTGGCTGTGTTACAGAAACAGCCTTTTGAACCAATAAGTCAGATTCCTTTGGTCTTGTTGACAAGGAAATTTAATTTTTCTGGTGGCCATCTCTTCTGCTAGAAGAGTATCAGAATTAGCAGCTCTTTCCTGTAAGGAGCCTTATTTGATTATACACAAGGATAGAGTGATACTACGCCCTCATCCTAGTTTTTTACCGAAGGTGGTTTCTGATTTTCATTTAAACCAAGACATTGTTCTACCTTCCTTTTTTTCCAGATCCCTGTTCTCCGGAAGAGAGATCTCTACATTAGTTGGATGTAGTAAGAGCAGTTAAGGCCTATCTAGGGGCAACTACTCAGATCCGCAAGACGGATGTTTTGTTTGTGCTGCCAGTGGGTCCCAATAGAGGACAGGCAGTGTCAAAAGCTACCATTTCTAAATGGATTCGACAGTTGATCATTCAAGCTTACGGTTTGAAACAGAAGATTCCTCCGTTTCAGATCAGGGCACATTCCACAAGGGCTATTGGTGCTTCTTGGGCAGTGCATCACCGGGCCTCTATGGCTCAAATCTGCAAGGCCGCAACCTGGTCTTCAGTTCATACATTCACCAGATTCTATCAGGTGGATGTGAGAAGGCATGAGGATATCGCCTTTGGGCGTAGTGTGCTGCAGGCAGCGGTACAGGGTCCTCAGGTCTGATTGCACCCTACTTGGTCGTGGTTCCCCCCCCTCAGGTAGCATTGCTCTGGGACATCCCATTAGTAATTACTGTGGCTCTGTGTCCCGTGATGTTCGAGCAAGAAAATAGGATTTTTTAAAACAGCTTACCTGTAAAATCCTTTTCTTTCGAAGGACATCACGGGACACAGAGGTCCCGCCCCTCTTCTAATACACTATATTGCTTGGCTACAAAACTGAGGTATCCCTGCAAGGGGGAGGGATTATATAGGGGGTTGAACTTCCTGATAGGGTGTGCCAGTGTCCAATCACCAGTGATACCTATATAACCCATCAGTAATTACTGTGGCTCTGTGTCTCGTGATGTCCTTCGAAAGAAAAGGATTTTACAGGTAAGCTGTTTTAAAAAATCCTATTTTTTTTATATAGATTTATTACACACATTGATATATTTCAAACATTTTTTTTCTTTTAATTTTGATGACTATGCCTTACAGCTAGTGAAAACCCATAATTCAGTATCTCAGAAAATTTGAATATTACATAAGACCAACAAAAAAAAAGGGATTTTTAAAACAAATGTTGGCTTAGTGAAAAGTAAGTCCAGGTACAGTACAATATGCACTCGATACTTGGTCGGGGCTCCCTTTGCATGGATTACTGCATCAATGCGGCGTGGCATGGAGGCAATCAGCCTGTGGCACTACTGGGGTGTTATGAAAGCCCAGATTGCTTTGATAGCAGCCTTTAGCTCATCTGCATTGTTGGGTCTGATGTTTCTCCTCTTCCTCTTGACAATACAACACAGATTCTCTATGGTGTTTAGGTCAGGCGAATTTGCTGGCCAATCAAGCATAGTGACACCATGATCATGAGTAAACCAGGTATTGTTACTTTTGGCAGTGTGGGCAGGTGCCAAGTCTTGCTGGAAAATGAAATCAGCATCTCCATAAAGCTAGTCGGCAGAGGGAATAATGAAGTGCTCTAGAGCAGTGGTCATCAACCCTGTCCTCAGGGCCCACTAACAGGCCAGTTTTGCAAGATAACTGAAATACATCACAGGTGATATCATTTGCTGCTCAGTGATTGCAGTATTCTAGTCTGCATCTCCTCAAGGTAATACATAAAACCTGGCCTGTTGATGACCACTGCTCTAGAATTTCCTGGTAGAGGCCTGTACTGACTTTGGACTTGGTAAAACACAATGGACCAACACCAGCAGATGACATGGCTCCCCAAATCATCACCAACTGTGGAAAATTTTTCATTTGGAAAACAAGGAGAGAGCGGGGGCAGGGCTGAGCTGCAGCTCTGTGTCATATGGACACATAGAGTAGTTCTATTGAGGGCACTGGTCAAGGGGGGAGGAGACCGGAGTGCCACCGGGGGGCCCGCCCGAGAGGAGGATGAGGGCTGCTTTGTGAAAAAACTATTATACAAAGTGGGTAAGTATAACATGTTTGTTGTGTTTTTTTTTTTTGTTTTTTTTTAAGGAATCTTTAATACCACTTTAAAGATGAATGCCAGGTATGGCATATTTGTACGTAGTTACATTGGTCCAGCTTGGACCTCTGTAACTATGTATACACCATACCTGGCCGATGCCCCTGGAAGGTGGAAATCACTGAACTAGACAGCTACTTTAGTGATGTCCACTTGCTTTTGGGTCCTGTGCTGATCTTCTGCACTGTGAACATAAGGAGGTTGGCAGCACTGCGTGGGCAAAATTCAGAGAATGCTTTGCATTTTCTAAATGGAAACAAAACGTTCTCTGATTGTATGAGGTGGCGCTGTGATATCAAACCCTTCACGTTCACCTTCTCTGAATGGCGCCACATGGTTCTCAAGGAGTCCTAAAACAGTTTTATATAGTCTAAAAATTTTTAAACCAATGTTTAATACAGGGCATATCCATGACACTAGATTAACAGACCACGTCAGGTTTTCTACAACTGAAGTACAATCATCACTGACTGTGGAAAATTTTGCATTTCATTTGGAAATCAAGGTCCCAAAGTCTGGAGGAAGAGTGGAGAGGCACAGAATCCAAGTTGCATGAGGTCCAGTGTGAGGTTTCCACAGTCGGTAATGATTTGTGGAGTCATGTCATCTCCTGGTGTTGGTCCATTGTGTTTTATCAAGTCCAAAGTCAGCGCAGCCCTTTACCAAGAAATGCTAGAGCACTTCATTCTTCCCTCTGCTGACCAGCTTTATGGAGATGCGGATTTCATTTTCCAGCAGGACTTGGCACCTGCCCACACTGCCAAAATACCCGGTTTACTGATCATGGTGTCACTGTGCTTGATTGGCCAGCAAACTCGTCTGATCTAAACCCCATAGAGAATCTGTAGGATATTGTCAAGAGGAAGATGAGAGACACCAGACCCAGCAATGCAGATGAGCTGAAGACCACTAACAAAGCAACCTGGGCTTCCATAACACCTCAGCAGTGCCACAGGCTGATCGCCTCCATGCCCCGCCACATTGATGTAGTAATTCATGCAAAAGGAGCCCAGACCATGTATTGAGTGCATACTATACTGTACATGGGAAGGAAAAGGAAAGCTGCGCTGCAAAAAAAAATTCCTTATGTACTGTGTTTGCACATATCATGCAAAATTGAGCTGCAGCTTTTTTATTTTATTTTAGTTCATTTTATTTTGTTTAGGTATTAGCGCGGTATTTCTTCTCTGTTATATACTGTACATTGGCATACTTTTCAGTAAGCCAACATTTCTGTATTAAAAATCTTCTTTTTTTTTTTCTTTTGTTTTGTTTTGGTCTTATGTAATAATCTAGTTTTCTGAGATACTGAATTTTGGGTTTTCACTAGCTGTAAGCCATAATCATCAAAATTAAAAGAAAAAAATGCTTGAAATATATCACTCAGTGCAACACATCTTTTATAAAAGAGGAGTTTCACTTTTTGAATTGAATTGCTGAAATAAATAAACTTTTTGATGATGGTCTAAATTTATCAGATGCACCTGTATGTATGTCCGGTTTTGGTGCAGAGTTCGGTGGAATTTCCATTCACCGGTAGAGGTGCGAGTTTGACACTGAAATCATACCTGAACCGGAGTGAAAAACTAACGGGGCCCTTTTTAATTTCGCACCACAACCGGCCTGCATATATGTGAACAGGCTTCATTGAAGGCCGGTCTGGTTCAAAACGCATCCGATTCGCATATATGCGAACCAAGCCTAAATATTCAATTTTCACTGAGAAGAACTGACTGTGAATTATTGCCACATCTCATTTGTGTGCTTGGCTTTTTGTTAATGATGCATTGGTTTTCAGAAAACTATGAAGGCATTAGAATTTCCATGTAATTTTTAACAGGCTGCAAAGCGAGAACTTGAGCGTCAGAGACAGCTGGAGTGGGAAAGGAATCGGCGTCAGGAACTCCTGAACCAGAGGAACAAGGAACAGGAAGACATTGTTGTACTGAAGGCCAAAAAGAAGACTCTGGAGTTTGAGCTGGAAGCTTTGGTAAGTTCTTAGCTGACTTGATATCTTAAGAAGAGTGAGGCCAAAGGAGCTGAAAAGATCATTGTTTTTTTTTTTTTGCTCGTCCATTGTGTAGAATGACAAAAAGCATCAGCTGGAAGGAAAACTTCATGACATTCGGTATCGGTTGACCACACAGCGACAGGAGATTGAAAGTACGAACAAGTCCAGAGAGCTGCGGATTGCTGAAATCACACACTTACAACAGCAGCTTCAGGTGAATATATTGCTTTATTTTTAAGCATTATTTTTTATATAACAAAGCAAATTTCCAACAAAATTGATACTACATCATTTACGTTAAGTAGGATTATTAAAGAGGAGCTCCAGGCTCCCCCCAAAAAATTTAAGTCAGCAGCTACAATCACTGTAGCTGCTGACTTTTAATATGAAGACACTTACCTGTCTAGGGATCCAGCAATGTCCTCACCCGAGCCGATTCTTCAATTGACTTCTGGGGCAGGCACCGGCATCTCAAGTAAGGGAAAGTGGCAGTGAAGCATTGCGGCATCATAACCAGTTTCCTTACTCCGCATGGGTGAGCTGCGCCACGCCTTGTGAATGATCCCATAGTCTGTGTGTCCCAGAAGACTGTGGGGAAAGGAGGAGGGGTTGAACTTCCGGCTCAGATCGCTGCAGGGATCTAAACTGGAGGTTGGAGCGGGTACCTGTCAAAGCCCCAAAAAATGCCAAAAGGGGCAGGAAAGGGTGCAAACTAGGGTGGATATAAATCAATGATTTTTTTTTTTTTTTTTATCAGATTTATTTTAATAAAACGCTTTTGGAGAAAAAATCTAAAGATAATTTTCTATTTTAAGATACATTAATAATTTAGTTCAGGAGGAAATTCAGCTTAGTTATGTAGCTGTATATTCCTCAATATTTACATTTTTGGTAAACTCATTCATTGAATCCAAGCTCTGCAAGCTGAGATAGCATGCACTGCATTGATGCATTCACACAATTTTACAGTAACTATGAGATATGACAAAGTTCAGGAATCTTCCTTTATCCTATTGTTTTGCAGATCTATGTACACTACAAACTGTATGATTTGAATCGGTTCTGATATCGCTGTTTTACTAACCTGACAGCTTATTATTCTAAATGGGAAACCTTCATTTTGTTTGCAAATATTAAAGATTTTAACTACCAGCAAGAATAAGTCCTTACATTTAAAGAGCACCTGTCATTTCAGATCCATCATGGCAGTGCCTGTTGGTGGGCATCCACTCACCTTCTGCCGCCATGTCCCTCGCCTTGTTGTGTCACTGCAGCATCACCAGCCGTCTCATTAACCGGTTCCCGACCGGCCTCCGCAGTTATACTGCGGCAGAATGGCGAGCCGTCGTAGCTGTACGTCGGCCCTTTTAGACGCTGTAGGAGGCGCGCCCGCAGCTGGTGCCAGGAGCCGATGCAAGCACCCGGCGGGCTCGATGACCGCCGGGCACCCACGATCGATTCTGACAGAGCAAGAACCAGGATCTATGTGTGTAAACGCACAAATCCCGGTTCTCTTAGGGGAGAGGAGACAGATTGTGTGTTCATACTAAGTATATGAACACCGATCTCTCTCCTCCCCTAGTCAGTCCCAAACCCCCCCCCCCCCCCCCCACAGTTAGAACACACCTGGGGAACACAGTTAATCCCTTGATCGCCCCCTAGTGTTAAACACTTCCCTGCCAATGACATTTTATACAGTAATCGGTGCATTTTTATAGCACTGATCGCGGTATAACATTTGTGCAAACCAATCAATATACCTTATTGCAATTTTTTTTTTTACCAAAAATATGTAGAATACATATCGGCCTAAACTGAGGAAAAAATTAGTTTTTTGAAAAAAAAAGTTGGGATATTATAGCAAAAAGTAAAATATTATTTTTTTTCAAAATTGTCGCCCTTTTGTTTATAGCACAAAAAATAAAAACCGCAGAGGTTATCAAATACCACCAAAAGAGAGCTCTATTTGTGGGAAAAAAAGGACGTACATTTTGTTTGGGTACAGCGTCGCACGGCTGCGCAGTTGTCAGTTAAAGCGGCGCAGTGCCGTATCGCAAAAAATGGCCTGGTCATTGAACAGCCAAATCTTCCGGGGCTGAAGTGGTTAAAGTGAATGGGACTGTCGGTGAGTCAACAGCGGGTCAGAGGAAGAGCCTCTGCGGGACAGATGACAGTTGCTCTTTAAAAACGATTATTTCAATCAAGCCTTTTTACTAGTGATTTAAATTGTGGTTTAAAATTGACTTGATTTAAATCAAATCCACCCTGGTGCAAACAAGCGGAACTTCCCCCTTTGGGTGGAGCTCCGCTTTAAAAGCGCTTCAGTAAAGTATAATGAAAATGTTAAATGGCAAATACTTGTCTGTTCTCTCATATTGTAATAAACTTCTCTCCTCCAAGGGATTATATTATTTTTGTTGTGTGGAAAATCTTTGCAGATAGAAGTACAGATTCACTGACTGCAGTATCTTGAGGCTGCAAGCTTCTTTGGTGATCACATGACCAGAACCTGTCCATTGGTCATGTGAACTGCATCAGAGAAGCAAGAAATGTAAGGATGCAGAAAGGAAGCACTTTTTTTTATTTTATTTTTTATTTTTTTCTACATTTATCTCCATTGTTTGTTTTCTGGTACATATTCTCTTATGGCAATCTATGAGCAAAGTATGAAGACTGTTTTGTTTGGTTTGTGGAATAATGTGCATTTTTAGCATTTAGATTTCAATAAACAAACTGTGTAAAAAGTTGCAACTCCTGAACTGCTTTCCATATTTTTTTTCCACAGGAGTCTCAGCAGCTGCTTGGAAAATGGATTCCTGAGAAACAGTCCCTAAATGACCAATTAAAACAGGTTCAGCAGAACAGTTTGCACAGTAAGCCCATACTTTTCCTTGTGTACAAATATTAGAGTTATTATGTCTTTGCAGAAAGGTGTCTCTTTTTACACACCCAGCACTTCGCAAAAAAAGTTTAATTTCTGCATGGACTTCTTCCCTGAGTACATCAGTTGTAGTAGTAGGGATGCAGTTTGCTATTGTTCAGGTGTGTGCGTGTTTGGGGAAAGGGGGTGGGGTTAGATCCAAGTACAGAACATTTTTTTCAATTTGGCATATATCCCGCAGTTCTGTTGTCATTTTGATGCAGTCAGAATATTTGATGTGGAGGTTGGGTACACCTTCCAAATGCTACCTCGACAGAAGTATGTGGCATGCTGTACACTTTCTACCATGGAAACCTTGGAGTACAAAATAACACTGCAGTTACACAGTTACTGAATGAACCCCTTGTAAAAATACACCTGTCAAACATTAGTACCTGTTTATAGCGGCTTCCTCTGTCTTCCTCCTTCCCAACTAGGACTTATGCGCACTTCAGCTTAAAAAAAAAAAAAAAAAAAGATGCTTTTACATGCATTTAAGCTTTTATTTCAGCTTGAAGAAGTTTTTGCTTTTTTGTGCTCTTGTGCACTTTTTCTTTTGAGCTTTTTTGAGCATGAGCATTTTTTTTTTTTTTCAAAAACCTTCCTAAATAGTATTTTCTGAACCACCGTATAAACAAGACAAAAAAATTTTTTCAAGCCTTTGTGAGCTCTTTGGGGCACTTCATTTAAAACCGCGAGTTTGGTGGGGGGGGTTTTCTGCCTGTAGGAACATATGCCTGAAAACGCCAAAGTGTGCATAGACACAGTGGCTAACATGGGGGAAGTTTCTAGGTGGAAAAAAATAAGAGCTCAAAAGCCTGTAGGAGCAAGCTCCTTTTGATCTACACTGTGCATGAGCACTTAGGATTGATGCACACTGCAGCTCAAAAAAATAAAGCTGCTTTTACAGGCATTTGAGCTTTTGTTTCTGCTTTAAGAAGCTTGGGCTTTTTTGTGCTTTTGTGCACATTTTTATTTTGCTTCATGCTCTTTTGAGCTTTTTTTTTTTTGAGCGTAAGCATTTTTTTTTTCACAAACCCTCCTAGATAGTATTTTCTTAACTACTGCATAAACAAAACAAAAAGCTTTTCCAAGCTTTTCTGAGCTTTTTTTTTAGCTCTTTTGGGCACTAGCTCCTCAAAAACGTGTGTTTTGGTGATTTTTTTTTCCTGCCTTTAGGAGCATATGCCTGAAAAAGCCAGTATTGCATGTACACATTGTCTTACATGGAGGGGATGAAAAATTAGAGGCAGAAAAAGCTCAAAAGTCTGTAGGAGCCACTTCTTCAAGCTCCTTTGAGCTGCAGTGTGCATGAACCCTAACATGAACTTCCAGCTTGGAGCAGGCTCTCCAAACATAATTGGGTCATTTGACCATAGTACTCAGGACTACATGTCCCATCAGCCATTGTGCTAGTGGTAATGTACCCACCCCTCATTGATTGGTTAAATTTGTCTGTTGCTGACATGCACAGACAGCCTGAAAGGATAACAAAATGCTCTCTATACTTTATTAAATATAAAGGTTTTTTAAAAAAAAAAAAAAAAAACTTTTTGTTGCTGAGGATAAAGCACCACAAAAGGCACAGTTCAGTCATGCCCCTGGGAGGAGGAACCATCTGTGTGTTTTCAGCTTGGATTCCCTGTTTGTGACAGAGCAGGTAGCACCCTCATGTCGGCATGTAGCCGCATTCCTTGGAGTGTGCAGAATACTCTGCAAAGGAGAGGAGACAACTCAAAATCAGATAACATTGGCAGCAGTAAGGAGACAGGATAAAAACTGAGCAAATTACGAGGTTTAAACAAAAAAAAACGCATATTGTTGAAATCTGCAATAGGGACACAGACGGTGAGGGGTGGGGGAAGCAGTGTGGGTGTTTTTAGTGTGTTCCTTTTCCACAAAAAAAAAAAAACACAACAGGTGTTATAATACTTACCAATTCTAGCAAAAATTCTAAATATCAAAATAGGCATCATCTGCACTAGAAAAAATGTGCCAACATAGGGGCCCACCTTGCTTTGCAGGGTTTCAGTGAAGGAAGGGGCTACTTGCCATTTGGCCTGAAAAATTAAAGTGGTTGTAAACCCTTACATATACCCAGTGAAATGACTGGCCTCAGGTGATACACAGAGATGAAACCAATCCTCCTACATACGTTGTACCTGTGTTTCTGCAGTCTTCTCTTCAGCTGTTCAAAGTCCAAAATTTTTAAAGCTTGTGTGAGCGGTGAGAAAAAAAGGGGCGGAGAGCTTAAACTACACTCTGCAGAGCTCAGTGAGGAGAGCTCTGACAGCTGATTGACGGGAAGGGATACACCCCCCTCCACACAGCAGACAGGAACAGAGCTGAGGCTGTCAATCTGCTGGAGCTACCTCCCTTGTCACCTCTTTTCCTCTTGGTGTCAGGAAAACTTGCCAGAAATGATTCATGCTGATAGCAGAGGAAGGATGTAGCAAACAGGAATGACACTTAGTGCTCTTAATTGAGACAATATGCTTTGTTCATATTTTGTCTGAGGTTTACAACCACTATAAGTAAAACAATATATTGGCATAGCTGTGGAGTGTAGCCATACTTGCTTCAATAATTGTAATTGTTCTGGCCTGTCCCCAGGAGATTCCCTCCTATCGATGAGAAGAGCTTTGGAAGCCAAGGAAATTGGCCGTCAGCAACTCAGAGACCAGCTGGATGAAGTGGAGAAGGAAACACGAGCAAAACTTCAAGAGATCGATGTATTCAATAATCAGCTAAAGGTATCGGCTTTTTACACACTCCTTTCTGTCCTTTCTTTTCTTTTTTTTTTTCACCGCATCTACTAAAACCTCATTTTTATCTGACACTTCATTTTACAATTTTGTCCTATTGTGTTTTGTTAATTTTTTGCATGTTAATCACTGCTGTTTTGGAAGAGATGCCACATTTTAGTGAAAAGGATAAGTGCACCTTTGGAACATGTTACATGTTCTCTTTGTTTTTAGGGTGTTATATGTAACATGTTCCAGCTCCTGCACCCTCTCCCCCCAATTCCCCCCCTTCCATGTGACAGCGGGCGGTGGTTCCTCTCCCCCACCCAGTGTCACTTTTCAAAAGTGGAAAAGCTGAGAGAAAATCCCATAGATTTAATCAGAATCACAAAGATTTTTGTTTTTTTTATTATCCAATCAGGATTTCACTGTTTCTATTTTCCAATATCCAATTAGAACAGAGAATGGAGGTCCAGTTACTCAGTGTTATTTTCTCCACTTTGATTTCAGGCTCAGTAATGCAAAGCAACCAATTTTTTTTATTTTTGTTTTATTTTTTTTCAGATTATTTAGAGATTCAGTCCCATATTCCCCTCATCTTGATTCCTTCATCCCTTTATGTGCGGTGAATGGTGTTTTTTCTACATTGGATAAATGCCAGTCACTGCAAGGGCATAAAGAAAACAATTGTTTTCTATGTACCTTGTTTACGTTACAATGCTGGTGTGATGTGCAATGCAGTGCTAAAAAATGCAGACTTGCTGTGTTTTTCTGCAGCACATGGATGTCACCGCATGTCATCACACTGAATCACAACGCACCATGCTGTTGAATACATGAATGAGGTGTCATTTATAATACAATTCAAATAAAGATGAAAAAAAAAAGTAAACATTGCGATGCTGAAACATGCATCGACCACCCCCTAAGAGAACTCACACTGATGGCTCTCTGCATGGTAAAACACTGCATTTTACCATGCAGGTTGGTGTGAGTAAGCCCCAAAAGGACTAATCAGATTTGTTGACACGGTATAGGCAGTGATGAGAAATTTTGATTTAGAATTAAGTTCTAGCGTGAAAATGGTATTCCTTTTGGCATCATTTATAGTCAAATCCACCAGGACTGTTAATGGAAGGACTGCAGGCTGAGAGGGCGAGGGCTAGGAAACAGTGAGGTGTCCACTGCCTCACCTACCAACAACTTTTAGCATAGAGTACCAGAAGAGTTTAACCACCTTAGGACCAGGCCTTTTCCAGAAATTCTTGTTTAGAAGTTTAGAAGTTTACATTTTTAAATTAGTATTTTTTATATATATATAATAATATAATATATATAAAATAATATATATTTTAATTTTATTCGATTTTATTTTTTAAACCGAGACCCTAGATAAAATGGCGATTGTTAATTTTTTTTTATCACACCGTATTTGTACAGCGGTCTTACAAATGCAATTTTTGGGGAAAAAATTCACTTTTTTTTTGTACTCTGTGAAAGATGATGCTCCGCCGCGTAAATGGATACCTAACCTGTCATGCTTTAATGTTGCGCAAGCTCGTGGAATGGCGACAAACTAGGTTACTTAAAGTGGTTGTAAACCCACTTTGAAAAAAAAAAAACTAACAACTGCAAGACAAAGGCATAATGAGCTTGTATGCATAGTATACTAGCTCATTATATAATCACCTGAGATCGAAGCCCTCGCTGCTGTGGCCCGTACACAGCACCGGCCAACGACATGACTTCCGGGGGTTACTTCTGGGCATTGCGGCTCTGGCGCTGTGATTGGCCAGAGCCGTGATGACGTCACTCCCACACATGCGCGTGGGAGCCGCTGATAACGGCACACGTGCCATTGCTTCAGTGCGCATGTGCCGATGACGTCAGCACATGCAAATACAGGGGATATCTCCTAAACTGTGCAAGTTTAGGAGATATCCTGGGTAGCTAAAGGTAAGCCTTATTATAGGCTTACCTGTAGCAAAAAGTGGCTTGTAGGGGTTTACAACCACTTTAAAAATCTCCATAGGTGACTATTTAAATTTTTTTACAGGTTAAGTGTTTAGAGTTACAGAGGAGGTCTAGTGCTAGAATCATTGCTCGAACGATCACAGCGATACTTCACATGTGTGGTTTGAACACCTATGTGGGCGCGACTTGCGTATACATTGGCTTCTGTGTGCGACCTTGGAGGGAAGGGGCACTTTCCATTTTTTACTTTTTCTTATTTCTTTTACTTTTTATTTTTACACTGTCCCTTTAAAAAAAAAAAAAAGTATCACTTTTATTCCTATTACAAGGAATGTAAACGTTCCTTGTAATAGAAATATGCATGACAGGTCAAAAAGACCTCACATCTCACATTTACATTTAAAAGCAAAACAAAAAGGTATTTTGTGTTGAATAGGAGAAATAAAATCATTCCTTTTAAGGCCGGAGGACGGAAGTGACGTTGGATGTTGCTTGTCGCTCCCTTCCTCCAAGGGCATAGAGCCAAGTGGGGGCTTCCTGCTCGGCAACGGATCAGATCGGCTCCGGGCTGACCAACGGGTCCTGTAAGCCCGGAGACGACCGGGAATCCGCCGCTGGGACCACTTTAATTAGATGCAAAATCGCCCACAGTACAAACAAATACCAGGGTTCTGGCAGGTAGCTGCTGCCATAACGGTATGCAACGTCAAAGTAATGATGTAAATGTACTGTTTGCAGTCTTGAATGCTTTGAACCTGTTAGGCAAGAGGATCTTGAGCTTAGAAATACATTTTACAAGGTTTAGAAAAATAATCACACCACGTAGATACAACCTAAACACTCAGATCTTTATCCGGCATGAATTTGCACAGATTTACTTCCCTAGATTGGTATCATGTATGCATATTTTTAGCCCAAAAGTTCTTTAAAGCGGAGTTCCACCCAAAAGTGGAACTTCCACTTATCCGATCCCCCCCCCCCCCCCCACTCCTGGGGGCCCAGGCCGCGCCGAAGTATGTCAGCAGCTCGGCCCCCTCCTCCCTCCCCTTCTGCTGGGCCAGCGAGACAGCGCAGTAGGGACCCGGCCATGAAGCCGAAAGGCTACACTGCCGGATTCCCTTACCAGCAATGGCGGCAGTAGCACCCAGACAGACGAAGTAAAGATCGGCTGTGGTGCTGACGTCTCTGGACTCCAGGACAGGTAAGTGTCCTAATGTTACAGTATGTGTAGCTGCTGACTATTCATTTTTAAAGGGGCGGATGGGTGGGCGTAATTCCTCTTTAAGTTTTTTTTTTTTTGGCTCAAGATAACCTCAACCTGACTGTCTACTTTCGCTGCCTGTACGATTCTGTAGATTGTCAGCTGATGTTCTTCTGGTCATGTTGAAGGCGGTTTTGCACTGCTACTCACTGGATAGTCATTGAGGTTAGTGGGTGAGGCGTTTGTCAGCAGCACATGTAGCTCTAGCTAAAGAATAAAATCCCATATGCCCCAATGGAAAGGTGTTGCTGCAGGTTTAAAGTGGTTGTAAACCTCAGACATGCAATATGAACAAAGCATATCCTTCTATGGTGTGTACTTATCTCAAGGAGCACTAAATGTAATTTCTGTCTGTTGCTTTGTTCCTCTGTTATCAGCATGAATCCCTTCTGACAAGTTTTCCTTACATCAAGAGAAGACTGGGGAGAGGGATCTCCAACTGAATGGCAGCCTCAGCTCTGTTCTGTGTGAAAGGGGGGGGTCCCTACCTACCTTCCTTCTTCCTTTCCTCCCTTCCTTCCAGCTGTCAGCACTCTCTTCACTGTGCACTGCAGAGTGTAATTACAGCTCTCCACCCCCTTTTTTTTCCTCACAGCTCAGACCAGCTTTATAAATTCTGAATTTTGAACAGATGTGGAGAAGAGAGGGCTGCAGAAAAACATATACAACTTATGTAGGAAGATTTGTTTCATCTCTGTATCAGTTGCCTTTACAACCACTTTCATGGCTTTCTGAGAATGGGGTGTAGCTGTGTGGCTCAAGGCTGGGCTACAGCACATGGGAGAAATGTCCTTGGAAATTCTTGGCACTGCTAAGACAGGTGGAAATCCCAGTGTGGAGAATCTTGCCATGAGGACAGGATTCTATACTTTACTTTTGTGTGAGTTCTTGTGATCAGAACCTTTTTTTGCATGTAATATACTCTGTTGCTTTTGCACTTTACCTGCATGTTTGCCTGATCAAGGTAATTACTGTTCCAGGTGGTATCGCTTGTGTTCACGCCGTCCTAGTATATAGGAGATGAAGGGTGCCGGCTCAGCAAAGTTAAATTGCAGAAAAATGGAAAAAGGATGGCCGCACTCCAAAATAATGCCTTTATTGAATAAAGCTTGATCCATACATCAATGCACCGTTAATGGCGCTTAATCATAGCTATGAAAAAAACGTTTTATCCTGATCATCAACTGTATAAGCTTGTTGGACAACCCATTCTAAGACCATTAAGACCTCATCATAAAGTCATCCCTCGCGCTTCCACCTCCTCCAGTCAGAGAGAGCCTGGTATGAGCAAAGCTCAGCCTGACTCAATTTTGTTCCAGGTATAGGACAGAAGTCCCTGTCCTGCTGCTGTATGTAGGTGATTCTATATTCAGTCTTAACCGGTTCAATACAGGGCATTTTCACCCCCTTCCTTCTCAGACCAATTTTTAGTTTTCAGCGCTGTCGCACTTGAAACGACAATTGCACGGTCGTGCGACGTTGTACCCAAACAAAATTGACGTCCTTTTTTTCCCACAAATAGAGCTTTCTTTTGGTGGTATTTGATCACCTCCTGCGTTTTTTATTTTTTGCGCTATAAACAAAAGAAGAGCGACAATTTTGAAAAAAACACTATTTTTTACTTTTTGCTATAATAAATATCCCAATTTTTTTTTTTAAAACAAATTTTTTTCCTCAGTTTCGGCCGATACGTATTCTTCTACATATTTTTGGTAAAAAAAATCGCAATAAGTGTATATTGATTGGTTTGCACAAAAGTTATAGCGTCTACAAAATACGGGATAGATTTATGGCATTTTTTAAAAAAAAATTATTTTTTTTTTTTACTAGTAATAGCGGTGATCGCGATTTTTTTTTTCGTGACTGCGACATTATGGCGGACACATCGGACACTTTTGACACATTTTTGGGACCATTCACATTTATACAGTGATCAATGCTATAAAATTGCATTGATTACTGTATAAATGTGACAGGCAGGGAAGGGGTTAACCACTAGGGGGAGACGAGGGGTTAAATGTTTCCTAGGGGAGTGATTATAACTGTAGGGGGAGGGGACGCACAAGGGGAGGAGACCGATCGGTGTTCTTCTGTACTGGGAACACAGACCGGTCTCCTCTCAACTGACAGGACGTGGATCTGTGTGTTTACACACACAGATCCACGGTCCGGCCCGGTTAACGGGCAATCGCGGGTGCCCGGCGGCCATCGTGGCCCCCGTGCACACGCACCGGGTCCCGAGCAACGCGGCGGGTGCGCGCACGCGCCCCCTAGACGGCCGTGAAGCCCAGGCCGTCATATGACGTCCACCCAGGATGGGAGATCCCATCTGTGGACGTCATTTTACTATGGCCGGTGTCTTGCCGAGAAAGTTCCCCCGGCGGATTAGGTCCCCCTTGTACTGCGCAGGCGCTGCGCTTGCGCAGTACGAACGGCTAGGAGCCGCCCAAAATAGCCCAGGAAGGAAAAACTTCAATCAGCTGTACACGGCGCCTGCGCCCTGGGTCCAGGCTGAAGCCCCA
This sequence comes from Aquarana catesbeiana, assembly GCF_042186555.1. Taxonomy (NCBI): domain Eukaryota; kingdom Metazoa; phylum Chordata; class Amphibia; order Anura; family Ranidae; genus Aquarana; species Aquarana catesbeiana. The sequence continues at coordinate 754,031,832 of NC_133325.1, forward strand.
CCATCCAAGTGGACCTAGAGGGGGAATAAAAAAGTGCCGAGCGAAGCGCGGCGAGCGGCCCTCTTACAGGTGCCGTGTACAGCTGATTTCTCTTCTATGCGCCTTCGGCTATTTCCGCCGCCTCCTACTGCGCAAGCGCTGCGCCTGCGCAGTAGAGGGGGTTCCTTATCTGCCGAGAGGAACTTTCTCGGCAGAACACCGGGTAGTGAAGTGGACAGCGCTCTCAACTGGCACATCTGTTAGTAAAAAGTTTATTTTGGCCAGCTTGGCCCAAATGATTTATTTGACGTCATAGTAAAACCTGGAGTTAGATTTAACAGTACGCTTCAGCTGAATCACCAGAGCCTAATAATTTCAGAGGGGTGTCTTAATTTTGGCAATAGTTGTAGGTGTGGTGATCAGTTCCCCACAGAATTTAGGTCATACTGTGTACCTTGATTACTGTAGCCTAGGCTCCTTTGTTTAAAGAAAACCAGTTTCAGATTGGAAGGATTGAATTTTTGTGTGATTTCAGTATTCGGTAAAGTGTTTTCCTTACCTTCCCTTGAATATGAATTACATTTTTACCCTTTTTTTAATGCATTCTTTGTATCTCCAGATCTCCACCTAAACTGGGCAGTTTCAGTTGGTTGAATATGTTGGATTACCTAGCCTCCCTGCCAGCAATTTACTGAGACTGTTTTATTCTGCCTTCTTTTAGGAACTGCGAGAAATGCACAGTAAACAGCAGCTGGAAAAGCAGAAAGATGTGGAAGTGGAGAGGATGAAGCTGAGGGAGCAGGAAAGGAAGATCATCGAGCTGGAGAGACAGAAGGAGGAGGCTCAGAGGTACGTACCTCACTCTTCCCTGCTTCTCATTTTATTTTATTTTTTTTGTATGATGTTTTATTTAATTATTTTTCCTGCAAGGCAGATTCTTTAAATAAAAGTTTATTTACAGAAACATCTCTTCATTCATTGCTTTACCACTGCCAAAGTAATTAAAGCATTTCACAATTAGAATAGTTTAATGTAATTAACTTTATAATTCTGTCTTTATATTGCATTGACACCAGATATTTAGGTGGTACTACAGGGCAGACAGAGCTCACTATTGGTGGCACAGTTGGGGTGATGTACAATAGTAGTCCAAAGATCAGGAAGAGTTTGCATAATTACATGCTCTGTAAACCGTTTTAGCCCTCTTAAGGGCCAATTCAAATGTGCAGAAAAAATGCTGCCTTTAGATACGTATTTTATGCATGGAGGAAAGGTTCTTGCTGGCAGAGCTCGAGTTCGGTCACATGGGCAGAAAAAAACGCTGCGTTTAAACATGTAGTTTCTGCATGGAAGAAAGATCCTGCATAAAATACTCCCCTATAGTACTACTTTGTGTGTTTATACATGTTTATGTGCATACATGAGTGTATTCTGCAGATATACGCAAGATCAATATATCAAGAGACACCCACTGATAGGAGGTGACCTCCAATCATGTGGCCTGAACCCTTTACATAAGAGGGGAGCTGTGTCCATAATCCTGGAGGAAAAAAATCGATATAGTTGCCCATCATTCTGGTTAAACTGTAAATACCATTTGTAACCGGCTTGCCAGGTGGATTGGATGAATTTTTATGTATTTGGGGATGTGGTAAAAGTGGGGTGTAAGAGGAAAGGGCCTGAATATAAAGTGCCACTCCTGTTTAGTTAGGATTTTTTTCTCCGGAGCCTGATCTAATGGGCTTATATGGGTCCACTGGATCCCAAGAAGTTTTTCATATGTCTTTTTTTTTTTTTAATCACCTAGCTGCTTCTTCCAGGTATGCTTCTTTATGCTGGATACCAATCCTCCACCCTCATCTGCCTGTCTGATCACAATGTTTAAAAAGATAATCCAAAGTGATTGTAAAGTCTTGTTTGCTATTTTTATAACAAAAAAAAAAAACTGTTATACTTACCTGCTCTGTGCAATTGGTTTTGCACAGAGCAGCCCCCATCCTCCTCTTCTCGGGTCCTTCTTCATTGCTCCTGGCCCCTTCCTCCTGGTAAGTGCCCCCACAGCAAGCAGCTTGCTATGGGGTCACCTGAAGGGAGCCAAAGCTCCCTGTGTCCATTCAGGTCTAACACCAGGCTGGCACCCCGGGGGGGCGCACACGAGCTGCGAGGATGAGCACATGTGACCGACCTGTGATTGGACACAGCCGGTCATGTGGTAAAGAGATATTTTTATTGGCTCTTTACCCTCATCTGGGGTGGGCTGTGTCTTGAGGGACACGCCTCATTCCTGATCACCGCGATGCACCCCCCAGGGTTGCGCAGGAGCAGCGAGAACGGGCAGGCGTCATATGACGACCACTCGGAGGGAGGAGATGTTCCCACCGGCGTCATATTACTATGGCCCGGTATGGAAATGGTAAAGTGGAACTTTAGTACCTTTTGCAGGTATAGCCATGTAAAACATTAAAAATAAGTGCCTATACTGTTGAAAATCCAGTAATATGCTGTCCCACCCTGCTCTGCACATGCTCAGGTGCTCTCTATTTTTAGGGATAAACCATTTGCGAACCGCAGCATGTATTTATACCTATTGTGGTTGACAAGTGGTTAAATTGCGGGACTGCAAACGTTTTGGTCAGCTCTGAGAAAGGGGTCATGTCCCCCGAAACGTGTCAGTCTTCCAACCGCAGCAACTATGATATGCTTGTCAGTGGAGTCACTAGGGTTGGTGTCACCCGGTGTGGAAAAAATTGGTGTCACCCCCTGTTCACAAACTATAGTCCCCCCTCAGTACAGACCCCCCTCCACTAACTACAGTCCCGCCTCCCGCGGTATACACCCCCCCCTCAGTAAAGACCTCAGAACAGCGCGGACGACGTATACACACAGCGGTGTGTGTCCCTCGGGCTCCTCCCCCTCCTGTGTGGATGTAAACAGAGGAGGAGGCAGCTTCAGTCTGCTCCACTGAGGGACACAGCGAGAGGCGCAGATCATCGGGGCAGCGGGCGTTGTTAGCTGTGCCACTAGCCACGGGTGTCACCCCTCTGGTGGTGCCATTGTGCCACAATGTAAAAGTGGTGCATTTTAGAACTACCTGAATATGAAGCATGAGTCCCTGTCAGAACCAAGATGCCTCATGAATTTGCAAGAGATGTGCAACACATTAACAAGAGGACTTAATGTAAAGTGCCAAATCAGCATTGTTGAAACCCCCCCCGCCCAAAATAGTCTGTTTCTGCGCTTGCACACAAATGTTGTGCACTTCAGTGCCCATCTACAGAAGCTGGCAGCATTTTTGCGTATGCGTGCAAAATCTGCAGCGTGTCTGCAGATGTGTCGCTAGTCTCTACCAGCTCCAAATTTCTAGAAGTGACTGCCAGCACATTTTGTGTATTTTTTTTAAAGAAATTTAGTTCTGTCTTTTTCCTATGAAAAGTAAGCATAGTACACACAGAATTAACAACACAGACTTGCTTTGCATATCCATTTCACTCCTCAAAAAGCAAACTTCTTAAAATACCACATTGATGAAGTACACCTGCTTGTAAAATGGAGTTTAGGAAGAACTAAAGATACAGATCAAACTCAATGATATTGGTAATTTTAAAAGCATAAAAGGTTTCTTGCCAATATAGGTAGGCAAAACTGTAAATAAGCATCTTACTCTCTCAAAATCTGTTGGTTATCCTTTATCTTTCATTTATCGACTCACAGCGCTCCATTAATCCTGACTACAGGGTTATATCGCCTTCTGCAGGAGTAGGACTAGGCAGAACAAAAAAACTTGGCGTTGCCCATGGGCTGTTCTCAGCTGGTATATAACCCCCTCTCTGCTTTAGGCATTCAGTTTGTTTTTGTCTCGTCAGAAGTAAGGACCTAGGCTCCCTGCTGGGATCTTTTGGTCCTAGCAAATTTTCTTTTTGCCTTCTCTTCCTGGGAGATCTACAATCAACTGCCGGGCTGGGCGACGGGCTGAATAATCTAGATCCAGTGGTTTCTCCAGTCCGGCCAGCGAGCGCGTGCAGACCGGAGCTACACGCCAGGTCGGCCGCGACATAGCCTCAACGGACAGAGGCTGGCCCGCGAGTTAAACGTCTCGCAGGGTCGAATACGACCAGGCTCTGGTCCGAGTCGCAGTGTCCCCCTGGCCAACAGCCCCCTACTTTGGTGGTGAGGCGTTCTGTCTGGAGTAATACCCGTATCCATGGAGTGGTAAGTGAAGTCCCCCCTCTCCTCCTTTGTACAGGGTGGGGTGGACACGGTTACCCTCCAGGGATGGTTGGACCTCCCATCCTAATCCCTCAGTTAAGCTGGGCTTCTTTTGCCCCTCCATCCCCCCCTTGTGAATGTTCCCTTGGAGGGGGGGGGGCTCGTGTGGTAGTGAATGCACTGCCTTAGCAAGTAGGGGGTGCAGTACCTGGGGTCCGGTGGGGGTCCCAGTTAGGGTTGCCACCTCATCCCCTTAAAACCAAACACATGAATTACACAGCTTCTGTGGCTGATTAAGGTGGTAATTAAACTCACTTGGTGCACTATCTGCATTAAATTAGCCTCAGAACCCTTTGCAATTCATATGTGTTCAAATTTAAAGGGATGAGGTGGCAACCCTGGTCCTAGTGTAGAGGGAATAGTGGCCACTCCTGTGTGGCTTCCCAGACAGTCTGCCAGCATTTAGCAGTGTTCAGCTGTTCAGCGGCCATTTTCCCTTGGTTTGGTTTTTGGCTGACAGCCATGTTTGTGTGGTCCGTGACATCACAGCAGCCATCTTCCCTTGGTTTTTATTTGGTTTTTGGCCGGCAGCCATTTTCTCTTGGTCCAGCGAGATGCTGGAGACAGCCGGAGCCGTACGGCGGTGCCTGGGCTTCGGGCCTTTCTCTTCCTTCTCCCGGATATATGGACTGCCTTGGGGGTCTCTCTCTCTCTCACGGTGGGGAGGGGGGGGGGGGGTATGCGGGCCGCATCTCGGTATCAATTATCAAACCAGAGGAACGCTAGATCTTCAGGGGTCTTCACCCAGGCGTCCCAAATCTTATCAAATGTTTTAGGACATTTTTGTACTCCATATAGGTGAGTTTATATAGGGGCAAAGCAGAGTCCATTGCAGATTTCCATTGCCAGACCGTAGTGGGTTCAGTCTCTTTCCATTTAGATAGAATGGTCTTCCTGGCATAAAACACCACATAAAAGACAAACAGCCATGTATGTGTGTTGGGAGAGACCGTTTCCCAGATACCCAAGAGGAGTATCCTGGGGTCTATGTCCACCGACAGCCCTCACACAGAATTTATCTCAGCTACCACTTCCCTCCAGAACCTTTGAATAAGGGGGCATGACCACACTACATGCATAAACGTATCGCTCTCAATTTGACACATGGGGCAACGATCAAACTGAGTAGGGTAGATTCACGAGAGCCTTTGAGGAAATGTAAGCTGAAATGTAAGTTGAATACACCTGTGTCTAGCTGATATAACCAAAGAAATATATTTCTGGATCCCTTCGTCTCAATCCTCAGAGGTGAGGCAGTCCAATGTTTACTTTGCTTCAGTGATGTATTAACACAGGAGCTATTGGTAGCAATCGCTCACTGTGTTCATTCAAGAAAGGAAGGAGGGGAAGAAGAAAGGATGATGAGATCCTGGTGTTTTGGCTCACGTAGAAGGCACAGGCATACTGTGACGGACCGCCTGGGTGCTTCCGCCAAGATACAGCTTCCTCCACTCTGGAACAAGGTATTATAGCTGAGCATTGAACTAGACCACACTAGCTTAGGTGCAAACTGGAACTGACCCTTTATTGTAAATTTATACCACACAAAATTAGACTTTGATCACATTATCCTAAACGATGCAAATTTAAGCTGTAATATCATCTGAACATCTAACCATACATCTAATCAACAGCCAACAGTAAGCTAATCAACAGCCAAGCACCCAGACACTGCTTTGATTAACCACTTGCCGACCGACTTCCGCATATATACTGCGGCTAGGCTGTGCAAACCAACGTACCTATATGTCGCTTTGTGCATGTGGTGCTGTGGGCACGCGCTCGTTGGGGATCTGCCTTTGTAAACAAGACGGATCCCCGTTCTGACAGGGGAGGAAAGAGAGAGCAGCTGTTCCTAGTAATATGGAACAGCGATCTTTCTCTATTTCCAGTTAGTCCACCCCCCCTGACATTTAGAAACCCCTCCATAGGGAACACTTAACCCCTTGATCGCCCCCTACTGTTAACCCATTCCCTGCCAGTGCCATTTATACAGTAATCAGTGCATTTTTATAGCACTGATCGCTGTATTGGTGTCAGTGGTCACCAAGAAGTGTCACTTGGGGTCAGATTTGTCCGCCGCAATGTCGCAGTCCCCCTAAAAATCGCTGATCAACGCCATTACTAGTAAAACCAATAAACAAAAAATTACAAATCCCCAAATCTTTCCCCTATTTTGTAGATGCTATAACTTTTGCGCAAACCAATCAATATAGGCATATTTCGATTTTTTGGGGGGATCTTTTTGTAGCAGTATACATATTGGCCTAAACTGATCATTTTTTTTTTTTATATATATATATATATATATATATATACATTTTGTTTGGGTACAACGTTACAGCCCGCGCATTTGTCAGTTAAAGTGACGCAGTGCGGTATTGCAAAAAATGACCTGGTCATTAAGGGGGTAAATCCTGAAGTGGTTAATCAGGGAGTCCCCCACAGACAGTCTGGCAACAAGCCCACCCCTGAATACACAAAGTACATTACACATGCTGTCTTTCAGGTACTTGTGTAACCTGTCCACTAGAAAAGCCATCATAAGAAACCGTGGAATTAATTTATCTTTGTAGATTTCTTGTAGGATATTTTTGATACATTTCTGTCCCAAGTGTAGGAACTTCTCCAACCCAGTTTGCAGGAGGGCCACCATATTTCCTCTGACCATTAACCGGTACAAGATTAATATTACTCCTTTCCGTCCCCTCCAGAAGGAAAGCCTCATTGTCTTTATTCAGAGAATTAATCCAAGCTTGGCTCCTAGCGTTCATCGTGTTTTTGTCCATCATTAGAGAATGATCTGTTCTCTCCACGGAATCAGAGGGCTGCACTGAGCTCTTTTCCATGCCCTGACAAAATCCTCAGACTTCTCCATGGGCCATAATCAGTGGCCTAGTCCCCTCCAAAAGGCCCAGTCCCGTTTGGGTTTGTCACACATACCATCCAGCTCCGCTGCCAGGAGTCTTTTTGTTTTTTTTGTTTTTTTAGTAGTTTGGAATGTCATCCTTCCCTATACTCAAAACCTAGGCCTGTTTTGTGTCTGTGTAGACCCATGCTAAATGCACAAGTCTCTGTATGTTCTGCCCAAACCCCTTTGCTAGGATCTCACACAGATGACAGGCTTGAGCTTCTCTGTGAGTAAAGCCTGGTACACCCTACAGTTTTTTTTTTTTTTTTTTTTGTGCAATCCCGAGGATTGCACAAACAAAAAAACTGACCGCTCTGGTTGGGAGCCGCTATATTAACAATGGAAGGTTAGTCCAGCGATCTCCCTGCTGAGCTGTTGTGTTCTCATGGAGATGGCTATTGGCTGTCACTGCTGATTGGGAGTCAGTCAGCTGCTGGTTTACCAGCTGGCTTCTGTCGGATAGACAGCCATACGCATGGGCAGAATGTCGGACGGTATTTTTTTGTACCGGCAAATGTCTCCCCACATTCTGCCCATGTGTGCTTAAATATGTTCAGGAGACAGCTGGGGACCAGTGTTTTATATGAGGACCTGCATCTTCAATTCCTTTTATTTGCACCTTTTTTTTTTATGTCTGGCCCAGTCTAATAAAGATATAATGCTGCAAAAACTATTGTGCACTGCTTCTTACTTTTTTTGTTTACCACTGCTTATGTAGGGAGCAGAGGAAAGGTCAGTTTTGCAGCACTATCAGCAGAGGACCAGAGACTATTTGGATGCAGGGACAGAGCATTCTTTTACCACATGCACAACTTTTCTAGGTATATAAATAATATTCATTTAAAAGTTTAACTAAAGCCACAACTTTTTTCATTTTTAATAGCGTAAGGGGGGGGGGGAGTGTAACCTTTGTCAGTTTTTATCTGCCAGCTGTGTCCCATTGGGGAGATTTCCGTTCACTTCCTGTCCCATAACCACAACAGGAAGTTTGAGGGAATCCCTGATCCCCCCACATTATAAGATTTCCCCTCTATTCCTGTTCTGGTCACCATTCAAAATGTGGGGTATTCTTTGACTTCAGTCTCTGATAAAGGTTATGAGGACAAATAGAGATGGTGAATATCCCAACCTCTGGTACACAGTAATAAAACTGACAAGTGTTCTAATCCCTCTCCAATCTATCCAAAAACTAAAAACAGAAAAATCCTTGTCTTTAGTTATACCTTAAAGTGGTTGTAATTCCTCACATATACCCAGTGAAGTGACTGGCCTAATGAATACACAGAGATTAAATAAATCCTCCTATATAGTTTGTATCTGTTTATCTGCAGTCTTCTCTACATTCATTTAAAGTCCAGAATTTATAAAGCTTGTCTGAGCTGTCAGAAAAGAGGGGTCGGAGAGCTGAAATTACACTCTGCATAGCTCAGTGAGGAGAGCTCTGAGAGCTGACTGGAGGGAAGGGACACACCCTGTGCACACAGGAACATAGCTGAGGCTGTCAATCAGCTGGAAGCTCCTCCCCTGTCACCTATTTTTTCTTGGTGTCAGGAAAACTTGTCAAGTGATTCATGCTAATAGCAGAGGAATGAGGGAGCAGACAAAAATGACACTTGATGCACTATAGAGGGATATGCTTTGTTCATATTTTATATCTGAGGTTTACAACCACTTTCAAGTAAATATCTGTTCTTTGATTAAGGCTGTAAAGTGAAATATACCAATTTTCCCTGGTATATGTGACTGTATGTATTTGTTGTCTAGGCAGGTTGCTGAGAAAAGGAATGACAGTCAGGACACACAGTAAGACAGAACGGCAGTGGCGGCTGGTGCTCCATTAGTCAGGGGGGGCGGCAGACGGACAGCGAACCCCAACCCCTCCCCTCGTCGCTCCAGTGCGCACCATACCCCCCGTTCTGGTGCCAGCTCACTCACCCTGTGCTGACAGGTGGAGGTGACTGCATCCCCCAGGCCCCTCTGTGTCCTGGCGGCGGCTTCATCCCCCAGGCCCCTCTGTGTCCCGGCGGTGGCTTCATCCCCCAGGCCCCTCTGTGTCCCGGCGGTGGCTTCATCCCCCAGGCCCCTCTGTGTCCCGGCGGCGGCTTCATCCCCCGGGCTCCTCTGTGTCCCGGCGCCGGCTTCATCCCCCGGGCTCCTCTGTGTCCCGGCGGCGGCGGCTTCATCCCCCGGGCTCCTCTGTGTCCCGGCGGCGGCTTCATCCCCCGGGCTCCTCTGTGTCCCGGCGGCGGCGGCTTCATCCCCCGGGCTCCTCTGTGTCCCGGCGGCGGCTTCATCCCCCGGGCTCCTCTGTGTCCCGGCGGCGGCTTCATCCCCCGGGCTCCTCTGTGTCCCGGCGGCGGCTTCATCCCCCGGGCTCCTCTGTGTCCCGGCGGCGGCTTCATCCCCCGGGCTCCTCTGTGTCCCGGCGGCGGCTTCATCCCCCGGGCTCCTCTGTGTCCCGGCGGCGGCTTCATCCCCCGGGCTCCTCTGTGTCCCGGCGGCGGCTTCATCCCCCGGGCTCCTCTGTGTCGCGGCAGGGGCGGCTTCATCCCCCGGGCTCCTCTGTGTCCCGGCGGTGGCGGCTTCATCCCCCAGGCTCCTCTGTGTCCCGGCGGTGGCGGCTTCATCCCCCAGGCTCCTCCGTGTCCCGGCAAGGGTGGCTTTATCCCCTAGGCTCCTCCGTGTCCCGGCAGGGGCGGCTTTATCCCCCAGGCTCCTTCGTGTCCCAGCGGCGGCGGCTTCATTCCCCAGGTTCCTTTATGTCCTGGCTTCGTAAGTCGGGCATCCCATGCACCTCCTCGGCCGTACATCTCCTCCCTCCTCCTCATAGGCCAATAGGATGTCTTCTCCTTTCGGCCAATCAGGAAACTGGTCTCACAACCCACTTCTTGATTGGCCAGGAGGAGGATCAGTATGACAATAGCAAATAATCATTCGCTATTTTCACACAAGTGAATTGGCTTGGTGCACAGTGCTTTGCTCCCCAAGCCCACCCTTTTTTTTAAGCCAATTAGAGCCTCTGGCTCTAATCGCGTGCATGGATGGGGGGTAGGCGCCCGTGCGCCCCTAATGGACGGGCTGCCACTGCAGAACAGCCTCATGAAGAGACAAGTGAACTGAAAGGATTTAGCTCACGGGTCTCAAACTGGCGGTCGTCCAGCTTTTGCGAAACAACAAGGCCCATGAGGCATTGCAAGGCTTATGGTTACAAGCATGACTCCCACAGGCAGAGGCATGATGGGACTTGTAGTTTCGCAACAGCTGGAGGGCCGCCAGTTTGAGACCCCTGATTTAGCTTATCCTCCGTGACACATTTATTCTGCTTATTCTGTTTTAGTTTTGTTTTTTTTTACTCCAGGTGGAAGAAAGAAGCTGATCTTTTTATACATAGTACTTGTAGGTTTAGAAGCAATAACTGCAATAAAGTGCATCAGTGCCCAGACTATGGACATTATACTATTTTATGTATTCTTTACAAGTTAGCAGTAAAAGGTACCTTTTATTTTTGTCAATTAAGAGACACAAAGTCATTAACCTTCAGGCTTTTTTCTCTCAGTTAAGACTATATCCATGCAGAAGCTTGATCCTATAGAATTCTGGTGCGATTGTTTTCAACCTGCACTTTGAATTACAGTGCCCAGAACACGCTGGGCAAATTCCATAAGCAGTAAATATATTATTAGGCATGATCGCAGCACAGATCATGTTAACCATCGAAAGACTTACCCCCCTTCATGACCAGGTCTTCTTTTGCTATACGGCACTGCGTTACTTTAACTGACAATTGCATGGTCATGCAGCGCTGTACCCAAATGTAATACGTATCATATCTTTCCCCACAACTCAAGCTTTCATTTATTTTTTGCGCTATAAACAAAAAAAGACCGACAATTTTGAAAGAAAAAAAAAAAACAATATTTTTTACATTATGCTATAAAATACATCCAATAATTTTTAAAAAAAAAAATCTAATTTCTTCATAAAGTTAGGCCAATATGTAGTCGTTCTTGGTGTTAAATAAAATCCCAATAACCATATATTTGATTGGTTTATGTAAACATTACAGTGCCTACAAACTATGATATAATATTTATGGAATTTTTTAATACTAGTAATGGCGGTGAACAGCGGCTTAGAGCGGGATATTACAGCATACAATTGGACACTAACTGACACTTTTGACAGAACCAGTGTCACGAATAAAGTGATGGGTGCTAAAAATATGCACTGTCACTGTACTGATGACACTGGCTGGGAAGGGGTTAAACATCTAGGGCGATCAAAGGGTTAACTGTTCCTAGCCGGTGTTTTTGTGTACTGCATGTGCTGCTTTTACTAGGGGAAGAGTTGGATTCTAGTCCCTGCTAGAACAATTCCCCGTTGGAATAGCGATCTGCCTATTTACATAGGCAGATCCCCGTTCTGTGTGGTTTACCGACGATCGGCGGGTGCCGGAGGATATCAAGTGCCCACCACTCGCAGATCAGCTTCTGCTGTGAATAATCACTGCAGAAGCAGCCCCCTGCAGGTGGAAGTGCAGGATCATGTGTATATATACATGATCCTGCGCAGAACTGCCGCCCTGTAGCAGTAAAACTGCTATAGGGCGGTTAAGGTTATGTATTTGTCCAGATATTGCCATTTTGTAGATCCAAAACTGGGAAATGAACGCAGAAATTGGGAGCCATCTAGTCCTTTTACAAGCCAAGAGTTTTTCTGTTTCCAATGAATGAGAACACTTGGGGCTCGTTCAGTATGTCTGAGGGTTTTATCACTTGGGCTATTTCTGCTCAAATTTGGGAAGAAGCTATTGGACTTTTGGGTTTTTGTTACATGCAGCTGTATGTAAAACAGTGTTGGATGACACACTGGAGTACATGGGTCTTTTTTTTTTTTTTTTTTATCCATTGCTTTACTGTAAAGCCTCAAAGCAGAGGGAGGCGTACACCCTGACCATTCCATTCCCTTCCCTCAAGATAATAAAACCAGTAACAGGTTGAAATACTTTCCTTTCCTACATAAATCCCTGGCCTGGCGTTGCAGACCAGTTGGTCATGTACCATATGCCTAAGCGTCTAGTGTAGTGATCTTAGCTGAATTGGGTGCTGAATGAGTCTGTATGCTTCATTTAGCATAAAGTACATCTTTTAGGGCCCGTTCACACCACATGCAGTGCAATGCTTTTTTTTTTTTCATCAAAAACGCATAGAAAGTAGGTTATATGGGTTCTAATGGTGTAGTTCACATAAGTGCAGTGGGTTCCCAAAAAAAAGAAAAAAGTACAACATGCTGCTTTTTTCCTGCACAGAATTGTACTGGAACACAGTAAAAAGCATACAATAACTCAACCAAAACTCATCAGACCCCAGTACAGTGGGGAAAAAGCATCCGGAAATGCATCAAAAACGCATTAAAAACAACCATGCAGAAACGCATCCGGAATGGATCTGGAGAACGTTTTTGTGGTGTGAACGGGCATTAAAAGTTAGTATCAGTTAGTATCCTTTAGGAATGAAAGATGCAGGGAAAAAGATGCAACTATAGGTATGGATACTCATTTTACTTATCTCCCTCCATCCACCTTTCAGGAAGGTCCTGGAGCAGGAAAAACAGTGGCAGGACCGTGTGAAGCAGGAGGAGGAGTTGACACGACACAAACTGCTACAGGATGAGGAGAAACAGAAAAGAGAAGACTCTTTGAAAAGAATGGAGGAGGAGCGAAAACTGGAGGCTCAGGAAAAAGCCAGCAAACTTTTCCAGCAACCTCCAGAGCCAATGAAGCCAGGAGGGCAGGTCCCCTGGACAGGTACAGGTGTGTGCTGCAGTGTGTGGCTGGTACATTTGCTTTCACATGCTCATTCAGCCCCATCTGGGCCCTGCTTTTTACATGCTCATTCAGCCCCATCTGGATCCTGCTTTCACATGCTCAATCGGCCCCATCAGGGCCACTGTGACCTTACCTTGTGTACTTAAAGTGGAACTAAACCCACCTATTTAATGGTTTCCCAAAATGGTTACAATCAGTGCATGCCTTGATTGATAACTGTTAGTTACAAGCAAACATTTTTGGGCACTTTGAGGGACACGGCCCCCCTGGCTGTGCGGCTCCTCCCCTCTTAGGCATTTAATACGATCGCCTGTCCTTTCAGCCAATTGGGTTTCAGCTTCCTGATTGGCCTGGAGGAGGATCAGTGTTACAATAGCAAATATTCATTCACTATTGTAACATACCTAGGTGGGGTCAATTCGCATTCTCTGCGCCCCGAGCCCACCCTATTTTGAAGTCTTTTGGAGCTTCTGGCTCTAATCGGGTGCTTCAAACCCCCCCATTGGCATAATCCATGCATCCGGTGTCCTGCAAGGGGCCGGGTGCACGGATTGGGGGTGGGGGGGGCTGGGGGGCGGCGCCCGTGTGCTCTTAATGGACAGGCCGCGCCTGCTTTTGGGATAAAGATTTTGCATAAATAAAAAAGTAATCATTGTAAGCACCCATGCCAGTGGTGAATGGTTTATCATCCATCAAACTGCTACATCTTCAAGAGAGCTTGTTCTTATGAAAAACGACAGGCTTACTGGCAGGATCACCAGGTGAAAATGAAAAAAAGAAAGACTAAAAAAGCAAACCAATGCAGCCACCACATTTAAGAATTGGTAAGCTGCTATAAATGTTTTTTTTGGGTTTCATACTGCTTTAAAGTTTGGTTTCAACCAAACTGTCAAGCCATCAAATGACTGGTGTCATAACTGATCACATGTGTAGCACCATAGCAACTGCAGATCAAACAGAGGCTAAAATGGCAGCTTCCATGTTTGTGAAGGATAGGAGACTTTAGTTCCACTGTATTGTCAGACAGAACTGCTTCCATAGCTTGTCTCACCAGGTTGTGTTGCATACAGTGGGGAAAATAATTATTTGATCCCCTGCAGATTTTGTACGTCCCCCCCCCCCCCCCCCCCACTGTAGCTGTTAGGCTGGGTTCGCACATATCCGGCTGCAGGATGTAGTCTGGAGTCTGGTGCATTTGTGTGCACCAGTTCAGATGTGATTCAGGGACAAATTTTTCCCTGAATGCGCACCTGAACCAGGCACAAAAACCGACACTAAACTGCACCGCGGCCTGGTCACATTCACGTTATGCGAATTGGATACGGGTAAAAACGCATCCAATTCGCATATATGTGAACCCAGCCTAAGTCTTTTTATGCACAAACTGAATTTTCAAGCAACTTTTTTTTTTTTCCTAACAAGTATCTGTTGAACACCTTAAAACAAAAGCACCTGTAGCATTATTTTAAATTTTAGGAGGTAAAGCAAATCTTTTCACCTGAAACCAGTTTTGCAACTTGGCATAACTGTACAAATCATCAGCTACTTAGCATATGCAGGTAAATTTATACCTGCTTGATGATAAATGGTAATGTCTTCCGATTTTTTTTTATTTATTTTTTTAATAATAGTAAAATAAATTATTATTATTATTATTATTATTTTTTTTTTAAATATAGCTGCATATTTCTTGTTACCTTGACCTACCACTGAAGAACTCAAAATAAATGCTCCTACTCCTGACACAGTGATACTACAGATGTGTAGGTTACTTGTTTATATCTGTAGCAGGGCCCAGAAACCATGGTGCACATTTTGCTGTTTTATTAACCTATATAAAACACACTGACGTAGATAGAAATTTTACATTTTTTTGTACTTTACAATCTTCCCTTCTAGAAGGGAGAAATGTATACAATATAGGTTTTGCCCCTTTCACATTGGCAGACTGATCGGGTCCGCCTGACAGTTTTTTTTAGGATGATCCGATCTGACCATCCATTACCCTCTTGTCTGTCCGTTGACACCCGCCGACATCTGATCGGATGCCCGATTCAAACGGACAGGTGGTCTGTTTTCCATCCGACTGCCCAAAGAAGAAAGCAAGCCGTGTCCGCTCTGCATTAGGGGAGCGGACACAGACCTGTCATCCACCCGATCAGCGGAGAGATCCCCACTGAGCAGGCAGATCCTCTGGCGGACTCCATTGTGAAAGGGGCCAAGAGAGGAGAGAGAGAGAGTACAGGGGTGGGATGAACAGTGACTGATCACTGTGATTGCAAGTCAGACGATCATTTGATCGAGAGCCAGTCCTTTCCAGCTCTTTACCATTCATATGAGACCCAGAGCTGTTGGTGTTGCTGTGCAGTGTGCTCCCAGCACATAAACCTATGCATTACCACAGAAGAAGACCCACTTCAGTGAGGCCGCATACATGTGTATGTTCGGTAGGAAGGGGTTGCTTCATCCAGTAAGGCGCTGCAATACCATTTTTTTATATAGCTTTCCAAAATTAACAAATGTCCACTGGTATTAAATGGTAATTAAAAAAATGCAGGTTATCTTTTAATTTCTATATTGATCAAAAAAAGGCCGTCATTCACTTGTTGCTTGGTGATTGTTGGATGCTTTTCTTTTTCTTTTTGAATGAATAATTAAGCACTTTTGACTCTATTTTATTTATTTTTCCTTTTATTGGGGGGGGGGGTAAACATACTATGCTTTATAGCAAGACTGTCATTTAGAATGTGAAATATTATGCAAAGATGGAGATGTAGGATGAGCCTCACCAACAGGGATCTATTTTAGGGCTGTGTCAATGAGCTTTTTAGACTTGTGTAGATAGGTAAATGCAGTTTGTTTTCTTGTGCATTGCACTTGAATTTGACAGTTTATCATTCACTGACAGGTGCAGGTAACCACCTTCTGACTTGCATTTGACCTTTATCTAAGCTGCATCAATTCTTTTCAAGGTGCTTTAGAGCTGACATGCTTTGGAAGAGAAGTAGTTTCGATGCATCCACACAGACCCTTAATATTTGTAGCTTTGGGGTCATGTACATCAGTCCCCTTTAGCACGTGTGTTTTTAAAGCCGAAAAGGCAACAAAATGACCAACAGCACTGATTTTGTGAGAGGTTACATCAAGATCAGTAAGGTGTCTCTCCATTTCAAATCTCAGGAGCAACATTGGAATGCTGCTCTGCTTCAGCTACCTGCCTCACATCATGCAGGAAGAAGAAAAATGTAATCATTGAAAGGGCTTAATTACAGTAAGATGGAATGAAAACCTGTATACTGCAGAAATTGGATTTGTAATTTTTTAAGAGGCGATTGGGTCCATCTGTAGAAGAAGTAAGCCTCTGTTGGAGAAGTAAGCCTCTAGTCTAGAAGGTATTGTATAACCAAGGATGAATAGATTCCGTCCAGATATTCTTAGTCATTATATGCAGACCAGATTACTTTTACCTTTTTTGGTCTTAACTAGTTTAACTCTAAAATTGGTTTTCCTTTGTACCTTAATTATACTTCTGTACCTTTTGTACTCTTTTCAGAGAAAGCACCACTAATGATTTCACAGGGGGATGTCAAAGTGGTATATTACCGATCACTCTATCCTTTCGATGCCAGAAGTCCCGATGAGATCACTATCACGCCTGGTGACATTATCATGGTAAGACCATTTTTAAGTGATTTATTTCTTGTTTCCTGAATAAGATAAACTCGGAAAAATTGGGATAAGTACAGTAAGTAGTTATAAGACCTCATTATACTTTGACTGTATAGCTGCTTATAATGGGGGGAAAAAAATACTCATAGCAATAACCAATTCAAAGCTTCTGCAGGGATCTAAATATTTAGTCCTTTAGGCTCGGTTCACACTAGGACGACTTGTCAGGCGACCTAGGTCGCCTGACAAATAGCGTCCCGTTCAGTACAATGGAACCGTTCTAAGGGGAGCTACGCAAATCGCTCCGACTTAGAAAAAGGTTCCTGTACGACTTTGGGGGCGACTTGCATAGACTTCTATACAGAAGTCGTTTTGCAAGTCGCCCGGGCAGTCGTGTGCAGGTCTCCTCGGTGAGGCGACCTGCAAGTCGTGCCGCCTCTGGTGTGAACCGAGGCTTATTGTATGTGTGTAAGCTTACATAGGAGAAAGTTAGAACTCCATAGTAGTTAGTCTTACTGTCCCTTTATGAAAGTAAGGGCACGTTTAGAAGGGATGGCAAGGGGGTGGTAAAAACAGGCACTCAACTGCGAGCCAAGTATGTAAATCTCATTGAAAATCACAGGTCGACAAAAAATTTGCCAGAAAAAAAATAGTAATTCGGGAAGTGGCAGGATCGCCTCCTGAACGCCTGCAAGTGACTCCTCTACTGCCCTCTAAAAAAAACTACCCAATCCCAAATGCTTTGCAAAGGCCAATAGAAACTGCCGCATGTCTAAACTAAGCCTAATAGGGCGTACACACGGTCGGACTTTGTTCGGACATTCTGACAACAAAATCCTAGGATTTTTTCCGACGGATGTTGGCTCAAACTTGTCTTGCATACACACGGTCACACAAAGTTGTCGGAAAATCTGATCGTTCTAAACGCAGTGACGTAAAACACGTATGTCGGGACTATAAACGGGGCAGTGGCCAATAGCTTTCATCTCTGTATTTATTCTGAGCATGCGTGGCACTTTGTCCGTCGGATTTGTGTACACACGATCGGAATTTCCGACAACGGATTTTGTTGTCGGAAGATTTTATATCCTGCTCTCAAACTTTGTGTGTCGGAAAGTCCGATGGAAAATGTGTGATGGAGCCTACACATGGTCGGAATTTCCGACAACAAGGTCCTATCACACATTTTCCGTCGGAAAATCCGACCGTGTGTACGGGGCATTAGAGTGGCAGAAAGTCCGAGATCACGTGAACTCTGAGGGTTGTTGCCTGTCAAATGCCTGTCCTCACAAACCACACACTCAGAACATGGACATGTATGAGGGAGGTCAGGCATATAACTGCTATGTGACCTCTGGATTTCTGATTGCCTCAATAATTGCAGCCCCCGTGTTTCCACTCAGGACAGACTCCCTTTTGAGAAAAAGAATAGACCCAGCAAGCCAGTCATGTTTCAGATTACTCAAGTCACTCTATTTCAGATTATGGAAGTTCAAAAATGACCTCAATTTTAACATGAAGCTGTAAGAAGATTCTTTTATATTTTTTTTACCTAGGTCTTATTTGTGTTGCTGTTAGTTGCCTTTTAACCACACTTCAGACACTTGGAATGAGCCTGTTATAGAAGTTGCTCGTGAGACTCTGCAATGCTAAAATATTGTTTGTGTGTGAGAGAACTGTTCTGTTTGAGCTGCCCACATTCTAGTGTGTTAGTGAATGGGAGATGGATGGATCTTTTTTTATTTAATGGGAAGTTCATTAGGAAATTGTATGACTGTGGACACATGCAACCAATTTAAAGTATTTTCTGGGAAAAAAGAAATGTTTAGTGCATCTCTGCAATACAGGCAAATTTTCTCATGTTTTATCCCTTGAAAATGCTTCAAATATAGCAATCCAGATCCTCCCCAAGCTCCTGTTAGTTGACAGCACATTGCCACTGCTGTATTGGAATCCCAAGTCTTGTCAGCACTTCTCAGTTCTCTCTGTTCCAGACTTCAGAAATCAGGCAGGCCTGACAACACAGTTTGGGAGTTCAGTGCAGCAGTGGTATAGTTGGGAGCTCACTGGGTTTCTGGCAGGGTGAGTTATTTTTCTGTAATTGCAGTCCTTTTTTTTTTTTTTTTTTTTTAAGAGACAAAACATAAGGAAATGTGCATGTATTGCAAATATATTGTATCTGTTTACACAAATTGGGTATGAGCTGTTAAGATTCATTAGCTTATTCAGTACTTGTAATGTGAACTTTTTCTTTCTCTCTGTAGGTGGATGAGAGTCAAACCGGGGAGCCTGGGTGGCTAGGAGGAGAGCTAAAAGGGAAAACTGGTTGGTTCCCTGCCAATTATGCTGAACGAATGCCTGAGAGTGAGTTTCCAAGCACAGCCAAGCAAGTAGCAGACACTACAGCCAAAACCACTGTCCACTTGAAACCGTCCACAGCCTCACCATCAGCTTTTACTGATACATCTACAAATGCCAACAACTGGGCTGACTTTAGCTCAACGTAAGTACCCAGGACGTGTGTTTTTCCCATCTGCCACATTCCCATAAGATTTCCTACTATTCACCATTTGAATTCATGTATTGCCAGCTGCCATGTTACTTTTGGTTTGATATCCTTGTATGTCCGTCAGTTTGTGAGCTGTACACACATTTATGTGACATATGGAAACCTTGATGTATGACTGCCTCCACTGTGTGAAAGCCACAAATCCAGTACTTATTGACTTTGTAATAACGAGAAAAAGTTTCTATTTTTTTTTGCTTTTATTTTTTCTTGAGTTTTTCTTTTATGTTTCCTTCAGGTGGCCAACTAATAATGAGAAAGCAGAGACTGATAACTGGGATACATGGGCAACTCAACCTTCACTGACTGTACCCAGTGCTGGTCAAATCAGACAGCGTTCTGCTTTTACCCCTGCCACCGTAACAGGTTCTTCTCCTTCCCCTGTATTAGGACAGGTAAGATTATAGTACAAGATTAATTCTAACCCTTGTGCTAAGTCTGCCTTGAACATAAAATTATCAGATGCAAGGGCTTTTCTTTTTTTAACTAAATGTGCTTAAGTGTTTTAATACATTTGCATTTTAACCTATTGGCGCCGGCACCTCCTGGCCCTTTTAAGGGTTTTAGGATGCCGGGACACAGAGCGGGGTTTATGATCATGTGACCCCTGTGATTGGCTGTCATGGTAGTCACATGATCGGAAGCCGCCAGTAACTGTGCCGGGAGTGCGCTATCGGCACAGCTGTATTTACACTAATTCACTCAAATATGCGGCCGCTTGGTGCCAAGGTACACCCGCTGAGAGGCTTCATATTTGCGTGTGACCGATGCCAAGGAGTTAAAGCTAAACTGCGGGGAATAAAGCACTTTACCCTTCCCCTCCACACTACAAGGGTCAACTGCTTGTTTTGCCTAATGTACAAACAAAACAGCAACTGCCCCACCTATAACTGGCCTTAACAGCAAGGAACACATGCAAGGGCAATGTACATCAAACAAAAACAAAGAAAAATTCCCAGTTCACTTACCAGCCAGCCTGCAACAAATCAAATTGTCCTGTCTAACAGGTCACGTTAAAAACAGAGTGTTTAGTTTGCACACATTTGCAAATACATGCGTAAGCTGCAGAGGCCATGACAAAGCACCCCAGTATTATCTGCAGTCCTAACTCTATACATTTTGAGAGCCTCCATAGTAAGGAGCACCTATATAATGGATAGGTTATGCCTGGAGAGAGCCCACTCCTCCTTTGACTGTTACCGGGGTGCTAAACCTGTGGCCCTACAGCTGTCGCAGAACTTTAAGTCCCATGAGGCATTGCAAGTCTGACAGTTACAGGCATGACTCCGACAGGCAGAGACATGCTGGGACTTGTAGTTCTGCAACAGCTGGAGGGCCACAGGTTGAGCACCCAAGTTAGTATACCTCCATTATCCCTCACTGCCCTGGCAGTTGACACTTTCCTTTGTTGCCCAACATTCTAGGTTGTGGCTTTTTGCCTGATCAGTGACGTCCCAGAGATTTGCTGCTGACTGTACTAGTATGTCTGCCTAACCCCAAAATCGCTGCTTAAAGCAGTGTATTGTACAGCAAAGCTGCATATGTTGTCAGATATGTTTCTATGTTCCATTAATCGTAGTAATACACACAGAATGTTAAATATGTTTATATTAAAGTAGTATTAAACCCCCCAGCAGTTTTCAGCTTAACACATTTAGCACAATGAAATGAACATTCCCCAGTTAACTATTTGTTAAAATTCTTACCCCAGCATTTGAGTTTACAACTTTCAATGCAGTTGACTCCTGTTCTCTGTGCTGCTTCCCTGAACCTCCAGTATTCCCAGGAAACAGTTTTTAAAGTGGGCAGTGCAGTCTGTAGTCAATATGTTGGCTTGAAGAGGAGGGATAAGCAGAGGCGTACCTTGCCATCCTAGGCTATGGGGCATTGTGTTTCTATTGATGCACACAATTCAGGGAGACACTGTATGCAAGTGTTGGCTGTAAGAGAGACACCCTGAAACAGGAAACCTGGGCAGTGGTGGCACTTTCTTAAACTGGAAGATGAACAAGGATTAAAAATTTAAAAATGCGTATCACTTTAGCATGTAATTGAACAAAAGAACAAAATTTTATCTTTTTCAGAAATTCAGGGTCAGGTTTTTTACTTTATTTTCAACCCGGTGATCCTGCCAGTAACACACTTCTGTCCTAAGGTGACAACACTAACTCACCATACTGTATCTATAGAGGACCAGTGCTTTCACCCTATTATGAGCTACATAGGCAAAGAGCATGGAACGTTATCTGCTCACAATTTTTCTGGCAGGATCAACAGTTTTGTTTTTTTTTTATTATTATTTGCACGTATGGAACAGATGTAACAAAATGCTTTTATTGGTATATTTAACAGCTCTAAACTGCAAATAAGAGAAGTTCATTGCTAGGGTTTACATACACTTAAGTAATGTTGTATCTGTATTTTATAAAATGTCAGACTTTATGCTTTACTCTTTTAAGGGTGAAAAGGTGGAAGGACTTCAAGCACAGGCCTTATATCCTTGGAGAGCCAAGAAAGACAACCATCTAAACTTCAATAAGAATGACATCATCACTGTTCTGGAGCAGCAGGACATGTGGTGGTTTGGAGAGGTCCAAGGTCACAAGGGCTGGTTTCCCAAATCATATGTGAAGCTTATTTCAGGTCCTCTTAGGAAGTCTACAAGGTATGTCAGCAGCATTACTGGATACATAAGCTGTGTCACATTTCTTTTTCGAAAAATGATAAATCTTTATGCTGTCACTATATTACAAAACATATTAGGCAAATGCAGTTAGTGTCTTTGTCTTGTTAGTAGCATGAACAGCAGAGATAAAATTGATTGGTGGGACTTTGTTTAGTTTTAGCATTGCCAACATCCCCCATGCTTTAACTTCTCTGTATTTTTTTGAGGCATTCCAACATGGCCCCAAAACCATCTTCTGTTTCAATCGGTTTCTGAGGGTGGTATATGGCACAGCCTGCATTTAAAATGATGGATCTCCTGAAGTTGGTCCATTCATATTATGCCAAAGAAAGTGAACTTCTTCTCCAAGCATTGACAAGTTGGAGTGGGGAGAGTCCCATCTTTTAACAGCAGGTCGCCTTGTGTTTGAGTTTTACTCTATGAAAGTGGGCAGAGCTCAAGAATAAAAGTCCATTTAAACCCTCTTAGTTACTGCAATGCAATCAGACTGCATCTACAGTAATAAATATGGCTCTTTTTTTCTTTTTATTCACCCAAATGCTTTTGCAAGGGTTAAAAAACTATGTGCTGCCAGAACATTTGGAATGTGGGAACAAGTTGAGTCTCACACACCAGGCTTCCCTATGGTTGGACCACACCGCTGAGTACTGTTTTATTAAACATCACTCTTGCTCCCTGAGCAACTCTTGATTTGGCAGTGTTTGGTGTGGTGTGAGCTGTTGGATCGTGCTGCTAGTAGGGTGTTTTTTTTTGTTTTTTTTTGTTTTTTTTTTTATATATACCCTTGCTGTAGGTAGGAAAGTGGAAAAAGAGGCTTTTTTTTTTTTTTAAATGGTCTATGCCTTCCTATTTTAATGCGGGCATCAAGGGTACTGGAACAGAGGGAGAATCGCCCCAATGAAGTCAGGCAGGGGTCACAGAAACAAAAACCTCACAAAGTGAAACTCTTCCCCATTCTATCCAAAACAAAAGGTGGTAATGTGGGCCAAATTATGATAACCATTGCCCCTTTACAAAAATACAGCAGGCTTTTGGGCTGGTATAGACAGAACATTGATTTTATCTGTATGCCTCAGAGTTGACCACATGCATTACAAGCTGATTGTACAACATCTGTGCAATCTACTTTACATTTTTACATTTACCAACATCTATTGTGCAAGGACCTAATATTTTCCGGAACACTGGTACTTTTTTCTTTTACTCAAATTTATTGAAACTTTTGCAATAAAAAAAGAGAAATAGAAGCAATACATAATCGGAGTAGAAACCGAAGGTACAGTATCAATACTAATTGTACAGGTATTCTACCCCAAATGTAGAGTAAGGATGGTAATCGCCTTATAGTGTAATATGGTATAGATAAAAACTTACAGAATACCCATTTAAAAGAATGTTAGTAGTCTGTAATCTAAAGACCATACATTCTCAAGAATAGCCGGATAGCCATCATCCGGGCAATCGAGTCCAAACCATGCTTTCCATTCCACTGGTACGTTTTTACTGTTCATGTTTTACTATACAGTTGTCTGCTTAAAGCCCAACTCTAGTGTTCTCACTTCATGCCGTGGTGGCACTTTTTGCAGCATTGCCCTGTCCATACCCTCAGAAAGCATGTCCTTGACACCCTATTCTCACATGAGTGGGATGAATAATGCGTAGATGAAAAGAAGCGCCATCTAGGGGTTGAGGGGCTTTCTGCAGGGGACCACTTTGAAGATTGGGTGTGTATTTCAGCCAAGGCTTTTTTTTTTTTTTTTTTTTTACATTAATGGGAATTTTGTTTTTTTTAAACAGTATTGTGACTTAATGGGAAATTCCTTGTTGCATTAAGTTGATAAGTTCTATTAACTTGTTAAGTTAAGGCTAAAAGGCTTGCCTATATGCAGTATCCACCTTTGAAAGTCCATTAAAGTGCTCAAAAGCTCTGATCATAATAGTTTCAAATCTCCCAGGTTTTTCACATGAGGCTTATGATGGCCAAAGACCTAGTGAAATAATGGTAGAGGCGCAGCTCCCAGAAGTCATTTTCAGGGACATGATGGCTAGCTTGGTTAACACACAATAGAAGAATGCAGTTGATCCACAGTGCCATCATCTGTTCTCAATATATTTTTATTTCCCTTAATTCTCAAAGTATTGACTCAACGTCTTCAGAAAGTCCAGCCAGTTTAAAGAGAGTCTCATCACCAGCATTCAAGGCAGCTGTCCAAGGTGAAGGTACGTCTGCAAGTCAGGTGCTGCCAGCCATTCTGTTTGTGGAAGTAAACTGCTGTTGTATGAAAGTGAAATCTAAAAGCATTGTAAATCGGTATACATTAGGGGTGTCCAACCTGCGGCCCATGGGCCAGATGTGGCTATTAATGTGGCCCAACACAAAATTGTAAAGTTTACTTAAAAAAAAATGTTTTTTTGTTTTTTTTATCTTTAATTTGTTTTGTAAAAATGCGTTTACACTTTGCGAACACATGTAGCCGAAGAAAAGGTTGACCATGTCTCTTTACTGAACTTTTTTAAGTTTTATCTTCCCAAAGGAAAAATTTCCAATCTTCACAATCATACCTAATTCATGACATCAGTTTTTGGCAGCACCTATATTTGTGAGCAACTATTTTCAATGAGGAAGAACACGAAGGGCAAAATTAGAACCAAAATATCTGATGAGCACCTTTGAGAATTTATTGAGAATTACTACTATATTCATCCAACCAGATACTGATGCGTTAGTTTATCAAAAACAGTGTCAAACATCACACTTGCTTTACGTTGCCCTCTTTTACTTTTATAATAAACAATATTACAAAAAATTAAGTTTTATTACTTGGATAGGTAGAGGAGTTGGACAAAAATATGGAAACACCAGGTAAAAGAATGAAATCGATACCCAATACGGCGTTGAACCGCCTTTGGCATCCAAGACAGTCTAAATTCTCCTCTGAATTGACAAATATAAGTCTTGGATGGTGGATAATGGAATCTGATACCACTCTTCATGTAAAAATCGTTCCAGTTCTTGCAGAGATGCTGGAGGCAGAAAACGAGTGTGAACCTTGTTCTCCAAAATGTAAAATAGTGGCTATATGTTATTGAGGTCCGGCGATTGCAGCACCCAGGGAAGGTGCGAGACTTTTTGTCTGCATGCTCATCAAACCACGATTTGACAACCCCAGCTGTGCGAATCAAAGCATTATCTGCTTGGTAAATGGCACCGTCTTCGGAAAACAATGTCTGCACCATGGGGTTCACATGGTCGGCCAAAATTTGTGCATTGAATGGCTGTAAGGAAAGGGGGGGCGGGTAGCCTATTTCAAGGTCCCTCTTTCCCTCATGAGATGGTGGTGGTAGGAGTTACAAGCCCCCCATAGATTGATTTCCATGGGGGGTTTTGTGGTAGGTCAGAAAAGGTCGAGTGATTGGGAATGCTCTGGAAGTCCTCTAGGTCATTCAAGTTCACCTGACCCCCACCAGAATATTCCAGAAATTCCCAGGACCCCTATTTAAGCAGGAGGCTGAGGGGGGTCTTTGCCAGTCGCCAGAGGGATATTTGAAGAGCGCCCCGTTGAGATCTCTCTCTCTCTCTCTCTCTCTCTCTCTCTCTCTCTCTCTCTCTCTCTCTCTCTCTCTCTCTCTCTCTCTCTCTCTCTCTCTCTCATTAATAAAGTTTGTTCTGTCTAGTGCTCTTTGTATGTTTGGAGTCAAAGTGTTGCCAGAGTCCTAATTATTATTATTTTTTTTATTAAAATAACAAACATGTTATACTTACCTGCTCTGTGCAGTGGTATTGGCCCCGATCCTCCTCTTCTGGGGTCCCCGGCAGTGATCTTGGCTCCTCCTCTTCTTTTTATGTCCATTATAGCCAGTCGCTTGCTATGGGGGAGAAGATTGGTCTGCGTGCTCCTGACCTGTGTGTCTATGGAGCCGTGCTCCATAGACTTACACAGCGGGACTTAGGCTTGCCACCCCACTTCCTCGTCACTGCATTCGATTGACAGCAGCAAGAGCCAATGGTTCCTGCTTCTTCTTGAATGCTGTGTGAAGAGGAAAAGAGGGGAGAATAAATTCAGCCGTGCACAGCGCTCATCTCCTCTCCCCTTTCTTCACCTTCACACAGGGGAAGGGGGGCACAGGGAAATTGAAAACGTTTTTTTACCTTAATGCAAACAATGCATTAAGGTAAACATTTTTAGGTTTAGTAACACTTTAATGCCGCCTACTGTCCCATGTTACATCACTTCCGCTTTTAACGTGTCGTCATTTTCTCACCTACAAATCATATGGTGTTTACATATTTTTGTCCAACCCCTGTACATTATCTATATCAGTGATCGTTAACTGATCTGCCCGACTTTTTCTGTTTATCGGCTATCCTTATTGTTAGTGTATTTTATGTGTGGTCCAAGACAATTCCTGCTCTTCCAATGTGGCCCAGGAAGGTCAAAAGGTAAGGACACCCCTGGTATACGTGGTGCGTTTTTTTTAAATTTTCGTTCAACCTGTGGGTTGAATGGACAGATGCCCGCATCTGTGTTAATGTGCAGGATGAATAAAT
This sequence comes from Aquarana catesbeiana, assembly GCF_042186555.1. NCBI lineage: Eukaryota > Metazoa > Chordata > Amphibia > Anura > Ranidae > Aquarana > Aquarana catesbeiana. Next base: position 754,058,285 of record NC_133325.1, read on the forward strand.
TACAATTCTGTGCGGTATTTTATTTTAATGAATTGCTTTTGGGTTTGCCATGCATCCCACCTATTTATTTAAAATTTCAGTATGTCCTGAAAGCATGGCAAACACACAAATCAATGACATTTTATTTTTTTTCCCCTGAAACTCTCTTATGCTTGTATTTGACTTGCTTTTGCCGCTCACATCAATGTTCAGTTGTCCTTATTCTCACCTCTCTCATCACTCTGTTTACTGCCTGAATTTGCCTGGAGTAAGGTGGGGAAGACAGAGCAGGGGGTCATTTGAGTAATTGCACATTCTCGTCCTTCCTTTTCTGAAACTTTTTGATAAGTAAACTTTTTATACTTGTTTACTGTTATTTTCAGAATACATAGCAATGTACACATATGAGAGCAATGAACAAGGAGATCTGACCTTCCAGCAAGGTGATATGATAGTAGTCATTAAGAAAGATGGAGACTGGTGGACGGGAACAGTGGGAGATAAAACCGGTGTCTTTCCTTCCAACTACGTCAGACTAAAAGATTCCGAGGTAAAATTATATGCTTCATAGCAAGTCAAATTTGTGGCTAGACCAGCATGTACTTTTATAGGAAATGGTCATTGGGATCAGTCTGTGTTACACTAATGTGATATAGTCATAAAGCTTTGCACTCCCAGTTGAGGATAGGTGATTTAGTGCATTTCAAAATCTGACAATTTTTTTCAGAATTACTAGATTTTTGTTTTATCCTTTAAAACACTTTTTTAACCATGGTAAACACTGGCACAATTTAAAAACTGGAAGGCTTTGCCCACGCGTCCACATCATTCATTCACAGAGTTCTGTGAATTAAAGTATTTGTTAACCCATTTTTTATAAGTCACTGCCAGCCCCTCTATTAGAGGCTGGCATAGCACACTATGTAAGTTGTTTTTAAAAACGAGGCTTGTAAATACCGATTTTGAGCTGTCTGTGGGCCGGTCACATGACTTGCGTCCGCTTTACAGCTCCGATGGATGGCTTCTGCGGGAGGGGCCATGATCTCCCTCCGATGACAGCCGGGGAGATTGCGTGGCCGCTCATCTCCTCCCCCAGAAGCCCTGTCTCTTAGCTGTAAAGCGGGCGCGAGTCACGTGACTGTCCTGAAGACAGCTCAAAATTGCTATTTACAATGCTTGTTTTTTAAAACTACTTACATAGTGTGCTATGCCAGCCTCTAATAGAGGGACTGGCAGTGACAATTTTACTTTTTTTTTTTTTTTTCAATGGCGGGGGAGCGGGGCAGAGACAGACACAGAGAGGGAGCTGACAGGAGGGAAGGAGGTGATGAGGGGGATAGAGGAGTGCAGAGGGGACAGCACCATATGATGCAGGGCCGCAGTCTGACCACGACCTGATTTTCGTGGTCAGCGCAGAGAGGGGACTGTCCTGTGTAATCTGCTTTAAGGGACCAGGATCTGTATTTTTTTTGGGAGGGGTTAACATACACTTTAATGAACTACAACTACTGTATGCCTTTGCAGCAGATGGCTTGAAGTTCTCAATGATCTGTGAGGGCACTGATGAGCACTCATTGAGTAACTGAGCGGAAGAGCATACATGAGTAGTTCATTGATTCTTCCTGCTCTTCAGTAACGATCCTCTGCAGGACAGTCTGCAGAAGCCTGGCAATGCACCCGTGATCTACTGATTATAGGTGCAATGCTTTCCAGCCTCTTGTGGAGAAAAAAGAATAAATGCACAATTTTTTTTTTTTTTTTTTATGCATAAATATGTGCATTTTATATTTTTTCTCAAAATGTGAAGTTGGCCTTTAACATATCATGGATGTTAACTATTTTGGATGTTATTTTGAGTTCCCTGGTTTTCTTGCTTGAGAGAGTTAAAACACTTTCATGCTACAATCCCCACAATATTTTACTCTTGGTGCTCGGAAGTCCCCCAAGCCGTCCCTGTCTACACTTATCCCACACCTGTGTATCTGTAATCCTAATCACATCACTGACCCCATCCTGTTGCCAAACTGGACATGATTAGAGAACTTGGGTTTCTTTTAGGCATACTCAGCCTAGATTGTGTCATATCATACGTAGCTGTTAGGACGTGGACCACCCTTTTCAGCCCCACATCGAATCATTGTCCAAATCTTGTTGCCTTTTACCTCCATAACCTTTTTAGAATATGCCCCTTCTTAACCAACAACACCACCAAGATATTAGTTCACTCTTGTTATCTCTTGCCTTGACTACTGCATCTCCCCCCACATTTGTCTACCTCTACACCCAACTATTCCACTTCATCTCTTTCCTTCTCCTTCCTTCTTGGCTTACCTCTACATTGTTATTATTATACAGGATTTATATAGCGCCAACAGTTTGCGCAGTGCTTTACAACATGAGGACAGACAGTACACTTAAAATACCCCTTCAGTCTATCATGAATGCTGCAGCCAGACTCATTCACCAACTGCTCAGCAACTGACACTCCTTTCTGTCAATCCCTCCACTGGCTTTCGATCGCCCAGTGAATACAAATAAAAATTCCAACAACTTTAAGCATTTGTTACCACAAAACTTCATATTCATGATATGTGCCTGCTGTACTATGTGCTTGTATGAGAAAGTCTCCTGTTCTGTGTTGCTTCCTTTATGTGAAATCCCAGGTGTTCCTGCCAGTCCCCTTGCTTTCCTATTAAGGCCTCATGCACACTGGACGTTTTTACAGCTGCTGTTTTTGACTTCAGACGTTTTTTGTTTTTGTTTTTTTTTACAGCCAATAAACTCCTCAACATGTTATCCTATGTATCCATGCACACATAGGCTGTTATCAGCAGTTTTTGGCTGGGGCGTTTTCTGGCTGGGAAAACCCCTCCCAGAACTAGTGGGTTTTGAGAGGGGTTTTTCAGTGTAACTCTTAAAAAAGCTGAAAAACGCAGCTATTTGACATTATAAGCGTTTTTGAGCCGTAAACTTTTATGGGAGTTTAGTTTTGCTAAAAAAAAAACTAGTGCAAAAACGCTGAAAAACTCTACAGCTACAGCTTTCTATAGCTAACGTTACTGGCTTTTTATAACGTCCAGTGTGCAGGAGGCCTAAAAACTGACCACACTAAGCAGGAGAGCACATCTTGGTCAGTTCTCTATGCTGGAAACTCAGTGTGGTTTCTTCCAATGATCAGACTTGTCCTGACACGCCCCGCTGCACAGCCATTCACAGGGAAGCTCAGTGTGCTGCCGTTTCTTCCCCCTACCTGTTTTTATTCAGTTGACAACAGAGGGAATGTGATCACTTATTAAAAAAAAAAAAAAAAATTATAAACTCTTTTTTTCCCTTTTTTTATATCTAAACAAACATGTTTTGCCTTCCATTTCTATTTTAAATTGAATAGATTGTTTTACAAGGTGATCATTTACAATCACTTTTAGGCCTCATACACACGGATGTTTTTACAGCAGCTGTTTTTGGCTTCAGACGTTTCTTTCTACAGTCAAACTCTCCAGCATGTTATCCTATGTATCCTTGCACACATAGGCTGTTATCAGCAATTTTTGGCTGGGGCGTTTTTTGGCTTTAAAAAAAAAAAAAAAAAAACAATACTAGTGGGTTCTGAGAGTAGTTTTTCAGCTGTAAAAACGCTCTAACGTCAAACGCTGATAAATGCTCAAATGTGGCTCACCAGCGTTTTTTGACGTTTCTGATCCATGGTAAAAAAAAAAAAAAAAATTGCTAAAGAACGCTTTTGCAAAAACGTTGCAAAACTCACTGCAAAGCTACTGGCATTTTTATAACATTATTTTAACGTCCAATGTGCATGAGGCCTAAGCCATTGCACAAAGCCGGTAAGTATAACCTCTTATTTTAGGGAAAATAAATTGGGTTTGCAACCACTTTCAGTTGTATTTGGTACTGTATGGTCTCCCTTTATTTTGTAGAGTGTTGCACAAACTGTTGGTGCTTTATAAACCCTGTATAATAATAATGACTCTGATGTAAGAGCCCTTGCACACTGGGGCGGGGGTGGCGTCGGCGGTTTAACCGTCAGTATTCGGCCCCCCGCTAGCGGCCGAGAAAGGGTTAAATACCACCGCAAAGCGCCTCTGCAGAGGCGCTTTGCTGGCGGTATAGCCGCGCCGTCCCATTGACTTCAATGGGCAGGAGCGGTAAAGGAGCGGTATACACTCCGCTCCTTCACTGCTCCGAAGATGCTGCTGGCAGGACTTTTTTTACCGTCCTGCCAGCGCACCGCTCCAGTGTGAAAGCCCTCGGGGCTTTCACACTGGATACACAGCAGCGGCACTTTCAGGTCGGTTTGCAGGCGCTATTATTAGCGCAATAGCGCCTGCAAACCGCCCCAGTGTGCCAAGGGCTCTAAAGCAACTCTTCTCAAAATGTATTTCTCCGTTTTGGTTTTACTGGTGCAGGACCTTTTTCTGGTTTTAAGTACCCTATGTTTGCTATTTTAGCTACGTTACTGTGTGTCCAAAAGCACATACTATGGAAGTACTGCCCATTGAATTGTTTTACAGAGCCTGCCAGCTGATAAAGGAAATGTATTTTTCTGTTATTACTAGTAGGGCTCAACAGCAAAAAAAGTTGTTTAATCCTGATGTACCACTCCAAACCGATTTATTTATTTTTACAGATATTGTAATGTAATCTATATGTACTTTTCTTCTTCTTTTTTTTTTTTTTTTTTTTTTTTAGGGTGTTGGGATAGCGGGTAAAACGGGAAGCCTTGGAAAGAAACCAGGTATGTGTTCAACACTTTCCTAGGAATTTTAAAAAAAAATTGCTATTTTCAGTTAGTTTTTGGGGCAGTTTGGGAATGGAAGAGCCACATAAGCCCCATTCATGTGTCTTCAGCTTTAATGTCTATCCTCCTGTTGGTAGTTCACAGTAACATTGCAGATCATTGTGGATATAAGTAAAAGAGGATACAAACTGTTTTCCTAGTTCTTGGAGTGATTTATTATTGAGTAGGCAAACTTTAGCGGTTCAGCTGTTTCAGTCCCATCATGCCTGTGGGAGTCATGCTTATGGCTGTTATGGAACTTGTAGAACCACAACAGCTGGAGGTCCATTTTCCGTACCCCTTCTTTATATTAATGTAACATCTCAATAAATTGAGTGCTGCTCAGTGAACGTGAGCACTGTGCAAAAGGTGCTGCAGCAAATAGTAATTAAACACAGCAAGAAATCCATATCCATAAATATTTAGGCTTCAGTTTAATTTAATGCCCAGTTCTGCTGCATTCTTTAAAGCACCCTTAACGTAGAACTGTGACTGAAGGGCACAGGAGCACTTGCCATAATTTGCCATACTGTACAGTACTCACAGTAGACTTATTACGTAATTTGCCGCCTTAGTGCCCTTTCACACTCACAGCGCCCGGGCGTCGGCGGAAAAGCTCTGCTATTTTTAGTGGTGCTTTACCGTCATTTTAGCGACGCTTTTCGGCCGCTAGCGGGGCGCTTTTAACCCCCGCTAGCAGCCAAAAAAGGGTTAAAAGTGGTGCTGCCTATTGATTTCAGTGGGTAGGGGCGCTTTAGGAGTGCCTCAAAGAAGCAGCTTGCAGGACTTTTTGACATCCTGCCAACCCACTTCTCCAGTGTGAAGCCCGGGCTTTCACATTGGAGTGACAGGAAGAGGCACTTTACAGGTGCTATTTTTAGCGCTATAGCGCCTGTAAAGTGCCTCAGTGTGAAAGGGGTCTTAAAGTGCTTTTAAAGGCAGAAGCTGTTTTTAATCTTAATGCATTCTATGCATTAGGATAAAAACCCTTCTGTGTGCAGCAGTCCCCTAGTACTTTACCTGAGGTCCATCTAGATCCAGCAATGCAGGAGTGTCTCGGCTGCCTGGGACTCCCCTCCTCGTTGGCTGAGACAGCAGCCCAGCGCCATTGGCTCCCGCTGTCAATCATAGTCAGTCAGCCAATGAGGAGAGAAAGGGGGTGGGGGTGGGGGGCCAGGCCACGGCTCTGTGCCTGAATGGACACGGAGCTGTGGCTTGGCTCGGGTGCCCCTATAGCAGCTGTTTACTGTGGGGGCACTCAACAGGAGGGAAGTGCCAGGAGCACCGACGAGGGACCCGAGAAGAGGAGGATCCGGGCTGCTCTGTGCAAAACCACTGCACAGAGCAGGTAAGTATTAGCATGTTTGTTATTTTTAACTTTAGGTGATGACAGGTCTATACTCATCATTGTCTAAAAAATAGTGCGCTGTTCCTTTAAGTGGCTAATTCACCAATACCGTGATCTCAATAAATCAATTATCTAAATGCCACCATAAAAGATGGTATGAATATAAATGTGTTTAATTCTTTCTTATAGTAAAAATGAATATAACAAAGTAAGTGCAAGTCCAATATAAATGTGTCAAATAAAGTGCATAGTGCTTATGGACAAGTTTCCACTCCAAAAGTGCTCCAATGTGCACCTTTAAATGAAAAAGGTAGTCTCTTACCAGACGGTATGGATCTTGACTACGTGGATCAAACAAGCCTGCATTGCATCTCCACAATGGATGTTTTCATTAAGACATTCCTGCTATGGCACTCTCGCTGGTGAAAATGAACTCAAGCGTCCCCTTGAAATTATAAGGCCGCTCACCAACCAGGCATATATAGAATGTAAACAGGGAAAAGCCTCATGGTGTAAAACAGTAAAGTGAACTTTATTTAAAATACAAGGTTACAGTTACAGCAAGGCTGTGAATCACAAGTGGTGTATAAAACAAACCGGACACGGTGTCGCCAGTCTCGCCGGCTGCGATGAATTCTTCATATGTAAACACTATCCGACGCGTTTCTCCGCAAATGGCGTCTTCTGGGACAACTGAGTTCTTAGTTTTAATTACCTTTGCTTTTTTCACACCAAGGGTTTGTGTTATACATAAATTGATTATATTGTTCTCAGTAGTGTGCACTATATTCATACAAATGTTTTTGGTTTTTTTTATCCTCTTGGACGTGGTGGTAAACAAATGTATTGAATGTCAATATACAATATATGCGCTGTAGAAACACTACATGGCAACTTTTTGTTAGTGAATACTTGACATATTGTAGTGTTGCATGGTAAAAAATGTAATTTCTGTTTGCTCTTCAGAAATTGCTCAGGTTATTGCCCCTTATGCGGCTACCGGTCCTGAGCAGCTGACCCTGGCTCCTGGCCAACTGATCCTGATTAGGAAGAAGAACCCTGGAGGCTGGTGGGAAGGAGAATTACAGGTATGCTTTTGTTTTAATTTCATTCAAGATCATCTAACTACCAGAGAGAGGCAAAAAACCCCAGCAAACCATGATCCAATTTGCTCCAGCAGGGGAAAAAAAAATTCCTTCCTGATCCCCCGACAGGCAATCAGATATTCCTTGGATGAACTTTACCTATAAATGTTATTACCCAGTTATGTACATTTAGGAAAGAATCCAGGCCTTTTTGAAAAAGCAATCTACTGCACTGGCCAGAACCAGCTATTGAGGGAGTCTATTCCATATTTTCACAACTCTTTCTGTGAAGAAACCTTTCAGTATTTGGAAATGTAAACTCTTTTCGTCCAGATGTAAAGAGTGCCCTCTTGTCCTCTGTGATGACCTTAAAGTGAATAACTCAGCATCAAGTTCACTATATGGACCACTTATATATTTGTACATGGTGATTATATCCCCCCTTAATCTCCTCTTTTCAAGAGAGAATAAATTCAATTCCTTTAATCTTTCCTCATAGCTGAGCTCCTCCATGCCTCTTATCAGTTTGGTTGCCCTTCTCTGCATTTTCTCCAGTTCCCCAATATCCTTTGTGTGAACTGGTGCCCAAAACTGAACTGCATATTCCAGACGAGGTCTTGCTAATGATTTGTACAGGGGCAAAATGATATCCCTCTCTCTGCAGTCCATACCTCTTTTTTAATACAAGAAAAGATTTTGCTTGCTTTGTAAACCGCAGCTTGGCATTGCATGCTATTTTTGAGCTTACGATCTACCAAAACCCCCAGATCCTTTTCCACCGTTGATTCCCCCAGCTGTACTCCCTCTAGTATGTATGATGCATATTCTTAGCCCCCAAGTGCATAACTTTACATTTATCAACATTAAACCTCACTTGGCACATAGTCGCCCAGTTAAACAGTCCATTGAGGTCGGCTTGTAAGTTGGAGACATCCTGTAAGTACGTTATTCCACTGCATAGCTTGGTGTCATCTGCAAAGACTGAAATGTTACTTTTAATCCCAGACCCTATATCATTTATCGATATATTAAAAAGTAAGGGTCTGAACACTGAACCTTGGGGTACACCACTAATAACCTTAGACCATTCAGAGTAAGAATCAATAACCACTACTCTCTGGATTCGGTCTTTTTAGCCAGTTTTTTATCCATTTTCAAATTGATTTTTCCAAGCCTGTAGACTTCACCTAGCACATTAGCACATTATGTAGGAAACTGTGTCAAAACGCTTTTGCAAAATCCGAGTATACTTTGTCCACTGCCACCCCTCTGTCCAAGGTTTTACTTACCTCCTCATAAAAAGATGATCAGATTTGTTGGACAACTCCTGTCTTTCATGAACTCATGTGTTATATAATTTGTCCTGAACTCCTTATTTGGGTTTGTGCTGAAGGGCTTTTGTTCACTTCAAGTGGAATTTGCATTCCAATAAAAGTCTATGGTAAATATAAATCTATGCCAAAACAACTTAAAGCAGGTCAGAAGGAGGTCAACTGCAGGTCAAATAAGTTCTCAATAATCTCATAAGCATCTCAAGCTTATGTCAAAATGATGCCATCAACGCAAGCGCAAAGAACATTGACACCGGCCATTTTTTTTTTTTCTAAGTAAAACCTACTCTGTGTAGTGCTTCAGTTATCCTAAATCGTGAACTCCTCTCATAAGCATTACTACAAATAAATACAGGTCAGAGATTGCCATAAGGAATGAGCCTGGTTCCAGTCAAGTGCATTCAGTCATAGTTATATGTTTATCACCCTGCTAGGTGTGTTTGGAAAGCAAAAGATGGAAGAGTTATGAAGGAGCTGTCAACCACACTATCTCAGCAGTGAGACAAGCTAAAAAAGATGGGACCAAGAGCTACATGCCCTCAGGTGTTTTGCCCAGCAATATCCTATTGGGTATGGGTTTATTAAAGTGAAATGTTCCCTTGTGGATTCCACCATTTTTCTATCTTAACAAGACTCTGTCGCTGTTAATGATCGCCCAGTGTTTAAAGCTTTTTCTAAGGCTTTATTCTTAATTGCAGACCCTGCTCTGCAGCCTGCTTGTGCTTCCATGTCCATCTGCCAGACCTTAGCTGTCTGGTACAAGGATATATGTCTGAGAATTCTGGATATATCCTGAGGGTTGCTTCTGAGGACTCAAATGTTATGTGGAGTGCCAGTGCAAGAAACACCTCTTGGGTACCTCCTTTGTTGCCAGAACACCTCTTAGGGAAATCTCTGGATAACATTATCAAGGAGGTCACCAGGGGAAAGCGTACTTTTTTTGCCCCAGAAAAAAAGGCAAAATCTCATCCTTAGAAACCCTCTACTTCTGGGACGAAGAAAGGTTTCTTTCTCCCCTCTCAGGCCTCCAAGGCAAAGACAAAAAAAAACATACAATAATTTTGCAGACAAATCCTCACAGGGGGTGCCCCCACTTGTCATAGTGATCTGGTCCCAGGATAATTCAGATGTTTGGGTCCAGAACACTGTAGATGTTTGGGTCCAGAACACTGTATTCAGAGACTACAAGCTGGAATTTTAGTCTCTGCTTCTACTCTACTTCATGTTGCCAGCATCCCTCCAAAGATTGATAGACCTCCACACTGCATTGGCCAGCTGCTCTCTCAAGGAGGCATTGTCATTGTCCCTGAAAGGGAAAGGTTCCACGGTTTCTAGTTTAACCTGTTCACCATGCCCAAAGCCAAAGACTGCATCCTACCTCCCCACACTGGATATGAAAGTTATCACCACTTCTCTTGGTGTTGCATGGAATCTGCCAGGGCAGTCATTGACTCCCCCTATCAAGGAGACCTTTTGTCTCTGGACATCAAGGATGCTTACTTGCATGTTTCCATCTTCCAGGCACATCAATGCTACCTGCAGTTTGCAGTGGGCACACAGGTTAAAGTGTAGGGAAACAAATTGGTAATGCTGTCTACTGCATCTTGGGTCTTCACCAAGGTGCTAGCCCCTGTTCTTGCTCTTGCTCTGCTTTGCTTTTAGGGCATCCTTTTAGTGGGATATCTGGCCAACCTTCTTCTGGGGGATCTGTTAGCGCAGGCTCTGCGGAATCAATCAGCACAGGCTCTATCAGTCAATGTCAGCCAAGCTGTTCAGACCCTACAGAGGTCAGGTGGGTGCTAAATCTCCTCCAGAAATTAGCACTAATACCATCTTATCGCTTGGTGTATCTATGCCTGGTCCTGGACACAGACCTGTCCTTAAGTGTTCCTGTCACAAGACAAATTCGAGACTCTCTGCTTCCACATTTGGAATCTACAGTCTAGGAGCTTACCAGACCTCGGCTTTTGCATAAGGGTTATGGACTTAATGGCTGCCTCTTTTTAAAACTGTTCCATATGTTTTTCACTCCAGACCATTGCAATTCAACATCAGCTTTGAACAGGCAGGCTAAGTCTCTGGGCCATCAAATATTCGGGGGAAAAAAAACAACAGGCTTGCAATGACCTTGTGGATCACAAAGCCAGGTTCTGACTTGGGCAGACTATCCGGTTTGTTCCAGTCCTGTCCACTGTACACATCCCAGGCAGACTTTCTTAGTCATCAATGCCTGGGCTCTGGGGAATAGTCTCTTCACCCAGAGGTGACCATTCTCACCTGTTACAGGTGGTAGGTGCCAGACATGGACCTCTTGGCTTCCTCGTGACACCAGGGGATTTCAACTTGGTTCTGCCAGTTCTTCAGAAACTGCCCTTTTAACCGATCTGTCTACTTTTACTCACAAGGTTTCCTTCCTCATTGCCATAACCACTGTTAACTGCCTTAACCTGTACAGAACCTTTTCCTGTACTACATAGAGACAAAGTTGTCTTGTGGTCATAGGTCTTTTTTTTTCTTCCTACCAATGTTATGTCTTCCTTCCACCTTAACCAGGACTTTCATCTTCATTTTCTATGTCCTATTCCATGGCATCCAAAGGGGGTTTCCCTCCATTGTTTGGAAGTGGCACGTGCCATTAAAGTCAATGTTTACAGTTTTCTTTAGACTATCTGACTCTGTCAGTATTGTTGGTCCCCATAGGGGAATTTTTGTTCTACTATCTTTAGATAGATTTGGCAATTCCTTATTCAAGCCTATAGACTAAAAGAAAACATTTATTATATTGCAGCTTACCAATTCTTGGATACGACTGCATTCATATTTTTTTTTTTTTTAGGCTTTCTTTCTTCTATTTTCACCTGGTAATCCAGACAGTAAGTCTGTTTTTCAAAAGACAAGCTCTTCTCCATATGTATATGTTTACAGAGATGAGGCAAACCGTTTACCGCTTACAGGGGTTCTTAAAATGGTCCGCTTTTACTCATGTAAAACCTTTATCCTAAAAGAAAAAAAATCTGTTTGCTGTAACTTCTTATAAAGTATTAGCTGTAGTTTGGCTTTAATTTGTTAGTGTATTTAAATCTGCTAGCTTATTTAACACTACCCTCCCCCCCAGACTAACATTGCTGCTGTCTGCTGTGCCCCCTGTTCTCCTTCATCCAAAGTGAGGGCACCCTAATACAGGAGGTGTTACTTGCCAGATCACCAGGTGACAACAGAGGGAAAAAGCCTGAAAAAAGAAAACTAATGCAGCCACCACATCTAATGATTGGTAAGCTGCGATATATTACATTTTTGCTTTTAGGTTAACACCGCATTAAGGGCAAGGTTCCGCCCTTCCATGTCAAGATGCACTTCACTAAATCAGTTAGTGTTTCATGAGATTTTCACCATCGGGCATTTTGTTTCTTAGATTTGCAGGGTTGACATCTGGTCAGAATAATCAATAACTGCCATCCCCTCTGTTTCATCAAGATATAAAGTACTTTGTGTCCGTTCTTTTTTTTTTTTATTCTAATCTTTAATACCTTTTCTCACAGCACCTATGTGCAGTCGTGTCCTCGCTCTCCTTCCCTGATATATGGGTTTGCAGGGGGAGGGGCTGAGACACCCCTCTGACACCAGCCGGCCAGCAGAGGAAGGTCATGTGACCGCACATCAGTGTTGTGAGAGAAGGTATTTGGAATTAGAAAAAAAATATACACACAGTACTTTATATCTTAGTAAAACAGAGGGGATGGCAGTATTTTATAAATAGTGTTTTCAAGACACAGGAAAGAGTAGCAGGAGGGGATGGGCAGGAGATTAAAGCGGGGGTCCACCTATCTATCGTTTTTTTTTTTTTTTTTTTTTTAGTTCATTCACAAACTTTTCTTCTCAGCATTACATACTCACATATTGTGTGTAATATGTCCGCCTGTGTCAGATTTCGTCGGAAAGAATAACTTATATTATTCACTGCAGGCGGTTTCCATCTTCATTGTGGGCATTTGAAGCCCACAAGCATTTATTTCCTGGATGTGGTGAATGCTGTGCTCCCAGCATTCACCGCTCGTTCCCGTACATGCTCAGTGGCATCCTGAGAAGCCTGAGACTAGCTCCCAGGAGTCTGGGAGAGGCTAGAAACACGCCTACTCCCACGGGAGGAGAACCAGGAAGTGCAAAGAAGAATAGAAAAATAAAAGGTAATTACGGCGATTTAAATTTTTTTAAACGGCATGTCAGCATCTAGGCAAGGAAGAGAATACATACAGATATTGTTCAAAATTTGGGTAGAACTCTGCTTTAACTCTCACACTTCGGAGCAGAGAGACAGGGAAGGAGAAGGAAAGACCCAGAGCAGAGAGCGGGATGATGGAGGCACGTAAACTGACCAATGGTATCATGGATCAGCAGCCATGATTGCCGTGGTTCCGCACACGCAGCCGGACACAGGAACAGGCAGGATTAACCAGGTATTTTTTATTCATAGAATGGGACAAATTACATCGCACAAGCACTATGCTATATATCATGCCTTTAAAGAAACATGCTTTTTTTTTTTTTGTTTGTTTGTTTAGGGTTGCAACCACTTACATTTTATCAGGATGACATTAAAGCCTCTTCAGATGCCTACTTCAGTTGTAGGCTCTTCAGGTGGTTCTGTAGGCACTATTGGCCCCTCTGTAACAATCAGTTGGACTGCTTTTGGATTTTCCAGTGTACCTGAATTACTTTTTCCTGTGTTCCTTAGGTTTAGTGAACACTAGTGCAATTTCAGATGCAACTTGAGACACACATAATAGCTAGGCAATGGAAATCGCATTGTTTTCAATGGTGCCACTCACATCAATGTAACTCAGCACTGCATGGTTTTGGAAAAGGTTCCTGTACTACTTTGGTGGGATTCTGCCTTTTCTGACATTTGTTGTTTACAAGTAAAAATCTGTAGTTTTTGCTAGAAAGTTACTTGGAACCCCTAAACGTTATATATATTTTAGCAGAGACCATGGAGAATAAAATGGCTGTCGTTACAATATTTTATGTCACACTGTATTTGTGCAGAGGTCTTTGAGCCTGGGTTCACATTGCTGCGCTGCAATGTGGTGTGACTTTGATGCAGGTTTTAGTTTAGGGTGAGGTGCGAATTTAAGTTGTGATTTGCGATGTGGAGGTGCGAACAAGTTTGCATTGCAGCATAGAAGTTCGCATCGCACCCGCACCAAAGAAGGACAAGAGTCCTTTTTCTTCTCCCCCCACTTTACACTTTCCCTTTAATTTTTTTAACCACTCCAGCCCCTGAAGATTTGGCCGCTCAATGACCAGGGTATTTTTTGCGATACGGCACTGCGTCGCTTTAACTGACAATTGCGTGGTCGTGCGACGTTGTACCCAAACAAAATTGATGTCCATTTTTCCCCACAAATAGAGTAGTATTTAATCATCTCTGCTGAGTTTATTTTTTGCGTTATAAACAAAAAAGAGCGACAATTTTGAAAAAAAAAAACACAGTATTTTGTACTTTTTGCTATAATAAATATGCCCAAATTTTTTTTAAAAAAGCTATTTTTTTTCTCAGTTTAGGCAGACATGTATACTTCTACATATTTTTGGTAATAAAAATCGCAATAAGCGTATATTGATTGGTTTGCACAAAACTTATAGCGTCTTCAAAATAGGGGATAGATTTATGGCATTATTATTTATTTTTTTTTACTAGTAATGGCGGCGATCTGCGTTTTTTTCTTTTTAAATCGAGACTGCGACATTATCGTGGACACATCGGACACTTTTGGCACATTTTTGGGACAATTGACAATTATACAGCGATCAGTGCTATAAAAATGCACTGATTACTGTATAAATGTCACTGGCAGGGAAGGGGTTAATACTAGGGGGCAATGAAGGGGTTAACTGTGTTCCCTTACTGTGTGTTCTAACTGTAGGGGGAGGGGACTGACCATAGGAGATGACAGATCGTGGTTCCTAGCTATTAGGAACTCGCGATCTGCATCTCCTCTCCTCACAGAACAGGGATTTGTGTGTTTATACACACACACGTGTCCCTGTTCTACCCCTCGTGCCCGCGATCGCGTGTGGCCGGCAGACATCGTGATCGCCGGTCACGAGCATTGGCACCCCCGCAGTGCAGTGGGCAGGCGTGCCGACGTACAGCTACGACGGTTCGCGGGATCATGCCGACCTGCCGCCGTATAATGACGGCGGCTGGTCGGCAAGTGGATAAAATGTAAACATCCCTTGTAATAGAAATAAGCATGACAGGACCTCCTATTGGGTCAAAAAGACCCAATATCTCCCATTTACCCTTTAAAAGCAAAACAAAAAATCCTTTGTCTGACCGAGAACAGGAAGTGATGTCAAACTTTGCTCCGGTCCTCCAAGGGCATAAAGCCGAGTGGGGGCTATCTTGCCCTCACTCGACTACCTGCCTTGGCCATTGGCTGTACCGCATTGGTTCCGGGCTTATCGATGTCTCCAGTAAGCTCGGAAATGACCAGGAAGCAGCGGAAGGGGGCACCTCTCCCGCCGCCTATAAAAGTGATCCTGTGGCAAATCCGCTGCTGGGATCACTTTTATTAGAAAGCTGATTGCCTAAGGAAAAAAAAAAAAAGAGGTTATGGCATCTAGCTGCAGCCATAACCCCGGTATTTAACTGTAAAGTAATGACATACATTTATAGTTAAGTGGTCGCAAGTGGATAAACAGGGACTCAAGTCTCTCCCCTCTGTTCTTATGTTCCACTAGTACTATTGCGTTGCTACAAAACAGGCTTAATGCGAGTGGGAGGAGTTACACTAGGCAACTCCTACAGCTTTGTTTTTCCAGTGTTCAAACTCCTGAAAGCAGCAGTATAACCCGATGTGCCTGAATTACTTCATTCTCTGTCCCTTAGGCCTCGTTCACATCATGGTGCAGAGAAGTTCGTTTTTCTGCACGTGTTTTGCAAGGGCTCTAAGAAAACAATGGGGGAGATTTATTGAAATTAGAGCACTCAGAATCTGGTGCAGGTCTACATGGTAGCCAATCAGTTTCTAACTTAAGCTTCTTCAATCTTTGGCAGTAAAACCTGGAAGCTGATTGTTTTAGTAAATAACCCCCAATGTGTCCTGTTCACACCACAACATACACATTTTTCTCTGCGCAGCGTGTATGTAGTTTTCTGCACAGAATTAAAAAAAAACTGATGTGAAATCAGCATTGGTTTGAACAGGTCACATATAACTGACGCTCATGAAAACTGATGTCAACTAATGTCCCTGCAACTGAAATCTGTGCAGTTTTTATGCACGCATGGTGTGAACGAGCCCTCAATCAATCAATGTTCAGTGAATCAGAGATACTATTTTATTTCACATCAGACTTCCATAGTTTTATTTCATTTTGAATCTTTGCAGGCCCGTGGCAAGAAGAGACAGATTGGTTGGTTCCCTGCCAACTATGTTAAGCTTTTGAGCCCTGGTACAAATAAGAGCACCCCTACAGAGCCGCCTAAACCAGCAGTGTTACCAACCAGTGAGTACTTTCTCTATCATCCTATATCAGGTTACTATGTGTTTTTTATTAAATCCAACTGTCAGTCTCCAGTGTCTTCATTTTTGAAACTTGCGTTTCTACTGCTTTTTACAACTTTTGTCTCTAGGCACCTGTCTGGGGGTCACATTTTAAACACTAATATTTCTGGCATAAAATCCTTTATTGATTGATATTCACCTTCTCAAACTTGCTTAGTTTTTGGATATAAATTGACCTTTTAAATACACTTTATTACCAAAAGTATTGGGACGCCTGCCTTTACATGAACTTTAATGGCATCCCAGTCTTATGCCCCGTACACACGATCAGATTTTCCGATGGAAAATGTCCGATCGGAGCGTGTTGTCGGAAATTCCGACCGTGTGTAGGTTCCATCGGATTTTCCGACACACAAAGTTGGAGAGCAGGAGATAAAATTTTCCGACAACAAAATCCGTTGTCGGAAATTCCGATCGTGTGTACACAAATCCGATGGAAAAAGTGCCACGCATGCTCAGAATAAATAAAGAGATGAAAGCTATTGGCCACTGCCCCGTTTATAGTCCCGACGTACGTGTTTTACGTCACCGCGTTTAGAACGATCGGATTTTCCGACAACTTTGTGTGACCGTGTGTATGCAAGACAAGTTTGAGCCAACATCCGTAGGAAAAAATCCTAGGATTTTGTTGTCGGAATGTCCGAACAAAGTCCGACCGTGTGTACGGGGCATTAGTCTGTAGGGTTCAATATTGAGTTGGCTCACCCTTTGCAGGGTTCAACTCTTAACAGCTTCAACTCTTCTGGGAAGGCTGTCCACAAGGTATAGGAGTGTGTCTATGGGAATGTTTGACCATTCTTCCAGAAGTGCATTCATGAGGTCAGGCACTGATGTGGATAAGAAGGCCTGGCTTTGCAGTCTTTGCTGTAATTCATCCCAAAGGTGTTCTATCAGGTTGAGGTCAGGACTCTGTGCAGGCCAGTCAAGTTCCTCCACCCCAAACTCGCTCATCCATGTCTTTATGGACCTTGCTTTGTGCACTGGTCCAAATCACTTGGTGCAAAGGGAATTATGGTGTTGGGGTTGTTTTTTCAGGTAGTTCCAGTGAAGGGAACTCTTAAGGTGTCAGCATACCAATACATTTTGGACAATTTAATGCTCCTAACTTTGTGGGAACAGTTTGGGGATGGCCACTTCCTGTTCCAACATGACTGCACACCAGTGCACAAAGCAAAGTCCCTAAAGATGGGAGGGAGTTGGGGATGGATGAACTTGACTGACCTGCGCAGAGTCCTGACCTCAACCCGATAGAACACCTTTGGGATGAATTGGAGCGGAGTCTGCCAGCCAGGCCTTCTCATCCACATCAGTGCCTGACCTCACAAATGTGCTTCTTGAAGAATGGTCAGACATTCCCATAGACACACTCCTAAACCTTGTGGACAGTCTTCCCAGAAGAGTTGAAGCTGTTATAGCAGCAAAGGGTGGGCCAACTCAATATTGAACCTTACGGACTAAGACTGGGATGCCATTAAAGTTCATGTACATGTAAAGGCAGGCGTCCCAATACACTTGGTAGTATAGTGTATGTTTTGATTTTCCCACACCGATGGGGGTCTGTGGATTAGCTTGCCGTTTTACTAGATCTTGCACTAAATTTACAATATCTTGGTAATCTGCTGTGCCAAAAATGAACACACACACCTCTGACTCCTCAGCTTTAAAATGTTCGAAAACCCTTATATAAACCCAGTCACGTGACTAGCAGCAGATGATAATGCAGAGAGTAGACAAATCCTCCTACAAAAGTTAGACCTGTTTATCTTCAGCAATCTGACCTGTAGATTATTTTGGAAACACACAGATCACAGTATTTTTTTACTCTTGGTGTCAGGAAAACCTGTCAGAAATGACTTATGCAGAGGAGTGAGAAAGAAATGACACTTACACACTTTAGAAGGATGTGCTTTGTTCATGTCTCAGGTTTAAACCATTTTAAATATCTCTTGTTGCTCCAGGCTCCTATAACTCTTCATTTGCAGGTTACTGGTATTTTTGGTTTTTTTGTGTGTTAGGGGCATTGTTAAAACACTTTATTGGAGTTTTGAGAAAATAATTATTGAAACAAATTGTCCTTCCAAAGCCATATAAGTGTTTATGTGCTTTATTATTATTTTTTTTATTATTTGAATAGTGCAGACTAATTCCTTAGCACTTTATGGAGAATCATTCCGTATTTTTACAGATATACACATACAAGATCTAGATCCAATTAGAGTGAAAGCCAACTAAACTTCCAGTTATTTTTTTGATTGCAGAAATAACCCTCACATAAAGCCTTTTAGCCACCATGTTTCCCTTTTAATTTGTCTTGTTCCGGGGTGGTCTCAGTGCACCCAAAAAAGATTTTTTCTGCTTTTGGAGGATGCTGGAGACTTGAAATATGAACAAAGCCTATCCCTCTATAGTGTGTACTTGTCTCAATAAAAAGCACAAAGTGTCATTTCTGTCTGCTGCTTCATGCTGCTTCATTCTTCTACTATCAACATGAATTACTTCTGACAAGTTTTCCTGACACCAAGAGAAAAGAGGTGACAGGAGAGGGACCTCCAGTTGATTGACAGCCTCGGCTCTGTTTCCGTGTGAAGGGGGGCGTGTCTCTTCCCTCAAATCACCTATCAGAGCTCTCCTCCCTGAGCTCTGCAGAGTGTAACTTCAGCTCTCCGCCCCTTTTTTCTGTCAGTTCAGACAAGCTTATAAATATTGCACTTTAAATGGACAAAGAGAAGACTGCAGATAAACGGACACAACCCATGTAGGGGGATTTGTTTCATCTCTGTGTATCACCTGAGGATACACTTTGTTTTCTTAGGCCTGATTCACACGTTGGTTCTGCAAGCCACATTTTGTGCGGGCACGGCAGTCAATTCTTTTGAATGGGCTGCGATGCCTCCTGAAAAAACAGTTTGACAACCTATCCTGAGCAGAAATCTCACTGGCTGGAGAACCGCTGGTGTGTCCCCATCAGTACATAGAATGGAAGATGACCATCACATAAGCCCATGAGTGACCCTGCTTTGTGTTTGTCTTTGTAGCATGCCAGGTCATTGGAATGTATGATTACATTGCCCAGAATGACGATGAGCTGGCCTTCTCCAAGGGTCAGGTGATCAATGTATTGAACAAAGAAGATCCAGACTGGTGGAAAGGTGAACTGAATGGTCAAGTGGGTCTCTT
The DNA here is from genome assembly GCF_042186555.1 of Aquarana catesbeiana. Classification (NCBI taxonomy): domain Eukaryota; kingdom Metazoa; phylum Chordata; class Amphibia; order Anura; family Ranidae; genus Aquarana; species Aquarana catesbeiana. The sequence goes on from NC_133325.1 coordinate 754,077,568, forward strand.
CCCTTCCAACTACGTCAAGCTTACCACAGACATGGACCCCAGCCAACAGTGTGAGTACATACAGGGTGGACTACTTTCATTTCTATGGCCTTTCTATTATTAATGACATGCAGCATTGCTGTGATTCTGCGGCTCTTTGCAGAAATCAAAGCTTTGTCTTTTACTGCCTTACCCATCTCTTTGACGACCTTCCACTTAAGTGCTGACATGATCATAGTCCAGCTGTTCAATCTCTAGCTTTAGCACTCATATCATGTGACCTTTCATTGCTTGATACCAAATAATAATGCATTCCATTGGTAGGTAAAAAAAAAATACTGATAACTTTTAATTAGAATTATTTTGCAAACAATTTAAAGGGCCGGTCCACCCAAAAATGTTTAATACCTTATATACAAGCTCCAGCCGTTTCAAACTCCCATTTGCTTTGTATGTTTCTGGTTCCTTTCTCTCTGATCCTCTGCAGCCATAATGTTTTTATAGTTAATCAAGTCAAGATCTCTTTGCTGGATTCTTCAATCTTGGCCTTTACAAATCTCAGCAATTGTCAATTTTGCCTGTTCTAAAACAACAAAAAAATAATGGGAAAGCAGAAGTAGGAGCTTGGAACCAGGATTCAAGATTTATCTTTTTGGCATCTGACCAATACAGAAATACCAGTTTTTATTGGTATGGAGCTAAACTTTTAGTTTTCTAAATCACATTAGATGACATTATTACATAAACAGCTGTTAAAGGGAACGTATAACCTCTCCGGGGATATTTCAGCTGTAGAAGAGGTCAGCTTGATGTAAATAGTTTTCACAGCATTTGTTAGTTTTTGGAAAAGTTGTTTATGTAATTAACAATAAATGATGTACATTGAGGCAACTATATTTGCTTATTGCACATTTAGGGGGCCATAAATGACTCTATGCGAAACAAGCGAGGTCGATAGAGGAACCCTCCCTGCTGAGACAGTATCCTGGCAGCATGACTCTTCTGTTGTCAGAATAAAATGATCAGTAGCTGCAACCACTGATTTGAGAAGTTTTTTCCAAAATTCCCATTCGACAGGAATTTGATATAATGATCGACTTTTGTTGAATGGGGACGGACATACATGGATCAGAATTCAGCCAGTCCCTGCTGAACTGGACAAATTTTGAGCCATCTATGGCCAGCTTTATGCTCTGGCGTTGGTTTTGCTATACTACACAGTGACTGCACCTTACTGTTTTTTTCTGACAATACAATCCTACAACTGAGCTGACTCGTTGAGTACAATATAGTTTTTTTTGGCTGATATTTAATCTCAGCAGATGTTAAGCAGGAAATGTTAGATAAAATAGAGTCCCCCTCTCTAGTGGTTAATCTACAAATCTCTCAATTGAATGCAGTGTTAAAAAATATGGAAAGGTGCAAGTTTAAAGTGGTTGTAACCCTAAAATTAAAAGCTAAGATCCTGTTGCTTTAAGGCATGTTGTATAGCAGTGCTTGTGCTATGTAATTTTTCCCTTCCTATCTTGTAAAAACCTGGTTGATCCTGGCAGTTTGTGTCCCTCTGCTGACGACGGTATTTATGGCTGCTGAGCCCTGATTACCATGGTCAGTTTATGTGCCTCTGTCATCCGTTGCTCTGCTCTGACAGTCTCTCCACTCTCCCCCTACCTCCCTGTCATGAGTGGCTCCCCTCCCCGCCCCTCCCACCGCTATTCAGCTGCATAATGCAGCAAATATACAAGTATCCTCTTCGGATTAGGTTGCCATTCACTACAGTGGATTGTTTTTTGTTTTTTTTTTTAAATGAAAGGACTAAATACCTTTTGTCACACCATAGCTGTGCGGTCACGCGATCTCCCTCTGTTGGCCGGCCCCGATCTATGAAGAGAAGCGGGAGGGGCTGAGATTCCCCTGTGGGGACTGGTTGGCATCACAGTGGAATCTCAGCCACTCCTGCTTCTGTCCATAGATCGGGCCGGCCAGCACAGAGGGATCACATGACCGCACAGCTGCGGTGTGACAAAAGGTATTTAGTCTCCATTTAAAAAAACAAAACAAATCTGCTGTAGTGAATGGCAGCATGCCCCGGAGGGGATACATGTAAAGTCACATAGTGATTTTAACAATCACTTTAAGTGAAAATTTAACTTTTTCTTTTAAGGTTAACTCCTCAATAATATATGTGCCAGCTAGTAATACCCTGTGCTAATTCCAGCTGCATTCAGCAATCCATAAATCCACTTTACTTTTGTAAAAGTACTAGTGACATCATCACTTTGCTGCACAGAACAGAGCTGTGGGAGGGACCCAGCAGGCCCACCCACTACAGGTTGTCTGCAGAAAATTACAGATGGGTGGTGGCTACAAGACCAGACACCCTGCACAAAGAGTGTGCAGCAATGACTGGTCTTTACTGCAGGAAGCTCCTGCACAGAAGCCAAGTTTTACACTGGATCACTTAAAAGATCTGGAAGAAATACGCAAAGCACAACACGATTTGTGCAAGAATACACATACTTTTGTATTTAGATGATAATTGTTTATCCTGGAGTTCATCTTTTAAGATCATGTTGTGTTGTGCAGGACATATGTAGGTGGGGAGCCACAAGTTCTCTAAGGCCAAGAGTAGATCTTCTACCTAATCTACGCTTTGTGTAATTTTTGAAAATCTGGTTTGAAACAGAGTTTGCTAGATCACCTTTTCTTTATTAGTTGTGAAAATTGGACATAGAATAGAGTCATCAGAATTAAAAGGAATATTGGTAGTAAAACGTTGAATGCTATCAAAAATAAGATTTATAGGACTGGGAGAAATGCGACAAGCACCATATCCCAATATAACCAATTAGGGCTGCAACTAACGATTATTTTCATAATCGATTAGTTGGACGATTATTGTATCGATTAATCGGATAATAACCTTAAAAAAAAGTGTGGTGTATAATTTAATATGTAAAGTTTAAAAAAATGTATTCTTAAAAATCTCTATGCAGTGGTAAATAGGGGTGCAACGGATCGTCATCGATCCGTGATCCGTACGGATCAACCTCCGCGGATCGGGACACCCACGATCCGCGGAGCGCTCTGTGGCCTTGGCCATAGGAAAGGCCGCGGCTTCGGCCTAGCTCCGGAGCGGCGGCCATCTTGGTACATCCGGCGGCCGTTTACCACGTGATCGCTCTGTCAAATGACGGAGCGATCACTTGTAACAAACCGGCGTCATGTCATGACGCCGGTTCCTCTCTCCCCCCTCTGTGTACTGATCTGTACAGCGAAGGGGAGAGATCAGATGCCAATACTCTGCAATGCTCTGCCAATACTCTGCAATGCCCTGCCAATACTCTGCAATGCCCTGCCAATACTCTGCAATGCCCTGCCAATACTCTGCCAATACCCTGCCAATACCCTGCCAATACCCTGCCAATACCCTGCCAATACTCTGCCATACCCTGCCATACCCTGCCAATACTCTGCCATACCCTGCCAATACTCTGCCATACCCTGCCAATACTCTGCCATACCCTGCCAATACTCTGCCATACCCTGCCAATACTCTGCCATACCCTGCCAATACTCTGCCATACCCTGCCAATACCCTGCCAATACCCTGCCAATACTCTGCCAATACCCTTCCAATATACCCGCCAATACCCTCCAATACTCTGCCATACCCTGCTAATATATTATTACAGTGGGGGAGATTGTGGATATTACAGTGGGGGAGATTTTTTTTGTTGATCCGAAAATGATCCGAACCGTGACTCACGATCCGAACCGTGAGTTTTTTGATCCGTTGCACCCCTAGTGGTAAATATAAATAACCAACTATATGTTTAGGGAGGAAATTCTCTAATCTACTCTGAGAATAAGACAGAAAGATATACTGTATATAATATTGGAGGTTAAATCTGTTAAATATCAGACTAGGAGATCACATTTTTTATTTGGACCCCTTTCACATGGGGTGCATGTAATGATCCCTGCCCTCTGTAATGTTCCCTGCCTCCTTGTAATGTGCCCTGTTCCCATGTGCCCTGCCTGCATGTAATATGCCCTGCTTCCACGTAATGTGGCTTGCCTCCATGTAAAAGTTTACTTTAAATGTAATTGTAATGCCTTCTATTACCTCCAGTCTATCAGCCTTCACCTTCTCTGGTTTCAGATGCTGAGCTTCCCTGCACAGTCTTTAAAGTATTTTTTTTTAAAACAACAAACATGTTATACTTACCTGCTCTGTGTAATGGTTTTGCACAGAGCAGCCCAGATTCTTCTCTTCTGGGGTTCCTCACGATGTTCCTCAGAGTGCCCCAATAGCAAGCTACAAATTATAGTATAGTGTGCCCCTATAACAAGGTAAAAAACTTCTGCCGTTACACCCACTCACTTCTTGCCCAGGACTACATGCCCCATGAGGCATTGCTCCTCACACATTCACATTCACAAGTTCTCAGGCACTTACTGACATGTATGGACGTGTACTGAGCTGTATGTGTGCTACACTGTATTTCCTGATATGTAAACAAATATTGCATTCTGTATGCAGGCCAACTAATCGGCTAGCCGATTAATCGATTATGAAAATAGTTGACAACTATTTTCATAATCGATTAGTTGTCGATTAATCGATTAGTTGTTTTAGCCCTATAACCAATTACTTTAACCACTTAAGCCCCGGAAGGATTTACTCCCTTCCGGACCAAGCCCTTTTTTGCGATTCGGCACTGTCGCTTTAACTGACATTTGCACGGTCGTGCCATGTTGTACCCAAACAAAATTGACGTCCTTTTTTTCCCACAAATAGAGCTTTCTTTTGGTGGTATTTAATCACCTCGGCAGTTTTTATTTTTTGCGCTATAAACAAAAAAGAGCGACAATTTTGAAGAAAAAGCAGTATTTTTTACTTTTTGCTATAATAAATATCCCCCCAAAAAATATATAAAAAAACTAATTTCTTCCACAGTTTAGGCCAATATGTATTCTTCTACATATTTTTGGTAAAAAAAAAAAATCGCAATAAGCGTATATTGATTGGTTTGCACAAAAGTTATCGTGTGTACTAAATAGGGGATTTTTATCGTGACTGCGACATTGCGGCGGACAGATCGGACACTTTTGACACTATTTTGGGACCATTGGCATTTATACAGCGATCAGTGCTATAAAAATGTACTGATTACTGTGTAAATGTCACTGGCAGGGAAGGGGTTAAACACTAGGGGGCAATCAAGGGATAACTTTGTTCCCTCAGCATGTTCGAACTGTAGGGGGGGATGGACTCACTAGAACATGACAGAGATCACTGCTCCCGATCACTGGGAGCAATAGATCCCTGTCATGTTGCTAGGCAGAACAGGGAAATGCCTTGTTTACAAGGGATCTCTCTTGCCACGATCGCGTGAACGCGCCCTGTAGCCGCGGATGACGCAGCGACGTACAGGTACGTTGTTTTGTGCACCCGTGCCACTTTGCCAAAGTGCATCTGCGTGAGCCGGTCGGCTAGTGGTTAAAAAAAAAAAAAAGGTGCCAAATAATTCCAAATGCATTTAAAAGAATTAACAAAGTTGATATAAAATCATTTAAACACAATGGTCATTTTTGTATCATATTGCACATTTAACTCAATAAAGTCTCTCTATTGGCGGTTACAGCCGTCTTCTCAACATGTTTCGGCTACCTTGGCTTCTTCAGCAGAGATATAACTGTCAAGGTGTACAGCCACAAAACGTACCCCTCACCCAAAATGGGGGAGAGAAGTAACTATATGGAAATATATAGGTATATCTGTCTCTATCCTGTGACCACGTGCATCCATCAATGGCAACCTCAGTTGGTATCTAGTGGACCGTAGGATCACAAGGGGGACAAAAACAGAAGTCAGTAAATATTGTACAAGAAGTGTATTGGTGTCCGTATAGAGGGAGGCATGAGGATGCCAATACACTTTTTAGTCTGATGTAACCCTTCTTGTATACAATATTTACTGACTTGGTGGGTAACATGCAGCTAAATTGGTGCCCTCATGTACATTTAGGTTTTTTGGTCCTTTGTGCGCCTCCTACGGTCCACTAAATACCACCTGGGTTCCCACTGGTGTATGCATGTGTATGCATAGAGAGAAATATACAGTAGATATATATTTCCATATGGTTACTTCTCTCCCCCATTTTGGGTGAGGAGTATGTTGTGTGGCTGTACACCTTGATGGTAACATCTCTCCTGAAGAAGCCAGGGTTGCCAAAACCTGTTGCCAATATGGGTGTAAACTGCCAATGAAGAGACTTTATTGAATTAAATGTGTAATCTGATGGCACAAAAATGACCGTTGTTTTTAAATGATATTATGTCAACTTTGTTACATTAAAAAAATCTTTTTTTTTTTTTTTTTTTTTATGTGCAATTATTTTGGCACCATTTTAAAGTCTAGCTTTTTTAGTGTAACTAATTAAAACTTTTATAATGGTTTGGATTTTCGTATCTAGCACACCACAACAAGATGTAGTAGAGAACTGAACAAACATTTACTGTATATAAAGCATTCTGTTGGGCCCCTTTCACACGGGCTCCACTAGCTCATCAGGAGATCGCTCCGTTGATCCCCGCTGAGCCAGCGGATGACAGGCCCTTCTCTGCTCACTGAGCGGGGAGTGACCTGTCAGAGCCCCCCTGATTTCTATGAGGAGATCGGACGAAAATGGACAGCATGTCTGTTTTCATTAGATCCCATTCTATCCGATCCACCAAAAAAGATGGCCAGCGCATCGCCATATGTCTGTCTTGAGCAGATCCGTTGGCAGGAAGGTGTCAGCGGACACATCTCCGCTGACACCTGCCTGCCCATAGGAGTCAATGGGTGGCCTGCTCGGATCCACCTGAAAAACAGGCAGGCAGATCCGAGCAGGCTTATCGTGTGAAAGGGGCCTAAGAATGAATTGTTGATGGAATATATAGCTGAGTGGTATTCATCCCTTTAAATAAAAATAGAAAAATAAAAGTAGAATAACAATTTAAACGTACAGTGCCTTGAAAAATTATTCACACCCCTTGAAATTTTCCACATTTTGTCATATTACAACCAAAAATTTAAATGTATTTTATTTAATGTGATAGACCAACATAAAGTGGCACATAATTGTGAAGTGGAAAGAAAATTATAAATGGTTTTCAAATTTTTTTACAAATATCTGAAAAGCGTGGCGTGCATTTGTATTTAGCCCCTGAGTCAATACTTTGTAGAACCTCCTTTCCCTGCAATTAAAGCTGTAAGTCTTTTTGGGGATGTCTCTACCAGCTTTGCACATCTAGAGTGTGAGCTATTTTGCAAAGAAGAATGGGCAAAAATGTCAAGCTCTATCAGATTGGATGGAGAGCGTCTGTGAACAGCAATGTTCAAGTCTTGCCACAGATTCTCAGTTGGATTTAGGTCTGGACTTTGGGCCATTCTAACACATGAATATGCTTTGATCTAAACCATTCCATTGTAGCTCTGGCTGTATGTTTAGGGTCGTTGTCCTAATGAAAGGTGAACCTCCGCCCCGTCAGTCTTTCGCAGATTCTAACAGGTTTTCTTCTAAGATTGCCCTGTATTTGGCTCCATCCATCTTCCCAATAACTTTGATCAGCTTCACTGTCCCTGCTGAAGAAAATCATTTCCACAACATGATGCTGCCATCGCCTGGTTTCACGGTGGGGATGGTGTGTTCAGGGTGATGTGCAGTGTTAGTTTTCCTTCACACAGCGTTTTGCTTTTAGGCCAAAAAGTTAAATGGACAGATTCTCCTACCTGAGCTGTGGATCTCTGCAGCTCCTCCAGAGTTACCATGGGCCATTTGCCTGCTTCTCTGATTAATCCTCTCCTTGTCTGGCTTGTCAGTTTAGATGGACGGCCATGTCTTGGTAGGTTTGCAGTTGTACCATACTCGGATGATGGATTGAACAGTGCTCTGTGAGATGTTCAAAGCTTTGGATATTTTTTTTTGTAACCTAACCCTTCTTTAAACTTCTCCACAACTTTATCCCTGACCTGTCTGGTGTGTTCTTTGGCCTCCACAATGCTGTTGGTTCACTAGGGTTCTCTAACAAACCTCTGAGGGTTTCACAGAGCAGCTGTATTTAAACCAAGATTAAATTACACACAGGAGGTGGACTCTATTTACGAATTAGGTGAAGGCAATTGGTTCCACTAGATTTATAGTTAGGGGGTATCGGAGTAAAGGGTGCTGAATACAAATGCACACCACACTTTTCAGAACTGTATTTGTAAAACATTTGGAAAACCATTTATTATTTTTCCTCCACTTCACAATTATGTACCACTTTGTGTTGGTCTATCACATAAAATCCCAATAAAATACATTTATGTATTTGGTTGTAACATGACAAAATGTGGAAAATTTCAAGGGGTATGAATACTTTTTCAAGGCGCTGTATATCACACTTTACTAAAAGATGTGATACAGTGAGGCTCGCCAGTAAAATAGACAACTTTTGAAGCTAGTATTTATTACCCTTTGTGTTTTGGTTACGGCATGTTCAAGATCTTAACTTATCCAGTTATGATGTCAAACTGAGGTGAAATAATTTGGGTGAATTATATGTTCCATAAACAAAATGCTTTTCACTAACATGGTGGTTTTTACGGCTACCATTTTGACAGTTAATAGTCAACACTTGACTATTTTTTTTCATAGTCCCACTAAATACATGAAAAGCATGTACACTCCAGGATAGCTAATAAATATTAATTGCAAATATAATTATATTACTTTGCTAATATCTATAAAATTTTAGAGCTGTGCTTTAATTGCAGTTCTTGCATGCTTATTTTTATAATAAATGCAGAGTTATTGTAGGTATATATTGAATGATTACTTAGTATCTATTGATTAACTGTACACATTAAAGGGTCAGTTCAACTAGAAATGTTATAGGTGGAGTGTGATGTGAGTCAACCCTGACTTTGTAGAGTTCTTGAGGACTCCAGAAGTAAGATCTTACTACCCATCCTGGATGGGTGGTGTTGATGTTCTTGACCAGTGTAAGGTAATCAGTCCTGCTTTGTATTCTTCATATTATACGCTAGTAATAATTTTGGACTGACCCTATTAAAGGTGTTTCCTCTAAACTTGTTTTCCTGATAGTTCTCTATTCATACAAGTTCCATGTCACTCCCTGTGTGTAGCATGCTGGTTTTCATTTCCTTTCCTTTTCTTTTGCATCATGTAGAGTCATTGTTGTAGTGTGTGGTGGGTTTTATTTTTTTTCCCTTTTTTCATTTTGGTTTTGCTTATGTGTTGTTTTCCTCCTTTTTCTAGGAATCATATGTTGTCCATCCCCCTTCTCAGGCTTGAAAGTCCTCAAAGAGACCCACTATCCCCATATCACTGCCCAGAGGGATGATGGGAGATGCAGCCTTGATCATGTGACTACCAGCATGATCATCCACTGCCTTCTGACTAGAAGACCCCGCTGCACAGAAATTTTACCTCATTTTTCCATTTAGATGCATGTGACCATATTGTTGTATCCGCTGATCCTGAAGCAAAAAAGAAAAAGAAAATAATTAATTGATGCTCAAAGAGTACAGAGGATAGTGGGTCCTTTTGTGGCTTTCTCCGTCACTTAAAAAAACAGTTACAAATCACAGATTCACAAAGGTGCTGTTCAGTTTGACCCTCTAGATCTGAACAGGTAACCCTCTGAAGTATAAAGTTATTAAAATTGAAAAGAAAAATTGGTTTTCATTTTGTTCACAGAGCAAAAAGACCCACTATCAAGGAATGCTGCATGTACTATTGAATTGTACCCATAAATATTTTATTTTAATTAATTTTCTTTTATTCATGTTTCCGGTATTACTTTTATATGTTTAAATAATTAAATTCTGTGTCATTTTAATAAGTATGCATCACTCTAGAAGGCTCATTGGTTTACATTAGACTGTCATCTATACAGAATTAGCACATTTTTGTATAAGGACAAGAAGCTAAAATGTATCTTTTACGTGCAATGTATTTTTTTTATATATCTGGTTTAAAGGGGCTCTCCTTTAAAAAAGAAAAAAAAAAGTCTTTGTTATTCTCCAGGGGTGGTATGTAGGTTATGTAATACATGACTTCAAGGATGAATTCACCCTAAAGTTTTATATTCTGTGTTTTGGTTGGGCCTGGATAAGCTCATTTTGGATACCAGAGATCGCCAGTCCACTCACATCCTCTACTACAAATGTAACATATCTAAAACCTTATTCTGAAAAGCAGTGTGACAAACTATTCCTTAGAAATGTGTGCCGATCATGTCCTGGGTCATGCAGTCACATTGTACAGCATAAGACCAAGCCTATTATGTCTTGTCTGAGGGGTTTGGGTGGACCTGGGATCTTGTGATGGACCGCTCAACGAGGAACGTAGAGGTTGCTGGTCACCTTTCTTGGTGACCAGCATGTCTGAAATCCATGAAGGAAAATGAGCAGTCCAAACTTCTCTAGGTGTTCAGCTCTGAAAGAGAGGTTTAAAAAATGGCCTTGTAGGTTATTTAATACAGGTATCATGGAGGTAACGAAGATATAAATCGTTCTGAAAGTGTCATTCTCTTAAAGGGATTTTCCAGGATACTTGAGAAAATGTAATGTCTGTTTTACAACTGTTTGGCCAATCAGTTTAATAACATAAGCAGCCCTCTCCAGTTGATCCCTTTTGCTTAGCAGAGTTACTTAGACATGCAGTAGTGGCCAAAAATTTTGGCACCCTGCATTTCTGTCAGATAGGTTTAGGCATTCTCATGTTTATTTCTAATGTTTTGTATTGGTATAACACAAAAAAGTGGAGAAACAAAAAAGCCAAAGCTGACTTATTTCAAGCAAAACTCCAAAAATGGACTGGACGAAATCACTGGCACCCTCGATTTAATGTTTTTGATAGTGCACCCTTTGGAAAAAATAACTGAAATCAATCGCTTCCTGTAACCATCAGTGAGTTTCTTGTACCTCTCTACTGGAATTTTGAACCACTCTTTCACCTACTGCTCCAGGTCCCTCAGATTGGAAGGGTTCCTTTTCCCAACTGCTGTGTTGAGATCTCGCCACAGGTTCTCTATGGGATTTAGATCTGGACTCATTGCTGACCAGTTCAGTACGCTCCAGTGCTTTGTCTTAAACCATTTCTGGGTGCTATTTAATGTGTGTTTTGGATCATTGTCTGCTGTAAGACCCATGACCTCTGACAGAGACCCAGCCTTCTGACACTAGGTCCTATATTGCACCCCAACATTTTTTTGGTAGTCTTCAGATTTCATAATGCCAAGCACACTGTGAAGACATCCAGTGTCTGAAGCAGCAAAGCAAACCCAAACCTACCATAGCATCCCTTTTTATTCAGATGGCGACTAATAGTGCGAGCGGACACAGTTGTACCCTGTGCCCTGAAGGTCAACTTGAATGTGTCTGGAAGTTGATTGAGGTTCTTTATCCACCATTCGAACAATCCTTTGTTGCAATCTTTGAACAGTTTTTCTCTCTTGTCCACGTCCAGGGAGATTAGCTACAGTGCCATGGGCTGTAAACTTGACAGCGTTGCACACAGTGGACACAGGAACATTAATATCTCTGGAGATGGAACTTTGAAATTGTCCATGCTTTTCCACAATTTTTGTTCTCAAATCCTCAGACAATTCTTTGCTGCTCTTTCTCTTCTCCATGCTCCGTGTGGCACAGAGAGACACACAACAGAATTGTTGAGTACATTTTTCACCATTTTAACTGGTTGCCGGTGTGATTTCTATATTGTCAGCACCTGTTAATTGATATAGGTGAGTTTAATTACAAATAAAGGAGCATCACAAACTTGGAATGCACTTATTAACATTTTTAGAAGGTGCCAATAATTTTGTCCAGTCCGTTCTTGAAGTTTTGCGCGGAATTTGTCAGATTTGGCTTTTTGTATCTTCACTTTTTTTGTGTCATATCAATACAAACAAAAGAAATAAACGTGAGAATGCCTAAACATTTGTAATTGCAACAAATTTCTGGGCAAAGTGGACCCCTAACAGAAATGCATGGGTTCCAATATTTTTGGTCATGGTTGTAAAGTGATTACAGTCCAATTAATTTAAATACCGCTGAAGTAAGAAGCAGTCTTAGGCCCCTTTCACACTTGTGCGATTTGTCCTGCGACTTGGGACTGCAAAGTCGCATGACCAGTCATACCCCATGATTTCCAATGAGTACCATTCATATCTGTGCGACTTCAAGTCACACCGACTTCAAAGTAGTCCCTGTACTACTTTGGTCTGACTTTGATGCGAGTTGAGGTCCATAGACCTCAAGTTTACACAGGCATTCCCTGAAATAGTGGCAAAATTGCGCTACTTTAAAGTCGCGGTAGTGTGAAAGGGGCCTTATCAAGCTACTTCCAGATCACATTTATTACGGGAAGAGTTGGTTAATACAAATTTCCCCAAATGTTGGCTAGAGAGATGTGGTCACGTCTAGTGTGGAATTAAGCCAGTACAGTATTATCTTATCTGTTAGTGCTATTGTCATCCCACAACAATTGTGTGTGCTATTTTGAAACCGCTGCCTTATATCAGTACCTTAAAACTGAACTCCAGGCACATACAGAAAAGACAGAGGGGCTCTGTAATCATTTAGACAGAATTAAATGCATTTTTTTCAAAAGTAAGTTCCTGAGTTTTTGATTTGGGATCAGCCCCTGTACAGCACAATTTAGAGAGAGTGGGGGAGAAGCAGCACAAGGAGTCAATCGGTTGTGTGCTACGGTTCAAAAAGCTTGCTGATAGGAGGAAAGAGCAGAGCGATGCAGGGATGAGCTCATCAGTGTGCTGCTTCTCTTTTCACTATCCAGTCACAGTGTGGGGGGTGGAGAATGGGACCTGTTTAGTGAAAGCAAATCTGCAGCAGGAAAAAAATCCTTGCCAGGCAGAACAGTGCTGCAGAGTAATGTAACATTCAGGACTGGATAGTCAATTAAAACAGCTCTCATATATGTATTTCAGCTCTCAAGCCTTTTGTCTGGAGTTCAACTCTAAGGTCCAGATTCAGGCATTAATTTGCACTGATAAAAGTTTATTCAGTAAGGACCCGTTGCAATGTGCAGTAACTCATAAGCAAGTCATAGTTGCATCGGATTATCATACTCTGCAAACGCTCATTCCTCCTGAAATTGCAATAGGAATAGGCCTTAAAGTGCTATTAAACCCAAAAGCAAGCATTTATTTCTGCTTACCAACTCTTAGATGTGAAGACTGCATCAGTTTCCTTTTTTTAAGCCTTCTATTTTCATCTGGTAATCCAACCATATCAAATCTTTGGGGGGGGGGGTTCCAGAGCACAAGCTCTCCAGCAGAATTTATCAGTTTACATAGATGAGACAGACTACATAACACTGGCAGGGATGCCTACAATGATCCGCTTTTATTTATTCATGCAAAACCTTTATCCCAAAAAAGAAAAAAAAAACTGCTGTAACTGTTTATAATGTGTGAGCTGGAGTCTGGGTTCAATTTGTTAGTGGTTCTAAATCATATAATACATTTAACACTTCCCCCCCCCCCCCCGACTGACAATGCTGCTCTGTCTGCTATGCCTCCTCTGCTCATTCCTCCAGAGTTGTGGCACTAATACAGGAGGTGTGTTATTGGCCAGATCATCAGGTGACAAGAGGGGGAAAAGCTAAAAAAAAGAAAACTAATGCAGCCACCACATCTAATGATTGCAATTTAAAACATTTTTTGTTTTGGGTTTAACCACTATAAAGAGAATTTTTAATGTGACACTAAAAAATATCCTTGCTCTCCAAAAAAAATAATCCATACACATTTATTAAAGGCCCTGTAATTTTTCATGAAATTGTTTTTTTTATTTTCTTCCTTTTGTGTGACGTCTTCCGAGAGCTCCCAATTCTCTACTTTCCACCATCCTGTTTGGAATGAGCAGTGAACGATAGTTGCGGTCCTATGTACACTACAAATCCCATAGTTCACCTTGGGGGCAAGCAGGAGAGGGTGGCTATGTTCCTACATAGAGTGGGACCATGGAGAACAGACATAGCCACCCTCTAACTGGAAGTCAGATCACAGTATCAAAAAAGGGAGAGGCTGAGAGCAATAGAAGGTACTTTTTTGACTTAAGAATACATACTTTAATAGATTTTTTTTTTTTTTTTTTTTTTTAAAGAAAAGAGTTTAGTGTCACTTTAAATCTGAATGATTGAGTCACACTCTACCCCATTTCACCTGTAGGTGGCAGTGCAGTGAACAGGACACAGAGCTATTTTGAGGCTTTTACAGTCCTGGAGAACCCCTTTAATACTTTAGTGAGTGAACATATTTGCTCCATTTATGCCCTTCTTTTTTGCACATATACACAGACATCCATCCATGTTTTTGTACTGTCATAAATATGTATATATTCTATTTACGTTTTCCAAAGGGTAAGCTGACAAAAGTAACGTAAGTACTAACATAAAAGGCCAAGTCACGTTTTCTGTGGTCAGTAAGAGGCGCACCCTCTCCCCCCCCTCGGTCAGTGAAGGGGTTTATTTGCTGTTCATTGTCATCATCAGGACAAAGAATGTATACACTATTTTAACCTGGAATTAATTGCAATGTTTACATATTTTTTTTTATTGTTATTATTTTAACTAGACTGTGGAACTTTGTCATTTTTTAGAAGCTTAAAATGTTGTAATGTGCTGTAACCCTCATTTATCTGTCTTGGTACACTAGCCTTTGCTTTTAATGCTTTAGTCTGAGGTGACGAGATGAAGGAAAATAGGATACGGCCCAGACTCGGCCTTTTGTAGTCATGGCTGTAACTTTTTCTTTGTTCTCTGCCGGCCACCCCTCCACTCTTGTTTAATGTTACCAAATGGCTCCCCAACTGTCTGTGCACTGTTTGTCTGTTTGAAGCTCCCTGTCCATCCGCACCTCAGTATTTTCATGAATGTAAAATATATAAATATATAAAAACCTACAGCTTTAACAACTGTAATACAGCCTTTACAATCAACTACATGTATAGATAATTAAATCCTTCTTATAAAAGACGACCCTCAATGTGTGTGTTTTACTTGTATATAGTGACTTATTTATTGTTCTATAAGGTCTTCTTCACGCAGCCTTTTAGCTGCATTCACCAGATGCCAGCCGCAAGAATTCTGCACCTGGAATGACAGGTGCATGTGAATAGCGGCGGACGCTTAGGCTGTACATTGTATTCACAGGCTGACATTGGGCGTCACTGTTCATCTAAAGCTGCACAGCAATCATTAACTGCAGTTAGCGATGGATGTCGGAGCCTAGACACCTCTGACTGTGTTTTAGATTCTGACATCCGTCCCTAACCGCAGGTAACTGCTTGGTGCGTGGCTGCGGGTGAACAGTGACGGCCACTGTCAGCCTGTCAATACATTGTACAGGCTGAGCGGTTGCCACTGTTAACACGCACCTGTCATTCCAGCAGCAAGAATCCGCTGATTCATGCTGCTAGAATGCAGTGTATGCAGCTAATTGGCCGTGTTAAGGAGGCCTAAGAGAAGTGGGAAGTGGACATTGACTTTAGTTGGCCATAAATGGATCGAAATTTGGGTTGGTTCAGCCGCTAGCAGTAATCATTGTCTTCTGCCAGCCGGGAAGGCTCCCTGTGCCTCCCTGCTGGCAGAACACAAAAGCGCTGCGGGAGGCATTAAGTGATATGGAAGGAAAGACAATCAAATCTTCTATGGACTGCCTTTCACAAACAATTAGCCCGAGTGGCTGGTGGATGCAAGTTATTATTTTCTGTGGGACACAACAGATCTGGAATAAAAGGGGGAAAAAGTTAACCTATTCCATGGGAAGAGCCCTTTGGACAAGAAGATACAAGTGTACCCGAAGTTGGATAGAAGTTGCCGAATTACCAGATAAGATGCCATAGCAGACACTTTGTGGTGTCTGTATGCTTGCTCATCTTGTTGAGCACCATGGTAACCCTTAAAATGGAATGCTCTTGAATACAGTTATTGCTTTCTTGGTTGAAATCTACCCACACCTGACAAAGTACTGGCCATGGAAGCTGTCTGTCACAGTGCTGGGCCAACTGCGAAGGCAAGTCCAGGTTCTCAATCATGAGAACCCATCAACATTTGCATGGCAGAGCACCATGGGATTTGAATCTTCTGGGGTGCTTGCAGTAGTAAATATGAACCTGATATGTCATCCAGTGGGGGAAACATCTGCTGTATCTTTACGTAGTTAGTCTGGTTGAAAAAAAAAAGACACAAGTCTGTCCAGTTATAAAGGAGGTAATTGGACATTCCCTGGATCCACTTTGCCTAAAAATATTAGTATCTAGTTATATTATGTGCATTTAGGAAAGCATCCAGGCCTTTTTTAAAACAATCTACTGAGCTGGACAGAACCAGGAGGGAGTCTATTCCACATTTTCACAGCTCTTACTGTGAAGTAGCCTTTCGGTATTTGGAGATTAAATTTCTTCTCCTCCAGACATAAAGTGTCCCCCCTGGATTCTCTGTGATGACCCTAAAGTGAATAACTCAACAAGTTCACTATATGGACCACTTTTGTATTGATATATGTTGATCATATCCCCTCTTAACCACTTCTGCCCCAGAAGGATTTACCCCCTTCCTGACCAAGCCATTTTTGCGATACGCCACTGTGTTGCTTTAACTGACAGTTGCGCGGTTATACGACGTTGTACCCAAACAAAATTTGTCCTTTTTTTTCCCCACAAATAGAGCTTTCTTTTGGTGGTATTTGATCACCTCCTGTGATTTTTATTTTTTGCGCTATAAACAAAAGGGCAACAATTTTGAAAAAAACACAATATTTTTTACTTTTTTCTATAATATCCCAAATAAAAAAAAAAAAAATGTCATCAGTTTAGGCCGATATATATTCTACATATTTTTGGTAAAAAAAAAAATCACAATAAGTGTATATTTATTGGTTTGCGCAAAAGTTATAGCATCTACAAAATGGGGGATAGATTTATGGCATTTTTATTTATTTATTTATTTTTTACTAGTAATGGCGGCGATCTGCGATTTTTATTGGGACTGCGACATTGCGGCGGACAGATCGGACACTTTTGACACATTTTTGGGACCACTGACTTTTATACATCGATCAGTGCTACTGATTTACTGTATAAATGTCACTGGCAGGGAAGGGGTTAACACTAGGGGGCGATCAAGGGGTTAAATGTGTTCCCTCACTGTGTGTTCTAACTGTGGGGGGATGGGACTGGCTTGGCGAGGAAACCGATCATTGTTCCTATATACTAGAAACACACAATCTGTCTCCTCTCCTGACAGGATGTGGATTTGTGTGTTTACCTCTTAATACAAGAAAGGATTTTGTTTGCTTTGGAAATTGCATCTTGGCATTGCATGCTATTATTAAGCTTATGATCTACCAAAACATGCAGATCCTTCTCCACCATTGATTCCCCCAGTTTACTCCCCCCTAGTATGTATGATGCATGCATATTCTTAGCCCCCCAGGTGCACAACTTTACATTTAGACCCCTTTCACACTGGAGGAGCTTTAGCGCTAAAAATAGCACCTGTAAAGAGCCTAAAAAAGCCTCAGCTGCAATGCCAGTGTGAAAGCCCAAGTGCTTACACACTGGGGTGCTGCGCTGGCAGGACGTCAAAAAAAGTCCAGCAAGCAGCTTCTTTGCAGCACTGTAGTTCACCGCTCCTGAAATCAATGGGCAGCGCCACCGAGCCATCGGCAACCTTTGTGGGCGGTTTTAAACCTTTTGCGGCTGGGTTTTAACCCTTTTTTAGCGGGGGGGGTTAATGGCGCCTGAAAAGCTCTGCAAAAACTACAGTAAAGCACTGCTAAAAATAGTGGTGCTTTACCGCCGACGCCCGGGCGCTGGCAGTGTGAAAGTGCCCTTATCAACATTACACCTCATTTGCTACACAGTCACCCAATTAAACAGTGCTTTGGGGTCAGCTTTTAAGTTGGAGACATTGTGTAAGGATGTTATTCCACTGCATAGCTTGGTGTCATCTCCAAACCTTGAAATGGTACTTTTTATCCCAGACCCTATATCATTTATCGATATATTAAAAAGTAAGAGTCCCAACACTGAACCTTGGTGTACACCACTGATAACCTTAGACCATTCAGAGTAAGAATCATCAACCACAACTCTCTGAATTTGATC
Source organism: Aquarana catesbeiana (assembly GCF_042186555.1). Taxonomy (NCBI): domain Eukaryota; kingdom Metazoa; phylum Chordata; class Amphibia; order Anura; family Ranidae; genus Aquarana; species Aquarana catesbeiana. The sequence continues at coordinate 754,095,743 of NC_133325.1, forward strand.
TTCTAGACAGTTTTATATCAATTTACAAACTGATTTTTCAAACCCTTTAGACTTCACCTTAAGGCCCCTTTCACACATGCGGACAGTATGTCTGTATTTCATCCATCCGTTTTCGGATGAAATACGGACATACATGCATCCCTATGGGATAGCGGGTGTCAGCGGATGTACATCCGCTAACACCCGATGTCGTCCGCCTCCGCTCTCGTCCGATTCTGCGGACGGAAGAAAATCCTATTTTTCTATCCGTCTGCAGAGCGGATCGGAGGAACACGGACAGGCGGTCCGTGTTCCTCCGATCCCCCATAGGGGAGAGCGGAGATCTGACAAGGTGGTCCCTGCACAGTGTGCGGGTCCCGCCCTGTCATCTGCCTGCTCAGCTGGGGAAAACGGAGCGATCCCCGCTGAGCAGCGGATAAACACGGGGCGGATCAACACGGATCCGTCCCGTGTGAAAGGGGCCTTACACATGAGCCATGTGTGGAGAACTGTGCCAAATGCTTTTGCAAAATTCTAGTATACCACATCAACAGCCACCCCTCTGTCCAAGGTTTTACCTCCTAAAAAGAAGTCAGATTTGTATGACAACTTCTGTCTTTCATGAATCCATGCTGTCTGTTGCTTATACCTAACTATAGTTAGTTAAACTATAACTATAGAAGTTAAACTAACAGGTCTATAGTTACTTGGTAAAGACTTTGACCCCTTTTTAAATATATTCACCACGTTGACCTTACGCCAGTCCAGTGGTACTATCCAGTCATTAAAAAGTCCCTAAAAATTAGAAACCATGGCTTTGAAATGGCAGACCTCAATTATTTTAGGATCCGTGGGTGTATGCCATATGGTCCAGGTGCTTTATTCACCTTTCCTATTCTGTCTAAATATTTCTGCACCATATCAATTTTGATGGTTCATTTGGGACTGTGTCAATACCATCCCCATTATGGACTTAAGCTCCCCCATGCTCCTTTGAATATACAAAGCTGAAGAATATATTTAATAAATTTGCCTTTTCTTTGTCCCCAGTCACTTACCCTGGATTATTTTGTAAAGGGCCTACATGCTCAGACCTGACATTTTTACTTTTAATACATTTGAAGAATTTATTTGGATCTGTCTTTCTCTTGTAATCTGCCATTTGTTTTGAATTTTTGCGGCCTTGACTTCCTTTTTACATGTTTTGTTATATTCATTTTAACATTTAAATGAGTGTTCCTTCATTTTTATATTTTTTAAAAGCTTTTCTTATTCATAGCATTTTTGTTTTTTTTTATTTTTTATTTTTTTTATTACTTTGGCCATTAGCCACACAGGTTTTATTTTTAGTCTTTTAAACTTATTGCCAATGGGAATATACTTTGCAGGGAGTTCACATAGTCTTTTTGAAGAGTTCCCTTTTCTGTTCTGTGTTCATGGATGCCAATATTCCCTCCCAGTCTAAGTTTTGGAGAGCAGCCCTCAGCCTTAGAAAATTTGGTCTTAAAGTTGTGTTTTTTTTCTTTCCAGCATGTGTTTGCTGCTTGCAACTTGCATTAAATGAAATCATGTTATGGTCACTTCTACCCAGATGTTCTTTTATATGAACATTAGTAACAAGCTCAGCATGGTTTTTGATTACCAGGTCCAGCAGAGCATCATTCCTAGTTAGGGCCTCTATGAAATATACCAAAAAAATTGTCCTGTAATAGGTTTATAAATGTTGTGCTCTTTAACTTTTCCAGCAGTGCCATTAATCCAGTCAATATCAGTGTAGTTAAAATCCCCCATTATTATCACTGTCCTAGACCTTGCAGCCCTATCCATCTGGGCAAAGAGTAGAGTCTCTACTCTCTCATTAACACTGGGTGGCCTATAACAATCTCCAATGATTTACGTTGAACTACGCACATCTATATGCAGTTCCACCCATAATACTAAAGCCTCGTCATACTCTCCATCAACTAGGTCTGCTTTCACACTCACTTTGAGATCACTTCACTTCTAGAGACAGACACCACCACCTTTACAATTTACCCTGTCTCTCCGAAAGAGAGCATAGCCAGGATTTTTAATAGCCCAGTCATGAAGAATAAAGCCAAGATTCAGCAATACCAATTAAATCGTAGTTTGTACCCTGGTATTTGTCTGAATAAAAAGTTTTTTCACTCAAATCCTAGTTCCCCTTGTGCACCAAAGCTTCCAACTCTATTTTGCTTTGCAGACTTCTGGCATTGGGGAACAAACACTTTTTAATTTGTCACATTTTTGCTCTTGTATTTTGCATATCTTTCTTAGTAGTACAAATCGTACTATAATTTCCAATGGTTGTTTGTAACAGGGAACCTTCTTATTACCTGCCATAACCCATCTTTTCCCATTCCACCCATCCATGTCTGACCCCTAACTGACCTGTTTGCCCAGTTGAATTCTAGTTCACCCTCTCCCTCAATCCTAGTTTAACCACTTGCCAATAGACGTACTCCCGGCAAAGGAGATCCACGCTGTAGCCGTCATTCGGCTATAGTGCAGATCTGAACAAGTTAAATATATCTCCAGCCTGCTCATAAACCTCTGCCCAAGCACAGCAGACCCTCTTCCCTTTAGGTGCAAGCCATCTTTAGCATATATGTTGTACCCCAATGAAAAGTCAGCCCAGTGCTCTAGAAACCCAAATCCCTCCTCACACCATGTCTTTATCCATGCATTCAGTTCTCTAATCTCCCCCTGTCTTTCCTGTGTTTCGCATGGCACAGGCAATATTTCAAAGAATATATTTATACTTTAGGGAAACATTTAGTCCCAATGTCCGTTTAAGTGTCTAAACACATTGAAGACCCCCTTATCCAACTTTTTAAAATTTACTTTTCTTCTTATTTTCTCTGACAACTTAAAAAAGTTGGCTCTGCTGTGATCTTGTTGGAATAGTCAAGTCACCTGTTTTGGGCTCATGCTGCATTCTGATCCATTTATCACACACAATGATATTCTGAGTGTGTAACGCAGTGGAGTGATGCCTTTTTTCTATTTTGGAAGAAAATCTAAACGTACAAAAACTGTTTGTATAAAGAGTAACTAAAGAGTTAACATTCCTTTTGCAGATGTCAACTCATCTTTACATACAATAGAATACCAAATCCCCAGTACTGAGTGGCACTAGGCTGCAAAAGGGACCTTTCTAATCTAATTTAAAAGCAGAGGTTTCTTTTGTATTGCACTGTTTCACTCTAATCCAAGGGTCTCCAAACTTTTCAGGTACGAGGGCCACATCATACATTTTATAAATATTTGCAGACTGAAAAAAAATCAACTTAAATGCTAAATTGATGAATAAAGAATAAATAAAGTTTACCTGGATCTTATTTGAAATTGGCATGATATAATTCAGAACAAAAGAGAGAACAAATCCTACCATGGGCAGAACGTCATGTTCCAGTCTGGTCTGCTTTTTACCCAGCAATTGTCCATTCTTGAGATGTAGACTTCCACAGCCAGCAATGTCTGGACCTGGGGAAGTGGTCCCCACACACTAAGATATTTGGGACCTGTGTCATAGGTGGGGCATACTGGATATGGACCTCCAGGTTCAACAACAAACTGGACAGGTTTGTCTCCAGGTAGAGGGATCCTCTATCGCAAAGCAGTGGATGTTTTCATGGCTTTATGGGATTAATGCACAATGATCTATGCCTATCCCCCCTAAAATTCCTACTTATTTGTCTGCTTTGCAGGTGCAAGGTGGAGGGCACCCTGGTGATCCTCATTACTTTGTATTGACTTGGGCAGATGCTACTTGGGCAATTTTAAAGTATCTAGAGTTTCTGTTTCAAGAACTATCCAGCTTAACAGTTGCTGGTTTTAATGGCATAGCTGTTGAATCTTGGTTTCTGAGAGATGGGGTCCATCTCTGAATGACATGGTTAAAAAGTTAGATCTTGGCAGGATGTAGACTTCCCATAATTGAATGTGAAATGCATACAACAAATGCAGGGACAGCAGCTAAGGATTTGTAAGCAGCAATATATTCGGTTTTTATTTTTGTTTTAAATATGCTTTTAATTTTGAGTAAAAGAGTGAATAGTTATAAATTCTAATCCAAAATCGTTAAACCTTTAGGCATGTCCATTATGTGTGTAAAACCATACCTGCTTTGCTGCATCTCCATAGCACAAATTCATATCACTGGATCTCAGTTAATGCTTTTTAATCGTAATGTAACTCATATTAATTTAGAATGGCACCACAACGCGCACACAGAGTAGCTTCCAACACCCCTGCAATACACTGCACAAAAACGCCATAAGTTGTGACAGCCTGCTTGGTTCAGAAGGCTGCAGATGCAGTCTTTCTTGCATTTAGGTGGGCTGCCAGTCCATTTAAAATTAAAAGGATGTCTTAAAGTAGTGCGCTTTAGTGCGAAAGGGTCCTCAAACTTGCTGTTCGGTCTACATACAGACCTCCCAAAATTCCTATTTTGCTTCTGGTTCAATAAAAGTTGAACCACCCACCCACTGGTTGATGTCTGGTGAGATCTTCAATATGCTTTATCTGTAGCTTGTCATTGATAACCTGCCAGAGTAAAAAAAAATAGCAATTCTACAGTAAGATGCTAGCTAAATTTAAGGTAATGCAGCCAGTCTTACAGTCTACAACAGAGCAGCATAAAGTGACAATGAACCATTTAGCTCAATGTAATTTTCATGCACTGAACACCAAAAGGCACTAAAAGGACAGTATGACAGGTGAGTACTCCCTGTTATCTCGGTTTACAGTGCCTAAAGACTTTTTTTATCATTTTTAAAAAAAATAAAATAAAGGGTTTTTCATCAAAATAATGCAGACGTTTTCCACACTTATTTTTGCACAGGTAAGTTAGAGTTTTGATTCACTTTTTTCACTTAAGCAAATTCTGTAGCTTTTAAATCTGAACGTCAGGCGAGCAGATAAATATACAGAATAAATACATACAAAAGCTGTTTTACCTACCAAAGTATTTGTATTTCATTCTTTTTCTGAGGTTTTACACACCTATACCACACTGTCTGACAGGGTAGGGGACCTGATCATTCTCTGCTGCTGTTTCACTTTCACTTACAGGGCCCCTCCCTGCCCTGCAACTGGACAGTGGAAGGAGAAGCAGGAAACCAATGAGCCCTCTCTTCTTATCAGCTTGCTTCTTGTACTGCACCACACCTGATTGTCTTCTTGTGTTGCTTCTCTCTCCCCATCTTTGACCTGTGCTGTGTATACTGTGCAGTAAAGTGTAAGAGGCTGATATCAATGTAAACTTGGGTATTGGCACTGCTTGTATGTTAATATAATATATATATATATATATATATATATATATATATATATATATATATATATATATATATATACACATTTAACAATGTATTGATTACAGAGCTGCATTTTCATATCTTTTATGTCTGCCTGGAGTGAGGTGTTTAAAGTGGGGGGAAAAAAACATATCATTCTACAGTTAACTAAGCCTCGGTTCACACCAGAGGCGGCACGACTTGCAGGTCGCCTCACCGAGGCGACCTGCACACGACTGCCCGGGCGACTTGCAAAATGACTTCTGTATAGAAGTCTATGCAAGTCGCCCCCAAAGTCGTACAGGAACCTTTTTCTAAGTCGGAGCGACTTGCGTTGCTCCCCTTAGAACGGTTCCATAGCACAGAACGGGAGGCAACTTGTCAGGCGACTAGGTCGCCTGACAAGTCGTCCCTGTGTGAACCGAGCCTAAGGCTATGGTTTTAATTTATTCCTGTAGGTTTTATTTTAATTATTATTAAAATGTAAGTTTCAGTAATACATAATTACTGAATAATTATTAATATAAAAAATAATGGTATCCCGTAAATTTTTGTAAATTGTTCTTTATAATTTACCAAGTTTGGTGTTCAGGTTCATTTCTTTGTGCTCTGCCTGCTCAGATGTTCAGTAAACCGATCACAATAAAGAATTTTTTTTTTTTTATAATTGTCAGCACCTTGTGGGGCATTAAAGCTGATTTCCAGGCAGATATAAAAGATGCAAATTAATGCAGTCCTTTAATCAGTTATGCTTTATTAAATATATATTTTTAAATGCAAGAAGTGTAAGTACTTGAATTTCATCAGGTATCAGCCTCTTGCAGTTCCTTTAACCACTTAAAGACCGGAAGGATTTGCCCCCTTAATGACCAGGCCATTTTTTGCGATACGGCACTGCGTCGCTTTAACTGACAATTGTGCGGTCGTGCGACGCTGTACCCAAACAAAATTTGTCTTTTTTTTACCCAAAATACCGCTTTCTTTTGGTGGTATTTGATCACCTCTGCGGTTTTTATTTTTTGCGCCAAAAAAAGAGCGACAATTTAAAAAAAAAAAAAAAAAAGCAATATTTTTTACTTTTTGCTATAATAAATATCCCCCAAATCAATTTTTAAAATGTCTTCCTCAGTTTAGGCCGGTAAAAATGGCAATAAGGATATATTGATTGGTTTGCGCAAAAGCTATAGCGTCTACAAAATAGGGAATTGATTTATGGCATTTTTATAATTTTTTTAAAAATTTTTTTACTAGTATTGGTGGTGATCTGTGATTTTTAGCAGGACTGTGACATTGCGGGTGACAGACAAGACACTTTTGACACTTTTTTTGTGAACATTGACATTTATGCAGCGATCAGAGCTAAAAATAGCCACTGATTACTGTGTAAATGTCACTGGCAGTGAAGGGGTTAACACTAGGGGGGCGATCAAGAGGTTAACTGTGTTACCTAGGAAGTGTTTCTAACTGGGGGGGGAGATGGGAGTGACTGGAGGAGATGACAGATCGTTGTTCCTAGCTATTAGGAACTCACAATCTGCATCTCCTCACAGAACAGGAATTTGTGTGTTTATTTATATATATATATATATATATATATATATATATATATACACACACACACACATACACACACGTCCCTGTTCTGCCTCTCGTTCCTGCGATCGGGTGTGTCCGGCGGTCATCGCGACCGCTGGTCACGGGCATTGGCATGCCCGCAGTGCAGCTTGTTGATGGCTTTCACCACAATACCAATAATCTACCTATCTAGTAATTTTAAAGGCTCCTGTATGCTGGTGATTATGGGGTTGTGCCATTGTGTGTCTGCCATTTCCGATTTTGGGTTTTGGTACATTTAACTTGTAAATATGACCACCTACCAGGTTACAGGAGCTAATGATCCTTCAAAAAAACACTGCCATTGTGCGATAATGCCTGTTGTTGTTGTTTTCTACCCAAGGGCCGTCTAACTTGCCATCACAAAACAAAACTTCTGACCCTCAAAACAGTATCACAATCCCTAAATTTTCATATAGTAAAGCTTAAAATATTCTGCTTAGCCTGCCTTTTATTTTCATAAACTGTTTTTATCACTGTAGGTCTGAGGCGAGCTGCTAGTACAGATATTTATGGTGTCCTCTTTATATTTCAGGGTGTGCGGACCTCCATCTCCTGGACATGTTGAGTCCCACGGAGAGAAAACGCCAGGGTTATATACACGAGCTGATTGTGACAGAAGAGAATTATGTGAATGATCTTCAGCTGGTCACAGAGGTGAGCTGGATAGTATAAACTACACCCTTTATACCAGGCCCTCTTACATGTCCTATTGTGGTGACCATTATACCTAAAATACCAATTGAAATGGAACTTGAAACTCTTTGCATAAGCTCAACTCAACATTTACATCTACAAAATATGAGCTCTTATCTTTGACAACTGCCATATCATGGTAACCACCATCACTTATTTCCATGATGAATGAAAAAGGAGATGGGGGAGCCAAGCATTTCTAAAAGGGACCCGTATAGTGCATGGTATATGTTTTTTTTTATTTAAGACTGCAAAATATAGAATTACAATTTTTACATCCAAAAGCAGTATTAAACCCAAAATATAATATATTGCAGCTTACCTACTGATCATTAGACCTTGTGGTTGCATCAGTTTTCTTTTCTTTGTTTTTTTTCCCCCTGTTTTCACCTGGTGAACTGCTCAGTAAAACACCACTCATATTAGAGTGCATCCACTCTGTATGAAGGAGCACAGGGACAGCAGCATTGTCATTCTGGAGTGGGGGAGTGTTATATGTACTAGCAGATAACTACACTAACTAATTGAATCCAAACTCCAGCTAATACTTTATAAGCAGTTACAGAAAACATTTTCCTTTTGGGATAAAGGCTTTACATACTGTAAATAAATAAAACTGGTCATTGTAAGCAACAATGCTAGTGTTAAATGGTTTGTCTCATGTCTGTAAGTGATGCATTCTGCTGGAGGGCTTGTTCTTTTGAAAAATAACAGACTTACTGGTTGGATCACCAGATGAATATAGAAGAAAGAAAGCCTAAAAGAAAAAAAAAAATGAATGCAGCCATCACATGTAAGAAATTGTAAGCTGCAATATAATAAATGTTTGCTTTTGGGTTTAGCACCACAAAGTCAGGTAAATAAGAAATAGCACATATTTATCTAGGCCCTCTTTTATTCGTTTACCTATCTATAGTGCTCTGTTGAATATATTTGGGTTTAGCTCTATAACTCATTCCTTCTACCATACAATATCAATAAACCATGGTGTTACTCCAGGTCGGTCCATGCTTGCCCACCATAGTCATGTGCTTGTGCAGCTTGTCACTGGCAATCCCTGTTACAGAGAAGATGGATAACTGCACACTGAAATGTACCAAAGGGGCTTTTTTATTGATCCATACAATCAAATACACAAGAATGAGCTGAGATGTGGACATGTTTCCACTTATTTCCTGCCTGCTTCCTGGAACCTTGTAAAATTTCTGAGAGAAAGATAGTCTGAAAGCAAGCAGCTTTTGCTGTGCCTTCTCTGTAGAAAACCCATAATGCTCTGGGAACCGTGTCATAGGTGCACCCCTTATTAAAGTTTGGCGTACATTAGTATACAAGCCCCCCTGAGTCAATACTTTGTAAAACCACCTTTCGCTGCAATTACAGCTGCCAGTCTATTTGGGTATGTCTCTACCAGCTTTGCACATCTAGAGAGTGAAACTTTTGCCCATTCTTCTTTGCAAAATAGCTCAAGCTCTGTCAGATTGGATGGAGAGCGTTTGTGGAGAGCAATTTTCAAGTCTTGCCGCAGGTTCTCAATTGAATTTAGGTCTGGATTTTGACCAGGTCATTCTAACACATGAATCTGCTTTACTCTAAACCCTTCTATTGTAGCTCTGGCTGTATATTTAGGGTTGTTGTCTTGCTGGAAGGTGAACCTTTGCCCCAGTCTCAAGTCTTTTGCAGACTCTAACAGGTTTTCTTTTAGGATTGCCCTGTATTTGGCTCCATCCATCTTCCCATCAACTCTGACCAGCTTCCCTATCCCTGTTGAAGAAAAGTATCCCCACAACATGAAGCTGCCACCACCATGTTTCATGGTGGGGATGGTGTGCTCAGGGTGATGTGCAGTGTTAGTTTTCTGCCACACAGAGCGTTTTGCTTTTAGGCCAAAAAGTTCAGTTTTAGTCTTATCTGACCAGAACACCTTCTTTCACATGTTTCCTGTGTCCCCCACATGGCTTCTTGCAAACAGGACTTCTTAAGGCTTTCTTTCAACAATGGCTTTCTTCTTGCCACTCTTCCATAAAGCCCAGATTTGTGGAGTACACGACTAATTGTTGTCCTGTGGAAAGATTATTCCACCTGAGCTGTGGATCTCTGCAGCTCCTCCAGAGTTACCATGGGCCTCTTGGCTACTTCTCTGATTAATGCTCTCCGTCTCCTTGCCTGGCTTGTCAGTTTAGGTAAACGGCCATGTCTTGGTAGGTTTGCAGTTGTGCCATACTCTATCCATTTTCGGATGATGGATTGAACAGTGCTCCATCAGATGTTCAAAGCTTGGGATATTTTTTTATAACTTAACTTTAAACTTCTCAGCAACTTTATCCCTGACCTGTCTGGTGTGTTCCTTGTCCTTCATGATGCCGTTTGTTCACTAAGGTTGTCTAACAAACCTCTGAGGGCTCCACAGAACAGCTGTCTGACATCAAATTACACACAGGTGGACGCTATTTACTAACTAGGCGACTTCTGAAAGCAATTGGTTCAACTAGATTTTAGCTAGTGGTTTTAGAGTAAAGGGGGCTGAATACAAATGCACGCCACACTTTTCAGATATTTATTTGTAAAAATGTTTGAAAAGAATTTATCATTTTCCTTTCACTTAACAATTATGTTCGACTTTGTGTTGGTCTATCGCATAAAATCCCAATAAAATACATTTACGTTTTTGGTTGTAACATGCCAAAATGTGGAAAATTTCAAGGGGTATGAATACTTTTTCAAGACACTGTATATCAAGGAAAGGTCAGAAACCATTAAATTAATGCTTTCTCTGGGTAAATGGCACGAAGGCCCGACAGCTAGGCACTTAGCCTTTTTTTTATAAAACCATAAACAATGGGGGCATTAATATCTCTCTCTTGACAGGTTTCCTTGTTCTAAGGTTGGAAGCAATAATTGTTATACACACAAACTAATCACTGATATTGGGTGGGTCTGCATTTCAGACATTCCATAAGCCATTGCTGGAATCAGAACTCTTAACCGAGAAGGAGGTGGCAATGATATTTGTCAACTGGAAGGAGCTGATCATGTGCAATATTAAACTGCTCAAGTAAGTAGTGTTTTATAGCTTTTAACAGTCTGGTAATCCTTATAAATAGATTTTGTAAAGTTTATCTTAAGACCCCATTCACACTTGTGTGACTTGTCATGCGATTTTGGACCCCAAAGTCACATTACAAATCACGATCCATGTTTCCCCATTGATAACTGTTCATATCTGTGCAAATTCCTGCACTACTTGGGTCCGATTATCATGTGACTTGAGGTCCGTAGACTTCAATGTAAATCCTCTAAAGTCGCATGAAAGTTGCACCTCCATGATACAGATGCAATTTGGGTGCAACTTGTGAATGCCGGCAATGACCCCCCACCCCAATGCATACCAGGCCCTTCGGATCTGGTATGCATCTTAAGGTGAACCCAAGGCCAAAATGAAAAAAAAATTTAGACCCTTATCCGAGCATGCAGCCCAGCAGGTAAGGAAAGGGGGGGGGGTGAGCTAGTGCCCCCCACCCGCTCCTGAACCATACTAGGCCACATGCCCTCAACATGGGGGTACTTTGAAGCCCCAAAGCACATTGTCCCCATGTTGTTTGGGACAAGGGCCTCTTCCCCACAACCCTGCTTGGTGGTTGTGGGGATCTGCGGGCTTATTGGAATCTGGAAGCACCCTTTAACAAGGGGGCCTCCAGATTCCCCCCCCCCATGTAAAGGAGTATGGAGTATAGTTACATAGTTAGGTTGAATAAAGACACAAGTCCATCCAGTTCAACCTTAAAAGAGTACATACCCTTACCCGTTTATCAAAAACAATACTAATAGGCTGGGTTCACACTGCTGCGTTGCGGGAACGCAGCGAATTTACTGCGGGTTCCCGCATTGCAGTTCACACTGCCATATGCGAACTGCTGGGGAGTGTCATACAATGTTAATGACACCCCCAGTTCAGCCCGCATATCGCACTGCGAACTGACAATTCGGACATGTATCGGATCGCATAGGCGTGAACACCCATGCGATCCGATTCTGGTCCGAACAAAAAAAGGGTCCTGTGCGAGTTTGGACCGAATGCGGTGTGATATCAGCCATACTATCTGTATGGCTGATATCGCACAGCACAGACATCGCATGTGATGTGAACAGCAGTGCGCTGCGAATCACATACAATGTCTGCCACCACAGCAGTGTGAACCCAGCCATAACCACGCTCCCTGCAACCTCTTTTCATCTCGTGTAGTGCAATCAGGCATAGCCTACATGAGGGTGAAAAATGCTGCTCTGAATTCATGAGCTGTGAAGCATCATTGTCATCACATCTCAGAAAGCTGCATTAGGTGGACTTCAGTATTTAGCTCAACAGGTATTTGTGGGATTGCAGGGGGCTATTAGAAAACTCTATGTGCAAATAACTTTCCAATCCAGTGCTGCAGCACATATTTTTAAGAGGCCAACGTTGTACTTTTTCATTTAACTGCCAATTTTTATACCAAGGGCTTTGCGAGTTCGCAAAAAGATGTCTGGTGAAAAGATGCCTGTTAAGATGATCGGCGACATCTTGACAGCTCAGTTACCGCACATGCAACCATACATCCGCTTCTGTAGCTGTCAACTAAATGGTGCTGCACTCATCCAACAGAAAACCGATGAAGTGCCAGAGTTTAAGGAGTTTGTCAAGGTAAGAACATTGGGATGACCATCTCAGAGTGTTTATCATAAGATGACAGGCTTCCCCTATTCTTGTATATTATGTTTTCAAAGGTTACATTTTAGAAAATGTTTTTGTTATATGAGTGAGGCTAAAGAGCCATTTAACTCCTATATGAAAAGTTTTCTAAAGAAGATGTGTCCTTGCTGACAACTATTTATGGTGCTAAAAGCCCCCACAGACATAAGCTGAATATTTCCCAAAAGGAATGGGAGCTGTTTTAGGCTGAGTTAAGGTATAACTTGAGTTTTTCCCCCATTATGGAGATTCACCCTCCTGTGTTTTATTCTGATTATGTTTATCATAAAGTTTGAAAGTAGAAAAAAATCCCATATTTTGGGTTGTAACCAGAACAGGAATAGAGGGGAAATTTTCCAACTAGTTGTGATTTCCTCACTTTGGATGGATTTCCTTTCACTTCTGGTTTTGGCTATGGGACAAGAAAGTAAATAGAAATCTTCCTAATGGGACATGGGATGGAGAGAAAAACAAATGTAAAGGGTTACAACCCTTTGTTGTGCTAAATTTACAAAAAGTTTTGCCTTCAGTTCGCTTTAACAACCTCCCTCTTGTTTAAGCAGAGTTCCACCCAAAAGTGGAGCGTCCGCTCATTTGTCTCCTCCCCCCACTCCGGTGCCACATTTGGCACCTTTCGGGGGGAGTGGATACCTGTCCCTACTTCCGGGAGCGGTATCCTGTCCCCACTTCCGGGAGACCAGGCCGCGGCGCATTACGTCAGCAGCTCGGATCCCTCCACCTTCCCTCACCGCTAGGCCAGTAGGAGAGGGCAGCGGTTCCTCTCGCATGCACAGTAGGGACCCGGCGTGAAGCCGTAATGCTTCACTACAGGGCACCCTCACCGGCAATGGCGGCGGCAGCACCCGACAGCTGATGGAAACATCAGCTGGAGTGCCAACATCGCTGGCATCGCAATCCAGGACAGGTAAGAGTCAGCAGCTGCAGTATGTGTGGGGTGGGCGGACCTCCACTTTAAGAGGAGAAGTAATCAGACATGTTACAAAAAAAACAACTTGTTTGATCTTTGTTTTCTCTCTGAAAAGCTGGCATTGAAGGAGTCTTAACATTTATGTCAAAAAACATACACTGTACATCTCTGCAATACTTGACCATTTACCTGTCTTTTATCGCTTAAAAGTCCCTGCAAGTACAGGAAAATACCTGTTCATCTACCAGAAATGTAATCTGCTACTAATTTCTTCTTGTGGAATTACATCACAAGGCATTTTTTGGACTGAAATTGCAAGCCATAATGTCAGCCATACCCATTTTTAAAACACCACTGCATATGGACGAATTGTTCTGTAGTGCAAGAAGAGAACTGTGAGGGTCCTTCAGATAACAGGAATTGAGCACAGTACAGCTCGGTGTTCTGTGCACACTGACACAATGGATTGAAATGGCATTTTTTTTAACAAATATAACAAAACTCTTCCAATGTTTTTTTTTAACAAACCAAAAGGGAGAAAATAAGAGACGATCAATGTTGGGGTTTAAATGTACAGCCCTGGCCAAAATTAGAATGACACAAAATTTTTACAAAGTCTGCTGCTTCAGTGTTTTGTGCCTCTTGAGGATTGACCACGAGTTCTCAATGGTTTTAAGGTCTGGGGAGTTTCCTGGCCATGGACCCAAAAAAAAAAATTCGGTATCCCTTTTGCCTTATGGCAAGGTGCTCCATCATGCTGGAAAAGGCATTGTTCCTCAACAAACTGTTTTTGGATGGTTGTGAAAAGTTGCTCTCTAAGTATGTTTTTGTACCATTCTTTATTCATGGTTGTGTTCTTAGGCAAAATTGCGAATGAGCTCACTACCTTGGCTGAGAAGCAACCCCACGCATGAATTGTCTCAGGATGCTTTACTGTTGGCGTGACACAGGACTGATGGTAGCGCTCACCTTTTCTTCTGGACAAGGTTTCTTCCAGAAGCCCCAAACAATCAGAAAGGGGATTCATCTGAGAAAATGACTTTACCCCAGTCCTGAGCAGTCCAATCCCTGTACCTTTTGGCAGAATGTCAATCTGTCCCTGATGTTTTTTCCTGGAGAGAAGTGGCTTGTTTGCTGCCATTCTTGACACCCAGAAAGCCTCCATAAGGCTTCGTCTCACTGTGTGTGCAGATGTACTCACACATGCCTGCTGCCATTCCTGAGCAAGCTCTGCACTGGTGATGCCCCGATCCCCTTAGCTGAATCAACTGTAGGAGACGGTCCTGGCACTTGCTGGATTTTCTTGAGAGCCCTGAAGCCTTCTTCACAAATGCAGTGGAAATGTTTTTATTGGGATTAAGTTCATTTTCATGGAAGAGGAACTTTGCAATTAATTGCAATTGATCTAATCACTCTTCATAACATTCTGGAGTACATGAATGAATGAATGATTTGTATAGCGCTGCAGTTGCGAACTGAATCGCCTCAAGGCGCTGGATCCGTCCTGTGTTGTCAAGCTTCTCAGAAGAGGTAGGTCTTGAGTTTCTTTCTGAAGGCCTGATGGTTTTCTTCCATGCGAATGTGAGTAGGTAGCATGTTCCATAGCCGTGGTCCTTGGACTGCGAATCTTCATTCTCCCTTTGTTTTGTAGCGGGTTTTTGGAACGAGGAGGAGGTTATGGTTAGAAGATCGAAGACTGCGATTCGGTGTGTATCGTTTTATTTTCTCTCATATGTAGTGAGGAGCGTTTCCGTATATGCATTTGTGGGTGAGGCAGAGGGTCTTGAAAGTTATCCGATTCTTTACGGTTAGCCAATGTAGGCTCCTCAGGGAAGGGGAGATGGATTCCCAGGGTTTTTTCCCTGTTAACAGTCTTGCCGCTGTGTTTTGGATGAGTTGTAAGCGCGCAAGCTGATATTGGGGTAGTCCTATGTAGAGGGAGTTTGCGTAGTCGAGTCTGGAATTGATGATTGTTCCAACTACTGCTGCTTTGTCCTCTTCTGGCACGAATGGGATGAGTCTACGTAGCAGGCGGAGGAGATGGTGAGATCCGCTAACTACTGATCCTATTTGTGCATCCATTGACATTTCTGAGTCAAAAATGACTCCGAGACTCTTGGCTTTAGTGCTTGGTGAGATGGTCTGTCCAAAGATGGTGGGAGTTGTCCATGGGGTCTTAGTTTTGGAATTTTGGTTTCCGTGTAGGAGAAGAAGCTCTGTTTTTGATCCGTTGAGTTTGAGAGAGCTAGTAGTCATCCAGTCGTCTATCAGAGTGAGGCATTTTTCTAGTTGCTGAAGGTGGTCTTTTTCCCCGGTGATGCGGAGGTAGAGTTGGGTGTCATCAGCGTATGAGTGGAAGCAGAGGTCCGATTTTCTGATGATTTTGAGGAGTGGGCGGATGTAGATGTTGAAGAGCACTGGTGATGAGGGTGAACCTTGAGGGACTCCACAAGAGATAGTGCGGGTTTCAGAGTAGAATTCTCCTAGTTTCACTGTCTGAGAGCGATTCCCTAAGAAGGATGCGAACCATTGTAGATCTGAATCTGTGACTCCTACTACCTCTGTGAGGCGAATGAGTAGAGTATTGTGGTCCACTGTATCGAACGCTGCACTGAGGTCCAACAGTATCAGCAGACAAGATTCTCCATCATCAGCTGCTTCGAGGGCGTCATCCCATATTTTGAGGAGTGCCGTTTCTTCTCCATGGCCTGGGCGGAAGCCTGATTGCAGAGGATCCAGGAGATTGTGTGTGTCCAGGTGGTGTTGTAGCTGTTGTACTACTGCTTTCTCCATAATCTTGGAAATGGTGTTGAGGCTTGTTATCGGTCTGCGATGGTTAAGGTCCTTAGGGTCGAGGTTGGGTTTCTTTAAGAGGGGTTTGACGATGCCATGTTTGAAGGCAGTTGGGACAGTCCTTTCTTTGAATGACTGGTTTATGAGGTGAGTTATAGTAGGAGCCAAGATGTTGGAGCATTCTTTTAGGAGTTTTGTGGGAATGATGTTGTTTGGTGATGTGCTGTCTTTAAAGCTTCTGATGATGTTTTTGGTGGTGTCAGTGGTGATTGGGATCAGCGAAAAATTCGGTGCTTGTGTGATGATTGTATCGATTTTTTTCTTTTTGCTTTAGTTGGATGAGGTTGGTTGTTTTTTTCTGTTTAATTGATTTCTGGATGTTGTCAATTTTGTCGATAAAAAAATCTGATAATTCATTGCAGAATTCCTGGGTTTCGTTTCCTGGGGGATCTAGGCAGGTAGGGTTCATAGTCTTAGTGACTATTTTGAAGAGTTCCCGAGGGCGGTTTGGGCTGTTGAGATGGTGTTTGAGAAGTGTTCCTTTTTTGCTCTGAAGATTGCTTTGTGATATTTATCCGTGAGTGCTTTGTAGTTTGTGTGGTTTTCCTTTGTGGAGTTTCTTCTCCAGGCTCTTTCAGCTCTTCTGCGTTCCTGCTTTAGTGAAGTAAGAGTGCCGTTAAACCATCCAGAGTTTTTTTTTGTGGTTGTGTGTTCTACGTTTTGGAGCCACTGAGTCCGCTGTTTGTAGTAATGCCTTGTTTAAGGAGTTGAGTGTTTGTTCCGTTGAGTGGTTTAGGTTTAGCATTGCTATTTTGTTTGATAGTGTGGTTTTGAAGAATTCGGAGTGTAGTTTCTTCTGAGATCTTGTCCAGCGTGTTGTATTTGCCTGTTTCCGTTTTTGGAGAGTGGTGTTGGTGGCGATTTCAAATTTGATAGCGTGGTGATCCGTCCAAGGTAGCGGTAGGTTGTTGGATATGTTGACGTCCATATTTTGTTTGAAGATGAGGTCCAGAATGTGTCCTGAACCATGTGTAGGAGCAATTATCAGTTGCTGAAGACCTAGTTCTTTCAGTTGGTTAATGCAGGCGTTGGCGATAGGGTCTTGGGCGGAGTTTGCCCAGAGGTTGAAATCTCCAAGTGCCAAGAAGTTTTTGGCTTTTAGGGTGTGCGTTGACATGAATTCTGTGAGGGGTGTAAGGAGATTGGTCTTCGGTCCTGGTGGTCTGTAACATAGAAGTATGTGGATAGTGTCTTGGGGTGTTGTTTGAAGATGTAGGGCGAGTGTCTCCATGAAAGGCACTGAATTCTGTACAGTTGGTTTGGTGAGCGCGAGGTGAGATTTGAAGATCACTGCTAGGCCTCCTCCTTTTTTTCCTGTTCTGTGCTCCGTTAGGATCCTGTAGTTCTCAGGTACTAATTCGGTTAGGATGGCGTTGCAGTCGGGTGTTAGCCAACTTTCCGTGATGAAGAGGCAATCTATGTTGTTTTGGGTGATGAAGTCGTGTACCTCCAGTCTGTGCTTGACTGCAGATCTGGTGTTGATCAGTGCGCATGCTAATTGTTGTGGTTGGATTGTTGTCTTCATATATTTGATGGTTGATTGTAGGTTGTTCCTTAGCAGTTGTTTTTTCTGTAGTATTTTATGTACGGGAGTTGTTAATGTTGAGGTGGTATTTCTTAGCTTGTGGAGAGCGTCCGCTGAGTACTTGAAGTTGCACATGGCGAGAAAATTGCTGATGGTAGGATGATTCGGTGATGATACTGAAATGGCGATGGTGAGGTTGTTTAGGAATTGGTGGTCCTGAAGGGTGCCGCTGCTTCTGTTGCTGAGAAGATGATGGTCTGAAGAGTGCCGCTGCTTCAGGGTGGCGTAGATAATGGTGCGAATGGGACTGTGGTGGTGGAGGGGCCTACCGCACTCCTGTTGATCCAGAGGACGGCGAAAAACCCCTAGCTGAGCTAGCCAATTGCTACAGCAGAGGAAAAAATTCCTTCCTGACCCCCGGAGGCGATCGGACTGAGGTCCCTGGATCAACTGCTGGATGGGCCCGCTACATACCTGACCCGGGTAGGTCGGTGATGAGAGGGGGAGGGGTGGATGTCGGGCAAGAGCGGGCACTGTGTTGACCTAGGCTAGTACTTACTGGTATTGCGCCACGTCTGGAAGGATCATGAAGAACGTCGGTGCAAGGCCTGAGCTGGGGATTGTCCTGCTCTCAGTATCACCGTGTGCTCTGCGGTGAGGTCCGGTGTGTCGGAGGTGATGTTGGGGGTATGGATGGCACGCTGCCCGCGTAGAGAGAGGGGTGAGCTGCGGAGGTGGGCCGGGGCTAGGCCGCAGCCGTGGTCTGTCCCCCGAGCCTAGTGGCTAGGGATGAGGTGACTAGACGGCGGCTGCGGTGCACCTGGTGGGAGGGCTAGTGGGTCCCTGTGGAGTACTGCAGTGGAGTTGGGAGGGGCTCTGGGCGGTCGGTAGGGGGCTACGGCGCAACTGGGGTTACCAAGATGGCCGCCGGACTAGGCCCGAGCCATGGTGGGATCAATGCTGTAGAGGAGCACTGAAGGGTAGAGGTTGGGAGAGGGTGAGGTGGACCGGGGTCCCGGTGGGTCCTTCTGTGAGTGCGAGCGCGCTCAGGGTAGCTGGGGGGGGTCCTGCCGCCGCGTCTGGGTGTCCCAAGATGGCTGCCGGACTAGGCCCGAGCCCCGGTCTATCCTAGGTGATGATCCCAGACGCGGCAACGATCGCGTCAGCACTGGTGGTTAGGGTAAGGCGCGGGGGGGCTGCTGATCGGGTGGAGCGGGGGGAGGAAGGCGACCAGGCCGGGCTAGGGCAGCGCGCTAGGCTGGAGCCGCGGTGGGTCCTGGACTGGAGGCTGGATGGCTGGACAGACGTCCAGAGGCGGCGGTAGCGGCCGGCGCGATGGAGGTGGGGCCGGGTTGATCCGCTACCGTTCCTGGATGGAGCTTGGGCTGCTAGGGGACCCAGTCGGACGGCTGAGAAACTGCTGGGGAGCCGAGGCGGCGGTAGCGGCCGGCGCAATGGAGAGAGGGGATCGAGGTGAGCCGCTACCGTTCCTGATGATGTTAGGGCTGCTTGGAACCCGGTTAGTCAGCTGAGGTCTGCAGGGAGCGGGGGATCCTAGAATCCTGGATGGCCGGATGGCCGGTGCTTCTAGCACCCACGACTGTAGTCTGCACTTGCTCTGACAGCACTCACACTGACACTGTCATAAAAACTGTGGCAGCAGATTTTGTGAAAATTAATATTTTGTGTCATTCACAAAACTTTTGGCCACAACTGTACTTTAAATATGCCTCTTCTTGGCCCTCTCCAAATGTCAAATTCTGGGCATGGATCATGCCTACACTTTGAACCACCAGCCATGGCTGTGGTGGTCTTACATGTCCTATGTCTAATGTAGGTAAACAAGGGCTTCATCCCCAAGTAATGTGGAGAAAGATTCAGTAATAGAATGGGCCTATTGCCTAATTTGTGAGTTACAGAATATGGAGGTAATTACGCTTACCACATTTATCTGATTTATCTTTTTTTTTTGTTTTTTTGTTTTTTTGTTTGTTTTTTATGTGTCTATAGATTTAATGACATGTATGTAAAATAATTACAGCTTTATTAACCGAAAATACAATTTAAAACATTTTAAAAAGTTATGCATGGGTGGTATTTTTGACTTTTGCACAAATGCTGATACATTTTTCACATATTTTCACATATTTTCTTGTCCCTACAGAGGTTAGCTATGGACCCTCGTTGTAAAGGAATGCCTCTGTCCAGCTTCATTCTTAAACCTATGCAAAGAGTAACTAGATACCCTCTTATCATTAAAAATGTAAGTAACCAGCTTCATAATGTAAGATCTCACCTTTAAAATCCAACTCCGGACATAATTTTGCTTTTTAGTATTAGATACAATAAGAAAAGGTTGTACCTGTTGATGAGATTTGCTGTTCTGTTTGTGCTCAAATTTTTTCCTAAACATGCTGGAAGGCCTTATTTATAAATGGCATCAATTTCATGTAGGCGCTGCCCTAAAACTACACCTACTGAGAAGACCAACTCAGATTTCCTAGCTGTAAAAATCCATGAAAGCATGATTTATGTTATCCATATATATGGAAGACAACCGAGAAATCAATAGTAGAAACACGCTTCATCACCAAAAGTTTTTTTTGAAGAAGATTAATTCTTAACTCCTCCAAAAATATAAATGTATACAAAATATCTCTAGTCTTAATACTTAAAAAAAAAAAGCCTTCTCTGATCACATAACCAATGTCATGTGGCAATTGCTGACAAGGTTCATTGTGGGTGGTGCATCTGTGGTTTGCAGTTTGGGGCTAAACGGGACTCCATAATGGCATCACCTCCAGAAGTGTAAGAAGAATTGGCAGCTGAGAGAATTGTGCTATAGTAAGGCAGTGATGTGGAGAATATTGTAACCTTCGAGGTTACTAACATGCAAGTACCTCTACTTCTTTTATTGTCACATGAAGACTGACTACTTTTTTTCTTTCAAAACCAGATTTATATTTAAAATCTGAAGCCTGGTTGTCTAACACAGATTAATTAGCATGATTTAGCATAAAGTGACTTCCGTCCTATTTTAATTTAGAAAATGTAACCTTATCATATAATTCCCAATTAGAAGCAGCAGAGCATTTCTGCGAAGTGACCATGAGTGCCTAGGTACGCTTGTCCTTCCAGCTTCACTGAAGCCCATCCAGACTTTGATATTGTATTGTTTATGATCACTTATTGGGTGTTACTGGTGGTTAAGTGTAAGAGCTTGGGTAGCTGCCCAGTGATATCTAGCAGCTCCACTAATGATGGCTGCTTTACAGTGGCATAAAATGGATGTAAAAAGTTGGCCTTAAAGCGGAAGTTTAAAAGAGGAGGTCCAGCCCCAAAAAAATAATGTAAAAGTCAGCAGCTACAAACACTGTAGCTCCTGGCTTTCAATATTAAGGCACTTACCTGTCCAGGGAGCCCACGATGTTGACACCGCAGCCGATCTTCGGATAGACTCCCAAGTGCTGCCGCCATCCCTTGTAAGGGAACCAGGCAGTGAAGCCTTTAAGTTTCAATCCTGGTTCCCTACTGCGCATGCGCTAAGCGAGCTGCACTTTCTAATTTGCCCAGCGGCGGGGGGGAAGTAGGAGGGGGACCGAACTTCCGGAAGATTGGGCTGCGGCCCGTCTCCCGGTAGTGGGGAAGGGGACCTATCATAAATGGGTCCCCATCCCCCCCTCCCCCCCTGAAAGGTGCCAAATGTGACACCGGAGGGGGGAGGAAGCATAGTTCAACTTTTGGGTGGAACTCCGCTTTAAGCAGAAACTAATTAACTCTAATCTTACTCTGTGCCATATTCTAAGGCTGATCTATCTAGCCCTGTAAAGCAAAAGTCTCTGTACTTACCTGTTCTGCAGGCAATCTGGTCCCACGCTGAGCTTTCGGCGGTGACCTCACTGTGTAGGCGTGTGCAGGAGAGGTAGCCAACAACGGAAGCTTTATAGTAGCTATGGGTGACATCCCTTCCCAAGCATTTCCCAGCCTTTGTCAGTTCTCTCCTGCACACAGCTTCCGCCTCTGGAAACCAGACCGGATGGGCTGCAGAAGAGGTAAGTATAGCGTTCTTTGTTTTACAGGGCTAGATAGAGTAGAATAAAGTTAGTTAGTTTTTGCCTAATCTTCCACTTTAAAATTGGATCGCACCACTACGTTTTTTTTTTTTTTTATATTTTTCACACTCAAGACCAGGGTAGGATATCAGCAACATGCTACAGTAAATGTAGCACCTTATACTATAACACTAACACCCTCATTGGGTTCCTGACAGAAGTATTGTACATGGGCTACTTTTGTTTCCAACCAATACTAAGATGCTCCCTTTTTTCCTATTGGTTTGTATCTATATACTGTGGCTTGGTTACCTCTATCTATTGTACTGGGAATGCTATCTGTATTTGTTATGACTGTGCTCTTTACCTGTCTGCACTTAATTTTGGAAAAGTGTAAAGCTTTATTCTTTAAAAAAAAAAAAATTGACCTAGACAGAAAAGCAGCCACATAATGCCTACCAGAAGTACAACTGACTTGTCTGACAAAGCTTGAAGGATATATATAAGATCTGGATACTCTTAAAGTGGACTGCTTCAAACGTATCCAGATCTAATATTTGCAATGTTGACTTATCTTCACTGATGCACAACAATTCAATGACATATAAATCTGTTATAATCTCCAGATTATAGAAAATACACCTGAAAATCACCCAGATCACAGTCATCTGAAACAAGCACTGGAGAAAGCAGAGGAGCTGTGCTCTCAAGTTAACGAAGGTGTCCGCGAAAAGGAGAACTCCGACCGACTTGAGTGGATACAGGCACATGTGCAATGTGAAGGCTTGTCTGAGGTTCGTCTCTAGAGGGGGCTGCTGAGCTCACACTTCTCACTAGACCAGTGGTTCTCAACCTGGGGGTCGAATGATGATTTTGCAGGGGCCACCAAATGCTGGGCCATTCCTGAAGCCCGCACCGCTCTCCCAGCCTTTTCGCAGCCGCCCATTCAGTTCACGGCATGGCTGGGGGGCGGAGAATGGAGGTCAGCTGACTGGTGAGGAATGTGAAGTGGGAGGGGCTGGAGTAGACCCTATCTCCTGATTTCGGCATAGATGTCACTGCTGCGAGACACCACAAAGTCGGAGACACAGTGAGTAACACTACCTGTGATCATAGTTGCCATTAAAAGTCCGCGCTACATTTCTCGGATGAGCAGATGACCTTGATCAAGAAAACTAAGTTGGCGGATCAGAACTCCCCCCGGCACTGCCACTGATCCCACCCCCCCCAGCACTGCCACTGATCCCCATCCCCCCACCAGCGCTGCTACTCATCCCATCTCTCTGCCAGCACTGCCACTAATCCCTTTCCCCCCATCCCCCCACCAAGGAGTTATGCCCCGTACACACGATCGGAAATTCCCCCAGCAAAAGTCCGATGTGAGCTTTTGGTCGGAAATTCTGACCGTGTGTATGCTCCATCTGACTTTTGCTGGCGGAATTCCCGCCAGCAAAAGATTGAGAGCAGGTTCTCTATTTTCGGTCAGAAAAAGTTCTGATCGGAAATTCCGATCGTCTGTACAAATTCCGACACGCCAAATTCCTAGGCATGCTCGGAAACAATTCGACGCATGCTCGGAAGCATTGAACTTCATTTTCTCGGCTCGTCGTAGTGTTATACATCACCGCGTTCTTGACAGTCAAAAGTTCAGAGAACTTTTGTGTGACCGTGTGTATGCAAGCCAAGCTTGAGCGGAATTCCATTGGAAGAACCATCCAAGTTTTTTCCGACGGAAAATCCGCTCGTATGTACAGGGCATAAGAGAAGGAATAAAAATAAAGGATACATGGAAGGGAGAGGAAAAGAGGGGAGGAACAAAGAAAAAGGGAGAGAAAGAATAAGAGAAATAACAAGAAAGACGGCTAGAGAGATGGATGGGGGAAAAAAAACAGGAAATTACAATAGAGAGAGATAAAAGGCAAAGAAAGGAGAACAGAGTGGTACATCCTAAAATGTACCATAGGGGTCTTATTACTGTACGAGTGGAAGGGACTCGGGGAGCACTAAATGTCTGTGGGTTAGGGGTGCAAATTACTTGTCTTGCCTTGCGTGCTGACAACCCACGCTACGAAAAGTCCCCGCAACTTGGGAAATGTTATCAAGGGGTCACAGCACTGGTGAGGTTGAGAACCACTACACTAGACAGTTAAAGGGGTGCTCTAGAAGATATGTGGCCGTAGTAGATCATAGCTTTTAGTTCTAAACCTTGAAAATAAAGCTCATCCTCCATATTTGCAAAAGGTGACCCTAAAGTGGCATCAGTCAGGACAGATGCAGCATTTTTTAGAGCAGCCACATGTTATCTTCTCCCCCCTATTGCAAGGAAAGTAGGCAAAATTATTATACCTTGGTTATATCTGTTTTGCTTTAGCTGATTTCGAAAGCATCACAATTTCCATTAGACAAGAAATCTTGAACATGTTAAGCTAAGTGCTCAAGATAAACTTCTAGCATTCTAACACCAGATCTTTGAATAGACCTGTCAGATGAGAATGTCCCATGTGGGATATTGCTCTGGCTTGTAAACCCAACCTAGTAGCGTATAAAACCGTCGGCAAAGGGGAAGTTGGTGTGTGTGTGTGTGTGTGTGTGTGTGTGTGTGTATATATATATATATATATGTGTGTGTGTGTGTGTGTGTGTATATATATATATCTAGATATATATATCTAGATAGATATATATATCTATAGATAGATAGATATTGCAAGGGCCCTGCTTTTTTCCCCACATACATTAATAGCTTCTATCATATCCATAGCTTACATTTTTTTTTTTTGCTAATCCTATGCAGAGATTATGCTGATAAAAGTTTAGATATATGGAACCAACAAGTTTCAGCTGATGTTTCATTTCAATATGATCAGAAAAACAGTGTTGCAAGTCCCTAAAAATTCTATTAAAAATATAAAAAAACAATATATAGTAAACATATATAATAATAAAATCAGTGCAAAATAACTTCTAGTTCAAGTCCCAAATTGAACATGTGAAGTTCCTGAGCGAAACCAACCTTACTTATTCTTGTGAAAATGGTGATGTGCCCATAAACGCACTGCATGCAGTCCACTTCGAAGTGCCCACGAATATTTGAACTCCTTACCAGAAATGTGGGATCTCAATATTATAAGAGATCCAAAGCGCCTGGCTGTCATGCAGCTCTGTCTCCACAGGTACTCCAGTGCCTCAGTAAATAACATCACAACTCCTATGAAGGAGAAAGAGACAAATCCCATAGTGCAGTATTCAAAACATCACCGCATTTGTTATAAAGATACCACTCACATGAACTATGTAGAGATCAGCATGTATAGCGAAACTATCACTGCCAATCCACTGGCGTGCGTAATGACTTCATGGGCCAGGCCCCGTCCAACATGTTTTATTGCTAAATTGACATCCCTAGGTGAGGAGGACTGTACATGTAGCATGGTGGAAAAGGTGGAGTTAGCCTTTAACGTTTATGTTGCCTTTCAAATGTAGCCACTGTGAGAAGTCTCTTCAATTTAGAAGACCACGGTCATAACTATGACTTTAAGAACTGAAATAATCAGATTTACTAAGGTAATTTAATATATTTTGTTTGGCAAAACCAATTGCTCTGCATGGTTTACAGGCGGTCAAAAAGGTGGCAAAAGGAGTAGAACTTTAGCAGCCATTTTTCCTGTAGTCACTCATCAGAGGAATGTATACCATGATTTTAGAGAGGAGGGCTCAACTGTGCATATGGAAGATGCTTGCAGCTATAAGATAAGGGTAGGACATGTATGTGGGACGTTTATCGAGGTGCTTAAATTTCTGCCTAAAGTTTGATTCAATATGCCATCACAATTTTATTCCTGTCATTAGAAAGGAAGGAGGTCCTGTCCTCAACCAACTTTGCTGGTATCTGTAGCATGATGGTAGGATCCCGGTCTTCCCTCTTCCACTGTGTGGTCTTACCTTCTCCTGTGATGGGTGGATCTTGCCCTACTGGGCAGGCCATTTCTTCCCATAAGGAATGTTCTTTGCACTGCCTACATGCACTGTGTTCTTTAACAGGACTATAGTATAGGTCTGTTATGGCTTCCATGTTACTAGAGAGAGAGGATAGTGTGGTACCTAAACTATTCCAAAATGATACGTTTCCTTCAGCTTCTAACTTGAATCTTTTCTGTGTTTTTCACTTTTAGCAATTAGTTTTTAATTCTGTGACGAACTGTTTGGGCCCGCGGAAGTTTTTGCACAGTGGTAAACTATACAAAGCAAAGAGCAACAAGGAATTATACAGTTTTCTTTTCAATGACTTCCTGCTGCTGACCCAAATCATCAAGCCGCTTGGATCATCCGGCACTGACAAAGTCTTCAGCCCTAAATCCAATCTCCAGTACAAGATGTACAAAACAGTGAGTGAATATCTCATATTGTGTAGGAGTATATGTTCTGTGTGTGTATTACTGTTAGGAAAGAATTGTTAGTTCCACCACTGAATTATGGGTAGATGTCAACGACTTTGTAAAGTGCTGCACAATACACCCGTCCACTTTATTAGGTACACCTGTTCAATTGCTTAGTAACACAAATTGCTAATCAGCCAATCAAATGGCAGCAACTCAGTGCATTGAGGCATCTAGATGTGGTGAAGATGACTTGCTGACGTTCAAACCGAGCATCAGAATGGGGAAAGAAAGGGGATTTAGGTGACTTAGAACGTGGCTTGGTTGTTGGTGCCAGACGGGTTCGTCTGAGTATTTAAAAAAGTGCTGATCTACTGGGATTTTCATGCACAACCATCTCTCGGGTTTACAGAGAATGGTCCGAAAAAGAGAAAATATCCACGAGCGGAAGTTGTGTGGACGAAAATGCCTTGATGTTGGAGGAGA
Source organism: Aquarana catesbeiana (assembly GCF_042186555.1). Classification (NCBI taxonomy): domain Eukaryota; kingdom Metazoa; phylum Chordata; class Amphibia; order Anura; family Ranidae; genus Aquarana; species Aquarana catesbeiana. The sequence continues at coordinate 754,122,299 of NC_133325.1, forward strand.
ATGGGAAGACTGGTTCGAGGTGACTGGCAACAGTGACTCAAATAACCACTTCTTACAACCAAGGTATGCAGAATACCATCTCTGAACACACAACACATCAAACCTTGAAGCAGATGGGCTACAGCAGGAGAAGACCACACTAGGCGCCACTCCTGTCAGCTAAGAACAGGAAACTGAGGCTACAATTTGCACAGGCTCAACAAAATTGGACAATAGAAGATTGGAAAAATGGTGCCTGGTCTGATGAGTCTCGATTTTAGCTGCGACATTCAAATGGTAGGATCAGAATGGAGTAAACAACATGAAAGCGCATGGATCCATCCTGCCTTGTACCAGCGGTTCAGGCTGGTGGTGATGGTGTAATGGTGTGGGGGATATTTTCTTGGCACACTTTGGGCCCCTTAGTACCAATTGAGCATTGATTGAAACGTCACGAGTATTGTTGCCGACCATATCCATTCCTTTATGACTACAGTATTATCCATCTTCTGATGGCTCCTTCCAGCAGGATAATGCACCATGTCACAAAGTTCCAATCATCTCCAACTAGTTTCTTGAACATGACAATGAGGTCCCTGTACTCCAATGGCCTCCACAGTCACCAGATCTGCATCATGGATGTGCAGCCAACAAATCTGCAGCAACTGCGTGATGCAATCATGTGCATATGGACCAAAATCTCAGAGGAATGTTTTCAACACCTTGTTGAATTTATGCCACGAAAAATTAATAAAGTGGCCGTTGAGTGTATGTCCACGGTATAGGTGGCTAAATAAGCGGCATTGACACTGTCTGTCCCAGAGCAATTGGAATGGGAGGGAGTAGGGAGGTGTCATGACTCCGATTTTGCCTAGTACAGAAATAGGCCTTCATTTTATAACAGTGCAGCCTTTTCTCTTGGTTTTCCTTAGTTTTTTTTTTAATAGTTACTTGCATTCGCTCCCTCTCAGTCAGTAGTGTTAGCCTGAATGTCAGAATATAAGGCCACCCTGAATCTAGCCTGAGTGCAGTGCTGATAACAAATACTTGAGTTACAGTCCTGTAACAAGGTGATGTGAGGATTACAGGACATACAGTGGATAAAAAAGTCTGCACACCCCTGTTAAAATGTCAGGTTTCTGTGATGTAAAAAAATGAGACAAAGATAAATCATTTCAGAACTTTTTCCAACTTTAATGTGACCTATAAACTGTACAAGTCAGTTGAACAACAAACTGAAATCTTTTAGGTGGAGGGAAGTAAAAATAAAAAACTAAAATAATATGGTTACATAAGTGTGCACACCCTTAATACTTTGTTGAAGCACCTTTTGATTTTTACAGCACTCAGTCTTTTTGAGTATGAGTCTATCAGCATGGCACATCTTGACTTGGCAATATTTGCCCACTCTTCTTTGCAAAAACACTCCAAATCTGTCAGATTGTGAGGGCATCTCCTGTGCACAGCCTTCTTCAGATCACCCCACAGATTTTCAATGGGATTCAGGTCTTGGCTCTGGCTGGGCCATTCCAAAACTTTAATCTTGTTCTGGTGAAGCCATTCCCTCAATGGTTTGAATGTACGCTTTGGGTCGTTGTCATGCTGAAAGATGAAGTTCCTCTACATGTTCAGCTTTCTAGCAGAAGCCTGAAGGTTTTGTGCCAATATTGACTGTTATTTGGAACTGTTCATAATTCCCTCTACCTTGACTAAGGCCCCTGTTCCAGCTGAAGAAAAACAGCCCAAAAGCATGATGCTGCCACCACCATGCTTCACGGTGGGTATGGTGTTGTTTTGGTGATGTGCAGTGTTGCTTTTGCACCAAACATATCTTTTAGAATTATGGCCAAAGAGTTCAACCTTGGTATCATCAGACCAGAACACATTTTGCCACATGCTTTTGGGAGACTTCAGATGTCTTTTTGCAAAATTTAGCCGGGCTTGGATGTTTTTCTTGGTAAGAAAAGGCTTTCGTCTTGCCAATCTACCCCATAGCCCAGACATATGAAGAATACGGGAGATTGTTGTCATCACACAGCCCGTACTTGCCAGATATTCCTGCAGCTCCTTCAATGTAGCTGTAGGCCTCTTGGCAGCCTCCCTGACCAGTTTTCTTCTCATCTTTTCATCAATTTTGGAGGGTCGTCCAGTTCTTGGTAATGTCACTGTTGTGTCATATTTTCTCCACTTGATGATAACTGTCTTCACTGTCTTCCATTGTATATCTAATGCCTTGGAAATACTTTTGTACCCTTCTTATGACTGATAACTTTTTAACAATGAGATCCCTCTGATGCTTTGGAAGCTCTCTGCGGACCATGGCTTTTGCTGTAGGATGCGACTAAGAAAATGTCAGGAAAGACCTATTAGAACAGCTGAACTTTATTTGGGGTTAATCGGAGGCACTTTAAAAGATGGCAGGTGTGTACTGACTCCTATTTAACATGAGTTTGAATGTGATTGCTTAATTCTGAAAACCGCTACATCCCCAGTTATAAGAGGGTACACTTTATGCAACCACATTATTTTAGTTTCTTATTTTTACTTCCCCCACCTAAAAGATTTCAGTTTGTTTTTCAACTGAGTTGTACAGTTTTTATAGGTCACATTAAAGGTGGAAAAAAGTTCTGAAATGATTTATCTTTGTCTTTTATGTCTCATTCTTTTACATCGCAGAAACCGGACATTTTAATAGGGGCATGTAGACTTTTTATATCCACTGTACCGCTAAAGTCATTGTTTAAGTTTTATAATCCTCCAGCAACCTGGACAGGGTGTCCGCTATCACACAGAATCTGGTGTAGCTGTGCATAGTAACCAATCAGCTTCTATCTTCAGCTTGTTCAATTAAGCTTTGACAATAAAACCTAGAAGCTGATTGGTCACTATTCATGGATTCATCCGATGTGCACTAGCTTTAGTAAATCCCCCCCATGTTACCAAAAATGCAGCAGTTACAATTTTGGATCTGGTGTGGTGCATTTGGCTGTCCATTCAAATGAGTAGACTGCATTAGGACTGCAGTAACTTCTAGCACAGTGGTGGCTGGTGGTACATTTTTGGGGGGGGGGCGGCAAACAATTCAGCCGCAGCCACCCCCAAAGCAAACCCCCCCCACCCTCGGTGCGGTCCGGTATGTAAGTAAGCCTGGCCCTTGCCCTATCTATGGATCGGGCAGCGCTATCCTCAGAGCGACGGGCCATGCGCCTCCTCCTAGGCCAATTGGAACGCTTCTCCTTTCAGTCAATTGGGAAAGGGGTCCCAGATCCACTCCCTGATTGGCCGGGAGGAGAATCAGTGTAACAATAGCGAATATTCATTCAGTTGTGTATTGTCACACAAATAGGTGGGCTGTGGGCGCAGTGCACACCCCTTTTTGAAGCCTATTAGAGCCTCTGGCTCTAATCACGTGCTTAAAAAAAGAAAAAAACCCTATTGGAATCCATGCGTCCAGCACCCTGGATGCATGGCTGGGGGGGGCAGCGCCACTGCGCCCCTAATGGACGGGCCCGCCACTAGCATAATGCTTGTATGCACTACAACTGATCGGCCTGGTGTGGACGAGCCTGTACTGTTCTCAAAAAGCCATGAACCTCATCTGTGCCATCACACAGCAAGAATTTATTATATTTCTCTGTGTTCTCATATTTTAAACAATTTAGGTATGGTATTAGTTAGTTTTGCAGTCAGTTTTTCATTCATCATCATGAAAGAAATGCTTTATGTCTGCAAATTGAATAGTAGCTGTTTTTCATTAGGTAGAAATGAATTGTTTAGTTGCTGCTGTTCTATATTTGAGCAGTTTATTTTGATATATATTACCATCAGATTTTTATTTAGTAGTGTTTTCCTAGGTATTTTGCGCAAGGGTTGTTCAAGAATTGTATGTGTTTCGTTTGATATCCAGCGTCTTTCAGCTGTTTGACAAGTCCACCAAACATGCAGGATTTAATATCAGTATGCCTTCTCTCTGCAGCCCATATTCCTGAATGAAGTGCTGGTGAAACTGCCCACAGACCCATCAGGGGATGAGCCCATATTCCACATCTCTCACATTGATCGGGTGTACACGCTACGGGCTGAGAGCATCAATGAGAGGTAAGGATACTTCTGCACTTTGAAGTTCCTATTCTTTACACACACTTCTATGTAAGTGTCTGCAAGTATGGTCACATGCCTTGTAAAGGTCTTGGGAAACCCTGAAGCTCAGGTAGCTCTAATAAGTGAACAACTGGGCTTGACCTCATCCCCTCCAACATCCTCTGTCAGTCCGTGAAGCTGTCCATAATATTGATTAACCAATAATGAAGCAAGGGAGGGGGCAGGGCCAAGTGTGACTTTGGGATGTTATTTTGGGGGGTAAAAAGAACTAGTTATGATTGAACTTGTGCAGACATGTGAATATTTCATAATTCAGGCAGTCCCCAGTTCTCTGATTTTTTTTTTTTTTTTTTTTGTGGGCCTGTTAGCATTTGTTTTTTTTGTGTTGCCCACCCCTCGGTTAGACAGCTGTTGGACATCCCAAAGGTAAAAGTGATTCTAAAACTAAAACATTTTTACCTTAATGCATTCCTTGCATTAGGGTAAAAAATGTTTAGGTTTCAGCGTCACACCCAGGCAGCTTTCCATGGAGGCATTGGACAGAGAGGAGGGGCACTGGTGGGGGACCCAAAAAGAGGAGGTTCGCGGCCGCTCTGTGCAATTCCATTGCAAAGAGCAGGTACATATAGACATGTTTGTTGGTTTTTCTTGTTTTTTTTTTTTTTTGGTTTTTTTTTTTTGGTTTTTTTTATTATTTACCTTTACAATCACTTTAAAGTCTTCCTGTGACCCTCAGTCAACGAAAAAGAAAATAGGATCTTTGTATTCTCCGTAAAATCATTTTCTTGGAGTCTATCTAGGGGCACAAGTCCCACCTCTGTGTTTATGATCATACTCTTGGTGCTGTTTTGCTACAGTTTTTTTTTTTTTTGTTTGCCACTGTTCAATCCTCCTGTAGGCAGCAGTAAACCCAGAGGTTAAAGACTTCCTGTGTCTCTCAGTAGACTCCAATAAAATGATTCTATGCTGAATACAAAAATCTCTTTCTTGTTATTAAAGCCCAGCTCTTGGCAAAAAAAAAAGCTGTGCATGCACTGAACGCTCACCCAATCCTCTGCTCCTCCAGCAAACGGCACTCCCCCATGATCCAGCGGTAGACTGTTCCTGACCTCCTCACATCCAGAGCAGGTCTGTAGGCATACTGATGTCAAGAACAGTCTACCGCACAAGATCGCTAGACCGCGGGGGGGGGGGGGGTTGGAGCCACAGGAACCGGTCTTGAGCTGGGAGGATTAGGTAAGTATCTCTCTATTCTCCAAAAACAAGCAGTTGAACCGTGCCCCACTGCATATGAAAACTTTTTTTTTTTTTTGCCTGGATTTGGGCTTTAATCTCCCATCTTGCCTGAGTCTATAATATACATTTTTTGAATTGACTTTTTAATGAAATATTGTACATCTAAATGTGTTAATTTTTGTTGTTTTTTAATGGAAATTTTTCATTTCCCATCACTATCTGTGTTGGTGGCAGCGGTCACCAGGACAAATAGAGAACATAAATCTCCCCAACAGGCAAAATAAAAAACCAGCAGGGATTTCAACTTAAGCAAGCGATACATGGATCAGTATTTGGCTGGTTCCGCAGGGACTAGGCAAATTTCTATCCATGTATGGGCACCCTGGTTGAACACAAGTCGATCTTTCAATAGACTTGTGTACATCCAGCCTGTCAGGTTTTTCCCGGACAATCAGTGCTGCCGGTTATAGCTGGCAACACTTATCATTGTGTTCTGCAGCCATGGAAGGCTCCCTGCTGGCAGAACACCCCCATCAACCCTTTGTTGTGTGACTGTGTTGTAGGGGAAATCAAGCAATTTTCTTTCTTTCCATGATTGAAAGGAATTGTCCCTGTTTAAAAAGTGGATAATAAACAAACTAGACAATGATTGGTCCTCCTTTATACTGAGTTCCCTTGCCTATTTATATCTGTTATATTGTTCTAGTAAATATGCAATATGTAATAAATGTAAGAAGCCTTGTATGCCTGTATAGACGGCTAGTGTCTCAGTAAGAATGAGGTTTGTGTATTTTCTTTGCAGGACAGCGTGGGTGCAGAAGATCAAAGCTGCATCAGAGTTGTACATTGAGACTGAGAAAAAGAAAAGGGAGAAGGCATATCTAGGTAACAAGCTTAATCATTACACTCATATGACGACAGCACAACCCTGGCCTGCAGCTAAGTACAGGGTTAAAACACATGTATATAGGAACTGTACAGGTACTCGATAAAAAACCCTTTGAAGCAATGCACATGTTTTCATGGTTTTTACCGCTGTGCTAGGTGACTGCAAAATATAAGGAGGGTAACTACGCTGTTTAGAATGTGCTATACCATTGTCCCACTTTGTCTCTGCTCTTCGGTCAGCTAGTGAACATCGCCCTTCCAAAGAAACTGCCTCTCCCATCTGTCATCTTTTAATGCTGGCATTCTCACTACAAGATAAACGAATTGATGGGCTTCAGCTTATGCAAGCATATAAATATTCAGGCTTAAATGCTTATAATTGTGCAGATCTACCTTTGAATGATTTAAATTTGCCATTTATTTAACTTTGCTTTCTGTGTGTGACCCTCTGACTCTACAGAGGTGTCAGAAGTCCCCTGATGTGTGCGTTACTTTCCTGTGGACTATCTGACCTCACACATTATTTTCCAGGTCTTGATGTGGTGCGGTGTGTTAGAACAGGCGTTTCACAGGACAGCAACTGTTAGGCTTCAGGTGACCTCTTATACTCAAGCAGATCTTGCTCAACCCAGTCATATCTGATTTCTTTAGAGTGGTTCTAAAGTCGGAAGATTTTTTTATCTTAATGAATTCTATGTGCAGCAGCCCCCCTAATACTTACCTGAGCCCCATCCCGATCCAGTGATGTTGCACAAGAGTCTCGGCTGTCCAGGACTCTCCCTCCTCATTGGCTGAGACAGCAGTGGGGCGCCATTGCCTCCCGCTGCTGTCAATCAAATTGGGTGAGCCAATGAGGAGAGAGGGGGTGGAGTTGAGCCTCGGCTCTGTGTCTGAATGGACACACAGAGCAGTGGCTCGGCTCGGGTGCCCCCATAGCAAGCTGCAGGAGGGAGGGACCCGAGAAGAGGAGCACAGAGCAGTAGAGTATGACCTGTTTGTTATTTTTAAACACAAACAAAAAACGAGACTTTAGTATCACTTTAATGTAAATTTTCAGTTGGTGTGTGGCAATAATATTACACGAGGATTTCAGAGAGATATTCCAGTTTGGATGTAAAATAAACTGGAAACCAGGTTTTGAAGGAATTCATAAGTGATGTAGGGTATAAATCTGGGGTTGAGTTTTACAGCTGCAAATAGATACACCCTGACCCCTCCAAGTAGCTTATTCATAAAACTGTGCAGAAAAGTGCTGATGGTGTGTTCAGTAGCTGTATTAAAACATGTCTACCAAGAGCGCCTTCAACTTAATTGTAGGCAAACAACTGAATGCACAGATAACATACATATACAAAAACTGTTTTAGTTGCCAAAGGATTTATAGAGAATTGTGTAAAGTTTATCGCTCAATTGCCACATCCATAATGTATATCCATAGAAACACAACCAAAAAATTATGGACTTTACTGGCAATGAAAGGGATCACAAATAATTCATAAAAAAAGATATTTATCTACAACCATATCAAAGTCCCAACCTCCTGTTCTTGTTTTATTTTTAATATCGTACAACCATATTAAAACCGCTTATATCACAAGCTGGAGTAGCAATTAAAAACAATACACAGATGATTTCATAGTGAATACAACTGCAGACTCACTATCACCAATATTAACTGCTTGCTGACCAGCGCACGACGATGTATGTCGGCAAAATGGCACGGCTGGGCGAATGGGCGTACCTGTACGTCCCCTTTAAGACGTGGCTTAGTGGGCACGCGCACCCACCGCATACTCCGTGAGCATGCCCGCGGGTCCCGCGGACTCGATGTCTGCCGGGGGCCTGTGATAGTGACACAGAGCGACAGAACAGGGAGATGTAAACAAGGCATTTCCCTGTTCTGCCTCGCAACATGACAGAGATCTACTGCTCCCTGTCATCAGGAGCAGTAATCTCTGTAATGTTGTAGTGAGCGCACCCCCCCCACAGTTAGAATCACTCCCTAGGGAACACACTTAACCCCATGATCGCCCCCTAGTGTTTAACCCCTTCCCTGCCAGTGTCATTTACACAGTAATCAGTGCATTTTTATAGCACTGATCGCTGTATAAATGTCACTGGTCCCAAAATAGTGTCAAAAGTGTCCGATGTGTCCGCCGCAATGTCGCAGTCATGATAAAAATCGCAGATTGCCGTCATTACTAATAAAAAAAAATTAATAATTAAAATGCCATAAATTTATAACTTTTGCGCAAACCAATCAAAATAAGCTTATTGCGATTTTTTTTTTTTTTTTACCAAAAATATTTAGAAGAATACATATCGGCCTCAACTGAGAAAGAAATTCTTTTTTTTTTTTTATATGTTTTCTGGGGATATTTATTATAGCAAAAAGTAAAAAATATTGCTTTTTTTTTCAAAATTGTCGCTCTTTTTTTTTTTTGTTTATAGCGCAAAAAATAAAAAATGCAGAGGTGATGAAATACCACCAAAATAAAGCTCTATTTGTGGGGGAAAAAAAGGACGTCAATTTTGTTTGGGTGCAACTTCGCACGATTGTGCAATTGTCAGTTAAAGCGCCGCAGTGCCGTATCGCAAAAAGTGCTCTGGTCAGGAAGGGGGTAAATTCTTCCGGGGCTGAAGTGGTTAAATTACTGTAAATATACTTGAGTTGGTTCATTAAATATATAGCTGTATTTTGAAATGGTGAGTCCTCATGGGTCAACGCATTTCTTTTGTTTAGCTTTCTCAGGACGCATGACAAATTCATCAGCAATTACTACATATCCAAAAACGGAAACCATATATATAGATTCAATACAAAAAATACTGCAGAAGATAATCATTTACAAATTGTATCCCATAATAATCATTTAAAAATTGTATTGCACCTCGTTCATGAGTATTTAGGTAGCGTAAGGGGCTGGGGTGAGCACCGGAGCAAAAAGAAGAGGTCAGGTGGACAGCAGGCGGCAGAAAAAACTGCCCTAATGATGTAACAATATCAGTGTAAGGAACTTTCTAAGTAAGGAGACTAACGGGTAGCATACCATAGGCCAAACGTGTTTACCTACCAAGAGGAGAAGTGACGCGGAAGAAATTTCAAGCATCAATCCATAATCAATACATTTAGCACATTCATCACCATATGATGTAGAAATATATAGCCATCTAAATAAAAAATACAGTGTATGTAGATATAAAGAATGTCACTGCACTGAAAGACTGTACTCAAACCAATTTTTTTGGTTTTGTTTCTATGGATATAAAGTCCTGAGATTCCTACAGCCATTCCACATAGCTCAGCCTGGCCTGGCCTGACAGTGAAGAAGACCTGATTATTCAGTTAAAGGTCTTCTCCCCACCCCCGCCCTGTGATTGGACAGTAGTTATAACAGCAAACTAATGAGCTCATCTCTCTGTCATCTCTCTGTCACTCTGCTCTCTTTTCCTATTAGCATGTCCCATGCACTGCAGCTCACCTTATAAGTTCCCTGTGCTGCTTTTCCATCCCCTCTCTGAGCTCTGCTGTACAGAGGGTACGGTAAACTGCAGAAGGCAAATACCAATCAAATTCCTGTACTTACACTGCTTGCTTTTAATTATAAAGCACAATAAATTATTTATGAATAGTTACAGAGCTGCTCTCAATTGTGTCTGTTATATCTGCCTGGAGCTTTAAAGGAGACCTATGACAATGGAAATATGTATTAACCAAGTGTAGGATGTGACAGCTGACAGCACAGGATGCGTTGGTAATGTATAACTGGCCCAATTAACTGGGTTAAACACACTTTGGGGGTACCTTAGCTGTCAGATTCTAAAAATTGGCTTGATGATTTTGTTTTATTTTATTTCTTTTTATTAGCAATGCTGGATGATATTGATGTAAAAAAAAAAAAAATCTTGGCGTCAAAATGCCACAATCTTAGCTGGATTTGGTTAGTACTGGAGACCTCATTTTGAAAGCCAAATATACAGTATGTAGCTGCACATTCCCGTGTCTGCAGTTACATGTATCATTAGGTTATGCAGAACAGTTATAGCTTCACATTAAGACATTGGAAGCTGCATATCATGCTGATTGTTCTTTTTCTTTCTAGTGCGTTCTCAGAGAGCCACTGGGATTGGGCGGCTGATGGTGAACATTGTAGAAGGTATCGAATTAAAGCCATGCAGGTCACATGGTGAGTACTTGTCGCTGTGAAGGTTTGTGAGGGAATGTCTTGATTCATTCTGGCTTTGATCAGAGGATTTAGAAATGAAAAAATATGTTCTGGTTGCTTGCTCTGTGTAGTTGAGGCAATGGTATTGCACAGAGTGGTCCCTTACCTTCTCTACCGGAGACCACCCCTGCCGACGCTGTCCCCTCCTCTTTCCTGCGGGTGTCTCCTCCGCAAACCTTGTGTTGAAGAGGCACGTGTGGGCGTGCTTCCAAGCTGAGCTGTGTGTATCCACAGACGCAGACACACACAGCGTGGGGAGGCCATGCCCCCCCGCCCCCTCCTCCTAACAGAAATTTACTGACAATAGCAGGGGCCTATGGCTCCCACTGCTCTCAGGGTCCCCTGTGAGACTAAGGAGAGCGAGCTGGTGTGCTGCAGATGGCACAGAACTGCATAAGTGAAGGTGTAAGTGTTTAGGGATGGGGGCATGAATAGTTAGTGGGGTGTTTTTTACCTAATGCAGGGAATGCTTTAGATCCAGGAAACAATAAACAAATCCTCAGTACAAGTAGTGAGCTCACTGGGCCATAAGGCTCCTAATGGAATGCATTAGGAGGTCTCTTTAACAGATTGTCCAATCCATGCAAGTGATCATAAAACACTTTATTAAAGTTCAGGAATGAAGTAAAATTCCACAAAGTATGACTCCAAAGGTCACTGGGATATCCAATTGCACAGTTAATGAAATTAGATTAGATATAGTAGTTGTTTCTTTGAACTGCACACAGAAACTGTGCTAAAAAATTATTTTGGGACTTTTAAAGTTGTTTTTCACTTAGCAATAAATGAGTATTTTTCATTTTATTTTTATTCCTATGTTGGATCATTTTTAATAGAATTATTCATTTTATGAATGATGAAAAAACTTTTTTGAACTATAGTATGTTAGCACTTTATAAGGTTCATAACACTGAATTTCATAAGTGAATTTTGTCTATTAGCATGTTGGCACTTTGTTTATATATGAAATGTGATGGATTTTATATAGGTTTATTTATTTATGAATGTATTACACTGTATTAACTTGAATTAAGAATATAAGTAAATAGTAATTTATTAGTAAATAATAGGACGTTAGCTCTTTATTTGTCTGCAGAGATGTGATCCATTCACCAGGTTTATTAGTTTCATGTACTAATTAGACTTTACATAGAAATATTGGTTGTTCACAGCACTGTCATCTTGCAGACATATGATTTAGGTTGGGTTAATCCCAATAGTGCAGCAGTGTAATACTTTATATAAAGATTTTGGCATGGCTCCATCTCATTGAAGAGTCTAATTAGCCCTCCTAGTTGTTATCTTGTGACTACAGAACAATTAGTCTTTATATCAGGGGTGCCCAACCAGCAGCCTGCAGGTCGCATGCGGTCCAAGAGAGTTCAGCATGCGCCCCCAGACATGTCTGGAGGGATTGCCGCACAAGCTTAGAAGCCACAGCGGCCGGCAGGGACAAATTAGGCCCAGGCGTGTATAGAGGGATACCGGGGATGCTGTTTTTTTTGTGTTTGTTTTTTTTTTGTAATCGCATCGGCAGCAGTGAATACAGGGACTCCCGATAGCGCCAGGCAAATAAATGCTGCATGACAGTATCTAGGGGGGTGCTGGGGTGGGCTACACCTCCCTGGGGCCACCGCCCACTTCCTCCCCATGCAGCACGGAGGTTGTAGGGGGGGGGGGCAACAGAAATCTGTAGGGCACAGTTCACCCCAGCACCCCCCTAATACAGCCGTGTGGCTGTGTGTTGCCCTCTTTTACTTTTATAATTAAAAAAAAATCACAATAAAAATAAAAACAATTTTACTCAGATAGGTACATTATTTATATCTCAGTGGTTGTTAACTTGTGATCTTCCCTACTTTTTCTGCTCATTGGCTATCCTTATTGTTAGTGTATTTTTATATGTGGCCCAAGACAATTCCGCTTCTTCCAATGTAGCTCAGGGAGGTCAAGTTGGATACCCCTGCTTTATAGAGTACAATAGAGAAATTGTTTGAGTAAATTAGCAAAAGACAACTGGGCAGGGCTGACACCACTAAAAAAAAAATGCATGTTGTCATCTCACAACAGGAATTAGGAGCCAAGTGCATTTCTGGCAGACCAGCTGGTATTTTTCAGTAATTGCAGAGACTTAAAATAGATAGAATATGCATAAAAAGCACTGTGTTACTGCTGTTAGCGCTATGTAAATCCTGTATAATAATAAAAATAATATTGACATATTCTCTTCGACCACTACCAAAATCTGATATATCAGTGTTGGGCAGGGAAACCCTGTAAGAACATAAAAAATGTTCCTGTATACAGTAGACTGTAATTTGTATCTTATATTTATACTGGTATGTATTATTCTGTCCAGGTAAGAGTAATCCATACTGTGAGATTACGATGGGCTCCCAGTGCCACATCACCAAGACCATCCAGGACACTTTGAACCCCAAGTGGAATTCCAACTGCCAGTTCTTCATTAAGGATCTGGAGCAAGATGTTCTCTGTATCACCGTCTTTGAAAGGGATCAGTTTTCTCCGGACGGTCAGTACTGACAGTAGTGTGCTGACACTGTATAGTATATAAGAATATATTCCTATTGAGATGCATCACATTGTACTCTGATAAATGGCTGAGCACAAATGTACATTCTGCTTGTAGGGTTCATAGATCCATCAAAGATGTTTAAGTGGGGAGTGGTCACTTCAGGTCCTGTTCAAGTTGGACTGAGCACAGCCAGATGCACCTTCTGGTCGTTGGCTCCATCTTCACCTCACTTTAGAGGACCAACTATACCCAAACATACAATCACACTTTGACATTCACCAGTATGTTGTAAAAGTGGAATGCAAACATTTCTCATTTTGCACAACAACAGATAGTTCATTAGCCTGTGCAAGGGAACAAATTAAGGAAAAAAATATACCAATTTAGATATGTGATAGCACGCACTGCCTGCTTAGATCCAACCCACATTGCTCCCTAAGGCCCCTTTCACACTTGTGCGACTTGACCTAGGACTTGGGACTGCACAGTCACATGACAAGTTGTACCCCATGATTTCCAATGAGTACAGTTCTTAACTGTGCGACTTCAAGTCGTACCGACTTCAAAGTAGTCCCTGTACTACTTTGGTCCAACTTTGATGCAAGTTGAGGTCCATACACAGGAATTCCTTGAAATCGCAGCAAAATGGCACGACTTTCAAGTCGCAGCAGTGTGAAAGGGGCCTTAATTGCAGCATCCCTTCAGAACTCCTGTCAAGGAATAAATTTAAGGTCACCTATAATCCAAATAGATTACATCTATCACATGCAGAATAGAAAGCAGTCTCAACATATAAAGTAGTATATGGTATAAGCATAACTTAAAGTGACCTATTGAGGCTGATTTACTAAAAGTGGAGAGTGCAGAATCTGGTGCGGCTCTGCAAAGAATCCAATCAGCCTTCAGGTTTTAGCCCTGGTTCACACTAATATATTTATTGAGAAGATCAAAAACAAAACACCACATAATTGTACAAAATAATACAAAAAATAAACAATAAAGCATACCGTCTCACATGCCCCGTATGATTATTAACATAGAAATTGCAAGAAAGACACATAATAAGCAAATGTCACATATTTCATAGCAACGTTTACAATAATCATAACCATAGAAAATCCTTTATCCCTTTCCAGGATAATAAGTGTTTTCTTAACATAAAAGTATAATATACATAGCAATCTTTTGGCATGTGAGGAAAGTGTCAGGTCCCTGAAAATTCCCAAAAGGCAGTTTTTGGGGTGCAAAATATTCGTTAAGCTCAATGTGGAGGAAATAAAGGAGCCTGCTTCTACCCATAATCCCTGAACTACCGGGCAGGACCAGAAGCAGTGGAGGAAATAAACCTGGCCACAACCTCTGAAGCTTTCTGCTGATTGGCTTAAACCCATCTTATGTAGTCAAGCAGGGGTAAGATGGGAGTAGTGAAAGATTTTAAGCTGTATAATTCTGTCCTTGGTGAGATGACAGAGTATTTATAGGTGTCACTAAATTCTGTCCAATCTGCATCTGTAAATTGTATATCTAGGGCAGAGGTTCTCAACTCCTGTCCTCAGGGCCCACTAACAGGCCAGGTTTGCAAGATAACTGAAACACATCACAAGTGATATCATTTGCTGCTCAGTGATTGCAGTATTCTAGTCTGCATCTCCTCAAGGTAATACTTAAAATCTGGCCTGTTGGTGGGTCCTGAGGACAGGAGTTGAGAACCACTGATCTAGGGAGACCCATTTAACGTGCGCACTACTAAATCTGGAATTAGAGTCTGTTCAAGGGTAGAGTAGTAGACCGAAATGAGCTTAGTAGGATCTGGCCATCTTAAAATCTTTTCTAAAGGAGGCACTTGGATGGGGTTGTCCAAGGACCCAAATTGTGCACGTATGGTGAAGTTGATAGTAAAATTTATAGTTAGAGGGTAGGTTAAAGTCAAATCGTAACTGTTGGGAGGACTTACAGCCTTGTGTGGTATAGAGATAACACAAGTATTTAACACCTCTAGAGACTAGGTTTCCACAATCCACAGAGCTTGGTGTCCTGTAACCACATCCCAATGATTGGTACAAACAGAGAAACACCCTTGACGGGACGGGACTTTAAAGGTGACATGGACACCAAAAGTATAAAAAGTATAAATTTTATTACAAAAAATATAAAATTACAATATGGTAAAAATGTCTATGCAAAAACACATGAATTGTATACATATAGTACTATACGATATAAGCAGGTAAAAATTTTGTCTCTGGTGGACCCAACATTTCTGGCTTGAATGCCTTTCTTCAGGGGTTTATACAGAGAACAAACAAGGCCACGGATTAAACCAAGGGAGAAATCAAGCTTAACTTACCACCAGCCCACAGACAACCAAATGACCTGTCTAACAGTATGCGTTAAAAGCAGGGGTTTAGTCTGCACACATTTGCAAATGCATGCATAAGCCATGACGAGGCTCTGTGGCTTACGCATGCATTTGCAAATAAATCCAAGGGTTTTTCCCTTGGATTTATCCTTGGCCTTGATTGTACCTGTTGTTTCTTCTTACTGCGATAGCCAGCTATAGATGGGAGCAAGTGGTGTCTTTTTTGTATCACTGTCATGTTTTTTGGTCAGGCAACGCACTGACACCTTTGCAGCCATTGTGGTATATGCTGGGTGTTCAGTGTGCCCCTGTACCTTTTAAGAAGAGGCGGCTTCCCTTCAGTCCACCTTATCTCACCTATCCATCAGAATGCATGTGCCTCCACTGTGGGGACACTTATAAATTTGTGTTAGGTACCACAGATAACGGGGTGCCTTGACGAGGCTCTGTGGCTTACGCATGCATTTGCAAATGTGTGCAGACTAAACCCCTGCTTTTAACGCATACTGTTAGGTTATTTTGTTATCTGCGGGCTGGTGGTAAGTTAAGCTTGGTTTTTCCCTTGGATTTATCTTTGGCCTTGTTTGTACCTGTTGTTAGCCTTCCAATGCTTTTTACTGCGATAGCCAGCTATAGATGGGAGCAAGTGGTGTCTTTTTTTGAATGACTGTCGTGTTTATACAGAGAAGACTGCAATCGTATATCAAATCTACCAAGAAAACATACAGTATTATAGACGACATAAAATATAGACCACGATTATCGACCTTCATATGTTTACAAAATGTAGAACATGACATACCTATTGGCATCCAGTGACTTCATACATACAAATAAAAGCAAAAAACCCACAGGGGGTCAATGGGTCCCCGTCAAGGGGATTTAACACCTCGAGAGGACCATCTTTGGGAATCGAGCAAAGACTACAGTTACGGTTCAGTGCTTGGTGCCTGTGCAGCCATTCCACATGGCGTGAAAGAGTAGTCCTTAGCCATGTGTAATCCTCCACCAACCCAATTTAATTATTTTTTTTTTTTTTTTATTATATACTTGCTCCAGTGGGTGGATGGGGTCACAGAGAAGAAAAATTAATCTACGTGTAAGATTTGAACAGGCAAAATACAAGGATACATTAAGTGGATTTAATTTCCTCTACACTAAGCTCTGATATCCATGAGGATTTACTAAGATCATAATATATAGAGTAGACGCCAACAAAATAAATCCCTACTACAATAAATTGTTACATGGTATCACTGTTCTTGATGTAATCACTACCAGAAGAGTTATATCAAAATATGAACACTCCAAATACCGTAGAGATTTCTAGATAGCATATATTTATTATTACGATATCCTGAAGATTAGAATAAAGTGACGATGGCCTTCTAATACCCCTCTCTTAGATTTCCTTGGACGGACAGAAATACGAGTATCGGACATTAAGAAAGACCAAGGCTCGAAGGGTCCAGTTACCAAGTGTCTGCTGCTGCACGAGGTCCCAACAGGAGAGATTGTCGTCCGGCTGGACTTGCAGCTGTTTGATGAACCATAGGAAGACTTGCACAAGCCGCGTCCTCCTTCCATCCCTCAGCGCCTCGTCCGCAGGGCCCTTCACGATGGTACATCGCCAAACCCGGATCCGACATTGCCGCTTTATCGTCACAGATTTTTAATTGGGATTGCCATTTTCTAAGAAAATGTCTGTGTTTTATATGTGGGACTCCATTTTAGATATTAGCCAGTTGTATTTTTTGCTTTTCTGGGTACAGATGACCTTTGCTGTGATAGGAACATTTAAAACATGTTCTGATTTCCTCTCCCATCACTAACTGTATATAAAGCAGACGGTACATTTAAGAGTTTGGGAAGGAATACTGCAGGGTTCAGGTCCAGCTACCCATGATTCCTTGCTGCTAGAGCATGAGATATGTCCTGTCAGGCTGGAACTTTTAGTTCTATACCCATTGCAGAATCATGGGAAGTGTGGAAAATGTAGAATATTTGACCAAAATAATTAAGACTAAGTCATGCAATATTCATTTACTCTACACTAAGTTATTGTCTTATAACACTCCTCAGTATCAGTTGTTACATTTCATTATTGGAGGTTTTTTTTTCTAATGGCAATGTAAGAAGAGTTACAAAGTTTTATGCAAAAAAAAAGTGTTTTTTAAATTCAGTCCATAAGGAAATTTAGAAGCTACTGTTGTACTGTACTCATGTACATCTATGGAAGATCTCATACCTTGTATGTCGATATGTTCTTAATAAGAACTAGAGTTACCTCTCTTTTAATACTTCTCCACCAATGAGCATCAGAGCTGCCTTGAAAGTCTGAATCTGATTGGTGGTAAAGAAATAGCTCCACTTCCTAGTAAGCACACATTCATCCATATAGCCCTGTATGGTTTACATTTACTTGAAAGTTACTTACAAGAGATTTTTGCCCTCATTTTCTACCTATTAGCTTGCAAAAATTGATTCAAAGAAATGCTGTAGCTTAAAAGGAAAATTCTATAAAAGCAGTCTGTGAAAGATGACTTACCGCTCAGGCAGCAGGGAATCCTTTCTTAACTCCCCTGATGAACTACAGCCTCTGGCAGTATCTGCAACGTCCAGCATGTTTGTTGGCATTGGGAGCCTGATTCCCCCCACTATGGTTCCTCCATCTGCCTTGCATGAACTACTCTATCCTGTAGTGATGTAAGGCTGACAGAACCATAGAGGATGGCAGGTGATGCAGGCATGTAGCAGTGTAAGCCACTCAAATTTTTTTCTGAAAGCTGTAGCCCTACAAGTGAGGACTTAAGTATTAAGAGTCTACTTTGCTACACTGCTTATTTTAGAAGTTTTTTTCAAGCAACAGAGTTGCTTTAAAGTATATCTAAACCAGGGGTCTCAAACTGGCAGCCCTCCAGCTGTTGTGAATCTACAAGTCCCATCATGCCTCTGCCTGTGGGAGTCATGCTTGTAATTGTCAGCCTTGCAATGTCAAGTGACTTGTAGTTTGGCAACAGCTGGAGGGCTGCCAGTTTGAGACCCCTGATAAACACAAAAATGTTTTATATTGCCCTTTACCAGTCCTTAGATGTGGTGGCTGCATTATTTTCCTTCTTTTTTTTTTCAAGCTACCACCATTAATTTTCATCTGGTGATCCTGCCAGCAACACACTTTCTGTCCCCCTGGGGTTAGTTGAGCCTAGGTTCACACTGGTGCGGTGCAGGGAACCTCATGTGAATTTGGACAGAAATTGCACCTTTTCAAATCACATGCAATTCTTTGCAGTGCGATTTGAGGCTGTTCATTTTGTATTGCTCAAATCGCACCGCACACACACAAAAAAAGGTGCATGCAACTTTTTTTTTGCTACACTAGAATTGGATCGCATGGGTGTTTACACTTATGCATTCTGATTCTGCCAATCGCATTGCGTTTGTGAACCATTTTTGGGGTGTCCTTAACATTGACACCCGCGGCGATTCACATGAACAGAGTACGATTATGATGCAGTACGGAAAACGCACAGGAATCGCTGCACATCTTGCACCGCATCAGTGTGAACCATGGCTTACACAGACTGGAGAGTGCAACATCTGGTGCAGCTCTGCATAGAAACTAATCCGTTTCTAACTTCAGCTTGTTCAATTAAGTTTTAACAAACAAAAACTGGAAGCGGATTGGTTCCTATGCAGAGCTGCAACAGAATTTGCACTCTCCAGTTTTAGTAAAGCAACCCCTTCGTGTCTACATGCATTCTTCCATTGTATCTATGGAGGGAGCCATTGCTGTCATACAGGCTGGACTTTAGATATGTCTGCCTTTGTTCACTCCCTATTACATGGTAGTTTGATGGTAGTAGTAGTTTACACAAGACAGATGTTGGTGCTTTGTTTTCTGCTCAGTAGAAGTGTTGAGGGCACTGCAATTCTGGCATGATCAACAGGTATTTTCTGTACTTGCTGAAGATGTTCTTGGCCCGAAAAATGAAAACTAATGCAACCAAGATAGTTTAAGAGAGATTCTGAGTGGATATTATTGGGGGGGGGTTACTAAAATTGGAGCACAAATCTGGTGCAGCTGTGCATAGTAACCAATCAGCTACTAACTTCAGCTTGTTCAGTTAAGCTTTGACAGGAAAAACCTAGAAGCTGATTGGTGCACAGCTGGGGCTGTGCAAAGAAATCAGTTTTAGTAGATCCCTCCCATGTTTATATGTAAAGCTCTCTATTTTATTGTTAGAATCTTTGTGGCACATGGGCGTTTTTTTTTTTTTTTCCAATGTTTTCGGCTAGCCCCATACTGGAGCTTTTTTTATGCCTGTAATCCTTCAGCTAATGGGAGCTTCTCCCAGAAATCTCTGAAAAGGATGAGAAAGAGTTAACACACTGACACAATGCAGATGCTCACTCTCTGTCAGGATTTTGTACAATGCCAGGAACCCAGTCATGTTCTGGGTCTTTGACTGAGAAGAAAAGAAACCACGTGGTGCCAATCACCTAAAATTTTCAGGACACTAGCAAGGTCAACCCCTGATTGGTTTCATGTTAGGAGTTTGGAGCTGAGCCCTGAGCAGTGATTTAAATTTGAAAGGTGAAATCCTTCATAGATGTACTTTCTTAGGGAATTTCAGGAATGCTGCGAGTTACTGGACCAACCCCACTCATTCCATGGTAGCAATGTCCAAGGGATCATCATTGATGGACTGCAGTTAGATGTTTCACCTGTGGTGTTGCTACAGATTGCATATAATTGTCCTAGTTAAAAATGATTTTGCTAAGTTCGGGTCATTGGAATATACCCTGGGCAACAGAAAGATGTGCGAGTGAGTAAGCCAGAACTGCCCCCTCATCCTCCCAAGAAAACAGAGGTCCGAATACAGGTAAGTTGTGTATTTGCTCCACTAGTGTCTCTTTTTTTTCCTATATGTAAAGACCATAAATACACAAACTGGTGCTACAACCTCCTAAAAGAGTATCGCGGCTGTATCACCGGTGCTCGGTCAGAGGCAGCTGACACCTCATCCACAACGGTTAATCCAACAGAAAAAGCCGGCACCACGGTGAATGCTCTGCAATCATAAGCTTTGTTCAGCGGGTAACAAATAACAGCCATAGGATGTTAATGCTTTTCAGCCAAAATTGGTGTTATTCATGACTGATGAGTCATGAATAAGACCATTTTTGGCTGAAATGTGTTGACATCCTACGGCTGTTTGTTATCCGCTGAATAAAGCCTATGACCGTAGAGCAGTCACTGTGGTTCCAGCTTTTTCTGTTGGATTGACCAATGTAAAGACCATAACCTCAGGTCCCAGATTCACAATCGTAGAGTGTACATTAGCTGGGCCTATAAAGCCTTTCTGGCTGAGGAGCAGCACTCCCAGCAGCCAAAATGCCTCCATGATAGGTCAGATCATACTTCTTATAAAACATTGGAGTTGATTACCTGTTGCACATTGTGGTTCAGCCAGGCTTATGGATACAGACCAAGGCCCATATCACCCAGATACATTTGGATGAAAGAAAGCTTGTTGGTGGACTATTAAGCTTATACAGTAAAAATGGTTTTAGGAACAGTGAGGTAGAAAACTGAACAAATTACAATATCTCATAGCAACCAATTATAAATCATCTGAGTTGACCTCAGTAAGCTGAAATCTGGTTGCAATGGGTTACTGTAGTATGGACACCCTCACTACTTTCATGCTGCCTTATTGAACAAACATGCCTGAGTTATTGAGCTACAATGTTCTGTAAACTAACAATTTTTTTGCTATTTTAGTCATTAACCATCTAAAAGTCCTTTTTTTTTTCCATTGTCATATTATCATGTATTGATTTTGTTGATCAGTATGGCTATTGGCCTGTCATCAGCACAGTGATAAGGCTGCCATTTTGTGAGTGTCTTGATAGTGTTGCTAGTTCTTTGACAACACTTTCAGGTCCAGGTACTACCATGACACTGAAAATGTGCTGAGGTCCCTTCAGGAGACATTCCTGGGTGTGAATAGTTAATTGAAAGCAGCAAATTCAGATAAAGGTCTATGTCAGGGCTCTGCGGCAGAGGACCATGGGAACCCCACGCTGTCTGCTCTTGTTCAAGAGCATTGGCGGCACTTACCGTTGAGACTACTGAATACTGCCGTTAGAGTCTGATAATTAATTTATTGACATTGTATAAGGTACGTGTTTTTTAATATGGTACGTATGCCACTATGGCAATTCCTATAAATGCTTTTTAGCCTCTAGACAATATCATGTCTTTTTTTTTTTTTTAATTATAGTCCAGAATGGACGCACATCATTGCACAAATTAACATTTCGCTAGAACTCGGTGACCTGCTTCTCTCTAGCTGTTGTCAAGCTTCAAGTCACAGAGGCTGAAGTTTAACGTCACCAAAGGGAAAGGCCCCGGTTGCCAGTCTGTGATATAACTTTTGGGGGGGGGGGGGACTACAGACCACTGTAATATAACTGTATTTTGGAATATTGTAGGGGTTTCAAAGTCTTCAGCGTTTACATTTCATACTTAAATATTTCAGCTTTTATTTATTAGGGAACGTGTTGAATTTTGCACTCACCATTTTTTGCCATACATTTGGTTATATTGAAGGGAATCCTCTCCAAAAGAAAAGCATGTATTTGTTTGCCATATTAAGGCTTATACCTTTAAAGTATTTGGTTTTTATGTAAAAGTTGCTGTCCTGCTCTCTTGGATAATTTTTACTGATGTGAAAATATTAAGTAGGCCACTGGCGGCCATTTTGTTCAGGTTAGTTTGTATCGGGGTTCTGTAAAGCTGAATTCATCCCCCCCAAAAATGTTTGTTTTAAGTGATTGCTCGCAAGATAATTCACATGCTGAGCTTGAAGATCTCTCCGGGATTTGTGTGGTGAGATACCCAGCAGATTTTCCAGTTGTGTCTACGTTCTGCACCCATTACATGACAGTGTCCCCTTCTATTCATGAAAAATAAGCAAGGAAAAGTACCTGCAGACATGAGAACATTTGCCTGACTGAGCCATCAATGGTCAGATTGGGGAACATTTGTGTGTCTCTAGGGCACTACGCAACTGCAGTAGACATTCCCTGCTGGCATTGCCTTGGTTGAAAGAGTTGATTGGCTGGGTTGGCTTGATACCTACCCAATGAATTTTAAGAGAGAGGCCAAGGCCAGGGATCACTAGTAAGCACTCCTCTTTTCTATCTAAGCATGCGTGTTCAGCCAATGTGGACATTCCCTTTTGGACCACAATCTCATTTTAGAGAACAAGAGTCCATATTCTGAAGAGTGACCTGTTGGTTATTAAGGCCTTGGGGGAAGAGTGGAGACACAAACGAAAGCAGAAAACTATCCCCTGGAATTTTATGACATACCAGGACTAGAAACTAGTTTTAAGAGGAGCTGGGTTATATGGTGTTCTGTCTTTTAGAACCATTTTGACACTTTCAGTGTATTGTCCAGTTAGCTGAACTGCAACTTGTAGACTTCTTGTCTGTCCAGACAACATATCAAGACATTTTATCGCCTATTCTGTGTTGTATGATTTTCATGTTGTTTTGGTGGGGAATAAAGTTTATTAAATCTATTAGTGAAGTATTAAAATGTGTCCATGTTTCATTACTCCATGTCACAGCCCATGGCCTATAGTGTGCTTGCTCTGCTTATAACTATTGACCTTTTACAGAAACAGAAGCTTCACCCTCTTCACTATGAACATCCACAACCATGGCCAAGGTTTGTGCATATATAAGACTTCCGATCAGGCCTGTTCCCACTGAGCTAGCATCCCAGCTCAATAGAAAACAGTTTCCCTCAAGACAGGATCATTATTGTCTACAATCATTTCAGAGGCCATTAAAGAACAACTTCACACTGATCATCTAGGCTCATGTGAAGGAACAACTACACAGGAAGTACTATCCTATGCTCTAAAAGTCTCAACCATCAATGATGTAAGGAAACCCTAGGGTTGAGAAAGGTGGTCCAATGACTATAACCAGGCACACAGCCCAATGCCGGTTATGTAACGCCTCTCTACAACAGATCAATATCTGTGCAAGAGACAAGTGGTCTTTGCTGTCTCTACCTCCTGCAATCAGTAATAGATGATGTATGGCCTGAGGGTGAAGAAGGTGTTTTTACAGTGACTGCAGCATTCCATGCCCTGGAATAGAGGTAGGGTGACTAAGTAAGCAGGACTGAGGATAGCTGGGTGACATTATTGCTGTCTGTGTATCTAAAATTATTTCCCTCTTACCTGTTGACCAAGTAATGGGTGCCAGACAGAACAAGGAGAGAAGAAAAGTCTCCCAAATGGTGACACAGAGATGGGAATATACTAAGATTGGAGACGTTTTTATAGAAATAAGGAGGTGTCGTCCCAGTACGCGTAAAGTTTTTAGAGGTGAACCCCCAACCCAATTTTTGCAAAACAAAAGCACCCCCTACCGGAGTGCAATTCCTCTAATGGGACTTTTAATATGGGGTCACCTCTAATGAAAGTAGGAAATAGTAGAATTTTATATAAAAATATTTGTATTTATTTGATTATCCATCTAAAAATCATTAACATGACCTAACAGTACATACATTAAAATGGATGCATATAAATGAGAAGGAATTAATTCTATGAGACAATGACCAATTTCAGTGATATGGGTAAATATAACACTAATAATCATAAAAACCCGACGTTTCGAGGTAAGCAAAAGGGTTGACCTCTTCTTCAGGGGTAACGACAACTGGTCAGGGTGAATATTTCGTCTAAAAAGTTAACAAAAGCAGAGCAGAAGTGAATGAACAAACATCTCAAATATTCACAGCAAAAGACAACAGAGGGTCTATGGTTTACATTGCATGAGTTAGTTGACATTGACATTAATTCCAGCACTTATTGGTTCTAGGTATGCATACAAGAATTTTGTATTTTTGCAAGAATTTTATACTGACCCCTTAGATTCATGTGAGAATTCCCATGGACATTTTCAGCATCCAGTACAAAAAAAAAGGGTGGGTGCTGTCTGTCACGGCCACACAGGGATCACAAACCCAAGGTCCAAGGAAGGAGAGAAAAGGCCAAGTAGATCACAGAAATAAGATGCCAAGGTGGGCTATGGTTGCTTCACTAAGGATGTCCCAAAAGGAACAGATACCATCACCCCTTCAATAAGAAGCTTGTCAAAGCCTACTCGGTGGGGTTTAAAAGAATAGGGGGTTCAATCCCGCTGGAATATAAATGATACAAAACATTCAATGAGAATATTGTAAGAACAACCTAGTATAAAAGCAAGATTATTCAGAAGAGAGTGGGGAGTATTTTAAGTTGACAAATATGACCCACCAGCTATTGTCAGTATAGAAAATCTCAGACACATACCTGAGGAAGTGAAAATGAGTGGAATCAAATCCTAGATCCCAGTTCATCAAACAAAACGCCCAAAGAGGGGAGGAGGATACTTGGATAATATCCAAAGTCTGGGTGGGTAGGAATCCAAGAGAGCATACAGGTTCCCTGGTTGGGTGCAAGCCCGCAATGGTCTGCAATTATAAAGCACATCAGGGGAGTATTATATATAAGTGACAAGTAAGCACTTGAAGAATTCCCGAAAAGCATCCCAACCTGAAGGGTCCATAAGTTTACCTGCCTGTCTTTCCTTCCTCCAAACACGTCTGTGTGGTGTCACTCTCACTCCCTTCCCTCTTCCTCTATTTCTTCCAGGTTTGGGCTTTATGTTTGCTCACTCGGCGCACCCGGGGGAGATCGAGGAGCGCTCTCATCAGAGCGCGCTCGGCCCCCCCTCTCTCTGGCAGTCTGTGTCATGGAATTCCATGACAACGGACACGCCAGCTCTGCGCTGCGGGACCTCAGACGCATGGGGGAATCCTCCACGTCATGCTGGCTCCACCCCTTGCTGAGCTCTGCGGTGTCGCACACGCCCACCACTGTCCTGTTGTGAACGGCTTCACATCAGGGAGCGTGCCGTGGAGATGACGCCGTGCGTCGCTCTGCCCGGGGGATATCAATAACAGATACTCTACGTCCTCCCTAGACCGCCCATTACTGTGTCCACCCAATCAGGTACCTGATTGGACACCCCCGCCCACTGCAGTGTTATACATTTAAACTCCCTAGGCGCTGCACTCATCAGCTGTTACTGACACCACACAGACGTGTTTGGAGGAAGGAGAGACAGGCAGGTAAACTTATGGACCCTTCAGGTTGGGATGCTTTTTGGGAATTCTTCAAGTGCTTACTTGTCACTTATATATAATACTCCCCTAATGTGCTTTATAATTGCAGACCATTGCGGGCTTGCACCCAACCAGGGAACCTGTATGCTCTCTTGGATTCCTACCCACCCAGACTTTGGATATTATCCAAGTATCCTCCTCCCCTCTTTGGGCGTTTTGTTTGATGAACTGGGATCTAGGATTTGATTCCACTCATTTTCACTCCCTCAGGTATGTGTCTGAGATTTTCTATACTGACAATCCCTGGTGGGTCATATTTGTCAACTTAAAATACTCCCCACTCTCTTCTGAATAATCTTGCTTTTATACTAGGTTGTTCTTACAATATTCTCATTGAATGTTTTGTATCATTTATATTCCAGCGGGATTGAACCCCCTATTCTTTTAAACCCCACCGAGTAGGCTTTGACAAGCTCCTTATTGAAGGGGTGATGGTATCTGTTCCTTTTGGGATATCCTTAGTGAAGCAACCATAGCCCACCTTGGCATCTTATTTCTGTGATCTACTTGGCCTTTTCTCTCCTTCCTTGGACCTTGGGTTTGTGATCCCTGTGTGGCCATGACGGACAGCACCCCCCCCCCCCCCCTTTTTTTTGTACTGGATGCTGAAAATGTCCTATTTCCTACTTTCATTAGAGGTGACCCCATATTAAAAGTCCCGTTAGAGGAATTGCACTCCGGTAGGGGGTGCTTTTGTTTTGCAAGATTGGAGAAGTTGAACATGGTGACCAATTCGCTTCTAGCTGTAATTTTCAAACCTTAAAGTGGTAGTAAACAAAGTAGGCCCCCTGGTTGTTTAAGCCATATTGTGCTAGTATGCACTGCATACTAGCACATTATGGCAGACTTACCTTAAAACAAAGCTCTCCAGTGGCACACTGTCACGGCTGACAGGGCGTTCGTCTTCACTCACCTTCGTTCCGGGTTTGCGGGCTCCAGCCATTTGAATGTCCGGGCTGCAATGACGTCACTCCCACACATGCGCGTGGGAGTCACTGCCACGGTAAAGAGCTCTGAAGGGACGGCATGCCATCCAAGTTTAGGAGATATTCATTGTACCTACAGACAAGCATTATTATAGGCTCACCTGCAGATACAAGTTCAGAAGTGGAGTTTACTACCGCTTTACCTTGAAAAAGCTAAAGTTAGAAGCTGATTGGTTACTATGCACGTTTGCTTCAGTTTTAGTAAATTCCCCCCAGGCTATTCTAACCTTTCACAGAAAAATGTGGTAAATTGATTCTAAAGATAAGGTCCTTGGACCCCAAGGGCCAAAAGATGAGCCTGAAGACTAGCAGTGGACCAGTAGGGGGAAGACGTAAATCCTGTCTATCTATAGAGTATATATACAGTTGTGTTAAAAATAATAGCAGTGTGTTTAAAAAAGTGAGTAAAAGGGCCGGTTGTATCTGGGATGCACTACGTACAGAGTGCAGGATTCAGGGGTGCGATATGTACAGAGTGCAGGATTCAGGGGTGCGCTACGTACAGAGTGCAGAGTTCAGGGGTGTGCTGTGTGCAACCCCAGCTTCTCCCCCAAAGCTTCCTCGCATCTCTCCCCCCTACCTAGCCCGGCTCTAGTACCTCCCTGTGTAGGTAGCTCTGTCTTGCCTTGCCTTACAGGCAGATCGTTCTCTCTCTGGAGATCTGTCCTTATCGCGGGAAGCGGGAGTGGAGGGTGAGAGCTGGAGTTGGTGGAATAGTTCCGCCACATTCTGGCTGCAGAACTGGCTGTGAGGGCTACTGGACACGGCTCTTTCAATTATTAATTAAATTACACAGAATCAGTAATGACTGTTAGGTCTGTTGGCTTTCTATTACTCTACTACATCTACTAGCAAATTGTTGGCCATATAGAAGTATAATTTATACCAAAAACAGTGATTGATCTGGTTAGTGATGTTGGACTGCTATTATTTTGAACACAACTGTACACTGTATAACATGTCCACTTAGGAACACAGAAAGTCTTAAACCTTTAGATATTACTGCTGCCCAAAGAACTGCACGCTGGCAAAACCAGACCAGGATGCCCCTCCCACTAATCAGCATGTCTCAGTTTTGCAGTGCTGGGAGTATGATCGTAAAAACAAAGGTATGGGATCTGTGTCCCACAATGGACTCCAAATATAGGATTGTTGTGCTCACCATAAAATCCTATCTTCTTGTCTGTTGAGGAAAATCTAGGGACTGCCTGCAGCTTAAAGAGCCATCTGAAGTATCGTATACCTAAAGCTGGCACCAGATGAGGTTGCAAGTTTCACTTGGCAAAATTTGGAGACTATGCAAACTGAAGACCAGGTGACAGCCTTGCAAATCTGGGAAAATAATGCAGTTGAAGCTTGTATGATATCCTGCCTATGCCAACCACAGATGGTGGAATGAGAAGCCGTTGCACCTTAAAAGGGAATTGGTCTTCCTCAAAAAAAAAAACCAGTGGCTTAGAGATTGACTCCCACAACCCAAACCACATCCAATGTGGGGAAATTTTCTTTTAGTGAACTGATAGGGGGAAAGACGAGCAATGCCCTGATTGAGGTGAAAAGGAGAAACAACCCAGACATAAAGTCCAGGCCACAACACCACCTTGTCCCTATGCAGAACCAGAAAAGGTTCCACACAGGATAGAACAGCCAGTTCAGACACTCATCTGGCAAGAAGCACAACCTTGATAGATATTGTAATTTCTGAAGCTTAGAGAGGGAACCAAATTTAGATCTGGGAACTAATGGGGGCAGCCAAATGGGATAACCCCCTGTACATACAGTGAGGGGAAAAAAAAACCCCAGACTGAGGGAGATTGACAGTTATTTTGTGTTACTTCCATTTGCGAATAATCGCACCAACTGTTGTCACCCTCTCACCAAGCTGCTTGGCGATGATCTTGTTGTCCATTCCAGCCTTGTGTAGGTCTACCATCTTGAACCTGACATCCTTGGACAGCTGTTTGGTCTCGGCCATGGTGGAGAGATTGGAATCTGAATGATTTCTTCTGTGGATAGGCGTCTTTTGTACAGGTAACAAGCTGAGATTAGGAGCTCTCCCTTTCAGAGAATGCTCCTAATCTCAGCTCATTACCTGTATAGAAGACACCTGGGAGCCAGAAATCTTGCAGGAAATCTAGGGGAATAAATACTTATTTCACTCATTAAAATGCAAATCAACTTATAACTTTGTTTGAAATGCATTTTTCTGGATATTTTTGTTATTCTGTCTCTCACTCAACCTACCATTAAAATTATAGACTGATTATTTCTTTGTCAGTGAGCAAATGTACAAATTCAGCAGGGGATCAAATACTTTTTCCTCTCACTGTAAGTATGAGTTCAACTCTCACTGAACAGAATAAATTGGGCAGAAACCTAACCCTTGCTAGTGCTGAAAGCCAGTAATGTATTCCTTCCATTGACAATGACAGATCTTGGGAGAAGTAGACTTCCTAGTTTTAAACATTGTAGGAAATCACAAATTCCGCTTTGTCCCTGTTCTTAATAACCGGAGCTTCAACTGCCATACCTTTAAAATCAGAAACCATGAAGCAGGATGGAAAAAAAAAAAAAATCAGTCCTTGGATCAGAATATCCTGAGGGCCTGAGCAGGGTTTTAGCAGGTCAGCGTGCCAGATCTGGACTAGTACAGTGCATTGGCGATCACCAGAATGTCCTCTACCTCAATCCTGCAAAGCAGATGCAGAAGTAGTTTCCATGGCATTGTGAGCGGGCACTGATTGGCAGCTTCCTTGGCACAGATTTGCATTTCCCTGGTGGTCGGGGGGGGGGGGCATACCTGGTGGTCCAGTGTGGATGGCCATCGTGGTGGTCCTGGGCGGGATCCGAGGGGGAGCTGCGCTGATAAACAATCAGCACAGATCTCTTTACTGAGATCGGTGTATCGGTGTGTCAGACTGACAGACCGCACCACCGAACGCCGTGATGCGCACCCCCACGGGCGCGCGGCGGCTGTTATCCTGCAGGACATCGTATGACGCCCAGTCAGGATAACTGAACCACCGCCCAGCCGTCATTCTGCTATAGGCTGGACGGGAAGTGGTTAAAGTAAAAGTTGAAACTTTGGGGGAAAAAAAAAAAGTTAATGTGTATTTTTACAGTGAAGAACTAGAAACACAGTATTTGTGCCCCTAGGGACTGATGTTAATGTATATGTAAAGTGCTGCATAAATTGACAGCACTGTATAAGCACCTGAAAAAAAAAAAACAGCAGTGAACTTCCTGGTATGGGGGTATACCTAGGCAATCCAGTCCCTACAGACACACAGTTGTGTATCTGCAGTGCACGATCTAAAACACTGCTGCTTCTGACTGCTAGTCTTAAGGCTGGTACACACAGGCAGAATATTGGCCGGTTCAACAGAAATCGACTGACATTAAGCCAGTTTGTACAGCAGCCTTACAGGCTTTTGTTGAAGGAGCATGCTGGAAAATCATTGGCTGCAAGCATGAATCTGCCATTCTACCACATCCTAAAGGTGCTCTATTGGATTGAGATCTGGTGACTGTGGAGGCCATTGGAGTACAGTGATCTCATTGTCATGTTCAAGAAACCAGTGGTGAGATGATTGGAGCTTTGTGACATGGTGAATTATCCTGCTGGAAGGAGCCATCAGAAGATGGGTACACTGTAGTCATAAAAGGGATGGACATGGTCAGCCGTGGAGTTTAAACGATGCTCAATTGGTACTAAGGGGCCCAACCGTTGATACAAGACAGGATGGATCCATGCTTTCCTGTTTACACTAAATTCTGACCCTACCATCTGAAAGTGTGCAGCTGAAATCGAGACTCTTCAGACCAGGCAACATTTTTAATCTTCTGTTGTCCAATTTTTGTGAGCCTGTGAATTGTAGCCTCAGTTTCCTGTTTTGAGCTGACAGGAGTGGCACCCGGTGTGGTAGTCTGCTGCTGTAGCCCATCTGCTTCAAGATTCAATGTGTTGTGCGTTCGGAGATGGTATTTTGCATACCTTGGTTGTAACGAGTGGTTGAGTTACTGTTGCCTTTCTATCATCTGGAACCAGTCTGCCCATTATCTTCATACATCAACAAGGCATTTTCATCTACACAACCCCCACTCACTGGATATTTTCTCTTTTTCAGACCATTTGCTGTCAACCCGAGAGATGGTTGTACATGAAATTCCCAATAGATCAGCAGTTTTTAAAATACTCAGACCCGTCCATCTGGCAGCAACAATCATGGCACATTCAAAGTCACTTAAATCCCCTTTGTTCCTCATTCTGATGCTCAGTTTGAACTTCAGCACGTCATCTTCACCACGTCTAGATTGCATTGAGTTTCTGCCGTGTGATTGTTTGGCTGATTAGTAATGTGTGTTACCAATCAACCAGGTGTACCTAATAAAGGCCCCCCCTTCAGAACACAAGGCCACAGCAGGGGAGATCGCAGCACATCAAGGATCTGGTGGACAGATTACTGGGATAGGCTGGGGAAAACCGGGCTGTCATGGTGCACGTTGGCACCAATGACAAAGTCAGAGGCAGATGGAGTGTCCTAAAGAACGATTTTAGGGACTTGGGAGCTAAATTGAGGAAAAGGACCTCCAAGGTAGTATTCTCAGGAATATTACCGGTACATCGAGCCACACCAGAAAGGCAGAGGGAGATTAGGGAGGTAAACAAGTGGCTGAAGAGCTGGTGTAGTAAGGAGGGGTTTGGGTTCCTCGAGGACTGGGTTGACTTCTCAGTCGATAACCAGTACTATAGAAGGGATGGACTGCACCTAAATGAGGGTGCAGGTCAGCTGGGAATGAAGATGGCCAAAAAGTTAGAGGGGTTTTTAAACTAGGCGATTGGGAGGGGGGGTAGGGTCCAGAGGTAGCGATAGTCAGCACGGAATATATTCCAGAGGGTAGTATTGGGGGCATTAGTGGTAGGTTGACTAAAGCACATATAAGCAAGGTAAGTATAATAATAAGTCCTAGTTGCAATCTTGGAACACCCAATAAGAGGATAGTATGCGACCGGTCTAAACTACGTGGCATGTTTACCAATGCCAGGAGCCTGGCGGACAAGATGGGTGAACTAGAGATACTGTTGTACGAGGAGGATTTGGATTTTGAGGGAATTTCAGAGACCTGGTTCAACAGCTCTCATGATAGGCTGGCAAACATTCAAGAGTAAACCCTTTATCGCAAGGATAGAGAGGGTAAAAAAAAAAAAAAAAAAAAGGGGGGAGGGATATGTCTATATATCAAGATTAATGTACAAGTGAATGTGATAGATGACATCACTAAGGGAGCTAGGGAGGAGGTGGAATCCTTATGGGTAGAACTCCAAAAGGGATGAAGCTAAGGGGAAATTAATACTGGGAGTATGCTATAGGCCCCCTAACCTGAGGGAGGAAGGGGAGACGGATCTCCTATCACAATTTGGATTAGCAGCAAGGATGGGAAGTGTTATCATAATGGGGGATTTGAATTATCCAGACATAGAGTGGGAGGAGGGAACCGCGCATTCATCTAAGGCTTGCCAGTTCCTAAATGTCTTGCAGGACAATTTTATGGGTCAGATGGTAGATGCACCAACTAGAAATAAACGTTACTGGATCTACTGATTACCAACAACACAGACCTGATCACGGATGTGGAAATACGGGGCAATTTAGGTAACAGCGATCACAGGTCAATTGGCTTCATTATAAATCACACAAATAGGAAACATAAGGGGAATAAAAAGACACTGAATTTCAAAAGAGCCAACTTCCCTAAACTACAAACCTTGCTAGAAGGCATAAATTGGGATAAAATCTTAGGAACAAAGAACACGGAGGAGAGATGGGTTTGCTTTAAGTGCATATTAAATAAGGGCATTAGCCAATGCATCCCATTGGGTAATAAATTTAAAAAAAGCGAACAAAAGTCCTGGATGGCTTAACTCCAATGTAAAAATGCATATAAAAGGAAAGTAGGAGGCCTTCAAAAAAATACAGGGTTGAGGGATCATCATCAGCATTTAGACTTTATAAAGAATGCAACAAGAAATGTAAGGGTGCAATAAGGAAGGCTAAGAAAGAACATGAAAGACACATAACGGAGGAGAGCAAAAAAAAAATCCCAAGAAATTCTTTAAGTATGTAAACAGTATAAAAGGGAGGACAGACCATAAAGAATGAGGAAGGACATCTGGTTACAAAGGATGGGGAGATGGAGAAGGTATTTATTCTTCTCCTCAGTCTTCACAAGGGAATCAGGGGGATTCAGTAACCAAAACTGCAGTGTTTATCCTCATGACACAACACAGGAAGCACCTCCATGGTTAACAGAGGACAGAATTAAAATTAGACTTGGGAAACTTAACATTAATAAATCACTGTGACCAGATGTCTTGCACCAGAGTGTACTTAGGGAACTCAGTCAAGTAATTGCCAGACCATTGTTCCTAATTTTTACTGACAGTCTACTGACTGGAATGGTACCAGCTGATTGGAGAAAAGCCAATGTAGCACCAATATTTAAAAAGGGCCCAAAATACATCTCTGGGAAATACAGACCAGTTAGCCTAACATCCCTAACATCAATAGTATGTAAACTCTTGGAGGGGATGATAAGGGACTACATACAAGATTTTAGTTTTGAGAACGGTATCGTTAACAGTAATCAGCATGGATTCATGAAGAATCGTTCTTGCCAAACCAATCTATTAACCTTCTATGAGGAGGTGAGTTGCCATCTAGATAAAGGAAGGCCCATAGACACGGCGTATCTGGATTTTGCAAAAGTATTTAACACAGTTCCCCATAAACGTTTATTGTACAAAATAAGGTGCGTTGGCATGGACCATAGGGTGAGTACATGGATTGAAAACTGGATACAAGGGCGTGTTCAGAGGGTGGTGATAAATGGGGAGTACTCGGAATGGTTAGGGGTGGGTAGTGGGGTCCCCCAGGGTTCTGTGCTGGGACCAATCCTATTTAATTTGTTCATAAATGACCTGGAGGATGGGATAAACAGTATCGTCCTCAAATACAGAGATTGAACTAAGCAGGGTAATAACTTCTCCGCAGGATGTGGAAACTCCAAAAAGATCTGAACAAATTAATGGGGTGGGCAACTACATGGCAAATGAGGTTCAATGTAGAAAAATGTAAAATAATGCATTTGGGTGGCAAAAATATGAATACAATTTATACACCAGGGGGAGAACCTCTGGGGGAATCTAGGATGGAAAAGGACCTGGGGGTCCTAGTAAATGATAGGCTCAGCAATGCCAAGCTGCTAACAAAGCAAACAGAATATTGGCATTAAAAAGGGGATCAACTCCAGAGATAAAACGATAATTCTCCCGCTCTACAAGACTCTGGTCCGGCCGCACCTAGAGTATGCTGTCCAGTTCTGGGCACCAGTCCTCGGGAAGGATGGACTGGAAATGGAGCGAATACAAAAGGACAAAGTTAATAAAGGGTCTGGAGGATATTAGTTATGAGGAAAGGTTGCGAGCACTAAACTAATCCTATCTGGAGAAGAGACGCTTGAGAGGCGATAGGATTTCAATATACAGATACCATACTGGTGACCCCACAATAGGGATAAAACTTTTTTGCAGAAGGGAGTTTAACAAGACTCGTGGCCACTCATTAAAATTAGAAGAAAAGAGGTTTAACCTTAAACTACGTAGAGGGTTCTTTACTGTAAGAGCGGCAAGGATGTGGAATTCCCTTCAACAGGCGGTGGTCTCAGCGGGGGGCATCGATAGTTTCAAGAAACTATTAGATAAGCACCTGAACGACCACAACATACAGGGATATACAATGTAATACTGACATATAATCACACACATAGGTTGGACTTGATGCACGTGTGTCTTTTTTCAACCTCAACTACTATGCAGCTATGTAACTAAGTAAAATCACTTAGTATGTACAGCGACCTATCAGTTTTTTTTTTTTGTTTCGTTTTTTGTTTTTTTCCCCCCTCGCTCAGCCCGCTGGGTTAAATGAAACAAACGTCCCCTGTGTACCTAGCTTTGGATTTGGAGTGAACTTCCGTGATGCCACTAGTGTGCTGCTCACTGTTCCCTTTGCTGGAGACTAACAAAAGAAAGCAAAAGCTATGCCTCTCCTAAGTTGGCTACCTCCTCAGAGACAGTGCATTACAAGGCAGGTACGTTCACAATGGAAAAATCAGCTGCTGAGAGACCAGATGTAATGGGTTGACTAGTCCTTTGTCCCCTCCATGCTTTTTTAGGCTAAGTTACCAGTTTTTTTTTTTTTTTTTTTTTTTTTTTTTTTTTTTTAAAGAAGAAGTACTGCATTCCCTATTGCTTTTAAGCCATAAAACACCAGACCCAGTGGACGAAAAGGAGGTGGTGTCGAACTTCACTTCCCACAAAGCACCTTCCAGGATCTCCCCACACCTTCTCTCTCCCCCTGCATTCGTCTTTTCTCTCCAGCTTGTCTGAGGGTCGCAGTCATTTGTTAGGCCTCCTGGACCAGTGTCACGCTTTCTGAATGACTTCTCTGCATGGTTACCCTACTTTCTCTCCTCTGAAGTACCTGCCATCATCCTAGTTGACTTTAACATTCCAATCAATGTTAATACTGCAACCACTTCTCAACCTAACCTCCTCTTTTAACCTAACACAATGGACACAAACCACCACTCACTCCAACAGCAATACTCTCAACCTCGTATTCTCCCATCGCTGCACTCCCTGCAATCTCTCGAACACCCCCTTCCCTCTCTCTGATCACAACCTTATCTGTTTCACACTCTCCTTGTCTCCTACCTCCCATGCTGCCAACCCACAACCCGCAGAAACCTTTGCAACCTCAACCCTTCTCTTCTTCATTCTGCTACTGATGGCCTTTACGACAAAAATCGCACCTCTGTCCTGCCCTGACCTAACCACTTCCATCTACAACAACACGCTGTCATCCTCCCTAGACGTACTTGCTCCTCTTTCTACATGCAGAACAAGGCCCCAATTGCCACAACCCTGGCAAACAGACGACACCAGAAGTCTCAAGAGGCACAGGCATGCTCTTGAGCAAGCATGGCGTAAATCTAAATCCCTGCAAGACTTTACCCTCTACAAATCTGCCCTTCTCAAATACAACTCCTGCCTCCACACTGCTAAACAAACCTATTACAGCGCTTGCATCAAAACGCTCTCATCCAAACCTAGTCAACTCTTTTCTACCCTTAATTCCTTACTTCACCCCCACCAACTTGCTTACCGCTCAACAGATTGCCAACCATTTCATAAGCAAAA
The DNA here is from genome assembly GCF_042186555.1 of Aquarana catesbeiana. Classification (NCBI taxonomy): domain Eukaryota; kingdom Metazoa; phylum Chordata; class Amphibia; order Anura; family Ranidae; genus Aquarana; species Aquarana catesbeiana. The sequence goes on from NC_133325.1 coordinate 754,158,127, forward strand.
ATCGACAACATTCGTGAGGAGATATCCAGCACTCAACTTCCTCCGCTACCCAACACATCAGGTCCAACACCGCACTCAATACTTCCTCCTTCTGTCCAGTTTCCACCGATGAAGTTGATAAACTACACTCCATGGCCCACCTCACCACCTGTCCCCTCAATTACTGCGACCACCTTCCCACTCTATCCTAAACTCCCTAACTCACATCTTCAATCTCTTCCTCTCCTCCGGCACCTTTCCTTCCCTGCTCAAACATGCACTGGCTACCCCCATACTTAAAAAACCCTCACTAGACCCCACCTGTTTGAATAACTTAAGACCTATCTCCCTACTCCCATTTGCCTCCAAGCAAATAGAACGCCTTGTCCATAACTGAATGAGTCGCTACCTCACAGACAACAACCTTCTCAACCCCCTACAGTTCGGCTTCCGTCCACAATTTTTTACTGAAACTGCCCTACTAAAACTCACCAATGAACCTACTAACGGCCAAAACCAATGGCCATTACTCCATACTCATACTCTTCGACCTCTGCTGCCTTCAACACAGTTGACCACCTGCTCCTCCTCAGCAAACTACACTTCCTTGGCCTCTGCGATTCTGCTTTATCCTGGTTCTCCTCCTACCTATGTCAGCGCACTTTCAGTGTCACTTACAACTCCATCTCCTCTACTCCTCCTCTCTCTGTTGGGGTACCCCAAGGCTCTGTCCTTAGGCCCCTCCTATTCTCGCTCTATACCTCTTCCCTGGGCCAGTTGATAACCTCCTATGGCTTCCAATACCACCTCTATGCCAATGACACCCAGATCTAATCTCTCCACTCCTCAACTCACCCCCTCAAACTCCTCACAGATCTCAAACTTACTGAATGACATCTCGGTATGGATGTCACACCACTTTCTCAAACTCAATCTTTCTAAAACTGAGCTTGTAATATTCCCTCCTTCCCGGTCCCCCACAATGACTTTACTGATAAGATCAACAGCACAACCATTGGTACCTCCACACATGCCAGGGTGCTGGGTGTAATCCTTGACTCTGACCTCTCCTTCAGCCCCCACATCCAATCACTGGCTAAATCCTGCTGCCTTAACCTCCGCAACATCTCCAGAATTCGACCCTTCCTGACTAATGACACCACAAAGTAACTTATTCACTCTTTGATTATTTCCCGCCTTGACTGCAACTCTCTCCTTAATGGCCTACCCTTATGCAGGCTATCCCCCCTTCAGTCTATTATGAATGCTGCTGCTAGACTAATACACCTCACTAACTAGACTAATACACCTCACTAACCGATCCATGACTGCTGCTCCTCTCTGCCAATCCCTTCACTGGCTTCCCCTACCCCACCTTATAAAGTTCAAAATGCTAACCACAACATACAAGGCCATCCACAACATCGCCCCCATCTACATCACCAACCTCATCTGCAGATATCGCCCAAATCATCCCCTCCACTCCTCCCAGGACCTCCTGCTCTCTAGCTCCCTTGTTACCTCCTCTCATGCTCGTCTTCAGGACTTCTCCAGAGCCTCTCCCATCCTCTAGAATTCCCTGCCCCGGTATATCCGATCAGACCCTAACCTGTCCACCTTTAGGAGATTCCTGAAAACTCATTTATTCAGGGAAGCCTATCCCACACCCACCTAACAACCCCATCAAATCATTCCCCGCATCTATTACCTTTTGTACCACCACCCCTCCCTTTAGAATGTAAGCTCTACGAGCAGGGCCCTCCTGTATTGAACTGTACTGCAATTGTGCTGTCCCCCCTCTACATTGTAAAGCGCTGCGTAAACTGGCGCTATATAAATCGTGAGTAATAATAAAAACTCAGAGTGGCAGTGATAATTTTGGTTGTTAATGTTAATTTTTTACCTCTAAATAAATCTACACCTTTAACATAAAACACAATTCCTGGCTCACTTACCAGCCATCCTGCAACAAAACCGAATTGACCCCAACAGTTCAGTGTAACTGCAGCTTATACATAGATTTGCAAATGTATGTGGCTAAACTCTTTGTTTTTAATGTGAACTGTTAGACAGGGTCAATTCGGTTTTGTTGCAGGCTGGCAAGTGAGCTGGGAATTTGTTTTTGATGTGTATTGCCCTTCCAGGTGCTCCTTGCTGCAAAGGCCAGTTATAGGTTGAGGTGATTGCCACTTGTTTGTACACCTTTAAAATTCTATCATTTGGCAAGCCCAACTGTGTAGTAAATGGCCTATGTGAACATTAAATAGTATATTAAAAAATAAACAAACCAGATTCCCAGTAGAGGACAACACTGACACCAGCAAGTAAAAACCATGTAAAAGAGGCATATACACAGCACTCAGTAAAAGGATTTATTCAGCTACTGGCAATCAATATATTTAGAGAAGTGGATCGCTCAGACAGTATCTCTCATGATCTTGGTCAGTTTCTGGATCTTGGTTCTGGTAGACATGTCGATGTATTTGTCCCCAATGCTGACAAGCATTCCTCCCAGGATAGTGGGGTCCGTCTGGAGAAAAAAAAAAAAAAAAAAAAAGACAGATGTCAGAACAGTCCACATAGACATGTTCAATGAAGCTTCTATGGCTCTGTAAACTATTACTGACCACAGTCATTTATGTGGCTTGATAAACATGTTAGCCTACATAGCCATACATTGGAGTTTCTGGTCATTCTATTAGGATTGACCAAACCAGCAAAAAAAAAAAAAAAAAAAAAAAAAAGGTTTTCCTCCCAGCGTGCACCGATTTCGTTGCTTTAGTTTGGTCACAATGACAATTGTGGGTCAGGGGAAGGTAGAGCATGGCTCCCAATGATCTTTACCACAGCAGGAAAAGACAACACGATTCGGAACTATGATAAGCATCAAATCAGAAGAATTGAACAGCAGATTTTGATTCACCCAAAACATAACAAAATAAATAAAATAAAAATGAATAAAAACACCACGCCAACAGTCAAAATAGGTAGACCTAAAATTTTGTGTTGAAAAGCTTTTGCTTGGATCAAAGTTGTTAGATAAAAAGAAAGGCCCAGTGATTTTCAGATTGGTGGGCTGACCTCCTGCCTCTTTGTCCATACATAGTCATATGTGACAGCTAAATCATCATAACATGCAGCTCAGGAAGCAGTAATCCTAACAAAGCACAGATCCATAAAGCAAGACCTACCTTGGTCTCCAATTTTAAAGATTCTCCTTTGGCAAGGAAGCTATTCAATGCAGTCTTCAATTCTGTCAAACTTGCTTCATCCAGAGGCTGAGAAGAGGAAAATATGCTATGGGTTAATAAACTTGGCACTGGTTTAAATATATTAAATAGCTATAAAGTGCTCCAGGATGGCTTTCTGCTTTTAAATTCAAAAATGTACTTACTTTTATAAAGTGACAGATTTAAAGAAGATTGTAGGCCCTGTTACTTACTGAAGAAGTAGTGACTGAGCACAGCACCTCTCCTCGATGTGCACTCATGATCTTGCCAAAGGCGTTGATCACATCGGAAGTTTTATTAAGACGACCGTTCTCAGCAAGCAAATCTACAAACAGCAGACAAAGTTCATGAGGAGACACAGAACTACAGTCATTACTATTGTAGAAAAGATGAGAAGACCCCTCCCCCCCCACACACACACCCTCTCTTTAAAAAGGAGTAACTGAAGGCATTATACACACATTGTAAGCAAGTTGTACAGTCGTGGCCAAAGGTTTTGAGAATGACACAAATATTTTTCACAAAGTCTGCTGCTTCAGTATTTTTTGTCAGATGTTACTATGGTATTCTGAAGTATAATTACAAGCATTTCATAAGTGACAGAGGCTTTTATTGACAATTACATTCAGTTTATGCAAAGAGTCAATATTTGAAGTGTTGACCCTTCTTTTTCAAGGCCTCAGCAATTCCCCCTGGCATGCTGTCAATCAACATCCTGACTGACGGCAGCCCATTCTTGCATAATCAATGCTTGGAGTTTGTGAGGATTTGTGTTTTTTTTTTTTTTCACCCGCCTCTTGAGGATCGACCACCTCGTCCCCACAACCCTTGCCCGGTGGTTGTAGGGGTGTGGGCGGGGGTTATCGGGGACCCCCCCCCCCAAGTGAATGAGTATCGGGTACATTGTACCCCTACACATTCACCAAAAATAAAAAAAAGTGTCAAAAATAGTAAAAAATTACAGTAGACAGTTTTGGACAAATCCTTTATTAAAACAAAAATGTTCCGCAATATAAATCCATCGTCCATCACACCGCCCGATGAACCGAGAATAAAACGCAACAACTCCGCCATGGGAGGCTCCCACCACCCGAAGCCTCTTTGCGATGACAGCTGTTATATAGCTGAGGGTGGGGCCACCCGGTGATGTCAGAGGGGGCAGGGTCACCCGTTTACATCACCAGGTGGCCTCACCCTCAGCTATATAACAGCTGTCATTGCGAAGAGGCTTCAGTCAGCGGGAGCCTCCCATGGAGGCAGGGGTTTTTTCCGTTTTTTTTTTTTTCTTCCCTTGGGTCGTCGGACACTGTGATCGAAGATGAATAAACATCGTGGGACATTTTTTTTTTTTTTTTTTTTTTTTAATAAAGGACTTGTCCCTAATTGTCATTTTTTCCATTTTGACACTTTTTGGTGAATGTGTAGGGGTACAAAGATTTCGGTAAGCCCGCCGATCCCCACAACCACCGGGCAAGGGTTGTGGGGACAAGGCCCTTGTCCCCATCAACATGGGGACAAGGTGTTTGGGGGGACTCCAAAGCACCCCCCCACCATGTTGAGAGCATGTGGCCCGGTATGGTTCAGGAGGGGGGGGGTGCGTGCTTAGATAAGGGTCTTGTATGAATTTTGGGGGGACCCCTACGCTTTTTTTTTGTGCAGGTTTCCCCTTAAAATCCATACTAGACCTGAAGGGCCTGGTATGGATTTTGGGGGGGAACCCAAAGCCATTTTTTTTTTCAAAATTTGGCAAAGGTTCCTCTTAATATCCAGACCAGACCTCAGACCTGAAGGGCCTGGTATGGATTTTGGGGGGCCGCCCCCTTTTTTTGTTTTTATTTTGGTGCGGGGTTCCCTTTAATATTAATACCAGACCCAAAGGGCCTGGTAATGGACTGGGGGGGGGGGGAGGCCATTTTTGGGCAAAAGTTATAGAATCTACAAAATAGGGGATTTATAACATTTTTGATTTTTTACTAGTAATGGCGGCAATCTGCGATTTTTATCGTGACTGCGATATTGCGGCAGACATATCGGACACTTTTGACACATATTTGGGACCATTCACATTTATACAGCGATCCGTGCTATAAAAATGCATTGATTACTGTATAAATGTGACAGGCAGGGAAGGGGTTAACACTAGGTGGTGATCGAGGGGTTAACTGTTTGCTAGGGAGTGATTCTAACTGTAGGGTTGGGGACTCAGTAGGGGAGGAGACCGATCGGTGTTCCTCTGTACTGGGAGCACACCATCGGTCTCCTCTCCTCTGACAGGACCGTGGATCTGTGTGTTTACACATACAGATCCACGGTCCTGCTGTGTTACCGGTAATCGCGGGTGCCTGGCGGACATCGCAGCCACCGGGCATGCGCACCGGGTGCCCAGTGACAAGGCGGACGCGCGCGATCGCCGTTGGCGGCGTGCGCCCCCTGGTGGGCTGGGAAAGCGAGGAAGTCATATGATGCCCGCCCGCCACGAGAGCTGCGCCGCCTGGCCGTCAATTGACGGCCGCCAGTCAGCGAGCAGTTAAACTGCAATCATACATCCTGACCATACATTATACAAAAAAAAATATAAAAAATCGTTCATATAGACACTTTGTTCGTTTTTCGGCAAGTTAATGGGCACAAATCGATAATCATTTGTGACGTTTTTGTGGGAAAAATAAACGAACGGCAAGTTTGGAAAATTTCTGCCGAACGTACGATAAATTGCAAGGTTAATGTGTTTCCCGTCCGAGCTGTCTGCACTAGGTATATGAAAAAAAAAAATAAAAAAAAAAAAACCTAACAAAAAACCTAACAAAAAATTATTTATGTCCACTGAACAATTTATCGGTCATTATATGATGGCACGATCGTTTGTGGTCACGTTCGTTTTTCGAAAATGTGTTTGGTCGATTTTTCGTATAGTGTATGGCCAGCATAAGTCTATGTAACTTCTTTACTATATTACGCGTTGTAACAACTACCATATGCTTTTCTGTTTTGTACCATACTTGTTTTTTTCTTCAATAAACTGAAGTTTTTTTGACCGTGAAAGAAATGTAATTTTGCTGTGGTATTGTTCTAAGCACGGGAAAAATGCGCCACTTTACAGACATACTAAGGACACCCCCCAGGCACAATATTTAAAGGAATATTTCATTTTTATTGTTTCACTTTAAGCATTATTAAAATCACTGCTCCTGAAAAAAATGGCCCTTTCTAAAACTTTTTTTTGCATTGATACATGTTCCCTGGGGCAGGACCCAGGTCCCCAAACACTTTATGACAATAACTTGCATATAAGCTTTTAAAATGAGCACTTTTGGTTTTTCAGGTTAGTGTTCTATAGATTTTAACGGGGTTCCGCGGCTTTCGAATTTTTAGCATGTTGTGAAGGATTACGTTAAGCCAAATAGATATCAAACATGTTACAGTTTAAAATTGTGCACACTCGTGGAATGGCGACAAAGTGCGGTACTTAAAAACCTCCATAGGTGGTGCTTTAAAAAAGTTTAACGGTTACCAGTTTAGAGTTACAGAGGAGATCTTTTGCTAGAATTTTTGCTCATGCTCCGACGATAACGCACATGTGCGATTTGATCTCAGTTTACATTTGTGGGAGCGACTTATGCATGTCTTTTCTTTGGTGTGCGTACGCTTTAAAATATTATTCCCCCCCCCCTCTTATTTATTTTGTTTGCTTTACACTGTCCCTTTATAAAAAAAAAAAAAAAAATCTGATCACTTTTATTGCCGTCACAAGGAATGTAAACATCCCTTGTGACAGTAATAGACAGTGACAGGTACTGTTTATGAAGGGATCTGGGGTCTAAAAAGACCACAAATCCTTCCTTTGCACTTAAAGAGGAAGTAAACCTTGATGGGTTTTACTTCCTCTTTTGCTCCCTGCAAATCGCAAACTAGCCCATTATGTGACATTTACCTGCAAAGGAATCCATCTTGGTACCCTGTGCAGGCTACATCCATCTTCACCCCTTCCTTCCCGGGGCCGCGGACTGTGACTGGCCAGAGCCGCGTGACGTCACTCGGCGCACTATAAGTGAAATATCTCCTAATCGTCGTACATTTAGGAGATATTTCCACTACCTATAGGTAAGCCTTATTCTAGGCTCACCTATAGGTAAAAAGTCAGAAGGGAGGGTTTACAACCACTTTAAAAAAGTATTCAAAAACGCTAAAATCTGCATTTTTGAATACTAGGGATTTTTTTTTTTTTTTAAGGTAGCTCGGGACTCCCGGTGGAAGGAGGAGAAGGGGGGGTTTGGGACACATTCTCTCCAGCTTCTTGTGATAAGTCGCATCGGTTACCACCAGAAAGCCGACCGCCAGCTCTAAGAAAAAATAAATAAAATAAAATACACACACGGTACCAGGGTGAAGCCTGCAGCTATCGCCCCAGGACAACCACTTCCTCAAAACGACATACAGATAAGTCGTTTTGCGGGAAGCGGTTAAAGAACTATAGCAGGGTGCTCTTGCCTCTGTGTAAACACAGGGAAGTAAGGATTCTCTAATATTAAAGTGCAGGGACCAACAGCAAAACCCAATGCAAATGCTGGGAAGACACACAAACTTTGTACACAAAGATTAAATGAGAACAGAACCCAGAGACCATACATTATCATTACCACCGAGTACCATCCCCTCCTTTACTACATCACTACTATGGAATCCTGGTCACAAAGGCAAAGCTCATGCGACACACAGACCCACAAAGACCAAACGTGAGCAAAGAAGAATGGAGAGGTCAGCCTGAACCCCATGGCAGGAGATGAACATCAACACTTACTGAAAAAGTTGGCGGTGACGGGGGTAAACTTTTCCTTTGTTACGAGATTGGCAATAGTCTTCTGTTTCAGTGAGCGCTTCACATGGGGGTTAGTAATGATGACTGACAGTTTTGGTTCTTTAACAAGTGTCTGCAAAATAAAATAACATTGTATGAAAATTGCTGCGCTGACAAATTGTAACTTACAGATTTCAGTACACTGTTAACAGTGGACCCTTAAGCCAATCATTTGATCGGTGTAAGGTCATACCATGCATTATTCCTATGACAGCACAGATCACAGAGTGGGTGGAGACAAGGATAGGAAATTGTGTTCAGAAGACAAAATTGCAAAAGATTTTATTTTTTCTTTACTGGCGATTTTTCTTTACTTGCTGTCATGTCACCAGAACAAAGCGAGGGATAACCTTTAAAAAGTATAAAGTTCACCTTTTGGAACATGTAACATGTCATCGATTGCAAATAAGTAATAAAAAGCACATTATTACCTGCAAAAAGATGTGCATTTTTTTTTTAAAGGTGAACTTATCTTTAAAAAAACATTTCCAAGTTTACATTGCTGTCTGTGTCCCCACTGAGCAGACTTGCCCTCATCTTCTTTTTCTACAAGTGTCACTATGATAGGAAGCAATGGGCAATCTACCCCGACATTCTAAATTTCCCCCTACTCAATCCAGGATAAAAAAAAAAAAAAGAAAAAAAAAAAAGGGAAGACAAAAAAAAAGAAAATAGACACATTTCCACTCACTTTCATCTAAATATCCTTAAAGTAGAACTACAAGCAAAATATATTTTTTATTGTTGGAGTGAAGAGGGATTAGAACACCTGTCGGGTCTTATTGCCGTCTATGTCCCAGTTAGGAAGATTCACGTTCTACGATAAAGGTAAACAAGACAAATAGAATGGGTGAAAGTAAAAATCATAAGTTTTGGGTTAACACCAGAACAGTATCAGGAGGGAAAAATCTTCCAGTGAGAAGATGACTAGTTTTGGCGACACCCCGGGGTTCCCTCACTTTGAAGGGATTTCTCCCCACTTCCTGCTTTTATCTATGTGACAGGAAGTGAAGGGAAATCTCCCAAATAGATCAGATGGCAGTTAAAAGAAAAACCCCACACAACTGACAGGGGTTGTATGTAACCCTCCCTTACTCTATCCCAAAATGAAAAAATTATGCCTAAGGGAATAGCAGCAATATTTGTCAAAAGACATCAAGTGACACCATTGGGTTTTTTTGGGGGATGTGGACATGCAACTCTACTTAAAGACTGAACATGATTCCATTAGAGAGCTATGATCCTACAAGTATGGCCTGGAGCCATCAGTGTAACTACTGGTCATGTGATCTGAAATAGTTAAACAGCTTTTGTAAAGAAAAAAAAAACCTGCAGTTTTTATAAAGTCTATTCCATATACCCCTCCACATTGTGCTGGGTTTCATGACAGGCTATTGAGTAACAAATTATCTAGGCCTCTTTAACTGCTTCAGCCCTGGAAGATTTCACCCCCTTCCTGACCAAAGCGCAGTTATAGTGTCTACAAAATAGGGGATAGATTTATGGCATTTTTATTTATTTATACTAGTAATGGCGTCGGTCTACAATTTTTATCATGATTGCGACATTATGGCGGACACATCGGACAATTTTGACATATATTTGGGACCATTGGCATTAATACAGTGATCAGTGCTATAAAAATGCACCGATTACTGTAAAAATGTCACTGGCAGTAGAGGGGTTAACACTAGGGGGTGATCAAGGGGTTGTGTTCCCTGTATGTGTTTCTAACTGAAGGGGGGGGGGCTGTGTAGGAAGAGAGATAGATCGCTGTTCATACTCTGTATGAACAGACGATCTGTCACTTCTCCCCTCAGAGAACTGGAAACTGGAAACAGATCCCGGTTCTACGTGTGTCAGCGGCGATCGCGACCACCGGGCATCGGCTCGGGAGGCGTGCAGCGGGCGGGCGCGCGCCCCTGGTAGCCACAGGGCGGAGCAACATAACATCGCTTTGCCCAGCCGTGCCATTCTGCCACAGTAAAACTGCAGCGGCTGGTCGGCAAGTACTTAAAGTCCGTTTGGCTATACTTTTGGCCCAAGATGGGTTTATGTGGTACCCATGTTGAATATTCTAGGCCTAATCTTATGGTGGTTTCCTAGGTACCCTTTCTGAATTTGTACGTGAATGGGTTAGGTCTGTATCTTGTGTATTTCTAGGTTTTTCTGCTTAGTGTTTAATTTTTTTCAATTATTCTGATAATATTATCTAGTTCCCTTCTGCCACCTTCTGCTTACCAATACTCGGGTCAGGTCCTTCTCCACCTGATCCAGCTTCTTCTCCTTGGAAGCAGCAGAGTAGAGAGCGGTGGCATAGCGACCTTCCAGGCCATACACCTGGATTGGGGGCTAAAAAATAAAAAACAGTTGAAACATTTCAAATAAAATCATAATGGCACTTTATGCATTCTGCAATTTCTCAGCCACAGACCCAAAATAAGCACAAGGCAATAGAAATCTGAACTCCAGATCTGCATACTTGTATTGAGGTCTGTGGCTCCAAGCAATGAAGTTACACCACTTCCCCTCTGGAAGATTTACCCCCCTTCATGACCAGGCAATTTTTTCAATACGGCACTGCTTTACTTTAACTGACAATTACGTGGTCCTGCAATGCTGCACATAAATGAAATGTATGTCCTTTCTCCCCACGAACAGAGCTTTCTTTTGGTGGTGTTTGATCACCCCTGCTTATTTAATTTTTTGCGATATAAACAAAACAAAAATCCCAATAAGTGTATATCGATTGGTTTGTGCAAAAGTTATAACGTCTACAAACCATGGCATATATACTAGAATTTTTATACTAGTAATGGCGGCGATCAGGGACCTATAGGGGGACTGCAATATTGCGATGGACAATCAGACAATAACTGACACTTTGCAGGAACCAGTGTTAAAAACATGCACTGTCACTGTATTAATGACACTGGCTGTGAAGGGGCTAGGGTGATCAAATGGTTAACTGTGTGCGTAACCAGTGTTTTTGTATCGTGTGTGCCGCTTTTACAAGTGGAAGAGATGGATTTTATTCCCTTCTTTGCAGGGACACAAAATCCATCCATTCCTCCCTGTCAGAACTGAGATCTGCCTTGTTTACATAGGCAGCGCTTCATTCTGAGTCTCTGCCCGACAACTGGTGGGTGCCGGCGGACGTCCAGTGCCTGGCGCCCACAAAGTCTGACTCCAAAGTTGAAAATCACACGACTTTGGAGCCGGCTAGTGTGAACCAATCCTAAAGCCTCGTACACACGATCAGATTGTTGGCCAACAGAGCGTCAGACTTGTCAAAGGGGAGTGTGCCAGGATCTTGTCTGCCAACAATCGGACAAGGCTTTAGACTACTTCTGGAAGAGTGAATATCCTAGCACAACCCACCTCTCCCTTCTGCTGGGAGTGTCCAATTACTGTCTGTGCTGGCCCACCTCTTCCGCCCCTCCCCTTTTTATAAACCTTTTATTTATCTGCCAGGGGAGGAGTGAAGGGGAATACTTCAGTGACAGCTTCAAGTCTGCTGGGGCTGCGGACATCACACCCAAAATGGTCTTAAATTGGTTGTCTACACAGGTACATAACAAACAATAAATGTGTTGGAGAGCAGTCTGGCGAAAATTTGCTTCTAGTTTTATATAAAACAAAAAAGCACATATTAAAGTGGTTGTAAAGGCAGAAGGTTTTTTTTATCCCAATGCCTTCTACGCATTAAGATAAAAAGCCTTCTGTGTGCAGCAGCCCCCCTAATACCTGAGCCTCATCTCTATCCAGCGATGTCCACGAGTGTCAGCCATCCGAGACCCTCCTGATTGACTGAGACACAGCAGTGGCACCATTGGCTCGATCGAGAGAGAGGGCTGCTCTGTGCAAATTCACTACAACAGAGCAGGTAAGTATAAAGTATAACATGTTTTTTGTTTTTTTTTTTCCCCCCCTATAAAAATAATAAATGAGACTTAATCACTTTAAGTTACACTTACCCTAACCAGCCTGGCAACTGGTCTGGTCACACTAGTGCTGAAGGCGCGCACCTAGAAAATAATTCCAATAGTTAATACAGTTGAAAAAAAAAATTCTAAAGAAAAATTAAGGACTTCATCATTATAAGCCAGGATCCACAGCAAAACTAAGTTATATTTTTCTCAAAAACTGCTAAAAAGATTTAAAAAAGAAAGTCCATCATGCCTACAGAACCAGTTTGCAACAGACCTGCCCATCTATGGGGGTGTAATCTGTGAGCAGCCCACTAACCAAGCGGAAGGTCATCACCTTCACCCACTTCCAGTTAAATTGCTTAAAGAATCGGGGAGAAAGCCACCTCCTGATAATTTTAGTAAAGATGGCAGGGAAGGGACCTGGTGTGCAGAAGTAGATTGGGAGATCTACTACAAAACAATGCTGGGTGCGTGAATAACCCAGAAAATAAAGTAAGAGGGAATTCTAAATAAAATCCTACAAGGGGGTGAAGTTGCACTTTAACTGTCAACTTAAAGTGTTACTAAACCCAGGACCCTGCATTCACTATATCTGGTCTCCCACAGTACACAGAACATGGAAATTCAATTATTTTAGTAAAAATAAACTGTAAAATACCTTTTCTCATCAGCAGTATATAGCAGTCTTGTGACTTCTATCAGTGTCTGGTTAAACCTCGTAAGAGGACTTTTCATTCTCCCCTGATTGTCCTATGAGGCTGCATGACCCCTGACCCTCAGGACAGTGCTGATCACACGCACTCTCCCAAGAACCCCAAAAAAAAAAAACAAACACGCACCAAACTGAGCATGTGCAGAGTGCCCCCAAGGCTCTGTACTATCAGCAGATAAATTGGGGGCTGTGGAAGAAGGGGAGGATCACAGCAGACAGGATCAAACAGCCTTTTGACACAATGCAGGGGATTAACCTCTTAGGTTCCACAGTGTGTATAACAAGCATGCTTTACTGCATATACAGACTAATTTTATGGTTGTGGGTTTAGTACTGACAGTCTACAGCCCTCCACTCGGGGGGCTGTGGGAACCGAGCCATCGGCGATGTTTGGTGGCTCAGTTCTCAGTGCAGAGGCACCGGGGGACCGATGCAGCATCCACCTAGGAAAGTACGAATGGGCAAAAAAAAAAAAAAAAAAAAATACTTCTTTTAAAACAGAAGTATGGGCTTTTGAAAAAAAACACCCATCCATACTCACCTCCATGTAGCCGCTGCATCCCAACAGATATGAATGGGACTGCCTGCATGCAGATACATGGAACACCTGAACATGAAACAAAGATGGCCCTCTGCATGAGTGTAGCCATCATTTTAAAAGTGAGGATGAGAGGCACCATGGCAATCCTGAATGATCGAAGTCACATCTGGTCTATGGAGCTCACTGGCTCTGGTTAGGCCGCTTCCTCAGCCCAGGGTCCTCCAAATCACACACCCTGGATAGAGGCCACAAGGATTCTCTCATGTGGGCAGCAGTCTGTAAAAAGTGATCACTAGTAAATTGTTTTTCAGATTGCAGGTTTAGAGACTTGGGATGGCGGTCCAGTGTTGGCTCATCTTTGCAGAAAAAATGTAAAGGTGAACTAACCCTTTAGGACTGCATTTAAAGTGGCACACCAATGTAGTAGAGTCCATGATGGATTCATTGACCTCACATCAGCATAATATAAAACAGAGTTTCAGGCAAAACTCCCCCTTCATCTGGGCTTTAGAAAGATATGATCTGCAGACATTCAGACTATGGGGGAGATTTACTAAAAACGGCTGCAATCAGAATCTGGTACCCCTGTGTATGGTAGCCAATCAGCTACTAATCTCAGCTTGCTCAATTAAAGTGATAGTAAAGCCTTTTTTTTTTATATATAAAATAACAAACATACTTAACTGCTCTGTTGTCATGGATTTGCACAGAGCAGCCCCGATCCTCCTCTTATCGGGTCTCTCCCCGGCGCTCCTGGCCGTTTCCCCCTGCTGAGTGCCCTCACTGCAAGCAGCTTGCTATGGGGGCACCCGAGCCGACCGGCTGCTCTTTGTATCCATTCAGACACAGAACTGTGCCTCTGCCCCACCCCCCCTCTCCTCACTGACTGATTGATAGCAGCGGGAGCCAATGGCACCCACTGCCGTGTCTCAGCCAAACAGGAGGGAGAGTCCTGGACAGCCAAGACTCTCGAGCAACATCGCTGGATAGAGATGGGGCTTAGGGGGGGCTGCTGCACACTGAAGGATTTTTTTTTTATCTTAACCCCTTGGCTCTGGCCATACGCAAATGCGGCCTCTCGGCGCCTGGTCCTTAGCACTGAGGGGCCGCATGTTTGTGCAAATTGCTGCCAATACACCAGTGCGCGCTCCCAGCAGTTACCATCGCCTAACCGAAAGCACCCCATCGCAGTTTTCAGACCACGTGACAGCGGTTACGTGATCTTAAGCCACGCCCTGCCTCCCTGCGTCATAAATCTTTTAAAGGGCCAGGAGGTGTTGGCGCCAAGAGGTCATTAGAAAAAAAATGATTCTGTGTGCAGGAGCCACACCAGCCCGCCTAATACTTACCTGAGCCCCATCTCTGTCCAGCGATGTCCACAAGTTCCTTGGTCATCTGGGACTCACCCCCTGATTAGCTGAGACACAGCTGCGGCGCCATTGGCTCTCGCTGCTGTCAATCAAAGTCAGTTAGCCAATCAGGAGGGGGAGGCCAAACTGGGGCTCTGTGTCTGAATGAACACAGGGAGATGTGACTCAACTTAGGTGCCCCCCCATTGGAAGCTGCTTGGTGTGGTGGCAGTGAACAGGAGGGAGGGGCCAGGATCACCGAAGAGGGACCCGGGAAGAGGAGGATCTGGGCTGCTCTGTGGAAATCCAATGCACAGAGCAGGCAAGTATAACATTTTTTTTTTCCTCTAAAAATAACAAACAAGGCAAGACTTTACCATCACTTTAAGCTTTGGCAATAAAGCTGATTGGTTTCTGTGCAGAAGTGCACCTGATTTTGCACTCTCCAATTTTAGTAAATAAACCCCTATTTACACAAGAAGAAATATGGATTTGGGGTCCCCCCCCATAATACTTACCTAGGTGGATGCAGCATGGGTCCCATGCTGCATCTGTCCCCCGGCGCTTCTGCACTGAGAACTGAGCGAACGAACATCACCGATGGCTCGGTTCTCACAGCTCCCTGAGCAGAGAGCTGCTGACCGTCAATCAGCATCTCTCTTCTCTGCTCCTCAACGCTCATGGGAGTGCGGAGCTGTGGAGGGGCAGGGAGGGGCCGTCTCAGGCTCTCAGCGGCTCACTGAAAGGCAGAGACGGGTGTCAGTCCAGGCACCTGGCAGATCCAGACTTTGTCAGGATGACGCGGTGCCTGGACTGATTCCTGTGACGTCAGCAGAGAGCGGACTTCAAACCACTCTCTGCTGAAAATGGGTCACAGGAGTGCAAAACGAACTTCACGCCTGTGACCCAGAGAAGCCCAGCCAAACGAGCCCAGGCAGGACTTCTCCTTTAAGACATTACATAGGACCAGACACCGGCATCTCAACAATCTACTGTTGGTGATTCCTGTAGAGTCCAAATATCCCCCGATCACACCATTCCGGGGGGGAGGGGGGGGGGGTAAAAACGTCAGCCTTTTATCCTAAGTTATGCTGTCAATTAATCCATCGTGACGGACTCTATCACCCCTGGTGTGACTTCTTCCCATACATTCTCTACTCTCAGCCTCCACCCCTGGAGTGGGACTTGGAGTATTCCGGCTTGCAGGGAGGAGGGGGGTGTGAAAGCGGGAGTTCGGCAACCAATTTTTTTTTTTTTTTTTTTTTTTTTTTTTTTTTTTAGGTCATTGAGACACTTTGCTAACCCCAAAATAGTACTCACAGTTTGGGTGTAATATTTCCGCCTCTGTTTTCGTACTGAAGAAGAACTTGAAAAAAAAAATGTAAAAAAAAAAAAAATAATAATATGTGCTGGCTGTTTCCATCTTGCTTGTGGGCATGTGAAGCCCACAAGCATTGATTTCCGGGATGCGGTGAATGCTGTTTATTCACAGCTTGTTCACACGCATGATCATTGTTTCCGCACTGAATCTTGGGAAGCCTGACACTAAGCTCCCAGGAGACAGTGCGGCGCCGAGGAAAGGCAATAATTACGCCCACTCCCATGGGAGGAGAGACAGGAAGTGCCACAATAAAGTACAATATAAAAGGTAATTACAGCAATGAAAATTTTTTTCGTGCGGCATTTGGACATCTATGCAATTATCTGAAGGGGGTAAGATTAAGTTAAAAATTTGAGTGGAACCCCGCTTTAAAGGGGCTGTAAACCCTCGTGTTTTTTCACCTTAACGCATTAAGGTGAAGAAACTTCTGACACTTACCAGCCTCCCCGTTTATTTACCTGAGCCCTTTGTTCCCTTTGGCGGAGATGCGCTTTGCCTCTCTGTCCGGGGGGGAGGGTCTCGGCTCTTGATTGGATTGATAGCAGCACAGCCTTTGGCTCCCGCTTCTGTCAATCAAACCCAATGATGCAGGCGCCAGAGGGGCGGGGCCGAGTCCAGCATTCTGTGTCTATGGACGCCAAACGCTGGACTCAATATAACCCTCCCCCCCGGGAGAGCGCTTCTCCTAGGGGGGTTTACCGATGCGGGGGGGGGGGGGGGGCACGAGAGCTGGCAGGGGACCCCAGAAGACGAGGATCGGGGGCCACTCTGTGCAAAACAAGCTGCACAGTGGAGGCAAGTATGATATGTTTGTTATTAAAAAAAACACGAAGGTTTACAATCATTTTAAGCCTAAATAGAAGCAGATGGGCCGGTGAACATACAGGACTCTCCCTCCATGGATAACGATACGATGACCTCAGGACGACCCTCAGGGTGACCCCGAACAAGCAGCAAGGAAAGTCCACATTCGGACTGCAGATTAATAAGCATGGAAGCCGGCGGATCAGTATGACAGCCAGAGGAGGAGGAGGAGGAGGAGGTCAGTAATGGCGGCCTCCATGTCAGACTCAGCTCAGGGTTGGGTGAAAGGAAAGCAAAAATTTTAGGTCGTTGCCAATAGCAACCAATCTGGTTATATTACATAAAACTCTGGTTGCTATTGGTAACACATCCACGTGCTGTCCTTCCCCTCTCCCAGCTCAGGGTCTCCCCGACCTCTGTAATCTTCCTTCACTGTCAGTCTATACAGAGAGCTCCCCCTCCCTCCATCCAGGGCACATGTCACAGACACCCTCCACCCGCTCACCGCCCGGCCCCCCTTCTCCTCCTGCCGCTCTCTCTCTTACCTTCAAGGAGATCCTGCCAGCCGCTGCCATCTTCTCCTCCGGTCGCTGCTGTAGGTCACACCGCCGCCTCCTCCCACCGCTCAGGTCACGTCGTACGTCCGGCGACGTAAGAAGAACGCAAAAGACGTGCTCAGGGCCGCAATGCCTGCCGGGGAATATAGTGCGGAGCGCTGAGCTGCTCACCGCGCATGTGCGCCCTCTGTAGGCGGCTCTGGAAGTGATTGTAATCGCTCTAATGTAGAGTCAGTGTACTGTGTGTATAGGAAACACGTTGTAATGTGATTGCCTCATATATACATGTCATGTAGATGATTATGGGCCATGTAAGGATGTGCATATGAGGCACAGGTCTCCATTTCTGAAGAGAAACGTATACAGAGTGTCAGCGAATAGAGGGAGGGGCGGGGGAGAAATCCCCTGCAGGAGCTGTCACAGGGATGCTGTCAGGAGAGCCTGACTTATTCCAGCGGCAATGTGTGGGATTTTAATTGGGGGGGGGGGCACAGTATAATGTTAGGGGGGGTCAGGGCCCCTCTGCCTCCCCCCTAGTGATGCCAATCAACATCCTCCATAGTTGCCAACTGTCCCGGATTTCCCGGGACTTGGACTCCATTCCCAAATTTGAAATCTCGGAAATGTCCCGAGAAATCCGGTTCTCGGTTTTCGCAGCCGCTACCGCCGGCCGCCATTTTATTGAAGTTCAGGAAGACGGCTGGTGGGGGCTAGAGGGAGCTCCTGCGTCGCCGCCCACCCCCCCGCCCTGCTGCCAGTCTGATATGGAAAGGGGCAGGGGTTCTAGCCATGCTTAGGACACCTCTGAGGTAGGGGAGGGCTCACCGCTGTGGGACTCCTGATGTGAGGGGGGCTCCACTGGGGACACACACCTGATGCAAGGGGGGCTCCACGGGGGACTCCTGATGTGAGGGGGGCTCCACTGGGGACACCTGATGTGAGGGGGGGCTCCACCGGGGACACCTGATGTGAGGGGGGGCTCCACCGGGGACACCTGATGTGAGGGGGGGCTCCACCGGGGACACCTGATGTGAGGGGGGCTCCACCGGGGACACCTGATGTAAGGGGGACTCCTGATGTGAGGGGGGGCTCCACTGGGGACACCTAATGTGAGGGGGGCTTCACTGGGGACACCTAATGTGAGGGGGGCTTCACTGGGGACACCTAATGTGAGGGGGCTACACTGGGGACACCTAATGTGAGGGGGGGCTCTGCCGGGGACACCTGATGTGAGGGGGAGCTCCGCTGGGGACACCTGATGTGAGCGGGAGCTCCGCTGGGGACTCCTGATGTGAGGGGGGGCTCCGCCGGGGACTCCTGATGTGAGGGGGGCTCCGCCGGTGACTCCTGGTGTGAGGGGGGGGGCTCCGCCGGGGACTCCTGGTGTGAGGGGGGGGCTTAGCCGGGGACTCCTGGTGTGAGGGGGGGGCTCCGCCGGGGACTCCTGGTGTGAGGGGGGCTCCACCGGGGACACCTGATGTAAGGGGGACTCCTGATGTGAGGGGGGCTCCGCTAGGGACTCCTGATGTGAGGGGGGGCTCCACTGGGGACACCTAATGTGAGGGGGGCTCCACCGGGGACACCTGATGTAAGGGGGACTCCTGATGTGAGGGGGGGCTCCGCTGGGGACACCTAATGTGAGGGGGGCTTCACTGGGGACACCTAATGTGAGGGGGGCTTCACTGGGGACACCTAATGTGAGGGGGGGCTCTGCCGGGGACACCTGATGTGAGGGGGAGCTCCGCTGGGGACACCTGATGTGAGCGGGAGCTCCGCCGGGACTCCTGATGTGAGGGGGGGCTCCGCCGGGGACTCCTGATGTGAGGGGGGCTCCGCCGGGGACTCCTGATGTGAGGGGGGCTCTGCCGGGGACTCCTGGTGTGAGGGGGGGCTCCGCCGGGGACTCCTGGTGTGAGGGGGGCTCCGTCGGGGACTCCTGGTGTGAGGGGGGGCTCCGTCGGGGACTCCTGGTGTGAGGGGGGCTCCGCCGGGGACTCCTGGTGTGACGGGGGCTCCGCCGGGGACTCCTGGTGTGAGGGGGAGCTCCGCCGGGGACATCTGATGTAAGGGGGGGGCTCTGCTGGGGGCACCTGATGCAAGGACGGACTCTGCTGGGACATCTGACGCAAGGACGGACGGCTGGTGGCAGGCGACGTGGCTAGTGACACGCTCAGGGATCCCACTGATTCTGCATTATGGTGAGTTGAATGATTTCATTTTATATTACAATGTAATAATAGAAATAATGCACTTCAATCATCCTGACACCATAACAACCATGGTGCCGGGATGATTGAAGTGCTAACACCAGGTGTTTGGAGTATCTTTATCTGCTGATTGTTAAACTTTCTAGAATACACATATTTTTATTGTGACTCTAACCACACCCTCTTGAACCATGCCCATTTAAGCCACACCCACTATGTCGCGTAAACCATGCCCATTTTTCGCCACGGCACGCCACACGTGTATATTTTCCTAAGCCACGCCTACAAACGAATGCCACGCCCCCTAATTATTGTACGGCTCCGCCTACAGCCACAAAAGTGTCCCACATTTTTTTTTTACAATGTTGGCAACTATGCATCCTCCCTCCTCCCTTGTATCTCTCTTTTGGGTCTGATGGACATAGGTGTACGCAGGGGGGTGGCAGGTGTGCCTGGGCACACTCTAATTACTCTGTGGAGCCGACTCCCCCTACTGGCTGGACTTCCCCCATGTCCGTCCCCCCCCTCCACCCCCTGCAGTGCTTCTGGCTTCCTTCCTCTTCCCTCGGCTGCTGAGGGGAATGTTTCAGGGTGGAGAACAGAGGAAAGGGGCTAATCAATATGTCATTTACTGTCCCCTTCTTTTTCTAAATGAACTCTCACTCACTGTGCCCATTCACAACTAAAGCATAGTAAAATGTGTTCACTATGTCCGCCGGCCACCCGCGATCGCTCCACAGAGAGCCAGAACGGGGATCTGTCAATGTAAACAAACAGATCCCTGTTCTGACAGGGGAGTAGAGAGAGATCGTCTGTTCCTAGTGATCAGGAACAGCGATCTCTCTCCTCTTCCAGTCAGTACACTCCCCCAACAGTTAAAAACACCTCCCAGGGAACACATTTGACCCCTTGATCACCACTAGTGTTAACTCCTTCCCTGCCAGTGTCATTTATACAATAATCAGTGCATTTTTATAGCACTGATCGCTGTATAAATGTCACTGGTCACAAAAAAGTGTCAAAAGTGTCTGATCTGTCCGCTGCAATGTCGCAGTCCTGTCTAAAAATCGCTGATCACCACCATTACTAGTAAAAAAAAAATAATAATAATAAAAATGTCATGAATCTATCCCCTATTTTGTAGATGCTATAACTTTTGCGCAAACCAATCAATATACGCTTTTTTGCGATTTTTTTTTTTTTTTTTTTTTTTTTTTACCAAAAATATGTAGAAGAATACATATCGGCCTAAACTGAGGAAGAAATTTGTCTTTTTTATATCTTTTTTTGGGGATATTTATTATAGCAAAAAGTAAAAAATATTGCTTTTTATTTTTCAAAATTGCCACTCTTTTTTTGTTTATAACGCAAAAAATATATACCGCAGAGGTGATCAAATACCACCAAAAGAAAGCTCTATTTGTGGGAAAAAAAGGTGTCAATTTTTTTGGGTACAACATCGCACGACTGCGCAAGTGCCAGTTAAAGCAACGCAGTGCCGAATCGCAAAAAAATGGCCTGGTCATTAAGGGGGTAACTCCTTCCGGGGCTAAAGTGGTTAAAGTGTTTTTTTTTTTTTTTTTTTTTTTAAATAGCAGCTAAAAAAAACGCTGCGCAAATACTGTGTGACATAAAAAATTGCATTGAATGCCATTTTATTCTCTAGGGTCTTTGCTAACAAAAAATATATAATGTTGGGAGGTTCTAAGTAATTTTATAGCAAAAATTGCTGATTTTTGCTGAATTTACTGAGTTTAACTTGTAAACAAAAAGTGTCAGAAGTGGGGGGTGGGCTTCCTCCAGACAGACCTGTCCTTAAAGGGGTTGTAAACCCTGGTGGTTTTTCACCTTAATGCATTCTATGCATTAAGGTGAAAAACCTTCTGTAGTGCTGCAGCCCCCCAGTGCCTCCCTTTTACTTACCTGAACCCGGTTTTCTTCTCCCCGGGGATGAGCACACCAGCTCTAGCTGGTGTCTCGTGTCCTGATTGCATAGATTGATACAGCGCAGCCATTGGCTTCCGCTGCTGTCAATCTAATCCAATGGCGCTGGGGGGGGGGGGCGAATCCTGCTTTCTGTGTCAATAGAGGCAGAAGCAGGACTCGGGAGCACACCCACACGGGTGTCCCATGGGAGAGCGCTTCACTGAGCGCTATGGCGGCGGTATAGCCGCGCTGCCTCATTGATTTCAATGGGCAGGAGCGGTTTAGGAGCGGCGCTCCTTCACCGCTCCAAAGATGCTGCTAGCAGGACTTTTTTTAGCGTCCTGCCAGCGCAACTCTCCAGTGTGAAAGCCCTCGGGGCCTACACATTGGAGAGACAGCAGCGGCTGTTTCAGGGAGCTTTGCAGGTGCTATTTTTAGCGCTGCAGATCCTGCAAAGTGCCCCAGTGTGAAAGGGGTCTTATAATTGGCCAGCACCAGATATATTTTTTTATGTTAGTTGCATTAATGCTAATTAACTTGTAGGTCTAACCTTTCCAGGTATTTACATCGTATTGTACAAAAAATTGGCAACCACACCAACCTATAACTAGGCTTTGCAGTAAGGTACACATGGAAGAGCAACACACATCACAAACAAAATATTTCCAAGCACACTTACCAGCCTGCCTGCAAAACAACCAAATTGACCCTGAAATAAATTAGCTTTTTGATTATATTCTAATTTTATGAGATACACTTTATTGATTTCAGGTTCATCTCTGGTTAAAACCTTTTTTTTTCTTTTTGTTATATATCAATAAAGGTGAATAAAAAAATATTATTTTTTTAAAGTGTAAAAAATATATTTAAATGAAATAAAATAAAAATAAATTGTTTCTCTGACGTGCACAATGATTAAATCTTGACTTATTGGGTATCTATTTACTCATCGTAACCTAATTTTTTATATTTTATAAAAAAAAAATTAGGTATTATATGGTGTTTGTGTGCACTAAAATGCATTTAAGTGTATTTTTCCCTGAAAATTTGCATTTAATAAACAGCTGCGCGAATATCGTGGGATATAAAATATGGCAACAACCACCATTTAAATCTCCAAATCTCTTTGTTCAGAAAATATATCATGTTTGGGTATTATAAGCCATTTTATTGCTAAAAAACATGATTATTTTAGCAAGTGTGTGAGAAATGTCAAAATTGTCCCTGGCAATGAAGGGTTAACATGTTTACAAATTTGATTTTTTTTTGTCAGTTAGAAAAAAAAAAAAAAAAGTCATGTGATATGACCATATTCATATTTGAATTTTTTTGTCAGTTAGAAAAAAATTAAAAAAATGATTAAATCTTGACTTTTTGGGCATCTATTTGTTCATCTTAACCTCATGTTTTATATTTTATAAAAATAAAATAGGTATTACACGGTGTTTGTGTGCACTAAAATGCATTCAAGTGTATTTTTTCCCTGAAAATCTGCATTTAATAAACAGATGCGTGAATATCGTGTGACATAAAATATGGCAACAACCACCATTTAATTCTCCAGGGTCGCTGCTTTCAGAAAATATATCATGTTTGGCTATTATAAGCCATTTTTCTAGCTAAAAAATATGTTCATTTTAACAAGTGTGTGAGAAATGTCAAAATTGTCCTGGGCAGCGAAGGGTTAACATGTTTACAAATTTGAATTCTTTGTCAGTTAGAAAAAGGTCATGTGACATGCCCATATATGGGCATGTCACATGTGACATGCCCATATATGGTCATGTCACATGTGACTTGATGATGTCACAGTGGGAGAGTCCTGATATAAGGAGCTCTGTCAGGAGCTGGGCTCACTCTCAGAATTTCTCTTGTGTGGAAAGGACGTGAGTTCTGTTGCTCTGAGACACGTTGCTTATTATTTTATAATAGCGCGTTTTCATAGCGAGAGAAGTGCGATAAAGTCAGCGGATCTTCTGTTTATCATCAAAGGAGACCCAATTATGCAATCAAAAATGGTTGCAACCTTAACAGCGGAAAACCAGCCCCCCGCACAGCCCAAAGCCCCTCGTAGGGGGGTGTGTAAGGCTATCAGGCGGGGGTTCAGGGCAGTTCTAAACACTGTCTGCATTCACCTAAAACCCAGACAGAGACACGCAGAAGGTATGTAGGATTTCATTCAATTATAATGTAAATAAATGGAGAGAATTCTATACTGGATACATTTTTATTATTTAAATATAATCTCAGCTCACTCCTTCAACTGGCAGTTGGGCAGCAGGAGACATGAATCAGGTGTGTGGGAGGAATGCCTAGATCTCATTGGCTGCCTGATGTAACTGACAAACACTTGTGTCCCATCACCAGTTTTAATTATAAATGCAAAAGCAAAGTAATTATTCCCATCATCATTCTGCTAATTAATAATGATCCCAGTATTCTATATTTGGTTTTATTAAGTGTTCTTGCATAGCAAGACCACTTATTGTTATCTCACATATATATTATTCTTATTATTATTATAGCCAAATTTACCACCCTAACTCCTCCCACAGTTTTTACACTACATAGACAAGTAATATACCGAAACGTGCGGATTGTTCCCGAATGGTGTGCTATTACTTTGTGGAATGTTTCGCCGAATGGTTCACGAAATATCGTCGTTTTTGCGGCGAAATTGGTCCCATAGGAATGAATGGGGAAACTAGAGTGGGAGATGGCAAAAGCTGGAAAATCAGAACATGATTTCTAAACTGCCGCCACTCCCTCATTTTCAAGCCCACCTACACAAATCTTATATCAAAACGTTCAGCTATCCCTGCTGCCACTAAACATGTCCACGGCTAAGCCATAGTCCTGATAGTTTTCACAATATGACCATTTGTTTGCAACTCACGCCGTCCATTGACATTCATTGAAACTACACTCTAAAGAGACATACTATGTATCAAAATCTAGGTCTGGGTCTTGTGATTCTCACAATATAAAGATCTTCGCTGTAGGATGTATAGTTTTTAAAATACGGCCATTTGTTTAGAGGTCATTTCAGGAAATTTTAGCCATTAATCAGAGTGTACTGTTAGTGTTTGTTTTGTTGCCATGGTTACCAAAGCTTCTGTTATACACAGGGGGGGGAGGTGGCTGGAGCATCTCAGCTCTGATTACAGAGCCCGGGGGAGGGGACAGACACACCATGTACTGATTTATAATAGAGGAATATGATGGGGCAGTTTTGATGGGGTAATTCTGATGGGGCAGTTTTGATGAAGTAGTATTTGGGAAGCATAAACAGGGCATGAGCGTTGCTAGGAAACAGTGGTTGTAAACACAAGATGCTGAGACACCCCAAATGCATGTGACTTCATCTGCTAGACTTGATAATGCTTGTAGACTCCTCCCACAGTTTTCACACTACAGAGACAAATAATATACCGAAACGAGCGGATTGTTCCCGATTGGTGTGTTATTACTTTGTGGAATATTTCGCCGAATGGTCCACGAAATATCGTAGTTTTTTGCGGCAATATTGGTCCCATAGGAATGAATTGCGAAATGTTCAATGTCATTTAATTGGTGTCCTATTACCTTGTGGAACTTTGTGAAAAGCTGAAATATACCAGTGTGAATCCGGCCTCAATGTCATTTAATTGGTGTGCTATTACTTTGTGGAAAGTTTCGCCGAATGGTTGACGAAATATCGTCGTTTTTGCGGTGAAATTGGTCCCATAGGAATGAATGGTGAAATGTTCAAAACTAGAGCGGGAGGTGACAAAAGCTGACAACCCCATGATCAGCTGAAACATTATGACCGCCCCATGAAAAAAAAAAAAATATTTTTGAAAAAAAAATATATATATTTTTGAAAAAAAAAAATTATTTTTGAAAAAAAAAAATATTTTTGAAAAAAAAAAATTATTTTTGAAAAAAAAAAAAATATTTTTGAAAAAAAAAAATTATTTTAAAAAAAAAAAATTTTTTTTGAAAAAAAAAATATATATTTTTGAAAAAAAAAATTATTTTTGAAAAAAAAAAAATATTTTTGAAAAAAAAAATTATTTTTAAAAAAAAATTTTTAAAAAAAAAATAATTTCGAAAAAAAAATTATTTTTGAAAAAAAAAAAAATTATTTTTGAAAAAAAAAAATTATTTTTGAAAAAAAAAAAAATATTTTTGAAAAAAAAATTACTTAAAAAAAAAAAATAATTTCGAAAAAAAAAATTATTTTTGAGAAAAAAAATTACTTTTAAAAAAAAATCATTTTTGAAGAAAAAAAATCATTTTTGAAAAAAAAAATTCATTTTTGAAAAAAAAAAAATTACTTTTGAAAAAAATTGTTCAGCTCTTTCAGCTAATGATGGAACTTTTTTACTACTATTTATACTTTTTAAAATATTAAGCTTTTTAACACTTTTCACAGTTACTCAAGCCACTCCACCCCACCCAGTTACTCCGCCCACTCCAGTTGTAGAGGCAAGAACACTTTCACAATTTCCCCAGAAATTGTAGCTTTTCTAGTTACATTAGTTATACAGAAGAGTTCTGTCACATAACCTGGGATTGCTTCTAACTGACAAATTTAAAAAAAAAAAATGACTGTCTTCATGTACACTGCTGCTGGTAAACGGACGTTTAGGATCAGTTGGGTGTTTTTTTCAGCTGCCCCTGAACTCTGCTCTGTTATCTTATCAGTACATGTACACGAGAGGGGGCATTTATAGTCCTTTCTAAGCAGTTGAGTTTTGAAAATAAATTAACTTTTTGATTATATTCTAATTTTATGAGATACACTTTATTGATTACAGGTTCATCTCTGGTCAAAATTTTTTTTCTCTTTTTGTTATATATCAATAAAGTTGAATAAAAAATTATTTTTTTTAAAGTGTATCTATTTACTCATCGTAACCTAATTTTTTATATGTTATAAAAAAAAAAAAAAAAAATAGGTATTATATGGTGTTTGTGTGCATTAAAATGCATTTAAGTGTATTTTTCCCTGAAAATTTGCATTTAATAAACAGCTGCGCGAATATCGCGTGATATAAAATATGGCAACAACCACCATTTAAATCTCCAAATCTCTATTTTCAGAAAATATATCATGTTTGGGTATTATAAGCCATTTTATAAGACATGAATCAGGTGTGTGGGAGGAATGCCTAGATCTCATTGGCTGCCTGATGTAACTGACAAACACTTGTGTCCCATCACCAGTTTTAATTATAAATGCAAAAGCAAAGTAATTATTCCCATCATCATTCTGCTAATTAATAATTATCCCAGTATTCTATATTTGGTTTTATTACATTAGTTATACAGAAGAGTTCTGTCACATAACCTGGGATTGCTTCTAACTGACAAATTTCAAAAAAAAAAACGACTGTCTTCATGTACACTGCTGCTGGTAAACAGACGTTAGGATCAGTTGGGCGTTTTTTTCAGCTGCCCCTGAACTCTGCTCTGTTATCTTATCAGTATCAGTACATCTTATCTTATCAGTACATGTATAGTCCTTTCTAAGCAGTTGAGTTTTGAAGCATTTTGGAAAGCAAAAAAAAATGCGATGTTCAGAGCTATTTGAAACGCCAAATGCCTGTAACAGCTTGTAATTGCGGTAACTTGTGTTTTGCTGTGATTCGTTTACAGGCGTTTGCGCGGCAAAAGGGACTTTTTTTTTAATGTCGGTTACTATCTGTCAAGGTTTTAAAACATCCCGTGTACATTAGGGGCCGATTCACACCATAGAAACGCAGTCCGGAATGAGTTCCATGTGCTTTTCTGCATGCATGTTTTTGATGTGTTTTTGATGCAGTCCAGTGCATTATTTCTCCCTTTTTATACTTAACCTTAACCCTTTCACGACTAAGCCTTTTTTTGACATTTGGTGTTTACAAGTTAAAATCCGTATTTTTTGCTAGAAAATTACTTAGAGCCCCCAAACATTATATATATTTTTTTAGCAGAGAATCTAGAGAATAAAATGGTGATTGTTGCAATATTTTATATCACACTGTATTTGTGCAGCGGTGTTTTAAATGCAACTTTTAGGGAAAAGGGACACTTTCATGAATTTAAAAAAATTAACAAACAGTAAAGTTAGCCCAATTTTTTTGTATAATGTGAAAGATGATGTTACGCCGAGTAAATAGATACCAAACATTTATAATTGCACACACTCATAGAATGGCGACAAACTATGGTACCTAAAAATCTCCATAGGCGACGCTTTAAATTTTTTTTACGGTTACCAGGTTAGAGTTACAGAGGAGGTCTAGTGCTAGAATTATTGCTCTTGCTCTGATGATTGCGATGATACCTCACATGTGTGATTTGAACACTGTTCACATATGCGGACGCGACTTCTGTATGCGTTTACTTCGCTGCGTGAGCTCGCGGGGACGGGGCCGCTTTAAAAAATGTAAATTTTTTTTCTTATTTATTTTATTTATTTTTATATTAATAAATTGTGTTTTAAAAAAAATATTTTTTTGATTACTTTTATTGCTGTCACAAGGAATGTAAACATCCCTTGTGACAGTAATAGGTGGTGACAGGTACTCTTTATGGAGGGATCGGGGGTCTAAAAGACCCCCGATCCCTCCTTTGCACTTCAAAGTATTCAGATCGCCGTTTTCGGTGGCAGTTTTGAGTGGCAGGCAACAAGCATTTTTATACGAAGGCCAACAAGAGTCATCCTTGTGTCCCTGTCATGTCAAGTTTATTCTTTATCTCTGGCACAAGAGTTTTGAACTTTTCTCTCTATAATTTGATGTTGTACAAAGAAAAATATATGAAATGTAGTTGAAGGTGCTAAATCTAAATTCCTCTTTCTTTTTCTTTTTTTTTTAAGATGTTTGCAGTATTTACTGCAGACAAGGCTCACACGGCAGGCCTGTCGATCATCACATTGAGACGCCGCCAAAAAGTGACATTCAAATTGATACTCCACCAGAGTGCGACCGTGACATGGCCACTCCACCAGAGTGCGACCGTGACATGGCCACTCCACCAGAGTGCGACGTAGACATGGCCACTCCACCAGAGTGCGACATAGACATGGCCACTCCACCAGAGTGCGACATAGACATGGCCACTCCACCAGAGTGCGACATAGACATGGCCAATCCACCAGAGTGCGACCGTGACATGGCCACTCCACCAGAGTGCGACCGTGACATGGCCACTCCACCAGAGTGCGACCGTGACATGGCCACTCCACCAGAGTGCGACCGTGACATGGCCACTCCACCAGAGTGCGACCGTGACATGGCCACTCCACCAGAGTGCGACCGTGACATGGCCACTCCACCAGAGTGCCACTGTGACATGGCTACTCCACCAGAGTGCGACATAGACATGGCCACTCCACCAGAGTGCGACATAGACATGGCCACTCCACCAGAGTGCGACATAGACATGGCCACTCCACCAGAGTGCGACATAGACATGGCCACTCCACCTGAGTGCGACATAGACATGGCCACTCCACCAGAGTGCGACATAGACATGGCCACTTCACCAGAGTGCGACATAGACATGCCCACTCCACCAGAGTGCGACATAGACATGCCCACTCCACCAGAGGGCGACCGTGACATGGCCACTCCACCAGAGGGCGACATAGACATGGCCACTCCACCAGAGTGCGACATAGACATGGCCACTCCACCAGAGTGCGACATAGACATGGCCACTCCACCAGAGGGCGACCGTGACATGGCCACTCCACCAGAGGGCGACCGTGACATGGCCACTCCACCAGAGGGCGACCGTGACATGGCCACTCCACCAGAGGGCGACCGTGACATGGCCACTCCACCAGAGGGCGACCCAGACATGGCCACTCCACCAGAGTGCGACTTCCACACGGAGAATCCACCAGCATGCAACGTTCACGTTGATACTCCACCAAAATTCCAGGGGAATGTCTCCAGTGAAGATGGGGGCAAGGTTACAAGAAAAGATAGGCAGATATTGGTGGTAGGGGATTCAGTTATTGGAAGGATACAGAGGGCGATCGGTCACAAAGACCGGTATCTCCGAACAGTATGTTGTTTACCGGGCGCTCGGGTTCGGAACATTGTAGATTGCATGGACAGATTGTTGGATGGGGCTGGAGTGGACCCAGCTGTCATGGTATATATCGGTACCAATGACAAAGTTCGAGAAAGATGGAGCGCCCTACAAAATGATTTTAGGGACTTAGGGGCTATATTGAAGAAAAGGACCCCCAAGGCAATATTTTCAGAAATACTGCCTGTACCTCGAGCCACACCAGAGAGGCAGCAGGAGCTTATGGTACTTAACAAATGGCTGAGGAACTGGTGCAGGGAGGAGGGGTTCGGGTTCATGGAGAACTGGACTGACTTTTCGGTAAATTACCGTCTCTATAGCAGGGACGGACTGCACTTAAATGAGCAGGGTGCCGCTCTATTGGGAGAGAAGGTGACCAAAAAGCTGGAAGAAATTCTGGCTGATGCTCCACCAGAATGTGAAGCTCACATTGAGAACCCACCAGGATGCGACTCTAATGCTCAGACTAACCCAGAATGTGCCGTTCAAGATGAGACTCCACCAAAATGCCAGAGGAACATTGGGAACATCTCCTCCAGTGAAGATGGGCGCAAAGTTACAGCAAAGAACAGGAAGATACTGGTGGTAGGGGACTCAATAATTAGAGGGACAGAGAGGGAAATCTGTCACAAAGACTATTGTTACCGAACAGTATGCTGTTTACCGGGTGCTTGTGTTCGGGACATTGCACATCTAATGGACAAATTGTTGGATGGGGCTGGGGAGAAACCAGCTGTCATGATACATATTGGAACTAACGACAAAGTTAGAGGAAGATGGGGCGCCCTAAAAAATGATTTCAGGGACTTAGGGGCTATATTGAAGAAAAGGACCTCCAAGGCAGTATTTTCAGAAATACTGCCTGTACCTCGAGCCACACCAGAGAGGCAGCAGGAGC
Organism: Aquarana catesbeiana; assembly: GCF_042186555.1. Taxonomy (NCBI): domain Eukaryota; kingdom Metazoa; phylum Chordata; class Amphibia; order Anura; family Ranidae; genus Aquarana; species Aquarana catesbeiana. The sequence continues at coordinate 754,188,568 of NC_133325.1, forward strand.
TTAGGGAGCTTAACATGTGGCTGAGGAACTATTGCAGGGAGGAGGGTTTTGGCTTCATGGCGAACTGGGCTGACTTTTCAGTCGGTTACCATCTTTATAGCATTGATGGATTGCACCTAAATAGGAGGGGTGCAGCTCTTTTGAGAATGAAGATGGCCAAAACGTTGGAAGAAATTTTAAACTAGGAGATGAGGAGGAGGAATCAGAAGATGATTTGCTAGTGAACATGAGGGAGAAGATCTTCAAGTCAAGCCATCAGCACCGGAGTCCACTACGTCATCACTCTCTTGAAAGATTCTCATCAGCTCCTTTCTTCAAGAGAGCAATACCACCAGCTATCTTTACCAACAAGAGTGCCACATTATCTCTTCTGCATAGTTCAAGTTTTCTGTGTGGGGATAGTGTTAGAAGACTCAGTGGAAAGTCTGAGGAACCCTCCTAGGGACCAGGTACGGCTGTACCAACACAGGTTACTACAGTGGTGGCGACTGCCACTCCAGTAACCAGAGGGGATTTCCATCAGCCCTCTATTTCCCTTTCTGCAGCTTCTGAATCACTATCAATATAGTTGGACAAACAAGACAATTGGCTGTTCCTAGAAGACTCAGCAAAAAGTCTAAGGAACCCTCCCAGGGACCAGATGGCTGTACCAATACAGGTTCCTACACTGGTGGTGGCTGCCACTCCAGCAACCGAAGAGTCTTCTCATCAGCCCTCCCAGGAACCCAGTACCTCTGTACCAACACAGGTCCCCACACTGGTGGCGCCTGCCTATCCAGTAAACAGATGGTCTTCCCATCAGCTCTCCCAAGGACCAGGTACAGCTGTACCGACACAGGTCCCCACACCGGTGGCAGCTGCCACTTCAGTAAACAGAGGATCTTACCATCAGCCCTCCCAAGGACCAGGTGCAGCTCGAAGAAATATCCATGACCTTTTGGCATCTGCCATCTCAGCTATCTTGAGGAAATGGTAATCGGCCCTCCCAGGGACCAGGTACGACTGTACCAAGACAGATCTCTGCACCAACGCTTTTACTGAGATCACCTATTTCCAATTTTTCAGCCACATTTTTTACACCTACTTTATATTTTTTACTTGTTCCCATTCACATAGCATAACTTTAAGAACATTGTAAAAATAGCTGATCACAATTAAAGCAGGAACCCCATGGAAAAAAAAAAAAAAAAGCATGGCCTCCCAAAATCCAGACCCCCTCCTAAGCACACATCCTGACAGGCCAGGAAAGGGGGGGAGGGGGGTGAGCATACACCGCTCCCTCCTCTCCTCGCCCATACCAGGCCACATGACCTCAAAATAAAGAGGTGCCTTGTTAGGGGGGAGGGGGGTCCCCCTTTGCAAGGTCCACTTCCCATGTTGAGGGCACGTGGCCTGGTATGGCTAAGGAGTGGAGGGGGTGCACGCTCATCCCCCCCCTTTCCTGACCTGCCGGGCTGCATGCTTGGCTGGGGTTCTGGTATCAGATTTGTAGGAGCCATGTTTTGCTTGTAATTTTTTCACACGTGATTCCCTCTTTAAAGTTGAGCAGCAAACTTTACTATTTTTATTAAGTTTTATTCTGTGAATGAGAACAAGTAACAGATATAAAGTAGGCATTATCCCAATATGGCTTCAAAAGTAGAAATACCTTTTAGGTGAGCGTCAAAGAAGTAGCGCTGGTGCCCCATTCAAGTGGTCACCATTCAGACGCCCATAAAAACAGCAGAGGCTGGGCACAGTAGGTGGAGCTACTAGTGGTAGCAGCTCCACTGACAGACAATCATAGACAATGATGATGGACTATCAGGGCATCCTTGTTGCCCAATCCACCATACTGGGAATGGACTTTCTACCATCTATGAAGAGCCAGGCTTCCACATTCAAGTGAGTTGTCCTGTCCCTGCCTGTCTACATTTCAGGTTACACCCATGGCTAGCTCATGCCCTCTTATATAAGACAGAGCTTATCCATGGAGTAGAGACCAGAGGACATGTATTTGTCCCACTCCACACGAAGGACATCATCAATATTGGAGAAGCGACCACTGAGGCCTACCACAGCTGAAGGACTCTGTAGCTCTAGGTCACTCTACAAAAAAGATCTGCAGCTCTAGGTCACTCTACAAAATGGATCTGCATCTCTAGGTCACTTAAAGCGGAGTTCTGCCAAATTTTTTTTTAAAAGTCAGCAGCTACAAATACTGCAGCTGCTGACTTTTAAAATATGGACACTTACCTGTCCAGGGCGCCCGCGATGTCGGCAAGGGAATCAGGAAGTGAAGCCTTGTTTACAGGTATCTGCACCCCCCTCCCCCCTGAAAGGTGCCAAATGTGACACCAGAGGGGGGGGGGGGGTGAGGGTTCCGAAAAGCGGAGGTTCCATTTTTGTGTGCAACTCCGCCTTAAGAATATCATAACCCAAGGGGAAATATGGACGGCTCAATGGGTAGGGTGGATGGAATGAGAACCATTAAGAGTCCCTCCCTACAGGACAGAATATGAAAGATTCATAACACTACAATATGGACCTGTATCTCCAGTTCCTTTAGGAAATTTAAAGCCGAATGAGGAAGAGGATGAAAAGTGGAACTTCCCTTTATAGGTGAAGTTCTGCTTTAAGATTGGGCAGCACAGAGGCTTAGTAGTTAGTACTTCTGCCTTGCAGCACTGGGGTGTTTGGTTCATATCCTGACCAGGACACTGTCTGCATGGAGTCTGCATGTTCTCCCTGTGTTTGCGTGGGTTTCCTCCGGGTACTCCGGTTTCCTCCCACACCCTAAAGACATGCTACCTCGCGTTGGTGGTGCAGTGGTAAGCATAGCTGCTTTCTAAGCAGCTGACCTGGGTTTGATTCCCGGCCAACGAAAGAGGAAGAGGATGAAAAGCGGAACGTCCCTTCATAGGTGAAGTTCTACTTTAAGATCGGGCAGCACAGAGGCTTAGTAGTTAGCACTTCTGCCTTGCAGCACTGGGTTGTTTGGATCATATCCTGACCAGGACACTGTCTGCATGGAGTCTGCATGTTCTCCCTGTGTTTGCGTGGGTTTCCTCCGGGTACTCCGGTTTCCTCCCACACCCTAAAGACATGCTACCTCGCGTTGGTGGTGCAGTGGTAAGCATAGCTGCTTTCCAAGCAGCTGACCCAGGTTCGATTCCTGGCCAACGCAATCTCACAAGATGGCTGCCCCACCTGGTAAGTGTTACCCCCCCCTTCTCATAATAGCTGTATATACAATCAGTGGCGGCACTAGGGGGGGCCAGAGGGGGCATGGCCTCCCCAACATTATACTGTGCCCCCCTATGTGCCCCCCCAACTAAAAAAATGGAACTACAGAAGCAAATACTTTTGCGCACAGGTGTATAGGCTAGACGATCTCAAGGTTTCAAAAAGGACAGTGAATTTCAGCCTTGCTGCTCTCCAGGATGGGATTATCCTAGTAGTAAATGATAGGAAAGAAAAAGAGCGCACCGGCCTAGTGCATTATCCTTAGGAAAATGATTTATTAAAAACAAGATTTAAAACTACTCACAAAAGGTAGAAAGAAATAATCGCACTGTAAGCAGTCACAAAGTGAAAAATCCGCTGGTAGCAGTCTCCAGGTCCTAGGAGGAGGACGCACGAACCGCCGCTGGCTAACGCGTTTCGAAGTTGTCCCTTCTTCAGAGCCTTCAGGCGGTCGGCTTGTGACTTGAAGCGTTCAGAGATGAGGGTGAGGCCATCTGATCGTGGCCCCCCCCTCACGATCGCTCTCAGCCAATGACAATCATCCCCTGCCTCTGTGTAGTACACAGAGGCAGAGGATGTGATGTAATCTCTCCTCAGCTCGGCAGTTTCCGTTCGGGCGCCGAGGAGAGAAGACTGAAATGTAAGTGCACAAACACAACACAACACAGTAGAACATGCCAGGCACACTTTACACCCCCCATCACCCCCCGATCGCCCCCCGATCACCCCCCAATCCCCCCCCCCCCCGTCACACTGACACCAAGCAGTTTTTTTTCTGATTACTGCATGGTGTCAGTTTGTGACAGTTAGAAGTGGTAGGGCAGTTAGGGTTAGCCCCCTGTAGGTCTAGGGTACCCCCCCTAATAAAGTTTTAACCCCTTGATCACCCCCCCGTCACCAGTGTCGCTAAGCGATCATTTTTCTGATCGCTGTATTAGTGTCACTGGTGACACTAGTTAGGGACGTAAATATTTAGGTTCACCGTCAGCGTTTTAGCGACAGGGACCCCCATATACTACCTAATAAATGTTTTAACCCCTTGATTGCCCCCTAGTTAACCCTTTCACCACTGATCACCGTATAACCGTTACGGGTGACGCTGGTTAGTTCGTTTATTTTTTATAGTGTCAGGGCACCCACCGTTTATTATCGAATAAAGGTTTAGCCCCCTGATCGCCCGGCGGTGATATGCGTCGCCCCAGGCAGCGTCAGATTAGCGCCAGTACCGCTAACACCCACGCACGCAGCATACGCCTCCCTTAGTGGTATAGTATCTGAACGGATCAATATCTGATCCAATCAGATCTATACTAGCGTCCCCAGCAGTTTAGGGTTCCCAAAAACGCAGTGCTAGCGGGATCAGCCCAGATACCTGCTAGCACCTGCGTTTTTCCCCTCCGCACAGCCCAGCCCAGCCCAGCCCAGCCCAGCCCACCCAAGTGCAGTATCGATCGATCACTGTCACTTACAAAACACTAAACGCATAACTGCAGCGTTCGCAGAGTCAGGCCTGATCCCTGCGATCGCTAACAGTTTTCTTGGTAGCGTTTTGGTGAACTGACAAACACCAGCCCCAAGCAGCATCAGGGTAGCGCCAGTACCGCTAACACCCACGCACGCAGTATACACCTCCCTTAGTGGTATAGTATCTGAACGGATCAATATCTGATCCGATCAGATCTATACTGGCGTCCCCAGCAGTTTAGGGTTCCCAAAAATGCAGTGTTAGCGGGATCAGCCCAGATACCTGCTAGCACCTGCATTTTGCCCCTCCGCCGGACCAAGCCCAGCCCACCCAAGTGCAGTATCGATCGATTACTGTCACTTACAAAACACTAAACGCATAACTGCAGCGTTCGCAGAGTCAGGCCTGATCCCTGCGATCGCTAACAGTTTTTTTGGTAGCGTTTTGGTGAACTGGCAAGAACCAGCCCCAGGCAGCGTCAGGTTAGTGTCAGTACCACTAACACCCACGCACGCAGCGTACACCTCCCTTAGTGGTATAGTATCTGAATGGATCAATATCTGATCCAATCAGATCTATACTAGCGTCCCCAGCAGTTTAGGGTTCCCAAAAACGCAGTGTTAGCAGGATCAGCCCAGATACCTGCTAGCACCTGCGTTTTGCCCCTCCGCCCGGCCCAGCCCAGCCCACCCAAGTGCAGTATTGATCGATCACTGTCACTTACAAAACACTAAACGCATAACTGCAGCGTTCACAGAGTCAGGCCTGATCCCTGCGATCGCTAACAGTTTTTTTGGTAGCGTTTTGGTGAACTGGCAAGCACCAGTGGCCTAGTACACCCCGGTCGTAGTCAAACCAGCACTGCAGTAACACTTGGTGACGTGGCGAGTCCCATAAGTGCAGTTCAAGCTGGTGAGGTGGCAAGCACAAGTAGTGTCCCGCTGCCACCAAAAAGACAAACACAGGCCCGTCGTGCCCATAATGCCCTTCCTGCTGCATTCGCCAATCCTAATTGGGAACCCACCACTTCTGCAGCACTCGTACTTCCCCCATTCACATCCCCAACCAAATGCAGTCGGCTGCATGAGAGGCATTTTCTTTATGTCCTCCCGAGTACCCCTACCCAACGAACCCCCCCAAAAAAGATGTCGTGTCTGCAGCAAGCGCGGATATAGGCGTGACACCCGCTATTATTGTCCCTCCTGTCCTGACAATCCTGGTCTTTGCATTGGTGAATGTTTTGAACGCTACCATTCACTAGTTGAGTATTAGCATAGGGTACAACATTCCACAGACTAGGCGCACTTTCACAGGGTCTCCCAAGATGCCATCGCATTTTGAGAGACCCGAACCTGGAACCGGTTACAGTTATAAAAGTTACAGTTACAAAAAAAAGTGTAAAAAAAACAAAAAAAAACAAAAAAAAAAAACAAAAATATAAAATAAAAAAAAATAGTTGTCGTTTTAGTGTTCTCTCTCTATTGTTCTGCTCTTTTTTACTGTATTCTATTCTGCAATGTTTTATTGTGATTATGTTTTATCATGTTTGCTTTTCAGGTATGCAATTTTTTATACTTTACCGTTTACTGTGCTTTATTGTTAACCATTTTTTTTGTCTTCAGGTACGCCATTCACGACTTTGAGTGGTTATACCAGAATGATGCCTGCTGGTTTAGGTATCATCTTGGTATCATTCTTTTCAGCCAGCGGTCGGCTTTCATGTAAAAGCAATCCTAGCGGCTAATTAGCCTCTAGACTGCTTTTACAAGCAGTGGGAGGGAATGCCCCCCCCCACCGTCTTCCGTGTTTTTCTCTGGCTCTCCTGTCTCAACAGGGAACCTGAGAATGCAGCCGGTGATTCAGCCAGCTGACCATAGAGCTGATCAGAGACCAGAGTGGCTCCAAACATCTCTATGGCCTAAGAAACCGGAAGCTACAAGCATGTTATGACTTAGATTTCGCCGGATGTAAACAGCGCCATTGGGAAATTGGGGAAGCATTTTATCACACCGATCTTGGTGTGGTCAGATGCTTTGAGGGCAGAGGAGAAATCTAGGGTCTAATAGGTACTCTTTTTTGAAAAAATTGGGGTCTGTCACTACCTATTGCTATCATAGGGGATATTTACATTCCCTGAGATACCAATAAAAATGATTTAAAAAAAAAAAATGAAAGGAACAGTTTAAAAATAAGATAAAAAAGCAAAAAAATAATAAAGAAAAAAAAGCACCCCTGTCCCCCCTGCTCTCGCGCTAAGGCGAACGCAAGCGTCGGTCTGGCGTCAAATGTAAACAGCAATTGCACCATGCATGTGAGGTATCACCGCGAAGGTCAGATCGAGGGCAGTAATTTTAGCAGTAGACCTCCTCTGTAAATCTAAAGTGGTAACCTGTAAAGGCTTTTAAAGGCTTTTAAAAATGTATTAATTTTGTTGCCACTGCACGTTTGTGCGCAATTTTAAAGCATGTCATGTTTGGTATCCATGTACTCGGCCTAAGATCATCTTTTTTATTTCATCAAACATTTGGGCAATATAGTGTGTTTTAGTGCATTAAAATTTAAAAAAGTGTGTTTTTTCCCCAAAAAATGCGTTTGAAAAATCGCTGCGCAAATACTGTGTTAAAAAAAAAAAATTAAACACCCACCATTTTAATCTGTAGGGCATTTGCTTTAAAAAAAATATATAATGTTTGGGGGTTCAAAGTAATTTTCTTGCAAAAAAAAAATAATTTTTTCATGTAGTCAAAGTGTCAGAAAGGGCTTTGTCTTCAAGTGGTTAGAAGAGTGGGTGATGTGTGACATAAGCTTCTAAATGTTGTGCATAAAATGCCAGGACAGTTCAAAACCCCCCCAAATGACTTCATTTTGGAAAGTAGACACCCCAAGCTATTTGCTGAGAGGTATGTCGAGTCCATGGAATATTTTATATTGTGACACAAGTTGCGGGAAAGAGACAAATTTTTTTTTTTTGCACAAAGTTGTCACTAAATGATATATTGCTCAAACATGCCATGGGAATATGTGAAATTACACCCCAAAATACATTCTGTTGCTTCTCCTGAGTACGGGGATACCACATGTGTGAGACTTTTTGGGAGCCTAGCTGCGCATGGGACCCCGAAAACCAAGCACCGCCTTTAGGCTTTCTAAGGGCGTAAATTTTTGATTTCACTCTTCACTGCCTATCACAGTTTCGGAGGCCATGGAATGCCCAGGTGGCAACACCCCCCCCCCCCAAATGACCCCATTTTGGAAAGTAGACACCCCAAGCTATTTTCTGAGCGGTATAGTGAGTACTTTGCAGACCTCACTTTTTGTCACAAAGTTGTAAAAATTGAAAAAAGAAAAAAAAATGTTTTTCTTGTCTTTCTTCATTTTCAAAAACAAATGAGAGCTGCAAAATACTCACCATGCCTCTCAGCAAATAGCTTGGGGTGTCTACTTTCCAAAATGGGGTCATTTGGGGGGGGGTTTGTGCCACCTGGGCATTCCATGGCCTCCGAAACTGTGATAGGCAGTGAAGAGTGAAATCAAAAATTTACACCCTTAGAAATCCTGAAGGCGGTGATTGGTTTTCGGGGCCCCGTACGCGGCTAGGCTCCTAAAAAGTCCCACACATGTGGTAACCCCATACTCAGGAGAAGCAGCTAAATGTATTTTGGGGTGCAATTCCACATATGCCCATGGCCTGTGTGAGCAATATATAATTTAGTGACAACTTTTTCTAATTTTTTTTAATTTTTTTGTCATTATTCAATCACTTGGGACAAAAAACATGAATATTCAATGGGCTCAACATGCCTCTCAGCAATTTCTTAGGGGTGTCTACTTTCCAAAATGGGGTCATTTGTGGGGGTTTTGTACTGCCCGGCAATTTTAGCACCTCAAGAAACGACATAGGCAGTCATAAATTAAAGGCTGTGTAAATTCCAGAAAATGTACCCTAGTTTGTAGGCACTATAACTTTTGCGCAAACCAATAAATATACGCTTATTGACTTTTTTTTTTACCAAAGACATGTGGCCGAATACATTTTGGCCTAAATGTATGACTAAAATTGAGTTTATTGGATTTTTTTTAAAACAAAAATTAGAAAATATCATTTTTTTTCAAAATTTTCGGTCTTTTTCCGTGTATAGCGCAAACAATAAAAACGGCAGAGGTGATCAAATACCATCAAAAGAAAGCTCTACTTGTGGGAAGAAAAGGACGCAAATTTCATTTGGGTACAGCATTGCATGACCGCGCAATTAGCAGTTAAAGCGACGCAGTGCCAAATTGTAAAAAGTGCTCTGGTCAGGAAGGGGGTAAATCCTTCCGGGGCTGAAGTGGTTAACATCCGGCCCAACACTGAACCCCCCCCACTCATCTGCCCCATCACTGTACCCCCTTGCTCTTCTGTCCCATCACTGAACCCCCTTCTCATTCCTCCCACCACTAAACCCCCTTGCTCTTCTGTCCCACCACTGTAACACCCCTGCTCATCTGCCCCATCAATGTACCCCTTTTCTCATCTGCCCCACCACTGTACCCCCCTGTACATCTGCTCCGCTGCCATATCCCCATCCCCTTCTGTCTCACTACTGAATCACCTTCTCATCTGCACCCATCTGCCCATCTGCCCCATCACAGTAACCAGCTTTCTCATCTGTCCCATCAATGTACCTCCTGCATATCTGTCTCAACTCTGTACCCCCTGCTCTCCTGCCCCACCACTGTAACCCCCTCCTCATCTGTCCCACCAATACACCTCTTTTCACATCTGCCTCACTGCTCTACCCTCCTCCTTTTCTGTCCCACCGCTGTACCCTCTTCTCATCTAAGATATTTGTGATATGCAGAGTGGTGAAAGGAAGCAGAGATGAGACACATCTACCTGTCCTGGCACACTCATTCTGCTGATCCAACTCTCGCATCCAGCCCACATGCTTGTATGGGATGTATGTATGGGATGTATGGGATGCATATCACACAGAAAAAGTTGGGTGTGATTTTCAGAGTCTGTGTGCTGTATGACGGAGCTGTGTAAATCTCAGGACTGGATGGACAATCACCAATCCATAGATTGGGGGGTCAGTAACCTGTAGATCTTGGACAGGTGATTGGTTGTATAGTTGTGTAGAGAGCTAGGGGAGGGGTTGTGTACGGAGGTGGGGGAGGGGTTGTGTACGGAGGTGGGGGAGGGGTTGTGTACAGAGATAGTGGGGGAGGTGTTCTGTAGCATGCTATTGGAGGACTTTCTCTCAGGTCACATAATAGAGAATTCCCCTCCAGGACACAACATCCGGGGACTCCTCCCCCTCCTGGGCCCGGATGAGACATGTGGTAATGCTGAGACTAGTAGTTCATCAGCAGTTTGGTGAGAGGCGTTAGCCCCGCCCACTACACTACCACTGGTCCCGGAAGAAGAGTTCGCTCCTCCTTGCTGAGCCATGATTGGATGTCTGCTCACAGCCCCACCTCCATTCCTCTCCCTTCACTTCCTTGTTTACAACTTAGAGCAGTGTTTCTCAACTCCAGTCCTCAAAGCACCCCAACTAGAGTTGCCACCTCATCCCTTTAAACCCGAACACATATGAATTACACAGGTTCTGAGGCTAATTAAATGCAGATAAGGCCCCAAGTGAGTTTAATTACCAACTTAATCAGCCACAGAACCTGTGTAATTAATGTGTGTTCGGGTTTAAAGGGATGAGGTGGCAACCATAACCCCAACAGGTCATGTTTTCAAGATCTCCCTCAGATGAAACGGCTGTGGTAATTACTATAGCAGTGAAACTGATCAAATCACCTGTGGAAAATAATGGGAAGCCTGAAAACATGACCTGTTGGGGCGCCTTGAGGACTAGAGTTGAGAAACACTGACTGATTCCTGGAAAGGAAGTGATGTCATCATTCTTCCGGCGCCATCTTTGTTGAAGGCAATAGCCGATGTTTCGTCAGAATCGGTGACCCGTCAGAATGTGTAACGGAAGTGATGTTTCATCGCCGGCATCTTGCTACACCCCACACTCAGCCACAGTAAACCTACAGTGAGAAGGCGGGAAGTGGACATCTTGTTACACCTAATGGAGTTATACATTTCACTGTTATTTTTTTTAACAGTAAATTCAGCTTATATCGTAAAATACAGTATTTACAATTCTGTCTGACTGTTTAGATGTTGATTTTTAAAAGCACCGGCAAGCCTGCTGATCTCACAGGTTTCATAATCCGACAGAACACCGCTGCTTTCAAAAATCAACATCTACACAGTCTGACAGAATTGTAAATACTGTATTTCACGATATAAGCTGAGTTTACTGTTAAAAATAACAGTGGAATGTATAACCCCGTTGGGTGTAACAAGATGTCCGCTTCCCACCTTCTCACTGTATGTTTACTGTGGCCAAGTGTGGGGTGTAGCAAGATGGCGGCGACGGAACATCACTTCCGTTACACATTCTGATGAAACACCGGTCTATCGCCTATACTTCTCACCTCTGCCAGGTTAGCCCCTTCATATCAAAATTTTTGAAAAAAATCTTATGCAGTTTGTTAGATCTTTGTTAGATCAGGTTAGATCAACCATTGTTTGTGTTAGATCTCACACAGAAGCAGCAATATTAACAGTTATTTGCAGGGGGGGGGCTAACCCGTCATCAGCCCCCCTTATCGAAAAATTGACCAAACAATTAGCTATTTTGGAAGCTATATTTGTTAGATCCGGTAAGATCAAGTGGTTTTAACGTTAGATCTCACATCATTTCAGAGATATTCCACATCAAAATAGAGATATTGGGTGGTACATATGGACAGGTTAGCCCCTCATCAAATATTCTGTCCAAAAATCATTCAGGCTAATAGATATTCATTAGATCCGGTAAGATCAAGTAGATTTAACGTTAGATCTCACATAATTTCATAGATTTTCCTTAAAAAAAATAGAGATATTAGGTGGTACAGAAGGTACATCCATCTTCAACCGTCTCTGGAACCTTCTTTGCATGGTTCTTCAGCTGGTGCTTGTAGTCTCTCCTCACACCTCCGTTCACCTCCCTGCCTCATGGTGATCTCTCCACAGACCAACAAGCTTAAGTCTTTAGCTAGCCCCCCATTTTTGCAAAGCAGGCTGGGCTTTGTAGTTCCACCCCCTGTAGAAATCAATGGGGCTGTATTGTGGGCCGTGGTCCTCTGCTGCTGCTTGTGTGGCTCCCTCTCCCTGCCAATAGGGACACAGGAAGAGGAGAGGGAGGGAGAGAAATCCCCCACAGGGACTGACAGGCGTGCTCTCCCTCAGTGAGTGCCTGTGTCAGTGTCTATTCAGTCTGACAGTCGCTGGCAGGAATGGCGGGAGGTGTGGGAACACGGGTGATAGAGTAGCCCCCGCTACACACTCCCCCCACCAAAGAACCTTTGGTCCACCAAAGGAGGTAAAGAGTCTATAACCTGTTACATGCTTTTGATATACACACGGGAAAAAAAAAAAAAAAAGACAGGTTAGTGTGCACAGGAAACCATACAATTTACATCTGCATAAAACCCTGGCAGAGGAACATCCCACCAATTAGCATAGGAGGGGAGGTTGTCCTGCCTACAGGCCACCTTAACTGGAATGGCCCAGCTAGATGTGCCAGGGGGTGAGTGTCAGAAAGCAAGAAATCAGGCCGAGACAGAAGTACAGTTAAATCACACTTGTTTAATAATAAAAGTAAAAAGAACAAACATAGTCAAAACATAGCCAAAGTTCAGTAACCGGAACGGATAGTCAACCAAGCCAGAAGTCAGGGATCAATGTAGTGGAACAGCAAGCAGGATCTGGAGCCAGAAGGGATGTCATCAAAGCAAGTCTTGAACAGGATCGCAGGAGATTGTTTCTGTGATGTTGACCATGGCGAAGGCAGAGATCCTCTGGACTGGATGGCTTAAGTAGGCAGGACTGACGAGCAGGATATCATCAACAGCTGAGTAACTGTGTAGAGATAGGAGCTGGCAATTATCCGACTGCTGAGTGGCCAGCTCAGAGAAGGAAGGGCTGAACCCAGCCCCGACAGCGAGTTGGGATTCTCCACCACCAAATCTGCGGTGGAAGGGTCAGTTTCTTCAAGAGTCCTTTGTGGAATGAGAACAACCTCCTTAGAGCTTTCACCCAAAGTATTATATGTTAGTCTTTTGGGCAGGTGAATAACCCTTCACTCTCGCTGTTCTTTAGGTTCTGGGGTTACAGGCACACTGGTCTCTTCTTCATCCTGCATTTCAGCTTCCTCAATGAAGGATGGAAAAAGTCTTAGGGGTCTGTTGTCAGCTCAGCAGGGAAGATTGAGGGTCTTCCAACTCTTCAAAAGGTGGACTTTGAGGTACAAACTCAGGAGCCCCTGGCCTGAGAGTCACCTCAATCACCTTAGGAGGAGAAGCAGGGGGGGGGTGGCAGGCCCTGGCATTTGAGATGGCCACAGACAATCTTTATCTTCATCCTCGCTGTTTTCATCTTCAGCAAGGGGTACAGAGTGAGGTCTAATCACTGGCCGGGATCTTTGAGAGGCCGTGGGTGTGGACTGTAAATCTGGCTGTGGTGGCACATGAACTGCTTCTGACAGAGGAAACAGATGATTGTGTTGCCAAGTCTTTAGCAGGCCTGTGCTTCCCTCTGGCCGGATTTGATATACTGGGTGTCTGGGCAGATGCTTGCAAACAACATAGGGCTGTGACTTTCAGCGGTTAGCCTACTTGTGCTTTCCAGGGACACCCAGGTTTCTCAGCAGTACCTTGTCATCCGGCTGTAGGTCCTGCACTTGTACCCTGAGGTCAAAGTTTATTTTGTTTCTCTGTCCTCAGGCATATGAGGCAGCTTGAGCCTTATCATAGGTGGTTTTCAGACATCTCTGCAGGCGATCCACATACCCTCTGTGGAAAGTTGCTAAGGTATGGTCGAGGGATGTGCCGAAGGCCAAGTCTACTGGCAGCCGGGCCTATGGTCCGAACATCAAACTATAGGAAGAGTAACCTGTGGCATCATTGGCGGTGCTGTTATAAGCATGCACAATAGCCACTATATGCTTGCTCCAGTGCGGCTTTTGTTCTGAACCTAGACTTCTAAGTATATCCAGGAGGGTTCGGTTGAATCTCTCTGGATGAGGATCTCCTTGAGGATGATACGGGGTGGTTTTAGACTTCCTGATGCCCAACAGGTCTGAAAGTCCCTCCCTTGATCAGAGTGGATGTGTTGGGACAGACCATAGTGCACAAAGAATTTCTCTGCGAAGATCTTGGCCACCATGGATGCTTGTTGGTCCCTCATGGAAAACGCCTGGGCATACCGAGTGAAATGGTCAGTCACTACCAGGATATTTCCCTGCCCGCTCAGATCAGGCTCCAAGCACAGAATGTCAATGCACACCAGCTCCATGGGTCCTTGACTCTGAAGATGGTCCATTGGGGCAGCTTGGTGAGGCAAAGTCTTCCTTTGGATACATCTGATGCAGGAGTGGCAATAGTCCTCAACTTCAGCCTGCATGCAGGGCCATTAGAACCGGTCCCTCACCAGGAGAATGAATGATTTGTATAGCGCTGCATATGCGAACTGAATCACCTCAAGGTGCTAGATCCGTCCTGTGTTGTCCAGCTTCTTAGAAGAGGTAGGTCTTGAGTTTCTTTCTGAAGGCCTGATGGTTTTCTTCCATGCGAATGTGAGCAGGTAGAGCGTTCCATAGCCGTGGTCCTTGGACTGCGAATCTTCGTTCTCCCTTTGTTTTGTAGCGGGTTTTTGGAATAAGGAGGAGGTTTTGGTTAGCTGATCGAAGACTGCGATTGGGTGTGTAGCGCTTTATTTTCACGCATAGGTACTGAGGAGCGTTTCCTTGTATGCATTTGTGAGTGAGGCAGAGGGTCTTGAAAGTGATTCGATTTTTTATGATTAGCCAATGTAGGTTCCTCAGGGAAGGGGAAAAAGTCCTCTTGGGCCCTAGATGGCCATGGTTGTCATGTAGGTGTCAGGGCTGGGCTCAGCCCTTCCTTCTCTGTGCTCCCATTTCTCTCCACAGTTACCCAGCTGTTGTTGATTCTGCTCGTCAGTCCTGCCTACTTAAAGTCGTCCAGCTCTCTTGATCTCTGCCTTCACCTTTGTCAACATCACAGAGTCATTCTCCTGCGTTCCTGTTGAAGACTTGCTAGGCTGACGTTCCTTCTGGCTCCTGATCCTGCTTGCTGTACTACTACGTTTATCTCTGGCTCTGGCATTTGCTTGGCTGACTACCCAATCCGGTTACTGAACTCTGGCTTGTTTTGACTACGCTTACTCTGTTTACCTTATTATTCGGGTGTCAGTGGGGCCTATTCTTCTGGAGGGTCAATGGGGCCTTCTTCACAAAGCATCAGCGTCTTATTTCTTGACCCCGGTCTATACTTCAGGCTGAAAATAAACCCTGATAGAGCAGCCAACCATCTGTGACCCGTGGCATCCAACTTGGTGGTAGTGAGGATGTAGGTGAGAGCATTGTTGTCAGTCTTGATCACAAACTCCGCTCCATACAGGTAATCGCTCAGCTTATCCACCCACTTCAAGGCCAGGAACTCAAGTTTGTGCATGGGATAGTTCTTCTGGGCGGGGGCCAAGTTCCGAGTCACGTAGGCAACAGGCCGTAGATGGCAGTCATGCTCTTGATATAGCACCCCACCTAACCCATCTCGACTGGCGTCAAAGTGTAGCTCGTATGACTTGGTTGGATCTGCATAGGCCACGACTGGAGTGGTTGTTAGGCTTCACTTCAGCTGCCTAAAACCTCTTCACACTTCAGAGTCCATTGTTCCTGAATGGACTCTCTGGGTTTTCTGGGCCCTCCAGCTGGTCTGACAGGCTTCATCAGATCAGGGTCAGCGTCTTAGCGAATCCCTTGACAAATCTTCTGTAATAAGAGCAGAATCCCAGAAATGACCTAAGCTCAGTCACGTTGGTAGGCCTCGGCCAGGAGGTCAGTGGCCACTTCATCAGCAGACACAATGTGACCAAGGTAGTTGACCGAGGGTTGATAAAACTGGCACTTTTCCAGAGACAGCTTCAACCCCCTCACCATGGAGTCTCTTAAGGACCTTCTGCAGAAACTCTTCGTGCTCTTCCAGGGTCTTGCTGAAAACGATGATGTCGTCTAAGAACACCAACACGTTCGTTCAGTTTCATGTCACCCACGGTCTTCTCCATTAGTCTTTCGAAGGTGGCTGGGGCGCCAGACAGGCCTTGATGCATACTGTCAAATCCAAAGATCCCCTGCGGGGTAATGAAAATGGTCTTCTCCCAATCCTCAGGGTGTATGGGGATTTGGTAATACCCACTCTTCAAATCCAGCATGCTGAACCACTTCGCTCCTGACAGGCTCTGCAAGGCATCTTCTATCCTTGGGGTGGTATATTGGTCGGGAATGGTCCTTCAGTTCAGTGTCCAGTAGTCAATACCCAGCCTCAGTAACCCATTTTTCTTCCGTACCACCACTATTGGGGAAGCGTATAGACTCTGGGACTCTCGGATGATACCTGCCCTCTTCAACTCTGTCAGTTGTTCATGCAGATCCTCCAAGTCCCCTAAAGGAATCCATCAAACTCTTCCCCTGAATGGCTTATGCACTCGAAAAGATGGATCCGGTATTGGGCACTTTTTGCACACCCCACATCAAATTCACTCTTGGAGAATGCAGCCTGCCATCTCAGGAGCTGGGTCTTGGCCCTTTCTTTCTATTCAGGCAAAAGGGGAGTATTTTTTGGATAGAGCTCCTCCACAGAGATCCCATCCTATGCTCCCCCCACCAAATCAGACAGCGGGACTGGGGTGGCCAGATTCACTTGTCCCAGCAACATCTGAGCCGGCATCTTCACTGGCGAGGCTGTTATGTTGCGGACACTAACCAAGATCTTCCCGTGACTTCTTTGCAACCCTTTGGTTGAAACCACCTCGAATTATCTCCACTCCCATGTCTTCTCTCTGTCCGTTTGATTCAAGGACAATGAAAGGGCCTGCTTGCTTTCAATTTAGTTTGACAGATGCTCGTATATAGGCCACTTTACCAGGCTGTAACACCTTCTCACACTGGTCCAAGCACCAGATCTTTCCCTTCTGTTTTTGTACCAGGTGCTGGTAGGCTTGTCTCAGCATGGGGTGCACACTTGTAGCTGTAGTGCCCGGCTCCAGAACAAGAGGTGTCAACAGCCTTCTGACAAGATCAGTATTGGTCCCTATCATGAGAGAACTCTTACTGGCCCCTGGTGGGCGAGGACAGACCACTGCCTGAGTTTCAAAAGTCTCGGCTTTCCCAGCCATGGAGGGATTGAAGGTCAGCTTGACCAGTAGATAGCCATCATAGGGGAAGTTCTGAGTCACAATGCCCCATATCTGCAGCTCTTCCAACTTCTGCAAAGGCAGGTGCTTGAGGTGCCTGTCATAGAAGTCTCTGTAGAGAAGGGTCACTTAAGCTCCAGTATCCAGAAGGGCCTTGGTGTAGACTCCCTTTACTTGGATAGGAACAACAGGAGAAGGTTCCAACAAGTTGTCAGGGAGCATGGAGGAAGTGGTGGCCCTGGCCTGTTCGGTGGTTTGTATCCGCGCTCCTCTCTGCGAGGTTCTGATTGGGCTTAAGTCTGTGCTAAGTTCTGGGAGTCTGGTGTGCATTGACTCTGACACCAGGCAGCATTTGTCAAAAGAAACAGGACACTGGGTTGCTTGGAGGCAACAATGGGGGGCCCTCTGCAAAGTTTTGGACTTTCGCTGCTGTCTCTTCGTGTCATTGGTTTTAAGCCAGTTACCGTAGATGGGCACACGGTTGGCTCCTTCACCAGAGCCCTCCGAAGTTTCCCTCTGGCTTCTGGCACTGTGCTTCAGGCTTCACTGGGCTTGGACACACCTGTCGATTAATGTCCCACATAATTTCAGCATACCTCGGTATGCTCAATGGCACTCCTCACTGGTACACGTGAAAATGCTCATCACCGCCTCCGATATAGACACTAGTATGGATATACGTGCATCGCTACCAAATATCCATAATATTCCTGTAATTATGGATAATCAAACATTAAAATCACTTGATCTTACCGGATCTAATGAATATCAATTATCCGGGGTGATTTTTTGGCCAGAAAATTTATAAGAGGGGGCCAGCCCCCCTCATTAATCACTTAATAAGGCTCTAATTATGTGAGATCTAATCTCACCCTTATGTGCTACCCCCTAATATCTCTAACGTTAAAACCATTTGATCTTACCGGATCTAACGAATATCTATGAGCCTGAATGATTTTTGACCAGAAAATTTGATAAGGGGGGGGCCAGCCCCCCCTCAATCACTTAATAAGTCTTTAATTATGTGAGATCTAATGTTAAAACCACTTAATCTTACCGGATCTAACGAATATCTATTAGCCTGAATGATTTTTGGCCAGAGACTTAAGTCTCTAATTATGTGAGATCAAACGTTAAAACCACTTGATATTACCGGATCTAACAAATAGCTTCCAAAATAGCTAATTATTTGGTCAATTAATTGATAAGGGGGGGGGGCTGATGATGGGTTAGCCCCCCCGCAAATAACTTAATATTGCTTCTTCTGTGTGAGATCTAACGCAAACAATGGTTGATCTAACCTGATCTAAGATCTAACAAACTGCATAAGATTTTTTCAAAAATTTTGATATGGGGGGGCTAACCCGGCAGAGGTCACACCTCACCCAGAGTTAGCAGGTAAAAGCAGACTCAGCTTGATTCATCCAGACCACAACTCCAACATGTTTCATCCCACTCTTGTTGTAGAATCTCATATTAGCCAATGTATTTCATATTATTCATATTGATTTGCATGTATTTTATTGATTATTATTATTCATATTATTATATAGTAGTGGTTTTATCAATATTATTATTCAATAGGTAAAGCAACAATTATTAATCTTTAATAATGTATACTGTGTTTTCCAGATTTAGAAAGTCTTCATTTTTAAGTGTTGAACTTTAAATGACCTCTGCTTTATGACAAGTACTTGTACACAGGTGTTCTCGAAAATGTATTAAGATAGTCTACTGGGTGAAAGTTCATTAGAATAGATTCAAGTAATATAGAATTGTCTCAGACAGATAAGAAAACAGGTGGTTAAAATAATTAGGTGGAATACAGGAAAGTTATGTACAGAACATTAAGTTTGACAGGGTCAAACAAAGGTCTGCTTGTGCCCTCATTAAAACTGTTAAAATACATGCATATAGTGAAACATATAAAACATCTGGTGGGGTTATTGAAAGTTAATTGTCTCAAAGTCAAAAATCTTTGAAGCTAGTTAAATCTTATCAAGATAAGGAGAGTTTGATAACACAGCTGGGTGCCAGACTGTCTCTATACAGGTGTTTTTAATTGGACAAAAACAGTTATAAATCACTTTAATGAATATAGGAATTTTGGGAATAATTAAGTTTATCTGGTTGTAGAACAGGTGTCAGATTTATGGTTGGTTACTTTGACGTAGATCTTAGCGACCAATCATATGTAAGAGAGATGGTTGAGATAAGACTTGTAAAATGGTATATAAATGCAAGCTCTGCAATTGTTAGACAGACAAGTCAGATAGGAGCTCATAAGCCTGAACTCTGTGTATGCTGCCCTATTGCACGGGTCATAGAGGTCAGAACCAATGGGCAAGTATCTGTCCACAACTTGTCTCCTCGTACGAGTCAGAGAAGACTTCTTAACTTGTTCCAGAATGTGGTCTCAGGTGAATTTCCCTCAAGAACTTGGTCGAGCTGGAACCCAGAACTCTTTGAGGGGACCAGACCACCGGCAGATTGACTGGTACCTATCAGGTGACGGGTTCCCAAGAATTGGCAGAAAAGACCCATTCTGGTTCAAGGTGAGAACAATTCACAATTGTTTCAATTTGGTTAGAGGATAAGAATACCTATATCTAATATGCATGCATTGTAAGAAACTGTATAAATTAGACCTGTATATTGTAATACTTTGAACATAAACCTGTATGTTATCAGCTGTTAATAAACCTGCATTGCTGAATTTCTGCCTGGTTCGATACTTTACTATTCTACTTCACTCTCAGGGCTTAATCATGGAGACCATACAGCAGTGGAGATCATATAGCAGTAATACATTGTTTAGCGTTCAGTGCACTGCATTGGATAAAACAGTAAGTCATCCATTACACATTAATCCTAAAAGTCACTTGCCCAATCACTACAGACTTTGAATATTTAAAAAGGAAATGTTAACACAAACAAGAGATACTTCCTTTTCGTTTATTTTGCAAGTGCTGTACATGCCAAAAGTGAATGCTGTGCAAAATTGGCAAACAAAAATATAAATTACATTCATCATTCACACCCCCCATATTTTTACATCACTTGTTTTCTCGCAATTCTTCCAAACAAAAAGGGAACACAGCACAGCCTCTCAGGCCCTCCTGCTCATGCTCCTTAAAGCTGGAAATTCACATCAAAAAGTTAGACGAAACAAAGCAAAAAATTCCTTTAAAACAGGATTAAATATTTAAGTTTCCAAAAACGGAAGATCCATCCACCAGTTTGTGGTGAGCGAAGCAAAGGCTGATCTCTTCATTTTTTTTATTCAGTTTTCATGAAGGCACAGCAGCGTAGGGGGGTGCTGTAGGACATCTAGAAGGAAAAATAAACAGGAAATTTGAGCTTAAACCATTTTCAAGTTTAAACCACTTCAAGAGGAGGTCCAGCTGAAAAAAAAAAAAAAAAAAAAAATGTTAAAAGTCAGCAGCTACAAACACTGTAGCTGCTGACTTTTAATAAGCACACTTACCTGTCCAGGGTGTCCGCGATGTCAGCCGCTCGAGGCCGATCCATCCATCGGATCGGGTCCCGGCACCGCCATTCGAACTAAGGTAAACAGGCAGTGGAGCCTTGCGGCTTCACTGCCAGTTTCCTACTGCACATGCGCAAGTCGTGCGGCGCTTTGTGAATGGCCGACAGTGTTCTGGGACACACAGTTCCAAGAACACAGCGCGCCCCATTCCCCAGAAGACAACACGAGGAGGAGAAGAATGAAGATCACCGCGGAGTAGGAAGTGGCAGATTAGGACGATCTGCCTAGTAACAGCCATTTCTGGCTGTAAAAATTTTTTTTTTTTTTTTTCTTCCGATTATAAGGAGCATTTTTATGTAATTTTTTTTTTTTTTTTTTCTTTTAGGGTGGACCTCCGCTTTCAGTACTGGGCACTTATTCACCCCCTTCCTGCCCAGGCCATTTTTTTTAGCTTTCAGCGTTGTCGCACTTTGAATGACAATTGTGCGGCCATGCAACACTGTACCCAAAAGTTTATTTTCTGTCAGTAAATTTTGTAAATAAGTAATTTTTCTCCTTCACTGATGAGGCGGCACTTATGGGCACCAATTAGGTGCCACCAATATGCTGCACTGATAGGTGGCATGGATAGGCAGGCACTGCCTGACACTGATGGGCAGGCAACTGCTGGGCTGGGGCTTTCCTGTATTCATGGCACTGATGATCAGTGCCCTGATAACCTTCCCAGATCTCCTCTGTGAGGAGCAGATTCATGGCACTTCCATATTTACATGTGACCAGCTATGACACAGCTGATCACATGGTTAAAGAGCCGTGGCTCTTTAGAGATGTACATTTATTCTTCTGCATATTTTCGGAAATAAAAATAGAAAAAAATATAAATAAATAAATCGCAATAAGTGTATAATAATTGGTTTGCGCAAAAGTTAGTGTCTACAAACTAGGGGATAGATTTATGGCATTTTTATTTGAATTCTTTTTTTTTTTTCTTTACTAGTAATGGCAGCGATCTGCAATTTGACGCTTTTGACACATTTTTGGGTCCATTTATACACCGATCAGTGCTATAAAAATGCACTGATTACTGTATAAATGTCACTGTCAGGGAAGGGGTTAACACTAGGGGCGATCAAGGGGTTAAATGTGTTCTAACTGTGGGGGGGATGGGACTAACTTGGGGAGGAGAGCAATCGTTATACCTATATACTAGGAACCACAGATCAGTCTCCTCACCCCTGACAGAATGTGGATTTGTGCGTTTACAAATCCTCGTTCTCCCTCTGTCAGGAGCGATCGCAGGTGCCCGGTGGACATCGGGAGCAGTGTTGGCAGCTAGTGCACATGCTCAGTTTTCAGTGTATTACCTACCCTGAGCATTTCTTCCCCATCACATCTGACCAACCCATGTGACTATAGAGAGTCACATATGTGGGCATATATACAGTGGTAAAATAAATAAATATATATATATATAATTAATCAGCCCATTCCCTCCTTCCTCCATGCCCACTAACCAGCCAACAAAATGGGGGCGGGATATTACATCTAGATTGATGGAGGCTTCACCTCCCTGTTATTCTTAGACGCAGGCTGGAGGGATGTGACCGCCTGAGATTGTCAGAAATCTGCTAGCACCATGTTATTGCCACAAATGATGGATGGAAATATACTGTATCCATATAGATAGAGAGTGTGTATATAGATATAGAGAGAGAGTAATATACACACAATATATATATATATATATATATATATATATATATATATATATATATATATATATATATATATATATATATATATATATATATATATATACACATATATATACACATATATACACACATACATACACATATATTTTTCCTGTTCTGGAAAATTAGTTTGTACATTTTAGGGGGCAGCTGGTTTCATCAACGCCTGCATTTTATATATTTAAGAACATTCAAGGAAGCACCCTCTGTGTTGTTACTATATATTCTTACGGCGATTTAAAATAGTTTATTGATATTAATCATAATTACTCCCAAAGGCTTTTGTTTCCAATTTTGAACATGTGACCAGCAGCAGAGGACTAGAAGCTACTCCTGCCACTGTTTCCCTGCAGATAGGCTGGAAAAGAGCTGGGTCATGCAACAGCTGTACTATGGATAAGAATAAAAAACTGATTGGCTCCTTGTGCTGCTTCTTAATCTCCCAACCTGAGAGAGATTGCAAGAGAGTCTGATACCAAGCCAAATTTAGGTACTGCTTGCATATTAAAAATGCATTTAAGAATTGATGTATTATTTGCTTTGACATAATATATGCTTTAAACTATTTTTTATCTTGATATACGATCATGTAGCAGAAGGTTGTTACAAAAAAAAGTGAAGTCTACATGAAAGGGTATCTGCTTTTTTAAACAAATACAAACGTGCACCTCACGTCTGTCTACAAAGCCTTAGGCAAACAAAAACTCAACCACATAATTTTTCTAACCTAACCACACATGATCGCTCCCCATAGGTTAGAAATATAAGGCAACTTACTCCATTTTGTCCTCTAGTTTATGAATAGTCTGCTTGTCCAGGTAACGGCAAAATAAGGAAAGCAAATTGCTTGGCAGAAAGAGTGGCTCCACCATGCAGGATTTGGAAACGTGAGAAAGCTCCTTTGCTACAAGGAACACTGTATCAGTCCTGGGGAGGAATTAAGAGACAAATGGAAGCTCTTACATGCCAAAAAAACTAAATTACAAACCCATTGCATCATGTAAAGACAGCAAGAGGAAAGACAACATATACAGAAATGTATCAGTTCCCAAATTCAAAAAAGTCTTGAAAAAAAAAAAAAACAAGTATCAGCAAGTACCAGACTCAAATTTGTTCAGTGGCCCTGAATAGTTTAGTGTGCCATAGCGATTCATATACTATAGGTGAAACTCCCAAGGACTTCCATCATTACTACAGTAATACTAATGCTGTAGAGTTGATTTTTAAAATGTACTAAAAACCCTTTGTTTTTTTAAATAACCTGAAAATTCAAGTTAGACTTACCGGTAACTTGTTTTCCAAGAGTCTTTCAGGACAGCACTTGAGAGAGTGACTCCTCCCCTTGCAAACATATATACATACACACACATATATATATATATATATATATATATATATATATATGTGTGTGTATGTATATATGTTTGCAAGGGGAGGAGTCACTCTCTCAAGTGCTGTCCTGAAAGACTCTTGGAAAACAAGTTACCGGTAAGTCTAACTTGAATTTTCCCTAAACGTCTTTCAGGACAGCACTTGAGAGGATAATAGAGACTTACCCCCCTAGGGAGGGACCACAGCCTGCAGAACCTTTCTGCCAAAAGCCTGATCCCCTGCTGACAGGAGATCCAGTCTGTAATGACGGACAAACGTTAGGTAGCTTGACCACATAGCCGCCTTACAAATCTGATCTGGGGTGGCACCAGCTCTTTCTGCCTATGTAGTGGCCTGGGCTCTCGTTGAATGAGCCCTAATTCCCAGCGGGAAAGATAAACCCATTTGAGAATAGGCTACAGAAATAGCTGTCTTAAGCCATCTAGCCAATGATCCTTTCGATGCTTGTTGGCCTTTTTTGTTTCCAGAAAAAAGAACAAATAATGAATCTGAAGCTCTAAACCCTCCTGTTACTTCCAAATAATGTAATAGGATACATCTTAGGTCCAAATTGTGAAACTGCTCTTCCTTTTCACCCGAAGGGTTAGCACAAAAGGTTGTCAGAGTAATCTCCTGAGACCTGTTACTAAAGCTTGCCACTTTTGGCAAAAACCCTGTATCTACTTTAAGGACAACTATCAGGAATAACTGACAAAAAAGGCTCTTTTACTGATAGGGCGTGCAGTTCGCTAATCCTTCTTGCTGAAGAAATTGCGACCAGAAAAATAGTTTTCAAAGTTAAATTTTTTAGGGATATGGCCTGTAAAGGCTCAAATGGTTCTTTTGGAAAAAAACAAACAAAAACAAAACACACAATAGGTGTAGCGCTAGTGAAATAAATGTCCAATATGAAAAAGACGTATTAAATGAATACTTCCAAAGGTAAACCAAAAAAAGGCATCCGTATGTATTAAGTAAGGAGTCTTTCAAGAAACTGAACACTTCAAGAAGACATCTGAGATGAAAATAAACACACCACCACCTGAAGATGAAGAGGCTTACCAGATGGGATGGACCCAAAGGGCATACGCCGAGTTGGGTCAGATAAGGCTTAGGTGGTGAGTGACTCTGGACGACCTGGAGAGATGATACTTGTGGCTAGACCGGTTGATGCTGTATCCCTCTGAAAGGTGGATGCCGAAACCAGGGGGGACGATGTAGATGGAACAAGCCAGGCGGTATCGTATCCCTCTTGTAGCATGCTCCTCCCCACCGGCCCCTCCTCTTTTCTAGTCTGTCTGAAGTGATGATTGGTCATCGGCATACACCTTTCAGAGGGATACAGCATCAACTGGTCTAGCCACAAGTATCATCTCTCCAGGTCGTCCAGAGTCACTCACCACCTAAGCCTTATCTGACCCAACTCGGCGTATGCCCTTTGGGTCCATCCCATCTGGTAAGCCTCTTCATCTTCAGGTGGTGGTGTGTTTATTTTCATCTCAGAAGTCTTCTTGAAGTGTTCAGTTTCTTGAAAGACTCCTTACTTAATACATACGGATGCCTTTTTTTGGTTTACCTTTGGAAGTATTCATTTAATACGTCTTTTTCATATTGGACATTTCACTAGCGCTACACTTATTGTGTTTTTTTTTCCTCTTGTAATACCCTATTGGTTGTGTTAGCTGCTGTTTTCTTTTTTGTTTAGAGCAGTGCAGAATTGTTTTGTATATATTCAAATGGTTCTTTTGCCAGGGCTTGCAGAACCACCGAGAGATCACAATTTGGAAAATGTCTCACCAGGACTGGTCTAGACCTGGAAAGTGCTTTGAAAAATCTCATGATCAGAGTTTCTGAAGATAAGGATCTCTCCAGATAAACTCCTAAAGCGGCCACCAGCGCTTTAAGAGTGCTGACTGCAAGATTCTTGTCTGCACCTTATTGCAAAAATTCCAGCACTGAAACTAGGTCTTTAATCTCCCTATGTTCTGAAAGACAGAATGAAATAGACTTTCCATACTTTGGCGTAAATATACCTGGTTACCTTTTTCCTACTGGAAAGTAACAGTTGTTAAATGTTCTGAAAAACCTTTGCTTGTCATTAATTGCTCCTCAGATACCAGGCAGTGAGCTTTAACCTGCCTACTTCTGGATGATGCACTGGCCCCTGAATCAACAGATCCTGACTGAGCGGAAGATGCCAACACGGTTTGATTGCCAACTGAAGAATCGTGGAAAACCAAGCTCTCTTTGGCCAATATGGAGTAATCAAAATGATTGATACTCTCTTTTAGTATTTTTCTCAACACTAGTGGGATTAACCGGAATGGAGGAAAAGCATACCCTAGGTGAAAATCCCACGGATGTGCCAGAGCATCTATCCCCTGAGAACAATTGTCTCTCTGAAGGGAGGAAAACTTTGGGAGCTGCGTGTTTTGTTTTGGAGCAAACATGTCTGCCTGCGGAAGGCCCCAAGTACTGGTGATTAATGCAAACACCTCCCTGTTCAGACTCCACTCTGATTACTGAACTTTGTCGGCTCAGATAATCCGCTACTTCGTTTAATGTGCCTTTCAGATGGACTGCGGATAGAGATAGTAAGTGGTTCTCTGCCCACTCCAGAATCTCTACTGACAGTAAATGAAGAGCCCTGCTTCTTGTGCCTCCCTGTTTGTTCAGGTAGGCTATGGTAGCGGCATTGTCCGACAAAATCTGGACATGGAAACCTATGAGGTTTTGAGAGAAGAAAGCTAATGCTCGGGCAACCGCTTTTATCCCTGTCCAATTAGAGGATTTTTGGGCCCCGACTTGGGACCATGTTCCCTGTGCTAAGGCCTGACCCATGTGGGCCCCCCCATCCCTTCAGACTGGTGTCTGTTGTGACCACTTTTCCGTTTGGAAAAGACCAAAGAAGACCTCTGCAGTACCACCTGACTCTTCCACCACCAAAGCGAACGTTTGACTCTGGTGGGGATTTTTTATTTTATTTATTTTATTTTATTTATTTCAGGTACTTATATAGCGCCGTCAATTTACGCAGCGCTTTACATATTCATTGTACATTCACATCAGTCCCTACCCTCAAGGAGCTTACAATCTAAGATCCCTAACTCACATTCATACATACTAGGGACAATTTAGACAGGATCCAATTAACCTACCAGCATGTCTTTGGAGTGTGGGAGGAAACCGGAGTACCCGGAGGAAACCCACGCAGACACAGGGAGAACATGCAAACTCCAGGCAGGTAGTGTCGTGGTTGGGATTCGAACCAGCGACCCTTCTTACTGCTAGGTGAGAGTGCTACCCACTAGACCACTGTGCCGCCCTATTTTTATTTTCATATCCAAACTCTCTGTCCTGTGGTTCCATGTTCTTAGAAGGAACCTCTGGAGAGCCCTAAAATGCAGCCTTGCCCATTGGATGGCTGGCATAGAAGAGGTTAATGTCCGCAGAAAGTTGATTTGTTTGTAGTGTCGTTATTACCCTTCGAACCTTGATCTTTTTCTCCTCTGGGAGAAAAATCTTTTGCTCCACCGAATTTATCAAGTAACCCAGAGACAGTACTTGCTGAGCTGGAATGAAATTCGATTTGAACATTCACTATCCACCCTAGTGACTCCAAATGACTGCGGGCTCTGTTCAGATCCTCCTGCAACTTTTCCCTGGATGGGGCAAAAAAGAGGAGGTCGTCCAGATATGGAATTACCGCAATCCCTCGGAGTCGAAGAGGGGCGAGAGCTTCCGCCGTTACTTTCGTAAAAATACGAGGAGCTTACGACAGGCCGAAGGGAAGGGCCCTGAACTGAAGATGTATAATCTCTTTGCCCATATTCACGGCAAACCTCAGGAATCTCTGTGACTGAGGTGCTACAGGAACATGAAGATAAGCATCCCTCAGATCGATTGATGCCATAAAACAATCTTTTGTCAGAATGTTCCTGACTGTGAAAATTGAGTCCATACAAAACTTTTTGTATAGGACTGACTTGTTCAGGGGTTTTAGGTTGAGGATAAGACGGAAGCTTTCGGATGGTTTTCTTCTCAGAAATATGTGTGAATAGAAGCCCTGACCCTGTTCCTCTGGGGATACTGGTATCACTACCCTCTGGTGCCTCAGATACTTTAAAAGGTTCTTCATGGCCAGAGCCTTTGTTAGATCCCTTGGTAAGTTTGTTACAAAGAATCTTTCTGGCGGGCGATCCGAAAACTCTATCCTGTAACCTTGGGACAGCATGTCTAAAATATATTGACTTTCTGTCATGCTGGCCCAAAGGGGGAGGAAACTTTGAAGCCTTCCCCCCACTGGTAAGCACAAGTCATTGCATTTTACCGGAGGCTGCAGGAGGATGGAAAAGGACATTTCCTTTTCCCTTTCCCTTCTGCGACGCCCAATTTCTCTTTTTCTCCTGGGGTTTGGTTTGTTCTTGAGTCCTTTGGGAACGAAAAAAACTTTTAACTTTCTGCTTTTTCTTTTTGATAGGGAAAGACTTTTATCAGCTGTTCTATCTAGAACTGCATCTAAGTTAGGACCAAAAAGCAAGTCCCCCAGGAACGGTATCCCACACAGCTTGTTTTTGGATGCCGCGTCCCCCAGCCAAGTTTAAAACCACAGAGCCCTTCTGGCCGAGTTAGCTAGGGCAGCAGATCTAGCTGTCATTTTAATTGATTCCGCTGATGCATCAGATATAAGTGCAACAGCAGCAGACAGAGTCGAGAATGAATCCAAAATTTCTTGTTTCGGTGAGTCTGCTGAGATACGGGCCTTAAGTTGATCTAACCAGAACTCCATATTCCTGGATACCACTGTAGTTGCCATCGCAGGTTTAAGATTTCCCATGATGGATTGCCATGCTCTTTTTAGTAGCTGGTCCATCCTCTTATCCATGGGATCTCTTAACACCCCCATATCCTCGAATGCCCAATCTGTTGACCTCGAGACCTGGGAGAATGCAGCATCTAGTTTGGGGCTTTTGTTCCAAACCGCCGTTGGATCTTCATCAAAAGGGAAATGCCTTTTCAAGGCTTTGGGAAAGAAAGGCTCTCTCTCTGGATCTGCCCACTCTTTTTTAATAGTCTCAGAAATAACTGAGTGTACTTGGAAATTGCGATTTTTGTGTTTGCTGAGCCCTGCATACATTTTATCATGCAGAGATAACTCCTTTCTTTCCTCTTCCAGACCCAGTGTGGTATAGATTGCTTTTAACTGGCCATCTAC
The DNA here is from genome assembly GCF_042186555.1 of Aquarana catesbeiana. Taxonomy (NCBI): domain Eukaryota; kingdom Metazoa; phylum Chordata; class Amphibia; order Anura; family Ranidae; genus Aquarana; species Aquarana catesbeiana. The sequence goes on from NC_133325.1 coordinate 754,217,389, forward strand.
CTGTTCTAAAGACAATTTAAATTTTGAAGGTAAATTTTCTTCTTCCTCCCCCTCATCAGAATCCTCCAATTGAGAGGGGGAATGTCCCTCTGGGGTAGGAGATGCCTCAGTCTCCACCGTCGGGACTAGAAGTGAGCTTTGAGAGGACTGTGAGGTAGTAGGCTGACTCAGGGATGGGTTTGCTAGCGAAGAGCAAAATGATTGGATAGTCGCATCAAGTTCTTTTTTAGCAGATGCAATCAAGTCACTGCAAGCGGAAGAAGCTTCTTCTTTAACTAGCAAATCAATACAGGCTTGACATAACGTCTTCTTCCATTCTTCAGGTAGTTTGGATTTACATGAAGGGCATTTCCTTTTTGCCACTGGATCAGAGCTCTTGGCCTGCCATAAGACAAAAAGAAGAAACCATCCCAGTGAGACATGTTCTTTTTCCAAGGATGCTCACCACAGGTGCACAGTAAGAACTAAACTGCCTCATGTGCCCAGACAGGCCCCTGCCACCGGGGGGGGGGGGGGGGGGGGGAGATATAGAGAGAGAGCCCCACAGTACAAGGAGGACAGTATACAACCTGGGCCTTGCTGGTGCCTGTCCCACTCGCTGCCGCTATCGATTCCATCGAGGAGCGCTTGCTGTGTTGTGTGGCTATAACGCCGGTTCCAGACTTCAATAGCGCCAATGCACCAGACCGGAACCGCTAAATAAGCACCAGCCCCGTTCCTTCCCTTTCCCTCTGCGAATTCCGGCGGAAATTACGCCGTACGCCTGTTCCATGGACGCCGCCCCCTTCCCGGATGCCTCACTTCCGGCGGATGGAGCCCCGCTGCCATCCCCAAGATGGCGGCGGTGAAATAAGCAACAGGCGGTGGACCGGAGTAAAAAACATAATAAACGGCCACCGCCTGCCTTACCGCCACCTAGGAGCGGTGCCCACGACAGTCAGACTCACCCTGAGCCCAGATGAAGAGGGAGAGGGAGCCCAGCCAGCAGCACCTAACCTCAGCTGTGGAATGGGAGGAACAGCTCTCATGAGGTAAAAAAAGCATTTGGTGAAAACACAGGAAACCTGAGCTCCCAGGACAGCACCTGAGAGCCCTGACTTCCCCACGAAGTGTTCCCTCTGGAGGAAACACAAAAACTGACAATGTGTGGAAAGGAGCCTCCTTTTAAACTTTGGTGGAAGAGGCGTTTCCTGTTTGCAAGAGGAGGAGTCACTCTCTCAAGTGCTGTCCTGAAAGACATTTAGGGAAAACATCATTCAGCATAAAATGTATGATTTTCTTGGATAGATGCTGGAGGTTTGAAACTTCAACCAACCTAATCCATATATTTTTCAGCTATCTAAGCAGCGAGAGCTCTAATACACCTGCTATAGGGTGGTCACGAATTATAAAAAAGGTGCAGCTCTCAGCATTGCAGTTACCAGGGGATACAAAAAAAGCACCAAAGGCATGCCACAGCACAAGAACTGCCTGACAAGCTTACACAGAGACACAGACTCCATAGATAATCATTACCATTTTTCAAAGTCCCCAATGCATGGCTCCATTGGTGTATCAGAAGACAATAGGCTCTCTCCATGGCTCAGTAACGCATACAACAGGGAGATTCCAAACTAGAGAGACAAGCAAAAACAAACATTTCCATAGCTGCGAGGGAATTTCACATCGATAATCTATAAAATCAAGGCTGATTCAGTGTAAGTGAACTAAAAAAAAAAAAAAATCAATACAGAAAAACGACAATCATTTAAAATTAATGTAAAAGGCAAACTTTTTTGTTTTAGAAAAAGTGAGAAAGGCTTGGAAACTTTTTGTATTGCCATCCATATCCCTACAGTAGAGATGGACCACTATTTGTCCCAGGGACCATTCTCAACAAAACAAAAAATGAGAAAGTTCTAAATTTTATACAGTTGACAAATAAGCAACAGGTAGGGGAAAATCTTGCAATGGTGACATCTTAGACATTTGTCACTAGAGTAAAATTTCTTCCCTGCCGCTCCATCCCACCCACTCTTTCCCCCTCACTTTTTGTATCAGAAGCAACAGACAGTCAATTTCTCCAGCAGGGACACAGAAAACATACAAGGGTTTTAACTTTATATCCCCTCCCTCAAAAAACAGAAAAAAAATACACCCTTTATAATAATAAGGGGTGTAATAATAAGCAGTTACTTGCTACAGCAATGAAAAAAAGAATGCTGGGATATGCTCTACAGGTCAGAGGGAGATTTGGATTAAAAAGTGAACAACATGAATCATTTGTGATGCCTGACTACACAGTCCAAATGGCTAGCCGAGAGAAGATGGCGTCACACTTTCACATTAAGCCTTTACGGTTTGAGCTATACAATACATAAAACACAAGTATGGGACTTTGAGTGAGGCAGGCTGTAACACAATGTAGAAGTACATCCATTAACAAAGATGCACCAGTATCGCTCAGGTTGAATTTTTAATGGGATGTAAGTTTGTGGATCAGACCATCTAAATATTTTTTGTACACAACGTTCTCATAACATAGGTTCTTATTTAGACCATTTTATAATTTTTACAAACACTCTAGCATCCGCTCCTGATGAGTCGGATTATCGATGAAACGCATCAAGCTTCAAAGGATGCAGTCCTCATTTTTTAACAATTGGTCATACTGACACCTTATTTCTGTACAACATATTATTTTATCATATTCATGTATTTGTACATTTGCTCCAAATGTTTTATACTATTGTCTTATTTATGTACTATTTTTCAAGTTTAGTTTCCTTGACACTTATGTTTTGCATGCTTTGAGCATTTACCCTTCATGCACATTGCTATGCATCTTTTTTACCCTTGTTAATAAATGGATATACTTCTACATTTTGTTAAAGCCTGCCTCACTTAAAGTCCCATACTTTTATTTTATGTATCCAGATTAGGGATGGAGGCAATCCCCCCTTTTGCACCTCATTTAAAGTCCCAGTAATATATTATATTTATATATATAATACCTCATATGTTGTATAGTTACAAGGAGAGGGGAAATATATATATTTCCCCTCTCCTTGTAACTATACAACATATGAGGTGTTACAGTAATTGAAGCATGTGCAAAAGTTGATTGCCAGAGAAATACTCAAGTACCTGGTTCTGGAATGCCAATCTAAGCGGCAAATCTGGGCTCTCTGGCAAAGGTGTAGTAAGTTCTTGGATTACTCGGATCAACTCAGTAAATGGTAGTTCATTAACTATAGATGTTAGAGGTCCGTAGAGAACTGGAAGGGACTACAAAAACAGAAAGAATTAACTCAAAATCACAATAACCATTCCAGCAATAAACACTTGTAAAGCGTTTAGGGAGGTAGAGTTTCCCTTTAAGAGGGGCAACACCTTAGAAGTGGAGTGATCATGTGATTTTCCCTTTATATAGTGGCAGGGGTTTGTGTCAGGGAAGGGTGACAGAAAGGAGAAGAGCTGAGGGGCTCTAGTGTACTCTCCCCTTTGGGAAACTTAGCCAGTAGTTTTTGGTAACCAAGTTTTGGATTGTAATTGGGTGGGAGTACCAACTTGCTCACCCACTGTTTTGAAAGATGTATTGGTCCATGAGAATGAGGTGTTCAATTAAACCATAATTTGGAACGGTTACTACATCTTAAGGCCTATATGCCTATACTGACAAATAAAAGAAACTACTTGTGGAACGATTCTTCTGTAAAAATGTCCTACTGAGGGTGAAATGTTAAGTTCAGCCATTGCCCGGGTAAAGAGTTGTGTGCTTACTTCAAGCCTGGTCAGCTCTTATTGGGTGGTGGAGGGAAAGGAGTCTCCCTCCCTGATGCTGAGAGAAATCTTGTGCATCATATGGCCTGACCCCCTCCCCCCGTCCCATAGGCCCTGCGACCCTGGCTTTGTGTGCCACTCAAGCTCACTGAAACGGGGTATGGATCCCAAGCATCCACCGCTGGGAGTGCCGGCATAGGCAGGAGCTCGTCCCAGCTCCTACAAATCAATGCCAGTTAAGGACTCCCTGAAGCCACACATCCCTGTAGTCCCTATACAGGGTGTATGAATGGCAACCCTAAGTGGTCAGTTAGGCTTCTGGAGCTTCTATTCGAACCAGGTGTCAACTATAGGCCTATGTGTGAGTAGTCCAGGCATGAAGGAGTTAATGTCTGCAATGACCAGGATGCAGCAGATGAGAGGTCTAAGACTGATATTGATGCACGAGACAGTTTATGGTTTGGACTGAATATGTGCAATAGGATATGAGAGCCAGACCCTGTATATCAAGGTGGTACTCAGCTGCATGTCAGTCATGTGGAACAAAGTTTGGGACCTGCCTTACATGGAGGGGGGGGGGGGGGGGACAGGACTGAAACCCTTTCCCTGGGCAACTTGTCCTTTTTCAGTAGATGACCGCCAGTAACGGCCACAAACTAGGTGCCACCTACTAATTAAATCTTTATACAAGTCTTTTTTAGCATCTAGTTGTATTTACTTTATGCAACTACCTCATAAAAAAGGTACCCAAAGAAAACTGCACAAAATTTAAGTTTGATCAGCATATCTATGGACATTTTGCTTGAATTAATATCCTTGGCCTACATGGCACCTTGTAACTAGGGTAAGTTCCCAGCAGAGCCATTCAAGTCCCTGTTTGGGATAGCGTTCCTCTTATCTGTACACAAAAGTGGATAATGGGGAGCCATTGCATGACTTCTATTGGAAAAGAAAACTCGTACCTTTTTCCGATAATCCCCATTTTTAGTACTTGTGCAGACAGCATCATAGTAATGCTATAACACCCCTTAAGACCACCATTTTTACCTTTTCAGTGGTGTCATTCTTTATGAGGTAGGACAAATGCTGTACAACAGTCAAAAGGATTTCCACTGTCTGTTCGCTGTGGAGGAACTGGAGGAGCCGAGCGACCAACTTCTTGCCCTTCCCAACTTGCAGAATTTGCAGAAACTCATCCTCTGACTCACTAAAGAAAATTAAGTTGATTAAATTGTGTGATATGTGAGCGCTGAACAGAGGCTTACCTATACTACACTCAGTAATTACTGAAATACATTTTTAGGACCCCCTAAACGAAAAATTACAACCCCTGGCAAAAATCATGGAATCACCAGTCCCTGAGGATGTTCCTTCAGTTGTTTATTGTTGTAGAAAAAAAGCAGATCACAGACATGGCCAAAAGCTAAAGGCATTTCAAATGTCAACTTTCTGGCTTTAAGAAACACTAAAAGAAATCAAGAAAAATAATTGTGGTGGCCAGTAACAGTTAGATTTATAGAACAAGCACAGGGAATAAATGATGGAATCACTCAATTCTGAGTAAAAAATTATGGAATCACCCTGTAAATTTTCATTACAAACACTAACACCTGCATCAGATTAAATCTGCTTGTTAGTATGTAGGTAAAAAGGAGTGATCACACCTTGGAGAGCTGTTGCAACAAGTGGACTGACATGAAGCATGGCTCCAACACCAGAGATGTCAATTGAAAAAAAAGGAGAGGATTATCAAACTCCTTAAAGAGGGTAAATCATCACGCAGTGTTGCACAAAATGTTGGTTGTTTAGTCGGCTGTGTCTAAAACATGGACCAAATACAAACAACATGGGAAGGTGGTTAAAGGCATACTGGTAGACCAAGGAAGACATCAAAGCGTCAAGACAGAAATCTCAATTTCTCATAAACCATCAAAGTACACGATATGGGGACAGCGCACCAAAGAGTATGAACGTGGGCAATCACCAGATCGCATAGGACATTTGAGTACACAAATTTTGGACACTGATGGACCTTTAAAAACCTATAAAAGTGGTGATATCAGATTGTCAATGGTTTCACAAATTTTGAGGTTTGTATGATGTTTTCGGACAAAGTGAACATCTAGCGCTCATTCATTTTGGCTTATGAAACTTACCAAGTTAAGACAACAGGACATAAACACCACATGTATTTAACAAAACATGCAAATTAAGTAGTGTTTTCCCCCCTCTTCCACATGTTTGGAAAGAGCAGCACACATTAGTTATGGTCATGTACTCTGGGATTTGAAGCATACATTAAGCACAGTCCATTTCAGGAGCAAGGGAGGGTGGCTATGTTCATACATAGTGAGACCATGGAGAACAAAGGTAGCCACCCTCTAACAGAAAGCTCGATCCCAGAAGAAAAAAAAAATTTACGTGGAGATTTGAAGGAGGCCGAGACCAACAACTGAGTTTTAAACAAGAGCTTGGTATCACTTTTAAGGCATTCTTAGAATCCCCTGTAATTGTCAAACTAGAAAACCAGACGATTTGAAAATATGTCCAACTGTCAAGCCCAAACTTACCATAAAAAAAGGACTTTATATCAAAACTTTTATTTTTAATGAATATGAAATGAAAAGAAAAAAAAAAAAAAAAAAAAGTAATAAAAAGTTAAGTATAACTAAAAAGGCAAAACTTTTTCAGTTCTGGAGAGAGGGGAGAGTAATAAGAATACCTGTCAGATTTTTATTTCTGTCTGAGCCCCGGTTATGGAGATTCATCCTCTCCATTTGTCCTGTTTACCATTAAAAGTGAAAGTAAATCCTATATTTTGGGCTGTACCAAGAAAGGCAACAGAAGAGACATTTTCAAATAGGAACACTAAATTTGGTGACCCAGGGGTCCCCAAGAAATTCCTTTTATTTGCAGGGATTTCCTCTCACTTCTGGTTTTAGTTATGGGACAGGAAGTGAAAGTAAAATTCTCCAATGGGGAAAGGAGGAAAAGAAACCTTACAACCCTCCCTTATGCTATCAAACACACACACCCCACACAGAAAATTATATTATACTTACCTCAATTTTCTTTTCCTGATGCCTATCCATGGCAGCATACTGAAGCTACTACATGTATGCTGTCATGAAGACACCTAAGCAAGCAAATCACCAAAAAGAAATGTACAGCTTTGCTAAAAAAGCAAATGTTCCAAAAAGTTATGCTTTTACACACAAGATAATCTATTTGTCAAAACAATGCCTTGGAATACCAAGACTCCAAGACTGGATCATCCGCCTGACTAGGAGCAAAAAAGTCCACTCAGCCTACATAAAAACTTAAAAAGTGGGTTCATGAGACAAATTGTCCAAAGCAAATTTATACTCCCATAAAACACTGTATAAAAATAATAACTGTGCAAAAATGCAGTAATATTGCACTTTGAAAAAGAAAGTTTGGAAATCCCACTCACTCTTCACAGCTGCACACTCCAATCTTCAGCGCTTCATAGATGCTTTGAACTTTGTAGCTCTGTTTTTGTTGGTAGCGGATGTGTTGGTCTTCAGGCATATGATGCATTTTTCTCTCAGTCTCTTCAACCTCCAGCAATTTAACGAAGAGCTAAAACCCAGACAAAAAGAACCTTTCTATCAGACATATGCAAGGGAGAGACTGGTGCCATGAAAGTCAGCTAAAACATCATTTTATGATTGCAGGTGAACAGTCAAAAAAGAAAATGCATTTTGGCCATCAGGCCTTAATCATGGCTAACAAATAAGCGACACAAAGCAGCTTAAATAGCGTAGACTAAATCATGTCAACCCCAAGGGCCACATGACTCAAAAAAAGGGGTAGCCACAAATATCAGAATATCAGAACAAAAAAAAAAAAAAAAAAAGGGATCACACACAAAAACATGTTTCTGCCAAAGCTAACCTTCAAAAGGCTTAGAAAGATAGAAAAGGGTGACAGAAAAGAGACCAAGGGGTTTATAGAGTCTGCCACTTTTTTTTTTTTTTAATTATGTGAGTTTTTTACTCTGTTTTGTGTAGGTTTGTTCCAAAGATGTCTGAATCCACTTATTGTTAACTGACTCACTACTTCTGCTGGAAGTCTGTTCCAAACATTGACTACTCTTGCTTCTCTGCATGCTGATTTAATAGCTTATATATAAAGTCATGACACAACAATCATGCACATTAGGAGCGGACTTCATTTGCTGCATGTCAGTGATCCAAAAGTCAAGGTGATGGTAGTTCTAGAACTACAAGCCGTAGTCGGCTGTCGGGTACTTGTAGTTCATTCATTCACAAAAGTCAGAGTGAATGAAAAACAAAAAACATTTAATAATGTAAAAAAGCCCACGAGTGGCTGTAGTAGGGAGAACAGGTTACATGTTCCACCCTAAAGACGAATCGAACATGCAACATGTTCCCAGAAGGTGAACTTATCCTTTAAAGTGGTTGTAAACCCTTACATATACCAAGTAAAAGAAGAAAAAACAGGCGAAGTGTAGACCTTATAACAATTTATGGCAGGAAACAAAGAATGAAAAACTCACATGAAGGTAGTTTAAAGGAGGCACATCCCTAAAAGCTGTCTCTTCCCTTACTATACCATCCAGGTGGCCAGAACAGCCTCACGAGTGGTGGAGACAGCTGCAGCATGAGCTTATGAAGCCCCTATGCCTCCAGACGTTTCTGGTGTGACGTCCTGTTAATGTGCCTGCTTTAAAACTACCTTCATGCTGGTTTTCTCTTCTTTCGCATGTCTTGGAGGTTGCGTCTACTCCCCCTTACAAGGTCAGCCCTGAATCTGTGAACTTCACACAAGAAGTGGCATACAAGAAGCAATATTCAAGGACTATTGCTACCATTGTGTAAGACTTTATATAACATTTGGAATGTTTTTTACTAGTGGTGAAATAGTGGAATAATTATATTAGACATGTTTATCTGCAGCCAGTTTTCCTGTAGAGCCTTCTAACCCCCCTTAACCCCCCCCCAAAAAAAAAAAAAAAAACAGATCAAAAGGTTTTACCTTTGAAATAATTTTTTCGGTAAAGCACACAAAGTTACAGTATAGCACAGTAACTTTTTAAATTACTTTTCAAGTTTTATAAGCTTGACCTGCCAACTCCTTATCTTAGAGATTTTTACTTTAGCCACAAGTGGGAGCAAACACTACCATTCATAATCACTTAACCCATTTACCCTCTTTACCCATTTTACCCATTTTAATTAGCTGGGATGATGCAATTGCTGTGCATAAGGTCATTCACCTCAGCACCAAAGCAAGCTGACAAAGTACACCGAGGCTGTGCAGGCTCATTTTTTTATTTTTCTAAATTAATTTATGACAGAACACATTTAAATAAGGCATTTAGACATAGGCCCCTGTAATGAGACCTGCACTCTTGGAGAAGCTGCAATGCAGAGTGGCAGATGGTGCCAGGAAACATTTACTCCCATTGTCCTCCCGTTATGTGGCTTTACTCCTACTGGCCAAATTCTGGCCCCCCCCAAACAGTGTTAAAGACAAAGAACTGGCCCTTTAAATGCTTGAGAATTTTGACTGTCCTAAAAATGTCAACTTTTTAGGAAGCATCACTTATGTTCCAGCTCCTCTCCTCCTGCTACTATGAAACAGCTGTCAAAAAGAAAGCCAATAATTGATGTGCATTACACAGCAGAAGTGGCTGTGAAATAGCTGCTCTGGGATAAAATGACACTTGCAGTAAGTCTGCAATTGTCATTGAGCAAACACAATGGATCAATGTATTGTGCAACTAAATTTACCATTTTATTTATATATAGATCAAAAGCTATGACCTTTGATTTTTTTTTTAAAGAAAATACTCATATATAACCCCCCCTTATTAACTCTTGTCTCCCCTTAGCTATTTTTCTTATTTACCACAAATTCTCTCAAATGTTTATGTTTGAAAAAAAAGTGCTGTATAACAAAAAAGTACATCTTTTGGTCTATAGAGCCTATTTTTTTGTAAAACAAAATTAGCCATACAAGTCTAGTGCGCCCCCCCCCCCCCCCCTCATAAAAAGATAAAGACAACATTATCGCCAAACAAGAGTTCTGGATCATTTTAAATTAGCTATCAGACTTTAGGACTATTGGAAGCTTGTAGGTGGTTTGCTGAATGCTTTTTATGCAAGATCAGCTTTAATTGTTGAGATAGGATCCAGTCACTTATGCCTGGTGTCTATACTGTCTGGTACTAAACTCAACGGGACCCTAGACTCTGTTCTGGTGAAATTGAGGTAACAAAGGGACAGCAACAGCCCGCTTTAAACCAGCAGCTCCACCGTGAGTTAATGCTAATATATATATATATATATATATAATGTAGCATTAACTCACGGTGGAGCTGCTGGTTTAAAGCGGGCTGTTGCTGTCCCTTTGTTACTTCAATTTCACCAGAACAGAGTCTAGGGTCCCGTTGAGTTTAGTACCAGACAGTGTAGACACCAGACACTTGAGTATCTTTTGCAATGCTTTAATATAGAGTAACTGAAGGAAGTAGCAGGAAAGAGGTAGAAGAGTTGCAGGGAAGTTCAAATACCTTTTCTTGATGTAGTGTTATAAATTAGAATCTGGTAGATGAATGTACTCTCCTTTTAGAGTTGAATCTTTGCCCGGATAGGTCTCTCTCTCTCCATCTCTCTATCTCTATCCACACATACATACATACATACATACATACATACACACACACACACCTTCCTAAATCCTGCTGCACAGAACACAAATGTACACAGACTTAAACCATATAGTATAGTCAGCATTTTAAAAAGAAGAAATATTGACTAACCTTTTCAATGTGTTTGAGCACCCTGAGCCTCTGGTAACCAAGAGCTTTCATATCCTGAAAGAAGGAAAAAAAAAATATAGCAAAAAGATAAATACAAAAGTCATGTGCATATTAACGGCTAGTGTATACAAGTATTCAGATGCATGGGACGAGTTTTCCATGCATTCACACTGATCAAGTATTTTAAAGTCCTAAATTAAAGTGCATCATTCTAAACCCAAGAACAAACCTTTATGCTTGACAAGTTATTAACCGCTTGCTGTCCAGCTTACGCAAATTAAATGTCCTGCTCAGCAATCACATATACCAAGATCATGGATGCAGGTGATTGGCTTTCCAGTAAAAAGATTTGAGCGGCTTTACATCCACCCAGTCACTTTTACTTCGAAGGGGTCCCAACATTACTGGGCTCTATCATTCCACCTGGGAAAGCCAGAGACTGCTGTAAGCAGTCGGGTCAGCTGCACACAGAGGAGGAACATCTGTTGCACCCCCCCCCCCTTTCTGATGAATAAAGCTGGAAACCATGAGGATATTTCATCACTTACAGTTTCAGTGATGTGTCTACCTGGCTGGTACAGCCACAATCTATTTGATCAAATGCTTTGAAGAGCAGGGGGAAGTATTGCGGGATCTAATAGGCCCCTGTCTCAAAGATCTCTGCCCAAGGGGCTACATTGCTGACTTTGTTATAGACAAGGGGCTTTTCACACACTGCTAGAAATAAAGTATTAGAATAAATGCGGTGGGGAAAAAAAAAACAAACAAAAAAAAAATTAAATGCAACCCTGTCCCCATGTTCGCAGGAAATTGCAAGCGCACACGCCACGCATATGTAAACAACGATTGCAAAACATGTGCAGTATTGCAATAATTCTAGTGCCACGCTACAAAGGCTTTTAAAACTTCCCCTATGGACAATTTTAGGTACCACAGTTCGTCGCCATTTTACAGACATGCTCAAATTTTAAATCTCGACATGTCCGGAATCCATTTACTCGACGCAACTTTTTCCCCCCAAAAAATGGGCGTTTTATTACCCCTCTGTGCATAAGTATTTTTCCTAAAAATTTGTTGCATTTGATAAAAGACGGCTGAATAAATATTGTGCGACAAAAAAAAAAATAAAAAAATAAAATATTGCAACAGCCACCATTTGATTCTTCAGGGTCTCGACTTTCAGAAAATATAATGTAGCAATAACTCTCGGTGGAGCTGCTGGTTTAAGCGGGCTTGTTACCTTCACTCTCCTTCCCTCTGTTTCACCGTCACCGGGTCTAGGGTTCCGTTGAGTTTACCTCCAGATGATACAAGCACCAACACTTGAGTATGTTTTCAATGCTTTATTGAACAATTAACGAAGGAAGTAGCAGGAAAGAGGCAGAAGGGAAACCGCAGGGAAAACTCAAATACCTTTCTGTAGGATTCTTGACAAATGTCCTTTGGAGTTGAATATTACAGTGGAATGCGCTCCCCTCGTGGGACACACTCTTTGCTCGCCTGGATAGGCCTCTCTCACTTGCCTAGCAGCCAGTACGTAGCACGAACAAAAGTCTCTACCACAGACTTGCTTGGAATAAACCCGTACGATGCTCTGCCACAGGATGTATTGGTTTTGTGGTGAATGTCAGTCACAGTGCTTGAACCTTTAAGCCAAACCCGGCAACACTATGCTGTAAAGTTACTTTACTGTCCTCCAACCGAGTCACCAGGCCCCTCTCCAGACCAGCACTCTGCATGATCCTTCCATGACGGGTCCTCCCCTGGGATCTCCTCGGTTGTCCAGCTTCTTCACTCTGGATAGACAGCTCAGGACCATTCCTCGGCTGCTGTGGTAGACCTCAGACAAGCTTCTGGGCCCACCCATGCGCCGCGGGCCTCCGGAACGGAGGACCACGAGGTAGCACTCTAACGCATACCTGTCGGCCAGGAGGGCCAGCAGGTGGCTGTAAAAAAACGACTAAAACATGGCGTCTGTCCCATAAATACCCTCTCCCAGAATCCCACTCGGAGGACCACCTCCACCGAGTTGTCTCCGGGACAGAAGAGCACCCATACGCTTTGACACAATGCCTTTCCAACACTAGTCGATAGTAACGACACCCACCGGCCCAGTAAGGAAACACATGCAACGTCAGCCAAGCTGGAACAGAGGCAAATCTAACTTCCCCTAATGAGCAATTTACTAAATTTACCTATCAGATGGTAGATCGCAAATCTACCAGCGCTACATAATATTTGGGGGTTCCATGTTATTTTCCAGCAAAAAAAAAAAATGCTGATTTTCAAAATGTATGCGAAAACTGTAGGCAAACCTTTATATAAATCACACTTAAAGACCTTGTTGCCAGACTAATCCTTTCAAACAATCTTGCCATAATGTGCATTTTAAACATGTCATTTACCTGTTAAAGCCTCCCTTGCCCAGACATCCAAAGCCTTAAAGAGGGAGTCCACCTAAACCGCCTAAAAAAAAAAAATATATATTAAATGCCAGCAGCTACAAATACTGCAGCTGCTGACTTTTAATAAATGGCCACTTACCTGTCCCAGGGTCCAGCGATGTCTGCAGCCGACGCCGAGAACCCGCTCGGTTCTCGGCAGCTGCCGCCGCCATCCTAGGTGAGGGAATCAGGAAGTGAAGCGTTGCGGCTTCACTTCCCGGTTCCCTACTGCGCATGCGCGAGTCGCGATGTGCATCGTAACTGGTCCCCGCTATCTCCTGGGACCTGTGTTTTTCCCAGGAGACAGCGCGGAGGGACAGGAAAAGGCATAGACTCCCATGGAAGTCTATGCCGGAAGTGGGTGCAAATACCTGTCTTAGACAGGTATCTTCACCCCCCTCCCCCCTGAAAGGTGCCAAATGTGACACCAGAGGGGGGGAGGGTTCCGAAAAGCGGAAGTTCCATTTTTGTGTGGAACTCCGCTTTAAGAATAGATTGCTTTTAGCCATACATGTGTAGCATTCAAACAAGCAGCAGTAAAAACACAACCACTATATAGGTCTGCCCTCAACCCTAAACCTATGGAAAATACATAGAATTAAACTAAATTAAAAAAATAAATAAATAAAATACATTTTGTAAGGATTCTGGAGCAGTGCAACAGAATATTGGTATTAAAAAAAAAAAAAAAAAAAAAAAAAAACACACCATAACAAAAGAAATGAGTAGATCGTTTTCAGAATGGCACAGATAGCAGCTCGTTTTTGCTTACTTTTACAAAGGACGTCAGTAAAAACATTTCAAACAAATCTAATACTTGCCTCATCTGGCATTACATGGGAAATGGCATCTATAGCCCTCCTGGGGCTATAGCAGGTTGAAACTGCCACCTGTCCAAGAGACCCTTCGAAGTGAACCACTAAAAGTAAAAAAATTAAAAGCCATGGATAAACTTTCAAATGTACAAGCAAAATCTCTTTTAGCTGTCTTTTTGGCTATCAGACACTTGTAAACCCAAAAACAAAAAAGGAATATATTGTGCCATACAATGTATACAAAAGATACGAGATTGTATGTATTAGATGTATTTTGTATTTTATACAAAAGATACGCTGCGCCAAGGTGAAAATATTATTCTGGAGATTATTAATGCATATGCGGTATACTGAAAATACAGCATAAGCGGCTTATCCAGCCACAGCAAGGCACAAAGGAGATAGAGATATATATAGATATAGATATAGATATACTCCTTCAATAAAAATCAATGTGTCACAGTAGTGTCTTCTGCCCCACTTAAAATCACTCCCCCCCCCCCTCACAGTAATATCCTTTACCACCCCCACACACAGTATTGTCCTTTAATCCCCCCCAAACATGGTAGCATCCTCTGACCCCACCATCAACAGTAGCGTCCTGTGCCTTACCACTGTAGTGCCCTCTGCCGCCCCCCCCCATAGCAGGGTCCTCTGCCCTCTTCCACAGTAGTGTCCTCTGCTACCCCACAGTAGTGTTCTCTCCCTCACCCCCAATAGCAGTGTCCTCTGCACCCCCAATAGTGTCCTCTATAGTGATTTCCTCTGTCGCCCCCCCAAAGTGTTGACAGCTCACAGCTGTAGATAGCTCTCTCCTACCTTACAGCGGCTGTACATCAGCAGAGTGAGAGGCAGCACAGTGCTGGATAGAAAGCGGGACTGGGAGCTGGTTTAGTTAACCTCTTATGTTAACAATCCGATGATTGGTTGGCAAAACCGCCTAGCAACCAATCACCTGTTGGTTAACTTGCAAAGTTAACTAAAGCAGCTGCCATGCTCCCGCCCTCCATCCAGCCAGCACAGTTATGCCTCACTCCGCTCTGCACACAGTCCTGATCGTGATCTGTTGGCTTCCCACAATTGACAGGTAGATTGCAATTAATGGGTTGCCAACCCTGACACATGTCCGTTTACACTCACCTCTCGATAGAGAATCGGAGGTTCCGCAAAAAAATAAATAAATAAAACACCAGACAGGCGGAATGGATCAGACCACTCATGTGAAAGGGGCCCAAGTAAGGCTAAAATTTAGTTTTTGGCTGTGCTGTACTCAGTGGAGTAGCAATCTGTTTTTGGTCTGATCAGGTTTCCCTAAGCTTGGTCATTGATTGCTCCTGCCTGTCTCTCGAAGAAGCTTCCAGAAATCGCTCAGAGGGTCAACCACTGACGTTATGAATATTTATCTGGCCTTTACCAAACCTGAAAGGAGGCACCCATAAGGTGGCTGGAGAGAGGATAAAATGTTTGGGAAGCCTGTTAAGCATTCATATCCTGGGGCTGTTGCACCTGGGATGCAGCCTGTACATTGGAGTTGCTATTTGGGCCTTAGCATGTGCTTGGCTGAGGACCTAAAGGAGATCTGATTGAGACCCTCTTGCTGGGGGGTATCACCCGCAGAGACCGATCTGGAGAGGGATCCTTTACTTCCTCTCTGAAGAATGTCACATGGAGTCTGGGTGGCAGACCTTGGGCTTGGAGTAAGACTTTGCATATGGATCCCAGGTGTGCACGTGCTGGGTGATCTAAGTGCCAGAGATTGCTTTAAGGCAGGGGTCTCAAACTGGCAGCCCTCCAGCTGTTGCAAAACTACAAGTCCCATGAGGCATTGCAAGGCTGACAGTTACAAACATGACTCCCACAGACAGGCATGATGGGACTTTTAGTTCCGCAACAGCTGGAGGTCCGCCAGTTTAAGACCCCTGCTTTAAGGACTGGGACTGCTTGCATAGAGTTACAGATTAGCTGGCCAATCCCTCCTACCCCAGCAGCAAAGGCTGTTACAAGGGGATTTTGTCTAAAGTTTATACTCCTGACAATTCCTCTTGACGTTTTTGGAGTATCCTGCACCCTAGCCCACTCTTGATTGCTGCAATAAAATTACAAAAGCATCCCCAATAATGAGGCAGTGTTATCGGTGTGTATGGAACTGTGACAGGCTCTGAACTAGCAAGGAAAACCCGAGTTCTCACCGCAGGAACCCCCTTATGGGGGAGGGGTGGCGCAAGTGGCACACAAAGTTAGACAAGTTTATAAGCATCATACCAGATTCATAGGTCTCTGCTTTCTGGATATACGGAGTAACAAGTTTAGGGGGATCCTTCTTTTTGCGTTCACCCAAAAATTCTTCCTCGGCCAACCGCCGCTCCAGTCTCTCATAGTAGGTCTGCATCCGAAAAAAAAAGTTCCAAGATTTTAACCACTTCTTCTATTTTGCTATGTGGGCATTTGTAAGAAGACCATAGCAGGTCACAGATTTTTTTTTTTTTTTTTTTTTTATTAACGTAGATCTAAACCCCAAAAAATGTTCTAAATAAATTGCAGTTAATCAGTCCTTTGATGTAATGGCTGAATTTACTTTAAAAAAGGATAAGTTCACACCTTTTAACAAAAAAAAAAAAAAAAAAAAAAATGCACTTTTTTTGCAGGTAAAAAAAATATGCATTTACTATTTTGTTTTAGGAGCCTGGATAGCATTGCACCAGCTAGTGCCATGTAGGTTTCCTGCAGACTGTCAGTGTAAGCTACAGGGGTGTTGCTGGGTGGAAAAAAAGACCAGGGGCTTCAGCCCTCAGGTATTCTTGAAAACCCCTCCCAAATTTTAAAGTCCAGCTCAAGCATGGCATCATTAGGGGGGGTAGGCTCACTTGCTGGTTGCTGCCTGGCTGGGCTGTGGCCTGTTCGTGTTGTCCGGTGGGCCTCAGTGACAGCACAGAAGTCTGGGCTGAGGGCTCACTTGAGCTGGCTGTGGAGTGTGAACTAGACATGTGCGATTCTTTTAGTTCCAAATTCGTTTAACGAATTTAGACAAATTCGTTAATGCAGAAATTCGAAAATCCAAAAAAAGAATGAAAATCCGAAAATTCAAAAGAACGAAAATCAGAAAACAAAAATCAAAAACATTTTAAAAAACCTGAAAACCTGAAATGGCTAATAACTTAAAGGGGTTGTAAAGGCATTTTAAAAAATAAACAAACATGTTATACTTGATTCCACTGTGCAGCTCGTTTTGCACAGAGTGGCCCCGAGCCTGGTCTTCTGGGGTCCCTCAGTGGCTGTCTCAGCTCCTCCCCGCAAGAACTAACCACCTTCATGCGAGCTCTCTCGCATGGTGGTTAGTTCTTGCGGGCACGCTCCCATGATACAGCCGGCGGCTATAGCCGCTCACTGTATCACTCGGCCCCGTACCGCGTCATTGGATGTGATTGACAGCAGCGCGAGCCAATGGCTGCGCTGCTGTCAATCCATCCAATAAACGGCGAACGGCTGACGGGAGAAGAGGACAACGGGGGCGAGCGCAGCAGGTGAACGGGCTCAGGTAAGTAAAACGGGGGGGGGGGGCGGTATTATCAGATGTTTTTTCACCTCAATGCACAGTATGCATTAAGATAAAAAAAAAAAACGCAAACCTTTACAACCCCTTTAACTATTACTAACTATTAAATATTGGGAATTGGACTTTCCTTTCAAAATTTGGCTTTTAGTGAACGTAACGAATATGAATTTATCTGAAGTTACGAATTATTCGAAATAACGAATGCCATATCTAAACGAATGGAACGTAACAAACACTAATAAATCATAATAAAAATGTATTGTAAACAGCATTGTATCCTCTATTAAACCAACATGAAAATAGTGAACCCAATAGTGGCGCTGAAAAACTAATAAAATATAAATAAAACCAAAATGTGTAACATAACATATGTAAATATAGAGTAATGTTTTAAGTGTTCACCACACCGTCTGAAAAGTAATCAATATCAAACTTATTAATTTGCAACAAGTGAAACTCCTACATAAGCAAGAGTTAACATCACACTATCAAGTGATCACAGAATTCTAATAGCAAACTTCAAAAGTGCTGAAATAATATGTGATATTACTCTAATATGACCCTGTGATAAGTGAACAAAAAGTCTTAATGTGAACAGCTCTTGTGCAAACTAAAAAGTCCTTAAAAGATAAAAACAATCCAAGGAAGTGAATCCGGTAAGTTATCTATACCTCCACCACACCTCCGTGCAAGTGATTCCACTCCCCGTAAGAAAACGCACTCACCAGCTTAATATGCCTCACACTCTCATGTTTGGCTGAAATCACTGTTAAACCACACCAAAGGGGTTATAATAATCTCCAAACTCCAGCCGTGAATTTCCAGAATTGCTTCACATGTAAATAATAAAAAAGTGCTCCACTAGTGTAATAACGTAAAACCAATTTTAATAAAATATTGCGTAATCACCATTGCACTCACATTAATCAAATTTAAACCAAGCAGAAATCTATCACAACAAAAGAAAACTTCTATGCAATTTCAAAGTGATGTATTGCGGTCGCGGCGGACCCAAGGTGCGCAGTAGCCGAAGATGCTCTCACCCACTCAGACCCGAGCTCCCACTTCCTGGTGCGGCGTCTCTTGTCACAGCGTATTACGTCACATGTTGATTGCCGTACAGCCACGCCACACATTTTGGATTTATATTTTATTAGTTTTTCAGCGCCACTATTGGGTTCACTATTTTCATGTTGGTTTAATAGAGGATACAATACTGTTTACAATTTTATCTAGTTAAAGTGGCAGCTTCAGGTATCACAGTAGTTTGATCCAGGAGTGCAGTGGTTGGAGTACAAGTATAGGAGTGCTCAGCTTGAGAACCATCAGTTTTTGTAATAAAAATGTATTTAGTTTCGTTCCATTTGTTTAGATGCGGCATTCTTTATTTTGGATAATTCGTAACTTCAGATACATTTTTATGTTCACTAACAGCCAAATTTGAAAGGAAATTCCAATACCTATAATTTAATAGCTAGCTATTAGTTATTTAGAATTTGAGATTTTCCCTCATGTTCAGATTTTCCAAATTTATGTATTCCGAATTTACAAAAAAAAAAATAAAAAAAAAAAAATAAAAAAAAAAAAAAATTTAATGAAATTATTTTTTGGCAGTGCACATGTCTAGTGTGTGCTTCTATGGCCTGTTGCTGTGCTGTCCCGCAGGCGGTGGACCGTAGCATAGAAGATGCATAGGGGAGGGCTTTAAAACAGACCCAGAGGCTGGAACTGGAGGGAGGCCACACTAAAGCCGGTGTAACCTGCCACCCGCCCCCCCCCCCAATAAATTATTCATTCGGTTTATGCCATTCTCGTTCTGGGAACTGCCTGGTGAGTGAGCAGTGATGTGTGCAAACTGCATACTATAGCCCCAGGGCCAGACTGGGAATGAAAATCAGCCCCATAGCATTATTATACCAGCCCAACAGTATAACGTCATTTTCTTGTTCATAAAAGGGAAAACCATGCATTTTAACCACCTGGCATCCGCGCTATGGCCGAATGACGGCCACAGCGCGGACCTGAATTGCTGGGAGGCTGTCATATGACGGACTCCCCTGTGCACACACTGCGCGCGCTGTGATCACCGAGTCACTGAGACTCGGGTGATCACCGATCTATGGAAGGGGCCGGTCCCGGCCCCTTACCATGTGATCAGCTGTCAGCCAATGACAGCTGATCACATGATGTAAACAAAAGATCGGTAATCATTTTTTTTTCTACTCACGCTGACAGCGTGAGTAGAAAAAAAAGCCAATCACCGGCTCAGATGTCAGGGACATTGGTCCCGAAGTGGAAGAGGCACATCTGCCTCATCAGTGCCATCTAATAGTGCCACCTAACAGTGCCCACAAGTGCCAGCTATCAATGCCCACCAGTAGTTCCAATCAGTGCCACCTAGCAGTGCTGCCTATCAGTGTAACTGATCAGTGCCCATCACTGCGGCCTCGTCAGCGTACATCAATGGAGAAAAATTATTTGTTTTAAATTTTTTTATAACAAAATATTAAAAAAAATTAAATTTTTTTTTTTTTTTTTTTTTTTTTTTAATTCAGTTTTTACATTTTTTTTAACAAAAAGTAAAAACTGCAGAGGTGATCAAATACCACCAAAAGAAAGCTCTATTTGTGGTGAAAAAATTATAAAAATTTCATATGGGTACAGTGTTGTATGACCTCGCAATTGTCATTCAAAGTGCGTCAGCGCTGAAAGCTGAAAATTGGTCTGGATAGGAGGGGGGTTTAAGTGCCCTGTAAGCAAGTGGTTAAAAGCACATTTGAAGAGTGCATTATACTGGCCAGTGCCCATCAGCTCAGCCTTACCAGTGCATGGGGAGAGGGGGGCCACTGGTTTACACAGAGCATGGATCTCCCACTTAGCAGGCGCAGCCGCAATGTCACACTAAGTCCCGCCTACTGGACCGGCTCCTACGATGGACGTCACACATCCCAGCATTCGACCAGTGCGATGTGACATCCATCATAGGAGCCGGGACTTCGTATGACTATCCTGCTATGACAGTCCAGCCCTGTACAGCCCTGGGTTCTCGGGCAACCCCAGGCCTTAATTGTCAATCAACATTACGAGCCTCAAGGCTTTTTTTGGGGGCCCGTTCAGGGCTATAGCCCAGGTCAGCGCCCCCCTCCCAACTCCACTGGTAAGCTGTCTGCCCATACATCATAAGGGCAAGCAGTTTTACACTGACCGGAAGAATCCATGAACTACCACAGCACTCAACAGCACCATAGTAGTTCACTGAGAACAACCTGAAACCTCAAAGGCTGTCGGTACTTGTTGGTCGTTGATTCTTAGGGATCTGTAAATCAATGATGCAGCTGTTTGGGCAGAGCCCCGCACTACCGCGTTCTCTTTAAATTGTGGTAGCGAGTACGGGGAGAAGATCCCCAGCTTATGGCCACAAGAAGTGGGGGGATTGGTTGGAGAGGGGGTCAGATACTAAACATGCCAATCCCCAAATATGGGTGTAACAAGTTTAGGATGGTGAATTTACCCTTTAATTTCAGTTTCCTCTCCATGAATTTTCACCCAATCCATTGTCACTTCCTAATCTAGGGTGACCATGCCTTTTCACTGCACTGTTATCTATAGATTATCAGATGCAGCCTGCACTGCAGAACACCTCTCCCTCACAATTATATAACTGAGCACTGAGGTATCTGTTGAGTACACAGGATGTAACAAGGATACTGCATACCGCTTAACATTTTGAGATGGGAATGAGGGACACCTATCAGCAAAAATATGCAGGCATAGGTCACACCCCTTGCCACGCCCCCTTAAAGGAGAAATGTACAAAAAAAAAACAAGGATTGGTTAAACCCACAAGTGCTTTTTACCACTATTCCTTTATATTGGCTTTTGGAATTGACAAATGCAGCCATTTAGAAATTGGATGAAAGGTTTAGCACTGGGAAACACGTTTTGATGGATAAAAAGTGCATTTTATACACAGCTATATAGATCAGACCAAAATGAGGGACGAATGAGGAGAAATGAGGGACAGAGGGACTTTGTTCCAAATCAGGGACAGTCCCTCGAAATTAGGGACAGTTGGGAGCTATGGATGCTGGATTCCTAGTAAGATCACCAGGCATTTTTCCATACTTGAGCCTAGCTTCACACTACTGCGATGCGATGTGATATACTGCAAATTTGATCCCTTTTTGGTCCCGTGTGAGGTGCGAATTTACTGCAATTTTACCGTGAATTTCAGGAGGCAGACAGTGAACAATCCACAGAGATGTCAACTGTGGGCTGCAAGTTTACAGCACGTTCAATTGAAGCCTATGAAGATAAAATTTGCACTGCACCATAGGAATTTGCATCGCACCTGCAGTCAACACGCACAGGACTTTTTTTTTTTTCTTGCACCAAATAAGCAACGCATAGATGTGAACCAAAGCCATGGAATACTATGCTTTTTACATGACCTGCGAATCTGTGTTCCTAAACGCATCAAACCCGCTGTAAATTCGCATCAGTGTCAAGTTGTGAACCCAGGCTGAAGGTACTTTTTTCCCCAATGATACCACCACATGTAATATTTACATTTACTTAACTCCATCCTTACCTTAAGTCTTACATTTGTACAGGCTCCTCTCTCCTGTCCTGAAATTGCTTACTCTGATTTCACTAAACACTGAGCTTTTTACAGTGTGCATTAGAAGCAAATCAAAACAGAGGCAACCTTATTTCCTGGATGGAGGACGTTCATCTAGCACTTTCTTCCTCAGCCCTTCTGTCCCTTTCATTCATTGGATTTCAGTTCTTAAAGCCCACATTAACACCTGATCATTTTGTTGTGCAATCCACAAAGCACAACAATGGGCAAGATAAAGAAACACATTCTCAATGGGCTCGTTTATACCTGAGTAACGTGTTGCTTGTAGTTTGAGTCAAAAGTACGTGAACTTCTTTAGGGCAGAATCACACATTCTGGCACCACAGACTTGAGGAGCGCCTGAAAAACACATGTTAAATAGATTTTTCAGGCAGTCCCATGAAAGTCTCTGGTGCCAAAAATACGTGACTCTACTCCTGCACTAGAAGTCGTATGTACTGTAAAACCGTGTGAAGAATTCATGTATAAAACATGCAAAAAAAAAAAAAAAAAAAAAGGGCCTCTAAAACCTTGCTATACTCACTTAAGGTGTGAATAGTGTCTTAATCATGAAGGCTCAGCATCAAGTGTGTCGGCAGGGCCAGCTCTGATACCAATCTTGAAGGCAGCTCACAGTGTCAAAGACCGTTTATTTATATTGGTTTTTCAGTAGTGTAAATCAAGAAACACTATTGCTTGCAGAGCACAAATGCATAGCTCCCAACTGTCCCCGATTTGGAGCAATGTCCCTCATTCGTCCCTAATTTTGGTCTGATCTATATAGATGTATATAAAATACACTTTATATCTTTCAAAAAGTGTTTTCCAGTGCTAAACCTTTCATCTGATTTCTAAATTGCTGCATTTGTAAATTCTAAAAGCCAATATAAAAGGAATAGTAGTGGTAAAAAAAAAAGCACTTTTGGGTTCAACCAATCTTTTTTTTTTTTTTTTGCACAATTCTCCTTTAAAAAAGGGGTGTGTCCTATACCTGCATACTTCTGCCGATAGGTGTCCCTCATTCCCATCTCAAAATGTTAAGCGGTATGCAGTATCCTTGTGACATCCTGTGTACTCAGATACCTCAGCGCTCAGTTATATAATTGTGAGGGGGAGGTGTTCTGCAGCGCAGGCTGCATCTGATAATCTATAGATAACAGTGCAGTGAAAAGGCATGGTCACCCTAGATTAGGAAGTGACAATGGATTGGGTGAAAATTCATGGAGTGCTCACCCACTAACTAACATTTTTAATTTTACAGAAACCAGCACACTCAAAGCTATAACCATATGATATTTGTAGTTGACTGTAGCAGATGGGCAAATCTAGAATTCCGAGCAGTTTTGCCATACAAGACGTTGGCCAGGGACACAACTCCCTGCTGGCCACTCTGAAAAAGCAATTCTGTTTGAATTGGCTTTTAACCTCCCATCGCCTCCACTGTACCTGGTAGTAATAGTCATCTAAATGTGGGTTTTCACTTTGTAGCTGGATCATTTGCAGCTTGATCACCCATTCCTTCTCCTTCTGAGACATTATATTTGCATAAGGATCAGGTCTACTATCCCACT
Source organism: Aquarana catesbeiana (assembly GCF_042186555.1). Classification (NCBI taxonomy): domain Eukaryota; kingdom Metazoa; phylum Chordata; class Amphibia; order Anura; family Ranidae; genus Aquarana; species Aquarana catesbeiana. The sequence continues at coordinate 754,240,966 of NC_133325.1, forward strand.
GCTTACGGCTGGAGCTGGAACAAACAAAAAAAAAACAGAACAGCTAGAGACTTCTCTGAGCAGATCAACTTTGCATGGTCTATAGTACTAATTGTAGAAGGGTATGGTTTATTTTAAGTTAGGTCATGTCCTCAGTGTTGCACAATGTCCCTGTCAATCTCTGGTTGGGTTTGTACAACCTGTAAAAAAGTGAGGTGGGAAGTAGACCTTGGGAGGGACACCTTTCTGAAAAGAGGCACCTCCCATTTAGGTTATTGAGGGATTTGTCCCTTTGTGAAATGGGAGTTTAGAACAGGTAATAATAACGCTTAGCTATTGAAGCAGAAGAATTCTGCTAGTAGCAATGGGCCTTGAGTTTTTCCTGTTGGACAAATCATCAACATTTGCCTGTGAAGCAACAGCATTGAATGTTGATAAGCTATAGGTTGGATGTTTTATGAGGAGTAAAAAAAATATAATTTAGGCAAATATCCTCCAGTCCATACATTCTTTTGGGAAGTTATGCTCTTGAGAAGAGATTCTGCTTGCGGAGAAGTATAAGGAATGGAATGTGTCTGAATTAATCAAGTTCTAGCACACTGATTAGTCACCCTGGTCTTGAGGTCCCCAACCTTAATCAATTCAGTGTCACGTAGTTGGTCCTGGGGCATGAGCTTCCCCCATCAATCAAGTACAGAAGAGTTGAAAGTTAAGGCACTTGGTTTTGGGCATCATTAAATGGAGTCATTATGTCCTAAGAATTAAGGAGTTAAAGCTCAGTGAAAAAGTCCAACCCTGTAACATGAAGCTCAAAGGGTAGCCTGGTAAATCCTTCATTGTCAAACTGGAAAACCAAACAAATCCTACATATCACTTAAATAATTGACAATTTTGTTACAGTACTGTGGACAATCGCCCTATCAAATAATTTCAGAGAACCAACAAAAAGTATTGGGTTCAAAACTTTTGGACGGCATGTTAAGCATCCTTGATATTCTTCCTAGTAATGGGTATTGATAAACAGTAATAGGCAGGAGCATATTTACACTTCATGCTGCAGTGAAGTCAGTCTTTGACCCCCTTGTTCAGCAGTGTGTGTTGGCCCCTTGATTCCTTTTTCCACAATCCCCAGGACTCCTGTACACACCCATGGGACATACACTCCACTGTTAGCTACCTTGAGAGACAGCGCATGATGGGACAGCAGTGACTGGGATTTATCATTTGTAATCATGTGGGGGAATCCTCTGTTCTCACCATGCGGGAAGCTGCAAGCATGCAGTTTCATCTTAAGCCCCAGTCACTGTGGGCACACATCCCTGGGAATCCAAAACAGACTCCTACCTCCTGTCTGTGGAGCCTCTATGGAGATTCATGGTAGGCCACCTGGGCAAACAGGTATGGGCAATTTCCTTGTGAGAGGTGTTACCTCCTCCCCTGTACAGCAAGTAATTGTTTGCACTAGACTTGGACCCCTTTCACAAAGGCATTTTTCAAGCACTAAAGGGCTAAAAATAGAGCCTGAAAACGCCTCCCCTGCAGGCCCAGTGTGAAAGCCTGAGTGCTTTCACACTGGTGTAGTGCGCTTGCAGGACCTTAGAAAAGGTCCTGCAAGCATCTTTGAGGTGTATATACACTCCACCGCCCCTGCCCATTGAAATTAATAGGCAGCGGCGCTTTAACCCTTTTTCAGCTGCTAGTGGGGGTTAAAAGCACCCCACTAGTGACCGAAAAGTGCAGCTAAAACGACAGTAAATCGCCACTAAAACTAGCGGCGCTTTACCATCAACCCCTACACCACCCCAGTGTACTGTTTGCTACTAGTGCTCTCTTTATTCTCTGTTCTTGTAGATAGATACTGTTATTCCCTATTGTGCTGCCACCCAGTGGCTTTTGTGGGAACTACCCTAGGACTTCTTGTACTACAAAAGATGCACTGCCTATTATGCTTTGTCATATTGTTTGCACTGCCTGTTATACTTTGCACTTGCTGCATATCCCCAGGGGTCAAGTCCTGAGAAAAAAAAAAGTGCAGGAACGCACTCAAGATCCCCCCCCCCCCCCCCCACCTCAAAAATAAATATATATTATATTAAATATATATTATATTAATACACACACACAGCCTTACCAAAAAAGTGACAGCTTTGGTCAGCGCCGTTGTACTAACAATCTGCTGTTAGAGCACAGCTGAGGAGATTTCTGTACTGACAAGGGGACAGGCACAAACCCCCCGCAGCACTCTGGTCAGTGCTAATCTGGAGCCAGACTGCTGCTGATTTCTCAGCATGCTTATCTGACAGATGTCGGCTGAATGGCCGACTTCTGTCGGACCAGCTGCCATACACAAAGGCGGAATGCTGGTCATTTTTTATTGAACAGGCTGATGTTGCCTGACATTTGCCCTGTGTGTACTAGGCATTCTCATTCGGCTAATACCTTCACATCACAATGCTGCCCTAGGAATAACTTGACAAACTTTTATACAAGCATTAGGTCATGATTAGATTAGTAAACTGAATTAGAATACACGGTAGGGAGTCAACAAGCGGTCTGCTTTGTATTCACAGCTAAAACCTCAAGAGAAAGAAGAGGGGGTTTCATATTTATTCAATTGCACCGAGTCCTTAGCCTCTAGAAGACACAAATTATAATAAAGGTTATCACATTTTACTTTGAGGCTGAGGGCTGCCCGTGCACCGTTCACCTTTAATCCTGCTGCCCCTGAGAGTCGATAAGGTTAATAATCACCTTTATAAAAAAATAGGCATCTGCAGGCCTAGCTGTCACCTGATAAATCTATTTCTAGGAGTTTTCCATAAGAAAAATCTTGAACAGCAATTGTGTCCATGGCAGGTTACCAAAAGATCATCCTAGCTGTATACAGTATTACTGAAAGATTTTGGGGTTGGATGACAGCTGAAAGGAACTCAAAATGTATGAAACATTTTTTGGAAGTAGCACCACAAATAACACCACAAAAATCTCAACCAAGTCATGAAGTAATGTACCGGTAATACAATTATATAAGTCCACTTTGCCATTTTTGTCCTAGACAACTTAGAGCCATTATAGCCCTTCACAGATCTGCTCATGTTTTGCTGTTGCGTGGAGCATGCCCATTCCTTTTCGTAGGTTCTCATCAGGTCGATGGGCAAAAAAAATTAATTAAACCGGACAAATTCTGCCCAGTGAACCACAAGGCAAAAGTTTTAGGAGGCAGGTGCATTTGTATGCCACGTACATGCTTTGCGGCACTGTTGAAAATAAATGACATTTAATACTTAATACACGCTGTTGGAACTGTGAGAGAGTGTTCCCAGCTGGGCTGCCTTTCACTGGGTGTTTATGAACTAGCTTTGCATTATTTCAATACAAGTTACTTAAAGAGGAGTTCCGCCCGAGGTCCAGTCAAAAAAAAAAAAAAAAAAAAAAAAAAATTAAGAGAGTCAGCAGCTACAAATACTGCAGCTGCTGACTTTTAATTGGACACTTACCTGTCCCAGGGTACAGCGATGCGGGGGATCGAAGCCCCGCTCGTCTCCCCCTCCGTTCAGCGGCGCCGGCATTGCAACTGTGGGCGCCGGACTGTGGCTTCACAGCCTGGCACCCACTGCGCATGTGTGACCGGCGCCGCGCGCCGTGATTGGCCGCTCAGTCACCTGGGACCTATAAGGGGTCCCAGATGATTGACAGGAGGGAGGGAGCAGAGCTGAGCCCTTCCTGTGCCGAGGGGGAAGTGATGTCACCAGCCCAGGCACTGGAAGAGGCAGACTACGAGGGACCCCCTAGCAACAGGCATTTAGAGGTAAGTAAAAAAAAAAAAAAAAAAAAAAAAAAATTTCCAAATTTTTTTTTTAAGATTCTTCATGTAGTTTTTTTTTTTTGGGTGGAACCCCACTTTAAATCGCACTGGGACTGTGTGCGTTATTGCCACAGAACCACTCTGCACCCCACCTATATTTTACTCCAATTTCTTCAATATAGCACAAGAACCCAACTTTACAAGGCAATCTTGTTACACTGTATTAGCACCATGATCAGTCTTACCTTTGAGGGCGTTGTCGTTGACTAAGGATTCTGCGATGTTGTGGATGCAGCTGCGTTACATGTCCAGGAACCCTAAGGTATAATAACTATAATTAAAATGTACTTCTTGTAAGAGTATAACTTGTCAGAAGGAATACCAGCTACAGCAATATCCAATTAAAAAAAAGGGAGAAGAAGAACATACAGTTTGATCCAGATATGCCTGCCTTTCCAGAATACCCAAATTTGGGTCGGACCAACATTGCCAAACAGTCAAGGGAAGCAGCACTACTCAGAAAATTTTTACACATACTGGTGGCTTATGGACAAAATTATGTAAGGATAATAAAATGAGGGGTTGTTTAGGACTTTAAATGAGGCAAATGGTCAAAACGAGCATACGCCTCCATTCTTTGATTAAAAAAAAGGGGGATTTGGGACTTTGAATGAGAGGTGTGATGCACAATAATAAATCAATGCATAATACACGAGTTTATTTATAAAAATGACATAAAACATAGTACAATACAGATAGGATGAGCTGATCTGCACAACAATAAAAAGAAGTTCATTATTACACATAGTACTGGAATTTATAGATTAGAAATGTAAAAACGCATGATTGAATAAAAAACGCCATTTAAAGGCTCGACACATTTTGCGGATGAAGTTCCACTTCAGAAGTGCAGAATGCGGATCTACAAAAAAAAAAAAATGTTCCAAATTACGCAAAGATAAGGGGGAAGAGGAAACCGAACCCCCTAAAATGACTTGCATATCAGCTCCAAAATTGGTCATAGGATGCTGAAAGTTGAGGAGTGCTGGGAAACTTCTGCCGGGAGCTGTGGGGACGTGGATCTGTGGACAGCCAAGGCGGAAAACACCAAACTCGAGGGGGGAGGGAAAATTGGTATCCATAGTGAGATGCATGAGGGTGCCTGAAAACAGCTCCAGTTGTTTATGTATTTGATTAATTTGGAAAATAATTTGCAGATACGCATTCTGCACTTGCTTATGAAAAAGCAAAAAAGCTTCATCCACGAAAACGTGTCAAGCCTTTAAATGCAGTTTTTTATTCAATCATGCGTTTACATTTCTAATCTATAAATTCATTCATGTACTATGTGTAATATTGAATTTGTTATTGTTAATTATGCATATCAGCTTGTCATATGTATTGTACCTTTTTCTGTCAATTTTAGGAATAAACCCATGTATTATGCGTTCATTTATTATTGTGCATCACACATATCATTCAAAGTCCCAACCCCCCCCATTTATTCTTAGGATTATGTAAGTAGGCAGAAAACAAGAAAGCTTTACCAATGTTCTAATGCTCATTTGTAGTCTACTAAACATACAAGTACTCAAGTGGTACAGGGAACCACAAAGCTATACGAAACAGTCTTGCCAACTGGCCAGTGTGGTAATAATTTGGCTGGTTGCAAAAATCAGGTCAACTGTACAACAAGCATTTCAAAAGTGAATTAAGCTGAGACATTCTAACCTTCTAGTTTTATTTCTCATCCCCGGCGGGGCTACCGAAAAGATGCCAAGGTCTCCCTTACCAGTACAGAGGCTACCTGCCCCAGTTCCAAGTACAATGACACACAGGCTTGGTCTAAGGCAGTGGTTCTCAACTCCTGTACTCACAACCCACTAACAGGCCAGATTTTAAGTATTATTCTGGGGAGATGCAGACTAGAATACTGCAATCAATGAGCAGCAAATGATACCACCTGTGATATATTTCAGTTATCTTGCAAACCTGGCCTGTTATTGGGGCCTGCGGACAGGAGTTGAGAACCATTGGTCTAAGGCAGGGTTTCTCAAATCCAGTCCTCAAGGCGCCCCAACAGGTCATGTTTTCAGGCTCTCAATTATTTTGCACAGGTGATTTGATCAGTTTTACTGCCTTAGTAATTACCACAGCCGTTTCATCTGAGGGAAATCCTGAAAACATGACCTGTTGGGGCGCCTTGAGGACTGGAGCTGAAAAACCCGGGTCTAAGGGATGTCTTCTTGCCGGCTTTTTTTTTTGCAGAACACTTGAAAAAGGGAAAAAAAAAAAAAAGTAAAAAGTGCAAGATACTCCAAAATAAAAAAAAAATAAAAAAATAAATCTAGGACTAATCCTTTAGCGGTAGGCTTACAAGAATTCCAAACTCATGTCTTACTCACATTGTCCCAGGAGCCGTCTGCCAACCAGCTTCCACACGCACGACACTCTTCAGTGAAGGAGACAAATACCCTTCTCCAGACCAGGACTACCAAAGCAAATTATTCCAACAAATGCATTTAGTAATCTACTCCAGACCCTCAATGTAACTTTTCTCTCACACTAGCTGCCTTCCAGCCAGGGCAGCAGCCCCATGAAAAGTGGAACTCCTAATACTGCCCAGGTCTTCCAAACAATTTGTCACCTCCCCAGCCACCTTCTGGACACCACTTCCAGGGATTTACTGAGGTGTAATATTCATAACTGAACGATTGACCATTTCTTCCAGAAACAGGCAGGAGCAATCATCCAGCTTAGGAAACCATGAAAAAGGAAAATATTTAATTTATAATTTTCTATATTGACTACAGTAGAGCCCATAACCAAATGTTGAAATGATGGCCCCACCTACACCTAGAAACACCCACATAAGTCTAGCATTAATACTTTTTCGCTGCCTTTTTCCACAACGTCTAAATCTGTAACATAGCTAAAGATTTGTTACTGTCTGGATACTTACAAAGGATTGAAAACTTACTTAAACCTCTGGAGTGTGTTGCCTAGGGGGCTAAAGAATGGAGACATGCTGGGACTTGGAGACATTGGACCAAACTGCATCCTGACCATCTTTGGGGTCATGGGTCTCAGAGGGGTGCTGATGTTAGGAGACATTGGCCTGAAGGGAGTCTGGGACATAAAACCTGGAGACTAAAGAAAAAAAAAAAAAGTCCACAAAACCAAAAATTGTAATCATTTCCTTTACATCTGCCATCATACACAATCACCGCACAGGCATTGGTATCGTAGTGCAAGACCTCTCTTGCTCACCATGTGAGGTCACCACTACTACCAATGCACCATATCGTGTGACCCATCTGCTCCAGAAAAGCTTAAAAAGGATACCAGCTATACACAATGTACTAGTAGTCTGGCTGTCTTCACAACTGAGTCAGTGACCAGCAAAGGTGTGCGAAGCCTATTGCATTAGGGTGTGCACCCCAAAGCACATAGATACAGTATCTCACAAAAGTGAGTACACCCCTCACATGTTTGTAAAAAAATTATTATATCTTTTCATGTGACAACACTGAAGAAATTACACTTTGCTACAATGTAAAGTAGAGAGTGTACCAGTGGCGCAACTAAAACCTTCAGGGCCCCGATGCAAGAAATGACAGGCCCCCCTGACCCCTGGACAGCGCTTTTCCTAGGGGGATGTCTGATAAGAGGAGGAGCCGCGAGAGCTGCCAAGGGACCCCAGAAGTCGGTGTTCGAGGCCACTCTGTGCAAAACTAACTGTACAATGAAGGTATGACATGTTTGTTATTTAAAAAAAAAAAAAAAAACTTTACAATCACTTTAAGGGGTTAAAACAGGTAGTCAGGAGGCAACATATTGCCTCTTTACCGGCTGTCAAATGCCTCTGAAAAGTGATCTGAGCATGGATCGCTTTTCAGAGGAACAGCATTTTGTTGCTGGTACTTTGAATGAGCAAGAAAAAAAAAAAAATCAGTCCTGATTGTACACATATAGGGCGTCAGGATTAAACGTGCATACATAAAATGTGCATACATACATCTAAACAGTGGCGGCTGGTGCTCAAAATTTTTTGGGGGGCGCAAACATTTCTTGAAAAAAAAAAATCATCAATTGCAGCCACTGTGGCATCATTCGCTGCCACTGTGCCCATTTAATGCTGCCACTGTGCCCATTTAATGCTGCCACTGTGCCCATTTAATGCTGCCACTGTGCCCATCAAACGCTGCCACTGTGCCCATCAAACGCTGCCACTGTGCCCATCAAACGCTGCCAGTGTGCCCATCAAACGCTGCCAGTGTGCCCATCAAATGCTGCCAGTGTGCCCCCCAACCGCTCACCGGCACTTACCCTGTCTTGGTGGGGTAGCGAGTGACTGCGACGAGCGGGGTCCTCTATGCATCTCCTGCTGTCCTCATCTCCCGTCCTCCCCTCCTGATAGGTGTCCAATAGCGGTGCCTGTCATTTCAGCCAATCAGGTGACGGGTAACAGACCCAAGCACCTGATTGGCGGAGAGGCAGTTTAGTGTTAGAAAAGCGCATAGTCATTCGCTTTTCTAACACAGCTGAGTGACCTGTGAGGTCACCTTTTTTGATGCCTATTAGAGCCTATGGCTCTAAACCGGTGCTTCAAACCCCCCCCCCCCCCCCCCAATGCATGAATCTATTGGTGATAGAGGGGTGGCTGGAGAGAGAGGGCGGCACCCGTGCGCCCTTAATGCACGGGCCGCCACTAACACACACACACACACAGATAAACACACACATATATACTGTATATACACACAAACACATATACATATATAAATACACACACATGAACACGCATAAATACACACATACAGATAGCCTTTTCAAAAACGGCAGTGCTTTTCCTTACCTCTTCCTGCCGGGTACTGCACTGTAGGGGGAGACAAAGAGCACAGCACACACTGACAATCAGTGTGACAAGCTCCCCGCGCAGTGCCGATTACAGCTCGGCTGACGATGGGGAGATCGATCTAAGCTGCTCCTCCTATCAAGATAAACAGGGGGGCCCTCAAGGGCCCCCGTCGCCATAGCGACCCCTATACTTCCGCCACTGGAGTGTACAGCTTATATAAAGTCCCCTCAAAATAACTCACACAGCCATTAATGTCCTAAACCGCTGGCAACAAAAGTGAGTACAACCCTAAGTGAAGATATCCAAATTGGGCCCAAATTATCAATTTTCCCTCCCCAATGTCATGTGACTCGGTGTTACAAGGTCTCAGGTGTGAATGGGGAGCAGGTGTGTTAAATTTGGTGTTATCACCTTCTCACACTGTTCACTAGAAGGTCAACATGACAACTCATGGCAAAGAACTCTGAGGAAATGAAAAAAAAAAAAATTGACAGTTACTTACCGATAACTGTTTTTCTAGGATATCTTCCAGGACGGCACACCTGAGATGAGAGGCTCCTCCCTACAGGAAACACAATCAATCGACAGCTGTTTTAAGTCCCCACCCTTCCCCTTGATCCTCAGTTTGTAGAGAAGTAACTCCTGAACCTGGTTCACAAGGGAAATCATTCCTCATAGGTACTCACCTTCTAGTGTTCTACCATTTTCCCTCCTCCAACGGGCGGGAAGTAGGCCTGCCGTCCTGGAAGATATCCTAGAAAAACAGTTATCGGTAAGTAACTGTCAATTTTCTCTAGTCATCTTCCAGGACGGCACACCTGAGAGGATAATCAAGTACCTCAGGCCTACCTTAGGGTGGGACCACTGCAAGACCCTCTTGGCGAACCTTGGTTCTGCAGTGAGTTTTACCTCCACTCCATATGCTTGATGAAGGTATTATAGCTGGATCATGCAGCTGGTCTGCATGTCTACTCCGATGTCCCTGCCTTCTCTGCTTCGGATGCAGGACCTAGGTGGAGTGGGCTCTTAAAGATGGAATCAGAAAACATGTTAAACTTGTAGGTTATCAATGTTGCCTGTCTCACACATCTAACAACCCTGGCCTATTGTGCCTGTAGGTGCTTAGAACCCTTAAAGGTTAATCAGAGACCTGTGTTGTAAGACAAGGACACTAATTGATCACTAAGAGGGCCTGTCTAACACTACCCTGTTCAGGGAATTAAAACTGCAAAAAAAGGTGGGCCCCTAACAGACAACCTTTCTTGTTCATTTTTATCTTTACATCAGCCAAGACTAAAGGGAAGCCTACTTAAGGGTAATAGATTAACCGAGGCTTGATCCCTGGGTTTAAGGCATGCCCACTCTGTGGCTTTACTTACGCCAAAGTGCCTACTTCAGGAGAATAAAGCTCATAGCAGGAGTATAACACTTATACTGCTACATCTAGTTCTGCTAGAAGGGTGAGATGAAGGCCATGCACCGAGCCGTAACCAATTTGGTCGGGTGGACATCTTTATACTTCATCTTCAGGTCATAATACTCCTCTGAACAGAACTTCCCAAGTTCTTACTAAGCAGGGTGATTCTTTATCGCCTTCCTCCAGTGTCCTATAACCCTACTGGGCTTCAACCCTAGGAAATGGTTCCAGCATTCCTGAATGTATGGGGCTGAGGCTTTCTGACATGTGACGTCTGCCGCCAGAACTCCAGGCCCCTCCACGGAAAAGAGGGCTGAAATACAAAAGGTGATACATGCATTATTAATATCACAAATTAAAAAAGATCATAGATTGTGGACCCAGCACAATAGATTTAGACAAAAAGGACACAAGCATAGACAATAATGTGTATCTGAGTGTGGCTAGCTAAACCAACATATCAAATATGGGAGAGACCCAAATCTGAACTTCAATGTAGACAAACAGTCCTCACAGTCTGGTTTTCTGATGTGCAGCCAATCTGTAAAAACATTAAGACACACGCAAACCCTCAGTCTTGGTTCACACTGGGACGACTTGTCAGGCGACCTAGTCACCTGACAAGTAGCGTCCTGTTCTGTGCAATGGAGCCGTTCTAAATCGGCGCGATGCAAGTCGCTCCGGCTTAGAAAAAAGGTTCCTGTACGACTTTGGGGGCAACTTGCATTGACTTCCATACAGAAGTAGTTTCGCAAGTCGCCGCTGAGTGGTGTCCTGGGTCGCCTGAGGCAGTCGCGCTGTAAGTCGTGCTGCCTTAGTGTGAACCGACCCTAAATGCTGCGTGTTTCTGAAGTGCAGCTAGCTAGGTCATAACTGATAGAGAATATTATATATATATATATATATATATATATATATATATATATATATATATATATATATATATATATATATATATATATATATATATATACACATATACATATACACACATACATATACACACACACACACACACATCCACATAAAGGACGGGAGTCCTGTTTACGGTGGAGTTTTACTGATGTACAGCAAAACAGGGCAATAAATATAAGACAGAAAGACCCAAACTTCTATGTTGCGTATTTCTGATGAACCACCAAATACAGTTATAAGATCAATATGGTACTGGCTAGCTAAACCAACATAACAAGACAATATCTTTTCTGTTATGCAGTTCTGTAGTGCAGTCACATAGAACCAACATGGAAAGAACCCAAGCAACCTGCAGCATTGTGTTTTTCCGAAGTGCAGTAAGGTAAGGGAATCTGAAACAGAAAGCACCAACAAGCTTCAATGTTGAGTATTTCTGCTGTGCAGCCACATAAAAACAGACAGCCTTTCTAGCTGCGATCTTTCTGGTGTATTGCAAAGTAAGGCAATAAACTCCATGATGTCTATTCTTGTGTGTAGCAAAACCTCAACCAGAAGGGAAACTTAGGGCTCCCACACCTGTGCGACCCAACCTGCAACCGCAAAAACGCAAGAGAAAAGTCATACACTATGGCTTCCAATGGGAACCAATTGTGTCTGTGCAACTCCAGGTCGCGGCGCCACCAAGCAGACCCTGCTTTCTGGATCCACAGACCTCAAGATTACACAGGTCGCAGGTAACTTGCAATTTTCAGGTTGAACAAGCGAGGGGTCCCCAATGCTGTATCTCCCTGGAGGCGTGCAGCCAACAACCCCCTGCTGTGTATCCTTAAGAAGCAGCAAGGTAGAACAATGAGAAACAGAAAAGACACCCCTCACTGCTGTGCCTTTCTGATATGCAGCCGATAAGGCAGTAAATATAGAACATACAGGACACAAACAATCTTCAATCTTTGTGTATGTCTGATGTGTAGTAATATACCAATACTGAGCAGATACGCCACCATCCTCAATGTGTCTCCCTGCTGAGGCAGTAAAAACAAATCAGAAAAGGACAAGCAACCCCACTGCTGTGTCCCTTCTGATATGCAGCCAATAAGGCAGTAAATGTAAGACATAAAGGGACAGACAACCTTCAATCTTGTATATATCTGATGTGCAACAATATAACAAATATGAGCAGAGATGTCATAAAACTCAATGATGTGCATTTCCGCCATGCGTCACAAGACCAGAAAGTACAGACCACCTTCCCTGTTGTATTTTTCTGATCTGTAGCCAAATAAGGCAGTACCTTTAGGATATAACAGACAACAACAAAGCTTCAGTGCAGTGCATTTCTGATGTACAGCACTATACCGCTTATGAGCAGAGATGTCACAAATCTCAATGTGTATTTCTGCTGTGCCACAAAATATCCCAGCAAGGACAAACCTTCACTACTGAGGTCTACTGGTGAATCCCTTTATGCAATAACCAAACAGAGCAATTTGATCCCTAGGCATAGCCTGGGCTGTAGATACTAACACTTCACCCCCCAGTGAAGGAACAAATTCTAAAAATGGTTAGACACCTTACTATAGTAGCTGTTGTCCTACCTTACCTCCGTAGACTGAGCAAATGCTGGTCAGCTCACACACAGGTGGGGCTGATCAGAAACTAAAGTCTCAATGAGCCCCGCCCTAGAGACCAATTTAGGACAGCCTCTAGAAAAGGTGATCACCAATTTAGCCTGGAGGAAAATAGCCACCTGCAGGCCTTAAACAAGCAATCATGTATCTATCTAGCTCTTGCATATGTTTGCACAGAAAATCCTTAAAGGATATAGGAAGTGATTTATGGTAAATCGCCTTTAGATCTGTCACTGAGTTGACTGCAGCCCAAACCAACAAAAAGGTTTTTCTTACCTCCTGCACTTCAATATAACCACAATGTAAAGGTGGAGTGGGAGGTTGGGGCTTATGGCTTCAGATTCCTAGCAGCTGGGCTAATAGGGCCATATAACCTAGTGCACCTGCTGACCAGGAGAACTTACTCCTGAATCCTTCAACCATTGCACAATCCGTAAATTGTTCAGTGGTATACCTGGCCTGTAAGGAACTCTTTGTATCTACCAGGTCCTCCCCCCCTTCGCTCTATTCATCCCTACTAATGTCCCACAACCGGACATGTAGGGAGAGTGTTGGAAACCTACTGTTGTGATAACCATAGTGTCTCTGCTGTAAGAGGGAGCTGTGGCTGGTGGTATTAGCAGTAGCTTCGGGGCTATTTTGTTATGCAGACCCCAGGTCCTGCACTGCACCACTTAGTAAATACAGGGGGAAGGGGAAGAAATGCCTTACCTACCTCTTTCCCATCTGAGGTGGTTTAGGCACACTCGCTCCTCTGCACCACTTGTCCACCATACAGCATCTCTGCTGTAAGAGGGAGCTGTAGCTGGTGTTTTTAGCAGAAGCTTCTGGGCTATTTGAATCTAGACCCCAGGGGAGATTATCTCAAATGCCCAGAAACCATCAGGCTGGGATTGGGGATTTTGCAGCTAAATTCCCAAGGTAAAGGAAAGTACTCACCGTTGTAGTCTTCCCCTTTTTCCACAGCCACCGGGCTTGCTTTTCCATCCTTATGGTCCACACGCAAGGAGGATAGCCGCCAAAGTGCCCCCCCCCCCCAACTACTGTCCCCATAGGGAGCTGCAAGGTTAGGCTGTGTCCTGCCAGTCAGTATATACACCTGGGGGGGGGGCAATGCCGTACGTTCCTCATTCCATTCTGGAGGTGGTTTAGGCAGACATCCACCGTAGTGAACTGGTGCCTCCTTGAAAGGAGGATGTGGGCGCCTGCTCCTGCTGACTCTCAGCCTTCCCTCCTGGGTAAGAACGCGGGTCGTTCAAGCGGCGCCCTCCCCAGCAGCCCACGCGGGCTACCAGGGGCCCAGGAGTCGGGGGCCCTGGAAAGAACTGACAGCCAGCACCCCTGTCTGAACGGACGCCCGGACAGGTAAGGGGGGGAGACAGGAAAAAGGCCCCTGAAGTTCTGGGGACACCACTGTACCCAGGGGCCTTCAGCTCTCAGGGGGGCTCTTCCAGTTTCTGCTGCCCCCCCTGAGGAAAGGATAGGGGAACCCCCCAGGAAGGATAATTATATCCGGCCAGACCCAGAGGCCCATCAGGTACTAACCAGGCCCGATCCCTGCTTTGCCTCCGAGATCCTACGAGATCGGGCAGGCGGCGCCCTCTTTCACTTTCAGGGTGATGTGGCCATAGGCCTTCCCCAGGCATTTGGTCCGGCTCCCAGGGGGGGACCACCAGCGCCAGGCTTCGGGTCATTTGAAAAAAAACAAACGGTTTCGCTGTGTAGGGAGAACACAATCAAAAACTGAGGATCAAGGGGAAGGGTGGGGACTTAAAACAGCTGTCGATTGATTGTGTTTCCTGTAGGGAGGAGCCTCTCATCTCAGGTGTGCCGTCCTGGAAGATGACTAGAGAAAAAAAAAAAAAAAAAAGAATTGTTGCTCTACATAAAAATGGCCTAGGCTATTAGAAGATTGCCAAGACCCTGAAACTGAGCTACAGCATAGTCGCCAAGACCATACAGCGGTTTAACAGGACAGGTTCCACTCAGAACAGGCCTTGCCATGGTCGATTAAAGAAGTTAAGTGCACGTGCTCAGCATCATATCCAGAGATTGACTTTGGGAAATAGACGCACGAGTGCTGCCAGCATTGCTGCAGAGGTTGAAGGGGGGGGGGGGGGGGTCAACCTGTTAGTGCTCAGACCATATGCTGCACACTGCATCAACTTGGTCTGCAAGGCTGTCGTCCCAGAAGGAAGCCTCTTCTTGCACAGGAAAGCTCACAAACAGTTTGCTGAAGACAAGCAGACTAAGGACATGGGATTACTGGAACCATGTCGTGTGGTCTTATGAGACCAAGATAAACTTATTTGGTTGAGATGGTGTCAAGCTTGTGTGGCAGCAACCAGCTGAGGAGTACAAAGACAAGTGTGTCTTGCCTACAGTCAAGCATAGTGGTGGGAGTGTCATGGTCTGGGGCTGCATGAGTACTGCCGGCACTGGATGAATCTACAGTTCATTGAGGGAAACAGGAATGCCAACATATACTGTGACATTCTGATCTCCTCCCTGTGGAGACTGGGCCAAAGGGCAGTATTCCAACATAACGACCCCAAGCACACCTCCAAGATAACCACTGCCTTGCTAAAGAAGCTGAGGGTAAAGGTGATGGACTGGCCAAGCATGTCTCCAGACCTAAACCCTATTGAGCATCTGTGGGGCATCCTCAAAACGGAAGGTGGAGGAGCGCAAGGTCTCTAACATCTACCAGCTCTGTGATGTCCTCAGAGGAGTGGAAGAGGACTCCAGTGGCAACCTGCGAAGCTCTGGTGAACTACATGCCCAGGAGGGTTAAGGCAGTGCTGGAAAATAAAAGGTGACCACACAATATTCACCCTTTGGGCCCAATTTGGACATTTTCACTTAAGGGTGTACTCACTTTTGTTGCCAGCGGTTTAGACATCAATGACTGTGTTGAGTTATTTTGAGAGGACAGCAAATTTACACTGTTATACAAGCTGTACACTCACTACATTGTAGCAAGTGCCATTTCTTCAGTGTTGTCACATGAAAAGATATAATAAAATATTTACTAAATACCGTATAAAATAAATTAGATCAATCTTTCTTTATCCAATATGGGGGATTTTGTTTATGCGCATAGCGAGGTCTCAGGTCCCCAGAGGCCTAATGGTGACCTCCAGAGTCAGGGACAGCCGATATCTTTCTGTGTAGAATGGCTTACAAGGCATGGTGGGTGTAATACAAAGTGGATTAATGGGCGCCAGACACTTCTTGAATGCAAAGACATTTATTGTTTCTTGAAAAGAACAGTGGGAAAAAGGGTTGGGGCTAGGACACCCTTAAGTAGATGCAATGTTAATTAGCAGACTTCTATAGGCACACAGCCATGCAGGGAAAGGCATCCAGCCAAACACCACATCTGCATGAGTAGGAACGCTGTCTCCTATGGCAACAATTTCTCACAAAAGGTTGTAATGAACTTCACTTCTACAATCTCCTATGGTAGATATTCACACAACTGAGCTCCCAGTCTATCACTTAGACCTGTTGATCCACTGCCACTGGATCTCCTGAGCTCTTCAAATCTCCTCACTCAGTATCTTCCTCAAGTATCACCCCCATGTCCCTGCCTTGGCACTCAGATACTCAAGAGTCACCCCGCTGGCCTGCTTCGTCCCTGGCGTGGCACACAATGCTCTGCACGGGTCACCTCCACTGCCTGGGTCCCTGGCTTGACATTTGCTGAAGTTTCCCAATTCTTCACCATCCTAGGTTGGTGAGAAAACTAATCTGGTACTTGCTTCAGCTACTCACAGTGGTCCCCGGTAACAAGGTGGATGGTCCCCAAGTGGCGAAAGCTTCCCCTCTAACTCAGACCACAGCTGGTTCTATGGCGGGTAGAACCGTTACTTTTGGTTGGACTGCAAGCCACAATCCCAACCCTTCGCTGCTCTCTTCTAGATTGGCCCTCAGACAGCCTAGCAGCCAGATATCCCTGGGATAGGCCTCAGGTCTCTGGCCTAGCAGCCTGGGGCAATACAACACGTCCACCCAGCCAGCCGTCCAGGTGGCACAGAACCACGATCACCTGACCTCACTCAAATAGGCTCTTCCAGCAGGTCAAGGGACCCAAGAAAATCCCTTCCAATGGGCTGACACACCCCACTCATTCCTAATCTGTACTTCAATGCCCTTGTCTTATTTAATGCCACCAGATACCCGGCTATCTAGTGACAAAAGAGTGAAGTGCAGCAATTCCAGAATTAGGGTGAAATCAATTGACCTATCAATTGACCAAGACAACTATCTTAGATACATTTAATAGCCACCCCGCCTAAACATCAGTGTGCTACATGTGTATACATACATTTTTTGCTATACTGAAAATGTAGCAGGCACAGTCTTTACTAACCATTGTTTCAATGGTGTGTAGGTTCCTAGAAGTGAGACAAAGAACTTGGTTTTCACTTCTACTTGTTTTTATTTAGATTTTGGCAGAACAACAAAATTTTTATATGCATAATTGTATATATTTTTGTGGAGTATATGCGTATGGTTCTGCTTTCGGTAGGACACAGACCCCCTTTTTTGATTTAATATCTTGAAATATATATATTTTTGCTATTGTCTTTTAGTTTTCTTCTTTTTTGGCTCTCTTTACGTTCAAGTGGGAGCAGCTGATTGGAGTTATCTTACTTCACCGCCTCTTTAGCTACACATAGAGATGATAGAGATAGATGATAGAGATGAAAGAGATGATAGAGATATAAGAGATGATAGAGCTGATAAGAGCTAAAGGTTGCGTCCATTATAATTTTTTGACAAAGCACATACGAGCGTGTGAAACGCGTCAAGTTTGTTGTGCCTGTTTTTTATGATCCAATTAAAAAAAAAAAAAAAAAAAAAAAAAAGCTTTTTTTTGCATTGTATGGGTGTGCAGCTGTTCAAATCTCTCTCTACATGTATACCTGCAGCAGTGACAGGGTGTGCACCCCCATACACCAGCTTTATTCCAGACACTATCATTGCCGATTCACCTGGAGCAGCAGGATAGTTTTTTATCTGGAAACCATTGCACCCGTGATCAGCAGTATACATGTGTAGGACAAAAAAAAAAAAAATTTGTTTAGTTTAGACTAGTCATTTCATTAAAATTCGTATTCGGACTTCATTACAATTCATTTACAGCTTTTGCATTTCGAAATCGATACATTTTTAAGTGGCCGAATCGAAAACTTTAATTTTTTTTTTTTTTTTTTTTTTTTATAGTCGAATTTCAGAAATTAATAAAATTTAATTTTGTTAGTTGGAGCACTCGGTAAACGTTGTTTAATCTGTAATTCAGATATTCAGATATATCCGAAGCTCTGAATAATGAAAAAGTTTGTCCTAATGTTTATTCGGGAACGAAACGAACTGCACATGTCTAAAACAGCAGATTGAGGGTGTCATGTAGGACTCCTGCAGGTTTGTTAGTACCTTTCTGCTGGTACCGCGCAAGGGCAGAGAGATGCATACTGACAGGAAGAGACAATAAAGTACCTAGAGCGTTCAACAGCTCCCAGTTAGTTCATTGAGAACCACAAGCCGACAGCCACAAAGGGGGGTCAGTACTTGTAGTATCCCATTCACATAACACTGCATGAATGAACTGTGGCCAGTGGGAGTAAACAATGCCTCAGGCTTGGTGATCAGTGGGAGTAAAAAAAAAATTACATGATGCCTGTGGGCAGGAAGAGGAGGAATAGAGCCCCATCATTGTGAGAAAGTAGACAGTGCTCAATTAATGATAGTGGGATGATTCCTCCCACTAATACCAGCATTGGTATTAGTAGGAGGAATTATGCCCCATCTTTGGTGTCAGAGGGAGCATAGTCTTTTTTTTTTTTCAGTGGGAGAAATAGTGTGCCAATGGCCTGTTAAAAGCAAAGGGTCATCTCTATCTGTAAATTTGATGCTAGATCAGTGTAACCAAAGTTGTAAAGATCAACCTGATCCAGGGAATCTCAATGAGCAAAGAACAGTTCACACATTACCAAGCACAGCAGTAAAGTATAAGCCACATAACCTACCTGATTGGGGGTAAATGATGGAACCGCTCTTCTTGGAGATGTGAATGGAAAAGGTGGGCGCATGCTGCGGGGCACCAGTGGAGACTGCTGGAACCAAGTCTAGTAAGTTTACTCGGGAAAATAGGATTGCTAAACCAACAAATCGCATTATACAAACAGCGAAATATTTTAAATATAAGCAGAGTGTGTATGTTCAACAATACAGTAAATTTAATAATTATTGCAGGTTTCTCCGCTACACGTGCAGTCTTCATCCTGGTGTTGAATTCCAGGAGCCCAGCACCGGAAGACACCAGTGCCAACCACTAGACTTCCTTGCTATGGATTTACACTTTAGCCCTAAAATTCCACAACAGATTTGGTTTATAAGGGAGTGTTGTGTTAAACCATTGGCTTTTTTTGGAAGTAGACGACCACATCCCTAATTCCAACAGTCTAAAAAATAGTAAGGAGGGACACCTAGCATACAGTATGTAGACAAAGGACATGCCCTTACCACAGACCCGGTTACACAGACCACAAAGATCTAATAAGCAGAAAAAAAAAAAAAAAAAAAAAAAAAAAAAGGGGGGAAGGAGGATTGGCTGAACCACACAAGTGCTTTTTTAAGCTGCCTAATTTTATTAGCTTTTCAAGGAAACAAATGCAGTAAGAGAGGTTGGATAAAACGAAGTGCAGCACAACACTTGATCGCAACATACCTTTTGGATAGATATGTCCCAAAAAGAGGTTTAACAAACTGCATGAGGGACAGAGGGATTTGGTTTCAAAAGAGTAACAGTCCCTGCAAATGAGAGACTCTTGGGAGCTATGACTACATCGAGGTATGTGTGTAGTTTAGCCTTAGTAGTCACTAGACACTTTAAAGCCAAAAGTATAGGGATGCCTGCCTTTACACGCACATGAACTTTATTGGCATCCCAGTCCATAGGGTTCAATAATGAGATGGCCCACCCTTTGCAGCTTTAACCACTTCAACTCTTCTGGAAAGGCTGTCCACAAGGTTTAGGAGTGTGTCTATGGGAATGTTTGACCATTCTTCCAGAAGAGCATTTCTTAGGTCAGGCACTGATGTCGACAAGGCCTGGCTTGCAGTCTCCGCTCTAATTCATACTTAAGGTTTTCTATCGGGTTGAGGTCAGGGCTCTGTGCAGACTAGTTAAGCTCCTTCACAACAAACTCGCTCATCCATGTCTTTATGGACCTTGCTTTGTGCACTGGTGCGTAGTCATGTTCGAACAGGAAGGGGCCTTCCCCAAACTATTGTCACAAAGTTCGGAGCATGAAATTGTCCAACATTTCTTGGTATGCCGACGCCTTAAAAGTTACCTGTACTGGAACTAAGGGGCCAAGCTCAACCCCTGAAAAACAACCCCACACCATAATCCCCCCTCCACCAAATGATTTGGACTAGTGCACCAAGCAAGGCCCATAAAAGACATGGATGGGCGAGTTTGGGGTGAAGGAACTTGACTGGCCTGCACAGAGTCCTGACCTAAACAAGATAGAACACTTTTGGGATGGCGTGAAGTGGAAACTGTGAGCCAGGCCTTCTCGTCTACTTCAGTGCCTGACCTCACAAATGTGCTCCTGGAAGAACAGTTAAACATTTCCACAGACACTCCTAAACCTTGTGGACAGCCTTCCCAGAAGAGTTGAAGCTGTTATAGCTGCAAAGGGTGGGCCAACTCAATATTGAACCCTACAGACTAAGACTAGGATGCCATTAAAGTTCACGAGAGTGTAAAGGCAGGTGTTCCAATACTTTTAGTAATCTAGTGTATGCCAATATGAAAGCAGTAAGAACGTCCTAATCAGACCAAGAGTAAGGGCCTTTTGATATCTGAACATTTTTGGTGCGGTGCTTGAAAAAGCTCTGCTTGCTGCTCCTTTGACACCATTTCAGGAAAATGTGTCATTATAATGTCCAGTGTTAATGCATGTAAAAAACACATCTAAAGTGAACAGCATCCACAGTATACCTAAACTGCACAAAATGTATCCAGTAGTAGATATGTACACAGTCTAAGCAATTTCAGGTGCAATCAGATCTTAACAAAAAAGAGTGGAGCTTAGGGTATAGTGCGATAATATTTCAAAATCTTTTACCTGCCTAGGAAACCGCTGTTGAAATGGCTTGGGGGACAATCTACCCATCTCTGGACCCTTCAGCCTTTGTGCACACATGTACCTACGATGCATGGGCGAGCCCAGGAACTCCAGGTTGGCTGGTGGCAAATATGGTGCCTTGTCCATTACTCTCAGGATGGCCTTATCCTATGTGGCACAAGACAACTTTTGTTAAAGGAGAGAACCATGAAGGCTGCCATTTCTGAACCCTTGCCTGAAAATGTATGCAGATAATTACAACTTCTCTGCCTTTCTTGATTTGCATGGTTTTAGTAGAGAGGTCCTGATCTGCACAATAGCTGTGCAGTTGGCATTTTCAGAAAGAAGTTTGCAATTGAAGCCTCTGCATTTTGATCAGGACAGGTTTGCTGTAGCGATACATGTGAAAAAAACTTAGCAAAAAAAAAAAACTTAAGGGGACCATTTATACATTTTTTCCTTACACATGATTTTCACCCAGGATTTACACATTCCCTGAATTAAAACCAATTAGAAAAATGTGTGAACCTTGGGTGAATGTTGTATACAGCCGTTCAAAAATTGTCAATAAATGGTGTGAGATTGCATTCATCATGATCAGCAATATAAACACCAAAGGCCTACCTTACAATTAATATAGCTATGGTCTCTATTCTTGGACCTTTTGTTTTTCCTATGTTAATCTAATCGGCTGAACTCTGGTCATCAAAACTCTAGTTACAAACTTTGATATAGATACAGACGATTTTCATCAATTAAAAGTCGTCCAGGAGTTAATGTAGCAAACTACTGTATACTGAAGAAAAGTAATCATTGGCAAAACGTTGCGATTATTGCATCTGCTGTAGTACGGAATATGCAATATTCAGTCTGTTATTGTGGAATGAAACAACTATGCTTTAAACCTGATAAATGAATTGTAAAAAAAAAAAAAAAAAAAAAAAAATTATATATATTTAGATGCACTAGTATACAAAGAGGAGCAGTAAAGGTGCTATATATATATATATATATATATATATATATATATATATATATATATATATATATATATATATATATATATATATATATATATATATAAATTAGCACCTTTACTGCCCCTCTTTGTATACTAGTGCATCTAAATACTGGATGTAAATCTTCTCCTGCACATACCAGTCGAACAATTTTTAAATACCATTTAATTGAAAGAAAATGGAAGGAAATTTACAGAAAGAAAAATAGGCATTACATATTAAAAATTGGATTAAAAATGTAAAGTACTTAAAAGTTCACCTGGTCTTAGTTCTTGCGCAGAGTCCAGTTGGCTCAGATCAAATCTGATTCCCTGGCCCCTTCAAATTATTCCACATACTGGTATGGTTTTGATGGAAATTGTGAGCCATAAGCTGCCAAATGCAACAGCCTTTTGGGGACCCACAAGAAAACAGGGGTGGGAGGTAGCAGTGCTGAAGTGTTTGATATATCAGTGGACACACCCTCCCAGTTTTCAAACTATCAATATTTCCAGATGGCCATGTTTTACAATTAACCATTATTGAATGCAATGAAGTCACGATTTGATAGATCTCAAACACGAGTTTGAGCTTATGTCCATTCTCTTTAGGAGATAAAATGTGCTCAATCCACTTGATGTACAGTTAATGCACAGGTATGTCTGGTATCAAACCAATTGTTCCTTTCGTATAAAAGTGTTAGGACAAATTTTATCATATCCACATTTATGACATAGTAATAGAGTTTGAGCACTGGATATATGAAAAGAGAATTTTCAGGTAAAGTAGGACTAGACTTCAAAAAGCTAGAAAGACCATTACAACAGCTATTAACAGGTACTGGGGTAATAAGACAGACATTCTCCTAATGGGTTTTACAACATCCAATTAAGCACTTACAAACCCCCACCACACACAAACACACACACACACACACACACACACACACACACACGACTCTCCCATCCACACATTTGAGGTGCATGTGGGACGCCTCCCCCCCCCCCCCCCAGTGTCTATTCTGACAGTGGAGAGACTTCCCTGCCATAAGAATACGCCGATTAGCACTGCAGTCTATACCCTGCAGCGCTGATCGAGCGGCTAAAACTGATGGTGGTTGAACACAAATTGATCAGTACATTGACTTCTGTACAACCACAGTGATCATACATAGAGCTAAACTCAGCTAGTCACTGCTGAACCAGCTGAATTTCAATCCATGTATAGCAAGCGTGAATGAAAAAGCATTTGAGTCATACAGATCTTATAAGAACTGTTTAGCCAACTTAATCTAAGTTTTTTTTTTTTTTTGCTGGGGTTTATATGAAAGTATCAACTCTCCACCTGGCCCTATGGATGCAAGATTTAAATCACGTTATGCACCACCACTGCTGCATAATAGTGACCAGGATCTGAGTCTAGTGCTGAGTCTAGATATGCCAACAGCCAGAGTCACCTGGGTGCAGAGCAGAGTGGACTAATTGCGGTGTGTGACCGGATGGTGAGCTGCAATATCACTCGGACTAGTGAGATGCTGCTGTGGAGGATTTACTATCTGCTACTAGAGAGAGACTGAGCCCTTTAGGAACTGACCATACAGCCATCTAGTAGCCTTATTGCAGCCTGCAGGTTTGACTGGGACTATTCTCACATGCACCAATGGTACAGAGAACCCAAATTACCAAGCTGTTTCTATGGGGGTAAGCTACATTTCTAAAAAGGCACATAAAATTATTAAGTGCAGTAAAGCACTTTGTATTTAAGACAGTTGGGAGATGTTCCAGAAAGTACTGAAAGCAGAAAAAAAAAAATTATACATACATACATACATACATATACACACATACACACACACACACACACACACATTATATATATTATATTAAATAATCAGGAAAAAAATGGTGGGCCTTGAGGTTTTTTCTGTAGTTTGGCCCCGATAAGCCCAAACAAAAGCTCAATGATTCAGAGCAAGTTATACCTCTAGTATTTGTCCAGCAGGTGTCAATGTTACTTTAGGGGATCCTAGCCAAGAACTTGAATCCATTGTGGTCTGGAAGAAAATTACAATTAAAGTACAGTACATTTGTTATAGACAATTACAACTTCATAATACTGTATATTACCATCAGCATCATTCAAAATGGTCAGTTAAAGTGGAACTAAACTGTTTGAGCACTACAAACTGAAAAGACCATTTCATTTTTTAACATTCAAAAGTAAACTCACCCATTCATGTCTCCATGAAATATACTCACCTAACATTACCAGCAGAAGCCATCTTTAGTAAGAGCAAAAGATTCAGGTAGCATTTACTTCCTGGGATCTTTATGCCCTTAGCTCTGGCATACAGCCAAGAGGGTGCACGAAACTGAGAAAGACCCTCCTCCCAATAAAAAACAAAAATTGCCCATGAAGTTTCCTGGCATTATTTTGGCCTACGACAGAAACCAGTTTAAAAACACAATATACCGTCTTATTATTTACTAATGCTAGCAGCATAAGGATTAAAAATAGCTTATGTTGATAGAGTTCAGATCAGCTTGAAGCCAGAGAAAGACACCCTATGTAAATCTCATCTTACACTACAGTATAAAAGTGGTAAAGCCTAAAGTTGGCTATACACTCATAGATCTCTTGTTTAATCTGTGGGCTGAATGACATGAGAGCCAACAGATTCCTCCATCCACAATTATCAGCGCAGATGGATGAATCTCCGACAACGGCCATAGTATTCTAGGAGCCAGCAGCACTAGATGTCAAAATACCAGAATGCCTGCATCTGTCTGGATGCAGGCACTGTTAGACCAACAATTTTCCACTTTGTTCCTTAGTTTTATCAATCAAAAAATGTAGAGTCAATGGTGCCAGCAGGGCCACCCACTGATCAAATCTTTGCCAGTTCATTAGGAACTGGACGAAATTCGCTCAGTGTATAACCAACTTGAAATGACACCTGTTATGTGACCCAACAATGAACCTCTTCCAGCTTGAATGATGCCCAAAGTCTTCAACCTACTTCTATTGAGCCAGGTAAAGCAAGGGTGCCATGTAACGACCAAGTTTCTTCAGTGTTTGAACACATCCACGGCTATAGGAAGAAGAAGATTTGTTCTTCATGTGGCATAATCAACTATTGGGGATTTTTTTTTTTGGGGGGGGGGGGTTTGTTAGGGTATATGCGATAGATACAGTAGATAGAGATATATATATCCAGTCCTGGAAATATTGGATTCCTCTCAAGCTATTCCTTTTATCATTCAATGTCATTAGTGTTAGCAATATCAAATAAAACTAAGGAGGGGATGATGTCCAGGTTATCTTTACCAGGAAAAGGTCCAAAATATTCCATTTAACTTTACTGTCGACATTTACGGACAATCATTCTTTCCAACACTCAGTGTGAACTGCCCCCATTTGAGACAGTCTTGTCCCAACACACACACACAAAAAAGGAAAGTTTACCAAATCGTAGTCTGTATCAAACTCTGTCCAGGTAGAGCCAATTCCACTATCAACAACAGCGCTGTCCACACTCTGAAAGACAGAAGAAATGGCGTATTCCTGGTGAAGTTTAGTAAAAGGAGGCAATTTAAACCGTCAACTAAACCCTCTCTATTGACTATTTTAACATGGGTAGGCTGCATATACAGAAATAAGCTGCTCTTTTGGGGCCACAAATTAAGTCATGTCCTGCAGCCAGGGTTTAAATACCTTGCACTGGCAGCCATAGGCAGGTGCCTGGACACATCCTAGTCATCCCTGCTGATATTTTACCAAAGCCCCAAAAAAATAAAAAACCTACTGACAGCCTACTGCCCTACTTACACCATCCAATGTTTTAATACATTTTAAAATGAAAAGAAAAAAAAAATAAATAAATAAATATATATATATATATATATATATATATATATATATATATATATATATATATATATATATATATATATATATATATATATATATATATATATATATATATATATATATATATATATATATATATATATATATATTCCTATTTTAGGGAATACTATATTCAGAAAAATTAGATCCCAACATAGGCGGTTTTGCAAAATGGAGGTACCCATCACAAAAAATTCTGAGAATTATGGGTTTCCTATAATAACAATGCAGAAGCTCAACTTTAGTTACTGAGCTCTGTAAACAGGATTATTTTTTTTTTATCAAAAGCAGTTGAAGTGGGCATTCCCCAGCCACAAAAAAAAAAAAAAAAAAATCACATCAGCATGCAGCTGTGCGTGTCAATTTTAAAGACTTCCATACCACTTTCCTTTTACTTACACTGAATGTTTTTCCACTTCCTGGTTGAGCGAGGCACTAGCGATGTAACCAGGGCCTCACCGATGCACCCTGGCACAGCTACATCACCAGTGCTTCCCCCGTATGTCCAGGAGGTAGACCGAGTGTTCCATAAAGTGAAGAGATACATCCGCCCTTAGTCAAACGAAGAGGGAGGAATAATAAAAGATAATGCAAAGAATAAAAAAGTATTTGTAGATTGCCATTACTAAACATTTCTAAAAATAAAAAGCCTTTGTTGTTTTTTTTTTTCTTAGATAAGGGTGAAGTTTCTCTTTAGAACTAGTCAAACATGGTATAGGGGTCTAGAGCGCCCATCTGCTGGCTGAAGACGGAAACGTAGAAGAAAAAAAAAAAAAAGCAATTTTTGATATTTACCCCAATTTTCTCTTTGAAGATATATGCAAACCCACTATACATTACCTTCATTTTTTCCCCTGTGATTTTACCTTTTAAAGTGACCACAGACAGTGGAAGTGTAGACAGTGCAGCATTTATATAGGTTATAGGATCACCCCTCTAGCAGTGAATAGCAGCTTAGAGGTCCCGGCGATCAGACCAATTTGTGGGAACATAACAAATACGAAGAATTATTTTATAGCAGCATAGTAAGATGTATACAGAAATAATAAACAAAATGCTGGATTATTACCTCTAGAGCTGGCTGGCCATGAAAGGCCTTCATCACCGCTGGATCTCCCAAGTCAGAATCATCTATTCTTGTACTTTCTGGTCGGTTCTCCATTTCTACAGAAAGGTCAGCTTCTTTTATGGATTCTGTGACAAAATCCACCTCTTGATTTGAGGTCTCCTCAAATTCTACCAGCTCTCGCTGTTTTTCAGAGGGCTCTTTGTCTTCACAAATCAGCTCGGGTTTTTGATCTGCCTTTTTGCTTTGGTTCTCCTCTTTACTGCCTTCATCTTCAGATTCTTCATGATCTTAAAACAAGTTCATTAGTTACACGTCTGCCACCAAGTACTAAGTCATGTTTTGCATAGGAGTCAAATACTTATTTCACTCATTAAAAAGCAAATCGATTACTTTTTGAAATGCATTTTTCTGGATATTTTTGTCGTTCTTCTCTCACTGTTAAAATAAACCTACCATTAAAGTTAAACTGATCATTTCTTTGTCAGTGGGCAAATGTACAAAATCAGCAGGGGATCAAATACTTTTTTCCCCTCACTGTAGTTGTATAAACTATTGAAAAATTTGCTTGATGGAACATTGGCTCCTGTACTACTAAGGGGTGTACCAACACCATTTTTTTACCAACGAGTAGATAAGGTCAGTCAAGTAATCGGTGATACAGAAAACAGATTTATTTTGTACGGTTTCAAATCGCACTGCTAAGAATTGCATGCGACTTAGGAACGCCATGCGCTTCCTGCCTGAATCACATGCAGTTTCCCGCACAGCTCGTGTGAATCCAGGCTGAAATCACTGACAGGCCTGGGTTCACACTGGAGCAGTGTGGGAAACCGCATGTGATTCCGGCAAATGCAATTCTTTGCAGAGCGTTTTGAGCCCAATAATTTTGTATGGACTCAAAGCGCATCGCAGAGGTATTGGATTTTGAAGCATTTTCACAAGTATTCATGAAAATACTCTGTCGATACAGATAGCGGTATCGGTGCAATCCTAATACTACTGCTTAACCACTTGAGCCCCGGACCATTATGCTGCCTAAGGACCAGAGGTCTTTTTCCAA
Source organism: Aquarana catesbeiana (assembly GCF_042186555.1). Lineage (NCBI taxonomy): Eukaryota > Metazoa > Chordata > Amphibia > Anura > Ranidae > Aquarana > Aquarana catesbeiana. The sequence goes on from NC_133325.1 coordinate 754,268,751, forward strand.
TTTGGCACTGCGTCGCTTTAACTGCTAATTGCGCGGTTATGCAATGCTGTACCCAAACGAAATTTGCGTCCTTTTCTTCCCACAAATAGAGCTTTCTTTTGATGGTATTTGATCACTTCTGCAGTTTTTATTTTTTGCGCTATAAACGGAAAAAGACCGAAAATTTTGAAAAAAAATGATATTTTCTACTTTTTGTTATAAAAAAAATCCAATAAACTCAATTTTAGTCATACATTTAGGCCAAAATGTATTCGGCCACATGTCTTTGGTAAAAAAAATGTCAATAAGCGTATATTTATTGGTTTGCGCAAAAGTTATAGCGTCTACAAACTAGGGTACATTTTCTGGAATTTACACAGCTTTTAGTTTATGACTGCCTATGTCATTTCTTGAGGTGCTAAAATGGCAGGGCAGTACAAAACCCCCCCAAATGACCCCATTTTGGAAAGTAGACACCCCAAGGAAATTGCTGATAGGCATGTTGAACCCATTGAATATTTATTTTTTTTGTCCCAAGTGATTGAAGAATGACAAAAAAAAAAAAAAAAAAAATATTTACAAAAAGTTGTCACTAAATGATATATTGCTCACACAGGCCATGGGCCTATGTGGAATTGCACCCCAAAATATATTCAGCTACTTCTCCTGAGTACGGGGATACCACATGTGTGGGACTTTTTGGGAGCCTAGCCGCGTATGGGACCCCGAAAACCAATCACCGCCTTCAGGATTTCTAAGGGTGTAACTTTTTGATTTCACTCTTCACTGCCTATCACAGTTTCGGAGGCCATGGAATGCCCAGGTGGCACAACCCCCCCCCAAATGACCCCATTTTGGAAAGTAGACACCCCAAGCTATTTGCTGAGAGGCATATTGAGTCCATGGAATATTTTATATTTTGACACAAGTTGCGGGAAAGTGACACTTTTTTTTTTTTTTTTTGCACAAAGTTGTCACTAAATGATATATTGCTCACACAGGCCATGGGCCTATGTGGAATTGCACCCCAAAATACATTTAGCTGCTTCTCCTGAGTATGGGGATACCACATGTGTGGGACTTTTTGGGAGCCTAGCCGCGTACGGGGCCCCGAAAACCAATCACCGCCTTCAGCGTTTTTAAGGGCGTGAATTTTTGATTTTACTCTTCACTGCCTAACACCGTTTCGGAGGCCATGGAATGCCCAGGTGGCACAAACCCCCCCCAAATGACCCCATTTTGGAAAGTAGACACCCCAAGCTATTTGCTGAGAGGCATGGTGAGTATTTTGCAGCTCTCATTTGTTTTTGAAAATGAAGAAAGACAAGAAAAAACTTTTTTTTTTTTTCTTTTTTCAAATTTCAAAACTTTGTGACAAAAAGTGAGGTCTGCAAAATACTCACTATACCTCTCAGCAAATAGCTTGGGGTGTCTACTTTCCAAAATGGGGTCATTTGGGGGGGTTTTGTGCCACCTGGGCATTCCATGGCCTCCGAAACTGTGATAGGCAGTGAAGAGTGAAATCAAAAATTCACGCCCCTTAGAAAGCCTGAAGGCGGTGCTTGGTTTTCGGGGTCCCGTACACGGCTAGGCTCCCAAAAAGTCTCACACATGTGGTATCCCCGTACTCAGGAGAAGCAGCAGAATGTATTTTGGGGTGTAATTTCACATATTCCCATGGCATGTTTGAGCAATATATCATTTAGTGACAACTTTGTGCAAAAAAAAAAAAAAAAAAAAAAAAAAAAATTTGTCTCTTTCCCGCAACTTGTGTCGCAATATAAAATATTCCATGGACTCGACATGCCTCTCAGCAAATAGCTTGGGGTGTCTACTTTCCAAAATGGGGTCATTTGGGGGGGGGTTTGAACTGTCCTGGCATTTTATGCACAACATTTAGAAGCGTATGTCACACATCACCCACTCTTCTAACCACTTGAAGACAAAGCCCTTTCTGACACTTATTTTTTACATGAAAAAGTTTTTTTTTTTTTGCAAGAAAATTACTTTGAACCCCCAAACATTATATATTTTTTTAAAGCAAATGCCCTACAGATTAAAATGGTGGGTGTTTCATTTTTTTTTTTCACACAGTATTTGCGCAGCGATTTTTCAAACGCATTTTTTGGGGAAAAAACACACTTTTTTAAATTTTAATGCACTAAAACACACTATATTGCCCAAATGTTTGATGAAGTAAAAAAGATGATCTTAGACCGAGTACATGGATACCAAACATGACATGCTTTACAATTGCGCACAAACGTGCAGTGGCAACAAAATAAATACATTTTTAAAAGCCTTTAAAAGCCTTTACAGGTTACCACTTTAGATCTACAGAGGAGGTCTACTGCAAAAATTACTGCCCTCGATCTGACCTTCGCGGCGATACCTCACATGCATGGTGCAATTGCTGTTTACGTTTGACGACAGACCGCCGCTTGCGTTCGCCTTAGCGCAAGAGCAGGGGGCGACAGGGGTGCTTTTTTTTTTTTTTTTTTTTTTTCTTTATTATTTTTTTGCTTTTTTATCTTATTTTTAAACTGTTCCTTTCATTTTTTTTTTTTTTAAATCATTTTTATTGTTATCTCGGGGAATGTAAATATCCCCTATGATAGCAATAGGTAGTGACAGGTACTCTTTTTTGAAAAAATTGGGGTCTATTAGACCCTAGATCTCTCCTCTGCCCTCAAAGCATCTGACCACACCAAGATCGGTGTGATAAAATGCTTCCCCAATTTCCCAATGGCACTATTTACATCCGGCGAAATCTAAGTCATAAAATGCTCGTAGCTTCCGGTTTCTTAGGCCATAGAGATGTTTGGAGCCACTCTTGTCTCTGATCAGCTCTATGGTCAGCTGGCTGAATCACCGGCTGCATTCTCAGGTTCCCTGTTGAGACAGGAGAGCCAGAGAAAAACACGGAAGACGGTGGGGGGGGGGGGGCATTCCCTCCCACGGCTTGTAAAGGCAGTCTAGAGGCTAATTAGCCGCTAGGATTGCTTTTACATGAAAGCCGACCGCTGGCTGAAAAGAATGATACCAAGATGATACCTAAACCTGCAGGCATCATTCTGGTATAACCACTCAAAGTCGTGAATGGCGTACCTGAAGACAAAAAAATGGTTAACAATAAAGCACAGTAAACAATAAAGTATAAATAATTACATACCTGAAAAACAAACATGATAAAACATAATAACAATAACAATAACAATAAAACACTGCAGAATAGAATACAGTAAAAAAAGAGCAGAACAATAGAGAGAGAGAATAGAGAGAGAGAACAATAAAACGACAACTATTTTTTTTTATTTTATATATATATATTTTTTTTTTTACACTTTTTTTGTAACTAACTTTTATAACTGTAACCGGTTCCAGGTTCGGGTCTCTCAAAATGCGATGGCATCTTGGGAGACCCTGTGAAAGTGTGCCTAGTCTGTGCAATGCTGTACCCTACGCTAATACTCAACTAGTGTATGGTAGCGTTCAAAACATTCACCAATGCAAAGACCAGGATTGTCAGGACAGAAGGGACAATAATAGCGGGTGTCACGCCTATATCCGCGTTTGCTGCAGACACAACATCTTTTTGGGGGGGGTTCGTTGGGTAGGGGTACTCGGGAGCACATAAAAATGCCTCTCATGCAGCCGACTGCATTTCGTTGGGGGATGTGAATGGGGGAAGTACGGGCGCTGCAGAAGTGGTGGGTTCCCAATTAGGATTGGCGAATGCAGCAGGAAGGGCACTATGGGCACGACGGGCCTGTGTTTGTCTTTTTGGTGGCAGCGGGACACTACTTGTGCTTGTCACCTCACCAGCTTGAACTGCACTTATGGGACTCGCCACGTCACCAAGTGTTACTGCAGTGCTGGTTTGACTACGACCGGGGTGTACTAGGCCGCTGGTGCTTGCCAGTTCAATAAAAAGCTTCCAAAAAAACTGTTAGCGATCGCAGGGATCAGGCCTGACTCTGCGAACGCTGCAGTTATGCGTTTAGTGTTTTGTAAGTGACAGTGATCGATCGATACTGCACTTGGGTGGGCTGGACTGGGCCGGGCGGAGGGGCAAAACGCAGGTGCTAGCAGGTATCTGGGTTGATCCCGCTAACACTGCGTTTTTGGGAACCCTAAACTGCTGGGGACGCTAGTATAGATCTGATCTGATCGGATCAGATATTGATCCGTTCAGATACTATACCACTAAAGGAGGCGTATGCTGCGTGCGTGGGTGTTAGCGGTACTGGCGCTAACCTGACGCTGCCTGGGGCCGGTGCTTGCTAGTTCACCAAAATGCTACCAAAAAAACTGTTAGCGATCGCAGGGATCAGGCCTGACTCTGCGAACGCTGCAGTTATGCGTTTAGTGCCTTGTAAGTGTCAGTGATCGATCGATACTGCACTTGGGTGGGCTGGGCTGGGCCGGGCGGAGGGGCACAACGCAGGTGCTAGCAGGTATCTGGGCTGATCCCGCTAACACTGCGTTTTTGGGAACCCTAAACTGCTGGGGACGCTAGTATAGATCTGATCGGATCAGATATTGATCCGATCAGATACTATACCACTAAGGGAGGTGTACGGTGCGTGCGTGGGTGTTAGCGGTACTGGCGCTAACCTGACGCTGCCTGGTGCTTGCTTGCCAGTTCACCAAAATGCTACCAAAAAAACTGTTAGCGATCGCAGGGATCAGGCCTGACTCTGCGAACGCTGCAGTTATGCGTTTAGTGTTTTGTAAGTGACAGTGATCGATCGATACTGCACTTGGGTGGGCTGGGCGGAGGGGCAAAACGCAGGTGCTAGCGGGTATCTGGGCTGATCCCGCTAACACTGTGTTTTTGGGAACCCTAAACTGCTGGGGACGCTAGTATAGATCTGATCAGATCAGATATTGATCCGATCAGATACTATACCACTAAGGGAGGCGCATGCTGCGTGCGTGGGTGTTAGCGGTACTGGCGCTAATCTGACGCTGCCTGGGGCGACGCATATCACCGCCGGGCGATCAGGGGGCTAAACCTTTATTAGGTAATAAACGGCGGGTGCCCTGACACTATAAAAAATAAACGAACTAACCTGCGTCACCCGTAACGGTTATACGGTGATCAGTGGTGAAAGGGTTAACTAGGGGGCAATCAAGGGGTTAAAACATTTATTAGGTAGTATATGGGGGTCCCTGTCACTATAAAACGCTGACGGCGAACCTAAATATTTACCTCACTAACTAGCGTCACCAGCGACACTAATACAGCGATCAGAAAAATGATCGCTTAGCAACACTGGTGACAGGGGGTGATCAAGGGGTTAAAACTTTATTAGGGGGGGTTAGGGGGGTACCCTAGACCTAAAGGGGGGTAATACTCACTGTCCCAACACTGTAACTGTCACAAACTGACACCATGCAGTAATCAGAAAAAAAAAAAAAAAAAAAAAAAAAAACCTGCTGGTGTCAGTTTGTGACGGGGGGGGGGGTGATTGGGGGGGGATCGGGGGGCGATCGGGGGGGGGATCGGGGTGTTTTGTGTGCCTGGCATGTTCTACTGTGTGTGTAGTGTGTTGTGCACTCACATTGATGTCTTCTCCCCTCGGCGCTGGAACGGAAAATACCGAGCCGAGGGGAGATGACATCATTTCCTTTGCTGCTGTTTAGCATACAGCAGCAAAGGAGTGTTCCCATTGGCCGGCGGCGATCGCGAGGGGGGGGCCACGAACGGATGGCCTCCCCCTCATCTCGGATCGCCGGGGAACAGAACGGGACCGCTTCGGGCACCGGGGGGGGGTCCGATCGGACCCCCCACCCGCGAGAGGCAAATCACGTACATGTACGTGATTTTGCCTGCCCGTGCCGCCTTGCCGACGTAAATCGGCGTTAGGCGGTCCTTAAGTGGTTAAGGGGTCCAAGAAATGAAACTGCTGGCAAGATTAATCCAAAAAGGTATTAAAAGAAGCTACACAGTAGTCTTAAAATGCCTTTATTAGAAAAGGCAAAAGCAAGATTATTAATGGATTATTTTCCTGTTCTGAAGGTTGTTTTGAGGACTTACCGTATATACTTGAGTATAAGCCGAGGCACCTAATTTTGCCACAAAAAAAAAAAAAAACGGGAAAACGTATTGACTCGAGTATAAGCCTAGGGTGAGAAGTGCGCAGCTACTGTAAGTGGGAAAGAGGGTCAACAATGCCCATTTGCAGCCATAGGTCCCCCGAACTTCAAACTCGGTAGTTAAGGGTTCCTAGATGCCCCCTAGCTGCAGCCAAAATTTGGGGTCTCTGGACCCAAAGGGTCCTGAAATGACAGATGGACACAGTTGACCAACTTTGTGGCCCAGTATCTCGGGGCCACTTAATGCTAGGAGCCCCAAATTTGGAGTGCAAACCCAGTGGAACAAGCACTACAACAGATCCAAATCTGGGGTTCCTAGCACCAAGTGGCCCTGAGATACGGGCCCTATATTCTGTTCGGAAAATGGCAAGCACTTTTCTGCAGCAGAGAATGACATTTTCCGAACCGACTTTTGGGTCCAGTATCTCGGGGCCACTTGGTGTTAGGAGCCCCATCTTGCACACCAACTTTTGGATTCCTAGCACCAAATGGCGCTGAGATACGGAGCCCCAAAGTCAGCTCGGAAAATGTCAATCTCTGCTGCAGAAAAGTGCTTGACTTGAGTATAAGCCAAGGGGGGCATTTTCAGCACAAAAAAAAGGTTCCGAAAAACTTGGCATATACTCGAGTATATACGGTATCCTTTGGGGTCAGTCCTATGTCAGCCAGCAAGCAAGCTTACTGTATGTTACATTCAGATACTGCTTCCTGACTGAAAGCACCAAATGCCCCAAGCATTCAAACTAATAAAATTCCATGTATTATGTCTAATAGATTTACTTCTTTGATCATCAGTCCCACCTAGTGGCCATAATACAGCCTTTTTCCAATTGTAGTATTTTCCTGAAATACTTTAATTATGTGCAGTAGATGGAAGGGATGATCAAAGAAAAAAAAAAACCTATTAGACAGCATATGGAGATAATTGGTTATGGCTGGGTAAGTGCTTGCAACATTTGTCTAGAGAAGTTTATATGAATAGAACCACAAATGTGCAATGCTTGGAAGTAACTTGATCATCTTGACATTGTTTCACCTGGTTTATAGCCCAGGTCCAGCATTAGAATGGGGACAAGTCTGGGCCTCAGTGAACTGCTCAAAGGATGAGGAAATGAGACATTGGATCCTGGTCTAATGGAGATGCAAGGTCACTGAAAATTAGTAAAGCTTAATAAATCCTGTTGGGTGGCCTCTCAGGACACCCTGGGTAGGTAGAGTCCTAAGATAACGATAGAGCCACACCATGTATCCCTTGAGCCTAAAGTCTCATCTCTTAGGCCTCATGCACACGAGACGCTGTTAAACTCGCGTTCAGAGGCAGTTGGACACTTTTTTCAACTGCCCCTGAACCCATTCAATGTTATCCTATGTGTCCATGTACACAGTCTAGTTTTTTGGCATTTTTAGGCAGTTGAGTTTAAGCTCGTTTTTCCAGAAGCAAAAAAATGGGTTCAGACGCAAAAGTTTTCCACGTTTCAGATGCCAAGCGCGGCTAAATGCGGATACCGCGTTTGCTTTTATAAGTGTTTTTTACAACCTGACTTTAGGGCCACTTGGGGCTAGGAAACCCAAATTTGGTGTAATTTGGTGTGCTAACACAGTGGAACTAGCACTACAACATATCCAAATTTGGGATTCCTAGCACCAAGTGGCCCCAAGATACAGGGCCCCAAAGTCGGGTCACAAAATGTCATTCTCTGCTGCAGAAAGGTGCTTGACATTTTGCGACCCGAATTTGGGGCCCCATATCTCGGGGCCACTTGGTGCTAGGAACCCCACATTTGGATATGTTATAGTGTTAGTCCAACTGTTAGCACACCAAATTTGGGGTTCCTAGCACCAACAGTTGGACTAACACTATAACATATCCAAATGTGGGGTTTCTAGAACCAAGTGGCCCCGAGATATGGGGCCCCAAAGCTGGGTCATAAAATGTCATTCTCTGCTGCATAAGTGCTCGACATTTTGTGACCCGAATTTGGGGCCCCGTATTGCAGGGGGGATTTGGATATATTGTAGTGGATATGTTGTAGTGCTAGTTCCACTGTTAGCACACCAAATTTGGGGTTCTTAGCACCAAGTGGCCCCGAGATACGGGGCCCCAAAGTTGGGTTGCAAAACGTCATTCTCTGCTGACGCTTCTAGATGCAAACGCGGTAAAACACGGCTAAACGCGGCATGCAAACACGGCAAAACACGCCGGTTTCAGCTTTTAAAAACATGTGTTCAGCAGAGTTTGCACCGGCGTCTCGTGTGCATGAGGCCTTAGGTATTAAAAAGTAGAAATACTAGTATTCTGTATTATCCAATGTCCATCAACATGGTTTAGATGGCAAATCTTACCTAATCCAAATGTAACTTCATTGTATAGATCAATTTCGTCATCCTCTTCTGCCATTTCTTCCAGAATAGAGCTTTCTTCTGCCAGATAAAAGTCCTCTGGCAGCTAAGATAAACACAAATAAGGATAATGGACATGAACATGAACATATTAGTAAACACTCTGAATTATTATTTTGGTTATTGCATTACAAATTACCCTTAAGCCTCGTACACACAATGAGACCATCAGACAAAATGATAGTCTTTTTTGCATGCTAGTCTCATATCAAAAATGAAAAGGTTACTAAAGTTACGAACACACTTGTATGACAGAAAAAAACTTCGGAAATGATGTAGTGTTGTATTATCTCTTCCCAAGCATGCATGAGCTTGCTCTTCTGGGTTTTTTTTTTTTGGACGAACACTGTACTGATTAACCACCTCAATACAGTGCACTTTTACCCCCTTCCTGCCCAAGCCACTTTTCAGCTTTCAGCACTGTCACATTTTGAATGACAATTGCGCTGTCATGCAACACTGTACCCAGATGAAATTGTTCTCATTTTTTCCCCACAAATAGAGCTTTCTTTTGGTGGTATTTGAGCACCTCTGCGGTTTTTAATTTTTTACGCCATAAACAAAAAAGAGTGACAAGTTTGAAAAAAAAAAAAAAAAAAAAACAAACACACACCACAATATTTTTGACTATAATAAATATCCAATTTATATATTTTATCGCAAAAAGCGTATATTGATTGGTTTGCGCAAAAGTTATAGCGTCTACAAAATAGGGGATAGATTTATAGCATTTTTATTTTTATTTTTTTACTAGTAATGGCGGCGATCTGCGATTTTTATTGTGACTGCAATATTGCGGCGGACATATCAGACACTTGACAAATTTTTTGGACCACTCACATTTATACAGCGATCCGTGCTATAAAAATGCATTGATTACTGTATAAATGTGACTAGCAGGGTTTATACACATAGATCCACGGTCCTGCTGTGTTACCGGGCAATCGCAGGTGCCCGGACATCGCGGCCACCGGGCACGCGCATAGGGTCCCCAGTGACACAGCGGTGTCACAGTGTCCCATTAAGACCTCGGTCTTAAATTTTAAATTTATGTGTTGGAGGTGGGTGTATATTATAACACTTTCATATTTACTATGTGTTTATTTATGGATAATCAATAAAGATATTTAGTTTTCGCCGGTTTATCCTCTCTGAAGAATATCTTTTGGGATTTTCCCATTTTTTTCTTGTAAACAAAAGCTCAGTAATAGTTTTTTTTTCTCCTCACGCTGGAAAAAAAAAAAAAAAGCCGATCACTGGCTTATCTGCAAGGGACATCGGTCCCAAAGAGGAAGAGGCAATTATGCCTCATCTGTGCCCACCAGTACCTCCTGCCAGTGCCACCTATCAATGCCCATGAGTGCCACCTATCAATGCCCACCAGTGGTGCCAATCAGTGCCACCTAACAGTGCTGCTGATCAGTGTAACCGATTAAAATATATCGGAAAAAAATATATAAAAATGAACACTTTTCAGTTTCAATGATTTTTATTGAAATTTTACAAGAAATTCCAAAGGTTTGCGAGATTGAACGTATCAAATGTCTGTATCGCAGTACAGTAAACGTTTTGGGGAGACTGTTTGACAGCACATGACCCAAAGGAACACTTTTTAATCAGAGTATAGCAGCAAGTCAATTAAACTCATGGGATATTGATCTGTTCAGTTAAGTAGCAGAGGGGGTTGTTACTTAGTTTCAGCTGCTTTGGTGTTAATGAAATGAACAGGTGCACTAGATGGGCAACAATGAGACGACCTCCAAAACAGGAATGGTATTACAGATGGAGGCCACTGACATTTTTTCCCCTACTCATCTTTTCTGGATCATTTTTCACCAGTTTTGCATTTGGCTAGCGTCAGTGTCACTGCTGGTAGCATGAAGCGATACCTGGACCCTATAGAGGTTGCACAAGCAGTCCAATTCCCCTAGGATGGCACATCACTATGTGCCATTGCCAGAAGGTTTGTTGCGTCTCCCAGCACAGTCTCAAGAGCATGGGGAAGATTCCAGGAGACAAGCAGTTACTCTAGGAGAGCTGGACAGGGCCATAGAAGGTCCTTAACCCACCAGCATCTGTTCCTTTGTGCAAGGAGGAGCAGGATGAGCACTGCCAGAGCCCTACAAAATGACCTCCAGCAGGCCACTGGTGTAAAGGTCTCTGACCAATCAGAAACAGACTTCATAAGGGTGGCTTGAGGGGCCAACATCCTCTAGCGGGCCCTGTGCTCACTGCCTGGTATCATGGAGCTCGATTGGAATTTGCCATTGAACACCAGACTTGGCAGGTCCACCACTGGCACCCTGTGCTTTTCACATATGAGAGCAGGTTCACCCTGAGCACATGTGACAGACATGAAAGGGTCTGCAGAAGCTGTGGAGAATGTATGCTGCCTGTAACATCGTCCATGACAGGTTTGGTGGTGGGTCAGGGGAGGCATATCCATGGAGGGATATACAGACCTCTACAGGCTAGACAATGGCACCTTGACTGCCATTAGGTATGGGGATGAAATCCTTGGACCCATTGTCAAACCCTACACTGGTTCAGTGGGTTCTGTGTTCCTCCTGGTGCACGACAATGCCTGACCTCTTGTAGTATCAAGGTGTATGTAGCCAGTTCCTGGAAAACAAAGCAATAGATGCCATTGAATGGCCCCCATTGTTGCCTGACCTAAATCCAAAAGAACACCTCTGGGACGTCATTTTTCGGTCCGACGCCGCCAGGTTGCACCTCAGTCTGTTCAGGAGCTCAGTGATGCCCTGATCCAGATCTGGAAGGAAAAACCCTATGACACCATCCTTCATTTTATTAGGAGCATGCTACGACATTGTAAGGAATGCATACAAGCATGTGGGGGGGGCCATACAAACTACTGAGCACAGGTGCAGCCCAGCCATTTAGGGCGCACAGGCACTGCCCCCTCCTCTATGACTAAGGGATAGATTCATGCACAGCATGAATCTATCCATGGCCGCCACTGCCACTCTCTATTCAGGCGTCCGGCCCCTTTTCGGACACCGGGCGGCTAAATTACAGCGGGGGTGTTTTTTGAAGCACCCAATTAGAGCCATAGGCCTTAATAGGCTTCATAAAAGGACTTGGAGCACAGAGCATTGCGCTTGCAGTCCACCCAGATGAACATTTGCTTTTTTAACACTGAACTGCCTCTCCGCCAATCAGGTAGCACGGGTCCAATACCAGTCACCTGGCTGAAGGCACAGGCGCCCTGATTGGACGCCTAGCAGAACGAGAAGATACGCATGGAGAACACAGCTCGCCGCTGTCACCTGCTGCCTGACCCGCCACTAAAATGGGATAGGTGGTGGGCACACAGTGGGCGGGCTGGGGTCACAGTGGCGGCATATGATGGGGCACAAGTGGCTGCATTTGGTGGGGTTTTTTTTTTCAGTATTCTTCAGTTTGTTTGCAACCCCCCCCCCAAAAAAAAAAAAAAAAAAAAAAAAAAAAATTTGAAAGCAAGCCGCCACTGACAGAGTATCATTTTTAGTTGCTGCAATGAAATTTCAGCAAAATGGACTAGCCTGCTGCATCATTTTTTCACTTTGATTTTTGGAGGGTCTTTGAATTCAGCCCTCTGTAGGTTGATAATTGTCATTTCCACCAAACAATGTGGCATCCTTTCCTTCCTAACACATTACCCAGTCCATATCAGCATAGATATTCAGAATGATATTTTTCCCAAATGAGATCTAATGTGTTTTCAAAGTGTTCCTTTAATTTTTTTGAGCAGTGTATACAATAGCAGGTCGCAACCAACTTCATTCAATTATAATATTACAGCCTGCACCAAAACTAGTGATGCTTTATAGCCAATGTGGCCACGGCTGCAATGTGAAAGGGCTCTTGGTACATAGGGGAGCTGGAACTAAAAAGGTGAACTAATCCTTTAAGCAGGGAGGCTGATTGACTGAACTTTGAACATTGCACCCTCTAGTTAGTCATTTCAATATTTAACACAAAAAAACAAAAAAAACAAAAAAAAAAAAAAACAACACACACACACACACTAAATTTTATGCATTGCAACAAAATGAATTTAGAGCAAACACTACAGTAACTATGAAAAATACGTCCTTGCTTTATATTTCTTTTTTAAAGGGGAACTATAATGTTAAAAGATATACTGTTCACATCAAAGAATGTAACCAGACCTGTTTTTTTTTTTTTTTTTTTTTTACCGAAATAACCATTATTAAAGTGGATTTTTTTTAAGGCTTGATATTTGTTACACCACTTTAATGATTTGGGAATTTATGCTACTGGCTCCTGCATTTAACAAGGCATTGCAGTTCATCCTGTTTTACCAAATAAGCATGTTTTTCCTGCAGCTAAGATCTCTAGTTGATTCCTCCCCCCCCCCAAAAAAAGTAAGTTTTCTATCCTTTCCTGCCTTCCTTAACACACTTGCATACTTACAATCTGTTCAGAGTTGAGACTCATGGTTTAGGTTTCACCAAGTTGAAATACCCGAGCTGATCTGTGGATGGAGAACATTAGAATTTTAGTCTAGAACAGAACATAGAAAATCAAACGGTCACCCACTGATACCTACATAATATATGAAGTCTGAGGACTGTATACAGTGTTCTACCCATCTATGTTCTGTTCTACCCATTTTTCATTTACTACACACCTATACAAGGGGTCGCTCATTATCCAGAACATAAAGGTCAATCAAAAGAGAAGGATTTTCAGTATTTTTTGGGATAAAACCCTATTTAACATACATGACAGGTATTCTCACATAACTAGTAATAGAAAATTACACCGTTCAATAAGGAAGAAAAAAAACAAAAAACAAAAAAACACCCCTTCATACAAATAGAGCCTTAAGACGGTATTAAACATTAAACCAAAAAATGTAATATATTTCAAGCTTACCAATCATTAAATGCGGTGGCTGCATTTGTTTTCTTTTTAGGCCTTAAACACCCCCCCCTTTCTTTTTACCTGGTGATCTGACCAGTAACACATCTGTATTAGAGCGCCCCCACTCTGGATGAAGGAGCACAGGTGGCACCTTTGGACAGCAGCATTGTCAGTTGGGGGGGGTTAGTGTTAGAATTCCAACAGATTTTCATACACTAACAAAATTGAAACCAAACTCCAGCTCACACATTATACTCCATTACAGCAGACTGATTTGACAAAAGGTTTTACATAAATAAAGCTGATCATTTTAAAAGCACCCCTGCTACTAGTGTTAAATGGCTTGTCTCGTCTCTCTTTAAACTGATACATTTCCCTGGAGAGCCCCCCCCCCCCAAAAGAACAAGACTGGATCACTAGATAAAAATGGAAGGCCTAAAAAAGAAACAAAAAATGGAGCCATCACATCCAAGCAACATTAAGCTACAATATACTAAATGTTTGCTTTTTGATTTGATTTAATACTGAGTTTATATACAAATCACACATTTTTATCACAGTACAAATATAAAGTCCAGAACTAACCAAATAAAGTTATATTTGGAGGGGGGTGCTTCCATCCTGAACAGACCCATTAAAAATATTCAGAACCTCCAAATGTCTCCCAGTTAGATCAGCGGGGAGCAACCAACTAAGAACTTTCCTTAATTACCCAAGTGCTCCCACGATTCAGCATTGTCCCCAGCCATAGCGCCAGTGCTCTCCTCCTGGTCTCACAGGAGGCAGAGTAGCAGGAGCCATAGGCTCTTGCTGCAGTCAATTCAGTGAGGAGAGAGGTGAGGGCATGGCAGAGACATGATGTGTGTGCCTATGAATGTTCACAACCCAGCTCGTGAGCGCGCCCTTGCACAGGGTCCCATAGCACAAGACTTGCTATGGGGGCACGCATAGGAATGAGAGGACAACACCGGCGGGGGACTCCAGAAGAGGATAAGGGGCTGCTCTGTGCAATATTCTTGTACAGGGCAGGGAAGAATAACTTTTTTTACTATCACTTTATAGAGAAAGCAGAGGGAGTGCTGCTAACCAGGGCCACTGATAAGGCAGTACAGCCCACCCTCCTGAACCAGGCCCCATCAGGACGGCAGCTATACTGCCTTGTTGCAGACTTCCTCTGCTGTCAGAGCCACCTTGTGTGCCCTTTCCCTTCCAGCTCTTTCAGCTTCCCTCCCAATGGCAGTTGGTGAGGTTACACAGGGGGGCAATTTCTTGTCAAATTAGTTTATTTGAATTTTAACAATTTGCATACATAAAAGTACATATGGTGGCAGCAAAAGAAAAGATCACATATATGGTAATATTGAGTTGTAGTTCCAACATAAACTAAAAAGTAGTTTAGCCACTTAACCACTTGCCGACCGCCGCACGACTATATACGTCGACAGAGCGGCACGGGCAGGCAAAAGGACGTATATGTACGTCCTTGCCTGCCCGCGGGTGGGGGGTCCGATCGGACCCCCCCCCGGTGCCAGCGGCGGTCGGCAAATCTCCCCCGGCGATCGGAGGTGAGGGGGAGGCCATCCATTCGTGGCCCCCCCCTCGCGATCGCTCTCAGCCAATGGGATCATTTCCCTGCCTCTGTATTGTACACAGAGGCAGAGGAAATGATGTCATCTCTCCTCGGCTCGGTATTTTCCGTTCCGGGCCGAGGAGAGAAGACTGCAATGTAAGTGCACCAACACACTACACACAGTAGAACATGCCAGGCACACTAAACACCCCGATCCCCCCCCCGATCGCCCCCCGATCCCCCCCCAATCACCCCCCCCCCCTGTCACAAACTGACACCAGCAGGTTTTTTTTTTTTTTTTTTTTTTTTTTCTGATTACTGTATTGGTGTCAGTTTGTGACATTTACAGTGTTAGGACAGTTAGTATTACCCCCCTGTAGGTCTAGGGTACCCCCCTAACCCCCCCTAATAAAGTTTTAACCCCTTGATCACCCCCCGTCACCAGTGTCGCTAAGCGATCATTTTTCTGATCGCTGTATTAGTGTCACTGGTGACGCTAGTTAGTGAGGTAAATATTTAGGTTCGCCGTCAGCGTTTTATAGCGACAGGGACCCCCATATACTACCTAATAAATGTTTTAACCCCTTGATTGCCCCCTAGTTAACCCTTTCACCACTGATCACTGTATAACTGTTACGGGTGACGCTGGTTAGTTTGTTTATTTTTTATAGTGTCAGGGCACCCGCCGAATAAAGATTTAGCCCCCTGATCGCCCGGCGGTGATATGCGTCGCCCCAGGCAGCGTCAGATTAGCGCCAGTACCGCTAACACCCACGCACGCAGCATACGCCTCCCTTAGTGGTATAGTATCTGTACGGATCAATATCTGATCTGATCAGATCTATACTAGCGTCCCCAGCAGTTTAGGGTTCCCAAAAACGCAGTGTTAGCGGGATCAGCCCAGATACCTGCTAGCACCTGCGTTTTGCCCCTCCGCCCGGCTCGGCCCAGCCCACCCAAGTGCAGTATCGATCGATCACTGTCACTTACAAAACACTAAACGCATAACTGCAGCGTTCGCAGAGTCAGGCCTGATCCCTGTGATCGCTAACAGTTTTTTTGGTAGCGTTTTGGTGAAATGGCAAGCACCAGCCCCAGGCAGCGTCAGGTTAGTGCCAGTAGCGCTAACACCCACGCACGCACCGTACACCTCCCTTAGTGGTATAGTATCTGAACGCATCAATATCTGATCCGATCAGATCTATACTAGCGTCCCCAACAGTTTAGGATTCCCAAAAACGCAGTGTTAGCGGGATCAGCCCAGATACCTGCTAGCACCTGCGTTTTGCCCCTCCGCCCGGCCCAGCCCAGCCCACCCAAGTGCAGTATCGATCGATCACTGTCACTTACAAAACACTAAACGCATAACTGCAGCGTTCGCAGAGTCAGGCCTGATCCCTGCGATCGCTAACAGTTTTTTTGGTAGCGTTTTGGTGAACTGGCAAGCACCAGCCCCAGGCAGCGTCAGGTTAGTGCCAGTAGCGCTAACACCCACGCACGCACCGTACACCTCCCTTAGTGGTATAGTATCTGAACTGATCAATATCTGATCTGATCCGATCAGATCTATACTGGCATCCCCAGCAGTTTAGGGTTCCCAAAAACGCAGTGTTAGTGGGATCAGCCCAGATACCTGCTAGCACCTGCGTTTTGCCCCTCCGCCCGGCCCAGCCCAGCCCACCCAAGTGCAGTATCGATCGATCACTGTCACTTACAAAACACTAAACGCATAACTGCAGCGTTCGCAGAGTCAGGCCTGATCCCTGCGATCGTTAACAGTTTTTTTGGTAGCGTTTTGGTGAACTGGCAAGCGCCAGCGGCCTAGTACACCCCGGTCATAGTCAAACCAGCACTGCAGTAACACTTGGTGACGTGGCGAGTCCCATAAGTGCAGTTCAAGCTGGTGAGGTGGCAAGCACAAGTAGTGTCCCGCTGCCACAAAGAAGACAAACACAGGCCCGTCGTGCCCATAATGCCCTTCTTGCTGCATTCGCCAATCCTAATTGGGAACCCACCGCTTCTGCAGCGCCCGTACTTCCCCCATTCACATCCCCAACCAAATGCAGTCGGCTGCATGAGAGGCATTTTCTTTATGTCCTCCCCCTAGTACCCCTACCCAACGAACCCTCCCAAAAAAGATGTCGTGTCTGCAGTAAGCACGGATATAGGCGTGACACCCGCTATTATTGTCCCTCCTGTCCTGACAATCCTGGTCTTTGCATTGGTGAATGTTTTGAATGCTACCATTCACTAGCTGAGTATTAGCGTAGGGTACAGCATTGCACAGACTAGGACACACTTTCACAGGGTCTCCCAAGATGCCATCGCATTTTGAGAGACCCGAACCTGGAACCGGTTACAGTTATAAAAGTTACAGTTACAAAAAAAGTGTAAAAAAAAAAAAAAAAAAAAAACACAAACAAAAATATAAAATAAAAAGTAATAGTTGTCGTTTTATTGTTCTCTCTCTATTCTCTCTCTCTCTATTCTCTCTATTGTTCTGCTCTTTTTTACTGTATTCTATTCTGCAATGTTTTATTGTTATTATGTTTTATCATGTTTGCTTTTCAGGTATGCAATTTTTTATACTTTACCATTTACTGTGCTTTATTGTTAGCCATATTTTTGTCTTCAGGTACAGCATTCACGACTTTGAGTGGTTATACCAAAATGATGCTTGCAGGTTTAGGTATCATCTTGGTATCATTCTTTTCAGCCAGCGGTCGGCTTTCATGTAAAAGCAATCCTAGCGGCTAATTAGCCTCTAGACTGCTTTTACAAGCAGTGGGAGAGAATGCCCCCCCCCCCCCCCCATCGTCTTCCGTGTTTTTCTCTGGCTCTCCTGTCTCAACAGGGAACCTGAGAATGCAGCCGGTGATTCAGCCAGCTGACCATAGAGCTGATCAGAGACCAGAGTGGCTCCAAACATCTCTATGGCCTAAGAAACCGGAAGCTACGAGCATTTTATGACTTAGATTTCGCCGGATGTAAATAGCGCCATTGGGAAATTGGGGAAGCATTTTATCACACCGATCTTGGTGTGGTCAGATGCTTTGAGGGCAGAGGAGAAATCTAGGGTCTAATAGACCCCAATTTTTTCAAAAAAGAGTACCTGTCACTACCTATTGCTATCATAGGGGATATTTACATTCCCTGAGATAACAGTAAAAATGATTAAAAAAAAAAAAAATGAAAGGAACAGTTTTAAAATAAGATAAAAAAGCAAAAAAATAATAAAGAAAAAAAAAAAAAAAAAAAAAAAAGCACCCCTGTCCCCCCTGCTCTCGCGCTAAGGCGAACGCAAGCGTCGGTCTGGCGTCAAATGTAAACAGCAATTGCACCATGCATGTGAGGTATCACCGCGACGGTTAGATCGAGGGCAGTAATTTTAGCAGTAGACCTCCTCTGTAAATCTAAAGTGGTAACCTGTAAAGGCTTTTAAAGGCTTTTAAAAATGTATTTATTTTGTTGCCACTGCACGTTTGTGCGCAATTGTAAAGCATGTCATGTTTGGTATCCATGTACTCGGCCTAAGATCATCTTTTTTATTTCATCAAACATTTGGGCAATATAGTGTGTTTTAGTGCATTAAAATGTAAAAAAGTGTGTTTTTTCCCCAAAAAATGCGTTTGAAAAATCGCTGCGCAAATACTGTGTGAAAAAAAAAAATTAAACACCCACCATTTTAATCTGTAGGGCATTTGCTTTAAAAAAATATATAATGTGTGGGGGTTCAAAGTAATTTTCTTGCAAAAAAAAATAATTTTTTCATGTAATCAAAAAGTGTCAGAAAGGGCATTGTCTTCAAGTGGTTAGAAGAGTGGGTGATGTGTGACATAAGCTTCTAAATGTTGTGCATAAAATGCCAGGACAGTTCAAACCCCCCCCAAATGACCCCATTTTGGAAAGTAGACACCCCAAGCTATTTGCTGAGAGGCATGTCGAGTCCATGGAATATTTTATATTGTGACACAAGTTGCGGGAAAGAGACAAATTTTTTTTTTTTTTTTTTTTTTTTTGCACAAAGTTGTCACTAAATTATATATTGCTCAAACATGCCATGGGAATATGTGAAATTACACCCCAAAATACATTCTGCTGCTTCTCCTGAGTACGGGGATACCACATGTGTGAGACTTTTTGGGAGCCTAGCCGCGTATGGGACCCCGAAAACCAAGCACCGCCTTCAGGCTTTCTAAGGGCGTAAATTTTTGATTTCACTCTTCACTGCCTATCACAGTCTCGGAGGCCATGGAATGCCCAGGTGGCACAAACCCCCCCCAAATGACCCCATTTTGGAAAGTAGACACCCAAAGCTATTTGCTGAGCGGTATAGTGAGTATTTTGCAGACCTCACTTTTTGTCACAAAGTTTTGAAAATTAAAAAAAGAAAAAAAAAATTTTTTTTTTTGTCTTTCTTCATTTTCAAAAACAAATGAGAGCTGCAAAATACTCACCATGCCTCTCAGCAAATAGCTTGGGGTGTCTACTTTCCAAAATGGGGTCATTTGGGGGGGGTTTGTGCCACCTGGGCATTCCATGACCTCCGAAACTGTGATAGGCAGTGAAGAGTGAAATCAAAAATGTACACCCTTAGAAATCCTGAAGGCGGTGATTGGTTTTCGGGGTCCCGTACGCGGCTAGGCTCCTAAAAAGTCCCACACATGTGGTATCCCCATACTCAGGAGAAGCAGCAGAATGTATTTTGGGGTGCAATTCCACATATGCCCATGACCTGTGTGAGCAATATATCATTTAGTGACAACTTTGTGCAAAAAAAAAAAAAAAAAAAAAAAAATTGTCACTTTCCCGCAACTTGTGTCAAAATATAAAATATTCCATGGACTCAACATGCCTCTCAGCAAATAGCTTGGGGTGTCTACTTTCCAAAATGGGGTCATTTGGGGGGGGTTTGTGCCATCTGGGCATTTTATGGCCTTCAAAACTGTGATAGGTAGTGAGGAGTAAAATCAAAAATGTACGCCCTTAGAAATCCTGAAGGCGGTGATTGGTTTTCGGGGCCCCGTATGCGGCTAGGCTCCCAAAAAGTCCCACACATGTGGTATCCCCATACTCAGGAGAAGCAGCTAAATGTATTTTGGGGTGCAATTCCACATATGCCCATGGCCTGTGTGAGCAATATATCATTTAGTGACAACTTTTTGTAATTTTTTTTTTTTTTTTTTTTTTTTGTCATTATTCAATCACTTGGGACAAAAAAAATGAATATTCAATGGGCTCAACATGCCTATCAGCAATTTCCTTGGGGTGTCTACTTTCCAAAATGGGGTCATTTGTGGGGGTTTTGTACTGCCCTGCCATTTTAGCACCTCAAGAAACGACATAGGCAGTCATAAATTAAAGGCTGTGTAAATTCCAGAAAATGTACCCTAGATTGTAGGCGCTATAACTTTTGCGCAAACCAATAAATATACACTTATTGACATTTTTTTTACCAAAGACATGTGGCCAAATACATTTTGGCCTAAATGTATGACTAAAATTGAGTTTATTGGATTTTTTTTAGAACAAAAAGTAGAAAATATCATTTTTTTTCAAAATTTTCGGTCTTTTTCCGTGTATAGCGCAAAAAATAAAAACGGCAGAGGTGATCAAATACCATCAAAAGAAAGCTCTATTTGTGGGAAGAAAAGGACGCAAATTTCGTTTGGTTACAGCATTGCATGACCGCGCAATTAGCAGTTAAAGCGACGCAGTGCCAATTTGTAAAAAGTGCTCTGGTCAGGAAGGGGGTAAATCCTTCCGGGGCTGAAGTGGTTAAGGACCGGGCCTACTTTTCAGACTCAATGTTTACAAGTTCAAATTTTTTTTTTTTTTTGCTAGAATACTACTTAGAACATACATTTTTAATTTTCTTCTTTCTAACACCCTAGAGAATAAAATGGCGGTCATTGCAATACTTTGTCACACCGTATTTGTGCAGCGGTCTTACAAGCGCACTATTTTTGGGAAAAAAAAAAAAAATTAGAATTTTTATAACAGCTTACCTGTAAAATCCTTTTCTTGGAGTACATCACGGGACACAGAGGCTCATAGTAAATTACTAAGTGGGTTATATCTCACCTTCAGGTGCTGGAAACTGGTGTAATCAATTAGACAGGAAGTTTCCTCCCTATATAACCCCTCCCCTACAGGGAGTACCTCAGTTTTTGTAGCAAAGCAATAAGTGTCCCACAAGAGGAGCGGGAGCTCTGTGTCCAGTGATGTACTCCAAGAAAAGGATTTTATAGGTAAGCGGTTATAAAAATCCTATTTTCTTTATCGTACATCACGGGACACAGAGGCTCATAGTAATTACTAAGTGGGATGTCCTAAAGCAATGCTTACTGAGGGGAGGGAGACACATAAATGCAGACCGCCATCAGACGTGAGGACCTATACTGCTACATGCAGTACACTACGCCAAAAGCGGCATCCTCTTGCTGTCTTACATTCACCTGATAGAAATTATTGAACGCATGTATAGACAAACAAGTAGCAGCCTTGTAAATCTGAGTCATAAAGGCTTGGTAACGCACTGCCCATGAAGTGCTTACTGCCCTGGTAAAGTGCACTCTAAGGAGAAAACCTTTTCTTCAAACCGCAAGCCTGAATAATAACTTGATGAATCAGCATTAAAAACAGTTGATTTAGATGCCATCTGCCCTATACTGGGACATCCAGGTAGCGCCACAAACATTCATTTTCCATATCCGAGCAGTCGCTTCAGATAGGCCTTGATTGCTCTCACTAAGAGAGAGTGCAACCATTTTAATAGCCGATTTGAACGCTGCCTGCCCATTCTTAGGGTCCTCTGGCAGCGCAACAAACGTCAGATTCCCGTATCTTGAAACATTCAGATATACCTTTAACCACTCATTATATTGAGAGGAAATAATAACTTCCTTACGCAGAACAAGGTTCTGGTAAAAAGGAAGGTAAGAAACATGTTGATTCAAATGACAGGTAGATCCTTTTAGGAAAAAAGGCTGGGTGAGGATTTAACATCACCCTATCCTTAAGAATAATTAACTATGGCACTATACAAAAGAAAGCTGCCAACACTGAAACTCTTGCGGAGGCTACTGCAACGGTGAACACCAATTCCCCTGTTAGGAGGATCAAAAGGAATATGATACATCGGCCCAAGGAGCTGTCCTTGTATGCTGACAAAACTAGACTCAACCCTACAGCACAAGTGTGACCCAACTGGGGGATTTATACACGTTGTCCCTTGTATAAAAGGCTCAGATTAAAGAATGCCTAGCAAGTAGCCTTTGAAAAACAATGACAAAGGCAGAGATCTGACCCAAGGCTAGCGTCATTTTTACCCCCAACGGTAGGAAGGCAAGAATTCTACCTATGACATACCTCCGAGGATGCCATCTTTTGGTTTCACACCAGGAAACATAGGCCCTCCAGACCCTATAATAAATGGTCCTAGAGGCCCACTTTCTTGCATTAATCAGGGCAGTTACCACTAAACCTGAAAGCCCCGATTCTTTAACATGTGGGCTTTACTAGACAGACCGTTAAATTTAGCGATTGTAAGGCCGGATGGAATACCGGCCCTTTGCGAAAGCAAGTCTGGACTAGATGGAAGAGTCCACGGTTTCCCTACTCCTAACCTTACGATGCCTTACGGCTAGTAGTATTACCGGCTTGCCTTCCACTTTGATCCTGCATAGAAGCTGCGAAAGCAGCTGAACTGGGGAGAATGTATAAATCAGTGAAAAACTGATCCAATGGGGTCACTAACGCATCTGTCCCATATGCGAGTGGATCCCTAGCCCTTGACACAAAGCTGTCCAACTTCTTGTTGAACCTGGACGCCCAAAATTCTTATCTGGTCAGAAAAAAGTCGGGGTGCATTGGCCATTCTCACGGGAACAATTGACGGCTCCAGAGAGCCGCCTGTCAATTCTCCATTTCACAATATGAAGATTGTCGATAGGCAAGGTACAAGCTCCTCTGCCCAAACCAAAACAAGGCCCACTTCCATCTGGCTGCGTGACTTCTAGTGCCTCCTTGGTAACTGAAGTAAATTACTGATGTGGCATTGTACCTTAACAGAACAATCCTGTAATCTAAACGCCCAGGCCATTAAGCCAGACGTGCCATTGGAAGCTCTAGAATGTCAACAGTCAAGGCTCTCAGAGCTTGACCACTTCCCCTGGGCAGTGGTCTCCTTCAGGACTGGTCTCCATCCCTAGAGTCCAGCCTTCGTAGCCACCACCTCCCAGGTAATCGGTATGAAGGATCTTCCTTTCTGCCATCTTGCTGAGGTTCCAGCGTATCGCTGGGATCAGATCCTTTGGATAATGCCTAGGTTAGGATCTACTTGTTCCAGGCAGACAGAATAATGTTTATAGCAGCGGCCCACTGTTCTGTCTCAAAGGCCGTCCGACCTGTCAGCACATGGTATTGGCTGCCCCCCTTCTTCCTGCCTACAAAAACAATAGGCTAGGTGCAAATCTGCACCCTCTAGTGGCTGGGGAAAAAAAAAACAGCAGCCTGCCTGAGCCAAAAGTACAAGCATGATAGAACAGCACACTGCTCCCAGTGGCCACGGAGAAACAGACAGTCAGATCGCTCTCTTAATAGAGACACAAACAAATGCAGACTCACCATTCCTCGCTGCAGGGTACTGCTGGAATATCACAGCGACCCAATCTTCACCCATCATGGCGGGTTGGTGTCATGCCAGACCTTCAAGAACAGGGTCCCCTCTGAACATAGGGTCCACTGCCTTGGGCCATGTATAGCGCCCTGCTAGAGCAAATCTGTGGTATAGCAATGTGACCAAGGTGCTGGATCTCAGGGCCCAGCTCTCCTAAGAAGCATTACAGGCAAAACCTCGTTCTTCGGTATCGAGGCGTCTGGTACGACCCACTTTAGCTTTTGTTTTGGCTCTCTGAATGGATCCGATAGCGTAGCTCCCTGACCCTGTTCAGGCCATCTAGGAGCACTCATTAACCGTGACCAACACCTTAGACACTGGCGAAAAAACTGAGGTACTCCCTGTAGGGGAGGGGTTTTATAAGGAGGAAACTTCCTGTCTAATTGATTACACCAGTGTCCAGCACCTGAAGGTGAGATATAACCCACTTAGTAATTACTATGAGCCTTTGTGTCCCGTAATGTACGATAAAGAAAAAACAACACACTGACTTAAAAAATAAATAAACAGTAAAGTTAACGTGTAAAAAGATGATGTTAGGCCGAGTAAATTGATACCCAACATGTCATGCTTCAAAATTGCGCCCGCTCGTGGAATGGCAACAAACCTTTACCCTTAAAAATCTCCATAGCCGACGTTTAAACATTTCTGCAGGTTACATGTTTAGAGTTGCAGAGGAGGTCAAGGGCTAGAATTATTGCTCTTGATCTAACGATTGCGGGGATACCCCACATATGTGGTTTTCATATGCGGGTGAGACTTCGTTATGCGTTCGCTTCTGGGCGCAAGCTCGCCGGGAGCCTTACTTTTTTTTAATACACTGTCCTTTTAAAAAAAAAATGTTTGGGTCACTTTTATTCCTAGTACAAGGAATGTAAACATACCTTGTAATAGAAAAAAAAAAGCATGACAGGACCTCTTAAATATGAGATCTGGGGTCAAAAAACAAAATTCTCTCCCGCCCTCGATAAAGTGATCTTGCGGTGAATCTGCCACTGAGACCACTTTTATTCAAAAGAGGACCGCCAGCCATTTTTTAAAATACCAGGGTTATGGCAGCTAGCTGCTGCCATACAATGGTATTTAACATTAAAGTAGTGACGTATAACGATGGCGGCTGGTCCTTAAGTAGTTAATTTTAGCATAGAGCCAACTACTCAAAAGATTACGTCATACATTGTATAAGAAAGGATAAAATTCACTTAGACCAGAATATAAGATGACCTCAAATAAAAAAAAAAAAAAAAAAAAAAAAAAAAAATATAAGAAAGAAGGAGAAATAAATATTTTAGAGAATCTAAAATCTTATTCCACATATTGGAACTATAACCAAACTCTAAAATAATCTAATATCACCTATCCGGCGCTTAGGTAAATTGAAATTTAAGATAAAGACAAGCTGCTGCTATAATCATAAAACTTATACACAAAAAGCCCTAAAAGTTCATATATGATCATCCATAAGGTTAAAGCAGCGCTAAAACAGTGTTTAAATATAAGAAACAGCCTATTGGGACATCAGTCCAAATAAATGAACTCTTGAGCATGTCTGTTGGGCGGGCTTGACGGATGAATATTAGACACCTTCACCACACCATGTGATTCCACTCCCCTCAAATTCAAGACTCACCAAATTATATAAATAAAAGGAAGGCGTATGTGGGTTTGACTGCTCGTTGTCATGTGGAAAGGCTGCTTCCAGACACCTGAATGGTTAATTGATCTCTCTCTGGTGGTCAGCTCTGTCACAACATGGGGTCCGATTGCCGGCTCTTTAACTCATAGCAAAAAGCAAAGCTCCTCATAGCGTGAACCGGTTTTAAAATTTATTCCCACAGACTGAACCCCCCTATTACAATGCACTTACAAAAGTATAAATAAAAACCAGCATTTTTATATTAAATTCATATACACTGTACAGCATGAAACGATACTCGCTCACCGATCATAGGATTCCTGTCTCCGGTGATACCCAGGTAGAGATCATATACAGGTGACAGATGCAACAAGCTGTGTGGACCCACCTAGACGGGTTTCGTCTTTACGTCTTTCTCAATAGGCATATCACCGCAGACAGGAATCCTACAATCGGCGAGCATCGTTTCATGATGTACAGCGTATATGAATTTAATATAAAATGCTATTTATACTTTTCTAAGTGCATTGTAATGGGGGGGGGGGGGTTCAGTCTGTGGGAATACATTTTAAAACAGGTTCACGCTATGAGGATCAGTGAAAAACGTAGCACTAAAAATATACTGTAACACAATAAACATTGAATATATCAAGTATTGTGTGTAAATAAAAATCAATCTCAAATATAATGAATATAAAACAGAACATGTACAGAGTGAGTAGAAACACAGATGAGAAAGTCACAAAAGGTGAAACAATTCTATGGTAAACATAAATGTAGTCCACCACAAAACATTGTTGCTCAGAAGTGGGGTACAAAGGCCTCAGCAGGCATGTAGAGCATCAGGGATAGTGTGTCCTCCACCCGAGATAAGGGGTATACACTCTTACCGGAAAAAAAGTTAACTCAAATGTCAACGAGTTAATCAAGCGAAGATAGCCTGATCAGCAGATTTCCAAAACAACCCAGGGAATCCAAAAAGAGCTCCAAGAACAAATCCAGGGAATCATGCAGGTAACCATGAGGCTGGAACTCAGATGAAGGCAATAAAGGAATCACAGGTGAATGCAAATTCTGCCCACGATTTCAATGCATGCCATGTACATTTGGGTGCTGTTTATTCTAAATGGCACCCCAAACAGTAGAATTGTCTCAGTAAAACATGTGCGTACATTTGCGCCTGGCACAGGACCAAAATTTTACCCCTGAATTTCTTTGGCACAACAAACCCGCATAGGGCAGCCCATTCAAGTGAAAGGGGCTGCCCTATGCACAACACGTGGAACATGTGCTAAGAATGCTATTAAAGTTGCGAGCAGGAACCCTTGCTTGGGATATGTGAATAGGGCCTTAGAGTAGGGCAGATTTGGGAGACGACTAAAGAGGTAAAAGACTTTAGAATAAAGGTTCGTTGCCTATAGACTTTAATGGATTCACAGCCAAGTTTCAGGTTTTTTAGATTTTAGGCAAGATTTGGCAAACCTTCCGCAAGCAATTCCAAGCAAATTTGTCCATCTTTAACTGTTGACAAGCTAACCTTCTTTCAAAAGTTGGAGATATTATAACTCTTGCTGCCATTAGACAGTGTCGCCAAAAAAAATCTTAATCTAAGATCTGGCCCTTGGGTCATGGAAAGATATGCACTGTAGCATTACCTAATTGATTATAAAACATAGATTATTTTCCAGAAAAAAAAAGAAAAAAAAAAAAATCTGAATTTGAGGGCACCTCCACCAAATATGTAAATAGCTACCCAAGTTAATACATTTCTGATATGAGTCTAAATATTTCGTCAGGTGCTCTAAACTATTTATAATTTTTTTATATTAAAAAAGCCATCACCTATTTGGATTAACCTAACCAGGGCAGAAGATCAGCATTCTAAAGACTGGCTATACAGTGTTTTTCATTCACCCAGTGGGCTGCATGTGGGAAAAAAAAAAAAAAAAAAAAAAAAAAAACCTCACTTTCCATTTTCTTTCGATTAAATTATCAACTTCATTTGTATTCAGCCCCTCCGAGTCAATACTTTGTAGAACCACCTTTTGCTACAATTACAGCTGCAAGTCTTTTTGGGTAGGTCTCTACCAGCTTTGCACATCTAGAGTGAAATGTGTGCCCATTCTTCTTTGCAAAATGGCTCAAGCTCTGTCAGATTGGATGGAGAGCGTCTGAACAGCAACTTTCAAGTCTTGCCACAGATTGTCAATTGGATTTAGGTCTGGACTTTGACTGGGCCATTCTAACACATGAATATGC
Organism: Aquarana catesbeiana; assembly: GCF_042186555.1. Classification (NCBI taxonomy): domain Eukaryota; kingdom Metazoa; phylum Chordata; class Amphibia; order Anura; family Ranidae; genus Aquarana; species Aquarana catesbeiana. Next base: position 754,296,270 of record NC_133325.1, read on the forward strand.
TTTGAACTAAACCATTGTAGCTCTGGCTGTAAGTTCAGGGTCGTCGTCTTGCTGGAAGGTGAACCTCCGCCCCAGTCTCAAATCTTTGGCAGATTCTAACAGGTTTTCTTCTAGGATTGCCCTGTATTTGGCTCCATCCATCTTCCCATCAACTCAGACCAGCTTCCCTGTCCCTGCTGAAGAAAAGCATCCCCACAACATGATGCTGCCACCACCATGTTTCACGGTGGGAATGATATGTAGTGTCAGTTCTTCGCCACACATCGCTTTGCTTTTAGGTCATAAAGTAAAATTTTGGTCTCATCTAACCAGAGCACCTTCTTCCACGTTTGCTGTGTCCCCCACATGGCTTCTCGCAAACTGGACTTCTTTTGGCTTTCTTCTTGCCACTCTTCCATAAAGGCCAGATTTGTCCTGTGCCCTGCTCCTCCAGAGTTACCATGGGCCTCTTGGCTCCTGCTCTGATTAACGCTCTCCTTGCCCAGCCTGTCAGTTTAGGTGGACAGTCATGTCTTGGTAGGTTTGGAATTGTGCCGTACTCTTTCCCATTTTTGGATGATGGATTGAACAGTGCTCAGTAAGATGTTCAAAGCTTGGGATATTTTTTTTATAATCTAACCCTGCTTTAAACTTCTCCACAACGTTATCCCTGACCCGTATGGCGTGTTCCTTGCGCTTCATGATGCGGTTTGCAATTTAATGTCAGTATAAATACATCTGTTCTATGAAGCCCTCAGAGGTTTGTGTGAGAACCTTAGTGAACACAGGTGGACTATTTACCATTTACATGACTTCTGAAGGCAATTGGGTCCACTAGATTTTAGTAAGGGGTATCAGAGTAAAGAGGACTGAATACAAATGCACGCCACACATTTCAGATATTTGTAAAAAAAAAAAAAAATCTGGAAAACCATTTATCATTTTCCTTCCACTTCACAATTATGTGCCACCGTGTTGGTCTATCACATAAAATCCCAATAAAAATTCATTTACGTTTTTGGTTGTAAACATGACAAAATGTGGAAAATTTCAAGTGATATGAATACTTTTTCAAGGCAATACGTTTGCATACATACAAAACTACCTAAGCATTTGCGTAAAGTGAAATATACCCGGTTGATCCTGCGTTCAGCTGTTCCTCCCATTTTCTGTGTACCCACTGCAGCCTCAGATTATGTAGACCAGCTGTTGACATCTACTGAGCACTCTCCAGTTTCTGTTGCCTTCTAAACTCATTTATCTCATCTCTGCAGTCCACACAACTATTGTCACATATGTGGGTGTATACACAGTGGTAAATTACATCTCCTCCTCCCCATGTCCTCCTATTGCTAAACACTACAGGGATGGGATATCGTATGCCGATTTTATTGATTACAATCACTAAGAAACTAAAAATAAATATATAATCTTAATTTTAATATAAAATACATATTGCATGTTCAATAAAGATTTTTAGTGAGCTCTAAAACTTTGGGATAATTTGAATTGCTCTTCTGAAGCTTTTTTTTGTAGTCATGTGATCAGCCCAGAAACAATCAGGACTGGCCGGACACAGACTACACATACTGTAGAGAGCAGAGTAACAGAAGTCCCTCCTAATGCCGTGTACACACGACCGGACCTTCCAGCAGAAAAGGTCAGATGGATTCCGATCGTGTGTGAGCTTCATCTGACCTTTTCTTTCGAAAAATTCTGACAGACCTCGAAATAGAACATGTTTCAAATCTTTCCGATGGACTCAGTTCCTATTGGAAAAATCGTTCGTCTGTTTGCTAGTCCGAAGGACCAAAAACGACGACGCAAGGGCAGCTATTGGCTACTGAACTTCCTTTTTCTTGTCACGTCATATGTCATCGCGTTCTAAACGAATGGACTTTGGTGTGATCGTGTGTAGGCAAATCCATTTCAACGGAACTCTGTTGAAAAGACTGGAGTCTATTCTGAAGGAAAGTCTGGTTGTGTGTACGCAGCATAAGGATCTTTCCCTGCAGATGCCAATGAACAGGGAGAGATTAGGTGACCACACAACAGCCTGCAGAAATAAGGTAATTCGAGGATACAAAAATAAAAAATAGATACATACATACGATTTATAGAAATTAATTATAACAATTAACACTTCTGTTTAGTATCACCAAGTTAATCATTCTGCTTAGTGTTCACAACCTGTGAATATAATTTAAAGTGGTGTTCCGGCCGAAATTATACTTTTTAAATAAAAATACCCCTATAATACACAAGCTTAATGCATTCTAGTAAAGTTAGTCTGTAAACTAAGGTCTGTTTTGTTAGTTTATAAACTTACAGCAGGCCATGGCCATCTTAAGTGTGGGCATCTGAAGCCAGACTATATTTCTTCATGGATCTCATCCTTGCAGATCTCGCACATGCTCAGTGCAGCACAAGCAGTGTAATAGGTTTCAGGTCAGGTTTCCATAGCAACGGCAGTTTAAGAGGAAGTTGCTGCCCCTTCCCAGAAGGCATTGCAAACAGAAAATGATGCGATGGGCCACGGCCAGGGAGGAGGAAGCGAAAAATGAATACAGCAGATATACAGTAGGTGCTGAGAAAAAAAATTTAAAAATATCCAATTTGTGTACAGTGCACAGTTTAGTGAGGGATGCTGAAGAGTTGTAAAAGTGGGAGGAACTCCACTTTAAAGACCTCTGCAAGCACCTAGTCCAATCGCTGAACCCAGCTTACAGAATTGTATATATTTGTAAAGAAATAAATGTGCAGACAAAAAAGTATAAAAGTAGAACTCTAGATAAAAAAAACCCAAAAAACAAAAACATTTTGGATGAAGGACAGAACCTCTGTCAGGTTTTTTACTGATGTGTTCACTTTAGTGACTCTTCCCTTCAATTACTGCTGTGCAACTGACAGAAAGTGAGAGACATATAGATATATCATTTTTTTGTTATAAGATTATATACACAGCTTTTTTTTTTTTTTACCCAGAGAATAGGTGCAGGGACTCCCCCTTTCTGAGTCACACCCTTGGACCACCATTCCTTAGTTCCACTCCCTACCCACCTCCCATTACTGCCCTTTAACCACTTCAGCCCAGGAATGGATTTGCACCCTTCCTGACCAGGCCATTTTTTGTGATACGACACTGCGTCGCTTTAACTGACAATTGCGCGATGTTGTAACCAAACAAAATGTATGTCCTTTTTTCCCCCACAAATAGAGCTTTCTTTTGGTGGCATTTGATAAACTCTGCAGTTTATTTTTTGCGCTATAAAAAAAAAAAAAAAAACCCCACACAATATTTTGTACTTTTTGCTATAATATCCCCACATTTTTTTTAAAGAAAATTTCTTTAATAGTTTAGACCGATATATATTCTTCTACATTTTTCTTTTTAACAAAAATGTTGCAATAAGCCTATATTGATTAGTTTGCGTAAAGGTTATAGCATCTACAAAACAAGGGATTTATAGCTTTTTTTTGTTGTTTTTTGTTTTTACTAGTAAAAAGGTGGTGATCTGCAATTTTTAGCGGGACTGCAACATTGCGCTGACACAGACACTTTTTTGGGACCATTCACAGTTACACAGCGATCAGAGCTAAAAATAGCCACTGATTACTGTATAAATATCACTGACAGGGAAGGGGTTAACACTAGGGAGCGATCAAGGGGTTTACTGTGTTCCCTATGTGTGTTTCTAACTGTGGGGGGGAATGTGGCTGACAAGGAGGAGAGAGATTGTTGTTCCCAAATAGTACAAACACACAATCTCTCTCCTCTCCCCTGACAGAACTGAGATTTGTGCATTTGCACACACAGATCCTGGATCTCGTTCTGTTACGAGCGATCGCGGGTGCCCGGCGGTCATTGCGCCTGCTGGGCACGCGCATCGGCCCTGGGGACACGCTGCGGAGCGCGCACGCCTGCTACAGTGTCTTAAAGAGCCGACGTACAGCTACGACGGCTCGCCCAGGGGAGCCAGCCTGCCTGCCTGCCGCAGTACAACTGCGACAGCTGGTCGGGAAGTGGTTAAGGCCTGGTTTACACCTATGCATTTTTTTTTAGTGCATTTTCTGTTTTGCATTAACACACTACAGTCCATTTAACATGTCTTCCTATGGATGTAGTTCACATCTGCATTTTATGGAAAGGGCCAGGGTTTTTTTTTTTTCTGTTTTTTGGTTCCATAGACCTGAACGGTTTAAAAATATGTAATGAATATGTAATGAAATATGTAATGAAAAAAAGCAAAATGCACCTGCAGTGTGCAAACTGTATGAATCAGGCCTTACAGAATACAGAACCAAGTATCATTTTGTGGTGATAAGTAGTTCGTATGGAATTTGTGAACAAGAACAGCAGTAAAATAGATCCCCTGCAGCCAGTAACAACACACGCCTCCCCCCACCCCCCCGCAACAACAGGCCACCCGGAACACCCCCCCCCCCCCAGCAACCATAGACCCCCCAACAACAGATCTCCCCACAGCAAGCATCAAGAGACTCTAGCAGCCAACAATAGATCTCTACCAGAAATATCTGACCCTCCAGCAATACAAAACCAACCCCAGCCACAATAGGCCCCCTGCAAAAATATTTCTCCCAGCAACAATAGACCCTGCAGCACACCCCAGCACCCCTTTCCCTTTACACTCAGTCAGTGCTAACCCTTCCCTCTGTGCAAAGTGAAATGTTCCCCATATTTACTGCACCCAAAAAAAAAAAAAAAAAACCACACACACACACACACACACTAAAATAGTTCAAAGACCAGTGATGTGCAAAAATACAAGATCACAACCTACTCAATTCAAATCTGCTTCAAGACAACTGCTTGCCATGAGCGACGGAAGATCACCAAATGCCATCTGCCGAGTTTTACTAATTAGCCACAACAACACACACGGGGGACACGGAATAATAAAAATAAATAAATAATAATAATACCATATGAGTAGTCTGACAGATTACCCAAACGCGATCGAGCACCAAGCAAGTAAAGATTAACCCTACTCAGCAAGTCTGCCCGAAGAACAGGTATGTGGTCTTTGCTTGACTAATAGCACCCATCAAAGCCACCACTCACAGGAAAAAACAAAAACCTTGGTCTACATTGGCCAGCAGAATAAGCATATCAAATTCTAAACTATATGGGGGAAGAAAAAAAAAAAAAAAAAAGTGTATGACCCACATCTCATCATACAAATGCATCTACACAATTGAGCATGGTTTACCTTCTAGGTGGTAAGCCTTAACATAAGCTCTGGACAAAACTTATAGATTCTGAGAATACCAATTACTACCTCTCATACAGGTGTTTATAGCCAGACACCTGACCTACTCTGCTTAACCCCATAATAACCAAGAATTTGGTTTTCAGAAAAATCTGTGTTTTTGCTTTCCCCATTACCTGCTACGGCTCTAGATATGGTAGTCACCTACCTGACATGCTCATCCCATGGCTTCAAGTTAATCATTCGGCCAAAATGGGTATGGCCTATCCACCCTTCCTGCACACATGACTTTGCTACAAATCTAATTTTGTTTAATAAATGCTCTCCTGTATGGTTAATTCATGGAAATGTAAACAGTTTCCCAGACCAAGAAATTAAGTTTTAAATAAAATGGTAAATTCTACCAATACCAGAGACAGTGTTTTGTTAGAACTGATAAGTGCAAGGGAAAAAAAAAAAAAAAAAAAAGTTTTTTTTTTCTTTAAATATACAGATACTTTTCATTGGCCAGCGTAAGATGTTGTCATTTCTGCCCATGCAGAGGAGGCCATCATCACCGACACTCACTCAATGCCTGTGCCATTTATAGCTCATAAAAGCCTGTGTGTGCATGGACACACAGCATAACAGAGAGAGGCATTTTTAGGCTGTAAAAAACATACGCCAGACGCTCCTTAAAGTAACAGAAAAGACACCCTGTGTGCATGATGTCTTAAACGCAAACATTTACTATATTGCATCTTACTAATTTTAGGAGGTGGTGGCTGCATTAGTTGAATTCTTTTAGTCATTTTTTTCTCCTGGCCAGTAACACACGCCCTGTATTCAAGTGCCTCCACTCTGGATGAAGGAGCACCTTTGGACAGCAGCATTGTCAGTCTGGGGGAATGGAAGTGTTAAATATACTAGCAGATTTAGCTACATTAACAAATTGAAGCCAAACACCAGGTCACACTTTGGTTACCGCAACAGTTTTTCTTCGCTTTTGGGATAAAGGTTTTAGGCTGGGTTCACACATGTGTGGTGCGAATTGAAGCTACGTTTTCACAGCTTATTGACAAAGTAGACGTTCAGGGTTTCAGGTCAGTTTTTGATCAGGATCAGGTCAAGATTTTATCCTGTTCACAACTGAATGACATGTGCAATGCAGAAGCATTCCCATAGACGTCAATGGCCCTGAATTTGCACCTGAGCCCGACCGCACTGCTCAGAAAACTGACCTGACTTATTAAATTGGCACAGAATCCATACTTCGGCTGCACTGTATATGTGAACAAGCACAATAGAAAGCAATGTTCTTTCACGTCGTGCGAATTAGATGCAATTCAAAATGCTTCTAATTGCATGTATGTCAACCCAGCCTTAGACAAATAACTAAAATCTGATTATAGGCACCCCTGTCAGAGGGAAATGGTCTCCTTCCTCTAACTGCTACCTCTGGAAGAGAGCTTGTTCTTTTGATAAATCACCAACCTACTAGCCAGATCAACAGGTGAAAATAAAGCTAAAGTCTACAAAAAAAAAAAAAAAAAATGCAGCCATCACATCTAAGAATAGGTAGGCTGCAATATAATAAAGGTTTGCTTTTGGGTTTTATAAAGGGGGAAAAAAAAAAAATATGAAAGTGAAGAAAAGAAGGACTTAAAACTTCCACAACAACTAAGGAATAGTAAGCTGCAATACTATAAACTTTGTCCTGGGTGAGTTTATATATATATATATATATATATATATACATACAGTCATAATAAAACTTCCATACAATTTGAAAATGTGTTTAGATGAGAGGAAGGGGGCTTATAAAAAAAAAAATATATATATATATATATATATATCTATATATAGAGAGAGAGAGAGAGAGAGAGAGAGAAAGATATGTGTGTGGACCTTTCTCAGTGGATCGCTAATCTATATTGTTTTTTGCACGATTTAACCTACCAGCCTCAAACAAGCCAGACATTCAACCAGCCCCTGTTAATCCAGCTCTGTAAATATTGCACTTAAAGGGAATCACCTGTGCTTCCTTAATCTCTGGTCATCTATTAAATGCATTTAAAGGGGCAGCTTAGTAATAAGTTGATAATAAACTGTATTGATAATTATTATCGAACTGTAGCAGCTGTTAATTTTCTTTTCACCGTTTCCATTTCAAGCAAAGCATTGCAAGTAAACAACATAATAAGAGGTTTTATTGGCAAGGGATAAAGACCTCATTAGAATAGCCCACTTGTACGCTAAACAATTTGAAGCACCACACTGCTTATCGGAAAACACTTGGAGAATTATTCGTCAACATTTTGTAGAATATTGTTTTAGGACAAATCATTTTTTTTACGTTTTCAGATAAAAAAAAGTGAAAATGAAAACACAGCTATTTTAATCTCTAAATATAAACTGACACAAAGAAACTTTAAGGCTGGGTTCACACTAAAACACGCAGCGGCTCATAGCAGGGGTCCGGTGCGTCTCCATTCACCGTTTACGGTCTGATTTCAGCTATGCGAATTGGATGCGGTGAATCTGCATCCAATTTGCAATAATGTGAACCCGGCCCAAATATGGAGAGCTTCTATTGCTGACCTTCTATTAAAAATTCTCCATGCCTGGCTATCATAGACTTCAGTCATTTCAAAATCACTGACTTGAAATGAGCATGATGCAAGTGAAATAAGAAACCTTATTGATCCTTATTTGAACTGCATCTGATTCGCATTACATGTGAACCAGCAGCCTTTTCTTTGGAGCCGCTTCACATATATGCGATGCAGCGGCAGTGCAAATTCCTTGCGAATTGAAAAAGAGTCCTGTGCGTTTTTTGAGCACTGTGGTGTGATTCAGTTTCAAATTTCAGGCTCATTGCCTTCTATGGAAGCGCCTCCCCCCCACCCCTTCCAGGCCCTTACACGGCTGGTACGGTTTTTAAGGGGAACTCCACGGCAAAAGAAAAAAACGGTGTGGCCCCCCAATCCATACCTGACCCTTAGGTCAGGTATGGATTTTGAGGGGAACCCTCATGCCAAAATTTAAAAGAAAAAGGCTGTGGGTCCCCCCCCCCCCAAATCCATACTAGACCCTTATCCGAGCATGCAGTCTGGCAGACCCTCACTAGTCCCCTATCCTCCTGAACCATATCAGGCCACATGCCCTCAACATGGGGGGTGCTTTGGGGCGGGGGGGCCTCTGCCCCCCTCCCACCCCAAAGCACCTTGTCCCCATGTTGATTGGGACAAGGGCCTCTTCCCCACAACCCTGGCTGGTGGTTGTTGGGGTCTGCAGCAGGGGCTTATCGAAATCTGGTCCCCAGATCCCACCCCCCCTCCGATCAAATTTCTCCTGTCAGTTCTTTAAGCAGACCTGATCGGATGTTCCATGTATCCTTATGGAGTGACATGTGTGTAAACCAGGGGTCTCAAACTGGTGGCCCTCCAGCTATTGCGAAACTACAAGTCCCATCATGCCTCTGCCTGTGGGAGTCATGCTTGTAACTGTCAGCCTTGCAATGCTTCATGGGACCTGTAATTTCGCAGCAGCTGTAGGGCCGCCTGTTTGAGACTCCCTGATGTAAACAAACTTGTGTCCGTTTACATCCACCTACCACCAATCCGATCCTTTTCACTCAAAAAAAAAAACCAGAAGGGTATGCATCTGTCTATACAGATCGGAGGGCAGTCGGGTGTAATTAGACATGTATGCCATGCTTGTCCTTTTGTAGGCAGGTTGCTTACTGTATTTATTTTCGCTAAGTTTGTGTGGCTGCCCAGGCTAGGGGGGAGGGGTTAATACTGCTTTGCATTCCCTGCTCACATTCGCAGACTTTTTTGGGGTCCAGCCTCCTGTCCTGTGATATAAAAAAGGCAGAAGTTTGGGTCCCCCGGGTAGAACGTTAAGAACAAAAACCTTGCAGGACTTGGTGCTCATCCATGGAGCACTGGCCTCTTGGAATACACCCAAGCTATGAGCTTCTCCAGTCGAGACGTACCAGTTATGGACTTCACTCATAAGGACTTTACCTGTTCAGCTACGCTGGGGCAGCTGAGTTAGTTAGGGAAAAGGGCGTCTTGCCATGTTATGTATGCCATGCTGAATGTTTAGTAAAAGTTGTAACCGCACAAAGCCCGGTTGGAAGTTACTCAAGGGGTGCATGTGAAGTCCTAGCACTTATTAAGGGCTCTACAACAGCACACTAGAGGTACTTGTGAGGGGTCCGGTGTTATGGCTCCTCCCTAGCGGACCGTCTCCACCGGTCCCCGGGAGCAGATTAGATCTGTGGCCTGGTCACTAGGTACAGAGAGGCAAGAGTTGAGCATGTATGTGCTCAGCGAGACCCTATTCTGTTACCGGGAGTGAGGTAACAGAGGTACGCTGACTGGTGGAGTGGGCATAGGCTCTACATGTCCATCCTAATTCAACACATACACCTGTTCAAGTGTGTAGGACAAGGGACAGTGGGCTCAATTCATAAAGAGGTTTTTTTCCGCTTTCAAATCTGAGATAAAATAGCTCATAGGGTTTTTCAAAAAATGTTTTGCAATTTACAAAAAAAGCTACAAAAATTAAAGCATGAGTTATTTCATCAAAATGGGGTAAATTTACTAAGCGATAAATGCGGCATACATTTTTGAGTTAAAATAACTCATGCAGTATTTATCTCAAAAGTAGTCAATTCACTAAAAAACATGCTTTATTTACCAAATGCGTTAAATATTTATGTTTTGCGATATCACTTAAATGCACACAGAAATACTATAAAAACTGTGAAAACTTTCTAGCATGCTTTCATTCACAGAAAGATCTCCCTCTGGTGAAATGTTACAATTTATTTTCATTGTTCAGGGCAAAACGTTTCCTATGGAAGAGCCAGGGCTCTTCCATAGTTTCCACACTGATACATTGTATACCCAAACTTACTGGCCAGTGCAAAGTTCCCCTTATTGTTATTTTGTATTTTACTAAAATACCGACAGCCTACTGGCAGGTGATAAATAACGAGTGTGCGTGTTGTTTAGGCTCCGTTCACACCTGAGCGGTCCGAATCGTGGACGGAATCGCCGCAATTCTGCTCGCGATTCAGAATCTCGGCAAATCGCGGGGCGCTTGTGCGATGCTATTACTTCTTAATGGCACCCCAATCACGGTGCGATTTTGCCATGATTGTCACACAATAAATCACGCTGCAATCGCGGAAAATCGCAGCATGCGCTGCTTGTCGCTCAAAAAGGAGCCACGTTTTTAAGACGCGGGCGGAATCATGGCGATTCCCACTGCCATTTGGATCGCTCAGGTGTGAATGGAGCCTTAGTGAATTGACTCTAATGAATATTTGTTTTTTTTGTTTTTTTTGTGGTGATTACCTCACATTCCATATTTTACTTTGATGAATTGACTCTGTTATTATCTCATATGATAGTTCTGAAAAATAGGTCACGTGACCTTCATATCGCAAGCGGTAACCCATAGTAAATTAACCTTGTGAAGTATTTATCTCATGAAACCATTCTGTATTTTGTCTCATGACTTGATATTCAGTGGAATGGATACAGTGGAGAGGAATTAGAATCCCTGTCAGTTTTTATTGCTAATAAAAAGGTAAAATTGTTTAACCACTTCAATACCAGGCACTTTTGTCCCCTTCCTTTACAATTTTCAGCTTTCAGCACTGTCACACTTTAAGGATGGGGTCACACTATTGCCACATGTGGCTCACAGCAGTGGTCCGGTGCGTCCCCGTATACTGTTATATGTCTGATTTCAGCCTGAATTTTTGGACGAATTCGGACCTAAAACGAGCCAAAAGATGCACAGGACCCCTGTGTAAATTCGTACCGGAGCCGCTCCGGGTATGTGTGAACCGGCTCCATACCATGCGAATTGGATGCGAGGAACCCCTCATCCAATTCGCGTAGGTGTGAACCCAGCCTGAATGACAATTGCGTGGTCATGCAACACTGTACCCAAACTAAATTTTTAGCATTTTGTTCACACAACTAGAGCTTTCTTTTCGTGGCATTTAACCACTTCAGTACAGGTCATTTATATACCTTCCTGCCCAGACCAATTTTCTTTTGGTGGTATTTAATCACTGCTGGGTTTTTTATTTTTTTGCAATATAAGTGAAAAAAGAGCGAAAATTTTGAAAACAAAAACTTTCTTTAGTTTCTATTGTAACATTTTGCAAATAAGTATTTTTTCTTCATAAATTTGGGGCAAAATTTATACTGCTACATATCTTTGGTAAAAATAACCCAAATTAGTGGATATTATTTAGTCTGTGTGAAAGTTATAGAGTCTTCAAGCTATGATGCCAATCATTGAAAATTGATCACACCTGATTACAATTGATGTACTGACGGCCTATCTCATTTCTTGAGATACTAACAAGCTGGGAAAGTACAAATACCCCCCAAATGACAACTTTTTAGAAATTAGACAGTCCAAGGTTTTTAGTAAGAGGCATGGTGAGTTTTTTGAAGTTGTAATTTTTTCCCACAATTCTTGGGAAAATGAAGAATTATCTATTTATTTTTTAAATTTTTACACAAACTTGTCATATGACTCTATTTTGGAAAGCAAACACCCTAACATATATATTCTATGAGGCATTATGAGTCTTTTGAAAAGTTCATTTTTTTTCATAACTTTTCAGAAAATTTCCAACACATAGCATGTACATAGTAAAAATTACACCCCAAAATACATTCTGCTACTCCTCCTGAGTATAGCGATACCAAGAGAATTTTACACAGCCTGGCCATATACAGAGGCCCAACATCCAAGTAGCACCTCCAAGCATTCTAGGAGCATAAATTACACATATAATTTTCTGATTACCGATCACATTTTTGAAGGCCCTTCATAGTTCTAACACATAGCATGTAAATACCAAATAACAAAAGGTTACCTGTGGTTTTAGTACTTCAGTGGTCCACAGAGGAGAGCATCGGTCCAGGCAGCAGGCAGGGATGTGGTCAGAGACAGCAAAAGCAATCGTCCAGGCAGCAGGCAGAAATACTGTCCATAGTTAGTACAAGCAGAGATACTGTCAGCACAGCCAAAGCATTGGTCCAGGTAGCAGGCAGAGAAGTCCAGGCAGAAATACTGTCCATAGTCAGTAGAGGCAGCAGGCAGAGATATGGTCAACAAAGCCAAAGTATTGGTCCAGGCAGCAGGAAGAAACATGGTCCATAAAGTCCTAGGTCATTATAGGCAGCAATATGGTCAGCAAAGCCAAAGTATTGGTCCAGGCAGCAGGAAGGACCATCAAGCTTAGGACCAGGGGAACAGGGGTAGAGGCTTCTTCCACCCAAAACTCTTTGAATCCTCTGGACAACCAGACCCTGTTCTGGGAACACAGAAAACCAAAAACTGGTTTTCTCTACTCAGAATGCTATTTTGAAGCCCCTCACATATGTGAGACCCCTGTGTACTAAAGTAGAAGGGCAAAAGATTAGTCCAAGTGGCAGGCAAAAACATGGTCATTTAACAGGCTGAGGCTGGTGCACGTGGAAGTCAGAAATGTGGTTTAAAATGGCAGGCAAAGACATCGTCAGTAAACAGGCCAGGGTCAGTTAACGTGGAAGGTAGAAACATGGTAGCAGGCAAATGATCCATACAGGTATTTAAATCGGCAAATGCCAATCTGTTAAAAATAAGGGGAACTAATACCTAATGGATGTGTGATAACTTCTGAAGCACACTTCAATGCACAGGCCAGGTTGGGAGGGACATTGGGGGCAATAATAAATGGTATATCTTCTAACTCCTCCTCTGCTGCATACACAACATTTCTTTTGGTGTCTTCTTCCTGATTCTGTGGGGGAATGTTATGGGGAAAATGTTGCTTATGAAGTTGACTCACACTATCAGAACAAATGCTTCCTGGGGCGGGTCCTTGCTGGTAAATAAGGGCAGTGACAAAGTCTTCAGTATATTTGAGTTAGGTGATGGGTTGGTTTTTGGTTGATTTTTGGTAGCAGACAAACAAATTAAACATGGCCATATGAAATGGATGAAATGCAACTTTCTTATACCAGTAACTGGACTTTCGGGTTGACAAATATGGTTGTAGCATCTGATCATTGAAGGTGTACACATATCTAGTGGCTCAATCACAAAGTTTTTTTAGTTTGGCTCTCTTACTGGGAATATACTTTTTGAGCTGCAGTCGGCCAGTAAAGTGTATAAGGGATTCGTCCTCCACACAAATATTTTGGTCTGGGATAAACACTTCAGCAAATCGCTGGGAAAAATAATTTATTAGGGGGGGTATTTAGTACAATTTGTTGTGGTTGGGTTGATCTCGGGGAGGGTACTGCAAATTGTGGTTAAAATGTAGGAAACGCATAATCATGTCATAGTGTGTCCTGGACATAACAGCAGAATATATCAGCATGTGGTAGATGGGGTTGGTGGACCAGTAGGCATGCAGTTTGTTCTTCTTTGTAAGGCCCATATTAAATGTAAGGCCCATATTAAATGTAAGGCCCAAAAACAATTTAAATTTGTCTTGTGTGAGACGTCGCCATTAGAACATATAGGATGAATTGGGGTTGGCGGCAATAAACTGCTCTGCATAGAGATTTGTTTGGTCCACCATATTCTGCAACAAATCTTCGGGGAAAAACAAATAAAAATAATCTAATTGTGTTGGGCTGCACACCTGGCTGTGCGGTGAAAGGGGGGATTATAGCAGATCCTGAGCAGGCAGGCAACCATAAGGAGTTTGTCAGGGCATGGGGAAGGTAGGACTGGGCCCGGATTCTTTGGGTTGGATGTGCAATTCCAGTACTGGTACTGGGCTCCTCTTCCTGGGGTCTGGCGCTGCTGGTGGTAGGCAGGTCTTCTGATCTTTGTTCTGATCTCCTTATTCCTTTAGGAGGGACGGTTTCCTCCACTGACTCTGACTCCGATCCACTACCCTCTACTGGCTCGTATTCCGAAACCAGAATCGGATGATGGGAGCTCCCCACTGCTCTCATCATCTGACATGGTAAGCATGGTAAATGCTTCCTCAGGTGTGTAAACTCTTTTGGCCATGATGACAGTACTGATGCGGGCCTGTGTGACGGTACTGATGGCATTACTGATGTTGGGTCTCTGTGATGGTACTGCTGGTGGTACTGACAAGTCACTGAAAGTGGGCCTGTGTGGCGGTACTGATGGTGGTACTGAAAGGTCACTGATGGTGGGCCTGTGTGACGGTACTAATGGCAGTACTGATAGCGGGCCTGTGAGACAGTACTGCTGGTAGTACTGACAGGTCACGGATGGCGGGCCTTGGTGACGGTACCGATGGCGGTACCGGTGGCGGTACCGATGGCAGTACTGATGGCAGGCCTGTGTGAAAGATGGGCTGTGTGACAGATCCAGATGGACTGTGATTGATCCAGATGGGCTGTGACAGTACTATGGTGACAGGTTCTCTTTATTGGGGGGATGTGTTGTGCACAGTATTATGTGAAATACAGTAATCAGACAGGCACTAGATTACTCACTGATCCCTGCTCTCTCCTCACACGATTGGTGTGTGAGGAGAAGAAGCAAGGGTCTCCTAGTGACAGCTCTGTGTTTACACTTGTGGCCGGCTGTGATTAGACACACCTGATTTCATTGGCTGTTTACCCTGATTGGGGATGGGCTATGTCCGAGGGACACGCGCCATCCCCGCTTCAGGTGCGCCTCCTCTCTATTGACAAATGTCTCCGGCTGTGATTGGACACAGCCGATCATGTGGTAAAAAGTCAATTGTATTGGCTGTTTGCCGTTATCGGGGATGTATTATGTCCGAGGGACACATATGAAATAGATGAAATGCAACTTTCTTATACCAGTAACGGGACTTTTGGGTTGACAAATATGGTTGTAGCATCTGATCATTTAAATGATCAGATGCAAAGGGGCATGCTTGAAAGTCCTGCCTATAACTGTGGTCATTAAGCCTAACATCAGCCGGTTCTGCAAAGGTAAGCAAATTGGAGTTGGAACTCTTTTTCAAAATAATATGGTGCCGCAGCACCATGAATTTTGGTGCATGTGAATACGCACATCTCAGCAGATGCATGAGGGTATCATTAACAATTAATGGCACTGCTGTGTATCTGCTAAAGGGCAGCACATTTCTGTGGTGTCAGGAAAGTGATTTTGCATGCATTCCCGACGCAGCTAAATGTCTCAGTTCCATTGGTGGTTAAATCTTCTCATTACATTGGGGCTTGGTGTACAATCTTTTCATTCACACTAGTGGCCAATGTGAAGGGACCCCTTACATTGGTGGTCAGTGTAAATCCCTCCTTACTTTGGCGGTTACTGTGAATGCTCCTATTACATTAGTGGTCAGTGGAAATCCCCATTACATTAGTGGTCAGTGGAAATCCCCATTACATTGGTGGTCCATGTAAATCCCCATTACATTAGTGGTCCGTGTAAAGCCCCATTACGTTGGTGTCCTGTGTAGAAACTCTTGTTTATATTGGTAATCGGTAAAAAAAATCCAAACTTGCATCTGTGGTCGAATCCTCCCTGACATTCGTTGTCCATGTAGAAGCCCCGTTTAAATTGGTGGTGCATGTAAATCCCCCCTTACATTAATGGCCATTGTAGAAATCCCCCTTTATTGGCTGTTGATGTAAAATCCCCCATTACATTGGTGATCAGTGTACATTTCCCTTTACATAGATGGTAAGTGCAAAATTGCCCTTAACTGGTGGTCAGTGTAAATCCCCCTTTACATTGGTGGAAAAACTTTTAAAATAATAGGAAAAAAAGATAAAATAAAATAAAATAGAATATTATAAGGAATAAGCTCCTTCCTCCAGTCTTGTCTATGGGCCTTTTTACCACATAAGTTACCATCTGCACAGCGTATGCATTATAGGAGAGGCCTCAAGCTCAGGAGGAGGCCTTATCAACAACATTAGAGTCTATAACCGCAGCAGTCTATCCATTATTAGTTGAGGGGGAGCAAGGTTGGGGTTGTCCAACCAGTTTTGCCATATAAGGTCAAATTTTTTTGGAGCCTTTCGGTGTCTGTATGGCAACTGTTTCCTAAGGAGGAGGGAATTGACATACACGATCCACTGGGCCTTGGTAGGCACATTAGTCGCGAGCCAATAACGTGCTATGAGTTTCCTGGCCAGGTATAGTAGTCTAGTTACCATTATATAGACGCCTTTTGAATACATTTCAGCATCAACTGATCCCAGGAGACACACCAGAGGTGTGCATGGTATGGGTGTTTGTGCTACAGAGGATACAGTTTGTGTGACCTCTATCCAATATCTAGCAAGCTTCGGGCAGCGCTATATCATGTGTATAAAGTCCCCCCTGTGAGTGGTACATTTAGGGCATAGGGGGGAATCTCTTCTGTCCCATTCATATATTTGTATGGGTGTACGATATGACCTATGAAGTATAAACAATTGTGAGAGTTTATGGGATCTCGAGACTGACACCACCGGAATTGATTCCAGGGCCATGTCCCACTGGTCACCGTCTATGTCTCCCACATACGTGGACCAGTGCATTCTACATTTAAGGAGGGCAGGATTTTGAATTGTGGCTACTAAAGTAGAATAAGCTGGTGATATCAGACCCTTGCATTTGTTAGCTTGTAAGACCTCCTGTATCAGAAAAGATTTAGTGATATTTAGACTGACTGTCCATGTCTGGGTTTGTAACGCATGCCTGAGTTGGAGGTATTGGTAGAATTGTTTTCGCGTTAGACAGAATTCCCTGCATACATTTTCAAATTATTTGAGTACATTACATCATATAATTGTGTAAAGAACCATATCCCTATTCTTAAAAAAAAGGGAAAGTCCCTGTAGTTTGGATAGCTCAGGGTAGTTGGGATTGTTCCAAATGGGAGTAAACTCCATTGGACCTTCTATGGTTAGTGCATTTTTAACTGCCTTCCAAACCTTCTGGAGTAGTTTTGCTGTTGGGGAGGACAAGGGGATACCTGGCAGACCCATCTCCAAATGAGAGCCAGCTGTTAATATGTAATCGGTGCGAGACACCAGTTGTATAATAGGGTCATCTGAATCATGTAGATCCCATCCTGCAAGCTGTTGCAGCTGTGATGCTAAAAAGTACATCTTATGCCATGTACACATGAGCGAACTTTCAACGGACTGAACTCTGAAGGACTTTTTCACTGACTTTCGACTGAGTTCCGACGGAGTTCCGACGCAAAGGACTTGCCTACACACAATCACACCAAAGTCTGACTGATTCGAACGTGATGACGTACGACCGGACTAGAATAAGGAAGTTCATAGCCAGTAGCCAATAGCTGCCCATGCGTCGTTGTTCGTCCGTCGGACTAGCATACAGATGAACGTTTTTTTTACCGGACTCGAGTTCCTTAGAAAAGAATTGAAACATGTTCTATTTCTAAAGTCCTTCTGATTTTTCGACAGCAAAGGTCTGATGAAGCCCACACACGATCAAATTGTCTGGCGAATTCGTTCCGTCGGACCTTTGCTGTCGAAAAAGTCTGGTCGTGTGTACATGGCATTAGTGTGCGGTACCGCCAGCCCCCCCCCCCCCCCTCCTTGCCAAATTGTAGTGTTGTTAGGCTGATGCGGGCTCTACCTTTTTTCCAGATAAGGTCACGAAATTGGGAGTCAATCTTCTTGAACCATTTGTTGGGAATTCACATAGGGGAATTGTGGAAGATATATAGGAGCTGCGGGGCCCAAATCATTTTGATCAGGTTTACCCGCCCTATCACTGATAGTGGGAGCTTACACCATCCCTGACATTTAACACGTTGTCTTTCCATTAGGGGTGCTAGATTAAATTTCAAGTATTCAGTAGGGTCCCGTAATATCATTACTCCCAAATAGGGATGAGCTTCGTGTTCGAGTCAAACCCATGTTCGACTCGAACATTGGCTGTTCGGTTGTTCGCCGAATTCCGAACGTTATGGGCCGTTCGCGCCAAATTTGCGTGGCGCGTCACGGCCCATAATTCACTGCGCCATCGCAGTGCATTGTTGGCTGATGATTGGCCAAGCATGCACTATGACCCGCATGCTTGGCCAATCACAGCGCCGTCGGTAGAGAAAGCTGTAATTGGCCAAAGCCAGGGTGGCTTTGGCCAATTATGGCTCAGGGGGTTTAGAACACGCCCCACACTATATGAGGCCGCCTGCACGGCGGCCCTGTGTAGTGTGTGTTCCGGCGTTGAGATACATAGATAGACAGAGAGACAGTGTCATTTCATTTGAGTTATCTAGATTAGGCAGGACAATCAGTGAGTTAGCTGCGCTTACAGTGTATTGTGTATATATATGCATCCCAGGTGTTGCATATATATATATATATACACTGTATTCAGTTTAGCTAGATCCGTTCCTGTTATCTTCCTACTGACAGGCAGGCTTGTCTTGTTACAGTATTACAGTATAGTTCAGCTAAAACTACAAGTCAGTGTGGTGCGTCCGCCTCACAGTGTTCAGCTAAACCTACAAGTTATTTTTTTGCGAGCTCTGCACAGTGTTCATCTAAAGCTACAATTTAGTGTAGTGCGTCCTGCTCACTGTGTTCAGCTAAAACTACAAGTTAGTGTAGTGAGACCTCTGCACAGTGTTCATCTAAAACTACAAGTTAGTGTAGTGCGTCCTGCTCACAGTGTTCAGCTAAAACTACAAGTTAGTGTAGTGAGACCTCTGCACAGTGTTAATCTAAAGCTACAAGTTAGTGCAGTGCGTCCTGCTCACAGTGTTCATCTAAAACTACAAGTTAGTGTAGTGCGTCCTGCTCACAGTGTTCAGCTAAAACTACAAGTTAGTGTAGTGAGACCTCTGCACAGTGTTCATCTAAAGCTACAAGTTAGTGCAGTGCGTCCTGCTCACAGTGTTCAGCTAAAACTACAAGTTAGTGTGGTGCGTCCTCCTCACAGTGTTCAGCTAAACCTACAAGTTATTTTTTTGCTAGCTCTGCACAGTGTTCATCTAAAGCTACAAGTTAGTGTTGTGCGTCCTGCTCACAGTGTTCAGCTAAAACTACAAGTTAGTGTGGTGCGTCCTCCTCACAGTGTTCAGCTAAACCTACAAGTTATTTTTTTGCGAGCTCTGCACAGTGTTCAGCTAAAGCTACCTGTAGAAGGTTGGTGGTGTTTTCCTGATCCTATCACTACCGCAGGCAGCTAAATAAGCTGCAAGTTATTTTTTGGCGAGCTCTGCACAGTGTTCACCTAAAGCTACCTGTAGAAGGTTGGTGGTGTTTTCCTGATCCTATCACTACCGCAGGCAGCTAAAAAAGCTACAAGTTAGTTTTTTTGCAAGCTCTGCACAGTGTTCAGCTAAAGCTACCTGTAGAAGGTTGGTGGTGTTTTCCTGATCCTATCACTACCGCAGGCAGCTAAATAAGCTGCAAGTTATTTTTTTGCGAGCTCTGCACAGTGTTCAGCTAAAGCTATCTGTAGAAGGTTGGTGGTGTTTTCCTGATCCTACCACTACCGCAGGCAGCTAAATAAGCTGCAAGTTATTTTTTGGTGAGCTCTGCACAGTGTTCACCTAAAGCTACCTGTAGAAGGTTGGTGGTGTTTTCCTGATCCTATCACTACCGCAGGCAGCTAAAAAAGCTACAAGTTAGTTTTTTGCGAGCTCTGCACAGTGTTCAGCTATATATATATATATATATATATATATATATATATATATATATATATATATATATATATATATATCCCAGCTTAGTGCAGCTACAGGCCATTAGTATGTCTGGAAGGCCAAGAAGGAGAGGCAGACAGTCACAGGCCTTGTCTAGTGCTGGTCGTGGAGACGGTGCATCCTCATCAGCACGTGGCCGTGGGACACGCTTGGCCTTTTTTCGGCAGCTGGCCGTGTTGAGCCGCAACATGCGGAAGACTTGGTCGAGTGGATGACCAAGCCGTCCTCATCCTCCTCATCCTCTCTCACCCATGCTCAGGGTACTTTGTCTGGCAAAGCAGCGGCCTCTTCCCTCGGCTCAATGTCATCAGTGACTCCTTCCCTAGCCCCACCATGTCCTCCTGAGGAGTCCCTCGAACTGTTTGACCACAGTGTTGGGTACATGCTCCAGGAGGATGCCCAGCGTTTGGAAGGCTCTGATGATGATACTGAGCTCGATGAAGGCAGTAACATGAGCACGGACAGAGGGGGTGCCCAAGAAGGACAGCAATCTGGCAGTCATGCTCCCCCTGCTGCAGCATACTGCCAGGTTTGCTCCAGTGATGAGGAGGGAGGGGATGATGAGGTCACTGACTCAACGTGGGTGCCTGATAGGAGAGAGGAGGAGGAGGATGAGGAGGCGGCACATCACCAACGAGGCAGGATGCCCTCCAGGGGCCAGCCTAAGGGCAGCACACAAAGCTCCACATGTGCAGGGCGCTGCAGTCTCTGCGCGTTATTCAAAAAGTTCTTTGGTGTGGGCCTTTTTTGAGACGAGTGCATCAGATCGCACCACTGCTATTTGCAACATATGTCTCAAGTGTATCTCGCGTGGCCAAAACATCTCCAGCTTGGGTACCACATGCTTGACCAGACATATGTTGACCTGCCATGCAGTTCGTTGGCAAGCCTATCTAAAAGACCCACACCAAAGAACAAAGAGGACCTCTCCTTGCTCCTCATCAGCTGAGATCTCCAACCCCACTATACCTTCAGTCCTCTCTGAGACCTGCACTGAGAGGAATGAAGGTGTAGAATTAGGTGTGTCACAGCCAAGTACTTGTGGGCAATCTGCTTTCTGTACACCGACATCAGATTGTACCAGGCAAATTTCCCTGCCCCAGCTGCTGCACCGCCGAAAGAAGTTTGCTCCCAGCCATCCACATGCCCAGCGGTTGAATGCTAGATTGGCAAAATTGCTAGCACTTCAACTGCTGCCTTTTCTGCGTGAGGCGGTCGGCAACTGGTTAAATAATGAAACATTGCCCCTCGCTTTGTCCCATCACTCAAACCCCTCACATTCCATGAGGGGAAGAGTAGTCCCTTACCAGCATTAGCAGACCTAGTACATAAATACAGAATATGGGGGGGTATTATTGGCTTGTCCTCTGTATTGTAGGGCTAGGCCCATAATGTAGTATGTCATTATAAACAGCAGTAATAACACATGTTTGGTGCTCCCTCTAGTGTTAAATTGAAAAATAGACTGTGGATTTACCCATTTCAGACTCATTTGTAGAAAAAAATTAAAAGAAAAAGAAAAGAAAAACTGTTGAAATAAAAATTGTAAGAGAACAAAAAGAGAATCAAAACCATAGTTCAGGGTCAACAGGATCCAAGTAATCATAGGATGCCCCTCAACATGAGGGGGGATAAGTCCGCTCAGGACCAAGTTGCTGGGGGGGCAATAAAGTAGCCCAAGAGGTAGATAGACCAGATAACTAGTGTCAAACTTGATACCTTAATGTATGTCCCAGAACATGGTAGATTAGCCGTGTAGTGCGTAGTGGGACCAATAGATCGTAAGATCAAACAGATGTAACCTGTCACACTGCACAGTGCATATCATGTGCTTTGCACCAATGAAAAGAATTCTTTCTGTTTTCAACCTTCAGACTGGCACCGCTCCAGATTACATTCCTCCCTGTCCAGCCAGTGCATGACGGAAGTAGGATTGTCAAAAAAATTACATGATCCATTGGTGAGTACCTTCAATTTTGCCGGGTATAGCATAAAATATTCACTGCCCTCAAACGCTCCTTGATATCCAGGAATTTCGCCCTTTGCCTTTGTACTTCCGCCGAAAAATCAGGGAACAGCGAGATTTTTGCATTATCCACTTTGAGAGAAGGAGCAACCCTGTCTTTAGACAGTATGGTGTCCCTGTCCCTGTAATTAAGCAGACGGAACAGGAAGGGTCTCGGGGGTGCACCCTGTGGTGGCGGTCGTGCTGGGACCCTATGGGCTTTCTCAACCGCGAACATAGATGAAAAAGCGTCTTTCCCAAACGTGTCAGCTAACCATGCTTCAATGAACGCCACAGGATTCTTGCCTTCTGCCTTTTCCGGGATGCCCACCGCGCGTATGTTGTTTCTGTGGAGGCAGTTCTCCATGTCCTCCAACCTAGATGCGTTGGCCGCTGCCATGGAGTGAGTGTATTTAACATCCCTCTGTAATGGCTGCCATTCATCCTCCAGTGTGCTAATGCGCCCTTCCACTGCAGATGTGCGTTCACGCAACTTTTGCATATCCTGCCGCACAAATGATATTTCCATTTTCATGCTTTTCACATCCCCTGCTAGGTTAGTAATAGAGGAGTTGCAGGTAGTGACTGCAGCCAGGATATCCCTGAGTGTTGGCTCTGGGTCAGTGTCATCATCATTGCCCTGCATGATGGGTGCTGCCATATTGGATATGAGACAGGGAGGACAGAGCAGGTGGATGAGCCAGGATCGCAGGGGTGTCATCCAGGTCCCTGTTGTCCTCCTCTGGATTGTGTCTGCTATGCCCTGGGGTGGATGGAGTGTCTTTCCCCCATTGCCGAAAAGGCGCTGGGCTGCTTCCTTGGCAGGGCGGGAGGCCGCCATCTTGGGCCAGAGTGTCCGGCGGGGGGGGGGGCCTTGTCTGCGCCTGGACATTGTGAAACACACAAATGATACTGGCCTTATACTCAGGGGATTCCGCGGAGTGCAGCGGTGTCTGTCCTGAGGCTGTAGGTCACAGAATGGCGGTGCTGTAGCTTGGATTCCTCAGGATGTTCAGCGCAGCTAACCGCTGCACGTCCTCTTACATGCCTCGCTCGGCCACGCCCCAGAAGTGTTACCTTACATTGGTGGTCAGTACAAATCTCCTCGACAGTGGTTGTCAGTGTAAATTCCCCCTTACATGGAGGTCATTGTATATTCCCCCATGGAGGTCATTGTAAATGCTCCTATTACATTGGTGTCAGTGTGGAAATCCCTCTTTATATTGGTGGGTGGTATAAAATCCCCCGTTACATGGGGGTCAGTGCAAATTCCCCCTCAAATTGGTGGTCAGTGTAAATCCCCCTCACATTGGTGGTAATTGTAAATTCCCTATTACATTGGTGGTCAGTGTAGAATCCCCCACTATATATTTGCCAATGATTCCCAGCTTTGCTCTACATGATTCAGAATTTGCCACAGTGTACTACCTCCTAACTGATTCCATCATCCCACCACTGCTACTGATCCCATCAATCCCCCAGCATTGCCACTGATCACACCCCCCCCCCCCCCCCCAGCATTGCCACTGATACCAGAAATCCCAGGATCCCTAGGAGTTTTCTGTCTATTGATGGGTCCCCTCATCTCCCCAGTCCATGGTGTGCTGGCAGTGAGGAGATGATGTGCTGTAACCTTTAGCAACCAATCATTGAGCGATAAGGATATGCAGTAACCTCTATCAACCAATCAGTGAGCAGTAATAATGTAAAAAGTGTACTAAAGCGCTGATATGAACTAGTAAATAAATAAATAAGTGACAAATACTAGAAGATGACCAAATAATATAGCTGCAATTATTGTGTATGTGAACTGATATCACACAAAAGTGTTGTATATATTCAAAATGTATAATGCGCTAATATTAACCTCCCAATATAACACAGTGTGATCTCTTAATGATTAATCAGTGAATCGTGTGCAAAATAATCAAATGGAGCCTATTATAAATAACATAACATCCTTCACCATAACAAAATCCTATAACTAAATATCAATGTGATAATAAATTATTGAACACAATTAAAAAGAGAAAAATAAAGATAAGATATATTAATGTGATGAACCACAGTGCACAGGTATCTCAATAAGACAGCATACTGCTGTGAAAAAATATAACGTCTTTGGTCATTTGATGAATATAAACAGGTTTCAATGAGTAATCCCCAGTGATAGCTGGCTTGCTCATATATTCAGCTGCTCATTAGCATGGGCTGGCTTCTGGCTTTCAAAGAACTTCCACAGTATGAAACAGCAAAGAAAGAAAGACCATTGCGCAGGCAGTGTGATATGTAATCCCTATATAATAAGGGTAAAAAATTCACTCACACTTTTCAGCAGAATAAATCGCATATGGTAAGGTCAGTTGCATACAGCTAACAGCTGGGGTCTCCTCACACGCCAACAGTGTACACTCAGCACTGCTTGTCACTGGCTCCTCCCTAATGTGCAGTTACCTCTAGCAACCAATTAGTGAGGGGTAAGAATGTCTAGTAACCTCTAGCAACCAATCAGTGAGCAGTATTGATGTACAGTAATCTCTAGCAACCAATCAACAAGCAGAAGTTATGTGCTGTAACCGCTCTCAAATAATCAGTGAGCCACAATGTGTACTGTAACCTCTAACAGCCAGTCAGTGAGTGGTAATGATTCACTGTACCCTCAAGCAACCAATCACAATTGCTGCCTGTTCTGATTCATTAAACTGATTTTGAGTCTAGTTGCTATTTATTGTATGTCACAGAGCAGGTGGAGAGCGAAATTGCATGGAGGGGGGGGGGCAAGAAAATGTTTGCCCAGGGTCCAATCAATATTAAAGACGGCCCTGGTCGAACCTTGTAGTTTTCTGATTCACAGAACCAGCTGCTGCACATAAAATGGTTATGTCACCACAGGGTGGCACTGTGGATATCAACGGACTTTGTACACCACACAACAATAGATTATTTAAAGGGATTGGAAAATCTAAACGTTTTTTACCTTAATGCATTCCTTACATTAAGATAAAAAATGTTTAAGTGTCAGCATCGCCCCCCTCAGCCCCCCTTTACTTACCTGAGACCTCATTCGATCCAGCGCCGTGCACGTCTGCAGATCTTCTTTCTCCTCACTTCCGGGTCTCACTGGCCTTATTGGGGCACCAGGAGCCATTGGCTGTCAATCAAAGCCAGTGACGAGGAAGCAGGGGCGGGGGCCGGGTCCTGCTGTCTCTGTCAATGGACGCAGCCGAGGGACTCGGGTGCGATCGCGCACGAGTGCACTAGCCAGAGAGGAGGGGCTAAGAGCGCCAGCAGGGGACCCGAAAAGAGGAGGTTCCCGGCCACTCTGTGATTCCATTGCACAGAGCAGGTAAGTATAGACCTGTTTGTTATTTATTTTTATTTTTTTAATTTACCTTTACAACCCCTTTACAAATACTGTTTTTTAATCGACATAAACATTAAAAACACTGTTAAGATATCAAAGTAATGCACATCATACAAAAATAGCGTGTATAGTACCCATCTCCCAATGGAATCTTGGCTACCTGACTATATGGATAGTCCCACAAAAATATGCCCTAGGGAAAACAATAGTCAGAAAGGGTCACAGCCTGGGATGGGTAGGTCCAGGTCTAGATCCAGCTCAACATGTTTTGAGTGTTATAAATGCTTCTTAGGGACCATTCCCAATGATCACATGTTTGGGAAGCCAATCCTCGCCTCCTGGTGTTAGGACCCAGCATTAGAAACTTGAAACCAAGGAATCGTAAGTCAGGTGTCATCTGAAAATAAATTATTCTCACTTCCTGGCAGGAACCGTCTTAGGAACCAGCCTACTGTACTGGGCTTATTCAAATCCTGCATCAGGTGCATTTACCTTTTAACACCTTTTTCTGTCACTTTTTAAACAGCTTTTTTTTCTTTGCTTCCTTCAGCCTACTAATTAAGGGGAGTGGTTAATTGGTCACAGGTGCTTAAGGCCTATATAACTTTCTGTAGAAGTCATTGTGAGCCTGCTCATCTTTGAGCTTGCTGGAACTTAGACCAAGTGGAACTGGACTAAGTGGTGAGCTAAAAAACCAGAGTTAGTGGAACTGGACTAAGTGGCGAGTTAAAAAACAAACTTAGTGGAACTGGACTAAGTGGTGAGTTAAAAAACCAGAGTTGAAAACAAAAGGTTATAACAGGAATCACGTATCAGCATAGGGTGAGTGTGTACCTGTGTATTTGTAAGAGTCCACGGCTTACTACGCATGCACCAATGGCACGTTGCCGCAAGAGGAAATCCGTGCCAACTGTGCATGCGCCAAAGACGCCTCAGGGCGCCAACCCACACATGCGCAGAGGACTTGATGGAATGGGGCAGGAAAATGCCCAGGACGTGCACAGGAAGTGACCTCAACCTGATGGAAAAAGGCGGGAAAATACCCAGGAAGTGCACAGGAAGTGACATCAACCTGATGGAAAAAGGCGGGAAAATGCCCAGGAGGCACACAGGAAGTGACCTCAAACTTCCCTATGTAAGCCCAGCCCAAACACTGCCAAATTGCTGGATTATCTTCAGTTCCCCCTTGTTCCTGTGCTAGTGTGTGATCTGTCTGAACCTGATGTGACCTGGAAACCTATTTGACTAATCTTAATTGCTGTTTGCCATTGACCTCGGATTTGTACCTTAACCATTCTACTTCTTTGCCACTTTTGTACTCAGCTGCCAGATTGGAACCGACCCCGGCTTGGATCTTGACCATTTTTCTTCTGATTAACCCTTTTATGCTTCGTTGCCCAACTGGACTTGACCTCGGCTCAGATCTCGGACAAAGGCTTGCTTGGTGCTCCGCACCCCTGGTACCTCTGCCACTCGGTGTCCACCAAGTCTCTGTTTCTATCTCCAGAGGCTTTAAGGACCCGAGGTGCAAGGGAAGCCTCCCCACTACTTCGGTCTCACATCAGGTACGTGGCCCTCGTGACAGTATTGTAAGTACATGAGTGCTACGAGTGCATGTGGGCTGTATTGAGTATTAGTGTCAGGTAGAACCTGTGCATTGTGAGTACCTGAATGATGTCTGAGTAGTGTGTGGATCGTTAGTACTTGTGTATTGTGGGTGTGCACGTTGGTCTGCGAGTGCACGTTGGTCTGAGAGTGCTTGTGTATTGTCTTGTTGAGTACCTGTGTATTGTCTTGTTGAGTATTAGTGTCAGGAAGCTAGTTTTTAGGTCATTTGGACAGGGTATAATCCCCAATAAAGTAGGTACGATGCCTAGTGGGTGTGGAGATGCGACTCGGGGTACATCTTGTGGCATGTATGCGTTCCTTGATCATCCGATCGAGGGCAAATACTGCTGCACAAAATGTAAGCACATTGTTTCACTGGAAGCCCAGGTTCTGAATCTGGGAAAGCAACTGTCAGCACTGAGAAGACCCTCCATACTAAAGGAGAGCCAGGAACGTACATGGCAGGTGCCGGCAGGGGCCAGTACAAAGGAGACAAAGAGGTGCAGGCACTAGGAAAGAGTAGATAGGTGACAGTCAGGAAGGGTAGAGGGGGAAGTGCCAGGGAGGCTGATCCAGGGCTGGAGCATCCCGATAAGTACGCTCCATTGAGTGACATTGGTGAAACCAGTCAGGGACCAGCACTACTGGAGCTGAGGGACTCTCCTAGCTGCCAGGGGAAGAACTCCTCCAATGAGAGTAGGGGGCAGTGAAGGGAAAGGAAAGACAGATTCTGGTGGTAGGGGACTCAATTCTTAGAAGGACAGACAGGGCGATCTGTAACAAAGACCTGAAGCGCCAAACTGTATGTTGTCTACCGGGCGCTTGGGTTCGGCACTTCACGGATCTGGTGGACAGATTACTGGGAGGGGCTGGGGAAGACCTGGCTGTTATGGTGCACGTTAGCACCAATGACAAAGTCAGAGGCAGATGGAGTGTTCTAAAGAACGATTTTAGGGACTTGGGAGCTAAATTGAGGAAAAGGACCTCCAAGGTAGTATTCTCAGTAATACTACTGGTACATCGAGCCACACCAGAAAGGCAGAGGGAGATTAGGGAAGTAAACAAATGGCTAAGGAGCTGGTGTAGTAAGGAGGGGTTTGGGTTCCTGGAGAACTGGGCCAACTTCTCAGTCGATCACTAGTACTATAGAAGGTACGGACTGCACCTAAATGAGGAGGGTGCAGATCAGCTGGGAGTAAAGATGGCCAAAAAGTTATAGGGGTTTTTAAACTAGGTGATGGGGGGGGGGAGGGCCCAGAGGTACAGATAGTCAGCGCAGAACATATTCCAGAGGGTAGTATTGGGGGCATTAGTGGTAGGTTGACTGAAGCACATAAACCCAAGCTAAGTATAGTAACAAGTCCTAGTTGCAATCTCGGAACACCCAATAAGAGGATAGTATGTGACCGGTCAAAATTACGTGGCATGTTCACCAATGCCAGAAGCCTGGCGGACAAGATGGGTGAACTAGAGATACTGTTGTACGAGGAGGATTTGGATTTTGTGGGAATTTCAGAGACCTGGTTCAACAACTCTCATGATTGGCTGGCAACCATTCAAGGGTATACCCTTTATCGCAGGGATAGAGAGGGTAAAAAAGGGGAAGGGGTATGCCTATATATCAAGGATAATGTACAAGTGAATGTGAGAGATTACATCACTAAGGGAGCTAGGGAGGAGGAGGAATCCTTATGGGTAGAGCTCCAAAGGAATGAAGCTAAGGGCAAAATAATACTGGGAGTATGATATAGGCCCCCTAACCTGAGGGAGGAAGGGGAGACGGATCTCCTATCACAAGTTGGATTAGCAGCAAGGATGGGAAGTGTTATCATAATGGGGGATTTTAATTATCCAGACATAGACTGGGCGGAGGAAACCACACATTCATCTAAGGCTCGCCAGTTTCTAAATGTCTTGCAGGACAATTTCAATGTTCAGATGGTAGACGCACCAACTAGAAATAAACGTTACTGGATCTACTGATTACCAACAATACAGACCTGATCACAGATGTAGAAATATGGAGCAATTTAGGAAACAGCGATCACAGGTCAATTGGCTTCAGTATAAATCACACAAATAGGAAATATAAGGGGAATACAAAGACAGTGAATTTCAAAAGAGCCAACTTCCCTAAACTACGAACCTTGCTAGAAGGCATGAATTGGGATAAAATCTTAGGAACAAAGAACACAGAGGAGAGATGGGTTTGCTGTAAGAGCATATTAAATAAGGGCATTAGCCAATGCATCCCATTGGGTAATAAATTTAAAAGAGCGAACAAAAGTCCTGGATGGCTTAATTCCAATGTAAAAATGCATATAAAAGCAAAGGAGAAGGCCTTCAAAAAATACAAGGTGGAGGGATCATCACCAGCATTCAGATTTTATAAAGAATGCAGAATGCAAAGAAATGTAAGGGTGCAATTAGGGCGGCTAGGATAGAATACGAAAGACACATAGCGGAGGAGAGCAAAAAAAAATCCCAAGAAATTCTTTAAGTATGTAAACACTAAAAAAGGGAGGACAGACCATATTGGCCCCATAAAGAATGAGGAAGGACAAAGGATGGGGAGATGGCGAACGTATTGATGTTATTCTTCTCCTCAGTCTTCACGAGAGAATCGGGGGGCTTCAGTAACCAAAACTGCAGTGTTTATCCTCATGACACATCACAGGAAGCACCTCCATGGTTAATAGAGGACAGAATTAGAATTAGACTTGGGAAACTTAAGATAAATAAATCACCGGGACCAGATGGCTTACATCCGAGGGTACTTAGGAAATTAAGTCAAGTAATTGCCAGACCGTTGTTTCTAATTTTTACTGACAGTTTACTGACAAAATGGTACCAGCTGATTGGAGAAAAGCCAATGTAGCACCAATATTTAAAAAGGGCCCAAAATACATCACTGGGAATTACAGACCAGTTAACCTAATATCAATAGTATGCAAGCTCTTGGAGGGGATAATAAGGGACTATATACAAGATTTTAGTAATGAGAACAGTATCATTAGCAGTAATCAGCATGGATTCATGAAGAATCTTTCTTGCCAAACCAATCTATTAATCTTCTATGAGGAGGTGAGTTGCCATCTAGATAAAGGAAGGCCCCTAGACGTGGTGTATCTGGATTATGCAAAAGCATTTGACACAGTTCCCCATAAACGTTTACTGTACAAAATAAAGTCTGTTGGCATGGACCATAGGGTGAGTACATGGATTGAAAACTAGCTACAAGGACGAGTTCACGGGGTGGTGATAAATGGGGAGTACTCGGAATGGTCAGGGGTGGGTATTGGGGTCCCCCAGGGTTCTGTTCTGGGACCAATCCTATTTAATTTGTTCATAAACAACCTGGAGGATGGGGTAAACAGTTCAATCTCTGTATTTGCGGATGATACTAAGCTAAGCAGGGCAATAACTTCTCCGCAGGATGTGGAAACCTTGCAAAAAGATCTGAACAAATGAATGGGGTGGGCAACTACATGGCAAATGAGGTTTAATGAAGAAACATGTAAAATAATGCATTTGGGTGGCAAAAATATGAATACAATCTATACACTGGGGGGAGAACCTCTGGAGAAATCTAGGATGGAAAAGGACCTGGGGGTCCTAGTAGATGATAGGCTCAGCAATGGCATGCAATGCCAAGCTGCTGCTAACAAAGCAAACAGAATATTGGCATGCATTAAAAAAGGGATCAACTCCGAGATAAAACGATAATTCTCCCGCTCTACAAGACTCTGGTCCGGCAGCACCTGGAGTGCTGAAAATGGAGCGAGTACAAAGAAGGGCAACAAAGCTAATAAAGGGTCTGGAGGATATTAGTTATGAGGAAAGGTTTGCGAGCACTGAACTTATTCTCTCTGGAGAAGAGACGCTTGAGAGGGGATATGATTTCAATTTATACATACCGTACTGGTGACCCCACAATAGGAATAAAACTTTTTTGCGGAAGGGAGTTTAACAAGAGACGTGGCCACTCATTAAAATTAGAAGAAAAGAGGTTTAACCTTAAACTACGTAGAGGGTTCTTTACTGTAAAAGAGGCAAGGATCTGAAATTCCCTTCCACAGGCGGTGGTCTCAGCGGGGGGGGGGAGCATCAATAGTTTAAAAAAACTATTAGATAAGCACCTGAATGACCACAACATACAGGGATATACAATGTAATACTGATATATAATCACACACACAGGTTGGACTTGATGGTCTTTTTTCAACCTACTATGTAACTAGGTGAAAAATGCATTTTCTATAGCAGCCAATCGTAATCTGTTTTATGCTGGTCTGGCATAAATCTCTTCTGATTGGCTTTAACGGTTACTTTACTTTTCCAATTAAAACACTAGCTTTTTTGTTTTATTTTTATTTATTGCCCACCATATGCAAACACAAAAAAATGCAGTTCCTGCTGCAATATTTACTCTGGCACTGTTCTACCACTCCGCAATACAACGGTGTTCCTTTTCCAGACTAAAAAACCCACTTCCTGTGAGCCCATGCTGTCAGAGACCCCCTGTGGGAGCATCGTCAGTCAGCGCTTACAGCAGAAGGTTCCAAAGTCTGGGGTCAAAAGTTCTATGTTTTTTGAATTTGGTGTATGTACTGTATACGCTAGAAAGTCTCCATTAAACATATCAAAATGGTTAACCAAAGGTCATTAGTGAACTTCTAAGCTGTCCAAGGTTACTGTTACAGCAGTGACAAAAATAACCTCATGAGCAACCAAATATCAATCGTTATGTTAACAGAAGTTGCTGAGAACACTAAGGAGTGTAATATCTCAAGGTAAGATGCAGACAAAGCAGCTACAAGCCTATCCATACACAAGGCTGGCAGTTCACTCCTTCTTCTTGTCAGGGTCCTAATGTCTACTTCAAAAAAGGTAGGAAATATTGTCTTCATTACAGAAATATATATATTTTTTTGGTTCAATAGGTTTTTATTTTCACAAAGCAGCAAATACAGTATTCATTGTGACATCAACATATGCAAATAATTGCCATTGAAGAGGTACAGGAGCATAAGAGCAACAAGTTCAGCAGCACTTGTATTCATATTTAGAAGCAATACAAGAATAGGACATAAACAGATATAGAAGAGAAGGAGGGAGGGGAAAAGGAAGAGGGGTTCTTGGGGGCATGCAGAACTACACATCTTATAAAGAATGGGGCACCTGGTAAAGGGTCCAGGTTCTAGGAGGGATTTTTCAAAACCCTGTGGGAGAAAGTGTGCTATCCAAGGGCGCCACAACTTGGCGTACGCAGGGATTCTATCTAGCAAGGTTGCTTCTATCCTACCATGGATCATGGCCGGTGTGTTCCTATTTATGGTTTTAATGAGGCACAGCTTGGATGTTTTCAAGGACTTCGCCAGTGTCTGTTTAGCAGCAGTGGTGACCTGCAGGAGAAGTTTGAACTGCCTTTTAGGGAGCTTTAAGTTGTTTTTATTAAAGCTGTATTAAATTCTGAAAAAAAAAAAATTCCACTGCAATTTCAAGTGATATTAAAGGCTTGGATTTAAAAAAACAAAAAGATTAAGCATGTTATATTTACCTGCTCTGTGCAGTGGTTTGCACAGAGCACCCCCGCTCCTTCCCTTCCTGGTCCTCTGCCTCCTCCCTCCTGCCAAGTGTCCTCAGAGCTTGCTCTAGGGGCACTTGAGCAAGCTCACTCCTAAGCAGCTGCTGTGTGTGTCCATTCACACAGAGAGCAACAGCTTGGCCTCACCTACTCTCTCACCTACTCTCTCTCCTCATTGGCTGTGGCGCCCGCTGCTGTCTCATCCAATCAGGAGGTAGAGTTCCTGAGAGCCAAGGCTCTCGTGCACATAAGGTGCTAATATGCTAGTAGCACATTATGAAAGACTTACCTTAAAACAAAGTCCTCCAGCGGCGCGCTGTCACTGCTGAAAGGGCTTCCATCACTCGGTCTCCCTTCCGGGTTTGCGGGCTCCGGCCGTTTGAATGGCTGAGCCACAATAGTGTCACTCCCGCACATGCGCATGGGAGCCATGGTGGGTTGCTGTGAGCTAGGGAATATGGGCTACCTAGGAAGGGAAGGGTTAACTTTGGGTCTGCCGGTTTCCTGGGCTTTTTGGGTTCTGCCCTACATCCTGTCCAGCCTATAAATTAGGGGGAAGGCCGGGCTCAGGGAGTGAGCGAAATAGCATGGGAAAGGGAAAGAAGGTCCAGGCCAGATAAGGATGTAACCTGGAGCAACCTTGGATCAACACCACCCTACAGGAATCTACCTACTAAAGACCTTGCCATTATTGACTTCTACCTGTAAAGGTATGCCTTGGCAGTTGAGAATTAGTTAGTTAGAAACTAAAATGTTGGGGAATTGTACCATTGCAGCCTACAAGCTTTGTTAATTGTACTTGAGCCTGTTATGAAGATATTCAAAGGGGTGCATGGTGATACATGGCATACCTGAAAAACAGGGTCTGTAAAACTGTCAGAAACCATGAATCAGACCGAGACAGAAGTACAGTTAATCACACTTGTTTAATAAAAATAAAAAGGTAAACAGAGTAAGCGTAGTCAATACATAGCCAGAGTTCAGTAACCAGATCTGGTAGTCAGCCAATGCCAATGTCAGAGAGCCAGAGATCAACGTAGCAGTACAGCAAGCAGGATCAGGAGCCAGAAGGGACGTCAGCCAAGCAAGTCTTCAACAGGAACGCAGGAGATCCACGCTTCGTGCAAACTGGGACTGCATTCTGTCACTGGGAGTGAGGTGGCAGAGTTATGCTGGACTGGAGGGGAGGGCATTAACTCAGTGGTGTCCCTCCTAATTGCAATTTTCATCAAAGCTGTGTAGTGATATGGGACAGAAAGTTTCACATAGAAACTCTATATGTTTTTACTACTGCACACAGTATATGGTCTATCTCTAAGCCAGGGTTCTGCCTTAATGTTGACTTTCTCCATGTCGTCCTGTTTTTGCTGAACAGCATGCAGTTGATGTTGAAGTCTCTCAGTGGTGACCTGCAATGGTGGCAGGTCATCCTCCACATAGCTGAGCCAGTTATCTGCCACTGTAACCCACTCTCTGTTTCTGGAGGTCTTGCCTAATAAAGGAAATATCAATATTCACCTCCTCTATTTTGCTCGTCAGGGTGCTCTGGCAGTTGGATATTGCCTCCAGGACCTGTGCGGTATCAGCACTAGCTGGATCACTGGTAGAAGGCGTGGAGGCGCCATTTTCCCCCGGAGTGTCCTTCTCCTTAAGCCTGAATTTGTGCAGCTTCTAGATGGTATCCGTCGCCTTCTTCGGTGGAGACATGATGTTCCAGCTAGAGGGAGAAACTGGGTAGTGCACGGTAGGCAGAAGAGAAGCAGGAAAGCCACAGGATTATAGAAAAATGATTGTTCTCAAGCAGAGTTCCTGACCTGTGCTCCTCACACCATGCCGTTCCAGGCCATATCCCTCCCTTAATGTTGACTTTTACATGAATGTGGCCCCGCCTGGTCCCGGGCATTGGTGAGCGCGTACACATGAAGAGTACCCGCTGTGCGCAGGGTGAGTAGGTCAGGCCCACACACGCTCCGAAGGGACGGCATACTCAGGATGCCATCGCTAGAGAGCAAAGTGCTCATGCGCCGGTGACGTCACCAGAAATATTGAATATCTCCTAAATGGTGCATGTTTAGATGTTCCATGTACCTACAGGTAATCTTTATTATAAGCCTACCTTTAGGTACAAGTCACCAAGCAGTGTTTACTACCGCCACTGTGGGCTCTGGGGATAGTGAAGCATGAAAAAGTCAAGAGATCATCTCAAACACGTCAGCCCTGAATGTGCGTACTAGGGGACAGGGGACTAGGGGACATATGTGGAGATGGGCGCCTGGCTCCCCAAAACCCCTAAAACAAGTAGAAGTAGGGACAAACTTATTATTGTGTGAGGGGACCAGATACCACTGCGATAGGACCTTAAATTAACTCTTCTAAAGCTGGTAAGTTCTACAAGTAGGACTTTGTTCCTGCCCAAATGTTTGTCTAGTTGTGGGGTTCTAGGACCACAGAAATAATATCTTTTTTATTGTATCCAAAAATGTATAACGCATAACATTAGTGGATCTGGATAGAATAAATGACCCAGTTCTTATGGGATTCCATTGATGAGATTTTCCAAGTGGAGCTGTTTACACTAAGGGTACAGTCACACTATAGGGGTTAAAGCAAAGCATTACCTTGCATTAAAACCATTCATTTTAAATGTGCTGGAAGCACACCAAAATGCGAGGAAAAACAGATATGACCCTTCTTGTTACTGGAGCATTGTGGTGTGGTGCAATTTGGGTGTGTTACCCTCTACAGTAGTATTATGTTGGGGTGCCATTTAAAAGAATGGCACTACAAACCAGATTGTGCATTAACTACTTCATATATACAGTACGTGATCCCACTCTTCCGGGTAGGGGGCGCGCATTGCTCCCGCTTTGATCACACACAGCGGGAGCCCAGCGGTGGGTACCGCGGACTAGATTCTTCCGGCACCCGCCGCTGATTGAGCATTGAACTATTGATTGATCTATATCATCGGAAGTTTATTCGTAACTTCTCATCTCTGGTCAAGCCCCTGACTGATATGACCAAAAAGGACGGTAACCCACAGAGTTGGTCTCCGGAGTCCATTAAGGCCTTTGAGAGTCTCAAGGCTACCTTTGTTTCTGCTCCTGTGTTGGCACATCCTGATCCTAATCTACCTTTTATCCTTGAGGTTGATGCTTCTGAGACTGGAGTTGGCGCCCTTCAGTCTCAACGTCCTACCTCTGAGAGCGCCACGCATTGTTGTGGCTACTTTTCCAAGAAATTGTCACCTGCGGAGTGTAATTATGAGATTGGTGACAGAGAGCTGTTAGCGATCATTTTAGCCCTGAAAGAATGGAGACATCTCCTTGAAGGTACCACTGTGCCGGTTCACATTCTTTTTTTTTTTTTATTTACCTTTTATTCGTTTTTTCACAAT
The DNA here is from genome assembly GCF_042186555.1 of Aquarana catesbeiana. NCBI lineage: Eukaryota > Metazoa > Chordata > Amphibia > Anura > Ranidae > Aquarana > Aquarana catesbeiana. The sequence continues at coordinate 754,332,115 of NC_133325.1, forward strand.
ACAAAATATCATGACAAGATACTCATTACAATCAGCAATAAAAGGGAAAAGAGAGAAAGAAAAAGAGAAACACGTATATTTTTTCTTACTCTGATGTTGCAATATATACCAGCACCCTTTACCCCTTACCCCCTCTTCTTCCCTTACCCCCCCTCCCCCCCCCGCGCATAGACGCAAAGAAATGCAACACTTACAATATAATGTCTGATCTAATTACCTATTTCACTCTATCGTTCATTTCCTTCTCCCATCCTACTCTTATCTGGAGTTTAAAAAGGCTATATTAAAACATTTCCTGCCTAAATTGTCTAGTATGTAAATTCCTTATTTAGCACTTAGTTAAATGATTTCTCCACTCTTATTATATCCTCTCCCCTCTAAGGGGGATTCTATTTTATCCAACCAGGGTCTCCACATCCTCTCAAATTCCCCAAGGTTCCTTCTTTTTGTATAAACAACTTTTTCTTTCCATATGGTCTCATTTATAATAATAATCCAATCCCTCACTATCGGGGGTGTCCTCGACTGCCATCTCATCGCAATGATTTTTTCTAGCTTAAAATAGACATCTTAGTATTGCTACTGTGGTACTCTTCCTTTCCCGCGCTTCCTTCCTGTATCCCAGTATGCAAGATCTAGCCTCCCTCTCCAGGGTTACCCCATAGGGTCTCATCTGTGGTGTTGAGAACCCACTCCCAGTATCGGAATAACTTTGGACATCTCCACACCATATGGATGAGATCTCCGGTCTCCTGACATCTAGGACATTTTTCGTCTGGACTTCTACCAAACTTAAACAGTCTCTTTGGAGTATAGTAGGCTCTATATATCAGCATCAGATGAGATCATCTCTGGGAAGGCGAGACCGAGATCATTGGTCCCATCTCCAAGATCCTCCTCCACTGCTCCTGTGATATTTCCCCTGTATCCTTTTCCCATCTCTCTCTGTCCTTACGGAGATCTCACCTAGTAGTGGCTCCTTTACATATCTGACCATATATCTCAGAAAAAAGTCCCTTAGTTGTACTCGCCTGGTGTATATTTTGGAAAAAAGCAGTTTTATTCCATTCTAATGCTTGCATCCTAAACTGAACTTCTAAAGCATGTCAGATCTGTAAGTATCTAAAAAATGAGTGCTGTGGTATATCAAATTCCCTTCTCAAGTCCGAAAAACTTTTTAAGTTAATACCATTATACAATTGTATCAGCCTACTAATACCCTGTACGTCCTAATCTTTAATCTTTCCAATCAAGAGCACTTCCTGCAGATTCCTATTGTTCCAGAGTGGAGTAACTTCGGACATGTGAGACCATAAGAATCTCACATTCTTGTCTGAGGCTAAACGCCTCTCTCCCAGAAGGGCGCAATGGGCTCTTTTCTTGTCTAGTTTCAATTACATTGTCTCATTTTTACCCGGTACTAAGAATGTAAGCGCTGACGCTTTGTCACGACAACTTTCCTCCATTTCCAAGATGGAATCAGTTCTGGTTCCTGTGATTCCTCCTGATTGTATTCTGGCTACGGTTCGCACCAGTCTCACTTCTCCTTTGGGTGACAAAATTCTTGCCGCTCAGGTCCATGCTCCTCCTGAGAAACCTTGTGATCGCTGCTTTGTCCCAGAGAGTCTCTGTACTGCCGTGCTCCAGACTTACCATTCTCCCAAGGCTGCTGGCCACCCTGGGAAGAATCAACTCTTTTGGGCCATTTCCCAACAATTTTGGTGGCCTAGTCTACATGCTGATGTAACTGCCTTTGTAGCTGCCTGTTCTGTGTGTGCTCAGAGTAAGACTCCATGACATCTTCCAGTGGGCCTCCTACAACCCATACCCAATGAAGAGAGGTTCTGGACCCACCTGTCTATGGATTTCATTGTGGAGTTACCCAAACCCAGGGCAACACAGTTATCCTTATGGTGGTTGACCAGTTCTCAAAAATGTCTCATTGTATTCCACTTAAGAAGTTGCCCACTTCTAAGGAACTTTTTTTCATTTTTGCTCGGGAGCACTTTTGCTTACATGGGCTACCCAAGGTGATTATCTCGGACAGGGGTAGTCAGTTTGTGTCCCGGTTCTGGCAAGCCTTTTGTGCACAGTTGGGAATTCAGCTTGCTTTCTCCTCTGCGTATCACCCACAGTCTAATGTGGCCGCAGAACAAGCCAATGAGTCCTTGGAGCAATTCCCACATTGCTATATTTCTGACCATCATAACAACTGATCAGACCCCTTACCGTGGGGTGAGTTTGCTCACAATAGTGCCTTGAATTCTGCTTCCCGATTGTCCCCGTTTATGGCGAACTATGGTTTCCAACCTTCCATGCTGCCTGACTCTTTTGTTCCGCAGAGTATTCCTGCATTAGAGGAAACAGGAGGATGGTAAGGGCGCTCAGGGCTTCAGAGTAAAACAATGTCTCTAAAAAAGTCCAACAATACAAGCACATTTTGCACCCTCATATGCCAACCTCACTATGGGGCACTGGGAACACCTATACATATGGCATAACAACCCTTTTTGCTCTCACATCGTCTTTTATGTACGATATATAGACGATGTGATTATTATCTGGGATGGCTGTGCATTTATAGTCCCAGATTTTGTTACATATTGCAATAATAACAACACGGGCCTCAAGTTCACTTCTGTCATAGATAAAAATAGATTGGCTTTTCTAGATCTTGAATTTTTTTCGGTTGGTCAGGAAATACAGTACATGCTAAAAACTATACTAAGCCCACAGCTAGAAATTCGTTCCTTCATTATAACAGCTGTCATCACCCTCAATGGCTTAATAATGTACCCAAAAGCCAGTTTTGTTGACAGAAAAAGAACTGCACTTTGTGTGAGGACTATGACAATCAGAGTGAAATCCTCAAAGAAAAATTCCTTGATAAAGCCAATCTTGTAGAAACGGCTTATCTGCAATATAAGAATTTATCCTCTCCAGTAGGCCCCCCTCCCCATGCCAAGACTCAGAATAACAACTTATGTTTTATCACTCAGTTTCACTCCTGACATAGACAGATGGAAAATATTGTATAGAAACACTGGCCGTTATTGCTTCAAGATGAGCATCTTCTTCCTGCCTTGCCTGAAAAACCCTACTTTGCTTATAGAAAAGCGCCCAATATAAAAAGTAATGTAGCACCCAGCAAACTTAAAGTGAAACCTGGCCATCATATACCAACTTTTTTAGCCATCTCTGTGTAGCACTAACTCATGGTGGAGCTGCTGGTTTAAGCGGGTCTGTTACCATCACTTTGCTTCCTTCTGTTTCACCGGCACTGGGTCTAGGGGTTCCGTTGAGTTTACTGCCAGACGACACACGCACCAACACTGGAGTACGTTTTCAATGCTTTATTAAACAGTCAAAGGAAACCTTCAGGAGAAACTTAAATATCTTCTTACAAGATCTTAGTGACAAATGTCCCAGTAGAATTCAGATAATTATATGGAATGCGTTCCCCTCATGGGACACACTCTTTGCTCGTCTGGATAGGCCTCTCTCACCGGTCTAGCAGCCAGTACGCAGCACGAATCTAAAGTCTCTGCCACAGACTTACTTGGGGGGTAAATCTGCACAATCCTCTGCCACAGGATGTATCAGATCTTCTGCAGTGAACAGTCAGTCACAGTGCCTGAACCTTTAAGCCGAACTGGCGACACTATGCTGTATAATTACTTCTTTTGGATACGTCCTACAACCGTGTCACCAGGCCCCTCTATAGACCAGCACGCTGTGTGATCTCTCCAAGACGGGTCCTCTCCTGGGATCTCCTCGGCTGTCCAGCTTCGTCACACAGGACCGACAGTTCAGGACCATTCCTGGGCCGCGGTGGTAGGCCCCAGACAAGCCTCTGGACCTACCCCTGCGCCATAGCATCGTGGGCCTCCCGATCGGAGGACCACGAGGTAGCTCCTTAATGCATACCTGACGGCCAGGAGGGCCAGCAGGTGGCTGTAAAACGACCTTAGAACATGGTGTCTGCCCCACAAATACCCCCTTCCCAGAATGCAACTCGGAGGACCACCTCCACCGAGCTTGTCTCCGAGACAGAGGAGCATCTATACACTTCGACACGTTGCCCTTCCAACACTGACTAATGGTAACAGCGACACCCACCGGTCAGCACGGAAGCACACACAACGTCAGCCAAGCTGGAACAGAGGCAAACTTTTAACCTTCCTAACACACAATTTACTAAATTTACCTAATCTGCAGTAGATTGTAAATCTACCAGCGCTACATCTGGGATGTACCAATGTCGTAAACCTCTTTGCAAAACCTGCCGGTTTGTGACGCATGGCCATGTAAAAGGAAAAACATATAAGATAAAGGGCTTCCATACCTGCTCTTCTGATCATGTTGTCTATTGCCTTACATGCCCTTGTGGCCTTTTTTATGTAGGGCGAACCATTCGGACATTGCGCAAACGCTTTGGTGAACATCGCCGTTTTATTACTGGTGGACTGGATAATCATAGTGTCCCTAAACACTACCTTCAATTTCATAAAAAATCCACAGACGGTCTCAAGGTCTGGGTTATTGAAGCTATGCCTAGAGACCTCCCTCCAGTCGAGCGCTACAGAAGAGTAATAGGGAAATGTATTGGATTTTTTTATTAAACGTTCTGGCCCCTGGAGGGTTAAATGAGGACTTTGAAGTCAGTGCAATACTTTAAGACCACATACACCTCATACCCTCTCCTTTTGCCAGAGTCATTATATTATATATGAATTTGTCATCATGTGACGCCACACATTTAATATACACACTTACTTATGACATGCATGCCTTTAGTATATACATGTGTGTGTGTGTATGCATAGGCTGACATGCTTACATCTAGAACACTATGTATGTTATTCACCAGTCTACACCATTTATTTGTTCATACACATTTACATCTTATCGATTGTTGCTTTTTTTTTTATATATATACATGTACCTTTTAATTCTCCAACAATTTTTTATATATTTTTAATATGTTTTTATTATTTCTCCTTGTATTAACAAGTATACACTCTTTTACATATACACATTTTAAATATTTTTCTTCCCCTCAAGAACGCTATCTTAAATTGTCTATTTCTTGTTCTTCTATTATTGTTCCCGCCCACTGCCATCCCATTGTCAATATATATTGTGCACAGTTCCCCTGGTGGTCATAGGTTGATAAAGGAACCAGTTAGAGCTCCCAAACGTGTCCCTCTTTTATGACCACATCCGTCTTGCGCTGCAGTCCAGGCTGGTTTGCTGTTTCTCAGGACTGACATCACTTCCTGGTCTTCTCCTCCTCTCCTTGGACGACGTCAGTTCCGCCGGCGCCTCAGCGTCCAGGACACTCTGCTGCTGATTGACACTGGATCCGTGATGTTTACACACCAACAAGCCTGAGGACTTCCTCCTGCCATGACCCCTTCCAATGCTGCAGACCGCATCCATCCACATATTTCTATGATGTGCCGTTTTTATCATACCATCTTGTAAGTGTTTTTAGCCCCGTTGGGGATATTAAAATATGTAAACTTCTGCACTTAGAGGCGCCTTGTCTTTGTTTATGTTCTGCATTAGAGGAGCATCTCCGTGGTCTTCGTTCCACTTGGGCACAAGTCTAGGAGGCTTTGCGACATGCTAATGATAGGTACAGACTCCATGCTGACCGCAGACGCCTGCCTGTACCATCCTACCAGGTTGGGGGCAGGGTCTGGCTGTCATCTCGCAACCTCCAACTTCGTGTTTCCTCTCTAAAGTTCGCACCTCGGTTTATTGGGCCTTTCTGTATTCTTCGCAGGATTAACCCAGTGGCTTACGCATTAGACCTTCCTTCTAATATGCGTATCTCAAATGTATTTCATGTCTCCTTATTAAAACCTTTGGTCTGCAATTGCTTTACCACCTCGGTGCCATGTCCTCACCCTGTTCAGGTTGAGAACCATGAGGAGTATGAAGTACAGTGAGTCCATTGTTGACTCCCGTAGGTTCCGTGGGCGCATACAGTACCTGGGGCTCTTTCCCCTGTTCTCCTCTGTGATTTCCATAGACGTTTTCCCCTCAAGCCTGGTGGTCCTTCGAGGGGGAGGGGTCGTTGAGGAGGGGGTACTGTCAAGGCTGGGCCTAGCCCTTCCTTCCCTGAGCTGGTCGCTCAGTTGTTGGCTGATTGCCAGTTCCTATCTCTCCACAGTGACTCACCTGTTGATGATCCTGCTCATCGGTCCTGCCTACTTAAGCCATCCAGTCCAGATGATCTCTGCCTTCGTCTTGGTCGCATCTTTAGAGACGCTCTCCTGTGTTCCTGTTAAAGACTTGCTTGCCTGACATTCCTTCTGGCTCCCTGACGTTTTGGCTCGTTCTGGTTCCTGAACTCTGGCTATGTTTTGATAACGTTTACTCTGTTTACCTTTTTTTATTATTATTAAACATGTGTGATTTAACTGTACTTCTGTCTCAGTCTGATTCATGGTTTCTGACACGAACGTTTGTAGCTAGGCAGGAACACTTGGAACATACCAGCCCAATTGCTTCATAGCCTCCCGCAGTGTAGAGTGCGAGGCTACCTTTTGGTACATACTGCACTCCGGTATCAGTAATGACACTCTTCGGCACACTCAGACCTGGGCTGATGCCTTGAACATAAATTTCCTAGTCCACCATATCCTCCTCTGAGTAGCAGAGTCCCAACACGTGTATCAGCAATGGCGGTGCGTGCGGCGGCGTCTCCTTCTCCGCAGAGCAATGGCTCCTCTCCCTGCCAAAGGATTGGTTCACATGCTCTTCAGTAACTTCAGCGCCTGCCCCTTTTCTCCAGCAGTGTGCCAAAACTATCATGGAGTCTGATTTAACCCCTGAAGCACTGGCAGGAAAGGGACAAAAGACCAGGCTGACACTCTCCCAAGAGCAAAAAGACACTTAGGTTCTTCCCCACACAGTTCACAATGAAGTAACACAGTCTCTGAGGAATAAAGATGTTATTTGCCACTTTCCCATGGACCCAAACGAAATCCTGGTGTAGTTGCAGTCTGTTGTCAGGGACAGCAGAAATGACGTTGAGCCCCAATTTGGGGCGCCAAAATGTAGTGGTCACCCCAACTTCTAAAGGGCTGATTGTGATCCCCAGAGCCAGGGAGAACTGATATTCCTCCTCAGGGTGCAGGTCACTAGGCATAGTGGGTGTGGTGCAAGGTGAAAAGATTGAGCGCCTGTCACTTTTTGTAAAAAATGAACAAAGAGAGTTTTATTTTTCTTAACAGAAACGATGGGGAGAGAGGGTTTAGGGCACAGGACACCCTTAGGCAAATGCAATAACAATTAAGGCAAACTCCGCAGACAAAAAAAGAACTAGGCAGACAGCAATACAGAACAAGGGTCTTTAAGCTGAATGCAGCAAGCTGTATTTTGTAGCAACCGCTGTCTCCTATGGCAACAAATTATCTCACTGTATCCTACTGAAGATCTCCCAGCTTAACTCACAGTATCCCACTGTAGATTCTTAAGCTCAGCTCGCCGTCTTTCACTAGACTTCTTGGACTCTCAGCTACCTGCTGGATTCCCGAGCTTCACCCACAGCTAACCGCCTAAGGGTGTATTTTATCTTCAAGCTTTATTTACAGCTACCTGCCGTATTCTTTCAAGCTTTACTCACAGCTACCCGCTGCCTTCCTGGATGAGTCTCCACTGAAGCTTTCCCACTACTCCACTGTCCCCTGCTAGTGAAGCGTCTGCTCTGGTACTCCTTCAGAACTTCATCCCTCTCAAACTTGTCTCCGGTAACAGGAGTGGTCATCCCTTGGTGGCAACTCCTTCTCCTTTACCGCCGACAACGATCAGGCTCCCTTCGGGCCGAGCCTCTAACACACACGGATCCGCCCTAGGCTTCAGGCTTAACCTTGGCTACACCTCCTCTGCGGAATCTCCGAACTGCTGGATAGGCCTTAATTGGACCTAGCAGCCAGCATGGCTCCTGGATAGGCCTCTGGCTTCAGGCCTAGTAACCAGGAGCTCCTCAACACACACCCACCCAGGCGGAGGACCCGGGTGGGAAGAACCCCGATCACCTGACTCCTCCCAAATAAATAGCCTATCCCAGCATACACAGCTGCCAAAGAAACTCCTGCTGATTGGCTGAGACAACCTAGTTACCCATTACCTGAATTTATGGTAATCCATCATTCTAATGCCAAAAGCAACAGTGCCACCTATTGGCAGAAAAGAGAGACTACACCAATCTCAGACTTAGGACAGGAATCAGTAGATCAACCTACCAATTAGCCAGGCTAGTTACCACCTAGCACAACCAGATTTATTAGCAGCCCTGTTTAGGACCAGGGTGCTACAATTAAAACCTGACAGGGGTTCTAATCCCTCTCTGCACTATCCAAGACTAAAAAAAGTTAGCCCTTTAGTTATACTTTAAGGTCGCATGCTCACAGCTACCCGGGGCTATATGATGTAAATTTCAAGAGCATTTCTTGACCCTGAAGCCACAACTGCTGTGTACAGCTGCCCATAAAAAGCAATGGCTGTATGCGGATATACACAGATACTTGTGTAAACACGCCATGCTTACAGATGTCCAACCCTGAATACAGACCGTCTGTGTCCACAGTTGTGCAAGTTGTAAACATGTGCATGTTAACGGAAGTGCCAGCGTATGCCCAAGTGCAGCTGCAGACAGCCAGTGTTTTCTACTGGCAGCTGTACATAACACCCATGGCTCCTGGGCCAGGGAAATATGTCCCAATTTCATGTGATACAGCCCCAGGCAGCTGCACATGCGGGGCCTATATGAAAATTTATACCACCACATCTAAAGACTGATAAACTGCAATGTTTACAATTTTTTGGGATGTAGATGCACTTTAACCCTTTTGCGTCCAGGCCATGCGCTCCACTTTTAAATTGGCCACACCATTTTTCCATTGTTTTTTTATTTTTCCCTTACAGCTTTCAGAGTTTACTAATTTGCTACTGATTTTTTTAGGCCCTGTGATATTTGCGCAAATGCTTATTAACCATTTAAGCCCCAGACCATTTCGCTGGCCAAAGACCAGAGCACTTTTTGCGATTCGGCACTGCGTCGCTTTAATTGACAATTGTGCGGTTGTGCGACATGGCTACCAAACAAAATTGACGTCCTTTTTTTCCCACAAATAGAGCTTTCTTTTGGTAGTATTTAATCACCTCTGTGCTTATTTTTTGCGCTATAAACAAAAATATATAAAAAAACATTTTTTTTCCTCAGTTTAGGCTGATATGTATTCTTCTACATATTTTTGGTAAAAAAAAATCGCAATAAGCGTTTATTGATTGGTTTGCGCAAAAGTTATAGCGTTTACAAAATAGGGGTTAGTTTTATGGCATTTTTATTAATATTTTTTTATTTTTTATTAGTAATGGCGTCAATCTGCGATTTTTATCGTGACTGCGACAGTATGACGGACACATCGGACAATTTTGACACATTTTTGGGACCATTGTCATTTTTACAGCGATCAGTGCGATTAAATTGCACTGGTTACTGTTAAAAGGCATAAAGAGGGGAGTTTGGGACTTTAAATGAGGCGCACTAGTCGCCTCCATCCCGGAGTCAGGTATATAACAAACAGGGAAGTTGGGACTTTAAATGAAGCGGTTGGATTGCGGAGACCTGGTGGTGTGCCCGAGACCTGGTGTAAAAAGGGCACAATGATATAAAGAGTTAGAAAATAATACTGATGACATCAGAGTACAAATAATTAAGGTTGAAGCATCAAATGTAGCTCGACGCGTTTCGTGGATGGTTTTCTCCATTAATCAGGAGCTGATGCAGTACAAACCAACCCTGGCACTGAGTGAGACGCACGGCAAATGGCACGGAGTGAGCCAGAGGCAACAAACCCCCGCACGGGAGCTGAGGCAGCATAATATGTCTGGATGGCAACGGGTGATGGAATGGCAGTGTCCGGATAATGGGATGGTGTCCATGTGACAGAAATAATAATGAAGAGCTTGTCAAAATCTAACTCTTTATATCATTGTGCCCTTTTTACACCAGGTCTCGGGCACACCACTTTGGGTACCTAGTATGACCATTACTATTATCATGTGATCTATATTCCAGCTACCAGGTTCCGGGCATGCCACTTCTGGCACCTATCATGATTATGAATATTATCATGGCTATGCGATTAATTCCAGTTACTGTTGTACCATTAGCTTTTCAATTACCATTTATCGAGTATGATTTTATATCTACTGCATGTATTTTTCCATACTATATGCTCCATTTTCATGCAAAAACATATATGTGTGTTGATATATGTGAAATTCTTGTTACTCTATTTACTATGACTATTAAATTAATATTTTTTAACCCTCCGCAATCCAACCGCTTCATTTAAAGTCCCAACTTCCCTGTTTGTTATATGGTTACTGTAAAAATGACGCTGGCAGTGAAGGGGTTAACCACTAGGGGGCTAGGGAAGGGTTAAGTGTGTCCTAGGGAGTGTTTCTAACTGTGGGGGGGAGGGGCTGTGTGTGACACGTCACTGATTATAGCTCCCGATCACAGGGAGCTATGATCAGTGACAGTGTCACTAGGCAGAACAGGGAGATGCTTGTTTACATTAGCATCTCCCCGTTCTTCCTCTCCGTGAGACGATCGCGGGTCCCCCTGCAGATATCGAGACCGCGGGACCCGCGTTAGGACTCACAGAGCTTGCGACGGGCGCGCCTGACGCCAGCGGCGCGCATGCGATGGCATGGCGGCAAATTCAAAGGGACGTACAGGTACGCCCATTTGCCTGTCCGTGCCATTCTGCCAATGTACATCGGCGTGCGGCGGTCGCTATGTGGTTAAAATAACTTTTTTGCTAAAAATACACTTAAATCATTATTAGTGGAAACATAGATGACAAAATTCCTGCTACATTCTTACTAAACATAAAAATCAAAAACTGTATTGAGTTAATAAATAACAAATATTTGTACATTTTAAATTGAGCCTTTTTGTGAAATGGTAAAAACTAAAGGTGCCCAAAAATGCAAATAACCTCCTGGATTTTTTGAGTAAATTGTTTTTATCATTTTTCACTTGCGCTGGTTTACACCACAAAAACGCACTCCAGATCTTTCCCAGGATGTGTTTCTGCATGCACGTTTCACACCACATGCAGCCCAGTGTGTTTTTTTCTGCATCAAAAACACATGGAAAGTAGGTTATATGGTTTCCAATGGCATAGTTTACACCAGTGTGGTCAGTTCCAGGGTGTACCAGTTCCAGAACAAAAAGTAGAACATGCTGCATTTTTCCTCCACTGGACTGTACTGGAACGCAGTAAAACGCACCGGAATGCACTGGAAAGCATCAAAAACGCACCGGAACGCGTCAAAAATGTATTAAGAACGTGCATGTAGAAACCCATACAAAACGGATCTGGAGTGTATTTTTATGGTGTGAACCAGTTCAGTTTTCAGAGTTTGTAAAAGACCCCCTAAACCATACAGTATATTTTCTGAAAGCACATGACCAATAGAATTAAAGAAAATGTGCTACTGATTTTTTAGGCCCTGCAAAAGTTGCGCAAATGTTTATCAAATTGCTATTTTCACTAAAAATACACTAGAACCATTATTAGTGGATACATACATGGCAAAATTTACAGCTTTCAGAGTAGGTTCACATTTGGCATACTAAAGTGTATGCCCGTGGGGGGCTGCGTTTACTTGCATGGGGATGCCCTGGTGTTCTGTGCATCCCTATGCAGGCAGTCCTATTCAAGTTGATTGGGATGCAGCGGCTGCACAAACACAGCTGCTGCTCCCAGTCTGATATCTGTATGGGTGTACAACCCCGAACGCAGACAGTGTGAGCTCAGGGACATGCACCCAGAACCATATGGATGTCATCGTTGATAGCATTGGCTCTGTTTGTGCAGTTGCTACATCCTAAATTATGTGAATGAAACTGCCTGCACAGGGATGCATGGAACATCTGTGTAGGCAGGGGCAGACACTGTAGTATACCCTGTGTCAACAAGGCCTTTCTATGTTTTTTTTTTTTTATTTGAATTTTTACTATTTTTACAATTTTATCCTTTAACCGCTTGCTGACCAGCCGCCATCATTATACTGCGGCAGGTTGGCACAGCTGTGCAAATCTCCGTAGGTGTACGTCAGCTGCTTTAAGAGCAATAGGGAGCGCATGCGCGCTGTCCGCCCGCGATCGCTCCACAGAGAGCCAGATTGGAGATCTGTCAATGTAAACAAACAGATCCCTGTTCTGACAGGAGAGGAGAAAGAGATCTGCTGTTCCTAGTGATCAGAAACAGCGATCCCTCTCTACTCCCAGTCAGTCCACTCCCCCCACATTTAGGAACACCTCCCTAGGGAACACATAACCCCTTGATCGCCCCCTAGTATTAACCCCTTCCCTGCCAGTGTTATTTATGCAGTAATCAGTGGCTATTTTTAGCACTGATCGCTGTATAAATGTCACTGGTCCCAAAAAAATGTCAAAAGTGTCCGATCTGTCCACCGCAATGTTGCAGTCCAGCTAAAAATCGCTGTTTTCCGCCATTACTAGTAAAAAATAATTTTTTTAAATAAAAATGCCATAAATATATCTCTTATTTTGTAGATGCTATAACTTTTGCACAAACCAATCAATATACGCTTATTGTGATTATTTTTTTTTTTTTTACCAAAAATATGTAGCAGAATACATATTGGCCTAAACTGATGAAGAAATTTGCTTTTTTTGGGGGGGATATCTATTATAGCAAAAAGTATTGTTTATAGCGCAAAAAATAAAAACCGCAGAGGTGATCAAATACCACCAAAAGAAAGCTCTATTTGTGGGAAAAAAAGGACACGATCGTGGAATTGTCAGTTAAAGCGACGCAGTGCCGTATCGAAAAATTGGCTTGGTCAGAAATCCTTCCAGGGTTAAAGTGGTTCATTTGTACTTTTTTGAGGGGGGGGGGGCTTTTTGAAACAGAGAAAGGAACTGAAGACAGTCCTTTTATCTGCAGCCTGAGCTACACTGTACATGAATGAATAGGAGTCTGTGTAGAGACTCCTATTCAATCACCAACCTGCAGTAAAGTAAACACAGTTTTCTATACTTAAGTGATGAATGGACACAGGAGCGATCGGTACTGATGTCCATTCAATGACAGCTTCCCTGTGTGTCCCATCATAACCTGCAGCCAACGGGAGGGGGAGGAGGGAGATCTGCCCAGCAGCTAGCATGGACAGATTGGGGATCAGTGGGGAGGGGGGGCGGCCTTATGGGGGTTGGAGTGATGGATGGGGGGAATGTAAACATTTAAAAAGCACTTGTGGGTACCCACAAAGGATAGGGTCAGATTGGTGTGGGGGGATCAAAGCTGGAGATACAGGAAGCAGAGCAACAGCAGCATTGGAGGGGGGGTTGGTTGGGCTTGTTGGCCACTAATCAGAGCTGTCTGTTTGTTCAGCTCTCTGAACAGAGCCGGAGGAGGAATGTCAGGTCCATATGGTGTACGGACCTGGCCAGCTAGCAGAAGTGCTGTGGGTCTGTACGCTGTATGAACCTGGCAGCAAAAGGGTTAGTTCACCTTTACCAAAACACTGCTTAGGCAGATAAAGGGCATCTGTAGATAAGATAAAAAAGCTGTGCAGTTTTGACCAGAGTTGGATAATGCCGTTACTATAGGTGTAGGCCATATACGTACCTCATGAAGCCTAAGGGCTCATTTACACTTGCTTCGGCTTCAACACACATTAATGGCTAGTTTACACTTGCTTCAAAACAAGGTTTCGGACAGGTTTCGGACAGACTTTGTTAAAGCTCTCTGAATGCTAGTCAAAGCCCCTGTCACTAAATAAAATGGTTAGCCTACAGTCCTGTTTACACCTGATTTTGCTTTTCTTTTCTTCGGGTTCGCTTCAAAAATTATACCCCATGTAGCTTTATTGGTGCTTCAAAGTGTCTTCAAATCCACCATAGAAGTCTGTGGCAAAGCTCGCTTGAAGCCCCACCGAAGCCTCATCGAAGCCCCATGAAGCCTCACCCAAGCCCCACCGAAGCCTCATCGAAGCCCCATGAAGCCTCAGCGAAACCCCACCGAAGCTCCACCAAAGCCCCACCGAAGCACCAAGCAAAAGCAAGATGTAAACAGGACTGTAAGCTTTTATTTAGTGACAGGAGCTTTGACTGGCGTTCAGAGAGCTTTAACAAAGCGTGTCCAAAGCCATGTTTTGAAGCAAGTGTAAACTAGCCCTAACTGTTAAAAACTCCTAGGACATTCCTAGGAGAGGCCTAGCTGTTAGGACTCATTTACACTTTCTTTGGCTTCAATAACAGCTAGTTTACACTTGCTTTAAAACATGGCTTTGAACACGCTTTGTTAAAGCTCTCTGAATGCTAGTCAAAGCCTCTGTCACTAAATAAAATATTTAGCTTACAGTCCTGTTTACACTTTGCTTTTGCTTTGGTTCAAAAATGATACCCCATGTAGCTTTAGTGGTGCTTCAAAGCGTCTTCAAAGACTCCATAGAAGTCTATGGCAAAGCCTGCTTGAAGCCCCACTGAAGCCCCACCAAAGCCTCATCGATGCCCCACAGAAGCCCCATCGAAGCTCCACCAAAGCCTCATCGAAGCTCCACAAAGCCTCACAGAAGCCCAACCAAAGCCCCATCAAAACTCCACCAAAGCCCCATCGAAGGCCCCACCTAAGCCTCATCAAAGCCACACCGAAGCCTCAAGCAAAAGCAAGGTGTAAACAGGACTGTAGGCTAACCATTTTATTTAGTGACAGGAGCTTTAAATGGCGTTGATAGAGCTTTAACAAAGCATGTTCGAAGCCTTGTTTTGAAGCAAGTGTAAATTAGCCCTTACTGTTCACAATCACAGGAGCGAGCTCTCAAATGCTAAGCTCAAAGCTACTGCATTTTGTAGAGAAAGTGCATGTGAGGAGGTTTGAATCAGAGAAAGAGCTCACTCCTGTAATGGTGAACACTAAGGCTCGGTTCACACTGGGGCGACTTGGGATCCGACTTGTACGCCCTCAAGTAGCCCCAAGTCGCCCCAAGTCGCTTTGGATTTAGAATACAATTGTAGTGAATTGAACCGTCTTAACTGACACTACTGAAGTCGCTCCGACTTCAAAAAAGGTTCCTGTACTACTTCTATCCGACTTGTAGGCGACTTGTACCCATTCAACTCAATGTAAGTCGCCTGCAAGTCGGATCTCTCAAGCGACTTTGCAGAGAAAACCCCTCCCTCCCCCCTCCCTCCCAGAGAGGTGATTGGCCACAGGCGAAGTCGCCTGTCATGGAGGCGACTTCAAGTCGCCTCGTAATTTGCCGAAGTCGCGCTGAAGTCGCGCTAAAGTCGCGCTGAAGCCGCGTTGAAGTCGCGGTACAAAGTCGCGCTAAAGTCGTGTTGCCCATGTGTGAACCGACCCTTAGAGCTAGGTGTTTCTTAGCAACGCCCTTATGCCCCGTACACACGGTCGAACATTGATCGGACATTCCGTCAACAAAATCCTAGGATTTTTTCCGACGGATGTTGGCTCAAACTTGTCTTGCATACACACGGTCACACAAAGTTGTCGGAAAATCCGATCATTCTGAACGCGGTGACGTGAAACACGTACGTCGGGACTATAAACAGGGCAGTAGCCAATAGCTTTCATCTCTTTATTTATTCTGAGCATGCGTGGCACTTTGTGCGTCGCATTTGTGTACACACGATCGGAATTTCCGACAACGGATTTTGTTGTCGGAAAATTTTATAGCCTGCTCTCAAACTTTGTGTGTCGGAAAATCCGATGGAAAATGTGCGATGGAGCCTACACACGGTCGGAATTTCCGACAAGTTCCTATCACACATTTTCCGTCGGAAAATCCGACCGTGTGTACGGGGCATAAGAGTTTTCTAGTCAGGCTTCATGAGGTATGTAAATGGCCTACACCTACAGCAAGGGCTTTATTCAACTTTAGTCAGAGCTGCACAGCTTGTTTTTACCTACAGACACCCCTTATCTGCAAAGGCGGGTTTTTGGAAAAGGTGAACTATGCCTTTATTGGTGTAAGCGCTACATGAACTGTTGAGGCACGCAGGCGCCCGGTCTATGCTTTGGTGGGAAAGTAAATGGGTAGTTATATGTGTTTGGTCTGCTATGTGATATCCATAAATTGAACTTTATTACTGGTTTGCGTTACAACATTTCAGTCACAGATAGGAACAGTGTAGTGTCGCGCAAGCCACACCCCCCTCCCAGTAATTTCCCCGCCCACGGTCTCCCTGTTTTTAGCAGTAATGTTGAGAACGCGCAAACCACGCCCATTCACAGCGATTCCCCGCCCACGGCCTCCCAGTTCGCAGCACTGGCAAGGGGACGCGCAGACCACGCCCCTCCGCGGTAATATCTCCACCCACGGTGTCCCCGTTTCTCTCAGGCGGATGACGTATTCCCGTCACCTAATGGGGTGACAACGGCGCCGTCGCCCGCTCTCCCTCCACGGACGGTTCTAGCTGCCCCGGGGCAGCTGAGGAAGCGTTTCTAAAATGCGGTAAAGGCGAAGTAAAACCGGGACAGGAAGGAGCGAGACGCAGCGAAAGAGAGGAAGGCCGTGCACGCGCGCGCCTCGTGTGCTTTCGCCTAGCGTGCCCGCGCACGTCGGCGCGTCAAGTGTGTCGGAGAGTCCCCTGGACTGGGGAGAGGAGGAGGTTTCGGGAGCCATGGCGACCAACATAGAGCAGATCTTCCGCTCCTTCGTGGTGAATAAATTCAAGGAGATCCAGGAGGAGGGAAAGCTTACCAGGTGAGCGGGAGGCCGGTGTGGTGGCGTTGGAGGGGTGAAGGGGAGGGTACGCTACACCGAGGCCTGGCTTGCGGCCTACCCGGGGTTATCGGGTTGCTGTGTGGCCTGCAGGGGGGTAGGCAGGCCTCGGTGGAGGCGGGGATGTCGGTCGGATCAGGCCCCGGCCTACCCTCCCCCCCCCTGGGCTCATGTGGTCTGTGTTTTATTTATAGAAATCTAACAATAAAGGTGTAAACCTCATAGAGAGAGCGTTCTCTACAGGCTCAGGGAGGAAGTGCACAGCCACAACATTCCATGGTGCTCTGACCTCATCACATCTATGTCATGGTTACTACATCCTGCCTTGTGTCACCCCCCAGGATCGTGTTTTTACGCTTTTATTTACAATTTTACCTCCCCTGTTCACACCGATGCAATTTGATGCGAGACGTGACGCCGTTGCAACGCACGACAGCACTAAGCATGAAGAATTCCGTCATTTCCATTATTGGGGTTCCTTTACACTTGCGGTCAGGGGGGCAGTAAAACTCTGCAGGTGAGCCACAGTTTTACCGCTTCCTCTTAACCTGTTATCAACCGCGCTATAGTCCCATGATGGCCACAGATTGTAGGGAGGTGTCATGGCTTCCTGCGCGTCCCCTATAGGGTGCATCGGCAGTGATCTGTGTTCAGGGTAAAGAGACAATCACAGGAGCTCTTTACCACGTTACCAGCTGTGTCCAATCACGGTGTAAACAGCATTTGCCGGTTATCGGCTATCCTCTTCCTACGCTGTCCTCACATGAGGAGAGCCGATAAACGGCAATCAACACAGGGGACATCTACGCTGATAATCAGGGCAGCCTACTAATCAGGTCTGTTAATCAGTTCCCGCCAATGTGGACTAATCAGGGCTGTCAATCAGTGCCCACCAATGCAGCCTAATCAGGTCTGCCAATCTGTTCCCACCAATGCAGCCTAATCAGGTCTGCCAATCTGTTCCCACTGGTGGTGCCCACCTGTGCAGCCCAGTCGGTGAAGGAGAAAAATGTATTTACAAAATTTTATAACTGAAACTAATTACTTTTTTTTTTTCAAAATTTTTGATCTTTTTTTTTCTTTAGCTTAGCAAAAAATAAAAGAACTCCATTTGTCTGAAAAAAATAAATTATACAAAGTCCATGAGTACGGTGTTGAATGACAATTGCGTGGTCGGTCACGCAAAGTGCAACAGCACTGAAAGCTGAATATTGGCCTTGACAGGAAGGGGGTGAAAGTGCCGGTAGGCAAGTGGTTAAATTGTACGTTATCCCAGCCTTTCATATTCCTGACATGTGGCTGCTGTACCATGTACTTTATGTAAAGTATTCTGTTCTCTTCGTATTGCTTCCTTTGTGTGAAATCCATGGTGATCTTACCAACCCCTCTGCTTTTCTATTGCAAACTGATCACACTAGGCATGAGAGCAAGCCCATCCCAGCGTGGTCAGTTTTCTAATTTGTTTTACTAGAGAGCACAGCCTGTCTGTCCTACAGAGGTCAGACTTGTGCTGACATATTTCTCACCCTTTACAGGGAACATCAGTGTACATCTGTTTCTCTGACTCCCGCTGACACTCCCCTCCTGCAGTCTCCAGCTCTCTAAGCAGCAGAGAACAGAGGTTGTGTGATCACTTTATAAATGCTTTCTTTTTATTTATTTAATTTTTTTTTACTTATAATGTGTTGAACCACTTGGCCTCAGGTTTTATCCCCTTCAAGACCAGAGCATTTTTTTTGCTGTTCAGCACTGCGCTACTTTAACTGGCAATTGCTCATCATGCAACACTGTGCGCAAATGAAATTTATATCTTTTGTTTCACAAACGCGGCTTTCTTTCAGTGGTATTTGCTTACCGCTGGGTTTTTTATTTCTTATTCTATTAATGAAAAAAAGCCAAAAATGTTGAAAAAAAAAAATCTACTTTCTGTTATAAAATATATCCAACAACATAGATATTTCTTAGGCCAAAATGTATTCTTCTACATAACACTGTTTATGGCAACACAGGTATAGTTCTGATTAAGATACTAATCCACACACTATACTAGTTATGGCGGTGATCAGCAACTT
The DNA here is from genome assembly GCF_042186555.1 of Aquarana catesbeiana. Classification (NCBI taxonomy): domain Eukaryota; kingdom Metazoa; phylum Chordata; class Amphibia; order Anura; family Ranidae; genus Aquarana; species Aquarana catesbeiana. The sequence continues at coordinate 754,350,993 of NC_133325.1, forward strand.
ATAGTGTGATTGTGATAGTGTGGTGGGCAATCTGGCACTAACTGACACTGGCTGGGTGGGACACTGACAGTGATGTAATACAGTTATCAGTGAGAATACTGTATTAATGGCACTGGCTGGGAAGGGGTTAACATCAAGGGAATACCTGTGTGCCTAACAAGTGTATTGTGTGCTGCTTTTAATAACAGACCTGTCTGCTTTTTCTCCCTGAGCTTAGAGTTTATTTCAGGGATTAGATGCAGGCAGATTACTGAGTTCTGTGTGTTTGTCAACACAGAACTCTGTGCTGTGATTGGACACAGCTGATCAGTAGGTTGCAGCCAAAGTCATTGGCTGAAATTTGCTGACAAATTTTTGTTGTGTCCAATCACAGCACAGGTCTGTAAGTATTGTGCGCATACACACTGCCAAACCAGAAAGTACACCGCGACCTATGGGTACGTTGCAGTGCCTGGCTATGCCGCCAGCTCACAGTATATCTACTGTGAGCGGGCGCCAGGCAGAGATAGATAGTGACAGACAGCCCCTGTCAGTGATAGATGGGGTGTATCTGGCACGCAGGATCTTGAGGTTCTTAAGATAAATGAGTGACAGTGAAAGGTCTGTAGGCAGGACTGGCCACACCTTGCTGCGATACCTGGAAGTAACTCTCCGGGGAGATGTCAGCCGCCGGATCGGTGAACGATGACCTCTGCGGGGGCTTTGATCTCAGGTAAGTCATAATGAGCTAATATGCTATGCATACTAGCTCATTATGCCTTTGCCTTGCAGGTTTTTACTTTTTTTTTTTGAATTTTTTCAGCAGGCTTACAACCACTTTAATGGGGAGATATGATGGGTCAATGCCCCCCAATAGGGCTGATGAAATATAAAAAAAAAAAAAAAAAACACACCAAAAAAAAAACACACTGACACCGTCCACTCCAACCCCCCCCCCCCCCCCCAAAGTAGAGAGCATTGTTTAAATAAAAAAATAAAAATATATATGTGTGTGTATATGTGTGTATATATATATATATATATATATATATATATATATATATATATATATATATATATATATATATATATATATATATATATATATATATATATATATTATTCTCTGACTGTAACAAAAGAAAAATACCTGACACATGTGCCACTAAAAAAAAAGTATCGGTACTTGGTCTTAAAAGTGGTAAAAAAACACCTTGCATTTCTATTTTAAACTAAATGTTTTTTTTTTCCAAGCTGTGATGCAACTGCCTACCATGCGTACATTTTTGGTGCGGTGGGGGTCAAAGCAGGCGGGGAGTAGACGTCATAAGGCACCTCACCACCTTTTAAACACCAACCAAGGATCGTTTACAAAGTGATAACACTAGTCTAAATGAGCCTTTGTTCACTTGTGTGAGGCTCAAAATGGTGCATAAGCTTCTTTGGGGCAGAATTGTGAATTTTTGGCCTCATGGACTTAATGGGAGCATCTAAAAAATGTCTAATGACAAAATGTAACATGCTAAACTCAAAAACGCATTTTTCAGTTTACTTATCCTGATTGTAAAAGTTTGTTGTTTTACAAAAAAAGAAAAAATGTTATACTTCTCTGCTCTGTCATGTGTTTTGCGCAGAGTGGCCCGATCCTCCTTTTCTGGGGTGTCCCGGCATCGCTCCTTGCTCCTTCTCTTCATCGAGTGTCCCCACGGAGAGATGCTTTCCATGGGGGCATTCATGTGGGTGCGCTCCTGAGTCCTGCTGCTGCGTACATTGACACGGACAGCAGGACCCGCCCCGTGTCACTGGATTTGATTGACAGCAACGGGAACCAAATGCTCCTGCTGCTATAGATCTTTCCATTGAGGACCCAAGACATGGGCTGGAGCTGCTGTGCTCATGCTTGTCACTGGAACGATCGGGTTCAGGGGGCACACGTGGGGGGTAAGCAATATTTTTGAGCTATTTGTCAGGGTAACGGCTAGTGTTGGTGCTTCAATCATCCCGGCACCATGGTTGGTATGGTGTCAGGATGATTGAAGCTCATTATTTCTATCATTGCTTTGTAATATAAAAAGAAATAGTTCAACTCACCATAATGCAGAATCAGTGGGTGCCTTAAGCTTGTCACTTGTCACTTGCCACCGTCGCTTGTCACTTGCCACGCTGCCTGCCACCAGATGGGGATGGCGCTTGCCACGCTGCCTGCCACCAGATGGGGATGGCGCTTGCCACGCTGCCTGCCACCAGATGGGGATGGCGCTTGCCACGCTGCCTGCCACCAGATGGGGATGGCGCTTGCCACGCTGCCTGCCACCAGATGGGGATGGCGCTTGCCACGCTGCCTGCCAGCAGAATTGGGGTGGCGCTTGCCAAGCTGCCTGCTAGCAGAATGGGGATTGCCAAAGTTACCTGTCTGCCACCCAAAAAATAGTAGTTTGTGACTAATTTACATATAAAATCTAGTGCAGTGCATGGTATGTTTTCTTTTAGTAATTCAACCCCATTGTGTCCTTGGTGTAGCATTGGTTACTTGGGTTGATTTACTTAAAGTGGTTAAGGCAGAAGGTTCTTTATCTTAATTAATTCTATGCATTAGGATAAAAAAAAACCCACAGCATTTCCCCACTGAGCCCCGTCTTTTTCCAGCGATGTTGTACGAGAGACTTAGATGTTCTTACTCTCCCTCCTCGTTGGTGAGACAGCAGCGACGCGCCATTGGCTCCCGCTGCTGTTAGCCAATGAGGAGAGAAAGGGGCGGGGCCAGGTTGCGACTCTGTGTCTAGATGGACACTCGGAGCTGCGGCTCGGGTGCCCCCATAGCAAGCTGCTTGCACTTGACTGGAGGGAGGGGCCAGGAGTGCCGAAGAGGGACCTTAGAAGAGAAGGATCTGGGCTGCTCTGTGCAATGGCAGGTTAGTATAACATGTTTGTTATTTTTAAAGGATTTTACTTTAGTATCACTTGAAAGGCAAATAGACTGCTCAGTTTGCAAGGGAATTTCCCTCAGAGCTTAATGAATGAGGTGGAGCTCTGCTGATTAACATCATCCAATCATGTGCATACAGAAGTGCCTTTTTATTTTCCTTGCACATAATTGCATATTCTAAGCAAACTGAAACCTCAACCTTCATTGAGCTCTGAGGCAAATGCCCTTGCAAAGTGACGTCCCCCTGTATTTATGATGGAGCAGCATTGTCACTTTAGACTGCTCTCCTAATTTGGACTACAAGCACGTCCCCTCTCCTCATCTCCATTACATAATGTAGATTAGGGAATGGGGGGGGGGGGGTGCAGTTTATGGAAGAGTAATGGGAAAGCCGATAACGTTGTTTGAGATTTCAGCTCACATGAAGTCACAAACACTGTATCAACCAGTATCAGGGTCAACAGGTGTTACAGAAAAATGTGTTAAAATGTAAAATGAAAACTAATGCAGACACCATTGGACTTGTAAGCTGCAATATAGTAAATTTTTTGTTCTGAGGTTTAACCCTTTCATGACTAAGCCTATTTTTGAAATTTGGTGTTTACAAGTTAAAATCCGTATTTTTTGCTAGAAAATTACTTGGAACCCCCAAACATTATATATATTTTTTTAGCAGAGAATCTAGAGAATAAAATGGCGATTGTTGCAATATTTTTTATCATACGGTATTTGTGCAACGGTGTTTTAAACGCAAATTTTTGGAAAAGTGACACTTTCATGAATTTTAAAAAATCCAAACAGTAAAGTTACCCCAATTTTTTTGTATAATGTGAAAGATGATGTTACGCCGAGTAAATAGATACCAAACATGTCACCCTTTATAATTGCACGCACTCGTGGAATGGCGACGAACTACGGTACCTATGAATTTCCATAGGCGACGCTTTAAAAATTTTTTACGGTTACCAGGTTTGAGCTACAGAGGAGGTCTAGGGCTAGAATTATTGCTCTCGCTCTGACGATCGCGGCGATACCTCACGTGTGGTTTGAACACTGTTTACATATGCGGGCGCGACTTCCGTATGCTTCCGCGTTTACAACGAGAAGGCTGGAACAAAGCCGCTCGCAGCTTCGTTCCAGCCCGCCCCCAGCCGCCGAAGGCAGCCGAATGGACACCGGGCCTCCCGATCGCACGGGAGGCCCGGTAACAGCGGCGGGAGGGGGGATGTCCCCTCCCGCTCCTCCGGTATAACAGCCGAGCGGCTTTTAGCCGCATCGGTTGTTATACATGGGTAGCCGATCGCCTGCTGTAAACAACGGTACCGGGATGATGCCTGCAGCTGTGGGCATCATCCCGGTATAACCCCGGAAAGCCGAGTACGCATATCTGCGTACGGTCGGCGGGAAGGGGTTAAATATTCTTTAGTGGTTCAAGCACATGGGTGTACAGTTTGCTGCGTTCATATCATAACCTATTTCTGGATCTGAACACATCGGTATTGTTATGGGTCCATAAACAGCTTGGATTTTTGGTCTGCAGCCTGCTGGTTGCAGGAAAAAAAAATCGCTTCATTTCCCCCATCAACAGAGTCAGTGTTGATGGGGGGAATCCCTCCTGCAGCCATATTTTGTTCTGCCTGCGAGGTGCCATCCTGGCCAGCAGAACACAATGATTTCTGCTAGCTGCCGGCAATAGACACATGTAAAAAATCCAATAGGCTAGTTGTAACTAAGTCAATTTAAGGATTGACTTGGTTACAACCACCCTGCCCATAGATGGATCAGACTTCGTCTGGTCCCTGATGAACCAGCCAAGATTTGATCCATCTATGGCCACCTTGAAACTAAACTAGAAAAATCTGCACTTACATTATGCTTGTAAGCATGTAAACATTGTGCTAATGTTTACATGTGTGCAGCAGGGATGGGTCCTATACATCAGTTGCTGCTCAGTTTTTTTTTTTTTTTTGTAAACATCAGTAATGGGTAATCCACGCATAGTGACTGAAGCAGAGGTTATTCTGAGTCGCCGCTGCTGAATACACACTTATGTTTACATGTTGAGCCTGACTGAGTGATTCATGCAACGCAGGTGCAGAGTGGCCTTGGCCTTAAGTCATTCAGAATAACTGAAGAGCAGTGTTAATTTCGTTGACTAAAATATTTTTGTCGACTAAATTGATACTATTTTAGTCAACTAAAATACAACTAAAACGAAAACGATTGAGATGACTAAAATGCGACTAAAGCTAAAATGGCATTTTAGTCAAAAGACTATGACTAAAACTGAATTGAAATTTGATGTCAAAATTAACTCTGCACTACCACATATATATGTAGGGGTCATCTATTAAGATACTAAAAGAGAAAAAAAAACTAAGAAAAGGTATTTAAAAAAAAAATTCATAATATTTAATGTTGGTAATATATTCATGTAATATGTGCAATGGCATTACAGCCAATAAAGTTTTTTGGGCTTTTTATATTTTCAAGTTGTACTTTTGCTAAATAAACAAAAATATTGCTTTTTGATATGTATATAGACATTCTATATTGCAACTGCTAAATCTGTGTCTGTAGTGTATTTTCAAACCTTAAAGCGGAGGTTTGCTGAAAAAAAAATATTAAAAGCCAGCAGCTACAAATACTGCAGCTGCTGTCTTTTAATATATAGACACTTACCTGTCCAGGGAGCCCGCGGTGTCGGCAGCCTAATCCGATCTCGGCCACCGCCATCCTCGGTAAGGGAATAAGGAAGTGAAGCCGTGTGGCTTCACTTCCTGGCTCCCTACTGCGCATGCTCGAGGCAGCTGCGCATCCTCTCAGGTCCCTGCTGTATTCTGTGTCTCACAGAATACAGCGGGGGAGGATGGGGTAGGCGGCGGAAGTGGCGTAGGTCACCGCAATCACCGCGGTGATCTATGCCAGGAAGTAGGAGCAAATACCTGTATTAGACAGGTATCTGCTCCCTCCTCCCCCCTGAAAGGTGCCAAATGTGACACCCGAGGGGGGGAGGAATCCAAAAAGTGGAAGTTCCATTTTTGGGTGGAACTCCACTTTAATACCATAAATAATGTTATTCGATTTTTACTCTAGGCGTATATAATGACTTTGAAAATTCTAAAGAAATGCTTAAATAATGCATTACAATTTACTTAAACCTATTCGGGTTTTAGTCGACTAAAATGTACTGGAGGTTTTGGTAGACTAAAATACGACTAAAAGTAAAATGGCATTTTAGTCGAAAGACTAAATCGAAATTTGATGTCAAAATTAACATTGTTGAAGAGGGGGTCATCCTGTGCCCACCACCACGTTAATGACTTATTTAGGGCCGACGGGTAAACTGTGCAAATCAGCGGTGGTTGCGCAGAATGTACGTTAATAAGGAAATAAACACTTATATCTGTCTGAGTTGAAATGCAGTACGGAGCGGACAACTTCTTTTTACTCTACCAGCAAGATCCTGTATAAATAGTGTATAGCTGTGTGCATTAGGCCTACAGCTTAAAGAGGAAGTAAACCCTGAAGGGTTTTACTTCCTCTTTTGTTCCCCTCAAAGTAAAAGCCTAAGGGCCCTTTCACACTGGGGCGGCGTTGGCGGTAAAGCGCCACTATTGTAAGCGGCACTTTACCGTCGGTATGCGGCCGCTAGCGGGGCGGTTTTACCCCCCGCTAGCGGCCGAGAAAGGGTTAAAAGCCACCGCAAAGCGCCTCTGCAGAGGCGCTTTGCCGGCGGTATAGCCGCGCTGTCCCATTGATTTCAATGGGCAGGAGCAGAGTATATACTCCGCTCCTTCACCACTCCAAAGATGCTGCTAGCAGGACTTTTTTTTTACCGTCCTGCTAGCGCACCGCTCCAGTGTGAAAGCCCTCGGGGCTTTCACACTGGAGACAAAGCAACGGCACTTTTGGGTCGGTTTGCAGGCGCTATTATTAGCGCAATAGCGCATGCAAACCGCCCCAGTGTGAAAAGGCCCTATTGGACTAGTATGTATGGAATACTAGCCCATTATGTGCCACGTACCTGCAAACGAAGCCTGCCATGTTCCCGCTGGTGGCCGCACCCATCTTTACCCCTCTTCCTTCTGGGGCCGTCGACTCCGGCTCTGTGACTGGCCAGAGTCGCGTGACGTCACTCCCACCCATGCATGCCTGAGCCACCGGTCACAGCAAGGGCCTTTTATAAAAAGGCACGAGCGTATATGGTAAATATCTCCTAGACTGGTTAAATATCTCCTAGACTGCAGGTTTGGGAGATATTTCCAGTACCTACAGGTAAGCCTTATTATATACTTACCTGTAGATAAAAGTGGTGTAACTAGGTTTACAACCACTTTAAATAGAGTGTAAAGTCTAGTTTAAAAAAAAAAAACCTGTTGTACTTGCCTCTGTACAGTTGGTTTTGCACAGTGCAACCCGGATCCCCCTTTTCTTGGGTCCCTCTTTGCTGCTCCTGGCACCTCCCTCCTTTTAAGTGCCCCCACAGCAAACAGCTTCCTATGGGGGCACTAGAGCCGAGTCACAGCTCTGTGTGTCTATTCAGACACGGAGTCCTGACCCATCCCCGCTCCCTCTCTCCCCTGATTGGCTGACTGACTTTGACAGCCGTGGGAGTCGATGGCGTGGCTGCTGGGTCTAAGCCAATCAGGAGGAGTGTCCCGGACGGCTTAGATGTTTATGGACATCGCTGGAGAGAGATGGGGCTCAGGTAAGTAATTAGGGGGCGTTGGGAAGGCTGCTACACACACTTTTTTTTTTTTTTTTTTTTTTTTTTTAATCTTAATGCATAGAATGCATTAAAGTGGATGTATACCCAAATTTTTTTTTTTTTTTTTGATGTCCTAACGTAGAGTATAAGATTTCCTATCATTTGAGCCCTGTCTTGCCACAAAGAGTTAATCCATCTCTGAGCAATCCTCTTTTATTGTTCAGTGAGAGAAATCTTGACAAACTGAGAAAAACTTTGTCAAATCCTCCCCCTTGCTGTGAGTGACAGGTGATTTACATCTCGTGCACTAGCCTAAGACACAGGCATTATTTTTTAATTCCCTCCCCCACTCCTTTCTTCAGCAGCTCTGCAAGGATTGGCTGTTCCACACCTCAGCATGATTTGGAATACTGAAGTCATGTGGTTACTTTCCTGTCTTTTCACTGGATGTTAGAGATCATAGCAGAAGTTCAGTGTAAGAAATACACAGGAGAAAAATGCATATTGACAAGGGGAGTGTAGAGGTGGGCGGGGAGTCTACTGACATCACGACTCCACCCACCGAGCTCCAGACAACAGACCCACCCACAGAATCTGCAGTTTTTCAGCTCTTATAACAGACAGAGGGGAGACATTTGACAGGTAAAGATACATGCAGGAGGCGTGTATATCCTTATAGATAACCCCTATGGCAGTAGTTTAGAAAGGATGACATTGGGTTTACAACCACTTTATGATAAACCTTCTGCCTTTACAACTCCTTTAAAAAAGTGTTTGTTTTCTTTTTTCCTTTTTTACTCCTCATGCACACTGAATGTTTTTACAGCTGCCGTTTTTGGCTTCAGGTGTTTTTTCTGCAGCCAGTAAACTCCCCAGCATGTTATCCTATGTATCCATGCACACACAGGCTTTTATCAGCAGTTTTTGTGGGGTTTTTCCAGCCAGAAAGTGCCCCTGCCAAATAGTGGGTTTGAAGAGAGTTTTTCAGCTGTAAAAATGTGGCTATTCAACGTTTAGGAGTGTTTTGGAGCCATAAGCTTTTGTGGGAGTATAGTTTTGCTAAAAAAGTTAACGCCTAAAAATGCTAATGAAAAAACGCTGCAAAACTCACGTTTTTAACGCAGCATGCTAAAGCTACTGCCGTTTTAATAACGTCCAGTGTGCATGCTGTCTTTTAACCACAATGCCGACCAGCGCACGACAATGTACAACGGCACAATGGCATGGCTGGGCAAATGGGTGTACACGTACGTCCCTTTTAAATCGCGGCATTGTGGGCGCGTGCGCCTGTCGCTTACTCCGTGACCGTGCCAGCGAATTCGACGTCCACTGGGGGCCCACAATCGTTTCACGGAGCGGCAGAAAATCATCATTGCCTAAATATAATTCATGCAGGCTTGTCTAGCCCACAGAGAATCAGAAAACGTGAAGTTCAATTTCCTTGATTCACATAATTCTCCATGGATCAGATAGATCTGCATAGATATAATTCAGTCAAGTTGAACAAAAATATATGATTTTCTGTTTCTCCTGTTATTATTTGAATAAATGCAGAAATGTAAAAACCGTGTTGAAAGAACACATTAATTGCTTGTTGGGACGGGCAATCTGGGGTGGCTGCTGCAGGACATTCACACAAGTGTGTTTGAACAGCTGCAGCCAGCAGACTGTACAAATCAATGACAGGTGCCACTGCTGTTCTCATGTAACTGCTTATCCCTGAGGTTTTTTCATGCAATTAGTGTTTGACTGGCCCTGGGTGCGAACAGTTTGCACCCAGCTACCTGTTTTCTGGCCAAACATGAACTGACTGCAATGAATAGACTAGGGCTGAGACAACTAATCGATTAATCGACAACTAATCGATTAATCGACAACTAATCGATTCATCGACAACTAATTGATTACTATTTTCATAATCGATTAATCGGCCAGTAACATAATGGGATTGAAAAAAACTAAAACAAGCCCTTTATAGTACAAAAAGAGCAAATAATCGCTACTGTAGATGTTACTTTCACTGGCCCTGGGTGCGAACAGTTTGCACCCAGCTACCTGTTTTCTGGCCAAACATGAACTGACTGCAATGAATAGACTAGGGCTGAGACAACTAATCGATTAATCGACAACTAATCGATTAATCGATCCATCGACAACTAATCGATCCATCGACAACTAATCGATCCATCGACAACTAATCGATTACTATTTTCATAATCGATTAATCGGCCAGTAACATAATGGGATTGAAAAAACTAAAACAAGCCCTTTATAGTACAAAAAGAGCAAATAATCGCTACTGTAGATGTTACTTTCACAGTTCTACAGTAAAAAAAATGAACCCCTTTCAGTAGTGATTATCTGTTTTTTTTGTACTATAAAGAGCTAATTTTTAGTTTTTCTTAACCCCATTATGTTACTGAACGTCTTAGACCTGGTTCACATCTGTGTTTTTTGGTGCTTTGGTGCAGATCAAAAGCAAACTGCCTAGGTGTGTAGCGAGCCTTATTCTGGCCACACAGATCAATTTTCAAACGAGAATATTCAGACGTCACTGTGGTTGAAAATGAACGTCGACTTGACCCCACTAACGATTAGAAAATTGAATGAACGTTCTTAAAATGAAATTTTTTTTTTTTTTTTGAAGGAAGACATTTCATCTCTGAGTCTGATAATATTTATCAGATTCACTTTTTAATAGTATGTACAGTATATCTCTTTAACAGTTTATACAGTATATCTCCTCTAATAGTATATACAGTATATATGTCTTCTGTCTGTTATTCTCAGAGTGGATTAGATATTTTGCTCCCTAACCATGCTTCTATACATGAAGGTAAAAAACCTGTGTGCAGCGCCCTCCCAATCCTAACCTGAGCCCCCTCCGATCCAGCGACGTTCACTATAGTTGTAAAGAGTAGTGAAGGGGCACTAGTGATAAAGTGATGTGAACACAATAACATCGTATAATAACTAATCAATTTCATGTACAATTGTAAAGTGCAACATGTTCAATATTGATGTGAATAAAGTTAGATAATGAAACAGTCCTTTGTAAAGTCCATAAATTGTTCAATGATGAGTTTTGCCAAAGTGACATTTTAGTTATTATATGATGTTATTGTGTTCACATCACTTTACCACTAGCGTCCCCTCACTACTGTTTACAATTATTTTAATTAGCATGTCTACGCTTTAAGGGGAGCAGCTGTACCAGTTGTTATATTTATACTAGAGCTGCGCGATTCTGGTCAAAATGTGAACTAGAGGTCGACCGATATGGGTTTTTCTCTGGCCGATGCCGATATTTAGAAATCGCGGTGGCCGATGGCCGATATATGATGCCGATTTTTTTGGGCCGATATATTAGGCCGATTTTTTTTTTTTTTTTTTTCTTTTTTTTCCCCCTTCATCTCATAAAATCTAACAGTTAGACCCCTTTCACACAGGGGCGTTTTTTTAGGTGCTTTTGGGCTAAAAATAGCGCCTGTAAAGTGCCTGTAAAATGGCTCCCCTGCAGTATCCCCGCTTTCACACTGAGGCAATGCGCTGGCAGGATGTAAAAAAAAGTCCTGCAAGCGGCATCTTTGGAGCGGTGTATTCCGCTCCTCCACCACTCCTGCCCATTGAAATGAATGCGCACCGCTGCCGAAGCGCCTGCAAAGCGTTTCGGCAGCACTTCAGGGGTGCATCTAACCCCTTCCTCGGCCGCTAGCTGGGTTATAAGCGCCCCGCTAGCAGCCGAATAGCGCCGCTAAAATGACGGTAAAGCGCCGCTAAAACTAACTTACCGTCAACGCATGGCCGCTCCAGTGTGAAAGCAACCTTAAGTAATAGGTGATACAGAAATTTTTTTACATTTAATCATTTATTGAACAAAACAAACCTCCAATCAGTTCACTTGTATGTATAATTTAGATTAAAAAAAAAAATAACTACATCTTAAATATTAAATACACAAAAACAGGTAATCAAAACTTTTGGACGAAAAAAAATGGGCTAACTTTACTGCTTATTATTATTATTATTATTTTTTTTTAATTCGTGTATTTTTAAAAAAAAATTGCGTTTGAAAGACCGCTGCGCAAATACCGTGTGACATAAAATATTGCAACAACCGCTATTTTATTCCCTAGGGTCTCTGCAAAAAAAAATATATATAATGTTTGGGGGTTCCAAGTGATTTTCTAGCAGAAAATACAGAATTTTTACTTGTAAGCAACAAATGTCAAAAAAGATTTAGTCTTTAAATGGTTAAACGGAGAAATTCTACACACAGAGTTCAGTCTATTGATAAAAGAACCCAAAGTCCCGCTGAAGTTATAATTGGCTTTTTTTATCAGCACAATCGGTGATGCCGATTTAAGTAAAAAAAGCCAAATATCAGCCGATATATCGGCCGGCCGATATATTGGTCGACCTCTAATGTGAACACGATCTTTTTGCTTAGAATAAAGATCACAATTCTCACGGCGTAAAATCTTTCACATTATACAACAAAAAATTGGCTAACTTTACTGGTTAGTTTTTTTTTTTTTTTTTTAATTTGTTAAAGTAATTTTTTCCATAAAAATTGCATTTGAAAGACCGCTGCACAAATACAGTGTGACATAAAATATTGCAACAACAGCCATTTTATTCTTTAGGGTCTCTACAAAAATAAATAAAAATATATATATAGTATGTTCTAAGGAATTTTCTAGCAAAAAAAAGATTTTAACTTGAAACCAACAAATGGCAGAAAAAGGTTTAGTGTTAAACTTTCCTCATTTACACACTGAAGTCTATTCCTTTGACAAATTGTTACAATGTTTAGACTTAGTTCCACTGCTAAAGAATGTTGTGATACTTGGAAGACTGCCCTTTTTTCTTTTCTTTTTTTCTTCCCTTCTTTTGAGGGCTGTGGCTTCAGCAGAGCATAGAGAATTCTCTGCATAGAAAGAATTGGGAAATACATTTGTCAGGATCGCAACGGGGAAAAAAATCGCGATAATGATTCTTGGCTATTAATCATGCAACTCTAATTTATACACTTAGTTTGTTGTAAACTCTACGAAAATAGGGGATTGGCGCTGTTCACTGATAAAATATTAGTAACAAACTCTCACTCCAAGGGAAGAACTGCGCTACGGATCTAAATAAATAAACTAAAAACGGTGAAAAAAAAGTGTGCTTCAATATGTATAAAATGGTATGTGTATATATCCACGAATAAAACTAAGGATACCAATAAACATACAAATTACTTGAAGTGAAAAAAATAATAAAAATAAAAATATCTCCAAAACAAATAAAATTAATAATCGATCAAATATACAACAATAACACAAAACCCAAAAATTATTAATATTAAAGAGGTGTATATAAATTGTGCCCTGAGAAAAATCGGTGATAAACAATCCAAAATGGTGTTATACCAATTATGTGTATTGGCAATCTAGATGGTGATCAGTTGAAAAGTGGAACAAAAAAATTTTTTGTATGCATTAAAAATTGCAATCACATACCACGTAGAGCAAAAATAAAAATAACATTTTTTTTGAAAAATAAAAAACTAAGACCCAGCATTAATAGTCCGTAATTTCAAAAAAGTGTCTGTGCATACAAAAATTACAAGAGTGTCAAAAATGTGATGCATATATCAAAAAAGTGTCCAGTGCATATAAAAAATCCTTGTGCAGAAATCTAATGTGTCTCCAAATGGTTCCGGATGTATCCGTTCAGATTGGTATGAACCGTCCTATATGGAGCCCCCTCTAGTGTCTCCACTCACCGGAACGCCTAACCCCTGCAGGGGTAATAGGCATGTAGACGTAAATCCGATAATCCAAGCGGTCGATGTCCCCTTCACCGCCTCCTCTCCACTTGTGTCAGCAGTGTGATCTTAATGGTATCCGCTGGGATAAAATTTCATATACAGGGAGAAGAGAAGAGCCTCATAGCATGAATCCAAAGATAACTTTTATTTGGCTATCAAAGCTTACATTAAAAACTCCAACAAAAAAAACAAAAAAACAAAAAGACTGGCAGCTCTCTGCCGGCTGGCTCCACGCCAGAAGCCTCAGACAGTGCAGTGGTAGCAGCGTGCGTTCCAAGGCCCGTCTACCAGAAACCGGAAGTCAATGGCATAACCATAAAGTAAAGGGACGTATGCGTACCAAGTGGCCTACGACTTACGCGTTTTGTCATCTGAGGCGCTTTAGATGACGTCTTGACGAAACGCGTAAGGTGTGGCCACTTGGTACGCATACGCCCCTTTACTTTCTGTTTATGCCATTGACTTCCGGTTTCTGGTAGACGGGCCGTGGCACGCACGCCGCTACCCCTGCACTGTCTGCGGCTTCTGGCGTGGAGCCAGCTGGCAGAGAGCTGCCAGTCTTTTTGTTTTTTTGTTTTTGTTGGAGTTTTTAATGTAAGCTTTGATAGCCAAATAAAAGTTATCTTTGGATTCATGCTATGAGGCTCTTCTCTTCTCCCTGTATATGAAATTTTATCCCGGCGGATGCCATTAAGATCACACTGCTGACACAAGTGGAGAGGAGGCGGTGAAGGGGACATCGACCGCTTGGATTATCGGATTTACGTCTACATGCCTATTACCCTTGCAGGGGTTAGGCGTTCCGGTGAGTGGGGACACTAGAGGGGGCTCCATATAGGATGGTTCATACCAATCTGAACGGATACATCCGGAACCATTTGGAGACATATTAGATTTCTGCACAAGGATTTTTTATATGCACTGGACACTTTTTTGATATATGCATCACATTTTTGACACTCTTGTAATTTTTGTATGCACGGACACTTTTTTGAAATTACGGACTATTAATGCTGGGTCTTAGTTTTTTATTTTTCAAAAAAATTTGTATTTTTATTTTTGCTCTACGTGGTATGTGATCACAATTTTTAATTTTTTGTTCCACTTTTCATCTGATCACTATCTAGATTGCCAATACACATAATTGGTATAACACCATTTTGGATTGTTTATCACTGATTTTTCTCAGGGCACAATTTATATACACCTCTTTAATATTAATAATTTTTGGATTTTGTGTTATCGTTGTATATTTGATCGATTATTCAATGTATTTATTGTTTTGGAGATATTTTTATTATTTTTTTCACTTCAAGTAATTTGTATGTTTATTGGTATCCTTAGTTTTATTTGTGGATATATATACATACCATTTTATACATATTGAAGCACACTTTTTTTTTCACCGTTTTTAGTTTATTCAGATCTGTAGCGCAGTTCTTCCCTTGGAGTGAGAGTTTGTTACTAATATTTTATCAGTGAACAGCGCCAATCCCCTATTTTCGTAGAGTTTACAGCATTTGGACTTCACCTAGTAGTTTTCCTTTTCTGGGGGGCTGCAGTTCATATAGGTGCCTGTCCTGAGCGCGGAATATCAATATATATTATACACTTAGTTTGTTGGCACAAGGTTTTTTCAATATTCATGATAGCTTTGGCTGGATACTGGCTGTTGGCTCCTACTGCTGTCAATCAAAGCCAGTAAGCCAGTGAGGAGGGGGCAGGGCCCAGCTGCAGCTTTTTGTGTCTTATGGAGGCATAGAGCAGCAGCTTGGGAGCAAGCGTGTAGCGGTGCCCCCATGGTAAGCAGCTTTCTCTGTGGGCACTGCTTGAGGGGGAGGAACCAGAAGCACCAGCGAAGGACCCAAAAAGAGGTTCAGGCTGTTCTGTGCAAAACCACTACACAGATCAGGTAAGTATAACATCTTTGTTATGTTAGAAAACAAAACAAAGCCTTACTGTGACCGCTTCACTTACGGTGATCAATTTTACCCAGTAGGTGACTTGTACAGGAATTGTGAACATACCTAATATGGAACCTTACTTTCTCAATCCACACTGACTATTTTTAATGTTTATGGTGTTTATTAGTAAACAGATGAGAAAGTATGATATTTACTTTTTTTTTTACATCTCTTCAGTTAGGCCCCTTTCACAATGGGGTGGTGGGGGCATCGGTGGTAAAACAGCGCTATTTTTAGCGCCGTTTTACCGTCCTATTTGCGGCGGTATTCGACCGCTAGCGGTGCGGTTTTAACCCCCGCTGGCGGACGAAAAAGGGTTAAAACCGCTCGCATAGCGCGGCTGTAGCCGCGTTATTGCCGCGGTATAGCCGCGCTGCCCTATTGATTTCAATGGGCAGGAGCGGTGAATACACCGCTCCTTCACCGCTCCAAAGATGTGGCTTGCAGGAGTTTTTTTCTTCTGACAGCGCACCACTTCAGTGTGAAAGCCCTCGGGCTTTCACACTGAACAAACAGTAGAGGCTGTTTTGGGTCGGTTTACAGGCGGTATTTTTAGCGCAATAACGCCTGCAAAAACCGCCCCAGTGTGAAAGGGCTCTTACATCCTGGTTTCTAGCCTAGGCAAATTATGTCATACATTCCAGAAGTCTGAAGGAGAGGAGGGGTTTTCTCAGCCAAGCACACCTTCTTGCCTGCTTGCTTGAGCTAAGGAAAGATTGATTCCAGGGGGTAAGTGCTACATGAATCTGCTCCTTACTTAAGATGGCTACATTTATAAATACTAGAGGTTTTCAAAGTAATTTCTCTGAAAAATAAAGCACGGAGCCATGGCTGGATGGGCGAGTTTGCTTTGAATATTAAAAATGAATTAAAATAGCGTGTTTGCTTTGTGATGCTCAGATGCAGTGTAGTTCCGCTTTAACTGTTCCATGTATAGAAAAACCACCACATTTCTGGTGAGTTGAATGCTTATTCTATCTGCTGGTCATTTTGATTCCTCCCACCGGCTTGCGCGTTCCGTGGAGACTTATGAGCCACCAGATGGAATGCATTGTCTGGTTGGGGGGTAGGTATTCTATATGTGAAAATGTATACTTGCAGTAGCTGGGGGACAGATGTGGCAGCTTTTCAATTCATGGGCTGTGAGTTTTTCATTCTGTTACTTGTCACTAGGGTAATGGTGACCCTGTAAAGCACTGTGTATTCTTGAAGCAGAACTTCACCCTAAAGGGGAATTTCTGCTTTATGCCCTCCTCCCCCTTCCTCTTCTATTTTTTTTTTTTGCTCTTGTTTTGGGGGGTGCTGGGCGGTTACCAGGTTTTGACTGGAACGCGCTCCCTCTTCTGATAGGATCGCAGCAGTGATTCACTGGAAGTTCTCCTAACGCCCCTGCCCGCACCCTTCTTGGATAGAGATACGTACCATTCACAAAGCACAATGCAGCAGTGTTTGCTGCTGACTTCTTTTTTTTTTTTTTTTTTTTTCCCCCAAAAGGCTTAAGAATCACTTTAACAGTTGCCCCCTTTTTTTATTTATTTTTTTTATTTGCTTTGCTGCAACCTAGTGCTTCTGTATTCCTTTCGAAGGCTCTACGTGCATTCCAGCAATGCTGCATGCCCTTTTCCACAGCGTGTTTCCTGTGACAACAGTGGACCTGGCCTGCATTATGTATGTTGTCTTCTGTAGAAATCTGTGTAATATGATAACAGACGGTGCAGTTGGAACGTTGACAAAGCGCTGTAATCTAGAACATACCCTTTAATGCAGGATCACTAGGTATTATTTTCATGAAATCTGTATATTTAAAGCGGGAGTCCCGCAAAAATTTTTTTCTTTTTAAAAGTCAGCAGCTACAAATACTGATCACCTGTCCCTGAATCCAGTGGTGTCGGCACCTGAGGCCAAGCCGTCCCTCGGTCCTCGGCAGCTGCTGCCACCATTCTCTGTGAGGGAATCAGGAAGTGATGCGATGCGGCTTCAATTCCTGATTCCCTACTGCGCATGCATGGGTCGCGCTGTGCGTCCTAACTGGTCTCCACTATCTCCTGGGACCCATGTGTGTGTCCTAGCAGACAGTGCGGGGGGACAGGAAGAGGCATAGACTCCCGTGGGAGTCTATGCCGGAAGTGGGTGCAAATATCTGTCTTAGACAGGTATCTGTACCCCCCTCCCCCCTGACACCGGATGGGGGGAGGGTTCCGAAAAGCGGAGGTTCAATTTTTGTGTGAACCTCCGCTTTAAAATATTGAAAATAACTGCATATGTGGTGGCATGGGATAAAGTCCCTCCTACGTAGTTTAGGTAAATTTTTTTTTTTTCTTTTACGCACACGTAAATATCTTCATATTTGGCAAAAAAAAAAATTACTTAAACCCCTGGGAAATTCTATATTTTCTGAAAGCAGAGGCTCTGTAGAATAAAAAGATTATACTTGAACATTTTTATTTCACATGATATTTGTGCAATTGTTTATCAAAAGCAAATTTTTAGGAAAAAATATAAGATGAATGTTCGTGCAAACACACGTAATATAATACCAATTATTTGGTAAAATATAAAAGATGAGGAAATAGAGTAAATAGATACCATGCATGCTAAGTCTTAACCACTTCCGGACTGCCCGCCGTCGTTATACGTTGACTGTTTGAAGAGGGGTATCGTTGTTATGGCAGCAGCTAGCTGCCATAACCCCGGTATCCTCTTCTTCAGTGGGCAGTCTGCTTTCAGATAAAAGTGGTCTCTGCGGCGGATTTGCAGCGAGATTACTTTTAGCTCCGGTGCCCCGGTAAGCGGCGGAGGCGATCGCATCCTTCTCCCTGTTAGGTATGGAGATGACTGAGGGGAAGATGGCCCCCACCCATCTCCCATACCATTGCAGGGCAGAAGTGATGTCAAAACGTTACTTCCACCCATAGCTCTTAAAGCAACTTTTTTTTTTTTTTTTTTTTTTTTTTTTTTTTGCATTTTAGTGCATATGAGATCTGAGGTCTTTTGACCCCAGATCTCATATTTAAGAGGTCCTGTCATGCTTTTTTTTCTATTACAAGGGGTGTTTACATTCCTTGTAATAGGAATAAAAGTGAAACAATTTTTTTTTTTTTTTTTTTTTATTTTTTAAAAGAACAGTGTAAAAATAAAAGGTAAAAATAAGAGAGAAGAATTTTCTTTTAAATGCACCACCCGTCCCGCCAAGCTCGCGTGCAGAAACGAACGCATACATGAGTAGCGCCCGGATATGAAAACTGTATTCAAACCACACATGTGAGGTATCGCTGCGATCGTTAGACCGAGAGCAATAATTCTAGCCCTAGACCTCCTCTGTAACTCAAAACATGCAACCTGTAGAATTTGTTAAACCTCACACATGGAGATTTTTTTCTTTTCAAATCTTTTATTTGAAGAGACATGAAAGCACGAAACGCAACATCTTCAAGTACATGCAAGAGGGACAATGACATCGAGTGAGGTAAACCAACATAGCATGGCAGAGACAGTGTTTCTAGGTACAGGTAAATGACAGGACGAGCATACATACTGTCTAAGCTATACTTAGTGCTATGTATACATGCAATAAAATTAAAATTCGTAAAAAATTCATAATGTCTCATAAATCAATATCAATCTTGATAGTAGTGCTCCAGTGTTACAATGTCACCGTGCTTCTCAATAATTCTTATTGCTTGTGCAAACCATCACCAGCTATTTAATCTGCTCACTTCAAGGATAAGTCAGGAAGACTCAAATGAACTCTTTATTTTCACTACCCAAACGTCTTTTCTTTCTCTCAGGACTCAGCTGTTCAGTTTCTCCCTTTCACGATCTCCACTCCACCCAATGCATCCCTCACAGATAGGTGGTTGTTCTCCGAGATTATTCAGCTGTTCCTCCACTTCAAGGGACTCATGTATCATGTGATCAAAAACACAGCCGACATAGTGCTCTCTGCTATAAAACTTTTATTCAACCACTTCCAGCCCACGGACGTCATAGGACGTCCTGGGCTTTGGGCGGGTATATCTGAATGATGCCTGTAGTTACAGACATCATTCAGATATTGCCGGTTTCAATCTCTACACCATAGGAATGATCATAGCGGCCGTTCCGCCGCTTGATCGTTCCTATGGGAGGCGAGAGGGGACGCCCCCCCCCCCCCCCCGCCGCCCTCCGGTGCTTGCTCCGACTCACCGTTACGATCGGTAAGGCGGAGAGTGGATCCGCCGGTGCCGGATGTAGATCATAGAGATTTCCGGCGGACCAGATGGTCCCCGGAGTCTCTATGATCGTCGGAGGCCGGGCGCGATGTTATGACGTCACTCCCGGCCTCTCCATTCAAAAAAACGGCGCTGCTTCTGCTGGGAAGCGGCGATCGTTTTATTTTTTTTTTTTATTTCAGGCTTCCCAGCTTAGTGGTGAGATATGGGGTCTTATTGACCCCATATCTCACTATTAAGAGCACCTGACGTGTCATATTGCTATTACAAGGGATGTTTACATTCCTTGTAATAGGAATAAAAGTGATCAATTTTTTTTTTTTTCAAAATAAAAATTTTTGTCAAAATAAAAAAAATATAATTAACAATAAAAAAAAAATTTTTTAAAGCGCCGATGTCCCCGTGTGCTCGCACGCAGAAGCGAACGCATACGTAAGTCCCGCCCACATATGCAAACTGTGTTCAAACCATACATGTGAGGTATCGCCGCGAACGTTGGAGCGAGAGCAATAATTTTGGCCCTAGACCTCCTCTGTAACTCAAAACATGTAACCAGTAAAAAAATTTCAAGCGTCGCCTATAGGGATATTTAAGTACCGAACATTGGCGCCATTCCACGAGCGTGTGCAATTTTGAAGCGTGACATGTTAGGTATCTATTTACTCGGCGTAACTTCATCTTTCACAAAATGCAAAAACACTGGGCTAACTTTACTGTTTTTTTTTTTTTTAAACACAAAAGAGTTTTTTTCCCCAAAAAAACGCGTTAGAAAAATTCCTGCGCAAATACTGTGTGAGATAAAAAGTTGCAACAACCGCCATTGTATTCTCTAGGGTCTTTGCTAAAAAAACATATATAATGTTTGGGGGTTCTGTGTAATTTTCTAGCAAAAAAATGATGATTTTTACATGTAGGAGCAAAGTGTCAGAATTGGCCCGATATTGAAGTGGTTAAAACCCCGCTAAAAGAGGACACTTACTAGATATTAGGGCTGGGGAAAAAATCGATTTAAATCTTGAATCGAGTTGAGAGGTCAAATCGATTCAAAATTTAAGCAAATCGATTATTTTCGTTTTTTTTCTTTTCTTTTTTCACTGCGGCGGTCGTGAGGAGCTGCGGGCAGGAGCTTTTAGGCGAGGCTTCGGCCTAGTCCGCGAGGCCGGACACCGCGGACTAGGCCAAAGCCGCGGCCTCGCAGCTCCTCACGACTGGCGCGGTGTCAAAAAAAAAAAAAAAAAAAACTTGATGTGAATAGAGTTGTTGTGTTTTTTTTTTTTTTTTTTAAGAAAATCTCTCAGCCCTACTAGATATAAAAACAAAACTCGCTTGTTACATGTATTGAGAGCGTCTGCTTGCTCCCCACTGTGGCTGCACAATGTCAAAGGCTCTGATCCTCTCCTCTGCACATGTATCGACCTCTGAATGGTCTTCCTCCAGTAGAACCTGAACACCACGCCGTCCGATTTGTGAAGGAAATTAGCAGCTACACGGCTGCCGCATCACTTTCGCTTTGAAGCTGCTTACTGCAGCAATCGGCTTGTGAATAACGGTTAATAGTATTAAACCCAAAAGCAAAAAATTTAAATATTGCAGCTTACCAATTCTTGGATATGGTGACTGCTTCAGGTTATGTTCACACCAACTGCTGCGTAATGGCCGAGATCAGCGCAGTGATAATGCTTGCCAAACTCTTGGCGCATTGCACTTGTCCATTTTTATTTTTAAACAAACTTTATTAAGATGTCACGCAAACATCTCAAAGTTCAACTGCTGGCCGTACAGCGCCGTGGATCTGCCTTGCTCTGTGCTGGAAGAAAGTACACCACTGCAACTTAGTGCTGTGAACCAGGCAGATGAGAAGACGAGGCAGTTTGCCTTGCGATGCAGTGGGACTGTGCTGGAACAGCTGCCCAATGCAGTCCCACCACATATGGTGTGAATGGGCCCTTAGTTTGGTTTATTAAGGCTGCATTCACATCTGAGCGTTTTCAGCTCATAAAATGCCTGAAAAACGCCAAACAAGCAAAATCCAATTTATTTCAATGGCACCTGTTCACATCTGAGCGTTGTCACCTGAAGCAAAATGCCTGAAAAACACCCTAAGCTTAAAAAAAGAACATGAGCTTCCTTGGAGCAGATTACAGGAGTTTCTCTGCCTTTTACATTGGTGACCTGAAGAAAATCTCAGTAAAAACGCGCGACTTTGAAACGCTCAGGTGTGAATTCAGCCTTAGCCATTTCTACTTTATTTTCACCTGGTGATCCAGCCAAGTAAGTCTGTTTTTCAACTTCCTTTTAAGAGACTAGCTAAAATTTGAGGGTTGAGACAAACCATTTAACACTGATAAATAAAAGCTTACAATGGTTGGCTTTTATTCATTTATGTAAAACCTTTATCCCTAAAAAAAAAAAAAAAAAAAAAAAAAAAAAGCTGCAATTATGTAAAAATTGTTACCTGGAGTTCAGCTTTTATTTGTTAGTCAAGTCCCTCTAAATTTGCCTGTACATTTAATACAACTCCCTCCCCAGATTAAAGCAGTAGTAAACAGCCACCCCCCCCCCCACTAAACAAACTTGCAAGACAATAGCATAATGTGCTAGTATGCATTGCATACTAGCACATTATGAAATGCTTGCATTAGAACAGTGTTTCTCAACTTCAGTCCTCAAGGCTCCCCAACAGGTCATGTTTTCAGGCTCGCCATTATTTTGCACACGTGCTTTGATCCGTTTCACTGCCTTAGTAATTACCACAGCTGTTTCATCTGAAAACATGACCTGTTGGGGCGCCCTGAGGACTGGAGTTGAGAAACACTGCCTTAGAGCGAAGCTTCCGCAGCTCGCCCGGTCACCGCCAAGGGGATGACTTATTGCCTCTGTGTTTCTCCTGGGTTTGCGCGATCCGGCGCTGTGAGTGGCCAGAGCCGCGTTGATATTGCATGCACGCGGGAGTTCTCCGTTCTGGCACCAGCCGCTGGACCTTCGGCGCGAATGTGCTGCTGACATCAGCGGCTGCATGAAGGGTGATTTATCTCCTAAATGGTGCAGGTTTAGGAGATTTTCATTTTACCCACAGGTAAGCCTTATTATAGGCTTACCTGTAGGTAAAAATGACGAAGCGGGCAATACAACCGCTTTAACATTTGATCTGTTTAAGGGTGGCTGTCTTGACCCTCCATAGAGTATGACCACCCAAATATAGGAAGTGTTATTGGCTAGATCATTAGGTGAAAATAAAGAACAAGGAAAACAAATGCAGCCAACGCATTTACAAATCGGTAAGCCACACTATATCAATTTTTATAAAATTTTTTTTTATGCTTAATACAGCATTAACCACTTGCCGACCGCAATTTGTATATGTATGTGTTTGTGTCTCTGTGCGGTTTGCAAGTGGTTTACTGGGGTAATCAAAACTGAAGATATCAACCATAACCCCGGTATCGTTTTTTTGCAGCCAGCTTTCTTATAAAACTGGTCCAAACAGCTCATGGACTGTCTTTTCCCGCTGCTCCCTGGTGTTTCCGCCGGTTCGCCCGAGAAACATTCCGATGGTGCGGCCAGCTGCTCTCGTAGGCGATCAAAGAATCTCCTCTGAACTTTTAGCACCAGAGAGACATCATGACATCACTTCCGGTCCAGCCTGGAAGTAAATCTTTTCTTTTTTTTAACCACTAGAGGACCAACCGCCGCAGTTATGTTGCGTCAGGTTGGCTCTCCTGGGCAAATCGCCGTAGCTGTACATTGGCAGCTTTAAGACCGGGGGGGTGCAACTTTGGAACCGATGCGCGTGCCTGGCGGCCGCGATGTCCGCCGGGCACCCGCGATTGCTCCTGAGAGACACAGAATGGAGATCTGTCATTGTAAACAGATCTCCTTTCTGGCAGGAGAGATGAGACAGATCTCCTGTTCGTAGCCACCCCCCCACCCCCCCACAGTTAGAATCACTCCCTAGGACACACATTTAACCCCTTGATCGCCCCTAGTATTAACCCTTAACCTGCCGGTGTCGTTTATACAGTAGCAAGTGGCTATTTTTAGCTCTGATCGCTGTATAAATGTCACTGGTGTCAAGTGCCCGAAGTGTCCGCCACAATGTTGCAGTCCTGATTTAAAAATCTCACATCACCGCCATTACTAGTAAAAAAAAATAAATAAAAATGCCATAAATCTATCCCCTATTTTGTAGACGCTATAACTTTTGCGCAAACCAATCAATATATGCTTATTGTGATATTGTTGGGAAAAAAAATTAGCAGAATACATATCTGCCTGAACTGAGGAAAAAAATAGCTTTTTAAAAAAACAATTGAGGATATTTATTATAGCAAAAAGTACTTTTTTTTTTTTTTTTTTTTTTTCAAAATTGTCGCTCTTTTTTTGTTTATAGCACAAAAAATAAAAAACGCAGAGATGATCAAATGCCACCAAAAGAAAGCTCTATTTGTGGGGAAAAAAGGACGTCGATTGGGTACGACGTCGCACAACCGCGCAATTTTCAGTTAAAGCGACGCAGTGCCTAATCTAAAAAAATGACCTGTTAGCCTCCTGTTTACCCTTGACTATTCTTGATTTCAGAAAAAGGGGCAGTGCAAGGTAAATTTCTTTATGCCCTAAAGGCCAACTGCACTGGTGCATGGCTTCTATGAGGTAGAACATGAAGTGGTTGTAAAGGTAGAAGGTTTTTTTTCTTAAACTATTCTATGCATTAAGATGAAAAACCTTCTGTGTGCAGCAGCCCCCCTAATACTTACCTGAGCCCTATCTTGAACCAGCGGTGTTCCCGGAGTGTCTGGCTGGCTGAGACTCCACTCCTTATTGGCTGAGACCGCAGTGCTATTGGCTCCCGCTGCTATCAAAGTCAGTCAGCCAATGAGAAGAGAAAGGGGGCGGGTCACGGCTCCGTGTCTGAATGGACATATAGAGCTGTGGCTTGGCTCTGGTGCCCCCATAGCAAGCTGTTTGCTGTGGGGGGCACTCAACAGGAGAGAGGGGCCAGGAGTGCTGAAGAGGGACCCGGGAAGAGGCAGATCATAGCTGCTCTGTGCAAAATCTGCACAGAGGAGGTAAGTAAAACATGTTTGTTTTTTTATTTTTTTTTTGTTTAGTTAAAAATAACAGACTTAACAATTGCATTAAGGACCAACCAGAAAAAAAAAAACTTATGTGTGTGTAAATATATATAAAACATTATTCTGCAAATGTTTTAGGACTTGTTAATATCAGGTATGTTCTCTTGTTCACTATCATGCCAGTTCACACTACTGCGCTGCATTTGTGCGTGCTGGAAAAAAAGTACTACATTACTATTACTGCTATGCAGCTAGTAGCATTTAATAAAATATTAGTTTGTGACATTTCAATAAAGTTTGCATAAAAAAAGCACATCCATCCACTCTACTGAATTCAAATTGCACTCCCGTGGCTGTGTCCTAACAGCTTCTGGTGTGAACTGGCCCTTAGTTGTGAAAAAATAGAAAAGCCTTGATAGTAGTCAGGGGAGGGTGATCAGTTTTGATAAAATGAAAGTGGTTGTAACTCTAAGGCCTCATGCACACTGGATGTTTTTTGACGTTTTTACAGCAGCTGTTTTTGGCTTCAGATGTTTTTTTCTACAGTCAATAAACTCCCCATCATGTTATCCTGTGTGTCCATGCACACATAGGCTGTTATCGGCAGTTTTTGGTTGGGGTGTTTTTTGGCTTTTAAAAAAACCCCCAAAACTAGTGGGTTCTGAGCGGACTTTTTCAGTTGTAAAAACGCTCTAACGCTGTTAAACGCTCAAAAATGCGGCTCACCTGTGTTTTTGTTTTTTTTTTTTTTTTTTTTAACTTTTTTGATCCGTTGAAAAAAAAAAAGTAAAATAAAATGCTCTTGCAAAAACATTAAACATTGAAAAACTCACCTTTTAAAGCTACTGGTGTTTTAATAGCGTTATTTTAACGTCCAAGGGGCATGAGGCCTTAAAAAAAAAAAAAACTCCTGTTTTGTTTTTTTCTCACATGCTTACTGGGAACTTAAACCCCCCTCCTACCCAAACCAATTTTCAGCTTTCAGCTGAATGACAATTGCGCGGTCATGCAACACTGTACCCATTTTTCCCCACAAATAGAGCTTTCTTTTGGTGGTATTTGATCACCTCTGGGTTTTTTATTTTTTGTTAAAAAAAGAAAAAAGGCAGAAAATTTGGAAAACAAAAACAAAACGGTTTTATATTTTGTTATAAAATTTTGAAAGCAGGTAATTTTTCTCCTTCGTTGATAATACGCTGATGGGCGGCACTCTTGGGCACTGGTGGGCGTCACTGATTGGTGACACTGATATTCACTGGTGGGCACCCATTGATGGCACTGTGGGCACTGGCAGGTGGCACTGGCAGGCTGTACTGGTTGGCACAGATGAGGTGGCTGTGCCTCTTCCTCTTCGGGACCGATGTCCCTTCAACAGAGGCCGGTGATTACCGAGCTTCTGTTTACATCACGTGATCAGCTGTACACCTAATTATGTGGTAAGGGGCCAGGATTGGCCCTTTACTCCGATCTGTGATCACCTGAGTTTCATTGACTCAATAAAAACCGAGCCGCAGGGGACGTGCAAAGGGGAGGCCGTCTATTGACTGCCTCCCGGGAATGTAGGCCCGCACTGTAGCCGTCATTCGACTATAGCGCGGACGAGAAGAGGTGGAGGCATGATATATAGCATAGTGCTTTTGCAGTGTCAGTTGGCACTTTCCATGTTGTAAAATACCTGGTTAATCCTTCGTAAACCTGTGTGTACTGACCACGTTAATCATGGCTGCTAATCCCTGATGGCGTGGTCAGATTAAGTGCCTCCGTCATCCTACTCTCTCTTTAGTCACTGCATCTCCCCTCACTCTCTACCTGTCCTTTCCCTAGTCTGTGTGTGAACTGTGAAACCGATCTCCTCCCTGCCCCTCCCCTCCTGCCTTGAGTAATACTGTTCTCTGCAGCTGCTCCAGTGCTTGTAAAGAAACCTATTAATTACTGCAGCTCTCATTTGTTTTTGAAAATGAAGAAAGAAAAGAAAAATGCATTTTTTCTTTTTTCGATTTTCAAAACTGTGACAAAAAACGAGGTCTGCAAAATACTCACCATACCTCTCTGCAAATAGCTTGGGGTGTCTACTTTCCAAAATGGGGTCATTTAGGGGGGGGGGGTTTGTGCTGTCTGGGCATTTCATGGCCTCCAAAACTGTGATAGGCAGTGAAATAAAAAATTTACACCCTGGTTTTCCGGGCCCCGTACGAGGCTAGGCTCCCAAAAAGACTCACATGTGGTATCCCCCATACATGCCCAGTGCACGTTTGAGCAATATATCATTTAGTGACAACTTTTTGTGCAAAAAAAAAATTAAAATTTTTGTCTTTTTCACATAACTTGTGTCAAAATATAAAATATTCCATGGACTCGACATGCCTCTCAGGAAATAGCTTGGGGTGTCTACTTTCCAAAATGGGGTCATTTGGGGGGGTTTTGAACTGTCCTGGCATTTTATGCACAACATTTAGAAGCTTATGTCACACATCACCCACTCTTCTAACCACTTGAAGACAAAGCCCTTTCTGACACTTTTTGTTTACATGAGAAAATAATTTTTTTTTTTTTTTGCTAGAAAATTGCTTTGAACCCCCAAACATTTTATTTAAGTTTTAAAGCAAAGGTCCTACAGATTAAAATGGTGGGTGTTTCATTTTTTTTTTCACACCGTATTTGCGCAGCGATTTTTGGAACGCATTTTTTTTGGAAAAAAACACATTTTTTAAAAAATTTTAATGCACTAAAACACACTATATTGCCCAAATGTGAAATAAAAAAAGATGATCACAAACTACATAAATTTTTAAAAGCCTTTACAGGTTAACACTTTAGATTTACAGAGGAGCTCTACTGCTAAAATTACTGCCACCGGTCTGACCTTCGCAGTGATACCTCACATGCATGATGCAATTGCTGATATGAGGCCAGATCGAAGATTGCGTTCGCCTTTGCGCGAGAGCAGGGGGGGGGGGACAGGGGTGTTTTTTTGTTTTTTTTTTTTTTAATTTATTTTGCTATTTTATTTTTAAACTGTTCCTATTATTATTTATTATTATTATTATTATTATTTATTTTTATTATTATCTCAAAGAATGTAAATATCCCCTATAATAGCAATAGGTAGTGACAGGTACGCTTTTTTTTTTTTTTTTTTTTTAAAGATTGGGATCTCTTCTGCCCTCAAAGCATCTGACCACACCAAGATCGTTGTGATAAAATGCTTTCCCAATGGCGCTGTTTACATCCACCAAAATCTAAGTGATGAAATGCTCGTAGCTTCCGGTTTCTTAGGCCATAGAGATGATTGGAGCCGTTTTGGTCTCTGATCGGCTCTATGGTCAGCTGGCAGAACCACCGGCTGCATTCTCAGGTTCCCTGTTGGGACAGGAGAGCCAGAGAAAACCATGGAAGACGGTGGGAGTGGTGGGGGGACACACATTCCATCCCACTGCTTGTAAAAACAGTCTAGAGGCTAATTAGCCGCTAAGATTGCTTTTACATGAAAGCCGACCGCTGGCTGAAAAGAATGATGCCTAAACCCGCAGGCATCATTCTGGTATAACAACTCAAAGTCCAGCAACATACCAGTACATTGCTGGTCCTTGTTGGACATATATTGTAGTCTTTTTTTTTTTTTTTTTTTCATGCAGCCTGTGGGCTGAACGAAACAAAGAGCTTGATCGGTGGGTATGCCCACCATTAGAATACCTCCCTGCATCCACCCACTTCTAATGATGGGCATACATGCGTCATTTTGTTTTTAACTGTGGTGGTGAAATCGCCTCCTATGGCACTGGAGTCATGGCTTTATGTATCGTGGGAGCAAACGCTGTTGCTGTCAAGATACATAAATCAGTGCTGCAGCTAAATGGCCTAAAAAATGTAGGCCGAAGCATGGGGGCATTCGCCCTAAAAGTTAGGAGCAAATCGTTCCTCCGCCCCTACTGTCCCCATGCTTTGGCGTGTATGCTCTCCTTTTTTTTTTTTTTTAAAGCGGGGTACCGGCCGCAAAAAAAATGTAAAAGTCAGCAGCTACAAACACTGTAGCTGCTGACTTTAAATAATTACACTTATCTGTCCTGGGTGCCCGCGATGTCGGCCGACCAGTCCCTCGGCTCTCGGGTCCCGGCACCGCCATCCTAACTAAGGGAAACGGGCAGTGGAGCCTTACGGCTTGATTGCCCGTTTCCTACTGCGCATGAGCGAGTCGTGCAGCGCTTTGTGAATGGGACGCAATGTGTTGTGGGACACACAGTTCCCATAACACACCGCGCCCCATTCCCCAGAAGACAACGCGAGGAGGAGAAGACAGAACATCACCGCGGCGTAGGAAGAGGCAGATTAGGAAGACTGCCTAGCAACAGCCATTTCAGGTGAGTTTAAAAATTTTTTTTTTTTTTTTTTCTTTCCTCCAATTTTTTGGTGCGATTTTTGTGGTGGACCTCCACTTTAACTGTGGTGGTGAAATCACCTCCTACTGCGCTGGCTTTATGTATCGTGGGAGCAAATGTTGTTGCTGTCAAAATAAATAAATTTGCGCTGCAACTGAATGGCGTACCTGCTAAGCAAATGATCTTTAACAATAAAACAAAATAACATTACAGTATAACAGTAAGACATACCATACCTGCAAAGCAAATAGAAAAAAAACATAGAGCAGAACAGTAGAGGGAAGAGAGAGAGAACAATAAAACGACAACTATTTGTGTGTTTTTTTTTTTTTTTGTAACGGTTCCAGGTTCGGGTCTCCCAAAATGCGATGGCATCTTGGGAGACCCTGTGAAAGTGTCCTAGTCTGTGCAGTGCTGTACCCTACGCTAATACTCTACTAGTGTATGGTAGCGTTCAAAACATTCACCAATGCAAAGACCAGGATTGTCAGGACAGGAGGGACAATAATAGCGGGTGTCACGCCTTTATCCGCGCTTGCTGCAGACACAACATCTTCTTTGGGGGGCTTGTTGGGTAGGGGTACCATGGACGATATCGAAAAATGCCTCTCATGCAGCCGGCTTACTGCATTTGGATTGGGAAGGTGAGGTGGAGCACCGTCTCCCATATTTTGGTTATATTCGTGGACACAGAGGGCTTTCTCCACAACACCAGTCGCCGTAGTAATTTGGACCGTCGTGTCTGCATGAAGGGAGGACAGAACGAAAACATTCTTATTATCCCTCCACTTCACAGCAAGCAAGTTATTACACTTCAAGCAGGCTCTCTCCCCCAGCCTAATGGTAATCTACAAGCCACTGGGGAAAGCCCCAACGATTAGATCGCACGGTGCCACATGCGCCAAACTGATGATCAAACAAGTGACAAAAAAGTGGCACGCTTGTATAATAATTGTCCACATACAAATGGTACCCCTTTGCGAATAAGGGTTACACCAAGTCCCACACAATCTTGCCAGCACTCCCTATTAAATCTGGACAGTTTGGCAGCTCTATGTGACTATCTCTTCCCTCGTAAACCATAAAACTACATGTATAGCCTGTGGCCCTGTCACAGAGCTTATACATCTTGACCCCGTATCTGGCACGCTTGCTGGGAAGATACTGTTTGAAAGACAAGCGGCCAGAAAACCTAATCAGGGACTCATCAACGCAGACAACTTGATGGGGAGTAAACAAGGCTGCAAAACGTTGGTTGAAGTGGTTTACGAGGGGCCGAATTTTGTAGAGCTGATCATATCCAGGGTCTCCACGAGGACGACAGTTCATTGTTGTTGAAATGCATGAACTGCAAGATCTGCTCGAATCGTGTCCTGGTCATGGAGGCAGAGACCTCGGGCATATGGTAAATTGGGTCAGTGGACCAATATGACCGCAACATACTCAATTTAACTATGCCCATGTCAAGAAATAGGCTCAGAAAGGTCTTAAATTTGTAAACCGTAATTGGTCTCCAATC
Source organism: Aquarana catesbeiana (assembly GCF_042186555.1). Taxonomy (NCBI): domain Eukaryota; kingdom Metazoa; phylum Chordata; class Amphibia; order Anura; family Ranidae; genus Aquarana; species Aquarana catesbeiana. The sequence continues at coordinate 754,381,569 of NC_133325.1, forward strand.
TCTGCCAAGGGAGCACTGGGGATTAGCGGCGATTAATTGACCAGCATACAAATTACTTTGGTCCTCAATAGATCTTTGGAGATCTTCTGTGAAAAACAGTTAATAAAAATCAAGTGACGTAAAATCAACTGTTTCCACCTGAATTCCGGGTTGGCCAGTGAATGGGGGAAGTATGGGTGCTGCAGAAGTGGTGGGCTCCCAATTAGGATTGGCAAATTCTTCAGGAAGGACACTATGGGCATGACGGGCCTGTCTTTGTCTTCTTGGTGGCAGCGGGACACTACTTGTGCTTGCCACCTCACCAGCTTGAACTGCACTTATGGGACTCGCCACGTCACCACGTGATACTGCAGCGCTGGATCTATGACCAGGGTGTACTAGGCCGCTGGTGCTTGCCAGTTGAAGGATAATCGGCACTAGTACTTCTCTGCTCCATACGAGAGTCCTGCGGTTCTTGAACCTCAACAGCAGAAGAAGATCGGGGTCTGGTACGCCTGACCTTAGCTCTGACGACGGAGTTGTGGTCCCTGCCATCTGTCATGGAACTGCTGTCGTCTACAGGATCGTCTTCTGACCCTGAATATGATAGATGAGTGACTTCCTCTTAATGCTCAGAAATGTGTAGGCCTCTTCACTAGTGTACCTTCGATTTGCCATTTTGGGCTCTAAATTTACTGGTACAGTAGTGAGACTCACAGGTAAAAAAGCTTCTAGGCTGTCAGCAACTGTATCAAACGATACCGAAAAAGCTGTTAGCGATCGCAGGGATCAGGCCTGACTCTGCGAACGCTACAGTTATGTGTTTAGTGTTTTGTAAGTGACAGTGATCGATCAATAATGCACTTGGGTGGGCTGGGCGGAGGGGCAAAATGCAGGTGCTAGCAGGTATCTGGGCTGATCCTGCTAATGCTGCATTTTTGGGAACTCTAAACTGCTGGGGACACTAGTATAGATCTGATCAGATATTGATCCGTTCAGACACTATACCACTAAGGGAGGTGTATGCTGCATGCGTGGGTGTTAGTGGTACTGGCACTAATCTGACGCTGCCTGGGACGACGCAGACCCTAACTCACCCTAAAACCAAACTGATATCACCTGCCGGGCGATCAGGGGGTTAAACCTTTATTGGGTAATAAACGGGGGTATAAAAAACAAACTAACCAGCATCACCCGTAACACTTATACGGTGATCGCTGGTGAAAGCGTTAACTAGGGGTCAATCAGGGGGTTAAAACCTTTGTTATGTAGTATATGGGGGTACCTGACACTATAAAAAGCTGACAGTGAACCTAAATAACTAACAGGCTAACTAGCGTCACCAGTGACACTTATATGGCGATCAGAAAAATGATCGATCACTGGCGACAGGGGGTGAAAGGGTTAACTGGGGGGCGATCAAGGGGTTAAACCTTTATTAGGGGGGATGCTCGAGACCTAAAGGGGCCTGCCATTAATTGCCCTAACACATATAACAGTCACAAAATGACACCAATGCAGTGATCAATAAAAAAAATAAATAAAAACTTATATTGGTGTCACTGTGACAGGGGGTGCAGGGTGGGTGATTTATGTGCCTCTGTGTACTAGTGTTAGTGAAGTTAATGCAAACTCACACTGATGTCTTTTCTCCTCAGGTGCTAGAATGAAAAGGCTGAACGAGGAGAGAGGACATCACCTCCTCTGCTTCTGTTTATATTTCAGAAGCAGAGGAAGCTTCCCATTCGTCAGGAGCGATCGTGAGGGGGTGGCCATGAGTCAGTGGCCTCCCCCTCAGGACGGATCGCTCTTGCAATGATGCCGACCGCCTCGGGCACCGGGGGGGGGGCGCAATCGTGCCCGCGGGAGGGATTAACGTACGGGTATGCTACTCTGCCTGCCCGTGCCATTCTGCCGACGTATATCGTCATGAGGAGGTCGGCAAGTGGTTGTTTTAAGCTTTTGTTAGAGCTGTTTTACAGCTGAAAAACTCCTCAAAACCCGCTAGTTTTTGTTTTGTTTTTTTCAGCCAGAAAACGCTCCAACCAAAAACTGCTAAAGCCCCATAAACACTTTTTCTGCTGTTTTTTTTTTTTTTTTCCTTCAGATTTACCAAAACCATATAATATGAGGTCAAACCTTAGGAGTTTCAATTTTTATGCAATCGGGCAGGCCCTTGCACTACATGGTTTTGGTAAATCTGAAGACAAAAATCAGCAGAAAAACTGATAGTGTGTATAGGGCTTTACAGTTTGTGCGCATGGATACGTAGGATAACATGATGGGGAGTTGATTGGCTGCAGAAAAAAAAACGTCTGAAGCCAAAAACAGCAGCTGTAAAAACGTCCAGTGTGTGTGAGGCCTTAATCCCCTAAATACTTTCCAGGTGCATCAAAGCAAAAGGTGTCAAAGTTTAGAGTCCCCTGCCAGCATGCTGCAGAGTGAGACCCTTGCTTCTCCACAGAGGTCACTGCTTTCATACAGAGAGCAAAGGTCCCACTCTGCAACAAGCTGGCAAGTGACGGGTGTTTTTACTCACTGCGATTAACTTAAACACACTAGGTTTTGATGCATCTAGAAAATCTATTTGGTTGATTTAAACTCAAGGTTCAATTGGGCTTTTTTGGTGCAGATAGGTAATGTTAAAGTACAGAGATAGTATAACCTTAGCTTAGTGCTTATGTTTTATGTTTGCAGGACTTGTGCATTCGGTTCTCACCTAATATTTTCAGTAACTTCCACTGTCTCTCAATTCTTTAGAAAACCTTTGGCTAATATGATGTATATCTTTTTGATAACAAAGTAATTACAAAAAAAAGAACCTTTTGTCCCTTGTAGAACCCTTTTGGTTTTCAGAAGCTGATAACCATACACATCCTCTCTTCCTACTGATCCTGTTCAGGAATCTGAAGCAGAACCTCCTTTACCTGAAAATGTGAAGGAAAGTATTGAGGACATTGATATTGTAGCAGAGAATTTTCCATCTCCTAAAGCTTATGAGCAGCAAGCTATGGTTTCAAGCCAAATGGGTTCCACTGTGGACACATTAATTTATGTGGTGCGCACTTGTCCTTTTGCGTGACAGCACCTGATTCTCCCCAGCCAAAACAGACTGCTATGGGTACTAGAGTCTAAAAATACGTTCCATACAAGCACAGTTTGATTGTGTAGTCTGAAGACTGGTTTATCCCTCAAGGTTTTAATACCTAAGCCTTTTGCTGATATTTATCATATGACAAAGTATTTTAAAAAATGTGTCTTTTTCCACTGGTGGGTCCTGCAGTTTCCTTTCCTAACCACTTGCCAACAGTATACTGTATATGTAAGGCAGCGCTGCTGCGCAGGATCACGTACCTAGTATGTGATCCTGCACTTCCAGGTCTGGGACACGCGTGCTTCCACTGTGATTAGACACAGAGGGAGCTTATTGGTGGGTACAGTGAATTCAATGTCCGCTGGTACCCGCTGATGCTTCGGTACACAGGCAGAACGGCGGTCTGCTTATCTAAACATGGCAGATCACCGTTCTGTCAGTACTGAAGACATGGATCCTGTGGCTGCTAAGCAGGGGCACTGATCCATGTCTTTTCCTAGTACAAGCACCTCCCCCACAGTAGTAAAGCACACATTTAACTCTTTGATTGCCCTGATGTTAACCCCTTCCCAGCCATTGTCATTAGTACAGTAAAGGTGCGCTTTTTTTTTTTTTTTTTAATTAGCATTGTTTTGGTGTCACTGTTCCCCAAGAAGTGTCAGTTAATATCCCGACTGTCTGCCGCAATATCGCAGTTTCGCTATAAGTCACTGATCGCCCCCATTAATAGTAAAGAAAATAGAAATATATATAAATGTGACCTTGGTGGTGTGGATGTATCATTGCCATCATCCCAGATACATGTGAAAAAAATATATAAACCTCTAAAGGGATTTTAAAGGCAATGAATTTAGGTTAGTTTAAAATAAATTTTAAATTTATTGAGTATCATTTAACATAAAGAAAATTTATACACACATAGCATTAAAAGGTGATATATAAATATAGGTAAGAATTCAAGACATGAAAATGTATTGTATATATACATCCAACGACAGTTGTAATAACAGGTTTGCATATAAAGGAATTGTTAGAAACAAGCAGTGATGTGTCACGCTACCCAAAACGGTCGCCCTGTGTGGCTACTCAGATATGGGGTAGTGGGATTCCAACGTGTTTCAATATTTATCAAGTCTTCAGGGAAATTACATCACAATCTAGACAATCAGAAAAAACACAGACATCAAAAAATAATCATACTATTACAATTTGTACACAAATGCACCATACGAATCTCCTGCATAAGTTGGATTCTCCAGTGACTTACATTCTCCCAAGGCAACCCGGGTTGAGCATGTTACATGCCAAGGACCAGAGATAGCCCGCACCAAAGATAGCCTGAAAGGTCCTATAACTCTACAAGGCGGCTGGATATACAGTCAAAAAATCCCAAAATGTGGCGTCCTCATCCCTGAAAAAACAGTGGCTGTCTGTAGTGGGGCAAAAAAATAAATAAACATAAGTGGTATCCTTAGATGATCTGCGGACCAAGCCGCCAGTGAGTACCACATATATAGAGAAACCCCCTGAGACAAAAATCAGGTATGAAAAATGGACCTCCCAAATAGGGGGATCCAATTCCTTCAAGTTATAGAGTAGGAGAGACTTACTATTAAGTAGAACACCTGGCTTGTGGAAGGGAGGATTCGTAGAGTCAGAGCCAGTGGTAACCCAGATATCAACAGGAAGATGTCTTGGGAAGAATGGCGCCATTTGCCGTCTCTAGCGTCCTATATATGGTGTGGGTCAGCCAGTGGGCGGGGGCAAGACGCTGCGCTGACCAATAGCGCGGTTTGCCTGTGGTTGCTGCTGTCAGGAGAATCCAGCGTGAGGACGCTAGGTGTTACCCTGGCAACCAACTACCGCTCACTGGTCCCCGTATGCGCGACGTGATGGCACGCATCTAGTGACGTGTTAACGCCGCGTGACCTGATACGCGGCTCGCCCGTGTTGGTTGCCATTGGAGGCATTCGACGTGAAGACGCCGGACGCTGCCAAGGCAACCAACTCTGCTCAGAGGCCTGCGCATGCGCGGCATAGTGCCGCGTACCCAGTTACATGCCTTTGTAGCGGTGTATCCGCAAGTCAGCAAGAGGGATATTGGTGAAAGCTAGCCACCATGGTGGACACTTTCCCCTTAAGGGCATGGCCCCTTTTGAGAATGGTGGCTAGCTTTCACTAGGGCCGAAACAACTAATCGATTAATCGACAACTAATCGATTATGAAATTAATCGATTACTATTTTCATAATCGATTAATCGGCCAGTAACATAATGGGTTTAAAAAAGTTAAAATTAGCTCTACATAGTACAAAAAGAGCAAATAATCTCTACTGTAAATATTACTTTCACTGTTGCACAGTAAAAAAACGAAGGGCTAATTTTTTATATTTTTTTTATCTCCATTATGTTACTAAATATCTTAGGCCTGGTTCTCACCCATGTGTTTTTTGGTGCTTTTTGCAGAAATGCACTACAGTTCATTTAACGTTCACATCTATGCTTTTTTCAGCTACTGTGTATTTGGAAAGGGTCAAGGACCTTTTTCAATGCAAAACGGTGCTTTTTTGGTTCAATATACTTCAACGGAGAAGCTGCAGAAAAGCATGTACTATTACAGTTCTGTTTGAAAATCTGTAAAACAGTCTAGAATTTTTTTTTTTTCTTTAAATAAAAAAAAATTTGATCTGAGTCTGATGATATTTACCGGATTCAACCTCTAATAGTATATAGAGTACATCTCTTCTGTCTGTTATTCTCAGAGAGGATTAAAGATTTTACTCCTTAACCATATAGTTGGTTATTTATATTTACCACTGCATAGAGATATTTAGGAATAAATTGCCTTTTTTTAAACTTTACATATTAACTAAATTATACACCACACTTTTTTAAGGTTATTAACCGATTAATCGGCCAACTAATCGATTATGAAAATAATCGTTAGTTGCAGCCCTAGCTTTCACCAATATATATTTATATATCACCTTTTAATGCTATATGTGTATAAATTTTCTTTATGTTAAATGATACTCAATAAATTTAAATTTATTTTAAACTAACCTAAATTCATTGCCTTTAAAATCCCTTTAGAGGTTTATATATTTTTTTCAGAAAATAGAAATATCCCATAGTTTGTAGACGCTGTAACTTTTGTGCAAACCAATCAATATACGCTTATTGGGATTTTTTTTTACCAAAAATACGTAGCAGCATACATATTAGCCTAAATTGATGAAATTTAATTTTTTTTTTTAATTCAAAATTGGCCTAAAACTTTAGACATAAAGTAGCCCCCAATTTAATTTGATCCTATCCCAAGGGTTTGACAAATTCCGGTCACCATGGTGACTAGAAATTGCGACCTGGTGCCTGGGCTTCTGTCAACTCATTAACTGACTGTTGCAGGAAAGCGCAATTTGCCTAACCTGATGCCCGGGACATTCAGTGCCAAGTAGTTGTTTTTCCACATTTAGCCCTGCTGTGGGCAAGCAGCAGGACTTGCTTGTCAGGTGGAAGCATTGACCCCACCCCTCTATGCATAGACCCTGCATGTCTCATTAAAGAGAACTGGTCACAAAAAATCCTCACACAGTGGTCTTTTTGTCCCCAATGTGTGATGAAAAATAAAATGAAAGTGGATGTAAACCCAATTCATGAAATTTGAGCTGGGTACATTTTATCTACAGTGTTTTCTTATTTCTCTTCAAAGCCCTATGTCCCGTAGCTTTCTCCTACTCTGTTCTTCTGTTATCAGCCTCATAACTTCTGACAAGTTCACCCTCAACTGAGACAAAAGCAGCCTGAGTTTTGTGTTTGGGAGGATGCTATAAAAGGATTAGCAGAGTGCTGAACTATTTAACGAACAGTTCTGAAAATCTCTACCTATGAGAAGAGAGAGGGTGTGTGCCTTTCCTCCAATCAGCTGTCTTGGCTGTATTCCAGGCTTCACTGCAGTGCTGAACAGGAAGAGAAAATCTCCTAACATGATCTGAACTTTCTAAAGAATATATAAAGCTGAAGACAGCAGATATACATGTAAAACTTATGAAGGGAGATTTGTTTCGTCACGGTGTATCATCTGCGGCTGTTCACTTCACTGGGTATATGTGAGAGTTTACATCCACTTTATAGCGTTTGTTAACCCAAAAAAGGAAAAAAAAGATCCTTTTAAAGCATTTTATACAGCACAGTGCTTGTGCTGTGTAATTGGGCCCCCTGTAACACCTGAAATACCTGGCTGATCCTGCCTGGCTATACCCTTCACCCTGTATGCTGACTCTGATATATGAGCCCTGACACCATTGTCAGTGTATGTGCCTCCATCATACCCATCATATGCTGCCCTGCTCTCCTGTGTCTTCTCTGTCCTCATCTTCCCCTCCCTATCTGCATCTAACTCCTCCCATCCTCTGTACTAAAATAATAAGTGTGTCTGTGTAATGCAAAAAATCTGCCGGATTGTACCTATATGACCACAGCTCCCTGCACTCAGCTGACTATCGGCTCTCTCTTCCCCCTCCTCCCCAGCTGACGTCAGCAGGAGGGCTATGCCCCACCTGCTGGAACCATGAGCCTAGAGAGAAGAGAGCTGACAAGTCAGCTGAGCACCGGGACCTGAGCTTATATAGGTACAATCCAAGACATTTTTTACAGTGCACAGGGACTTATTAATATTAGTATTATGATACAGAGGGGTTGGGAGGATTTGAAAGAAGTGGGTTAACAACCACTTTAAGTAATTTTTTTGAGGTAAAGTGTTAGTTACACCCAAGCACATAAAAATCCCCCCCCCCCCCCCCAAAACATATACGCACGTACAAGCATGAACATACGCATTGGGGGACCTTCGCATGAGAACGTTGATTGCGATACTCAGTACATATCACCTTATACTGCTCCTAACTTTTTAGTTCGCTCCTAGATTCAAAGCAAATTTGTCGATCCCTGTCGGTTGGACCATGTCTGCAATGAATAAATACCAACATTTCAGGAACAATTGGAGAAGTGTCATTTTCTACTGCTAAATGCAATGTGCATTTAGCTGCCGATACGAATGAATAGTTGACCCTGGATGCAGCTCTTCTCCTACTTTTTTTTTTTTCTTAAACACAGCTAAACTGTACGCAACTAAACATTACCAATCATTATGAATAACATGATTACTTTGCATTGTGTGGGTACAGCTGCTTTTAGAAACGTTTTCTATACGGAGCTAAACTCTGCAATTTAGATGCCTGTGCGAACATAGCCTTAGGCTCTAATTACACCGGTGAATTGCAACGGCAGGAATTGTCTGGTTTTTGCTGTGGCTGCTAGAGGCTAGGTGTGGCTGCCAGCTCCATTTACTAGTATATGGCCACAGCTATTTGGTGCTGTCTGCAAAGCCATCAATTTCCTGCAGTGATCACTGACTGTGTAGAGCCGCAAAGAACTGTGTGTCATTAAAGTGAACGTGACTGGTGGCCATACCTAGCCGCTTACACCTTCAACAGGAATCAGAAAATTTCTGCCGCTACAATTTGTGTGGGCCTAAATCGCTGGTGTGATTGTAGCCCTAAAGACGTTGTTTGTTGTGGGGAGAGAAATACAAATACTGTAGCTGCTGACTTTTAATAAAAGGACACTTGCCCATCTACGAGATTAAGTCTTAAAGAGGAAGTAACTTCCTTTGCAGACTTTTACCTATAGGTAAGCCTATAATAAGGCGTACCTATAGGTAGTGAAGAGATCTCCTAAATCTGTACAGTTGCCATTCCTTCTGAGCTGGACCATGAACGACGGCTCCTGCGCGCATGTGTGGGAGTGACTTAATGGAACCCCAGAAGAAGCTCCGGGAAAGATGTTGGCCGTGACAGTGGTGTGCGGGGAGTGCTGCAACAGCTTTGTTCTAAGGTAAGTATTTCATAATGTGCTAGTATGCGATGCATATTATTTAGCAGTTTACTACCGCTTTAAAGCCGTTTTAGTTTAAATGTTGAATGGGACTTGAATTGGTAAAACAATAACAGTAGCTAAGGTTTTATTTTCACCGTTTTATATACTCTACTTGATTTAGCGCCTTGAGGTGATTCAGTTCGCATTTGCAGCGCTTTACAAATCATTCATTCATTTTTATCTGGATTAGATTTTTGCTAGTGGACTAAGTGATCATAAATCAAGATGCACACCTCTCATGCGTTGTCCCGTTGGTTTTAGTTTTTGCTGCGTTTTTTATTTTTTTGTTTTTTTATATTTATCCACTAGATGGTGCTAATGGTCACATTGAGTAAAACCAAGAGCAATATAGTCATTTTCATAAAAAAAAAAAAAAAAAAAAAAATTACTTTGTATTTTGTATTTTTCTTCTTTTTAAAGAAGTCCAGCCTGGGATCATTCGGCTGGGCTTCTCCTATGGGTCACTGGAGTGCAATTCGTTTTCAGCAGAGAACGCTTTAAAGTCCACTCTCTAACGTCACCAGAATCTGTCCAGGTCCCGCATCATCCCAGCTTCAGAAGTCTGGATCCGCCAGGTGCCTGGACTGATGGCAGTCTCAGCGAGCTGCTGAGAGCCTGAGACGCCCGCTCCCCACCCCTCCACAGTTCAACGCTCCAATAAGGGTGGAGGAGCAGAGCAGTAGAGATGCTGACAGGCAGCAGCTCTCCGCTCGGGGAGGTGAGAGAGCCGAGCCATCGGCGATGTTCGGTTGCTCGGTTCTCAGTGAAGAGGCAGCGGGGGACAGATGCTGCGTCGGTCCAATGCTGCATCCACCTAGGTGAATATGGGATAAAAAAAACCCCATACTTCTTTTTTAAATATGAAGGCTGTGGCATCCTTCATATTTATATTTTAGCCCCTGGATGCTAACAGCAGGATTACTGCTTGTGCTTCAGGATTATTCAATCTGCAGCCTTTATAATGCACTTGTGTCAGTTCGCTGCTATTTACCAGCAATTTGACAACCCTGTGGAAAAGGCAGCATCTCGGTACCGTACACACGGAAGTATCCTTTATTGAAGGGAATAGTACATAAAATCCCCATCAAAGGCCAATGTGTTTCAGCCACTAGGGCTTAGTCATGGCTGACATTTTTGCAATAACATTCAATATATAGAAATAAGAGTCACTTGTAGATGAAGGGAGGGGAAATGGAAGGAAGGGCAAATATTAAAAATTGTACTGGTATAGAAATGTGTATACTACCAATACAAAATAGTAATGCACATGTGGATGTATAAAGTTAAGAGGGCATAAGCAGATAATGATCTGATGACGCCACAAATTCTCAGTGGGACAGATCACAGGGATATTTTAAAGCGGAATTTCACCCAAGAGTGGGATGTTGCGCATTACATCCACCCCATCTTGCTTTCCAACTTAAAGAAAAACATTACCCTTCCTGACAAGTTTCCATCTCCACCCCCCACCCCCACCCCCCTTTCCCTTCGCTGCACAGTTCTGTGTGTGGTGGTTTTTTTTTTTTTTTTTTTTAAATCCTCTTGTTTAGCTACTTTTTTTTTTTTTTGTCATTGTCCATGTCTTCCTGACCCCTTCCTCTGTCATTTGCCTAGCGAATGATTTCATTGCCCCCTGGTGCCTTTTGGGATCTAGAATGTGGATATCCCAGGAAGTGCTGGGAGCATCCATTCACCAAACCACGAGGAGGCAGTCTTGGCAATGCATCATTGGGGGGGTGTGCCTGCGCCTCCCAATGACATCCCATTAGAAGATGGTGGCGTCTGACCCAAGTGCTGACTACAGAGTAAGGGTCCTCAGCAGGACAGTGCTGGATCCACTGGGTGGGTGAGTATCCTTTCTCTGCAGAACACCACATGAGCTAGGCGGGGGGGGGGAGGAAAACATTAGGTGGGTAGGGTAAGTTGCGCTTTAATTTTTGTACTTAGTTTTGACAGGTACCTGTTTCCCACTTCCTCTTGAATCTCCCCACCCCTCAGCCCGCAACCTTCAGGGACGTGTTACAGGTCCCAGAAGGCTGCAGGACTATTCACACAGAGCAGCATGGCACATAGGGCAGAGCCACGTGATGTCACCGCGGTGGAGCCAGAAGTAGGCCACCCTCATACATATCAAAAGAGCTCATGTCTCTCGTTAAGGGGCAATGTACTACTATTTAAAAATATGATGATTCTATGTGCACTGGAGTTTAGTGCACCTCGTTTGTGAGGTTTTTTTTTTTCATTCTTTAGCTTAAAGTAGATTTTTTTTGTTTTTGATAGTGAGGCAGTGTCATTCCCCCTATCTGATTTTTTTAATTAATTTTTTTGCCATCCGAGTCCCATTGCAGAAATTACCCTTGACTTCCTGTCCCATAGCCAAATAAGAAGTGAGGAAATCCCTGCACATTAAAGAAATTTCTTGGGGACCCCCTGGTCACCAGAGCTAGTGTCCCTATTGGAAGATTTTCCCCCTTACTTTTCTGGGAGCAAACCAAAATTTGGGGATTTTCTTTTACTTTCAATGATAATGGTAAACAGGACACAGAGGGTGAATCTCCTTAACGGGCACAGACAGCAATAAGAACCTGACAGGGGCTCCAACCCTCTACATTCCATCCAAAACTAAATAAAAAGTTTTGCATTTAGTTATACTTTAAAAGTGGGGTTTGTTATAAATACTAAACAATACTATGAGAGGCTAGTTTCTTCTTGCTAAATTGGCTGAAGTTGAAACTGACCTTCGTTCGGAGACTGGGTCGCAGGGCAGTGTTCCAACATTACGACCCCAAACACACCTCCAAGATGACCACTGCCTTGCTAAAGAAGCTGAGGGTAAAGGTGATGGACTGGCCAAGCATGTCTCCAGACCTAAACCCTATTGAGCATCTGTGGGGCATCCTCAAACGGAAGGTGGAAGAGCACAAGGTCTCTAACATCCACCAGCTCCGTGATGTCGTCATGGAGAAGTAGAAGAGGACTCCAGTGGCAACCTGCAAAGCTCTGGTGAACTCCATGCCCAAGAGGGTTAAGGCAGTGCTGGAGAAAAAAATGGTGGGCACACAAAATATTGACACTTTGGGTCCAATTTGGACATTTTCACTTAGGGGTGTACTCACTTTTGTTGCCAGCGGTTTAGACATTAATGGCTGTGTGTTGAGTTATTTTGAGGGGACAGCAAATTTACACTGTTATACAAGCTGTACACTCACTACTTTACATTGTAGCAAAGTGTAATTTCTTCAGTGTTGTCACATGAAAAGATCTAATAAAATATTTACAAAAATGTGAGGGGTGTACTCACTTTTGTGAGATGCTGTATGCTTGTTGGGCTTTTTTGGGGGCAAAAATATGTAGCAGAATACATATTGGCCTAAATTATAAAGAAATTGTATTTATTTATTTTCTTTTATTTATTGGATATGTTTTCAAAATTGTCTGTCTGATAAGATGAGATATTTCTACATACGGTTACTGCAAGCAACTATAGCCACTAGTGATGAGCCTTGTATTCTGTCGGCTGGAAATGCTACCTGCTCCCCTTTGTTGTCACAATAGCGCAGCAGGAGGCATTCCCCCATCAACACTGATTGTGTTGATGGGGGAATCGAGATTATCAACTATGGCCAGCCTTAGACTTTGATAATGGTTTGTTGATATGTTGTATTGAGATTCTGTGGCTCTTCGTTTTAGTGAGAATTCCGAAAACTCTCAGAATGGGGAATTAACCGCACAAAAGGAAGAAGAGAACACTTCAGAATCCACAGCCGTCTGCCTACAAAGTGAAGGAACTGCTCCAACTTGTCAGGATGAAACTATGAAGACTGAAAACCTGGAACTTGCAAAACCTGTGACTATAGGTAAAACCATTGAATTTGTATTTAAAGTGGACCATAACTCTAAAAAATGATTTACTGTTTTAAAAAGAAGACTTAAGAAAATTTGTGTTTAGGCAGTTTGCGGGAATAACAAACGAAGAGATCATTAGTAAAAAGCAGCATACATTGTTAGACACCCTTTGATCAACCTAGATGTTAACCCCCCTCCCAGCCAGTGTGATTAGTACAGTGACAGTGAATAGTATTAGCACTGATCACTGTATTTGTGTCACTGGTGATGTCAGTGGCAGTTAGTTCCCAGTTAGTGCGAGGGGCAATCTGACACCATCGCAGTACCATTATAAGTCGCCGATCGCCATCATTCGTAGTTTAAATAAAATGATTTACCATAGTTTGTAGATGCTATAACTTTCATGCAGACCAATCAATATACAGTTATTGGGATTTTTTTTTTTTTTTTTTTTTTTACCAAAGACTTCTGAAGAATGTTATTTTTTTTTTGGATATGTTTTATAGCAGAAAGTAAAAAATATTGTTTGTTTTTAGTCTTTTCATTTATCTAATAAAAAACCTAGTGGTGATCAAATACCACCAAAGAAAGTGCTATTTGTGTGAAAAAAATTATATAAATTTAAGTAGTGCAGTGCTAAATGGCAAAAAATGCTCTGATTATAAGGGGGTAAAACCTTCCAGAGCTGAGGTGGTTAAAGTACAACTAGAGACTTGTGGTGACCCTGTTAAATTCTTTTGATGCCAGCATTAGCCGGTAGATGTTGCCGATTACCAGTCACAATAATAGAATTGAAGACCGCTATGTGACTGTACTAATGATTCTACATTTTTGTATATTTAGCCCATAGTTCTACTTTAAGGCCGCTTTCACACTGAGGCGCTTTACAGGCGCTATAGCGCTAAAAATAGCAAAGCACCTCTCCTGTCCAGTGTAAAAGCCCGAGTCTTTTCACACTGGGGCGCTTGTGTGACGTTAAAGTCCTGCAAGCAGCATCTTTGAGGCACTTTAGGAGCGGTGTATACACCGTTCCTAAATCTGCCCTGCCCATTGAAGTCAATGGGAAGTGGTGCTTTGCAGACACCTTTAAACCCTTTTCCGGCGGCTAGCGGACGAAAAGCGCTGCTAAAAATAGCAGCGCTTTATCGCCGATGCCTCAGTGTTAAAGTGCCCTAAAAGTACATCTGCAGTTTTCTATCTAGTTGAGCCTGCTTGCACTACAATGGGATGAAAAAAAAAGTTGAAGGGAGCCGGGCTATTAACATTGTTACTGCTGATTTATAAGGCCTTGGGCTTGTCAGTGAGCACCTGACCAAACCTAGACCTGCCCACTGCTTTCTGGGTTGACAGCACTGTCTGCCTCTGTTGCTGAAACCCTTCCGCTGTGAGCTGCAGTGTCTGGCAGGGGAGCATGTAAGGCACAAATAAAACTTAAATACAGGTGCCTTTGGTTGTTCTTTTAAAAGATGTCAGCTCAGTATAAACCATTTTATGCATGTATGGTAATGTATGAAAAAGTTATAAAAGTTTAAGTATATGCAGGCAGCATTTTTTTTCTATCGTATTTCCATGCTTGTTGGAACAATAGACTCTGCAATATTGATTGGTAATGAGACCATGTGATCTACACAGCAGTTTTTCTTTGTAATAGCTTGGAAAGATAATGTTGAGGTTTTGTAGTGCCTTATTTATTCATTTGAGTTGTGTGGTGGGGTTTTTTTTTTTTTTTTTTTTTTTTATATCATAGCTACTTTTTAGAAAAAGTTCTCCATACCAGAATTGCTAAACATTAAGTGCTTGTTTACACTTTCTTCGACTTAAACACGCATTAAAGTGCCTACCACTTCAACATTTTTTTTTGATGTTTCGGTGGTGCTTTTTTAAAGCTTTAATGAAGCTTCGCAGATGGTGTGTGTATGTGTTTTTCTATCTCATACCTGCTGCAATACCACCAAAGCAAAGCTAAAACTGAATTAAAGCCTCTCAAAAGCTGCAGGTGCTTTTAAGCGAGCTTTGTCATAGACTTTTAGGGCTCGTTTAGACCTCTTTCACACTGAGGCGCTTTCACGTTAGAAAAAGCGCCTAAAATACTCACGAAAATTATTTCCCTTAAAATCAGTGAATGCTTTCACACCGGGGCAGTGTGCTGGCAGGGCAGTGAAAAAAACGCCCCTCTTCATTGAAATGAATGGAAAGTTCTTCAAAAGCAGCTAAAAATATCTACAAAAGCGCCTGAAAAGCTCTGTGTTTTACTGGCAGTTTAGAAGCGCCTCAGTGTGAAAGGGACCTTACACTTGTTTCAGCTTCAACACACATTCCCCACTTCCGGACCGCCCACCATCGTTATACGTTGGTACATTGAAGGAGTATATCGTTGTTATGGCAGCAGCTTGCTGCCATAACCTTGGTATCCTCTTCTTCAGCGGGTGGTCTGCTACAAGATAAAAGTGGTCTCTGCGGCAGATTTGCCGCAAGATCACTTTTATCGGCGGCAGAAGAGGCCACCACCCCCCGCCACGCTCCGGTGCCTCTTTGCCGCTTACCAAAGCCGTCGGCATCGGTGGAGGTGATTGCTTCTGTCTCCTGCCTGGGTAGGGAGACGAGTGAGGGGAAGATGGCCCCCACCCGTCTCCATATCACTGCAGGGCGGAAGCAACGTCAAAACTTCCGCCCATAGCTCTTAAAGGGCCATTTTTTTTCCCCTTTTTTGTTTTTGTTAGATTTCATTTGGTGGTATTTCGTCACCACTGCTTGTGTGTATTTTTTTTTTTTTTTATTTTACTTTCTGCTGTAAAACATATCTAATAAAAAAATTTAAAAAATCTTAATTTATTCCTACATTAGGCCGATATAATATAATATTCTGCTACATATTTTTGGTTAAATAAATATCCCAATAAGTGTATATTGTTTGGTTTGCGCAAACGTTATATCATCTACAAGCTACAGTGTGTGTGCGTGCACACACACACACACACGATATAAAAAGTCTACACACCCCTGTTAAAATCAGAGGTTTCTGTGATGTAAAAAAATTAGACAAAGATACATTTTTTTTAGAACTTTTTCCACCTTTAGGGCCAGTTCACACCACATGCAGTCCAGTGCGTTTTTTTTTCTGCATCAAAAACACATGGAAAGTAGGTTATATGGTTTCCAATGGCATAGTTCACACCCGTGCTTGCAGTTCCAGTGCGTTCCAGTTACAGAAAAAAAAAAAGTAGAACGTGCTGCATTTTTTCTGCACTGGACTGTACTGGAACGCGGTAAAACGCATCAAAAACCCACTGCAACATACTTGTCCTCTTTAAAAAAAAAAAAAAAGAGGGGGAGAAGCACTGGACTGCACCATAAACGCATTAAAAACGTGCATGCAGAAAAGCACCTGGAACGCATGTGGACTGCGTTTCTATGGTGTGAACTGGCCCTTAATGTGACCTATAAACTGTACAACTCAATTTAAAACAATCTGAAATCTTTGAGGCTCTGTTCACACATAGGCGTTTTTGTTTTCAGGCAGAAAATATTTTTTGAGCTTCAGGCATTTTGCTTCAGATGACAGAAAGCTCAGATGTGAACAGGGGCCATTGAAATTAATGGGATTTGTTTTGTTGGGCGTCTTTAGAGCTGAGGCTTACAGCAGAAAAAAGCTTAGGTGTGAACAGAGCCTTAGGCAGGCTATACATGGGTTGAATTTTGAAAGAATTTTCTTTCGAAAATCTTATCTAAGAATTTTTGTTTGTAATTCGCACCATTAGTGGGCTGCAGCAACAGCTGATTTACGTGCGGCAATCAAATTTGGGTAATCGGACATGTTGGAAATTTTTTGAAAAACAAACGATTTTCTAATCAATGATGGGAGAATCGTGCGAGAAATTTGATCAAAAAAAAGAAATGCGCATGTGCAAGAAAAGAAAATTCCTGGAAAGAAAAGAAGATTCCCGGCCACAAATTCTTTTCTTTAGCAACATGAGGTGAAATTGAAGGCTTGGTTGGCCGAATTTCGAAATCGATGGTGGCATCATCGGATCACAAAATGCACTTATTTTCTGATTTTCAAACTAAAATTCTTTCGAAATTCGACCATGTATGGCTAGCCTTAGGGGGAGAAGTTAAAAATGAAAAAATAAAAGAATGTGATTGCATAAGTGTCCACACAACCTCTTATAACTGGGGATGTAGCTGTGTTCAGAATTAAGCAATCATAGTTAAATAGTAGGGGAGGTTGAAAAAAGACACAAGTCCATCAAGTCCAACCTATGTGTGTGTGTGTGTGATTATATGTCAGTATTACATTGTTTATCCCTGTGTGTTGTGGTCGTTCAGGTGCTTATCTAATAGTTTTTTGAAACTACGCTGAGAAGGAAATTCCACATCCTTGCCACTCTCACAGTAAAGAACCATCTACGTAGTTTAAGGTTAAACCACTTTTCTTCTAATTTTAGTGAATAGCCACGTCTTATTAAAGTGGAGGACCACCCTAAAATAAAAAATAGCATGAAAAATCTTTAAAAAAAAAAAAAAAAACATTTGAAAAAAAAAAATGTTAAACTTACCTGCACCCTTGTTGCTAGGCAGTCTTCCTAATCTGCCTCTTCCTATTCCGCGGCGGGTCCTGCTCCTCAGTGAGCGGCCCCTTTGGCTTCTGGGAACTGTGTGTGTTCCCAGAAAATCACGGGGCCAATCACAGAGCGTTGCGCCGCTCGCGCGTGCGCAGTAGGAAACTGGCAATGAAGCCGCAAGGCTCCACTGCCTGTTTCCCTTAATTAGGATGGTGGTGCCGGGAGCCGAGGGACGGGTCGGCCTCGGGCGGCTGACATCGCGGGCACCCAGGACAGGTAAGTGTACTTATTTAAAGTCGGCAGCTACAGTGTTTGAAGCTGCTGACATTAAAAAAAAAATTTTTGCTGGCCGGAATCCCGCTTTAAATTCCATTTTGCGGAAAAGCTTTTATCCCTACTGTGGGGTCACCAGTATGGTATTTGTACATTAAAGTTATATCCCCTCTCAAGCGTCTCTTCTCCAGCGAGAATAAGTTCGGCGCTCGCAACCTTTCCTCATAACTAATGTCCTCCAGTCCCTTTTATTAGTTTTTTCCCTTCTCTGAACTCTCCCCAGTTCCAGTACATCCTTCCTGAGGACTGGTGCCCAGAACTGGACAGCATACTGTAGGTGCGGCCGGAGTGTTTTTGCAAAGAAGAGTGGGCAAATATTGCCAAGTCAAGATGTGCCATATTGATAGACTAAAAAAGACTGAGTGCTGTAATAAAATCAAAAGATGCTTCAACAAAGTATTTAAGAGTGTGCACACTTATGCAACCATATTTTATTTCTATTCCCTCCACCTAAAAGATTTCAGTTTGTTCAACTGAGTTTTACAGTTTATAGGTCACAATAAAGGTGGAAAAAGTTCTGAAATTATTTATCTTTGTCAGAAACCTGACATTTTACCTGGGGTGTGTAGACTTTTTATTTTCACTGTGTGTGTGTATATGTATATATGTGTGTGTGTGTGTATGTATGTATATATGTATGTATGTATGTATATGTGTATATATATATATATATATATATATATATATATATATATATAATCTTTCACTGATGGTCCATTCATGTTGGTCATCAACAAATCACCTAAACTTTCTTGCTGCATTAAAGATCTGAACTTATTTTTTACAAAGTTCATCAAGCTGAATCCTCTCTCACAACATGCAGTTGATACAGGCAAAACAGACACTATAGACAACAAGTTTCCCAAAACTGGAAATCTGTCTCTGTTGGAGAGTGCCAAATCCAGAAGTTCACACAGTTTCTTTCCTTTTCCAAGAACTTTAAATTCATACCACTCATTGTGGATTGCATGCATTTCAGGCATTGAGAGTTGTTTCTGGAAATGCTGAGCCAATGTTGTAATGTCATCATCACCGTAGTCCTGTAGTGCTTTTCCCAATGGCCAGGCAAAGGTATCAAACACTGCAGAGGAACGTTCAATATTCCTTTTGAATGAGAAATCGCACTTCTAGATATTTTACACCATACTGAATCAATTTGTCCTTTTCATTTTGGATCAAAGAAGTTGCAGTATTGCTGAGTCCATGCAACTGTACATCTTGATATTGTCCTTTGAGTGTTGTTCCAGTTAGAAATCTCACCTCATACTGTTTTGGCACATCTTTGAGTGATTTTAACCACTTGAGCCCCGGACCATTATGCTGCCTAAGGACCAGAGGTCTTTTTCCAATTTGGCACTGCGTCGCTTTAACTGCTAATTGCGCGGTCATGCAATGCTGTACCCAAACGAAATTTGCGTCCTTTTCTTCCCACAAATAGAGCTTTCTTTTGATGGTATTTGATCACCTCTGCAGTTTTTATTTTTTGCGCTATAAACGGAAAAAGACCGAAAATTTTGAAAAAAAATATTTTCTACTTTTTTGTTATAAAAAAAATCCAATAAACTAAATTTTAGTCATACATTTAGGCCAAAATGTATTCGGCCACATGTCTTTGGTAAAAAAAATGTCAATAAGCATATATTTATTGGTTTGCGCAAAAGTTATAGCGTCTACAAACTAGGGTACATTTTCTGGAATTTACACAGCTTTTAGTTTATGACTGCCTATGTCATTTCTTGAGGTGCTAAAATGGCAGGGCAGTACAAACCCCCCCAAATGACCCCATTTTGGAAAGTAGACACCCCAAGGAAATTGCTGAGAGGCATGTTGAACCCATTGAATATTTATTTTTTTGTCCCAAGTGATTGCATAATGACAAAAAAAAAAAAAAAAATATTTACAAAAAGTTGTCACTAAATGATATATTGCTCACACAGGCCATGGGCCTATGTGGAATTGCACCCCAAAATACATTTAGCTGCTTCTCCTGAGTATGGGGATACCACATGTGTGGGACTTTTTGGGAGCTTAGCCGCGTACGGGGCCCCGAAAACCAAGCACCGCCTTCAGGATTTCTAAGGGTGTAAATTTTTGATTTCACTCTTCACTGCCTATCACAGTTTCGGAGGCCATGGAATGCCCAGGTGGCACAAAACCCCCCCAAATGACCCCATTTTGGAAAGTAGACACCCCAAGCTATTTGCTGAGAGGCATGGTGAGTATTTTGCAGCTCTCATTTGTTTTTGAAAATGAAGAAAGACAAGAAAAAACTTTTTTTTTTCTTTTTTCAATTTTCAAAACTTTGTGACAAAAAGTGAGGTCTGCAAAATACTCACTATACCTCTCAGCAAATAGCTTGGGGTGTCTACTTTCCAAAATGGGGTCATTTGGGGGGGTTTTGTGCCACCTGGGCTTTCCATGGCCTCCGAAACTGTGATAGGCAGTGAAGAGTGAAATCAAAAATTCACGCCCTTAGAAAGCCTGAAGGCGGTGCTTGGTTTTCAAGGTCCCGTACGCGGCTAGGCTCCCAAAAATTCTCACACATGTGGTATCCCCAGACTCAGGAGAAGCAGCAGAATGTATTTTGGGGTGTAATTTCACATATTCCCATGGCATGTTTGAGCAATATATCATTTAGTGACAACTTTGTGCAAAAAAAAAAAAAAAAAAAAATTTGTCTCTTTCCCGCAACTTGTGTCGCAATATAAAATATTCCATGGACTCGACATGCCTCTCAGCAAATAGCTTGGGGTGTCTACTTTCCAAAATGGGGTCATTTGGGGGGGGTTTGAACTGTCCTGGCATTTTATGCACAACATTTAGAAGCTTATGTCACACATCACTCACTCTTCTAACCACTTGAAGACAAAGCCCTTTCTGACACTTTTTGTTTACATGAAAAAGATATTTTTTTTTCCAAAAAAATTACTTTGAACCCCCAAATATTATATATTTTTTTAAAGCAAATGCCCTACAGATTTAAATGGTGGGTGTTTCATTTTTTTTTTTCACACAGTATTTGCGCAGCGATTTTTCAAACGCATTTTTTGGGGAAAAAACACACTTTTTTAAATTTTAATGCACTAAAACACACTATATTGCCCAAATGTTTGATGAAATAAAAAAGATGATCTTAGGCCGAGTACATGGATACCAAACATGACATGCTTTAAAATTGCGCACAAACGTGCAGTGGCAACAAAATAAATACATTTTTAAAAGCCTTTACAGGTTACCACTTTAGATTTACAGAGGAGGTCTACTGCAAAAATTACTGCCCTCGATCTGACCTTCGCGGCGATACCTCACATGCACGGTGCAATTGCTGTTTATGTTTGACGCCAGACCGCCGCTTGCGTTCGCCTTAGCGCGAGAGCAGGGGGCGACAGGGGTGCTTTTTTTTTTTTTTTTTTTTTTTTCTTTATTATTTTTTTGCTTTTTTATCTTATTTTTAAACTGTTCCTTTCATTTTTTTTTTTTTTTAAATAATTTTTATTGTTATCTCGGGGAATGTAAATATCCCCTATGATAGCAATAGGTAGTGACAGGTACTCTTTTTTGAAAAAATTGGGGTCTATTAGACCCTAGATCTCTCCTCTGCCCTCAAAGCATCTGATGACACCAAGATCGGTGTGATAAAATGCTTCCCCAATTTCCCAATGGCGCTATTTACATCTGGCGAAATTTAAGTCATAAAATGCTCGTAGCTTCCGGTTTCTTAGGCCATAGAGATGTTTGGAGCCACTCTGGTCTCTGATCAGCTCTATGGTCAGCTGGCTGAATCACCGGCTGCATTCTCAGGTTCCCTGTTGAGACAGGAGAGCCAGAGAAAAACACGGAGGGGGGGGGGGGGGGGGGCATTCCCTCCCACGGCTTGTAAAAGCAGTCTAGAGGCTAATTAGCCGCTAGGATTGCTTTTACATGAAAGCCGACCGCTGGCTCAAAAGAATGATACCAAGATGATACCTAAACCTGCAGGCATCATTCTGGTATAACCATTCAAAGTCGTGAATGGCGTACCTGAAGACAAAAAAATGGTTAACAATAAAGCACAGTAAACGGTAAAGTATAAATAATTACATACCTGAAAAACAAACATGATAAAACATAATAACAATAAAACATTGCAGAATAGAATACAGTAAAAAAGAGCAGAACAAGAGAGAGAGAATAGAGAGAGAGAACAATAAAACGACAACTATTTTTTTTTATTTTATATATATATTTTTTTTTTTTTACACTTTTTTGGTAACTAACTTTTATAACGGTAACCGGTTCCAGGTTCGGGTCTCTCAAAATGCGATGGCATCTTGGGAGACCCTGTGAAAGTGTGCCTAGTCTGTGCAATGCTGTACCCTACGCTAATACTCAACTAGTGAATGGTAGCGTTCAAAACATTCACCAATGCAAAGACCAGGATTGTCAGGACAGGAGGGACAATAATAGCGGGTGTCACGCCTATATCCGCGCTTGCTGCAGACACGACATCTTTTTTGGGGGGCGTTGGGTAGGGGTACTCGGGAGGACATAAAGAAAATGCCTCTCATGCAGCCGACTGCATTTGGTTGGGGATGTGAATGGGGGAAGTACGGGTGCTGCAGAAGTGGTGGGTTCCCAATTAGGATTGGCGAATGCAGCAGGAAGGGCACTATGGGCACGACGGGCCTGTGTTTGTCTTTTTGGTGGCAGCGGGACACTACTTGTGCTTGCCACCTCACCAGCTTGAACTGCACTTATGGGACTCGCCACGTCACCAAGTGTTACTGCAGTGCTGGTTTGACTACGACCGGGGTGTACTAGGCCGCTGGCGCTTGCCAGTTCAATAAAAAGCTACCAAAAAAACTGTTAGCGATCGCAGGGATCAGGCCTGACTCTGCGAACGCTGCAGTTTAGTTTAGTGTTTTGTAAGTGACAGTGATCGATCGATACTGCACTTGGGTGGGCTGGGCTGGGCCGGGCGGAGGGGCAAAATGCAGGTGCTAGCAGGTATCTGGGCTGATCCCGCTAACACTGCGTTTTTGGGAACCCTAAACTGCTGGGGACGCTAGTATAGATCTGATCGGATCAGATATTGATCCGTTCAGATACTATACCACTAAGGGAGGCGTATGGTGCGTGCGTGGGTGTTAGCGGTACTGGCGCTAATCTGACGCTGCTTGGGGCTGGTGCTTGCCAGTTCACCAAAATACTACCAAAAAAACTGTTAGCGATCGCAGGGATCAGGCCTGACTCTGCGAACGCTGCAGTTATGCATTTAGTGTTTTGTAAGTGCGCTAATCTGACGCTGCCTGGGGCGACGCATATCACCGCCGGGCGATCAGGGGGCTAAACCTTTATTCGGTAATAAACGGCGGGTGCCCTCACACTAAAAAAAATAAACAAACTAACCAGCGTCACCCGTAACACTTATACGGTGATCAGTGGTGAAAGGGTTAACTAGGGGGCCATCAAGGGGTTAAAACATTTATTAGATAGTATATGGGGGTCCCTGTCGCTATAAAACGCTGACGGCGAACCTAAATATTTACGTCCCTAACTAGCGTCACCAGCGACACTAATACAGCGATCAGAAAAATGATCGCTTAGCGACACTGGTGACAGGGGGTGATCAAGGGGTTAAAACTTTATTAGGGGGGGTTAGGGGGGTATCCTAGACTTAAAGGGGGGTGATACTAACTGTCCCAACACTGTAACTGTCACAAACTGACACCAATGCAGTAATCAGAAAAAAAAAAAAAAAAAAAAAAAACTGCTGGTGTCAGTTTGTGACAGGGAGGGGGGGGGTGATTGGGGGGTGATCGGGGGGCGATCAGGGGGGGGATCGGGGTGTTTTGTGTGCCTGGCATGTTCTACTGTGTGTGTAGTGTTAGTGCACTCACAGTGATGTCTTCTCTCCTCGGCGCTGTAACGGAATACCGAGCCGAGGAGAGATGACATCATTTCCTTTGCTGCTGTTTAGCATACAGCAGCAAAGGAAGTTATCTGATTGGCCGGCGGCGATCGCGAGGGGGGGGCCACGAACGGATGGCCTCCCCCTCATCTCCGATCGCCGTGGGACCAAAGACGACCGCCTCGGGCACCGGGGGGGGGGGTCCGATCGGACCCCCCACCCGCGGAAGGCAAATCACGTATATATACGTGATTTTGCCTGTTCGTGCCACCTTGCCGACGTAAATCGGCGTGAGGCGGTCGTCAAGTGGTTAAAGAAGAAATTGTGTTTTTCACATGCAACTCAGTTGTGCTTAAGAAAAGCTCTTCCCTTTGAAATAAAAGGGAGAGGTTCTTAATAATTTCTAGATAGTCACGCAGAAAATGGAGCATGTGAACAAATTTAAAATCTGTTAGTTTTTTCAGCAAACCATGTGCAACTGCAGAAGCACTGTCTTTTTCTGCAGCAACACTTTCAAGGTGGACTGTCACACATTTCCAATCTTTGACAAGTGCAGAGAGAGCACTGACTTTGCTTGACACCCATCTTATGCAAGTACTGAAATTTCTGGATTTTTTTCATGAAAATGTTCAGCTACCTGCTTTAGCTGTCGCATTCTCTTGGGTGAATGCTGGTAAAATTGGTACAGCTTCTTTAAAACAGAGTCAAGGTCATCAATGCATTTTCCCTCTTTCACAGAGCTTAATACACTTAAATTTAATCTGTGTGCAACACAGTGAATGCCAATTACATGGCTGAGATTTTGACGTACTTTCTGTACCAGTCCATTTTCAGCTCCAATCATGCTTGCAGCACCATCTGTACCAATTCCAATCAGCTGGTTTGAAAAAAGCCAGTCTAAAAGACCATGTGTCTTCAGCTCTTTAGTGATGGTTTCTAAGTACCTGCAGTATCTGCAGTTGCCATTTCAAGAGGTAGGACTGATAGAAATACTTCTTTGATCCTATTCTTGATGTATCTGACATACAATATTAATTCTTCTACTCCTCCTTTGTCAGTTAATCCATCTAGCATCAAACTAACATATTTGGCCTCCTTTAGCACGCAGATGAGTTCTTTCCGGCTTACAGTTGCAATATGTGAGATGAATTCCTTGCATCTCTTGTCATTTGCATACTCCTCTCTCACAGCAACCCCTAGTTTCCCTGTCAGCTCTAACAAACCTTTAAAGTCTGTATATGGCTTGTTGTTTTTTGCAATATAATAGGCCACATTAAATAGAACTTTCATGTGGTTGAACATCCCTTGGTCCACAACCCTTGGCCGGTGGTTGTGGGGGTCTGCGGGGGGGGGCTTATCGGAATCTGGAAGCCCCCTTTAACAAGGGGACCCCCAGATCCCGGCCCTCCCCCCTGTGTGAAATGGTAAGGGGGTACTTTTTTGTACCCCTACCATTTCACAAAAAAACTGTCAAAAATGACGAGACAGTTTTTGACAATTCCTGTATTTAAATGCTGCTTTCTTTCTCTCTTTCTCTCTTTCTCTCTTTCTCTCTTTCTCTCTTTCTCTCTTTCTCTCTTTCTCTCTTTCTCTCTCTTTCTCTCTTTCTCTCTTTCTTTTTCTTTCTCCCCCCCCCCTCTCTCGCCCCCCCCTCTTTTCCTGCGGCCTGCTAGGTTGCGTGCTCGGATAAGGGTCTGGTATGGATTTTTTTTTTTTTTTTTTTTTTTTTTGCCGCGGGGTTCCCCTTAATACCCATACCAGACCTGAATGGTATGGAATTTAGGGGGACCCCCCACTTTTTTTTTTTTTTTTTTTTTTTTTTTTTTAATTTTGGTTCGGGGTTCCCCTGTGGGAAATTCCCATGACGTTTTTATCAATTAACTTTTATGTGTATTGTCGGACCGGCAATTCATTAATAGCCGCGAGTAGTTTAAATTACTTTTTTTCCTTTGAAATGTCATTTTGCTGTCAGACTGTTCTAAACATGGGAAACATGCGCCCCTTTACAGGCATGCTATAGACACCCCCCCAGGTACAAAATTTAAAGGGATATTACACTTTTATTGTTTCACTTTAAGCATTATTAAAATCACTGCTCCCGAAAAAAACAGCCGTTTTTAAAACTTTTTTTTGCATTGACCCCATTGCTGTCCCCTGGGGCAGGACCCAGGTCCCCAAACACTTTTTATGACAATACCATGAATATAAGCCTTTAAAACTAGCACTTTTGATTTCTCCCATAGACTTTTAAAGGGTGTTCCGCGGCATTTAAATTTGCCGCGAACACCCCAAATTCGCTGTTCGTTGAACTGGCGAACAACCGATGTTCGAGTCGAACATGAGTTCGACTCGAACTCGAAGCTCATCTCTAGTCTCCAGTTTAAATGGTCCTGAAACCCTTTCACAATCTTGGATGTGTGGTCAGCAATGTCAGGGAAGGAGGCACAAATCTCACATATGGCTATACCTGTATTATGGTCAAATTTAAGCCATGTGAGTTCCTTGCACCAATCTTGTTTAACCGCTTCATATCCGCGCTATTGCCAAATGACGGCAACAGCGCGGATCTACATTGCCGGGACTACGTCTATTGACGTCGTCGTGTGCAGGCCTGCGCTCCCAGTGATCAGCGAGTCTGAGACTCGCCTGATCACAGATCAGAGTAAGGGGTCGGTCCCGACCCCTTACCACATGATCAGCTGTCAGCCAATGACAGCTGATGATGTGATGTAAACAGAGCCCGTAATCGGCTATTTTTTCTCCTCGCGCTGACAGCGTGAAGAGGGAAAAAAAACAGCCGATCACCGGTGGGCGTGAGAGGGACATCAGTCCTGATCACGGCGATCATCTGCCCCCTGCCAGTGACGCCTAAGAAAAGGGAGCAGTGCCCACCAGCGTCACACATCAGTGCCCACAGTGCCATCCATCAGTGCCCACATGAGTGCCACCTATCAGTGCCCCCCATCAGTGGTACCCATCAGTACCGCCTTATCTGTGCCCATCAGTACCGCCTTATCTGTGCCCATCATTGCTGACAACTATGAAACTATGAAAATTTTTTATTTATTTTTTTCAAAATTTTCCATCTTTTTTTGTTTAGCAAAAAATAAAAATCCCAGCTGTGATCAAATAACCACCAAAAGAAAGCTCTATTTGTGGGGAAAAAAAATGATAAAAATTTCATTTGGGTACAGTGTTGTATGACTGCGCAATTGTCATTCAAAGTGCGACAGCGCTGAAAGCTGAAAATTGGTTTGGGCAGGAGGGGGGTTTAAGTGTCCAGTAAGCAAGTGGTTAAACTTCCTTCTTCCTTCATTTTGAGGGTGACTTGTTGAAGGGGATTTCTCTGCTGGTTGTTCTTCTCTTGTGCCATTTGATTCTGCAGTGACATGTTGCACTGCACTTTCTGAACAAGAAGTCTTCGCAAAGAAATTTGTCATCCGCAGTTGCTTGGCATCTTCTGGTGTCACAGCTTTTGCTGCATGTTTCATTTTTACTGAATTCCCAAAGATTTTTTTGTACACGTTATTACTTAATGGCATAGTCTCCAAAATTGTAATTTTTGACATATATTTTTTTTCTTTAAAAGCAAAGCACCCCTTCTCTTATGTAGCCCTGATGTGTATCTTTACAGATGCACAACACAGGTTTACACACAGTTATGCCTCTCAGCTTTTGCCCATTAACCTTCTTATGATCCGTAAGAATTTTTAGCCACTTGTCCTCCAGAAGGTTTTACCCCCTTTATGACTAGGCCATTTTTTTGCTATTCGACACTGCGCTACTTTGACAATTGTGCCATGCAACACTGTACAGAAATTAAATTTTATATAATTTCCCACAGATAGAGCTTTTTATATTTTGCACAATAAAGACCCCAAATGTTGAAAGCTAAAAAACAATATTTTTACTTTTTGCAATAAAACATATCCAATAAATGTTGGCCAAAACGCATTCTGCTACATGTCTTTGGTTAAAAAAAAAAATCACAATAAGTGTATATTCTTATTAGGTTTGTGTGAAAGTTAGTCTACAGATTATGGTGTATATATACTTGAGTTTTTCTTTATTTTATTTTTTAATACTAGTAATGGCGGCGATCAGCAACTTAGAGCGGGACTGTGATAGTGTGCCATACAGTCTGACACTGGGTCGGAACTAACTGCTACTGACATCTCAAGTGACACTAATATAGTGATCAGTGATGATAATATACACTGTCACTGTAATAATGGCACTGGGTAGGAAGGGGTTAACACCAAGGGCAATCAAAGGGTTAACTATGTTCCTAGTAGTGTGTGTTTGACTATGTGGTGCCTTAACTAAGGAACGTGACTGCTCTTTTTTGCAGGGACACAAGACTGCCATATCCCTGCTAAGACCTCTTTCACACTGCCAGCGTTTTTCAGACGCTACAGCGCTAAAAATAGCGCCTGTATAGCGTCTGAAAAAAGCGTCTCTATTCACTCCAGTGTGAAAGCCCGAGGGCTTTCACACCGGATCGGTGTGCTGGCAGGGCATCAGAAAATGTCCTGCCAGCAGCTTCTTTGGATCAGTGAAGGAGCGGTGAACTCACCGCTGCACCCCATTGCAATCAATGGGGCAGCGCTGCGATACCGCTGGCAAAACGCCGCTCCGGCAACATTTTGCGGGTGTATTTAACCCCTTTTCGGGCGATAGCGGGGGGTTAAAACCACATTCCAAAATTCTAGTCGCAAGTGCGACCTGGAGCACGGGGTTTGTCGACCCTGCTCTAGGGGGTTACACCGAAAATTAAACAAGTCACACATATAGATATCCAAACAAATGAATTCATTGTCCATAAACGACAAGACTTTCCACAATGTGCAAAGTTGATCCTGCTTCACTCTCTGTATCTTCAATGAAAATTTCTGTGTGATATCACCACTCTGACTTAACCACCAGCAGCCGCTTACCTCACAAAAATGACCCAATTCACATTCGGTCAGTAATGAGTCTGTCTCTTTGAGGGGAAGTAAGAGGTCCGCTATATCATGCTGTAGATCAGGGGTCTCAAACTGGAGGCCCTCCAGCTGTTGCGAAACTACAAGTCCCATCATGCCTCTGCCTGTGGGAGTCATGCTTGTAACTGCCAGCCTTGCAATGCCTCATGGGATTTGTAGTTTTGCAACATCTGGAGGGCCGCCAGTTTGAGACCCCTGCTGTAGATGTTATCTCATAAAGCCATCAGATACCAGAGACAAATGCCAAAATATAGTTAGGGAAGTAGGTGTTTTCTATAAAATGACTACTTTATTAAAACAATGCAGATAAGAAATACACTCATATTTGATAAAAGAAGCCGTGCTTGTGGCATAACGCATAGGGGGCAGGGGCTGGTGACGTAACTGGGAGGAGTCCACATGACGGATAGTGTCCAGAGGAACAGCCTGTGGTATGAATAGTTTGCTGATCATTAGTGGATGACGGTAGTAGCAGCCCTGCTTGCATTTTGCGAGTGCCTTTTTAGGGCTGGCGAAGAAGGGCTGCCTGGAGCGAGGTGGGGGGCCGTGAGAGCACCGCTGGCAGCCTGGGTGGAATGGGAGGCTTTCTCCCAGCGATCACGGAAGGGAGAGAGAGATAGAGAGCGGCCTGGATGTTGAGAGCGCATCGCAGGGAACACAGCGATAACTGTTTTCATATCATATTGCCATGTTCCCCACTGCTCGCTGTCAGATACAGCCCCGCCCCCTGGTCCCGGAACTTTGATAGACAGATCACATGTCCAATCCCGGGACGGGTGATCTGTCAATCGAAGTTATCTGGCCATGGGGCGGGGCTGTAAATGACGTTAATCGGCAGGAACACGGCAATTGAAATGAAAGCTGTTATCGCTGTGTTCCCTGCGATGCGCTCTGAACATCCGGCCGCTCTCTTGTTCCTCTCCTCCCCTGCACGGGCAGCTTTCATTGGTGGGCACGGGCAGCTTGCATTGGTGGGCACGGATAAAGTTCTTGTTAATATTTATTTTTATAACTTAATTCTGCATAAAACATTTAAGTGTCATTTAATGAGATAATTCATGAGGGCATATTTAGGGGCGGGGTTGGGTGGGGCAACTGGTGGCGAGTAGCTGTTCAGGCCTGGCCTTGAGGCTCAGGACTTGAAATTTTGAGCCCTGGTAGTAGTATGCATGATACTTTGATGCACACCGAAGCTGCAATTTTCTTAGTGTTGTCTCCTGGGACAGCATTTGTAATAACGAACCTGATACAGGCATAGTGCACGATTGAATGTGAGTGTCTTTATCTGCATTGTTTTAATAAAGCAATCATTTTACAGAAAACATTACGATTCTCTAATTCTATTTTGCGCATGGTCTCCAGAATCTAATGGCTTTATGAGATGGCATCTACTGCATGATATAGCAGACCTCTTACCTTGTCTTAAAGGGACAGGCGCTTTTCTGATTGATTTGTGAAGTAGGTCAATTCCACAAGGTGAGCTGCTAGTGGTGGTGGATGAGTAAGAGCGGTGATATCACACAGAAGGTTTCATTGAAGATACTTGTGAAGCAGGATCACATTTGCACATGGTGGAGAGTCACATTTTTATATGAACAATTCATTTGTTTGGATATATGTGCCATTTGTTAAAATTTTTTTATGCAGTGCAAGATTAAAGCGCTAGTTATGTCCACTTTGTGATTTTTGCCTATACAGGTAAGCCTATAATAAGGCTTACCTGTAGGTAAAATGAATATCTCCTAAATGTGCACAGTTTAGGAGATATTCACCCTTGATGCAGCCAGTGACTTCACCACCGTATGCACTTTGAAGGTTCGGCATATTATGCCAGACTTTCAGAGCACCGTGCTGTAACCAGGGGCTCCCACACACGTGCGTGAGTGACGTTGTACCTCCGACCACTCACACAGCCGGAGTCCGCAAACCCGGAAGGATGATGGGGCAAAGATGGATGCCCTCACAGCGGTGACAGCGCGCTGCTTGAGGGCTTTGTTTTAGGGTAGGTATTTCATAATGTGCTAGTATGCAATGCATACTAGCTCATTATGCTATTATTTTGCAGGGGAAAGTTTTTTTTTTATTTATTTTTTCCCTCTTCAGCGGTTTACTACCGCTTTAATTATTTATTTAAATTTTTCAGGTGTGGACAGGACACTAATGCAGCAGCAGCATAAAGATACACACGGGCATTCACAGTTTTTAATTTTATTTCTAGTTGTGCAAATCGCAAAATATAGATATACATGGTTATTCACAGCGTATTGTTTGTTGCATCTGTTATTTTTTTTATTTTATGATTACTGGTTGCACAGGGGTATTTATCACTTTATATTACACTCTAGGGCAGGTGTAGGCAACCTGGGGCCCTCCAGCTGTTGCAGAACTACAAGTTCCATCATCCCTCTGGGAGTAATTGTAACTGCCAGCCTTGCAATGCCTCATGGGAAATGTAGTTCCACAACAGCTGAAGGGCCCCAGGTTGCCTACCCCTGCTCTAAGGGCTGTGCGTTACCTTTTGTCAATTGGAATGTTTCCTGAAGTCTTTTGACATTGTTTAACAAGTTTTTTTTTCCCCTACAGCTCTAGAAACAGACAGTGCATCAAAGGAGTTAAAATCTGCAGCATTAACCTCCGATGATGAAGTAAAGAGGGATTCATCAAAAAAGAAATCTAAGAAGCACAAAAAACATAAAAGCAAAAAGAAAAAGAAGAAAAAGAAAAAAGAGAAACATGAGAAAAGATCAAAATCTGTTTCGAGTGTTGAGGACCAAGAGAATGTCAGTTCAGAAACAAAATCTGTGTGGAAACCAGCATTTTCATCTCCTCCAAAAGAGCAGGGAATATTGGATACCTTATCATCCAAGGCAGAAACTACAAATACAGTTGTCCTATCTTCAGTGAACACACAAAGTATTAGTTCTGCAATAGAAGATAAACCAACAGGATTACTGTTAGATGTAGATTCTGGTTTCTTTGGCCCAAAATGCCCAAATGAACTGGGCAAAAATGTTTCTTCTAATTCTGTGACATGTGATGTTGAAATTAAAGAACAATGTGAAGCATCAGTTGTCATTCAGCAAAGCAGTGAATCCACTTCACATGTTGAAAAGGTTTCTGAAATTGCTAAAACGCAGCAGAGTGGACCATCTCTGCCCATATATTCACAAACAAAAAGTCCAGGAGTGAACAGTCCAATAGATGTTAACAGTGAAAAAGATTCCCTTCACTCAAGTAACAGATGTAGATCGTTATCAAGATCCCAATCACAATCAAATTGTGAAAAGCTGCAAATATCCAAGGAAAAATCACGGTCAAATTCAAGGCATAGATCAAGATCTAGCTCTTTAGTAAAGGTTCAAAAGTGTCTTGAAACCAGCAACAAATCGCCTAAATCTTTGCAGAGATCATATTCTATCTCCCGTGATCAAAGAAAACAATCCAGATCCAGTTCTGTGGGTCAAAGGCGAAGATCAACCTCTAGGTCTTCAGCAAGGAGGCAACGGTCAAGATCTAGGGATTCTACTCGATATTCTAAATCCCCAATAAGAAATTGGTGGTCAAAATCTATAAGAAATCGAAGGAGATCAGTGTCTGTGGTCAAGAAACCCTGGTCAACAGCAAAGTCACCTGCAAGGCGAAACAAGTCAAGATCTAGATCAGCTGAAAAAAGACGTTGCTCTAGAACAAGGTCTAGGTCACCAAGTAGGCAAAGAAAATCCAGATCGATTAGTAGAAAATATAGACAGAGGTCTAAATCAGCAAATAATAAAAGAACAAGATCGAAATCGGCGAAGAGGAGGCAATCAAAATCTGGCTCTGTGTCCAGGATTCGAAGATCAAGGTCTGTCTCCCGGAGAAGGCAATCAAGATCTGGTTCAATATCCCGAAGACAAAGATCTTGGTCTCGTTTAGCTGCCAGGAGGCAAAGGTCAAGGTCTACTTCTGCAGTTAAGAGACACAAATCCAGGTCAGCCTCACTTGCTAGGAGGCGCAGATCCAGATCAGCTTCACCTGGCAAAAGGAGATCTAGGTCAGCCTCGCCTGTTAGAAGACGAAGGTCTAGGTCTGCCTCAACTGTCAGAAAACGTAGATCGAGGACGATCTCACCCGCCAGGAGACGTAGATCGAGGACGGTCTCACCCGCCAGGAGACGTAGATCGAGGACGATCTCACCCGCCAGGAGACGTAGGTCGAGGTCGTTCTCGCCTGCCAGGAGACGTAGGTCGAGGTCGTTCTCGCCTGCCAGGAGACGTAGATCGAGGTCATTCTCGCCTGCCAGGAGACGTAGATCGAGGTCATTCTCGCCTGCCAGGAGACGTAGATCGAGGTCGGTCTCCCCTGCCAGGAGGCGAAGGTCCAGGTCGGTCTCCCCTGCCAGGAGGCGAAGGTCCAGGTCGGTCTCGCCTGCCAGGAGGCGAAGGTCCAGGTCGGTCTCGCCTGCCAGGAGGCGAAGGTCCACATCGGTCTCGCCTGCCAGGAGGCGAAGGTCCAGGTCGATCTTGCCTGCCAGAAGACGAAGGTCTGGGTCAGTCTCACCTGCCAGAAAGCAGAGGTCCAGGTCGGCATCACCTATGAGAACACGAAAGTCCAGGTCAGCCTCGCATAACAGGAGGCAGAGTTCTAGTTCTGTGTCCAGGAGAAGGAAATCTTTGGAAAGACTTCAAAGGTTGAGTTCCAGTTCTGTTCTAAAAAGACAAAGGTCACGTTCTAGTTCAAATGCTAGAAGACAAAGTACAAGAGCCACCTCTGCTGCTAGGAAAGGATCTAGGTCTACTTCACCTTCAACAACTAGAAGACCATCACAATCCAATACAGGAAATCACTCCCGATCACCTTCAGGATCTGTCATATTGAAACGCAAGTCAAGATCAGTTGAACGAAAACACAAATCGCGTTCCAGATCGACTAGTAAAATAAGAATTTCGGGGCACACACCTTTAAATGAAAGCCAGCTTTCTATTTCCTCAACTGTTAAACAAATTAAACCTGCTTCCTCATCAGAAACCATTAGTGAAGAAAATCAACTTCCCCAGATGACTTCAGAATCACTTTTTAAAGCTGGAACTATATATCTGGACAAAACTGATACACCAGTAGAACGAATAGAATCATCAAGTGAAAATGCTCCAGAGACTGACTCATGCAGTGTTCAATCAAATGAAAAATTATTTGATTCTTCCTTCAAAGCATCTGTCTCAAACTTGCCATGCAGTCCGTTTGAGCCGAATTCTCAGGAAAATCATCATAATGATAAATCTGATAAAGAGATGCTCACATCTACAAATATTTCAGTAGAACACTACAAGCCCTTTGACCAGACTTCTTTGGACTGCACAGAGACTGATGAGAAACAAAGTTCACCAGGAGATGCTGGAGTTTTTAATGACCATCTGTTTCAGTCTTCACAGAGGGTTAGTGTAAGGCTTGCTGAGGAACCTTGTGATAAAATTCAAAAACCTGACATAGTGTCTGTTGTGGAAATTGAACTGGACAACACTGGTTCTGAAATAGAGAAAACATGTACAACCAAGCATAAAGATTCTCCTGATGTGTATAAATCAACTATTTGTGACCAGTACAGTATGGAGAATGAACTGCCGTTTAGTAATCAAGCTTTACCTTCAGATTATAGCAGCCTTGATGCAGCCAATAATCAATATTCCTGTTTGGTCTCAAATCCCTCACCAACAGAAGCTGTCCAGTGTTCTGATTGGAAGCACTTGGAATGCAGCAACCATCAAATGAGTAATGATGATTTCAAGAGACATGATAGTGTAACTTCGTCTTCAACATCTACTGTATCTTGTATGGAACCCTCCACAGAATCGTCTAGGACACTGACTGTGCAAGACACTTCTGCTTCACAAAGTGAGCATGACATTGAGTTGAATCTTATCCATGACCCTTTGCACCATGCTTCTCTCACTAGCTATATCACGTCTGATGCAGGAGTAAAACCAAATCCATTTCTTGCCAACATTACAAGTTTGGAATCTTCTTTAAATAATCAATCTGAACATCATATAAGAACTTTAAAAGGGGAAGTTTCTGAAAGTTATTCCCAAGTGGATACTAATTCTTATTGTCATTTAAAGCCGGAAAATGCTTCAACTCCTGATTTTGACTTGTCAAGTAGAGATAAGGTAGTGCTGCAGAACTCCGCTGCAGCATCTCATACTACTCTGTTTGCTGAACACAGTGATTCCATTATGTCAGAGCAGACATACAGTGAGCAAACAAACAAGGACATTGCATATGGTAACACTGCAGAAAGCTTTTCAACAGAAAATGATTTTGCATCACAAGGACTAAGCAATGAAAACTTGACTAGTATATATGATAAAGCTGACTTGTTGGTTTCTACAGACAGAGAGCATCCAAGTGAGATTGGAGGTCATTACATAAATAATCCAGAGGTAGACTTAACAGAAGCAGAAACACACATATCCCAGTCAGACTTGGGAGATGAGCCTCAGCTTTCCCCAAAGAAAACTCTATCACCTGACACGTTTCCCTATTCTGAAGATCAAACTAACAGAATTTTTCACAAATCTGGTCTTCATGGCGCTACATCTTTTACTGATGGTGCATCATCTTCCAGACAAGTACTCGAGCCTGTTGAACAGGGTGGACTTGACCAGTCACTTTACAGTTTCTCTGAAAACATTGAATGCATGTCCACTACTTCAAATCTGTATGCTGTGTCTTCCACTGCAGATCTCGGAAAAGGGTTTTATGATAAATCCCAAAATTGCAATGAGATTCCTGAGCGCATCAAAATAGAGAAATCGTGTCCTATCAATAGCGAAACACATGTTGATGATGGCAATAAGGGAGAGACTGTGTCAGCTAGTGAGGAAGCAAAACCAAATACTATTTCTGTAGGTCTTAAAGATTTAGAATGTGCTGTTTCTGATAAAGAACAAAACTTGAGATGTGGGGCAGAACAGGAATCTGTGTCTTCTGTGCCAGATATAAAAATGTGTCCTGAGACACCCAAGATGTTTATTCCCATGGAAATGCCTTCTCAGAAGAAGCAGCTTTATATCCAGTTAACTGATACATTATCTAAGACAACTGTGGAACCAACAGACGGAGATGGTAATTTACCAAATGTACAGTATTCTTTTTTGTTGGACAACAATAGTCAGAATTTGGATAATATTCCCAACTCTACAAGCACAAATGAAGACTGTAAAGATCATGGTCCTGATGTGTTCCTTTCCAGAGATTCTAAAGAAGGTAAAACAGTTGCTAAAAAGCCCTTTGAATTAGACATGGAGGCTGATGACCACAGTCAAAAAAAGTCAGCTAGCTCTTACTCTGCTTTGAATGTTGCTAGTTTGCCTGTCAAACAAAATTCTGGCCCTGAAATGAATGTGAAACAAGTTACTGAAGAAGAGAGCAACAGCAAACCTGTTTCTAAGCTTGACCAGAAAGATAATCTGGAAGTAGATGTTGAAACTAAGATAAAAAAGCATGGACAAGTTGAATATGCATCTTACACAGACTCTGAGTATGTTTGTTCCAACACCACTGAAGCCCAGAAGATATCTACATCTGTTCATGAAATGCAGAAGCCTGCAGCAGCAATGCCATTACAGTTTAAGTTTAGCAAAACTTTCAAGACACTTGCTAGTTCACAGATATGCAACACATCTGATGAGTCTTCTGATAAAGAAACTTCTAAAGTTAGCTCATTGTCACTTTCTACAAAGGGAAGTGCTTCTTTATATGTTGATTCTTCAAGGACCAATGCTAAATCACCTCAGCATGTTTTACATCGGAAACAACTGGACATACCTTTATTACCAGAAGCTTTACAACCAGAGAGTTTGTCTAATGTGGGATCAGATGGCAAAGCTGTCTTGCAGCAAGATATCCAAACAGATGACTCGCAATCCACTGCTGCTATCAAACCTGCTTTCCCTCACATTTCTAATGCTTTATCTAAATTGGGAGTTAAGCAGAGGCAGTACCGCTCAAGATCTGTGGCCCAGGACAGCCGATCTCCATCTGTGGACCGGCAACGTGGTTCTCGATCAAGATCCTTATCTGCAACCAGAAAAAGACGTTCGCGTTCAAAGTCTGTTTCTCGGAAAAAGCGCTCTCAATCATCATCAAGAAAGAAAAGTTCTCATTCAAAATCAGCTAAAAATAAACGCTCTCGCTCAAAATCACGTGGAAGAAAGAGGCGTTCACAGTCCAAATCAAAGAGTAAAAAAAAGCATTCACCATCCAAATCTGGAAAGAGAAAGCGGTCACATTCAAAATCCTCAGAAAGAGTCAGATCTGTGGGGAAGCCAGACAGTTCACGTTCCAAATCAAAAACTCGAAGAAAGGGAGTGCACACAAAATCTCCAAATGGTAGCCGAAGATCACGATCTAAATCCACAGTTGGGAAAAGCTCCCGCACCAAAAATTCCGATGTCAAGAAAACATCACGGTCTAAGTCTGGGTCATCAAGGAGCCGCTCACGGTCAATATCTGTATCAAGGAGACATCTTTCACATTCCAAAGCTTCTTTGCACAGGAAACATTCTCGATCAAGTTCAAAATCTACATCTCCTAATAAACGGTCCCTTTCAAGAAACAAGGGACGGTCTCTTTCTCGATCTCCAGCCCGAAGGCACCGTAGTCGGTCAAGGTCACATACACGCAGACATCGCTCAAGGTCTCGAGGAAGATGGCGACGTTCCCTGTCATCCTCAAGAAAGCATTCTAGATCATCTTCTAGAACTTCTGGTACTTTGTCAACAAAGAAACGACGTTCAGTGTCCAAGTCGCCAATGCGTGGCCGTCGGTCAAGATCCCAAGCCAAACTAAAAGACAAATCTCCTGTAACTAAGCGCAAGTCCATATCTCCCATACCACAAAAGAAATCTACCCAATCAAAAGCAGCAGCTTTTAAACACAGCATTGGGCTAAAGTCTCTTATTCAGAAACAGTTATCCCAAGCCAAGTCTCAAGGATCTGGTGGAAAGTTGTCCAAGGAACAGATACCATTATCAACAATTGCGGCAAGAGCACAATTACCTGCAGCCAATTTTTCTACTAGAACACAGGTTTCTGCATCCAGTTTGAATGTGAGTCAGATTTCTGTGCCCAACTTGGCAGAAGTGCCTCTACCTAGTGAGAATGGAAATGGGCAAATTCCTGTGCCCAGTGCGCCCCTTGAACAGCAAATGTCTGTAACCAGTTTAGCACCTGAGGCACCACTGCCTGTGCCTGACCTAACTACTGCAACTCCATGGCATGTACCTGATATGGCTAGTGGAGCGCAGTGGCCTGTACCTGATATTGCTGCAGGAACTCAGTGGTCTATGTCAGATCTGACAGCTGGTGCACAATGGCCAATGGCTGACCTAGCAGCTGGTTCACATTGGCCAATGCATGATTTAAGTGTGGGAACACAATGGTCTGTTCCTGACCTTGCTGCAGGAACACCATGGGCTGTGCCAGATGTTGCCACTGGTGCACAATGGACTGTACCTGATTTAACTGCAAGTACGCAGTGGACTGTACCTGATCTTACTGCTGGATCGCAATGGGCTATGACAAATTTTGCACCAGGAGCACAATGGTCTGTTCCAGACTTAGCAGCTGCTGCACAATGGACTGTACCTGACCTCACTTCAGGAACACACATACAAAGTGCTGACTTGGCTCCTGAAGCCCAGGTTCCTGGATCTGACATTGCAAGTGAAGCCCAGGTTCCAGGCTCTGACCTAGCCACTGAAGCCCAGGTTCCCGGATCTGACTTGACAGCTGAAGCCCAGGTACCAAGGTCAGACTTGGTCAGTGAAGCTCAAGTACCCGTACCAGATCATATTCCTGATACGTCAGATGATGATCTGGTTTCTGAAGGACATAATTTGATGCCTGATGTTACTGCTGAAGCATTGGTGCCTGTGGCTAGTGGGACACTTGTACCTGATGTGGCTGCTGGAATTCCATTACCTGATGTGACTGCTGCAACACCGACTCCAGTACCTGATGTGGCTGCTACCGCTAGCATGCCAGTTCCAGATGTGGCCACTACTGCTCATAGCTTAATGCCTGGCTACGCTTCTTATAGTGCTGTACATGAATCTGTGTTAGACTCTGCCAAACCATCTGTTTACTTAGATATATCCTTGACAGCTGGAGAACTTGTAGACAGTTCCTGTGCATCCGAATCACTTGTGTTAACTGAAAAACTGCAGTCTGAAGCTCTTAATAGGACAGAACATCAAACAGCCCTTGAGTCCTTGCCTAGTGCAGACCAATGTCCACCTAGTGAACTGCCTTCGTCACATGCGACTGTTCCTGAAATGTCAGAGAGCTTTTCACAGGAAGAAATATCAGTGAGCTCTGAATCTCAACTTGAAAGTGAACAATGTAGTATACCCAATACCCCACTGTTTGACCCATGTTTAAAATCTGACAACACTTTATTAATTGAATCTACTTTAGATCAAGGTAGCTCTGGCATGTCTACTGAATTTGAATCTTGTTCCAACTCAGACTGTCAGTTATTACCAGCATCTGATACCGATGGCACTTCAGTAATTAATTTGCATGCTGACGCCATCCCCAGCCTAATACCTGAGTCCTGTCCTAGTCCAGTGCAATCCTACAGAAGTCCTAATCATGCTACATTGGTTGACCCATATCATAGTCCAGATAATAATGTATTAATAGAACCATATTCCAGTCCAGAGCGTCCCATTTTGGTCACTCAGTATTTGGATTCTGACAGCCATGTACTGACTGAACCAGATGCTATATCTAATTGCTCTGTACTGGCTGCTTCCTTTGCCAGTTCTGATCATTCTCCAATAGTTAAAACTGGTTCTAGCCATGACCATGTCTGTGAGGCATTAACTGAGCACCATGTCAACCTAGATCACCTCCAGAAACCGGAACCCTGCACTAACTTGCCTTGTCCAGAGCCAGCTGATTGCTTTGTTAAACCTAATTATACTGAGCAAGCTAACACCAATGTTAGTCCCAGCTGCCAAATTTCAGGAAATAGAACTGCTGAGCCAGAAATCCCTAATTTGGTTGAACCCTATGGCAGCCCAGAACACCCTCAGCTGGTAGAACCTTATGCCAGTCCAGAGCGACCTCAGCTGGTAGAACCTTATGCCAGCCCAGAGTGCCCACAGCTGGTAGAACCTTATGCCAGCCCAGAGCACCCACTGCTTGTTGAACCATATGGTAGTCCAGACAGCCAAGAACTGGGTAAATCCATTGCCAGTCAGGAGCTTACTCAGGGAGCTGAGCCTTTTGCTAGCCCAGAAAGCCCACAGGTTGTTCAGTCATGCATGGGCTCACAGTCTCCTCAGCAGATTCAACCATTTGACAGCCCAGACCACCCACAGTTGGGCCAGCCAGTTGTTAATCCAGAACAGATCCAGCTGGTTCAACCAAATTCCAGCCCAAAAAGTCCTCAAGGGATTCAGTCATGTGCCAGCTTGGAGGGTCCTCAGCTTGTTCAGCCTTATGCCGACTCAGAGCACAAGCTGGAGCAACCATTTGCCGACCCAGAGCCCATTCTCTTAGAACCATTTACAAAACCAGAACATTTACACGTTGTTGAGACAATTACTACAATTACTGTTCCCGAGTCCCTACAGGTGGTTCAATCATCTGGCAGCCCAGATTGTTCCCAACTGGTTCAGCCATATGACAGTCCAGAGCATCCACAACTGGTTCAGCCATATGACAGTCCAGAGCATCCACAACTGGTTCAGCCATATGACAGTCCAGAGCATCCACAACTGGTTCAGCCATATGACAGTCCAGAGCATCCACAACTGGTTCAGCCATGTGACAGTCCAGAGCATCCACAACTGGTTCAGCCATGTGACAGTCCAGAGCATCCACAACTGGTTCAGCCATATGACAGTCCAGAACATCCACAACTGGTTCAGCCATATGACAGTCCAGAGCATCCACAACTGGTTCAGCCATATGACAGGCCAGAACACCCGCAGCTTGTTCAGCCATATGACAGGCCAGAACACCCGCAGCTTGTTCAGCCATATGACAGCCCAGAACACCCGCAGCTTGTTCAGCCATATGACAGCCCAGAACATCCACAGCTTGTTCAGCCATATGACAGCCCAGAACACCCGCAGCTTGTTCAGCCATATGACAGCCCAGAACACCCGCAGCTTGTTCAGCCATATGACAACCCAGAACACCCGCAGCTTGTTCAGCCATATGACAGCCCAGAACACCCGCAGCTTGTTCAGCCATATGACAGCCCAGAACACCCGCAGCTTGTTCAGCCATATGACAGCCCAGAACACCCGCAGCTTGTTCAGCCATATGACAGCCCAGAACACCCGCAGCTTGTTCAGCCATATGACAGCCCAAAAGATCCACAGGTAGTCCAGTCATATAGCAGCCCAAAGCACCAGCAGAAGGATGAGGTGTGTGACAGCCCACAACACCCACAGCTTGTTTTGCCATTTGACAGCATGGAATGCACACATCTGGTTCAACCTTATGCCATCACAGAGTGCTCAGAACTGGATCAGCCATACACTAGCCCAAAATATTCACATATAGATCAACCACATGCCGGATCAGAGCATCTTCGGTTAGATGAACCATATACTAGCCCAAAACACTTGCTGGCAGAACAATCACATGCCAGCCTAAAGAACAAACAGCTAGCTCAATCATACACCAGCCCTGAACACACCCAGCTGGTGCAACCATTTGACAGTCAAGATCACCCCCAGCTGATTCAGCCATATGAAAGCAGTGAGCACC
The DNA here is from genome assembly GCF_042186555.1 of Aquarana catesbeiana. NCBI lineage: Eukaryota > Metazoa > Chordata > Amphibia > Anura > Ranidae > Aquarana > Aquarana catesbeiana. Next base: position 754,422,966 of record NC_133325.1, read on the forward strand.
TGCAGCCTTGTTCAGCACCTGTTCAGGCATGTGCCAGTGCAGAGCATCCACAGCTAGTGGAATCTTATACCAGCCCAGAACACTCCCAGTTGATTGAGCCATACTCTAGTATAGTCCACACACAGCTGGTTGAAACATACTCTAGTCATAACCACAGCCAATGTGATGAAACAAATTCAAGTCCTGATTTGTCTCCGGACCATGGATTATCCTGCCATGACGATATAGATAAAAACTGTAAACTAATGCAGTCACCTCTGTCTGATTCAAGATTTGACAACTCTTTGCTTGAAACATTTGATGCCAATACAACTGGACCCTTGCTAGATGTACCCTGCTCAAGTCTGCTCCAAAAGCATAAAAACAGTTCCAAGCTCAGTAAGCCAATTTTAGAAGATTGCGGCGAGAGTTCATATAAAATCTCCTCGGAAGAACTCTCTAATGCTGCAGATAAATCTCTCCTTGGGGATTCTTCTGAAAGTTCTGTACATTTGGTGTCAAAGGAAGACTATATAGACTCTGATCAGTTTTTAACTGGTGACTGTCATAGCTCTGACGCAACCCAACTGGATAGATCAACTTCTAGTATTCATCATTTAGAGCTTGACCATTCTAGTGCTTTTCATGATTCACAACTTGAGCAGTCAGGCAAAAGGCAGCTACAGCTGGGGGTTCAGTATACAAGGGATGATCAACAGCCTGATAAAATGCTAGATCCGGAGGAAGATTGTGCAGACTCTGACCAGCCAAAGTTTTCAGAACACCACAATTCAGAGGAATATTCTTCACCAATATCTTGCCTGAATAAAGAATGTTTTAGCACCAACCAAGATCTTTCTCTTGATGATATGAATGTATCTGGCCAGCCTTTGGATGAGCAAAATAGTTCTAGTACTGTCTTGTCTATGAATGACATGTGTTCAGATGTTCAACAGATCAATCCCATTAGTACCAGCCCAGAAAAGCCCTTACTGGACGGAGCTACTTCTGATGTTTATTTGACCGATCCAACCATATCAATTATTGATGCACATTTTGAAGACAGGGCTGTTCCAAGTGAAGAGCAGAAAGAACAGTCAGATAAATCTAAAGGGGATAAAAACTTGGATACCACTGAGCAGCTCCTAACTGACAAAAGTACAGAACTCTTTAAATGTGATCCTCCAGCTAGATTAACAGATCAGACTGAAGCACTTTCAGACCAGGCTTATTCTAGCCCTGATAATTTACTGCAGAATGAACCATTAGAAATGTGCAGTTATGCACATGCAGAAAATAAATCCCATAGACCTAACCAGTCTCAAGAGCACCCTCTTGTGAGAGCAAGCAAGAAAACCTCCTGGGATGCTTCTGAGCAAAGAGGTTTGGATAAAGACTATGCCAAGAATGAACAGATTCTAAGCAATCCTGAAATCGGTGATCTCTCTGAGCTTGATCAAACAGTTGAAGGTAGCACATCGAGAAGCGAGCCATTATCCCCAGTGCAGATTTGCAGCAAGCCTTTTGCCACTATATTGTCTGAAGAACCTTCTACCAGTTTGTGCTTACAAATTCAAGATAAAGTAGACGGCTTTATGTCTGTTCATGTTACTACATTATCTGCTGAAATTGACACACATGTAGCAGAGGATTCTGGGGATAATGTTCAACCTGATCATGAATGTAAAATAACGCCGCCAGACCTTTTGCCATTTGACTCTGAGCAACCTACACCTATATATACACACAATTCTGAATCTTCATCTGAACCAGTTTTATTCATCTCTCAACCACCTCCTGAACTTTTGCCTTATGATTCTGAGCAGCCTGCAAACCCTTTCCAGAGTATTTCTGACTATTCTTCTGAACAAGATTCTTCGGTCTTTCACACACCTCCTGAGCTATTGCCTTATGATTCTGACCAGACTATTGTGCACGTTTCTAAGCCAGAATCTTGTGAGGTGAAACTCTCTTTAAGCAACTCAACCAATCCACCAGATAAGTCATTTGCTGCATCTGAGAATCCATTTGTTAGTCAGCTTTCCGTACCCAGTGTTGATAAAGAAACAATTAAAATACAGCTTTGTTCCGCTGAAGAAAAAGCTACCTCTATAATTTCAACAGAAGAATTGGATTGTGTTGAATATGAAACGTCTAGATCTTCCATATTATCTCATGCTTCAGATTTAAACAATCCAGAAATGGTAGTTGAACAGCCAACGACTACAATTTTTGATGTTGAATTTGGACAGGAGCTACCATCTTCCCTATCTTCATGTGATGAAACAAAATGTATGCTTGAACAGCCAGTTTTGCCTGAAATAACTACCCCACATGCTTTAAGCCAAGGAGCACATTCTGTTGAGCATTCGCTGTTAACAGAGGATTCTAGCAAATCAACACCTCCTGTTGCAAAAGCAGAGATAGAGCAGGTATCTTTAATTTTAAATACATGTGACGCACTAGTGGTGCAATCCTGTTCTGATAACAGTGATATGGTGAACTTCTGTGAACAAGAAAAATTATCAGTGACACAATCACCTATTGTTATAGAGGTCTCTAACAAGCGTTCCCGTTCCAAGTCCTTGTTAAAAACTGAACTTTCAAATTCTCTGTCCACATCCACAAAACGTGATTCACCTTCAAAACGTGCAAGCAGATCTGCACGCTCACATTCTCGATCAAAGGATCGAAGAAAATCGAGATCGAAGTCTACCACAAGGAAAAAACGGTCACGCTCAAAGTCGATGACACGTGTCAAGAAATCTCGTTCTAAGTCTGTTGTAAAAACTAGAAAATCAAGGTCAAAATCTGCTACTCGAAGAAAAAAATCAAGTTCAGTTTCTGATGCAAGATTTAGGAGATCCCGTTCCAGGTCTAAATCTAGGAAGAGACGTTCTCGATCAACATCTGTAGCCAACAAGAGATCATCTCGCTCTCCATCTGCAGCTCATAGGAGGAGGTCTCGATCGGCTCGTAGAAAGCGGTCCCACTCTACATCTGTAGACCCTAAAAGGTCACACTCGCATTCCGTAGCTCGTAGGAGGCGCTCTCGCTCACTTTCTTTAGCCCGTAGGAGATACTCTCGTTCCCGCTCTCCAGTTAGAAGGAGAAGGTCTCACTCTTCATCTGTTCACCGCAGAAAACGCTCACGATCAACTTCAGTGGCTCGTAGGAGACGCTCCCGCTCTTCCTCCATCACTCGCAGGAGACGTTCTCGATCGTCATCTGTATCTCGGCGAAGGCCTTCACCATCGCAATCTGTAGCACGCCGAAGGAGATCTCCATCTTTAGGTCGACGGATACGTTCCCGCTCACCTTCATTGGCACACAGAAGACGTTCCCCCTCTGCTTCTCACAGAAGGCGTTCTCGCTCACCCTCTGCTTCTCGCAGGAGACGCTCCCCATCTGCACCCCGTAGGAGGCGCTCCCGCTCCCCATCTCCCCCTAGGAGAAAGCGTTCTTCCTCTGCTGCTCGCAAAAGGCGCTCCCACTCTACCTCAGTAACGCGCAAAAGACATTCTCGATCATTATCTGCTTCCAGAAAGAGGAGATCCAGATCCTCTTCTCACAAAAGGCATTCCCAAACGCCATCTATTGCCTGCAAAAGAAGGTCCGAGTCTAAATCGCCAACCCCAAAATCACCGAAAATCAAACAGCGAGCTCAATCAAAGTCTGATCGATCTCGGAGTCGGTCTCAAAGTAATGTAATCCGTAAAAGGAAAACTCGCTCCCGATCTTCATCAAGAGACATCAGTAAATCAAATGAAAAGAGACGGAAAAGGTCTAGCTCTAAAGAACATTATAGCATCAAACAGAGAAGGAAAAGTCGAACCCCTCCAAGAAGGAAAAAATCAAGATCTCCTGCAAGGAGAATAAGTCCATGCAGATCTCCTGTTAGAAGGCGACGTTCAAGATCACCAGTAAGGAGAAAAAGCTTTAGCAGGTCTCCCGTTCGTAGAAAACGATCACGATCTAGAGACCAATCAATGGACTGTGTCAGATCACCAAAACGTCTCACAGATCTTGGTAAGGAAACTTTTTTTTACATTTTGATATACTTTGGCTACACCTAGAAAAGTGTGTTGTGAATTGTAAAGTTAAGCAAGCCATAGATTATAAAATGTTTTTCTTTCCTTCAACCATAGATTGAAGGAAAGAAAATTGCTTGATTTTCCCTATCAACGCTGACATTGTTTGGGGGGGAATCCCTCCCGCTGCGCTTTTGTATTCCGACAATGGGAGGTTTCCTCGCTGTCAGAATACAATTACTGCTGGTGACTTTAGCCGCTGGCAGTAATCACATGAAAGTAACCCAGCAAGCTGGTTGACTTCAGCACAACCAAGCCTGCCCATGCATGGATCGAAATTCAGCAGGAACCAGATGAATTTTGATACATTTATGGCCGCTTTAATCTTTTCTGTTATATTATTTGATATTTGACCAGTTATGCAATACATACTGCAAAGACCTGGAGAGGTCAGGGGTGCAGACATGTGTTTTCTGACCAATTCACATTTTGTCAAATTGGGAGAAATTTTTTTAGGTATCCTATGAAGTTTTTTCTATTCCCGTTGGCAGGCATAAGAGGCAAATGCAAACTGTTTACAGTATTGGTCCATACCTGCAGCTGGTCAGAAGTATATCAACTGTACTGTTTGTCCTCAATTAAAGTGTAAATATTAACCACTTGCCGGCGCGCTATAGCCGAATGACGGATACAGTGCGGCCAACTATTTCTGTGATCGCACTCTGATTACAGTGTCCTCTGGACACTACTAATCAGAGATTGAGGTAAAGTGCCAATTAGCGGCTCTTTACCACACGATCAGCTGTGTCCAAGCACAGCTGATCACGGATGTAAACAGAAGCCGGTTATCAGCACTTCTCTCCTCGCAGCGTGAGGAGCAGAGAGCCGATAACCTGCTTGTGTAAAAGCTTGACACTTGCACATGTGCCTTTTACACAAGTAAGTTATCGGCTCTCTTCTCCTCTCCTCACGCTGTCAGCAATGAGGAAAGAAGTGCTTATAACCGGCTTCTGTTTACATGCGTGATCAGCTGTGATTGGACACAGCTGATCATGTGGTAAAGAGCTGCTGATTGGTCCAGGAAAAGCTTGTCCAGGAAAAGTGGCAGTTAGATTGGGTTGGGACAAACCATTTAACACTTACAGGGGTGCTCACAATAGACAGCTTTATCCCATTAAAAAAAAAAACTTTTTACTGTGAGTGCTTAGAAAGGAGTTCAGCTTTAATATGTAGTTGAAGTCCATCTAAATGTGCTAGTCCATCTAAAGGCCCGTACACACAATTGGACTTTTTGACAACAAACATGCAAATTAGCTGTTTTGGAGCGACATCCAACCGTGTGTACGCTCCATCGGACAAACTTTCTGTTTCCATCGGACTTTTGTTGGCTGTGCGAATGGACAAACTTTCTGGCAACAAAAGTCCGATGGAGAAAAGTCCGATCGTGTGTACACAAAAGCATCGGACTTTTGTACAAACTACAGTACGCGGCCGTGAGAATGTTTCCAGCGCAAACCCATCGCGCTGATTCTCGGCGACAGCGTACTGTACATCTCGCACTGGCTGCAATAGGAAAAACACATTTTCCTATTGCGGCGAGCGCGAGAGGGAATTCCCCTCTGGGGGCATACCAGGCCCTTAGGTCTGGTAGGGATTTTAAGGGGAACCATCTACGCCGAAAAAACGGCATGGGCCCCCCCAAAATCCATACCTGACCCTTATCCGAGCATGCAGCCCGGCCGGTCAGGAAAGGGGGTGGGGACGAGCGAGCGCGCGCCCCCCCCCCCCCCCCCCCGAGCCATACCAGGCCGCATGCCCTCAACATGGGGGGTGGGTGCTTTGGGGGAGGGGGCACCCTGCGGCTCCCCCACCCCAAAGCACCTTGTCCCCATGTTGATGAGGACAAGGGCCTCTTCCCGACAACCCTGGCCGTTGGTTGTCGGGGTCTGCGGGCTTATCGGAATCCGGGACCCCCCAGATCCCGGCCCCCCACCCAATGTGAATGAGTATGGGGTACATGGTACCCCTACCCATTCACCTAGGGAAAAAAAGTTTCAATAAAAAAAACACACTACACAGGTTTTAAAAGTAATTTATTAGGCCGCTCCCGGGGTCTTCTGCCGACTTCGGGGGTCTCTCAGGCCTCTTCTCCCTCTCTCCGGTGTCGTCTCTGCGCTCTCCGGTGCCTTCTTCCTTCTGCCGGGCTCCTCCGCTATCTTCTGCTCTTTTACCGCTCTTTTGCTAGCGGAGGAGCCCGGTCTTTTCAGACATCTTCTTCCCTCTTCTGTTCCAGAGATGTTGACACGACGCTCTCTCCGGCTGTAATGCTGTCTGTGCGCTCTGCTATGACTTATATAGGCAGTGACCCCGCCCCCCCATGACATCACAGTCCCGGGGCATGCTGGGACTGTGAGGTCATAAGGGGGCGTGGTCATGGCATCCTATGACCACGCCCCCTTATGACCTCACAGTCCCAGCATGCCCTGGGACTGTGATGTCATGGGGGGCGAGGGTCTCCGCCTATATAAATCATAGCAGAGCGCACAGACAACATTACAGCCGGAGAGCGTCGGGTCAACATCTCTGGAAGAGAAGAGGGAAGAAGATGATCCAGATGTCCGGGCCACCGCTAGCAAAAGAGCGGCAGAAGAAAGCGGAGGAGCCCGCAGAAGATCCAGACACCGGGAGAAGACGCCGGAGAGACCCCCGGAGTCAGAAGAAGACCCCCGGAGCTGCCTAATAAATTACTTTAAAAACCTGTGTACTGTGCTTTTTTTATTGACACTTTTTTCCCTAGGTGAATGGGTAGGTGTACGATGTACCCCATACTCAGTCACATAGGGTGGGGGGCCGGGATCTGGTGGCCCCCTTATTAAAGGGGGCTCCCGGATTCCGATAAGCCCCCCTGCCCGCAGACCCCGACAACCAACGGCCAGGGTTGTCGGGAAGAGGCCCTTGTCCTCATCAACAAGCACCCACCTCCCATGTTGAGGGCATACGGCTCGGGGGGGGTGCTCGCTCGTCCCCACCCCCTTTTCTGACCAGCCGGGTTGCGTGCTCGGATAAGGGTCTGGTATGGATTTGGGGGGGACCCCTACGCCAGTTTTTCGGTGTAGGGGTTCCTCTTAAAATCCATACCAGATCTAAGGGCCTGGTATGCACCTGTGGGGGAACCCATGCTGTTTTTTTATTTAAAATTTGTCGTGGAGTTCCCCCTCAAGATTCATACCAAACACAGTGCCTGGCATTGGCGGGGATCCAACTCGGATCCCCGCACCAGTGTAAACCCAGCTCGCAAGGTGTCAACCTCGCCACTTAAAAGTGGCGAGATTGACACAATATCATAAAATACAGAAGTTGACCAAAGGGTGGTGGTAAAGAGCTGAAAAACCACGTGATTTGGTGAAAGTTGGCTGAAAAAGTCCTGCCGTCTGTATGCAAGACAAACTTCTGGCCAACACACTTTGTACAAAAAGTCCTATCGTGTGTATGGGGCTTAACACTGCCTTCTCCTCAGACTGACAATGCTGTCCAGTTGTGTCTGTTACTTCATCTAGAGTGGAACCAAGCGAAAATAAAGGAAAATAAAACTAAAATAATAGTACTGCAGCCACCGCATCAAAGGATTGGTAAAACTGCAACGCTCAACTCCAGGATCTTCAACTATATTTGTTAAATTTCTGAACCGCTACCACCCCCACACTGTTCATTTTGTCAATTCTTCTAGCGCTGTATAAAGCATGGCTGCTGCAGCCGTGAGCTTATGTCAACCACTTAAAGCGGAGTTTCAGGACATTCATAAACCGCCTATGGCTGTCAAATGCTTACAATATCTGTAACGTCATTCTCACACTGCTTTCAGGTCCAGGGCACCTGGAAATAGTCTAAATGACACGGCTCTTGCAGGAAGTTGTTGTGCGAGGCTTGCTGTTGCACATCCAGGAATAGAGCATTCAGCAGAAGGAGGAAGCAATATTTACTTAATAATTTATAGGCAAGCTACGGACATGGTAGGAAAGTGAACTACCAAAAATAATTACTCTGCCAATATTTTTTCTTTTGAACATATATCAATGCCTGAAAAATTTGCAGAATTTATACTGTTGTGGCGTAAGAGCTAGGAGGAGGAACAACACTTTAAGATTTTTCAAGCAATGGTATATTTTTCCCTTAAAAAGGACAAACATAACATGGAATATATTACTTACACCACATAATTTCCGAAGGCACGCTTAAAATCTTTGAGGGCCTCCAAAATGAGTTCATGCTGCCTGAATCCCTGCACTTTAGATTGTGCCACGCAGCTCAAACTCAATGCCCCCAACCTTTGCCACAGTCTGCCCCAATACCATTATGGCAGTAGTCAAGGGGGACAATCCACGAACAATGAGCTCAGACTTTTATGTTATGCTCCTAACCCCAACATCAACCACGCTAGCTTACAGCCTTAAACCAAGATGGGAAAGAGAGGTGGGCCCATTAGAGGATGAGAAGTGGAGTGAGGCCCCTGGTTTCATGCAAAACTGTATCCCCCAAACTTTCGGACAGGTTGACCCAGTTATATATATTGCACCGAGCATACCTTACCCCCCTAAGAGTCGCCCGCTTTAGGCAACAATCTTCTACTTTGTGTACAATTTGTAACCAGGCGACGGGCACATTCTTCCATTTAATTTGGACATGTCCGGTCCTTCAGAGTCTATGGAAGCAGATTGAAGATTTCCTCCATGATGACATGGGATCCCCTCTGACCCTCGACCCCAAACATTGCCTCCTGGGGATAGTCCCTGACCCTGAGATAGACAAATTCACTAAAACATTCCTGCATGAAACACTGTTTTCTGCCAGGAAAATTATAGCCAGACAGTGGATGAGACCTATCCCCTCCAGCTTCAATGACTGGAAAATAGATATAAATAACACACTTCCCTACAAGAAATTCATTTACATCAACAGAGGTTGTCCAGACACAAAACAAAATTTGGGATAGGTGGCTTGCGTCTGCGGACACATGCACTGGGGGGTTCGTAAAGCCACAACCCTTCCCAACGAGGAATCTCATGAATAGTATAGACAGAGGGTCGTTCCCCCCCCCCCCCCCCCCCCCCATAATTGATAGTCGCTGAGATCATTGTTCAATCTGTATAAAATTCCTGCCATGCTGTGTTTACATGTTCATAAGCCATGTACCTTTGTTATATGTATTTTCCCAGTATTGCCTTATAACCTGCAGAAATATGTTCAAACTGTAAATTGTTTCAATAAAACTTTTTTCGAAAAAAAAAAAAAAAAAAAAGACAAACATGTTATACTTACCTACTCTCTGCAGTGGATTTGCACAGAGCAGCCCAGATTCTCCTCTTCTTGGGTCCCTCTTTGGTGCTCCTGGCCCCTCCCTCCTGTGGACCTCCCCCAAAGCAAGCAGCTTGCTATGGGGGCCACTGGAGCTGAGCTCCCTGTGTCCGTTCAGACACAGAGCCCCCTCTCTCTCTAATGATTGGCTAACTGACGACAGCAGTGGGAGCCAATGGCACCACTGCTGTGCCTCAGCCAATCAGGAGGGAGAGTGCAGGACGGCTGAGGCACTCGTGCGCATCGCTGCACAGAGATGGTACTGAGGGAGGTTGCACACAGGTTTTTATATTAATGCACAACCACTTTAAAGCCATCACACTTCAGCAGACATCTCAAAAGCCCTGTTGCTGGCCATGGTATTGGTAAACTTTAGGTGGCGTTTCTATCAGTTGTGTATCAGGCTGCTAAAATACTGCTTTTTGCAAATGCTTTTTAGTTTAGTGAGCGCAATATTGCTTTTACTACATTGAAAATAAATGTAGGTACTAACACTGCTCTATGCATGCCATAAAATTTACTTTTTTTTTTTTTTTTTTTTTTTTTTTTTTTTAGACAAAGCGCAGCTTCTGGAAATAGCCAAAGCTAATGCAGCTGCCATGTGTGTTAAGGCTGGTATGCCCTTACCAGCAAGTTTGAAGCCAGTATTGGCACCCTCTGCACCTGTTGATGAGAAAACTACCCACAGGACATATGGCGTTACAATTCAAGAACTTACAGAGGTATGGAAATTTTAGTTTTAAGAAATTTGTATAGATATTTAATACATTTTCTGTGTGTATGTGTATACAGTGGAAAAAATAATTATTGATTTTTGATAATTATTTGATCCCCTGCAGATTTTGTAAGTTTGCCCACTAAGGGTCTAGCATAGATGTATTTTAAATGATGATAGAGACAGAATATCAACCAAAAATCCAGAAAAAGCACATGATACAAATTGAATAAATTGAGTTTGCAGTTCAGTGAGTAAAATAAGTACTTGATCCCCAAGCAAAACATGATTTAGTACTTGGTGGAGATTCCCTTGTTGGAAAGCACAGGGGTAAGACGTTTCTTGTAGTTGGTTACCAGGTTTGCACACATCACTCTTCTTTACAGATCTTCTCTAAATCCTTTAAGGTTTCTTGGCTGTTGCTTGGCAACTCGAAGTTTCAGCTCCCTCTAATACATTTTCTATAGGATTAAGGTCTGGAGACTGTCTCTCCACTCCATGGCCTTAATGTGCTTCTTCTTGAGCCACGCCTTTGTTGCCTTCCTGGTATGTTTGGGTCAGTGTCATGTTGGAACCATCTTCAGTGTTCTGGCTGAGGGAAGAAGGTTCTCACCCAAGATTTTATACTACATGATCTTGTCAGTTGGCCTCTCAATGCGGCAAAGTCAGCCTGTACCTATAGCAGAGAAACACGCCCAAAGCATAATGTTTCCACCTCTGTGCTTTACTGTAGGAATGGTGTTCTTAGGATCATAGTCAGCATTTTTCTTCCTCTAAACACAGCGAGTTGAGTTAATTGCCAAAGAGCTCAATTTTGGTTTCATCTGACCACAGCACTTTCTCCTAATTCTTCTCTGAATCATTTAGATGTTCATCGGAAAACTTTAGATGGGCCTGTACATGTGCCTTGATGAGGGGGACCTTGCAGGCGCTGCAGGATTTCAATCCATGACGGCGTATTGTTACCAGTGGTTTGTTTGGTGAATGTGGTCCCAACTACCTTGAGATCATTCACAAGCTCTTCCCATGTAGTTCTGGGCTGATCCTTCACTTTTTTTCTTCCTTACCCCATGAGGCAAAATCTTACATGGAGCTCCAGACCAAGGGCAATTGATGGTTATTTTGTATTTCTTCCATTTGCGAAAATTCAAGTTAGACTTACCGGTAACTTGTTTTCCTTGAGTCTTTCAGGACAGCACTTGAGAGAGTGACTCCTCCCCTTGCCAACAGGAAACACCTCTTCCACCAAACTTTAAAAGGAGGCTCCTTTCCACACATTGTCAGTAGTAGTAGAGAACCTCCGGCCCCAAACTGGAACACATAATCGAGATATGATTAGTCACAGTATATATATGAAAAAACAATAGGGCGGGATGCTGCTGTCCTGAAAGACTCAAGGAAAACAAGTTACCGGTAAGTCTAACTTGAATTTTCCCTTATCGTCTTTCAGGACAGCACTTGAGAGGATAATAGAGACTTACCCCCCTAGGGAGGGACCACAGCCTGCAGAACCTTTCTGCCAAAAGCCTGATCACCTGCTGACAGGAGATCCAGTCTGTAATGACAGACAAACGTTAAGTAGCTTGACCACGTAGCCGCCTTACAAATCTGATCTGGGGTGGCACCAGCTCTTTCTGCCCATGTAGTGGCCTGGGCTCTTGTTGAATGAGCCCTAATTCCCAGCGGGGAAGATAAACCCATTTGAGAATAGGCTACAGAAATAGCTGTCTTAAGCCATCTAGCCAATGATGCTTTTGATGCTTGTTGGCCTTTCTTGTTTCCAGAGAAAAGAACAAATAATGAATCTGAAACTCTAAACCCTCCTGTTACTTCCAAATACTGTAATAGGATACGTCTTACGTCTAAATTGTGAAACTGCTCTTCCTTTGCACCCGAAGGGTTAGCAGAAAAGGTTGGTAGAGTAATCTCTTGAGACCTGTTACTAAAGCTTGCCACCTTTGGCAAAAACCCCGGATCTACTTTAAGGACAACTCTATCAGGAAAAACTGACAAAAAACGCTCTTTTACTGATAGGGCGTGCAGTTCACTAATCCTTCTTGCTGAAGTAATTGCGACCAGAAAAATAGTCTTCAAAGTTAAATTCTTTAGGGATATGGCCTGTAAAGGCTCAAATGGTTCTTTTGCCAGAGCCTGCAGAACCACCGAGAGATCCCAATTTGGGAAATGCTTCACCGGTACCGGTCTCGACCTGGAAAGTGCTTTGAAAAATCTCATGATCAGAGTTTCTGAAGATAAGGATCTCTCCAGATAAACTCCCAAGGCAGCCACCTGCACCTTAAGAGTGCTGACCGCCAGATTCTTGTCTGCACCCTTTTGCAAAAATTCCAGCACTGAAACTAGGTCTTTAACCCCCCTATGTTCGGAATGACAGAAAGAAACATAGACTTTCCATACTTTGGCGTAAATATCCCTGGTTACCTTTTTCCTACTGGAAAGCAACGTAGCAGTTAAACGTTCTGAAAAGCCTTTGCTTCTCATTAATTGCTCCTCAGATACCAGGCAGTGAGCTTTAACCTGTCTACCCCTGGATGAAGCACTGGCCCCTGAATCAACAGATCCTGACTGAGCGGGAGATGCCAACATGGTTTGATCGCCAACTGCAGAATCGTGGAAAACCAAGCTCTCTTTGGCCAATATGGAGTAATCAAAATGATTGATACTCTCTCTTCCAGTATTTTCCTCAACACTAGAGGGATTAATCGAAATGGAGGAAAAGCATACCCCAGGTGAAAATCCCATGGATGTGCCAGAGCATCTATCCCCTGAGAGCAAATGTCTCTCTGAAGGGAGAAAAAATTCGGGAGCTGCGTGTTTTGTTTTGAAGCAAACAGATCTATCTGCGGAAGGCCCCAAACACTGGTGATTAATGCAAACACCTTCCTGTTCAGACACCACTCTGATTCCTGAACTTTTTGTCGGCTCAGATAATCCGCTACTTCGTTCAATGTGCCTTTTAGATGGACTGCGGATAGAGATAATAAGTGGTTCTCCGCCCACTCCAGAATCTCTACTGACAGCAAGTGAAGGGTCCTGCTTCTTGTGCCTCCCTGTTTGTTCAGGTAGGCTATGGCCGTGGCATTGTCCGACAAAATCTGGACATGGCAACCTATGAGGTTTTGAGAGAAGAAAGCTAATGCTAGGGCAACTGCCTTCAGCTCTCTCCAATTTGAGGATCTTTGGGCCTCGAACTGGGACCATGTTCCCTGCGCTAAGGCTTGACCCATGTGGGCCCCCCATCCCTGCAAACTGGCGTCTGTTGTGACCACTTTCCCGGTCGGAAAAGACCAAAGAAGACCTCTTTGCAGTACCACCTGACTTTTCCACCACCAAAGTGAACGTTTGACTTTGGTGGGAATCTTTACTTTTGTATCCAAACTCTCCGTCCTGTGGTTCCATGTCCTTAGAAGGAACCTCTGGAGAGTCCTGAAATGCAGCCTTGCCCATTGGATGGCTGGCATTGAAGAGGTTAATGTCCCCAGAGCCGACATAACCTTTCGGACTGAAATCAGTTGATTTGTTTGTAGTGCCGTTATTACCCTTTGGACCTTGATCTTTTTCTCTTCTGGGAGAAAAATCTTTTGCTCCACTGAATCTATCAAATAACCCAGAAACAGTACTTGCTGAGCTGGGATGAAATTTGATTTTTGAACATTCACTATCCACCCTAGTGACTCCAAATGACTGCGGGATCTGTTCAAATCCTCCTGCAACTTTTCCCTGGATGGGGCAAAAAAGAGGAGGTCGTCCAGATATGGAATTACCGCAATCCCCTGGAGTCGAAGAGGGGCGAGAGCTTCCGCCATTATCTTCGTAAAAATACGAGGAGCTGACGACAGGCCGAAGGGAAGGGCCCTGAACTGAAGATGTATAATCTCCTTGCCCATATTCACCGCAAACCTCAGGAACTTCTGGGACTGAGGTGCTACAGGAATATGAAGATAAGCATCCCTCAGATCGATTGATGCCATAAAACAATCTTTTGTCAGAATGTTTCTGACCGTGAAAATTGAGTCCATACAAAACTTTTTGTATAGGACTGACTTGTTCAGGGGTTTTAGGTTGAGGATAAGACGGAAGTTTCCGGATGGTTTTCTTATCAGAAAGATGTGTGAATAGAAACCCTGACCCTGTTCTTCTGGGGATACTGGTATCACTACCCTCTGGTGCCTCAGATCCTTTAAAAGGTTCTTCATGGCCAGAGCCTTTGTTATATCCCTTGGTAGGTTTGTTACAAAGAATCTTTCTGGCGGGCGATCCGAAAACTCTATCCTGTAACCTTGGGACAGCATGTCCAAAATATATAGACTTTCTGTCATGCTGGCCCAAAGGGGAAGTTAACTTTGAAGCCTTCCCCCCACTGGTACGCACAAGTCATTGTGCTTTACCGGAGGCTGCAGGAGGATGGAAAAGGACATTTCCTTTGCCTTTACCCTTCTGCGATGCCCAATTTTTTCTTTTCTCCTGGGGTTTGGTTTGTTCTAGAGCCCTTTGGGAACGAAAAAACCGTTTAACTGGCTGCTTTTTCTTTTTGATGGGAAAAGACTTCTTTTTATCAGCAGTTCTATCTAGAACCGCATCTAAATCAGGTCCAAAAAGCAAGTCACCCAGGAACGGTATCCCACACAGCTTGTTTTTGGATGCCGCGTCCCCCGGCCAAGTTTTCAACCACAGAGCCCTTCTGGCTGAGTTGGCTAGGGCAGCAGATCTAGCTGTCATTTTAATTGATTCCGCTGAAGCATCCGATATAAATGCGACAGCGGCAGACAGAGTTGAAAATGAATCCAAAATTTCTTGTTTTGGTGAGTCTGCTGAGATATGGGCCTTAAGTTGCTCTAACCAGAACTCCATATTTCTGGATACCACTGTAGTTGCCATAGTAGGTTTAAGATTTCCCATGATGGATTGCCAAGCCCTCTTTAGTAGCTGGTCCATCCTTTTATCCATGGGATCTCTCAACACCCCCATGTCCTCGAATGCCAAATCTGTAGACCTCGAGACCTGGGAAAACGCGGCATCTAGTTTGGGGTTTTTGTTCCAAACCGCCGCTGGATCCTCATCAAAAGGGAAACGCCTTTTTAAGGCTTTGGGAAAGAAAGGCTTTCTCTCTGGCTCTGCCCACTCTTTCTTAATAGCTTCAGAAATAACAGAGTGTACTGGGAAATTGCGATTTTTGTGCTCGCTAAGCCCTGCATCATTTTATCATGCAGAGATAACTCCTTTCTTTCCTCCTCCAGACCCAGTGTGGTATAGATTGCTTTTAACAGGCCATCTACCTGTTCTAAAGACAATTTAAATCTTGAAGGTAAATTTTCTCCTTCCTCACCCTCATCAGAATCCTCAGATTGAGAGGGGGAATGTCCCTCTGGGGTAGGAGATGCCTCAGTCTCCATCACCGGGACTATAAGTGAGCCTTGGGAGGACTGTGAGGTAGTAGGCTGACTCAGGGATGGGTTTGCTAGGGAAGAGCGAAATGATTGAATAGTCGCATCAAGTTCCTTTTTAACTGATGCAATCAAGTCGCTGCAAGCGGAAGAAGCTTCTTCTTTAACTAGCAAATCAATACAAGCTTGACATAACGTCTTCTTCCATCCTTCAGGTAGCTTGGATTTACATGAAGGACATTTTCTTTTTGCCACTGGATCAGAGCTCTTGGCCTGCCATGAGACAAAAGAAGAAACCATCCCAGTGAGACAACCTGTCCTATACCCAAGGATGCTCACCACAGGTGCACAGTAAGAGCTAACTGCTTTATGTGCCCAGACAGGCCCCTGCCACCGGGGGGGGGGGGGGGGGGGGGGATAGAGAGAGAGAGACCCCACAGTACAGGGAAGACAGTATACAACTGCACCTTACCTGGGCCTTGCTGGTGCCTGTGCCTGTCCCACTCGCTGCCGCCATCGATTCCATCGAGGAGCGCTTGCTGTGTTTGTGTGGCTAAACGCCGGTTCCGGACTCCAATAGCGCCTGTGCGCCGGACCAGAACCGCTAAATAAGCACCAGCCCCGTTCCTCCCCTTTCCCTCTGCGATTTCCGGCGGAAATGACGCCGCACGCCTGTTCTGTGGGCGCCGCCCCCTCCGGATGCCTCACTTCCGGCGGATGGAGCCCCGCTGCCATCCCCAATATGGCGGCGGTGCAATGAGCAACAGGCGGTGGACCTGAGAAAAAAATATAGTAAACGGCCACCGCCTGTCTTGCCGCCGCCTAGGAGCGATGCCCACGACAGTCGGACTCACCCTGAGCCCATATGAAGAGGGAGAGGGAGCCCAGCCAGCAGCACTTCACCTCAGCTGTGGAATGGGAGGAACAGCTCTCATGAGGTAAAAAGTGTTTGATGAAAAAAAAACCAGGAAACCTAAGCTCCCAGGACAGCACCTGAGAGCCCTGACTTCCCCACGAAGTGTTCCCTCCGGAGGAAACACAAAAACTGACAATGTGTGGAAAGGAGCCTCCTTTTAAAGTTTGGTGGAAGAGGTGTTTCCTGTTGGCAAGGGGAGGAGTCACTCTCTCAAGTGCTGTCCTGAAAGACGATAAGGGAAAAATCGCTCCAACAAGTTGTCGCCTCACCAAGCTTTTTGCAGGTCTACAATCTTGTCCCTAATGTCCTTTTTTGAAAGTTCTTTGGTCTTGTCCATGATGGTGAGGTTTGAAGAACGATTTTCTGTCGTTAGGAGCACCTTCTTAAATTGACAGGACTAATCTGTGTACCACATGAGCACATACTGTAGCCAGTCTGTGAGAGCCAGATTTAACGTTGATTGGTAGGCAGGCTCGCACTGGGACAAATAGGCCCGGGCATTTTAGATTGAGCAGCCCATACCGGGCACGGACTGACAACTCATGGGGCTCCAGGGCAATAGGAGATCATGGGGCCCCCTGTGTCCCCGCCCACATTCAAGCCACAGCTATACTAACTCCACCTACATATTGCAACTCAGCTGCATAAAGCGGATTTAAATATTAACTGCAGCATAACCTGCTGGAAGTTCTTGGCTTTTTTCCATAGAAGCTGTTGGGCACTTCCAGGTTTAACCACTTGACCTCTGGAAGACTTGCCTCCATTCTTGACCAGGCCATTTTTTGCGATATGGCACTGCTTTAATTTAACTGACAATTGCGCGGTAATGCAACGATGTAACCAAATAAAATTGATGTTCGTTTTTTTTCCCTCCACAAATAGAGCTTTCTTTTGGTGGTATTTGATCACCTCGGCGGTTTTTATTTTTTTGGGCTATAAATAAAGATTGACAATTTTGAAATAAAAAAAAAAAAAAAAAAAAAAAAATATATATATATATATATATATATATCTATATATATATATCTATATATATATAGATATATATATATAGATATATATATATATATATATATATATATATCTATATATATATATATATATATATATATAGATATATCTCTATATATAGAGATATATCTCTATATATAGAGATATATCTCTATATATAGAGATATATCTCTATATATAGAGATATATATATATATATATATATATATATATATATATATATATATATATATATATATATATATATATATATATACACATACACACACACATACTTGGTGCTTGCTGGGCATTGCCTCGCCCCCCTGGAGTTGGAAGAAGATGACAGAAGGGAGAGGAGTGGAGGCATGGGATCGAATTTAGAACATTCGGCCCACCGGGCAAATGCCTGGTATGCCCTATGGCCAGTCCTGGCCTGTTGGTAGGGGATCAAATACTTATTTTACTCGCTGAGCTGCAACTCAATTTATAACATTTGTATCGTGTGTTTTTCTGCATTTTTGGTTGATACTCTGTCTCTATCATTTAAAATACACCTATGATAAAAATTATAGACCCTTCATTTCTTTGTAAGTGAGCAAACTTAATCTGCAGGGGATTAAATATTTTCCCCACTTTGTAGATTGGAAAGTATCTCATTTGTGTTTAAACATATTATTTTTTTTTTTAACATTTCTTCAATTACTTCCTGGATTCCAGGCCTAGGCAAATGATGTCATACATCCCTGGAGTCTTCAGAAGGGGATGAGGTTTTTTTCTACCTTCCTGCCTCTTTGCCTGAGCCATGGGCAGATGGATTCCAGGAAGTAAATGCTATGTAAATCACCTGCCCTTACTCAAGATGCCCTTGGCCAGAAATGTTAGGGGGTGTTTTTCAAAGTGATTTCTCAGCAAACTAAAGCATGGATATGGCTGGTTGATTGTTTGCTTTGCATATTAAAGAAGTGTGGGATAGACTAAATAATGTCATGTATCAGCTGTTGTTTCTTTCCTCCTTCCTTTTCCCAAGGCGTCTTTCAGGACAGCACCTGAGAGATAGCGACTCCACCCACCGGAAACAGGAAACACCTTCTTCCTCCAAACTTTAAAGGGAGGCGCCTCCCTACCATACCTCAGTTTTTGTGTTTCCTCCGGCCCGGAGGGAACATCTTTTTGAAGGGGAGTCAAGGTCTCTCAGATGCCTGGGAGACAGGGCTTCTTTTTCATTTTTCCTCCTTTTTGGAGACCCGCTGTCCTCCCGGCCTACCCAAGCCTTGGCAGCGGTAGCAATCGGGCTCCTCTTCCCCTCCTGGTGCTCGGGGAGAGCCGTAGACCCGGTGATCCGCGCGGTCATAGGAGCGGCGGTGCGCGTGCGCCGCCGCCATGTTTTTTTGGCCGGCAGGCGCGGCGGAAGTGACAAGGCGGGTCACTGGGTCAGCAGAAGCGTCATTTCCGGCGTGGATGCGAGAGGGGAGGAGGGAGGACAGGAACTGGCGCCTACTTCCGCTTCCGGTCCGGTGCAGATGCACTATGGGAGTCCGGAAGCGGCATATGAAGCCACAGGTGGAGAGCTGCACACCAGAGATGGAGGACTCAGCGTCTGCAGCGGTGGGGACAGGCACAGGCGCCAGTAAAGCTCAGGTAGGAGCAGCAGTTTAAGTCTGCCTTTCTTCCTTTTCCTGGGTTTGGTCTATTTTCTTTTTTCTTACCCCCTAGTGGCAAGGGGCCTGTCTGGGCACTGGAGGCTGACTGGTTTCTTCTTAGTGCACCTGTGGGTGATTCTTGTGTAGCTGAGACCGGGTCTCACTAAAAGGTCCCCTGGTTTTTTTCCCTTTTTTGTTTTTTCTCTCACAGGCTAAAAGCTCTGACCCAAAAAAGAGATGTCCTTCTTGCAGGGCCAAAATGGGAGAAAATTGGAAAAAAGTCTTATGCAGTACATGCATCACTTCTTTAGTTAAGGAGGAATCAGCTTCGGTTTGTGATGATCTGGTTGCCTCTGTAAAGAAGGAACTATACGCCACGATTCAGACTTTTCGTGACTCTTTAGTTAATCCAGCTGCTAGTCAGCCATCCACTTCTGAGGCTTCCCAGGGTTCTATTTCTTTCCCCATGGTAGAAGTTTTACCTGAAGGCCCCCCTATCAGGGAAGAGCAGTCCCCTACTCCTTCCGTTAAGGATTCGGAGGAGGAGGGTGAGGAAGCGGAGGTGGCTCCTTCCAAATTTAAGCTTTCCCTAGAGGAGGTAGACGGACTCCTTAAGGCTATCCATGTTACACTTGGCTTAAGTGAGGAAAAGAAGGAGTTATCTCTTCATGACCGCATGTATGCAGGGTTAAATGAGCCTAAGGGGCGAACATTTCCAGTTCATTCGGTCATTTCTGACGCCATTACTAAAGAATGGCAAGATCCAGAGAAAAAGCCCTTTTTTTCCAGAGCCCACAAAAGGCGCTTCCCTTTTGAGGAGGACCCTTCTGCGGTGTGGAATAAGGTGCCCAGGTTGGATGCGGCCTTTTCACAGGTCTCAAGATCCACAGACCTGTCTTTTGAAGACATGGGTGTTCTAAGGGATCCAATGGACAAACGCATGGATCTTTTGCTCAAAAGATCATGGCAATCAATCATGAGCAATTTAAAACCAGCAATGGCCACAACCTGTGTAGCCAGGAATCTGGAATACTGGGTGAACCAACTTAGATCTCATATAGTGGCAGATTCCCCCAAGCAGGAGATCTTAGATTCCTTTCCTACCCTGATTTCTGCCGTTGCTTATATTGCTGATGCTTCGGCTGAAGCTATCAAGATGTCAGCTAGGTCTGCAGCTTTAGCAAATGCTGCGAGAAGAGCTTTATGGCTAAAAACCTGGCCAGGTGATACAGCTTCAAAGAGTAAACTTTGTGGTATCCCCTTTTCAGGTGACCTTCTTTTTGGCCCAGATCTAGATAATATCCTAGACAGAACTGCCGATAAGAAGAAGTCCTTTCCGGTCAAAAAGAAAAAGCAGACCCCAAAACGTCTTTTTCGACCTCAAAAAACTCAGCAGCAACAGCAGGAAAGTAAGTTTCAGGGCAGGAGGAAAAATTGGTCTGCGCAAAAGGCGAAGGGCAAAGGTGGAATTCTCTTCCGTCCTCCTTCACAGGCCGAAAACTCACAATGACTCATCTCTGCGGGTCGGCGGAAGATTACGAGAGTTTCTTCCGCAGTGGTCAGTGATAACTACAAATCAGTTTATTCTGACCACTCTCTCGCAGGGTTATACTCTCGAGTTCGCCAGAAGCCCCCCAAGAAGGTTTCTGGTAACAAATGCTCCTCGAGATCCAATGAGGGCCCTGGCCATGAAATCCTCTCTGGAGGAACTAATGCAACAGGGTGTAGTAATCCCAGTGCCACCAGAGGAATGGCACGAGGGCTTCTATTCGCATGTCTTCCTGGTAAAAAAACCAACAGGAAGATTTCGTTTAATTCTAAATTTAAAGCCACTAAACAGAGCCATCAAATACAGAAGGTTCAGGATGGACTCAATTTTCACCGCCAGAAATATTCTGACTCCAGGTTGTTTCATGGCGTCAGTGGATTTAAAAGATGCATACCTGCATATTCCAATCTCATCCCAGTCCCAGGGGTTTCTCAGGTTGGCGGTAAGGTTAGAAGGCAGAATTCAGCATCTGCAATTCAGAGCCCTACCCTTCGGGCTATCATCCGCACCCCGAATTTTTACCAAAGTAATGGCAGAGGCCCTAGCTCCGCTGCGTCTTCAGGGAATCGCAGTAATTCCTTACTTAGACGATCTGCTATTTTTCGCCCCCTCAAGAGAGGAGCTGAGGAGCAATTTAAGCAGAGCATGCAGCCATTTGGAGTCTCTAGGTTGGATCCTAAATCTCCAAAAATCTTCCCTGGAACCATCTCAGGAGATTCGGTTTCTAGGGTATATAATAAATTCGGTAAGCCAAAAAATTTTTTTCTTCCTTCAGAGAAGAAAGGAAAAATCCAGGATACAGTGTCTTTTTTGCAGACCAACCAGCAGCTGACGGTAAGATTGGTCATGTCAGCCCTGGGGGTTCTGACTTCGTCAATGCCAGCTGTTCAGTGGGCAAGACTACACTTCAGACATCTGCAGGCTTTTCTTCTGAGATCTTGGGATCACAATTTAGAATCCCTAGACTCAGAGGTAAGAGTTCCAACCCGAGTGAAGAGGTCACTATGGTGGTGGAAAAGGCAGGATATCCTATCGGAGGGGTTGGTCTGGGCCTTTCCAATCGAAAAAAGGCTGACAACCGATGCCAGTTCCTGGGGTTGGGGAGCCCACCTAGAAAAAGGTTTCACTCAGGGAAACTGGTCCAGGAAAGAGGCGACCAAGTCCTCAAACTGGAGAGAGCTCAGGGCGATCGACTTGGCTCTGAAGTCATTTGCTCAGGGGCTTCAGGCCCAGCATGTTCAAATACTAACAGACAATGCCACGGCAGTGGCTTACATAAACAGGCAGGGAGGTACAAGGAGCAAATCGCTGCAAGTACTAGCCATGAGCATTCTCCGTTGGGCAGAAGGACACTTGCTGTCGTTATCAGCAGTCCATCTAAAGGGATCCCTGAACGGAGTGGCGGATTTCCTGAGCAGAAACCCCATTCGGGAAGCAGAATGGTCGCTGAACCCAGAGGTTTTCGCCATGATTGTCGAGAAGTGGGGGCTGCCAGAGGTGGACCTGTTCGCCTCAAAGGAGAATGCCTTGGTTCCGCAATTTTTTTCCCTAAGCAATCACGACGGGTCACTAGGAACAGATGCCTTGGCGTATCCATGGAGATTCCATCTCTGCTACGCTTTCCCCCCATTTCAGTTAATTCCCTTAGTATTAAGAAAAATTCAAAGGGAAACGGTACCGGTTGTCCTAATCACGCCCTTTTGGCCAAGAAGGGCTTGGTTTTCAACCGTTCTGAAAATGGCGGTCAGGCCTTATTGGCATCTGCCCCTCAGGCACGATTTACTATTTCAGGGACCGGTAAATCACCCAGAGGTAGCCACTTTGGCGCTCACTGCTTGGTATCTGAAGAGCAGCTCTTAAGGAGCAAAGGTTTTTCCAACCGGTTAATCTCTACGCTATTATCCAGTAGGAAAAGGGTGACTAGAAATATCTATTCCAAGGTCTGGAAGGTTTACAATACGTGGTGTAATTCATCTGACCAGGACCCAGGGAGTCTCGTTACCATTCTGGAATTTTTACAGGTTGGTGCTGACAAGGGACTAGCAGTTAGTACCTTGAAGGTACAGGTGGCTGCGCTAGCAGTGTTCCTAGAAAGATCTGTGGCCTCAGATCCATTGGTAACCAGATTTTTCAGATCCCTTACGAGATCCAGACCAGCACCACTTAGGTTGTTTCCCAAATGGGATCTGTCGATAGTCCTCCAGGCTCTAACAAGGAGTCCCTTTGAACCTTTGGAAGAAGCGCCACTTAGATATCTCACTTTTAAGTCTGTGTTTCTGATTGCCATGGTCTCTGCACGAAGGATCAGTGAGCTTAATGCTTTATCGGTTAAGGAACCCTATTTATCTATCTTCCCAGATAGGGTTATACTTAGAACAGATCAGAAATTCTTACCAAAGGTAGCTTCAGTACAAAATCGTGTTCAGGACATTGTACTTCCGACCTTCTGCCCCAACCCAGTAGGGGAGAAGGAGACTTGTTTTCACATGTTGGATGTTAGAAGAGTTTTGTTATGTTACCTGGAAAGGACAAAGCTCTTTAGACGTTCAGATTCTCTGTTTGTGTTATTTTCAGGCAACAGGAAAGGTTGCCAGGCTTCTAAAATCTCTTTAGCAAGGTGGCTGAAGCTAGCCATTTCAGAGGCTTATTCGCATGCAGGCGTGTCTCCTCCTGCAGGAATTTCTGCACACTCAACAAGAGCATTAGCGGCCACTTGGGCAGAGAGAGCTGGTGCCACCCCTGAACAAATCTGCAAGGCGGCAACTTGGTCAAGTTTTCACACATTCGTGAAACATTACAGGCTGGACCTCACATCTGCTAATGATCAGGCGTTTGGCAGAAAGGTCCAGCAAGCTGTTGTCCCGCCCTAAGGGGGTAAGTCTCTGTTATCCTCTCAGGTGCTGTCCTGAAAGACGCCTTGGGAAAAACCAAGTTAGACTTACCGGTAACTTGTTTTCCAGAAGTCTTTCAGGACAGCAACATCCCGCCCTATTGTATTGTATATACTATGCTGTGACTAACGTATGTGTTTATGTGTTCCAGCCGGGGCCGGAGGTCTTCTCTACTACAACTGAGGTATGGTAGGGAGGCGCCTCCCTTTAAAGTTTGGAGGAAGAAGGTGTTTCCTGTTTCCGGTGGGTGGAGTCGCTATCTCTCAGGTGCTGTCCTGAAAGACTTCTGGAAAACAAGTTACCGGTAAGTCTAACTTGGTTTTTTTTTTTCCAGCAGGGGCACTTCATGTAGGTTCTCAGTAACAGTCCGTTTGCTGTTTGAAAGTTTAGAGGGAGTGGTTGTAACTTCAGCAATCCAGCCCCTGTTTCTGTCCCTCCTTCACTGGGAAATGAGGCTTGCACTTACTGTACAGGTGCACACCTGAGCAGTAAATTCTCAGGCGCAATATACCTCTGCAAAAAAGTGGAAAAATGTAGAAGTGTCATAGACATGGCTGGCTTAGGATGGGGGTGCAAATACATCCTCCTCCGCACACAGCTCTGATTGGATTTGCTTACAGATGGCATCTATGTGCACACTGTGTAGCTGCCTGCGCTGCTGCAGTTCTGACCTGTGAGGTTCGTGGACAATAGCTGTGCAGCATAGCATCCAGCTACACAGTGTGCAGATAGAGGCAGTCTGTAAAAGGATCCAATCTGATCTGTGCTGTGTGAGGAGGGGGAAGAGCAGCTGCTACTGTATAAAGCCTCAGGAGTGCACAGACAGCCCAGAGCCAACATCAATCAAATACAGGAGTGGGAAGGGGGGAGTATCCCTACAAGATTGTCAGGATGTGAAGCCAGTGCAGACTGTAGCTCCTTTCACAAGTAATTACTTGTGTTTTAACAGAAATGGTTCTGTTCTCAGAGGGCTGCAAATATTTTTGTGTACTAGCAGCTCCCAAGCAATAGGATGAAGCAAACACATACTTCTATTTTAAAAATTAATGAAATAGCATTTTGGATTGTGGTGCTCAGATGCAGTGTAGTTCCACTTTAACAAGTAGTAAAATAGCTTTAAAACCATCGCTGACCTCTCTAGTTTTGTGAGCTAGAGACTTTAAAGGCAAATTTCATTGGGGTTCTAGCAGTTTACAAGCATGTGGTATTTGTTGTAGATTAGAGTGCAGGGGGGCTGCCAATATTCTGCTTACTTAGAAAATAAGAGGAATGTGATTTCAGTGCCTCGAGTGTGAATTTTGAAGATGGCTTTTCTACAATGCCTATAGCTACAGAAATGAGTGAAAGCTTGTTTAATCACTTGACCCCTGGAAGGATTTACCCACTTCCTGACCAGGCCATTTTTTGTGATACAGAACGGTGTTACTTTTACTGACAATTTTGTGGTCGTGCAATGCTGTACCCAATTGATGTCCCATTTTTTTCCCCCACAAATAGAGCTTTCTTTTGATGGTATTTGATCACCTCTGCGATTTTTAGTTTTTGCGCTATAAACAAAAAACACCGACAATTTTGAAAACAAAACAATTTTTTACTTTCTGCTGTAATACATATCCAAAAAAAATATAAAAAAACACATTTATTCACCAGTTTAGGCCAATATGTATTCTGCTACATATTTTTTTACAAATCACAATAAGTGTATATTGGTTTGCGCAAAAGTTATAGCGTCTACAAAATAGGGGGAAGATTTTTTTACTAGTTTTTACTAGTAATGGTGGCGATCTGTGATTTTTAGCAAGATTGCGACATTGCGGCGAACAAATCTGACCCTAATTGACACTGCTATAAAAATGCACTGATCACTATATAAATGGCAGGGAAGGGCTTAACACTAGTGGTGATCAAAGGGTTAAGTGTTCCCTAGGGAGGTGCTTTCTAACTGTCAGGTAGGTGGGCTCACTGGCAATAGAGAGATCGCTGTTCCTGATCACTAGGCACAGATGATCTTTCTCCTCCCCTGTCAGAACGGGGATCCTCCTTGTTTACAAAGGCAGATCCTTGTTCTGCCTCTCTCTCGCGATCGCGGGTGGCCGGCTGACATCGAGTCCGCTGGACCCATGAGCAAACTCCCGCGGTGAGGGCACGCAAAAGCCAGTGCACGAGCCGACGTACTGATACGTCGATTCACGCAGCCGAGCCAACTTGCCACAGTATAACTGCGGCGTCTGGTTGGCAACTGGTTAAAGTGTTTTTACTGCTTGTTTGTCTGCATAGTCTAAACATGTTTTCTGTTAATAAGGTTACAGTTTGAGGGTTAGCTCTACTATAAGGGCAGAGCAGAGACAAATAAAAACAGCATAGCATGGTACAATCGAAATAAGGCAGGAAAATTCGCACAGGAAAAAGCAATAAAAAATTCTTATCCATGGAGGTAAGGGCTGCCTAGCACTCTTGCATTTCGCTGCCTTTCAGACACCTTAACCACTTATAGACCGGGCCATAGTGAAATGACGGTCGGATAGCTCTGGGAGGGCGTACTATGATGTCCTCCCATAATCGTGCTCCTGTGCGCCCCCTGGAATGTCCGTGACCGCTGTGTAACGGCGGTAAAGGATCACAGTGAAGGGCCAATGACCGTGGCCCTTGACAGCATGATCGCTCAGTTGTCAACAAGCCGGCGCATCCCCGTTTAAGCTCTTCCCCTCTCTGTATTGATCAGTACAGTGTGTGAAGAGAGGGGAGACATTGACTGCAGCAGCGCTGTGGGCTGGGTCTGAAGTACCCACAGTGCTGAACTGTGCCAATTCCTGCTACATCCATCCCCATCCATGGCTCATCCGCCCCCCATCCGTGATCCTCCGTCCCCCATCATCAGCGATCCTCCGTCCCCCATCCGACCAGGCCGCATGCCCTCAACATGGGGTGCTTTGGGGCAGGGGGGCGCCCTGCGGGCTCCCCCACCCCAAAGCACCTTGTCCCCATGTTGATGAGGACAAGGGCCTCTTCCCGACAACCCTGGCCGTTGGTTGTCAGGGTCTGCGGGCGGGGGGCTTATCGGAATCCAGGAGCCCCCTTTAATAAGGGGGCCCCCAGATCCCGGCCACCCACCCTTTGTGAATGAGTATAGGGTACATCGTACCCCTACCCATTCACCTAGGGAAAAAAGCGTCAACGAAAAAACACAGTACACAGGTTATTAAAGTAATTTATTAGGCAGCTCCGGGGTCTTCTTCCGACTCCGGGGGTCTTTCCGGCGTCTCCTCCCGGTGTCCTGATCTTCTGCCGGCTCCTCTGCTATCTCCGGCAACCAGCGGCCAGGGTTGTCGGGAAGAGGCCCTTGTCCTCATCAACATGGGGACAAGGTGCTTTGGGGTGGGGGGGGGCGCAGGGCGCCCCCCTGCCCCAAAGCACCCACCCACCCATGCGGCCTGGTACGGTTCAGGAGGGGGGGGGGGGGGGCGCTTGCTCGTCCCCATTCCTGAACGGCTGGGCTGCGTGCTCGGATAAGGGTCTGGTATGGTTTTTGGGGGGACCCCCATGCCGTTTTTTCGGCGTAGGGGGGTTCCCCTTAAGGTCCATACCAGATCTAGGGGCCTGGTATGCTCTTGGAAGGGGGAACCCATGCCGGTTTTTTTATTTAAAATTTGGCGCGGGGTTTCCCCTCAAGGTTCATACCACACACAGTGCCGGCCATTGGCGGGAATCCAAGTCGGATCCCCGTTCATTGAAAGTCGGACGCATGCCGGCTTCATGTCACAAGGGCGAAGTCGGATCCAAAGTAGGACAGCTGTCGTGTCGCACCAGTGTGAACCCAGCCTTAATAGCCATTCAAACTCCTTTGTGTCAACTTGTGTGCATGTTATCAGGCCAAAATCACCAGGGTGTGTGAACTTTTGATCAGGGTCATTTGGGTAGTTTCTGTTGTCATTATGATTTAAAGAGTAAACACAGTTGATTGATATTAAATAGCTTCAGCCAAACACTAACCATGAGTGAAAAATGTTTTTGTTTTATTATTCATATTCTCTGAAAAATGGCCAAGAAATTATTATTTCTGCCAGGGTATGTAAACTTGTGAGCACAACTGTATGTAGCAGTATAAATTATGGCAAAATTTATGATTAAAAATTACTAATTTGCAAAATTGTAAACTAAAGCAAAATGCATTTATTTTTAACAAAATTTTCAGTCTTTATAGTGCAAAAAAAGTGCTGCTTAAATACCACCAAAAAAAAGCTCCGTGTGAAAAAAAGGACAAAAATGTCATATGGGTGCAGGGTTGTTGCATGACTGAGTAATTGTCTTTCAAAATGTGAGAGCAACGAAAGATGAATATTGGTCTAGTTAGGAAGGGGGTTTAAGTGCCCAGTGTGTAAGTGGTTAATCACCATCCAGTTCCTTGCTCCTGGTGAAGCAGTCCACGGGGTCACCAAGTAACCCTAAAACTGGGTACATATGGCCGTTTTTTTTTGTTCAGCCAGAAGTCTGAACAAAAAAAATCAAAGCAGATTCCTGTATCTGCAGCAATCTGTGTATAGCCCTGTTTGAAATTTAGCTGGTCCCTGCTGAACTGGCCAATTTTCAGTCTGTTTACCCAGCTTTAGAACCACTACCCACATTCATTTGGAGACTGTGCAGACCTGATTCTTGACAAATATAAATAAAGTTGAACTTGCTTGTTTGCTTATATTGGAGCGTCTAGAGTGACTGAATACCTTTTGGCAATGTTTTTGTCTCTATTTCAGAAATGTAAGCAAATTGCTCAAAGCAAAGAAGATGATGAGGTTGTGAATAAGCCCCATGATTCTGATGAAGAGGAAGGTGACCAACCTTTTTACAATCATCCTTTTAAAGTCAGTGAACATAAACCCATTTCCTTTAGTTTACTGGTAAGTCTGACCTATTTACTGAAACATTTTCATAGGGACATTTACAGTTAAACATACTAAAGCAAACATTAGGGGCTGGGTCTCACCAGAATTGCACAGGAACACAGTACACGCTCTGGTGCAATGCCTGTGCGTTCCCTCGCATTGTGATTTTTAGCCCATTCATATGAATTGGATGACATCGCACCAGATCAAACGAAAAGTAGTGCATGCACTCGTTTTGGAAAAACATGCCACAACAAATCACATGGTACTGCAGTACCATGCAACCTGATTTCTGAAAATCACCTTGTTTGCGATCTGCGCTTGGGGTGGGGGTGGGGTGGGGGTCTCAAAGGCAGTGCTCTTTTTTTGAATGGTGCAGGAAACGCGCATGGAACACTTTCTTGCATTGTGTTCTGGTGTGAACCAGCCCTCAATGAAATACATTTTTCACTGTTCAGTGTTTTTTTTTTATTAGGTTTTTACAGAATTAGTCACATTTTAGGTCTGCAATGAGATGTGAAAAATTTGTGTAGAATAAATTACATTTTTGACTGTATAGTCATATTTGCTCATCAGCTTTGCATAGTTGGTGAAATGTGCAAAAATATGATTACCATTTTGTGCTTTGGTGCTTAGAACCTTCCCCCTTCCATTGTATGTTGTAGACTGCAATTCAGATTTTATATAGTAATAACATTTATGAAAGACCAGGCTTTTCTGTATGCTGGGCATATGATGTGTGATCTCTGCAATGGCACCAGAGGATATAAATGCCAAGGATACTCAGATATATAGTTTTAAGTTCAATTTTGGACCAGGTACTATCATTAGCAACTTTGCTTATAATAAATATTGTCTACCTTTAGAGCAGAGCTGTAGCCAAAAATAACAAAATAAGAATGAATAGCTCCCTAAAATATCAAAACCAGCTTTTGCTGCAGTATTCACCTTTTTAACAGGTTCCCGACCGGCTCACTCATATGTACTGCGGCAGAATGGCTCTCCTGGGCGAAACCCCGTACGGGTACGTCCTTCCTCTTTTCCGCCACCAGTGCCAAAACGTGCGATCGCGTGCCAGCACTGGTGGCCAAAAAGAGGAAAGACTCCAACCCCCCCCTGCAGGCCGCATTCATGTTCGCCTGTCTCCCTTCCTGGGCTTTGCACTCTGGCTCTGAGTGGCCAGAGCCATGAGACGTTAATCGTGAAGAAATGGCACAGGGCCGTTTCTTCACAGCGCATGCGCCGATGACCTCGTCGGCGCAAAACACAGTGAGTATATCCTAAACAGCATATGTTTTTTAGATATTTACAGTACCTATAGGTAAGCCTTATTCTAGGCTTACCTATAGGTACAACTTCCACAGAGAGGTTTACAACCTCTTTAAAACAGCATTTCCCGATTTCTATGTAAAAAGTGCAGTTCTCTGCTCACTTCTGACAAAAAAAAAAAATATCCAGGCAGCCTGCCAAGTTTATCTCAACATTGGAGATAACTATAGCAAAGTAACAATTAGTTACTTAATTACCTATGCATTAAGGTGAAAAATCTGAAAAAATCTGAAAAATCTTCTGTTACTGACCGCCCCCCCCCCCCCCCCCCCTTTTTCCCCCTGCCGGAGATGCGCTCTTCCCCTCTGCCTGTTGTCTCGGCTCTTGATTGGATAGATTGATGGCAGTGCAGCCATTCGCTCCCTCCACTGTCAATCAAATCCAATGAAGCGGGCGCCACAAGGTAACCCTCTGGGAGAGCGCTTCTCCTAGGGGGTTATACGATGCGGGGAGGGGCTACCATCGCTGCCGGGGGACCCCAGAAGTCAAGGATCGGGTCCACTCTGTGGAGAACCAACTGCACAGTGGAGGTAAGTATGACATGTTTAAAAAAAACTAAGCCTTACGATCACTTTAATGCAAGTGAAATGATATCACCTTTCTATGAAGAAGACTGCCACATTTTTTATTTATTTATTTTTTAAAATAATATATAATATCCTTTTTGCTCAAAACTGATCTGTTCAATCAAAGGTTTCCGATATATGTCTAAGGCAGCCAATCTATTATGTATGTTTTGTTTTTTTTTTTTTTTTTCATTTAACCAGCAGATGTAAAGGAAGATTTTTAATTATCTGTTCCAGTGGATTGGGAGTCAAATCTTCTTTTGTAAAGAGCTATGAGCTCTGCTGGCATCTCACTCTTCCATGTTTGTCAGATACCTGGTCTCCTGCTACGTTCTGTGGTTCCTCCTGATAGCCTCTATGCTGCTAGTTTGTCATGTATTTATGTAGTGGCTAGCAGGAGGATCCCCAGAGCGCAGCAACGGACCAAGTATCTGATGCACCTATAAGTACGGGATACGAACTCTTCAAAAGAGTTGGTTTAGGAAAAGAAGATAGCCAGGATGATAGGGGATCTTATTTTAAATTTAAGTTGGCTTTAAAGTAAAATGCTGGCTAGACCTTGGGCATTTAAATATAGCCGTATTCTGAACAAACCATAAACGAGCTTTAAAACAAGCCCTCAATTACCTCAGTAGCTGCAGGACTGGAGAAATTAATCCTCAAAGTTCTCGAGGCATTTAAATTGCAGCTTTTCTCCCCCCCTCAGTGCCCTCCACAGTACCTGCAGTTACACCTGAGGGCTTGTTTAAAAGGTAATGGATTGCTTGTTCAGAATATACTAAAAATTTTCATAGCCTGACTACAGTTTTTTTTTTTTTTTTTTTTTTTAATGGAACAGAGCATTGTTCCATAACTTTAATTGGCATTCCTTAAGTATCAGCAAGGGGTTGGGTAAAGCTCTTTACACTAATATGCGAATAAACTGAAAAATGTTCAGAAAATATTTAATGGTGGCCATAGATGTTCGCAAAGCTAGTGGCATATGTGCATTATTTTCCTTCTTTACTCTTCTACATAAAATTTTTGAGGATGAAGCCATCTCAAAGGAGAATTTTCACCCCCTTGAGTTAGAAATGTTATAATTATCCGAAAGGATGCTTACTTTTTCAAGAAGTATTTACTACCCAATTTGCAATGTGTAAAATAATTTAAAATTGAATTGTATTTTTATGTCTTGTACAGGACTCAAGTATATTCTTAGACAACTGGTTATATGCAGCTAACTTACAAGGCGTTGTCTGTTGACATTATGTCCACCAAAGTCTGAGACATCCTGACCCTGTGGGTCCAGGTTTTCTCTAGTGTGTGCAAACTGAAGTTTCTTCTCCCCCTCCAGTTCAAATAATGTCCTACAAATCCACCTTCTCCTCAAACATAAGGGATCTGAAGGTTGTTCTGCTGGCCTTGGGAGTCATTGTCCTTGTTTCTACATAGGTGCAGTTTCAGGGGTTCTACTCCAAACTGCTTTTGATACCAAAGGCCAAGGGAGGCATTTGCCTTATCTTGGATCTTAAATCTCAAAATTCCGAAAGTCAGCTAGGTTGGTATTTTGCATTCATCCAACACAGGCGATCTACTGGTTTCTGTAGGCATCCAGGATGCTTCTTTGTACTTTCTCATCTTCCCCCCCACCAGTGATTTTTGCAACAATGTTTGAAAGTGATTCATCACTTTCTTTTTGTCGCCTTTTTTTTTTTTTTTTTTTTTTTTTTTTTTTTAGCCTGTCCACCTGTTTTCACTCCCAGGGTGTCCCCATAGGGGGGGGCTATCTGGTTGATATGATGTTTAAGGGATCATTTTGTCGATACCCCCAATCTCCAGAAGTCTATGTTCGATCTTTCTCAGCACTTGAAATACCTGGTGTTGCTCTTGGACATGCACCAGGCTTGGATCTTCTTTTCTCTGTGCAGACTCTCTTCAGTTCAGAAGGCAGACTTGGTCAAAAGGAGTACCAAAGCTTCCTTCAGCATTGACTTCTCATTTTCTGGGGCTCCCGACAAGGATTCAGTCGACAACGTGATCATTGTAACCCATGTCCACCATGTTTAACAGAAGTCGCACAGCCGAGAGGAGGCAGTCCTGATTCTCTTCTGGGTGGAATGACACATTTTGACCCTGTACTGTCCTGTACTGTACAAGAAAAAGAACCAGATTTTTGACTTGCTTATAAATTCTGTTTCCTGAAACGGGGCCTTCACCTTTTGGCTTTGTATCCTCGTAATGTTTTTTAAAAAAACTGAGGATTGCCGGGAGTGGGAGGAGTTATATGGGATCCTAACAGTTCTGATTTGCCGGTGTCCACTCACTTGACATTAGCTGCATAGAACCAGTCCTTTAGCACTGTGCTTATGTCCTGTACTGTTCTCCCAAGAAACAGATTTTATAGGCAAGTAAAAAATCCCAAATATCAAAGAATGAGAGATAAAAAAACTATGTTCAGTATCCCTCCCTCAGCGCACACAGAGAAAATATTGATAAAACAATAGTCGGAAGCTGCTATACTAAAATGAGATGCATCAAATATATGTCAAAGGAAAATTTCTAAAACATTAGCAGCGCTAGTGCAAAAATAGCAAATATATAAAAATATCAGTGAAATTGCTTAAGAGTCCACTTAAAGTATCAGCTATCTACAGAGTCGGCTTATCCTCGTCTGTCCTTTCCGGGAACACCGCGGGAGAGGTTAGAGGGGAATGCACGACTGACATAGTATTGATGTTACATGCCCTTATATTATGCAAACATTGTGAGTGTTTTTTTGTGGGATAATTTTAAATTAATAAATAATTATTGTACTGGATTACGCTATGTGGATTTTTTTTATCTATTGCTTGCAATGAGCAAAATACAGATGAAAAGTGTCCAGTGAACAGCGATTATCCCTTTGATTGATAAGCGTGTTAACCAGCAGGGTCTGGTAAGTGGATTACCTTCAGGGTTGTGGCACAAGTGGTGTGGTGATGGAGACTTGGGATCGCTGCTAATATTTTCTTCCACGATCGTCTTGTTTATACTCACCTGCCTTTTCTTAATGGACTTTCACTGAGTGGATCACCATTTGATACTTTAAGTGGACTCTTAAGCAATTTCATTGATATTTTTAAATATTTGCTATTTTTGCACTAGTGCTGCTAATGTTTTAGAAATTTTCCTTTGACATATATTTGATGCAAGTAAAAAATCCTGTTTTTTTTAGTTGTTGCCTAAGACTCCTTTCACACTGGGGCGGCTTTCAGGCGCTTTAGCGCTGGAAATAGCCTCTGCTAAGCACCTGAAAACCGCCTCCCATTCAGTCCAGTGTCACTTTTCATACTCGGGCTGTGTGTTTGCGGGACGTTCCGAAAAGTCCTGCAAGCAGCATCTTTGGGGTGTGTTGGGAGTGTTGTATTTGGTGCCCCCAAAACGCCCTGCCCCTTGGAATGAATGGGCACCGGAAAAAGGGGAGTTTTTAACCTTTTTGTTAAAAGCACCCTGCTAGCAGCTCAAAAGTGCCGCTTAAACAGCGCTAACACACCGCCAGTTTTAGCCGCACTCTTGAGCCGCTAGTGGGGTGTTTTTTAGTGTGAAAGCACTCTTATTACTCTGTTGTATGACTCATGGTTGTTTGTATGTTATATTTAGTAGTAATAAAGTAGTATTAAACCCCAAACCAAAAATGTTATTTATTGCGGCTTACCAATCATTGGATGTGGTGGCTGCATTACTTTTCTCCTTTTTTAGGTGTTTATCCCCCCCTTTTTTTTTTCTCATCTGGCTTGTAACACACCTCCTTTATTAGGGTGCCTACACTCTGGGGAAAAAAAAGAGAAACAGACACCTTTGGGCAGCAGCTCTGGCTATCTGGGGGAAGAGCATGTTAGATGGACTAGCACAGTGGGGCCAGATGTGGCCCTTTGCTTGCCTTTTATCCGGCCCTTGGGGCACTTTTCTTCTCACTGATGCAAGACTCTATTCCTCCCACTGACACAAACAATGGGGCATAATACCTGCCACTGACCTCAACAATGGCGGGCTATTGCTCTCATTGACGCCATCAACGGGGCACTATTCTCCCCCACTGACACCAGTGATGGGGCGCTATTCTCCCCCACTGACACCAGTGATGGGGCGCTATTCTCCCCCACTGACACCAGTGATGGGGCGCTATTCTCCCCCACTGACACCAGTGATGGGGCGCTATTCTCCCCTCCCCCACTGACACCAGTGATGGGGCGCTATTCTCCCCTCCCCCACTGACACCAGTGATGGGGCACAATCCCCCCTCCCTCACTGACACCAGTGATGGGGCGCTATTCCCCCTCCCCCGACGCGCTATTCCTCCCACCGACACCAGTGATGGGGCGCTATTCCTCCCATCGACACCAGTGATGGGGCGCTATTCCTCCCACTGACACGTTTACATGTATTAGGGGGAGGAATAGTTTATAATATTTACTCCCACTACCAGGATAATTTCTGCTCCCAATGGCCACAGTCTGGCCTCCCTAAAGTTTGAAGGACAGTAAACTGGCTTTGTTTAGAAAGTTTGGAGACCCCTGGGATAGCAGATTCAGATACCCTAAAAAATTGATGCCATGCTCCAGCTGACACTTTAAGCAGTTACAGCAAATTGTTTTGGTTAGTGGCAGGATTACCAGGTGAAAATAAGAGCGCCTAAAAAAGAAAACGAATGCAGCCGTAACGTCTAAAAATTGGTAAGCTGCAATAGAATGTGTGTTTGCTTTTCAGTTTAATACCACTTTAAGCATATTAAGAATATAGACCAACCGTATTCGTTTATCCTCCGTTCTAATGTGTGAAAGTTATTTCCAGGGTTTTAGTGATACCCATATCTGTGAGTTCAGTTTTGTTGCCTCATTCCTGATGGTAACTTTGTTGCAAAACTAAGATTTTTTTTTTTTTTTTTTGCTTTTTCGTTAGAATCCCAGCTTGAAGCCAGCTCCAAAAACTCAGGTAACTTTGACCAAGGAGTTTCCAGTATCTTCAGGATCTCAGCACAGGAAAAAGGAGTCCGATAAAGTGTACGGTG
The DNA here is from genome assembly GCF_042186555.1 of Aquarana catesbeiana. Taxonomy (NCBI): domain Eukaryota; kingdom Metazoa; phylum Chordata; class Amphibia; order Anura; family Ranidae; genus Aquarana; species Aquarana catesbeiana. The sequence continues at coordinate 754,458,235 of NC_133325.1, forward strand.
AATGGGTTCCTGTGGATAAAAAGACTGAGGAGATCAAGGATGATGTTTTCACCAACACAGGTCCCTCACAGGTGATACATGATTATTTTTTCTTTGATACAGCTATAATTGTTTTAGTAACAATTTTGTTTACAGTTGCCTAAATCCAGTTTTCACACATACTTAAAAAGAACCCGTTTACATTGTCTGTTTTGGCCAAAACAGTGTTTTGGTTGTATGAATAGCCATTTTACAGTGTTTGAAAGTCTGCTTTATACCTTTTGGCTGTTTTGGCATAACATAAGGGGTTTTTGGTGTGTAATGCTCAAATGCTGACAGACTGAGATGGATAAATGAAGAGCCACAATGGGGCTGAAAATGTTTTTTCCTGCAGAAAATACTGTTCGGTTACCCTCTTGTGCCAAGGCCATGGTCAGATTAAAAGGGAGGTTTAGTATTTGGATTCACTGTTCCATCCTATCAGTAGCAATCGTGACTAAAGGCTTTAGGCTTTTCAAGATTTGACAAACACTGGTGACCGCTATAAAGTAGTTGTAAACCTCAGACATGAAATATAAACAAAGTATATCCCTCTATAGTGTGTACTTGTCTCAATTAAGAGCTCTAAGTGTCTGCTGCTTCATTTCTCTACTATCAGCATGAATAATTTCTGACAAGTTTTCATGATACCAAGAGAAAAATGGTGATGGGAGGGATCTCTGGCTGATTGACAGCCTCAGCTCTGTTCCTGTGTGAAGGGGGTTGTGAACCTTTCCTTCCAATCAGTTTTCAGAGCTCTCCTCACTGAGCACTGCTGAGTGTAACTTCAGCTCTTCGCCCCCTTTTTTTTCTCACAGCTAGACAAGCTGTATAAATTCTTGACTTTGAATGGCAGTAGAGAAGAAAACCAGTACTACTTATGTAGGAGGATTTGATTCATCTCCTTGTATCACCTGAGTCCAGTCACTTCACTGGGTATATGTAAGGGTTTACAACCACTTTAAGCAGTGTTTCCTCAGGAAATGGAAATTTCAGCTCCCTAGTTACGGTTTGTATGCTCACCCCAGTAAAACCGCTAACCTACACTAAATTGCCAAAAGTATTGGGACACTTGAAATTTAATGGCATCCCAGTCTTGGTCCATAGGGTTCAATATTGAGTTGGCCCACTCTTTGCTGCTATAACAGCTTCAACTCTTCTGGGAAGGCTGTCCACAAGGCTTAGAAGTGTGTCCATGGAAATGTTTGACCATTCTTCCATTGGTGAGGTCAGGCACAAATGTTGGACGAGAAGGCCTGGCTCGCAGTCTCCACTTCAGTTCATCCCAAAGGTGTTGTTTCGGGTTGAGGTCACGACTCTGTGCAGACCAGTCAAGTTCCTCCACCCCAAACTCGCTCATCCATGTCTTTATGGACCTTGCTTTGTGCATTGGTGCGCAGTCATATTGGAAAAAGAAGGGGCCATCCCCAAACTATTCCCACAAAGTTGGGAGCATGAAATTGTCCCAAATGTCTTGGTATGCTGATGCCTTAAGAGTTCCCTTCACTGGAACTAAGGGGCCAAGCCCAACCCCTGAAAAACAACCCCACACCATAATCCCCCCACCACCAAATCATTTGGAGGGGTAGCCCAATACTTTTGGCAATATAGTGTGGATGAGCAAGTTTGGGGTGGAGGAACTTGACTGGTCTGCACAGAGTCCTGACCTCAACACAATAGAACACCTTTGGGAAGCATTAGAGTGGAGACTGTGAGCCTGGCCTACCCATCCAACATTAGTGCCTGGCCTCACAAATGCACTTCTGGAAGAATGGTCAAACATTCCCATAGACACACTCCTAAACCTTGTGGACAGCCTTCCCAGAAGAGTTGAAGCTGTTATAGCTGCAAAGGGTGGGCTAATTCAATATTGAACCCTACAGACTAAGACTGGGATACCATTAAAGTTCATGTGCGTGTAAAGGCAGGGGTCGCAAAACTTTTGACAATAGAGTATAGTTGGAGCTTTTAAATGTCGCCCACTTTAAGACCCTGTCTGGTCGTCCTATCATTTATCTTATCTCCTGCTGATTATTTTGCCTTTTGCCAAATAGCAGTATTGGAGACCACATTAGACATCCTATGGTAAATGTGTTGATCAGAAATCTCCACATACATGGAGACAAATCACTTCCAGTATCTCATAACCCAATTCCTAAGTACACTGGGGAGTTTTGTCCTGGATGTTATGTAGTATGTGTGCAGTGAGGTTTATTCTAGGTATTTGGAGGTTACTGGTGTGCTGGATCTCCTTGCTGTTATAAGAGCCCGTAGACTGCATTTGTCACAATGATTTAAAAAAAAAACAAAAAACTTGCCCTTCTGTGAATAAATGTATTATGCATTGTAAAGTTGCCTGTTAATTTTGTTCTGAGGGATTATCAGATTTAAATCTAGAATGCAGAGCTGTGTGTCATTTAGTGATACAACTTGCCATATAAAAATGTACGTAACATGCATAATTATATTGTCTGCATTTAAAATAAACCTTGTGTGTACATGGCTTTGTAGTTATAACTGAGATCTGTATGAGTTTTCTTCACTTCGGACAATCCAATTTTGCACATACATTGATGATCTCCGTACATAGCAATGTAAGAGCAGCTGAATGAGTGACTAAGTTATAGAGTAGTGAAAATAAACTGGACTTTGATGTGTAATCTAATGGAACAGCCTGTGAAGCTGGTGCAGCGTAAGCATTCAGCTTTTCTTGAATTTTGGCAAAATCTACAATCACTGAGCCTAAGGTGCACTTGAAATGAAATGCCTCCCTAGTGTTTTATTTTTCTTAATTTATTTGTCATTCATACATTTATAAATCCAGCTTTGCTATATGGCGTTTTCTTGTTTTACAGTTCTAGAATTGTTTGAGGAAGGTGGATTAACCACACTTATATACCTGTTGCCAAACCAACGTACTGATGGGCTGAGACCCTCCCTTCTTTAATGGCCTCACATGGACATAATGCTTCCAGATCGTGAGTTGTGATTGGTTGCAAACTGGTCATTAAAGAATACTAAGGACTGATTCCTAACGGCTACATCAAAAGCAGAGACTACCAGGCCCCAGATGTGCAGAAACTGTATGGTTCTACAAACAATGGACATATAAATATTTTTTTATTCATTTTTTTTTCTTTCTGTGCAAAGTTTTAAGTTTTTGTTTCACAGCTCTTCAAGTAAACCTGTTGTGGCCCTGAATTCCCAAAAAGACAGAACAAAGGCGTAATGACTTTAAATAGAAGCGCAATATAACATAACTGCCATTTTAATCAGAATAAATGGGGTTTGACCTTTTTTTGGCACCTGCTATATCACCAGATGCTTGTGTGCCTATGCCCAGAGTGAATATAATCCTGTACATGGAATAGTTCAGGTCCATGCTTTGCATGGATCAACAAATGAGTTCCTCCTAATAGTGTATAGATTTTGCTCTAAAATTTAGAAAGTGCTGTCATTTTTTTATATTTTACGTTAATTAAAAAGACAGCTATTTTGCTTTATATGTATATAGCCATGTCTGCATTTTAAAAATAAATTTTCTGTTTCTAGTTGAGTTTCAGTTTTCAAACATGCTTTATGGACACCATTTGAAATCAAATTGGTGCCAATGCCTCCAATGTACGCAGCTCCATAAAATTCCATAGTGTCTGGGACCCTTTCAGGGGTCTTTTGTAATTCTCTTTCTTCAGGCCCTATGGTTAAATCATGCTGTATGTTAATATGCATTATCAATTAAAAACATTTTTAAAACAAAGATGTTTTAAGATACACCAATGGTCGCCAGCTCTCTAGTGTAAAGTAATGTGATTTTTGAAAGAGGATTTTTTTTTGTTTCTACTGTGCATGTTGTCTGCTAAACTTTGTTTCGCAAGTCCTGCTTTATAATGCTCTGATGTCAGACGGCAGTGTCTTGCCACCTTTCTCAAGTGTCAAACTTAATAGCAATATTGATTTTTCACAGCATTATGCTGATAGTTGCACAGTTTAAAGTTAAGGGAAAATCGATGTCCAAATTATTGGGAGACCGTAACGGTTATAATTTTCCTCTTGTAAAAAAAAATGTCCCAGTGTGTTACCAGGACAGCTTAAACAATATGTTTTGCCTCTTTCTGAGTAAAAAAAAATTAAAGTGCTCGAATAGACTTTTCCCCCCTTGAATTGCATGAGAAAAAATGTTATTCAGAACTGCAGAATAACTCCAGGTGGAGGACACCACAAGTACTTGTTTCTTGTTTTAAATTGAAGATTCACAGAATATCTCTAATGTTCACCTGAAGAATCATGAAGTCTTTCAAAGTAAGGGAATAGATAACCTAATTGCCACGAAAAAGGGGCAAAATTATCGACAGTTTGTTAGTATCAAGTCATATTCTACCTAATTTAACATCTTCGGTTTTCCAGAGGAAACTGTCCAACCGTAGGGAGTTAAGACACTTCAGCTTCAGGATGCTGTAATACACAGTGAAGGTTTGTTTAAATGCTGAAATCTAATTTTGTTTAATATAGTTTTCCCTCATCCACGTTACTTTTTTATTTAAAGGCAGTCAAGTTCTGACACTCAAAATGATTAAGCAATTTCAATGCAAGGAGCACGCAGAATCCTCAGTTGGACAGTGTCACTTGGTAATCCTAGAGATTGTTTCCGTAATCAACTTTTCATTTGTGTATATTAAAATCAAGCTATAAGTTAATATACTGCCAACAAATACAGTCCCCTTATTCCTTGAACCAGCCTTTCTCAACCGTTTTGACATGGAGGAACTTTTCAAATTAAAAGTGTATTGGCTTATCTGTTCAAAAATTAGTTTTTAGTAATGATGGCATTAAACCTGGTCTTCCCCCTTACATTGGTCCATGGAGACGTGCCTTCTTACATTGTTGGTCAGGAAAATTATTTGGTGGTTAGTAGCAAAGGGGCTCCTTAGATTTGTGGTCAGTAGAGGAAGGACCACTTTGCAATGGTGATCATTGGGAGAAGGGCCACGTTACATTGGTGGCCAGTAGTATGAATGCTCCTTACATTTGTGGTCAGTGGGAGGATACTCCTGAAATGATGATCAATGAAAATAATGTTCACCTTACAAATGGTTAAAAAGGTAATTTGTCTTGCTGGATACATACCTGAGCGACAGAATTTAGTTTTTGCTCATAGGACCACTAGCAACCTCTGGAGGAACCCCTGGGGTTCCACAGAGCCCTGGTTGAGAAAGGCTGCCATACACTGTAGAGGTATCCAGCGAATTGTACAATTGCTTTGACGTAGTACTGCACAAATGTATAAAGTTATTAACCCTCTGCTTTGTCCTGTGTCAAGATAGTCCTGCATTGCTAGGATTGAGATGGCCTTTGCTTAAGTAAGGATTCTTCAAGAATCAAAAGTATATGCTTTTCTGTACAGTTTCTGACATACAGGTAACATCTTTACAACGTAAAAAATACGAAAAGCTGTTTTTAAGGCATTTTAGATGATATTGTTTTTGTGTAATCCCTCCACTGCCAGAGAGATTTGCAGTGCCTTGCACTATGGAAATTTCTGGTAGCGTGGCAGTTCCAGCTGTCTGTAAATATGTTTCTATTGTAAATTGATGCAGTTTAAGGTCTGACACAGCTGTACATACATGTTGTTATGTTAAAATGTAAAAAAAAAAAAAAAGTTGAATAATGGGCTGATTCTGAGTGTGCTTTTCAAATTCCGCAAGAATATTGTCCTATTTTTACTTGGATGTGATCTTTCTTTTGTGAAGTCCTGTATCGAGTAAACTAATTTTGCCCTATATTTGTTTTTTTCCTTTGTCTACATACAACCTTTAACAGCTGCAACTGCAAGTTTTCGTGTTATTTTTTTTCCAGCTTTTTCCATCTAGTTTTGTCCATGTTTTGGAGAGTTATTTCTAAAAAAAAAAAGGTTACCTTTTAATACTCATGTTGACTCTGGTTGTCTAATGTTACTTTGTAATTTAGTTGTTTTCCAAGCAAACAGCTTTTTAAAAGGACAAGAATTAATGACATACTTTTTGGGTTTGGGCCTCCTGATTTGCTGTTCATGGTTATTTTGTTGGGGTAACTGGTTTATATAGATTTGTATACTTCAAATGAAAGCCACCTTTTTGATTTGGATGTCCGTGACTAAACTTGCAACTTGTAGATTGTTTATATCCAACAAAAAGTCAACCTAAGCCAACATCGGTATATTCAGTACTAGTATGATGATGATAATAGTAGGGAAAACATTGTCACACCGCAAAGAACACCTACTTGTAAATGTTGATTTTTTTTTTTTCTTGGAAATGTAATTTTCATTATGAATAAAGAAATAGTCCAAATATTTTTTTTGTATTTACCAGGCTCCTTCTTTACCAGAGAACACAATTGGGGTGAGGGGGGGGGGGGGGGGTCATTTTTGTATATGACTATTTCAGATTCTGTTCTTGTTGCCAACATATGATATCTTGACTGTTTATGGAACATGACACGTCATAAGTTAGAAACAAGTTGGACCTTAGATTAGGTCTGATTTAATGTTACTGGTTAACCGCCCTTTGAGTACACATCTGTGAGCTATTATTGTCCTTGTTCTTTACGCAAAATAATGAATATTTCTTTACTTGAAGAGATTGCAGTTTCCACCCAACTGGAGATGCAGCCTCCTGGCTTTTGCTTGTACCTTTGAAGACGCCAACACTGGCTGCCAACGAAAGGAGCTTTTGGAGACAAAAGGGTCTGTGCATTGGGCTGAGCTAGTAAACCGTCTCCCGTGAGCTCATTGTTACTTTTGCTGCAATACAATGAACTAAAAATCTGGAGGCTGCCGGCTATTTGGAGGAAAATGCAGTTATCCCTTTAATCGGGATACTTGGGCCGGCCATACACGATTCGAATCTCGGCCGGTTCAGCATGCATCGGCCAAGATTCGAAGCATTAATGGGCAGGTTAAATGTACCAAGTTGATCGATTAATTTGGGTACATCCAGCTTGCCATATTTGCTTCTGATTATCGCAAGCGGCTGCTATAGCCACTAGCGATAATCACTGCCTATGCTGGGAGTAGACAATTGCTCTGCAGGAGGGATTCCCCCTGTCAGCACTGTCTGTGTTGATGAGGGAGTCGTGCACATTTCTTTCCTGAAACCCGTGGTGCCTTAATTTTGTTTTAGCAACCTGTAGGAAAAATTACAATTAAAGGGTCTGCTCTGAAAGTGTAATTACCCTTTAAGGTTTGTTTTTGGATTAGTTTTTGGTATGATATGAGAGTTACCCATCCTAGTTTTTTCTCTTCTTTTTTTTTTTTTTTTTTCATCACTGTATATTTTCTAGTATTTGATGCTTATTACAAAGCCAAGGTCTGCTTCCTGCTCTGCTGTTACACAGTGGCAGTGCGTTACTGTATACCTCTGGAATCTAAAAAATGGCAGTTTAGTGTACAGTACTCTAGCAACTTAATGTTAAGAAGTTGGGGTTTTAGAACAATTTTAGTTACAATTTTAAAGTCACGATTCCAAACTCGTTTTCCAATCTGCACAAACCCTTTGTGTTTTGGGCCAAATAGCCATCTTGGGAACAAAGTGATCCAAAAATAGGCAGCTAATGTGTACATACAATGGATAAAAAAGTCTACCCACCCCTGTAAAAAAAAGTCAGGTTTATGTGATGTAAAAAAATGAGACAAAGCTAAATAATTTCAGAACTTTTCCCACCCTTTAAACCGGTTCCCGACCAGCTCACGTAGTTATACTGCGGCACAATGGCTCCCTTGGGCGAAACCCCGTATGGGTACATCCTTCCCTTTAAGAGCCGCCAGGGGGCACGCACGTGGGGGACCCGATAAATGTGGCCGGCAGGTTCGATCGATGCCGATCACGTGCACGAGAACCATCATGGGGATTTGTGTGTGTGTGTAAACGCACAAATCCCTGTTCTGTCAGGGGAGAGGAGACATCGTTCCTACTAAGCAGAGGTGATCAAATACCACCAAAAGAAAGCTCTATTTGTGGGGAAAAAAGGATGCAAGTTTTGTTTGGGTACAGCATTGCATGACTGCGTGATTGTCAGTAAAAGCGACGCAGTGCCAAATTGTAAAAAGTGCTCTGGTCAGGAAGGGGGTAAAATCTTCTAGGGCTGAAGTGATGTGACCTTTAAACTGTACAACTCAATTGAAAAAGAAACTGAAGTCTTTTAGGGGGGAGGGGTAAAACTAAAAAAATAAAATAATGTAATTGAATAAGTGTGCACACCATCTTATAACTGGGGATGTAGCTGTGTTCAGAATTAAGCAATCCCATTCAAACTCATGTTAAATAGGAGTCCATACACACCTACCATCGTTTAAAGTGCCTCTGATTAGCCCCAAATAAAGTTCAACACTTCTACTAGGTCTTTCCTGACATTTTCTTAATCGCAACCTACAGCAAAAGCCATGGTCCACAGAGTGCTTCCAAAGCATCAGAAGGATCTCATTAAGGTATTAGTCAGGAGAAAGGGTACAAAAGAACTTCTAAGGCATTAGATATACCATGGAACACAGTGAAGACAGTCATCAAGTGGAGAAAATATGGTCTAACAGTGACATTACCAAGAACTGGACATCCCTCCAAAATTGATGAAAAGAAGAGAACTGGTCAGGGAGGCTGCCAAGAGGCCTACAGCAACATTAACCACTTCAGCTCCAGGAGGATTTTCCCCCTTCCTGACCAGGCCATTTTTTGCGATACAGCACTGCGCCGCTTTAACTGACAATTGCGCGGTCGTGCGACGTTGTACCCAAACAAAATTGATTTCCTTTTTGGTGGTATTTGATCACCTCTGCGTTTTTTTTTTTTTTGTGCTAAAAACAAAAAAAACGACAATTTTGAAAAACACGATATTTTGTACTTTTTGCTGTAATAAATATCCCCCAAAAAATGTAAAACACATTTCTTCATCTGTTTAGGCCGATATGTATTCTACATATTTTGGATAAAAATAATCGCAAAAGGCACATATTGATTGGTTTGCGCAAATGTTATAGCGTCTACAAAATAGTATAAATGTTATTGGAAGGGGTTAACAGGGCGATCAAGGGGTTAACTGTTCCCTAGGTGTACTTAGTAGGAACACACAATCTGTCTCTACTCCCCTGACAGAACCGGGATTTGTGTTTACACTAGAGCTGCACAATTAATCGTTAAAAAATCGTGATCTCGATTCACCCCCTCTGACGATCTGTCCTGCAAAGTTTGCCGATTCTTTCATATAAACAAGTGGAGAGACTATGTGCTGACTAAGCTGTCAAAAGAAAGCATCCGGGCATTCTGCCAAGTCTTTAACTTGATACATTTTAACTAAGCTTCCTTCTTAGATCAAAGGGAGAAAACTTCTGTGTAAATAAATAATCCAGGCAGTCTGCCAAGTTTTCAACAAGGTGTAAATGCAGGAAGTTTAACCACTTAAAGTCTAAATCTTTTTCTGACACTTCTTTCTTAGGTTAAAATCCATATTTTTTGCTATAAAATTACTTGGAACCCCCAAACATTATATTATATATATTTTAACAGAGACCCTAGGGCAGGGGTCTTCAAACTGCGGCCCTCCAGGTGTTCAGGAACTACAATTCCCATCATGCCTAGTCATGTCTGTGAATGTCAGAGTTTTACAATGCCTCATGGGATGTGTAGTTCTGCAACAGCTGGAGGGCCGTAGTTTGAGGATCCCTGCCCTAGGGAATAAAATGGCAATTGCTGCAATATTTTATGTCGCGCTTTATTTGCCCAGCGGTCTTTCAAATGCATTGTTTTGGGAAAAAATACACTTCAATGAATAAATAAAAAAAAAACGAAACAGTAAAAGGTAGCCAAATTTTTTTTGTTTTAATGTGAAAGATGATGTTACGCCACGAGAATTGTGATCTATCTTCTAAGGTAAAAAATCGTGATTCTCATTTTAGCCAGAATCGTGCAGCTCTAGTTTACACACAAAGATTCTCGTTCTGTCAGGAGCGATCGAGGGTGCCTGGCGGACATCGCACCTGTCGGGCATGCGCATCAACTCTAGGGGCACGCTGTGGGTGTGCACGCCCCTGCTATAGCATCTTAAAGAGCCAACATATAGCTACAAAGATTTGCGCAGCCGCGCCAACCTGCCGCAGTATAACTGCGGCGACTTGTCAGCTAGCGGTTAAAGGAGCTGCAGGAATATCTGGCAAGAACTGGCTGTGTGGTACCTGTGACAACAATCTCCTGTATTCTTCATTTGTCTGGGCTATGGGGTAGTGGCAAGATGGAAAAACATCCAAGAACAGCTAAATTTTGCAAACACATCTGAAGTCTCCCAAATGCATGTGGGAAAATGTGTTCTGGTCTGATGAAACCGTAGTTGAACTTTTTGGCCATAATTCCAAAATATGTTTGGCGCAAAACCACTGCACACCACCAAATGAACACCATACTCGCCATGAAGCATTGTGGTGGCAGCGTCCTGCTTTAGGGCTTTTTTTTCTGCAGCTGAAATAGGGGCCTTAGTCAAGGTAGAGGGAATTAACAGTTCCAAATACCAGTCAACATTGGCACAAAACCTTCAGGCTTCTGCTAGAAAGCTGAACGTGAAGAGGAACATCATCTTTCAGCATGAAAATGACCCAAAGCATACATCAAAAATCAACAAAGGAATGGCTTCACCAGAAGAAGAGTAAAGTTTTGCAATGGCCCAGCCAGAGCCCAGACCCGAATCTGATTGAAAATCTGTGGTGTGATCTAAAGAGGGCTGTGCACAGGAGATGCCCTCGCAAACTGACAGAGTTGGAGTGTTTTTGCAAAGAGCAGGCTAATCTTGCCAAGTCAAGATGTGCCGTGCTGATAGACTTATATACAAAAAGACTGAGTACTGAAATAAAATCAAAAGATGCTTCAACAAAGTATTAGTTTAAGGGTGTGCACACTTATGCAACCATAATTTTTTATTTTTACTTTCCTCCATCTAAAAGATTTCAGTTGTACAGTTTAATGGTGGAAAGTTCTGAAATGATTTATCTGGGTCATTTTTTTAACATCACAGAAACCTGACATTTTAACAAGGGTGTGTAAACTTTCTATATCCACTGTATCTTACCTTTGTGTGACTGTGAGGTCTTGCCCATCCCACCCCCCTATTGGCTACCCGAATCTCTGGATCTGCTGGTAGTTTTGACAGACACCTTCCACTGAAAGTAATCTCTGCTTAGGTATTTATATGCTCCACTTATTCAGGTTTGTGACCTTTTTTTATTTATTTTTTTTTTTTTTTAAAGGATAACAGCTAGTGTCTCTACTTTTTTTTTTTTTTTTGAGTCTGTTTCCACAGTCAATAGCATGGGATTTAGACAGGCACAAGCAACGCTTTTTGGTTCCGTTTGCTCCCTGGAATATGCTGCTCTGCCTCGAAAGCAAACTATAATGAATGTAAGTTACAGATTTTTTGATTCAACTGTTGAGTTGCAACCATTTAACAGAATAAGCCACCACTAGATTGTAATGTTTTCACACAGTCTGAGGAGAGGGATCTGTATGCAGAGAGGGGATCGGCAAAGCACAGTCGTCATATAATGTTACCAAGCATGAAGAGGATGTGTGGGTAGCCTTAAGGCTACATTCACACTGGCTGGTGCTGTTACTGTAATCAGATTCCGCTCTGGCCAATGGCCCCGTTTACTATGATGACAGGTCACCGGCGGCTGTACTTGTTCGCTGCTCAGCCAGCGATTACCTGCGGTGATCACTGCTGGATGCACACAGGAACTACTGCTATCATTCACACTGGCCATAAATGCCAGTGTGAATGTAGCCTAAGTGTTTCCCACCTTAGAATGCTCTACTTTTTAGTTGTGCTACAACTTGGAATTAAAATGTGTCTAACTATACATACTTTTACCTTTTAAGGGTCCATTTACATGTTTCCATTCCGGTGCATTGTTTTATGTGTTGCATTAAGGAGAGCCCATTTATTTTGAATGGGCAGCCAATGCACCATAATGGACAATTGGGCATGCAGCATTTTTACTGACTTGGCACGCCTCAATGCCGGTAGTCCACTACCATCAATTGTGATGTGCTCGAACTCTTGCATTGGGGTTGCTTTGGCCTAGTGTGTTGAGCTACTATTCAAGATCAATTGCACCACTAACTGCAAATGTGTGTTCATTGACCATGCATTTGTGTAATGCACTGCTACTGCAATGTATCAGAACAGATGCGTACAACTCCTATTGCAAAAAGTTAGGATGCTGTGTAAAATCTACACAAAACCATGAAATGATTTGCAAATATCATAAACCCATATTTTATTCATAATAGAAAACTGAGCAAATGTTTAATCTGAGAAAATGTAACATTTTGATGGCCGCAATACGCAACTTCGCAAAGAAGTTGGGTCGAGCCATATTTACCTCGTAGGATCCCTTCTTCTTTTAACACTGCAAACATCTGGGAACTGAGACCAGTTGATGGGGTTTTGGGAGAGGATGTTGTAAAAACCAAGTTCCTCAAAGGGTGGGACTTTAATGGACCAAAAATGCTCAGAGTAGGGAATTTTATAAAATTACAATTTTTTACAACAAATGAATACCATATCAACAAGAATCATGCAAAAGTTGATTTGGGCTTTTTTTCCAGTTGTTTGTTCTCCATGTCTGTTCTCCTCATAATCCTGTGTTTCTATTGTATTAATCTTGTTGATATGGTATTGATTTGTTGTAATTTGTAATTTTATAAAATTCCCTACTCCCCCAAGCGTTTTTGGTCCATTAAAGTCTCACTGTTTGAGGAACTTGGTTTTTACATGTTCTACTAGGGATGTGGACCCGAACCAACCTTTTTCCATTTGGTTGGCAATAACCTTTTTTGCACTGGGAGAGGATGTTGTCCCATTCTTCCCTGACATAGGATTCTAACTGCTCAACAGTCTTGGTTTTCCTTTGTTGTATTTTTCATTTCAATATATGCCAAGTATTTTTCAGTTGGTGAAAGATCCGGACTGCAGGCAGTCTAGTTAAGCACCCATACTAGTTTTGCTACGAAGCCATGTATGCAGTATGTGGTTTAGCACTGTCCTGCTCAAATATGCGAGATTTTCCCTGAAGACATTGTCTTAAGCTTTCTACTTTTCTATTGTGATTAAAATATGGGTTTGAGATTTGCAAATCGTTGCTTTTTGTTTTTTATGAAAATTTGACACAGCGTCCCAACTTTTTTGAGATTGTATAAATGAGCTTTAAATGTACAATCATGGCCAAAAATATTGGCACCCTGCATTTCTGTCAGATAATGCCCCACTTCGCCCAGAAAATTGTTGCAATTACAAATGTTTAGGCATTCTCATGTTTTGTTTTTGTTTTGTATTTGTATGACTCAAAGTAGAGAAACAAAAAGCCAAATCTGACATTTGAAATTGCACGCAAAACTCCAAAAATGAGGTGGACTTGGCACCTTCTCAAAATTAGAAGAAATGATTGCATTCCAAGGTTGGGATGCTCCTGTAATTTGTAATCAAACTTACCTGTATCAATAGGTGCTGACAATATAGAAATCACATCGGCAACCAGTTAAAATAGTGAAAAATTGACTCAACCTTTCTGTTGTGTCTGTGCGCCACACAAAGCATTGAGAAGAGAAAGAGTAGCAAAGAATTGTCTGAGGATTTGAGAACACAAATTGTGGGAAAGCATGGACAATCTCAAGGTTACAAGTCCATTTCCAGAGATCTTAATGTTCTTGTGTCGCACTGTGCATAACATTGTCAAGAAGTTTACACCCAATGGCACTGTAGCTAATCTCCTGGACGTGGACTAAAGAGAAAAAAATTGATCAAAGATTGCAACAAAGGATTGTTCGACTAGTGGATAAAGAACCCTAAAGCTGACCTTCAGGCACAGGGTACAACTGTCAGCTTGCACTATATGTCGCCATCTGAATAAAAAGGGATGCTATGGTAGGAGACCCAGGAGGACCCCACTGCTGACACAAATTATAAATGGCAGATTGAAGTTTTCCAAAACTTACCTGAGGAAGCCAAAATCCTTTTGGGAGAATTTGCTGTGGACAGAAAAAACAAAATTACAGCTTTTTGGTAAAGTCTATCAGTCTACTTTTTTAGAAAAATAAATAAGGCCTTTAAAGAAAAGAATACAGTTAAACATAGTGGAGCTTCACTGATGTTTTGGGGTTGCTTTGCTGCTTCAGGCACTGGATGTGACCGTGTAAGTGGCATTAGGAAATCTGAAGACTACCAAAGAATTTTGGGGTGCAATGTAGGGCCTAGTGTCAGAAAGTTGGGTCTCCATCAGAGATTGTGTGTCTTACAGCAGACAATGACCCAAAGCACCCAGAAATGGTTTAAGGCAAATCACTGGAGAGTACTGAACTGGCCAGCAGTGTGTCCTGTTCTAAATCCCATAGAGCACCTCTGGTAAGATCTCAAAACAGTAGTTGGGGAAAAGGAACACTTCCAATCTGAGAGACCTTGAGCAGTTGGCGAAAGAAGTGGTCCAAAAATCCAGTAGAGAGGTGTAAAACTCATTTATGGAAGCTATTTGATTTCAGTAATTTTTTCCAAGAGGTGTGCTACCAAATATTAAAGCGGGGGTCCACCTATCTATCGTGTGTTTTTTTTTTTTTGAGTTCATTCACAAACTTTTCTTCTCAGCATTACATACTCACTCACATATTGTGTGTAATATGTCCGCCTGTGTCAGATTTCATTGGAAAGAATAACTTATATTATTCACTGCAGGCGGTTTCCATCTTCATTGTGGGCATTTGAAGCCCACAAGCATTTATTTCCTGGATGTGGTGAATGCTGTGCTCCCAGCATTCACCGCTCGTTCCCGCACATGCTCAGTGGCATCCTGGGAAGCCTGAGACTAGCTCCCAGGAGTCTGGGAGAGGCTAGAAACAGGCCTACTCCCACGGGAGGAGAACCAGGAAGTGCAAAGAAGAATAGACAAATAAAAGGTAATTACGGCGATTTTAAATTTTTTTTAAACAGCATGTCAGCATCTAGGCAAGGAAGAGAATACATACAGATATTGTTCAAAATTTGGGTGGAACCCCGCTTTAAATTGATGGTGTCAGTAATTTTGTCCAGTATCTGACACATGAAATGTGTCAGATTTGTCTTTTTTTTTTTTTTTTCTCTCAGTTTTTTGTCATACCAATATAAACAAAAGAAACATGAGCGTGCCTAAACATTTGTAATTGCAACTTTCTGGGCGAAGTGGTGCATTATCTGACAAATGCAGGGGTGCTAATATTTTTGCCCATGACTGTAATGTAATGTAGTCGTAATTCACCTTCTACTGGACTTTTTTGTATTTGCTACTCTTCTAGGTAGCTTCCTTAGCTTAGATAAAGTAGCAAAACGTTTTATAATCCAGATGGATTCCTGTTGAATGTGAGTTTATGCTAAATTTTTTCATTTACGTTTGCTGCATTCTCACATTTTATGTGCAGCGTAGTTTGCACTTATTTTACATGTTGGCATTGTATGTAATTCAACCAGTATTTGTATTTTTTTTTTTTTTTTTTTTTAAAGCACTTGAACTAAAACGCATAGGTGTGAATTTGCTCTTTGCCAGGCAAACGATCCTAGCTGACGCAACATGGCCCTTTTATACTTCCAGAATCTGCATTCATTTTTAAATCTCGTGGCATAAAATTTCAGTTTGAGTCCATTTTAATTCCAGCTTGTAGCACATAAACCATCCAGTGGAACTAAATACTTATGCAAACTTCTGTATGAGTAATTGGCAGTTATGCCCACCCCTTTTACAAATCTCGTTTTACCTTGTAGATGCAGTGCGGGAAATTTTTTGATCCCCTGCAAGTTTTGTAAGTTTGCCCACTTACAAAGAAATTTAAGGGTCTATCATTTTTATCATAGCTGTATTTAAAATGATAGACCGATACAAATGGTATAAATTGAGTTGCAGTTTAGTCAATAAAATACGTATTTGATTCCCTACCAACCAACACTAGTTCTTGCTCCCACAGACTGGCTATGGTATGTGTTCATGTGGTACACAGATTAATCTCGTCAATTTAAGAAGGTGCTCCTAATGACAACTCGTTATGTGTATAGAAGGACATCTGTCCGCAGAATCTCCTTCTTCCATTCAAACCCACCATCATGGACAAGACCAAAGAGCTGTTAAAGGATGTCATGGACAAGATTGTGGATCTACACAAGGCTGGAATGGGCTACAAGACCATTAGCAAGACGCTTGGTGAGAAGGAGACAGCTGTTGGAGCGATTATTCGCAAATGGAAGAAATACAAAATAACTATCAATTGCCCTCGCTCTGGAGCTCCGTGCAAGATTTTGCCTTATGTGGTAAGGTTGATCATGAGAAAAGTGAGGGATCAGTGCAGAACTACACGGGATGAGCTTGTGAGCGATCTCAAGGCAGGTGGGACCTCAGTCACCACACTCTTGGTAACATAATATGCTGCCATGGATTGAAATCCTGCAACGCCCGCAAGGTCACTCTCTTTACGAAGGCACATGTACAGGCCCATTTAAAATTTGCCAGCGAACATCTAAATGATTCAGAGAAGGATTGGGAGAAAGTTCTGTGGTCAGATGAGAAAAATTGAGCTCTTTGGCATTAACTTGACTTGCCGTGTTTGGAAGAAGAAAAATGCTGACTATGACCCTGCTAAAGGTACAGGCCTTCTTTGCCGCATTGAGGGACCAACAGGCAGGGCCATGTATTGTAAAATCTTGGATGAGAACCTTCTTCCCTCAGCCAGAAAGAACACTGAAGATGGGATGTTGATGGGTCTTCCAGCATGACAGTGACTCAAAACATCTGGCTAAGGCAGTGGTTCTCAACGCCTGTCCTTAGGACCCACTAACAGGCCAGGTTTGCAAGATAACTGAAATATATCACAGGTGATAACATTTGTTGCTCAGTGATTGCAGTATTCTGGTCTGCATCTCCCCAAGGTAATACTTATAATCTGGCCTGTTAGTGGGTCCTGAGGACAGGAGTTGAGAACCACTGTGCTAAGGCACAAAGGAGTGACCCAAGAAGAAGCACATTAAGGTCATGGCCAGTCTCCATACCTTAAATTTATAGAAAATGTATGGAGGGAGCTAAAACTTTGTGATTTAGAGAAGATCTGTAAATAAGAGTGGACCAAACTCCCCTGAGATGTGTGCAACACTGGTCACTAACTACAAGAAACATCTTACCTCTGTGCTTTCCAACAAGGGTTTCTCCACCAAGTACTAAGTCCTGTTTTGCTTAGGGATCAAATACTTTTTTTACTCACTGAACTGCAACTCAACTTGTAACATTTGTATCATGGTTTTTTTTTTTTTTTTTTTTACTGGATTTTTGGTTGATATTCTGTCTTTTAAAATGTTCTTAAATTATAGACCTGTCAAGTGTACAGTTACAAAATCTAAAGGGGGTCAAATTATTTTTCCCATTTTATTTTTTTCTGTTTTCCTCCAGCAAGGGACACATGAAGTCTTTAATCTTTAGGATATTTTGCTGCTTATAGGAGGATTTGACACCAGCAAACAAACTGTAGCCAGCACAGGGTAACCCCTCCCACTATCAGCATGCTTCAGTGTTTTGCTTGTGGATTGAAGAGGATGGATTTCTTTTCTATAGTTGTGCTGTGTTAAGGCTAAATTATTTTTTGTTAGCTTTTGTTTTAATTTTTTTTATTTTTATTAAATCAAGGGTTTTCTCTACATCACTGCTGGACCGTTGTCTTGTCAATTGCTGCTTCCCAGTGTGATTGTTCTCAGCTTTTGGAGCACCACGTCCGGACTGACGATGCCTGGAAGTGGACTTTGGACACTGAAATTTGTGTAAGACGCTTTCCATACTTTGTTCTGTAAAAGTTAGCTGTGGAGTACGTTCCAGGCTCTTGGTGTTTCTTCACTGCTTGCCCTGTCTTTGAGGACTCTGTGAATAAGCCTGCCAGACTGAGCACTGGGAGCGTTTTCAATTTATTAGGTTGCTGGGTGCCTTTACTCCCTGTTGCTGCTGATTTTTTGACGGAAGGAATTAATGCTGTGGGACAGCGCACTGTCATCCACTGAGTGTGCTGTTGCTCGGAGTAAAACTTGGATTTTTGATCCATTCCTGCTGCCTATCTTCAGTAACCTTGGTCACCTCCAGCCATCTGACCTCATCTGCTACAAGCTGTCAGGGTTTTCGTGCGTATGTGAAGCCTTGCCTCTTACGCTGAGCCTGTATGACATGTTACTGCAATGTGAATGTGACTGGATTCTAGACACTGCCTAGACAGTCTTGCTGTGATGGATGCCACCAGACCATATTCTACTAATAGTTCTGGGGGTTCTTGCAGTGTGTCTACCCATGGTGCCAACATCTTCAGGCTGGAATCATGTTCTCATTTTTTCATCTTTCTTTGGAGTCCTTGACTATTTCAGGGTGTGACTGGACCTTTCCTCTCTCAGCTGATGTTTTTACTATGATCTTGCAAACATTTGTGGCCCAAATTACCAATTTATTTACTTTCTCTGATCAGAGAGGCCACAAGCCCACTCCTGTTCCTTCTCCAGCAGATTCATTATCTGATTTTCTCATGGCCTCTGAGCCATCAGCTGCACAGAGTCTCTTATCAATCCTTGAATTATGAGCTTGCCGCTGAGGAGTTGCAATCTTCTGCTATTACACAGCTGATCACAGATCATGGTAAAGTGCCAATCACAGCTGCCCTTTACCTTTTGATCAGCTGAGTCCAGTCCAACGTACTTGCTGGCTATTGTCAGTCCTTTCCTCATGAGCTGTCTGTGTGAGAATGGGAGTGCTGATAACAGCAAGGCTGACATGACAGTCGGGGAGCAGTGATTACATTCTTTACACTGATAATTGGCTCATTGGTGTCCGGTGAAGAAGAAAAATTACTTATTTGCAATTTTAACAGTTTTGTTTAGCAAAAAATAAAACCCAGTAATGATTTAATACCACCAAAAGAAAGCTCTGTTTCCAAAAAATGATAAAAATTTCATTAGGGTACAGTGTTTCATGACCACGCGATTGTCGTTGAAAGTGTGATGGCACTAGAGGCTGAAAATTGGCTTTGGCACTAAGGGGGGAAAGTGCCTGGTATTGGAGTGGTTAAAGTAGATCATCTTTTTGATGCACTTGCACAACTCGAAAACTAGAAGATTGGCCTGTTCTACCAGTGCTGTTTCCAACCTTGAGTATTTTAAAATGTATAAGGCCTGCAAAGACTTACCCTTTGCATATGCTTTCCAAGCTGTTTCACTAAGGACATTGGTAACTTATAGATTTAGCAAGGATTTTGTGCCAAAGTAGTCTATTCCCCATAGAGGACGTGCATGTCTTTAAGGACCCACCCGACAAGTTGGAAGCCCTGTCTATCTGTCCTTGCTCATGCTGCCCTTTATCCGATCCTAGCTGTAACCTTACTTTGCCGGTCCAGGTCTGACTGGTCACTATCGGCTGAAAGATAAAATTTCTGCTGAGGTTGATCCCTCGCTTATTGAGCATGTGGAGCAGATGTCTGTATCATTTACATTTTCTTGCATGTGTCTCATGTTGGTTCATATACGTAGGGCTCTTTGGCCAAAGTGCTGGACCTCATAACCCTTGTGTAAATGCGCTTTGACGTGTTTTTGGACCTACTCTTATAGACATAATGGGTGCTACTTTTGGCAAAGGGCACCCCAACAGAGAGCCTATAAAACAGATTGCAAAGTCTTCTTTCTTTCTGTCAAAAGAAAATGTCCCTTTCTCTACCCCTTCAGCTTTCACTTATTACCCCCCCCCCAAGCTTTGCTTCCCATCCACCTGCAAGTCCTGTCACTTAATCTGCAAAATATTTAGACACGCTTTCCTCTGCATGAAGGTGTGCACTTCCCCATTTTCTCCAGGGTGGGAGGACTTTAACCCTTTAAAGCTGGCTCCTTCCGGCTCTTTAAGGGGTTTCTGATGCCTGGAGGTGGGGCTGAGTTTATGATCATGTGACCATTGTGATTGGCTGTCACAGGGGTCACATGATCAGAAAGCTCCTGATCGGTGCTGGTAACTGCTAGGAGTGGCCACTCTTGGCACAGGTTTGTTTACATCTTGGAATGCAAATATGCGGACTCTCGGCGTCAAGGCCCACCCGCTGATAGGCCGCATTTTGCATACTGTCGACAAGAAGAGGTTAACCTTTGTGGTGGCTTGGACAGCTTTTATCTTAGGTGCATGAGATGTGATCTCAGTCGAAAACTGGAGTTTTACTCCCTGCTGCATTCTTTCTCATCTTCAACCTACCTGTTTTCGTGGAGCCTTTCTGTTTTTTTTTTGTTTTTTTTTCTTTTTCGTTTTTTTTTGGATCAAGGTGTTATTGCTCTAGTTCCTGTGGTAGAACATTTTCATGGGATTGTCGCCAACCTTTTCTGTGTTCACAATCCCAAATGGATCGTTTGACCCATTTTTATTCTCTAAATTCTCTTCATGCAAGCCCAAAAAATTCTGCATGGAATGTACCAAATCTATCATCTGTTCACCAAGGAGACTTTCTGACTTCTGTGGGCATTAAGGATGCTTTTTCCAACACATCAGTAGATTCCCATGCTAGTCTGTACTGGCCCCACTATGTTCTCATGGCATTCCCATTTTCAGATACCTAGACAATATCATTTTGAGGAAATGGTGTGAAGTTGACTGTTCAAACATTGCAATGATGTGGATGGATTCTTAACCTTCACAAATGTATTGTTTTGGATTATCTAGCTTAGTCCTGGACACAGCTCAGGCCAGGGAGTTCCTGCTACAGGACAACCTGGTTTCTGGTACTCAAATCCAGGAGTCAGCCAACTCTGCTTTTGTAGAAGAGTCCTAGGTCTGATATTGGCTTCTTTTGAGAACCGTTTGCCCAGTATTACTATAGATTTGTAGACTACGGTCTGTTGTTGCGTCATCTATTATCAGATTGTCTCTGGCATGGTTGCTCGGTAATCTACTTCTGGAGTTGGAAAAATCCTTTATTCAACCCCCCACCCTTTTTTTTTTTTTTTTTTTTTTTTTTTTTTTTTGATGGACACCTGCCTGTTTGGGTGGGAAGGAGGCTTGGGCACCCTGGGAATGTAATGCTCCACATTCCCATTGCACATGTTCCTGGATGAAGTTCCAGAAGATTTGGGTGGTGTGGCAACCACCAGCTTGGTTCAGAAAGTCAGTGTGCATATTTGCCAGCGCACCGTGTGTGCTGGCAAATATCCACATTGTGACCCTTTTGAGTGTAGGGACATGGTTATTGTTTGAGTCTTGTCTCTTTATCAACATCCTGGAACTTCGGGCAATTTTACAGTCTCTACAGCATTTGACCATCCTACATGTGGATCATCTGATCTTTTTTTCATTTAGACTGCCACTTCACTTAGCGTGAGCCTTAAGGCTTCCACCCTGGAGAATTCTCTCCTTCGTGCAGATCTTGATTTTTAGGACCCTTTTATACAGAGTCTTCCATGTAGCTCCTCCTATCTGTTCCCTTGTGGCTTCATGGTTCCATGAATTTGGTTCAGTCTTAACATTCAGAAACCATAATTTGAACGCATTAGAGACATTCCTCTCTCTACTCTTTCATACATATGTAGCCATTACCTCCTATATTGTGTGTCTAACCTGGCTGCCCCATCTTGTAAGGAACCACGTTCTGCATAGGACCAAGGTGTTATTCTGGCCCACAACTTAAGGGATATAATGTTCTGGTTCACGAAAAATCCAGAATGTATTTCTATTCTTCCCTCTGTCTCCATGATTTAATTCCTCCAGTAGACCTTCATCCAAGATTATAGTCTCAAAGATAGGATTCCACCACTTGTGGAAGTTCTGCTTGTACTTTTTGACCTTAACAGTTCCCCAGATTTGCATGTCTGTCATGTAAATATCTTTAAGTTCTACTAGGTGGGTTTATCACCCTTATCTGATGCCAGCCTTTGGCACGAGGGCCTTTCCAACAGCTATTTGAACTGCTGACAGTCCAAAGCTCTTTGTTTTTTTGGAAGCTAGTTACATTGTTTGCTTTGTTGCCCCTATTCCCTCAGTTTGACAGCTTTTGAACATCCCAAAAGTTATAGACTTCCTGTGTCCCTCAATGATTAACAAAGAATATAGGATTTTTCTACTTGTTACAAAATCCTTTTCTTGGAGTCAGTTGGGAGTCCCAAAACTGAGGCTTGCAGGAGGCATTATTCTAGGCTGCTCTGTAGGGGTTTGTTTTGTTTGCAAGTGTTCAGTCCCCATGTAGACAGCAGTATAACATAAAGACTAAAGACTTCCTGTGTCACTCAGTGGACTCCAATGAAAGGATTTTAAGGCGAGTGCAACAAATCTATTTTTTGTTTTCTATAGAGCAGGGAAAAGAACCTCTGTTAGGCTTTTTTTTTTTTTTTTTTTTTTTTTTTTTTTTTTTTTACTGTTTGTGTCCCTGTTTGAAATATTCTCATATTCTCCCTCTTTGTCCTGCTGCTTGTCACTGGGACAGAATTTGATGGTAAATCTAGGACTTCCCCTCACTTTGGAGACCATTTCTATTATTTTTAGTTGCAACTTTGGGACAAAAAAATGTTACGCATACGAAAAAAATAAATAAAACAGGCCGGGATCTTAAGCATTCCCTGCTCTACCCAAAACGAAACATTTGGCTTTAAACATACGTTAAAAGGTGATATAAATCCATTCACTGCAAAGTGGGTTTAGATTCCCTTCATTTTTCTAATGAATGAGGCTTAAAGACAGACAAATACAAACAAATATTTCTTGCAATACACACCTAGTTTTAATGTAAACATTTTTTGAGCGTCTGACAAGATACAGCTAGCTAGTCAATACAATTAATAAATATTGTTCTACTGTACAGTTTGGTATATTTAACATTGAGTGGATACAGAGAGAAGCCGCATTTCATATCATCTGGGGCAGTGATGGCGAACCTTGGCACCCCAGATGTTTTGGAGCTACATTTCCCATGATGCTCATCTACGCTGCAGTGTAGTTGAGCATCATGGGAAATGTAGTTCCAAAACATCTGGGGTGCCAAGGTTTGCTATCCCTGTTCTAGGGTGTGCAGGGCCATGTCGACCAGACTACCATGCTAACTAAGCTGTGTAAGAAGTATGTATATGCTTGCTTATTTTCATTCTGCCCCGGTCTGGCGGCTTCAAGGGAGAGGAGAGAGCGTTCCAACAACAGATAATAAAGCCTGGAGTAGTGATGTCACCCATAGGCTTCCATGGCTTATCTGCTGTCACACTCCCTCTTCTCCCCTGAAGCAATGCTGGCTGAC
The DNA here is from genome assembly GCF_042186555.1 of Aquarana catesbeiana. NCBI lineage: Eukaryota > Metazoa > Chordata > Amphibia > Anura > Ranidae > Aquarana > Aquarana catesbeiana. The sequence continues at coordinate 754,481,544 of NC_133325.1, forward strand.
ATGATCGAGCTGGCACACATGATTGAACCCAGAGCGGCCTGAAAATATCCAAGTATATACATCTTTCTTACACAGGTTATTTAACCTAGCTGTTAGTAGAGGGTTAGAGGACCGTTTTAAGGTTAGTTGGGTGTAAAGCCAGATTCTACTTTAAGGTAACTCCCAGATAGAACAGACTGAAACTGTGTCTGCACCCCACTCTGATAAACAGTAATTTTATTACTATATATTTCATGTTGTGATACACATATGCCTATTTTTGGGGCTAGGGGTAATGTAGTATTTAGACAGTTTAGGTGGTAGTAGAAAATACAGTGCTCGCCTAACCTGCAGTGAAAACATTTCATGCACCGAGATCTGCTTTTCCACACCTATGTGTTCCCTTGTTACTTATTATTGAAGCTCTATTTTATTTCAGGATTTTATTTCTCTTCCTCCAATCAGGTCATAACTTCAGAGCTCGATTCCTTAGTTGTAGTTGTAGGCCGTGATTGCGCTCAGAAGTTCTGATCACATGTGATCCGATAAGCAGGTGGATGGTCCTGATCCAGTGCTGATGTCACTCTGGGGCAGGAGGGGAACTAATAAAATCCTAAAATAAAGATAAGTAAGAGTTTTTTTTTATATTTTTTTATCTTCTCATCTGCATGTTTTGTGTGTTCTATTGAGTAGTTTAATCTTTTGTGTAGGGTTATTTTTTTTTTAACACTAAAGTCTACTTGTAAACTAGAGATGCAAAATTTGCTTTTACTTTTTTGTGAGCATAAAGCAGAACTCCAGACAAACACATAAATACACAGTTGAAATGCATATATGTGAAATCATTAGTGTTTGTAATTCTTGTCATCTAATCTTTTATTCTTTTAGACTTTTTTCTACACACTATTGCCCACGACGTAGTTTCTAGGTTGACATCACTGTTTCCTTTTTACAGATCAATGTGTCCATTACCAGCTCATTGGACTGTGAATGAGAATCATCACCCCACTTAGGTTCTCCTATTCTGCTCCCTTTCTCATGTAAGCTGTGTCTGCACTTCTCCTTCCAGTTCCAATTGCTTTACTTGACAACATTCTAGATTATTAGCACTGGGCAATGCAATATAACATGGCTGGCTCAGTATGTAACCTTTTACTATCAATTTAATATTTGCTATGTTGAAGATTGTGAGGTGCGTAAGATCGACATCAGAATTTATATTTGCAAAAAGTTCACACATAATTACACTTAATACATAACTGGGGCAAAACTGTTTTTAACATTTGCTTGGAGTTCTGGTTTAAATGTTTAAATATTGAGAATAATATTACATTATGGTTCAATTTAAACAATCCTACTTTGTTTTTGTTTGAGTCCTAAAGTTTTGAAGCCATTAGATGACCATGACCGTCATACAACTAGCATGTTTAGAAGAAGTCAGCAGGGGCTGCTGCATATTCTCTCAGTATACTGTAGGTTTACTTTTTGGGAGGACTGGGTGTTATCCTGTTTAAAGCTCCATCGCTTTACTCCTTTTGGTCCTATTCATAATACATCTTAGCATAAAAATGATGGCTTTTGATCCAGATGTGGTTCTCGCCATTATCAGTTTGTCTTGTCACCTGCTGTTATACTAGTATACAAATTTGAGCAGCAGTTATGTGAGCTATACTATTTTCTTATTACAATGATTTACAAATTGTTTTTTTTTTTTTTTTTTGATGTGACTCCCAAACCAACCAAGTTTGGGAACCTCTAGTACAGCACATGTGTAACTTTATCTCCCATAAAGGGCTAAAAGCATATTTCTAAAGCTGGGAACAAAAATACTATATTGCAACCTTCCAGCCCCTCATATGTGGTGGCTGCATTTGTTTGCTTCTTTTAAAAAAAAAAAAAAGAAAAAAAGGTAGAGGGGAACCCATACGTTCCCTTAAATAAAAGCACAGCTGTACTTTATAATCACGCGTTTTTGCATCATTTGCATACGTGTAATGGTTCTATAGAACATGGCTCTCCAAACTGCGGCCTGAGGACTGGATGTGTCCTCTTGCTAGCCTTTGTCTGGTCCTTGGGGCATCATTCCTCCCAGTGATATGAGGCACTATTGCTCCCACTAAAACTTTCTATGAGGCGCTATTTCTTCCATTGATACCAATGATGTATTAAAGAAAAGGGAGGGGTGTTTATAAAGACCTCATTACTTTGGAGGGTATCCTCCCCAAAATGTCATAACAAAAAAATGGTAATAATATTTTGAGTCTTTAAGTATACTTCCAAAGATAGAATATAGACACCAGTAAAATAAAAAATATCCAACTTTATTATAACATCATTAAAATATACAGATTAAAAAACCTTAAAATTTGAGTGATTTCATCATGTCATCACCTAAATTCTTTTGCCAATTTAGCACAGATCCTCAAACAGGACTTGGCAAAAAAATGAATATGTAAGGGTCCAATGAGATCACCATCTGAAGCGCCAATTATTCTTGATCTGCAGAGAATATAGCCTTTTGACTTTTGTAGCCTTTTGTAATTTATGCTATCCCCACACAACTAATTTACACGCAGCTTTCATGGACAAATAGCTGTGCAAATGTTTTAAAACTCCCCACTAAAAGTGTTTACTGTTTTTTTCTATGCTGTTCACGGAATTTCTTTTACCTTTATGATCCTTAAACATCACTGTAGTGTCTGTTCTTGGCATACAGAGTTGTAAAGGAGATCTTTAATTGGCTTCCACATTTATACTTGTTTTTACTTTATTATTTATTTCCTATGCAGATTTGTACATGCTCCCTCGAAAACAGGGATTCTTGACCTTTTTACGATTTCAGACCCCCCAATGGATTGGCCAATATGTCCCCCATACCCCCTTCATCAGACTGTTGAAATCATCATCATCACCGGTTCTATTAGGTACTAGTATGACTTCAATAGTTGTCATTAGCTTGGTTTTTAACTTATGGATAGCTAGGAACAGAGAAGCTAACGGAAAGTCATAGGGGTTTTATCATAATAAAAAAAACTCAAAAATCACAAATATCTCACTAGATATAGCTAACTTGATCATTTTGTTTTCTGTAGCACGTGGAATTGGGGTACAGTTACTTGATAATGTTAATCAAATGTCACTTGACAAATCGACTTCACTCTACACTATGATTTTAGGTTCAATAATGCAAAGAATCCTGATTCACAGGGTTAAGTAGTTGAAGAAAACCAAACCATCCATTGCCCCTATCACCAGGCAAGGCAAGCTGCGATCAGCACATACCAAAGCTGCTTTATATTCAGCCCAACCTTAGAAAATTAGCTTTCTTTCTTTGGCCTTCTTTTACATCCATAAGTCCTTCTTTCCTGAATCCAGAGATGTAGCCATATAGCTCCAAGGAGCATGGCTTCTCACCAGTTATCTGAGGGCCAGTTCACGCTAGGCAGCACATTCCTGTACGATTCAGTAAGTTCAGTTCATTGCGATTTGAGGCCATTTATTTTTATGGCCTCAAATCGCACTGCACCGCACCAAAAGTAATGCATGCTCTGCTTTGTGAAACTCGCTACAACTAGATCGCATTGATGCTTCTGTACCATGCTACTGGTGCAGGCAAACATATTGCGTTTGCAATGTCAAGTTGATACCCACTGCAGATCGTAACTGCAGTGTGTTTTGAATCCGGTGGAGGGTTTTCTTCACTGCATTCTGGTGTGAATGGGTTTAAAATTTGCTTAGTAAATCAGAGAATGTGATTAGTGTCCATTGACTGACCTCTTCCGTAAACTTTAATTTAAAACTTATCTAGTCCTGAAAGGAAAAATGTAATATTTTGCAGTTTACCAGTCCTTGGATGTGGTGGCTGCATTCTTTTTTAATTTTTTTTCAATTTTTTTTTTTTTAGGCTAAGAGCATTTTCAGCAAGAAAATTTCTGTTGACTTCATGTAATCTGAAATGAAAGCACAATCAACCCTATCTTTGTGCAAAGTGCTGCTTCCATCAATCCACCATTTAATGGAAATGTGCAGCCATGTTTGAAGTCCAGCATGAGTGGCAACAATGGCTCCCTCAAACAATACTATAGAGAAATGAGTGTAGACTTAAAGGGACACTTGTTTTACTGGCAGGATTACCTGGTGAAAATAAAGGCAAAACGGTCTTGAAAAAATAAAACGAATGCAGCCACCACATCTTCCGGCTCTTTCAGACCGGCAGACTCTGCCAGTCTATACGCCTGCTCATGTGTCCATTTACATCTGCTGCTTCATAGAGGGCAATGGATGGTCCATTCGGTTCTGCCAAAAAAACTGATTGTGAAAAAGGGACCTAAGGAGCTGTAGGCTGCAGTATACTTACATTTTGGTTTAGATACATTTTAAGGATAGTAATGGGTAAGTAGGGCACAGTCACTAGAGTAGTCCAGAGGCTGCACATATAATTTATCCCTGTACATACACAGTCCTAAAATATACACAAACAAAATATTAACGATTATTAATTGATAATTGTCCTTAGCTGATCACATTCATATATAAAAAAAACTAAATGCCGGAGTAGTTTCCTTTTAACATTAAACCATATTGTTTGTGATCTTGTTTACATTATACTAAACAGCCATCATTGTATGTTAACACTTAAAGCTGAATTCCAGGAATTCGGCTCCTTTTTAAAAAGTAAAGGCACACTAGGAGTTAAGACCAAGGAGGTGCATGGCATCTATTATTTATATCTTGACAGGTTTATAGTACTCCTGTAAGATGGGCTATCGCTGTATTTCCAGGACCCCGAAGCTGATCCTTCTGATCTCTGCATCTGTAACAGTAGAGTCACTGCAGGTGCTATGCCTGCCCCTCCTCTTCCCCAATCACAGAAGCCTTGAACACATTCACAAAATACCAAGGCCTCTGTGAATGGGAAAGCAGAGGGGAGGGGCAGGCATAGCCTCTCTGTGTGCTATTCTACTCTCAGATCTGTCTGGCAGAGCAATAAACCTGTTAAATGTATATAGAGAAAAGTCCAGGGAATTTCATGCACTAGGTGGACTCATAGTGTGCCTTCACATTTTACAAAGTGGCTGCAAATCCTGGAATTCAGCTTTAATCCAGCACATTTGAACAGGCAATCGCTACCATACTTTTTCTGTAGTTTCATTATGACCACCAATTATATGTACTCTTTACTGGCCAACCTAGCCAGTACAAATGTATTTTTCATTAATAGCTAACATAAGGTGTGGTTTTGAGGTCTGGTTCTGATCTGATTGTTTGTCTTCAGCCTTGTTCGTATCAGGAGTGAGGGGAAGCAGGGAAGGGAGGACATGTGCTGCTGGTAACAAGAGATTGGACTTTTATATTCTTAAGGTAAGCAGGGTACGATTTCCCATAGTCTTTAGTGGATTTCAATGTACCTTTTATATAATCTCTAGATAAAACCTTTTTTAGTTTTGGATAGAGTGGGGGAGGGTTAGACCTTCTGGCAAGTTTTTATTGCTGTCTCAGTGCCCATTGGGGAGGTTTATTGCTCTGTTTGGACTGATGACCATTGTCATCGAGAGAGAAAGTGAGAGGTGATCCAAAATTTTAGAGCTGTTCTTAGAACAGGAGGTGTGGGGAAATCTTTCAATGGCAACTATTTTAAAAGGCGGGGTCCCCTCCTTTTGCAAGATTTCTATTAGTTTCCTGTTTCTCTGACAGTAAAAGGTAGGCTTCTCCATATGTACACAGACAGCAAAACGATAACCTGGCAAGGATTTTAACCCTTCCCTATTCTCCAGAACTTTAAAGTTTTAGATTGTGGTTTTATTTGCATAATGGTATTCCTTTAAATTGGCAACAGATCTGGGAAATAATTTTCTCCACAATGCAATCTCTGTAAATGGAATTTGAAAGTATTGTTGGTATAATAAAAAGTATCTCCTAATTTATTTATTTTTTTGTCTTTTCACCGAATCGTGGCATACATTTCTTTCTATTTACGCTGTAACAAAATTAAAAGCATATTGCAGGCATAGTTCCAAAAGCTAGTTAGCTACTGCACATGAAAAACTACTGATTAAACGGTTTGTTGTCCGTTTATGTGTATGTTACTTGGAAGGACTGGCACCTAATTTTGGTGTTAAAATGTCAGCCTCAATTTTATAACCTATATGTCAAACAATTTTCCTGCGTTTAGTGTATTTTGTGTATACTTACATTGTCCATGTTGGTTCAGATTTAGTTTTCCAAAAAAAACAAAAAACTTTTACAGGTTGGAAAGTGCATCCCTTATTTTGATCCCTCGTGAGCTTACCTTCTACTTGTTAGAAAATGACTGTCAATTTGAGGATAAATTCTGAAGATCGTCCAGGATTTCCTTGGTGGCTTAAAGATTTTTCAGAATACAGATAATCAGATTTCAAGACAGTTACATGGAAGGCTGTGAAGATTTGAATATGAGGGATGCTCAAGATTATTGACAATGTCTGTTTGAATTGAATAGAAGATCAAGAAGCATATGAATGTTAAACTGGAGTAAATCACCTTTATTGGCTATATGCAAGTAGCCACACACCACAGCTTTTAAAGCACGTTGCAAAATTATAATGTAAGAGTGGATCATGGTTGATTTTCTAGCCACCAAATGGGGTTTCTGTTGTTCATAAGACTTGATGTCCAGCCATATTGCAGTGTTAAAATAACTAAAATGTGGCGGAGTGATGCAAAATTAACTAAAAACCTGTTTTCACAGAGACTTGACCATCATCCACACCAACATTTTTACTGGTGGCTAAAACCTATAATATATGGTGTTTAGGAAAATACTTTATATGTATTTCCTTAGCATCTGCACCAGTGGAATTGACACATTTTTTAAAAATCATTACCATGTTCTTCAGAGCTGTTCCATTTTGTCTTCTTTTGCAGATTTATATTCACATTTGTACCTATTTGTATAATTTATAATCTGGCCCTGAATGAACAGTGCTAGCATACATAGCAAGTCTGGCTTGTAATGTTTACTTACGGTCATACCTGGGTTCACTTTAAAACATGCTCTGTACAATAACTAAAGTCCGCCATACGTCCTTCCCCGTCCAGTGATATGCTGTCTTTGAGCACTCTTACTGCCGCTAGTATCTTCACTTATTTTTTGTCTGGCAGTTCTGATTGACAGGCCCAGGATGATGTAACTCCCCCGCATGCACGCAGAAGTGACAGGCCCAGGATGACGCAACTGCCACCAAGACATGCTGAAAAATGTACACTGGTGGTGCCAGTTCCAACCCACTCTGCTACAGGATCCAAATATACTTAGCTTTTTCTGGCTTATCAATACTGGAAGATGACATTTTATAGCACACTGAAGATTGTGTGTAAAAAGCTCATGTTATCGCAACCACTTCTGTTATGAGCATTCTCCTACGCGAATGGATATGTATGGAGAACTGGTCTACAAAGATTTTATTAATGTTTCTTCATTAGTCTTTCCACATTTCTTTATCTGTAACTTTGAAGTCCTTGGTTCAATAAAGATGTTTGATTTGCAGTCTGTTTCAGAGTGTTTTGTTACTATTCTTTTTATTAAGCAGTATCAAATTTTAATAAAACCAGAAGTATGCTTCACATTGGGTTACTAGATAAATGTAAGGAAGTTTTACTCTGCATCGGTAATTGTTAAAAAAGGACATTATTTGTACTAAATGTACATCAAAAGATGCTGCATTCTAATAAAATAGTTTACTTACTATCTTTATCATACAGCATAGGATACAGGAAATGATTCATAGACCACCATGTGTTGTATGCTACCGCCTTCAGGTGACTGGACACTGACAGAGGCTCGCTGGGTTTGCCCCTTTGTGAATCTATATAAAAATGTACACTGTGTGACACGCCAGTTTTTTTCTTTTGCTAGTGTCCTTAGAGGATGGTACACCTTCTGCCCTTGGAGAAGATATTTTTTTACTTATTTCCAAAGAACTCTTATCTCCTAAAGGGGACACTACTGTCAAAACCTGGCTTCTTACTGCCTTCAATGCTCTTTAGCAGTTTCCAGATCGATTACTCTGGTGTACACTTTGGGAATTGAACCTGGACCCTGCGTTAGCAGGTCTGGCTTGTAATGTTTACTTTGGACACTAGGTCCTGCATTTGGCGCTCACCTAGGTACATGGTGGGACAAGTGAGGTAGCTGTACATGGTGGGACAAGTGAGGTACCTGCAGGGTGCTTTACAGGTCCAGGACTGTGGTCTATGGTATCTAGAGCCTGAAGACCCCTTTTAAGGGGGGGGGGGGTACCTTTTGTAACAAGGGAAATAAGGACCCTGGATGGGACCAGTGACCAGATCTCCATGTACCCTTAAACATTCTGGTTCCTGACTATACTTGCCTTGATAGCTCAGTAGTATACCCTACAACCTTATCTTTCAAGACATACCGCAGTGCCATGCATACAGTTACATTTTTGTGTCTCACTTTTGGCCTTATGGGAAACGTCCATTTACCTATTCAAATTATGCAACCTGTTTCTATTTCCCTACCTGGAGTTCGTTTCTGTCTATGGCTGTAGTGCTATTAGGATGCCTAACTGTGCATATCTGGCCTCCATATTCTACCAAGACACAGCCATCAGAACACACTGCACCCCCCTGATCTGCATCCATTCTGTGACTACTCCATGTGGGAAGATCCTCATCTGGCAGTGGAAGACTGCAGGTACTTGGGAGCGGAAACATAAGACAGAGGCAGTGGCGAGTCTGTAAGAGCCCTGAGGAAACTCCGTTCTTCTCAAATTAATAAAGGTTCCCTCATTCTGGAGTCTACCATTTGCGACTTTTAGAACTTGAGGGTGCTACCCCCTGATTGTCCTCATGGGATAAAACTGGAAATTCCGGAGACATGGTGAGGCAGTTACTAAAGGGGATTAGGAAAATCTGGCAGAGGTGTTTCAAGATTTTTCACCACCACCATTATGGAACTTCCTCACCTAGTCTCTCTTTATTCGCTATTTACTCTGGACCCAGCTAAGGCAGTACCTACTACTCACTGGATGGATGCTTCTAGCACTGCTCATCCCCTACATACTCGAAAATGCACAAAAAGGAGGGCATCTGGTAGAAAGACTTTTTCTATTCTGGACCAGGCAAGTTGTGCCTTATATTATGCTTGGCCAAACTTGGGTTATTTCCTCCTCCTGATGCCTTGAAGGTCTTGTATCCTGTGGAGCTGGAGTTTAACAAAAAATGGGCTGTCTCTGCTATGGACCCTGGTCATTCTTGCACTGAATAATCAATATATCATTTCTATTGAAGGTACCCCCTCCCTATACTTCCATTAAAGGTGCTTTCAAATTACCTTGTTTAACTTACAGCCAGACCCACGCATGTTTTGCTATTAACAAAGCTAAATTGGCTGGAGAAATCTGTACTGAACTTTTTCCTACTTTAGAGGATCCTTTGTTTTTCTTAAAAACCTCCACCTAGCCCTTGTCTGTCATTATAGATAATCTGTAATCCTGTTTTACAGTTTTCTCCTTGTAAAGGAGGTATGGTGGGTTTAACCCCCCTCCCCCATTCACAGATGCATGTGAAACCAGCTTAGAATTTTCCCTTCACCTTGCTGATTTAAGTGCTGTATTTTCTGTGATTTTCTGCCTCTAAACCCATTAATGGCCAAGAAAAATATCATATCAGAAACTCGGGTCATCTGCTTTCTGTACCTGTCTTGAATCTGTTGTTTTGACTGCTACTATTCTCCATACTCCTTTTTAGCGGAGCCTAGCCCCTTGCAAGGTTTTGTTTCCATGATCCTCGTACCTTGGTGTCAAGGTGCATTCCCAACACTTTCACTGCAAAGTATGGATTCAGTCCGATAATGCATTGTAAAATGTATCCTAGCCTCTTTGGGTGCTACTCATTTGCTTCTGCTTTGATTCCTTTCTCTTTCATTTTGCTTGTCCTTCAAACAGCCAGGGTGCAGTCATTGCGCTTAGAGTCCCAATTAATATTCTCCCTCATTTTGAAGAGGTTAATTCCCTTACCTGGAATGCCTACTGCTCCATTGTGCCGGCACATATCCTCCCTGGAATCCGCCTTCAAGCACTTTTGTACCCGTCACTACATTTTCTACAGTTGCATATTGCCCCTCCCAAGTAGAAGCTACTATCCTGACTTCCCTGCCTTAGCCGTTGACCTTAGTGTTGGACAATTTTATTACCGACCTACGTTGGTCGGTCTCCGCTAAGCCATTTCTATCTAGTCATCCAAAAGAAGTTGATTTTAGGGCTTCAGCTTGAATTTGTGTGCAAACTTCACTAAGGGAAGTTGCTTTTAGGGCTTCAAGAGGGCTGCTTTGTAAAGGTCTGCTTACCACGTTGCCCCTGACACTAGTGTTTTCAAGTTAGATTAACCACTTGCGCCCCGGAAGGATTTGCCCCCTTTCTGACCAGACCATTTTTTGCGATGCGGCACTGCATAGTTTTTAACTGACAATTGCGCAGTCGTGCAAAGTTGTACCCAAACAAAATTGATGTCCTTTTTTCCACAAATAGAGCTTTCTTTTGGGGGTATTTGATCACCTCCTGCGATATTTTTAAATTTATTTTATTAATTTTTTTTTTGCGCTAGAAACAAAAGGCGACAATTTTGAAAAAAATCAATATTTTTTTGCTGTAATAAATATCCCCCAAAACAATAATTCCTCAGTTTAGGCTGATATGTATTCTACATATATTTGGGGAAAAAAAAAAAAAAACCAATAAGCGTATATTGATTGGTTTGCACTAAAGTTATAGCGTCTGTAAAATGAGGGATAGACTTATGGCATTTTTATTTATTTATTTATTTTTTTTACTAGTAATGGCGGCGATCTGCGATTTTTATTGGGGTTGTAACATTGTGGCGAACATATCGGACGCTTGACACTTTTTTGGGACCATTTACATTTTTTATACATCGTTCAAAGCTAAAAGTGGCCACTGATTTACTGTATAAATGTCTCTGGCAGGGAAGTGGTTAACACTAGTTGGCGATCAAGGGGTTAAATGTGTCTCCTTGGGAGTGATTCTAACTGTGGGGTATTGGGACTGCCTGAAGGAGGAGACATTTTGCTGTTCATAATTAGTATGAACAACAGATATGTCTCCTCGCCCCTGACAGAACAGAGATCTGTCTGTTTAAAGTGACAGACCTCCTTTCTGTGTGTCTCAGGAGCGATCGCGGCTGCCCGGCGAACATCGCAGCCACATGCTTCGTCGTTGCGCGCGCTCTTGTGGTCTTATAGCGGCTGACGTATACCTAAGGCGATTTGCCCAGGCAAGCCAACCTGCTGCAGTATAACTGCAGCAGCTGGTCGTCTAGTGGTTTAGCCCACGTTCACATCGAGACATTTTGACATGTCAAATCACCGGCCATTGCTGGCAACAGCACCGTCCGAATCGCTTTCCAAAAGTAGTTCCTGTACTACTTTTGGTGACTTTGGGGGCGATTTAAATAGACATGTGTGAATGAAGCCGCACAGATGTCTGTCAAATCAGCGCCTTAGTTGGACTGCATTGCCGGTTTGAAATCGTGCAAGTTCAGCTAAACTCGCAAGATTTCAAACCTGCCCTCAATGTGAATCCTAGGTTAAATTAAACTGATTTATGTGTTTTCAGTGAGAACGTATTTGTGAGTTCCAGTATTCACTTGTACTTGATCTATTAAGATAAAATGCAGGGGAAGACATTAGGGGTCTAATGCCTGATACACCTGTACAATGCTATCACATTGTTATGTAATGTACATAAATGCCAGTTTTGCAACACATATTAGGCATTGCCACAGACACCCACCATAACACCACCCCCGCACAGTTTGAGGAATATTTCTAGAATATATATGGCCAATGCTACTTTAATGAGCCATAAAGGTTTTTAAATGTCATTTCGTAGTTGCATGCGATTTTGAGATCTAACTTATTTGCTTTATATTCACACACCACAATCTCAACTTTTATGAAAATAATGGGGAATATATTGTGTGTGTGTGTGTGTGTGTGTGTGCACTAAAATTAAGTTTAATGTACTTTTTACTGAAATATAGGCTTGATCAACCATTGTGCAAATATCATGCAACATAAAAACTTGCAAATACCATATTTTTGTTCTACAGATTCTCTGCTTTCAGAAAATATAGAATGTTTTGGGAGTCAGAAGTATTCTTAAGGCCAAAACTGCATTTATGTGTGTGAAAATGAAAGAAATTGGTCTGGCAGCTAAGTGGTTTAAACATGGGGGAAATGTGCATGTATTACAGAATTGTACTGAATTTTTTATTTTATTTTTTGCCCTGACATACTCTTTTATTTCTGCAAAATAGTTGATGCTTTATGAGGTCAGATCTCTTATCTGAAATTACCATGTTTGGGAGATGCTGCTATATGTAATCCTATAGATAACTACCACCTCTTAACAACCCCTCCATGTTGGCGTAGTTGATTGCAAAGCTGGATTCCTCATATCACACAGCCCCACACAACACTTGTACGCTATTTTTTGTTTGAGTACTATTCAGTTGAATTGCTTGTTGGCTTTTTATGTCTTTAAGTGGAACTTTACCCATAACAACTTGATTAAAAAAAAAGGTTTTTTTTTTTGTTTTTTAGCAAGGAACCTACGTTCTACGTTTATTTTGCTACCAAAATGAGTGTGTGCTGTAAATTTGCATCCAGCATTGTTCCTGTTTCTTCTTGCTGGAGGCTGCCATTTTGCTGAAGCCCAGTGCCCCTGAACAGCAGTAAATCCTAAAGCTGCACTAAACAGATTTAATGGTTTAAAAAAAAAAAAAAAATGTTACATTCCTGGAATAAATCTCAACACAGTGAAAAGTATAAACATTAAATTTCCAAAAATCAGAATAATATAAAATAAAATTATATCTCTATCTATATCAATTTCTGTAATTTCTTGATAGCTGTGTACAAATATTCCACCACTTCTGTAAGCTGTTCACACCATCAGCTGTTATGCCTGCTCACCTCAACAACGAGCCAAAAAGCTGTAAATGAAAGCTCCCTCCTTTTCCCTCCACTTCGATATCAGTTCTCTTACTCCAGCCTGTTTAGACAACTCCACAGCCAAGATATTTCCCCTCAGGATATAGTTCGTATTCATGCTAATACAAATGCTAGAAACATAGTGCTCTCCATTTCATTCATTTATTTAAAATCCCCCTTAAAATATTGCACTAACAAGATTAAAAAAGATAAAATCGCTTATCGCAACGTTATAAGACGTCCGCTCGCTCCCCACTCTGATGGCGTGACATCACGGGCTCGGCTCCTCCCCTCTACACGCTTATCGCCTTATGATTTGGCTTTCTCAATAGACAAAGATCTATTGAGAGAGCCAAATCGTAAGGCAATATGCGTGTAGAGGGGAGGAGCCAAGCCCGTGACATCACGTCATCAGAGTCGCGAGCGAGCGGACCTCTTGTAATGTTGTGATAAGCGATTTTATCTTTTTTATTATTGTTAGTGCAATATTTTATAGGGGAATTTGGATTAATGATTGCAATGGAGAGCACTATGTTTCTTGAATTTGCATGAATACGAACCATATCCCGAGGGGAAATATCCCATCTGTGAGTTGTATAAACAGGCTGGAGTAGAGCTGATATCGAAGTGGAGAGAAAGGAGGGAGCTTTCATTCAGAGCTTTTTTTGGATTATTGTTTAGGTGAGCAGGCATAACAGCTGGTGGAGGTGTGCACAGCTTATTATACTTAAGGAGTGTAGTAGAAGCACAGCGGTGGAATATTTGTACACAGCAATCCAAGAAATTACAGAAGTATATATGTGTGTGTGTGTGTGTGTATATATATATATATATTGAACTTTTATTTTATTTTGTTTTTTATTTTGATTTATGGAAATTTAATGTTTATACTTTTCACTGTGTTTAAATTTGATTTAACTAGTCACATGAGAGTCGGTAGCGCTGCACTATTTACACAAATAATATTTTTGATGATGAAGTGATACACTGAGAGTGTTAGCAGTTCCAGATAACTAATTTACAATTGTACACTTGCACAATAATTTATTTAGCCCCTAGCACTTTTTTGTGGCGCTAATTGATCTTTACACAACATTCCTGGAATGCCGGGTTTGTTAACTGTCAAACCATCAAATGGCTGGTGTCATAACAGATCACATGTGCAGCACCATGGTAGTTGCAGATCAAACAGAAGCAGCTACCTTGTAAATGTTAGGAGGGTTTAATTCAGGTCAGGAAATCGGCCTCTACAAATGTGGCAGGTCTTAAAAATTGAGAGCAACTGAGCATGTGTAGAGCAGGGTGAGACAGTGAATTACTGGATTATAAACAGTATAAACACTTATTTTTAATGTTTTTAATTTTTTAATGTTTTACATAGCTAAACCTGCGAAAGGGGCCAGCCTGAAGTGATCTAGCAGGACTTCATTTTCTGACTAAAGTTCCACTTTAAGCTCCAGTTGCATGATTTTCCCGTAGCAGTTTGTACCTAAATAAAATTGTATGTCTTAGGCTATAGTTGCAATATTTCCTCACAGCAGTTTGTCCCTAAATGAATATATCCTTAACACTGCAAACCCCAGTTTGTTTTGAATATACATTACCTATATCAGATTAACTGTGCTATCATTTTGACTGCCAAGGCAGTTGAATGAAAATGTAAAATTCTGGTAGGAATATTGCAGGACAGAGTTTAGTGTTTGACTAAGATGTAGCCTGTCACCAACCGCCCAAAACTAAAATCTGAATATATACGGAGGTATCTGTTTACTTAGGGCTGTATGTCACCGAACCTGTTTGAACAAGGGGCAACAGTACTAGAAAATGGCTATTAGTCTACAGCATTGGCTTCAACTGCTTTGAGAACTGGAGCAAAGGAGTTATTTTTGTTGTCCTGTCAATCATTTGAAACCTTTTTTTCCCCCATAATAATTTTATTGAACAGTATTTCAAAGAGTTAACAAGTACTTCCACTGACATATACTGAAAAACAACATTCAAGTTTGTTCATCTCATGCAGTAAATTATTTACAGTATTTGAAATGTAAAGTAACTTATGAGGTGGAGTGGATTTTAGAAAATCATGTGTAGAAAAGAGGTAAAAAAAAGTGCGGGGAGGGGTGCAGAGGAAGCTATAAGACCATTAAAGGGTGAGAAGCATAAAAGTGGCCATTATTAAAATTAACCACTTAAGGTCTGCCCTATAGCAGTTTTACTGCTACAGGGCCGCACCTGTGCACTGGATTTTATATATAAAATGCATATTTCTAGCGCTGATCACTCTATCAGTGTCATTTCCCCCAAAAAAGTGTCTAAATGTTCACTGCAATATCGCAAAGTCACCGATCGCCTCCATTACTAGTAAAAAAATACATTTAAAATATCCCATAGTTTGTAGACGCTATAACTTTTGTGCAAACCAATCCATATACACTTAGTGGGATTTTTTTACCAAATATATGTAGCAGAATACATATTGGCCTAAATTTAGGAAGACATTTTTGATTTTTTTTTTTCTTTCTGCTATAAAATACATATATATTTGTGCTCATAAGTTTACTTACCCTGGCATAATTTATGATTTCTTGGCCATTTTTCAGAAAATTTGAATAATAACACAAACTTTTCTTTCTCTCATGGTTAGTGTTTGGCTGAAGCTGTTTATTATCAATCAACTGTGATTACTCTTTTTAAATCCTGACAACAGAAACTAGCCAAATGACCCTGATCAAAAGTTTACATACCCAAATTCCTAATACTGTTTATTGCCCCCTTTGACATCAGTGACAGCTTGAAGTCTCTTGTGGTATTTGTGGATGAGACTTTTTATCTTCTCAGATGGTAAAGCTGCCCATTCCTCTTTGCAAAAAGCCTCCAGGTACTGTAAATTCTTGGGCTGTCTTGCATGAACTGCACGTTTTGAGATCTCCCCAGAGTGGCTCAATGATATTGAGGTCAGGAGATGGCCACTCCAAAACTCACTTTATTCTGCTGTAGCCAATGACAGGTCAACTTGGTCTTGTGTTTTTGATCATTGTCATGTTGGAATGTCCAAATAAGTCCCATGCGCAGCTTCCTGGCTGATGAATACAAATGTTCCTCCAGTATTTTTTGATAACATACTGCATTCATCTTGCAATCAATTTTGACCAAATTTCCTGTGCCTTTGTAGCTCACACATCCCCAAAACATCGGCGATCCACCTCTGTGTTTCACAGTAGGAATGGTGTACTTTTCATCATAGTCCTTGTTGACTCCTCTCCAAATGTAGTGTTTATAGTTGTGGCCAAAAAGCTAAATTTTTGTCTCATCACTCCCTTTTTGCCAGAAGGTTTGAGGTTTGTCTTTGTGCTGTTTGACGTATTGTAAGCGGGATACTTTGTGACATTTGCGTAGTAATGGCTTTCTTCTAGCAACTCGACAATGCAGCCCATCTTTAAAGTGCCTCCTTATTGTGCATCTTGAAACTGCCACACCACAAGTTTTCAGAGAGTCCTGTATTTCACCTGAACTTATTTGTGGGTTTTTGTTTGCATCCTGAACAATTTTCCTGGCAGTTGTGGCTGAAATCTTAGTTGGTCTACCTGACCGTGGTTTGGTTTCAACAGAACCCCTCATTTTCCACTTATTGATTTAGAGTTTGAACACTGCTGATTGGTATTCTCAATTCCTTGGATATCTTTTCATATCCCTTTCCTGTTTTATACAGTTCAACTACTTTTTCCTGCAGATCCTTTGACAATTCTTTTGCTTTCTCCATGACTCAGAATCCAGAAACGTTAGTGCAGCACTGGATGAAAGATGCAAGGGTCTGTCAAGAGTCCAGAAGCTCATTGACCTTTTATACACACACACACACACACACACACACACACACACACACACACACACACACACACACACACACACACACATTACAAGCAATCAGATGACAGGTGAGGATGTTTACCTTTAATAGCCATTCAATCCCCCTTGTGTCAACTTGTGTGCATGTTATCAGGCCAAAATCACCAGGGTATGTAAACTTTTGATCAGGGTCATTTGGGTAGTTTCTGTTGTCCTTATGATTTAAAGAGAGTAAACATAGTTGATATTAAATGGCTTCAGCCAAACACTAACCATTAGTGAAAGAAATGTATTTGTGTTATCATTCATATTCAAAATTGTTTTTGTTTATAGTGCAAAAAATAAAAACCACAGAGGTAATCAAATACCACCAAAATAAAGCTCTATTTGTGGGGAAAAAAGAACATAACTTTTATTTGGGTAATCTGTCGCACGACTGCGCAATTGTTAAAGTAATGCAGTGCCGTATCTTAAAAAATGGCCTGGTCATGAAGGGTGGTAAATCTTCCAGAGGTCAAGTGGTTAAGAAGCCAGTAAATTAGTATAGAGTGGGGTCAACTAAAGGTGAATCCAGCAAGCCCATATTTTAATAAAATCTATAAGTCTATCCTGAGAGATATAGATCAGCTCCTCCATTTCCCAGAGCCTGTCCAGCCCTGCAAACCACTCCTTCATAGACAGAACTACCTGTTGTTTCCAATGCATGGGAATGCACATTATAGCTACTCAAACTTTTTACAGTTCCAGCCTTTTCTTGCGAATAAAAGTAAATGTTTCTGTAGTTGCTTCAACCCTTTCGTGACCAGATGTCATTGATGTCTAGATTTTCATGCCAAGTTTTGCAATATTGGCAAGTGTCTGTTAACTTGGCAATAGCCATATGACTAATTTGTACACTTAACTTATTTTTTATAATGGACATGTTGGTCTTTATTTGGTATTCTGTACTGTTTTTAATAAAAAATAAAAATAAAAACCCTGCTCTTACTTTTCTTATAAGCTGACAAAGGCACACAACTGGGGAAAACATTTTTTGTTTCCCCCAGTCCCTTTGTATTTTTTATAGTGCCAATGTATCTGCCCGTTGCACCATTGATTATATTGCACTGCAGATGAATTTTGAACACTAAGGAAGCAGTGTTCATCTGCAGGCTTAGGGCTTTCATTTTTGTCAGAGCCGACATAGTGATCGCATAATTGGGAGCCATTATGGTTTTTAATCATCAGTTGGGTCACTGGCGGCAGGGATTAGAAGCCTGCAGCCATGCAGATTGTCATCTGATGGCTCTTATAGGGGAGAATATTTAATGTGTCCTGGCAGTTGTTTCTGGAAACATTGATTTACAGATTGCAGACTGCGGGGGTTAAGCAACAATCCTGTTTTCTTAAAGTAGCACCATTGTTTCAGATTTATAAAATCCTTTCTTTTTCTAATGTACCATACACTTTTTTTTATTTTTTTTACCATGTAATTGAATTGCAACTAATATCACTAGCACTCAAGTTGTATTATGTATATTTAAATGACTTTTTCAGAATAAAATGTAATGTATTTCCCCTCCTTTTGTTTTTATTTTAGCCCGTGGACATCACTGCAGCAATGAACGAGCGTGCCATGGCCCAGACTCGACTCACGGGAAATCCATTTGACCTTGAAGCGCTACTTATGCTTAACCGTGCACAGGAGCAGGTTAGTTATACTAAGCATTGTGCTTTATTTGAAAACGTGTTTATTCAGTTGTGTATGTAAAGTAGTGGATGACCTACTAATGGTTTCCTGTAGCGTTTTAGACTGGTAGTAATATTTTTGCCTCACTAGTTTTTGCCTCCAGCCATTACTTCAAAGCAGTGACAGAGGTTTCAGTCTTTTGCTGTTTCCCCAGCCACATGCTTGTTCATTATATAGAATCCACTAGGGAGTATGATGTAGTAGCTGCAGCAGCTGTGAAGTCTGGTGGAGGTATCTCATCATGGAGGCCCTGGGAGAACTAAGATGGCAGCATGGAATTTAAAGATGAACTCCAGCAATATGTAAAAAACACAAAGTAGCTTTGTGTTCATTAATACATCAATAAATATATTTTTTAATTTCCAGGTAGTGTGGGTACCTAGATCTGTGTTATCAGCCTCTTGCAGTCCCTGTCCTACAGAGCTCAGACTGGGGGAGGGAGAAGCAGCACATGGAGCTAGTCAGTTGTGTTGTGTGCTAAGAAGCATGCAGATAGAGCAGAGTGACAGAGGGGAGCTCATCGATGTGCTGCTTATCCTTTCGTAGTTTAGTCACAGGCTGGGGGAGTGACAAAGCCTGTATATGTTGCTTAAGGCTGGTACACACAGACCCAATATCAGCTGGTTGAACCGAAACCGGACGGCTTTCAGCCAGTGTGTAAAGCAGCCTGTCCGACAGAAGCCGGTTGAGTGAGCATGCTGTAAAACCAGCCCCCAATCAGTGTGTTCTGGCATGTGGGGCGGCCCCTTTGTCAGAACACAATAGCTCAGCGGGGGAGATCACCGCACAAACATTGCTTTAGTTAGTACAGTGGCCTTTTTCAGTTGTGTTTTTTTTTTTTTTTTTTTCGTTCAACCTGCTGGGTTGAACAAAAAACTTCCCATGTGGACCTAGTTTTAGCTGCAGCTAAACAAGTAAAACCTTGAACCTCCTGCTTTGCCAGGTTGCACTACTTGTGCAAATTTGAAAATACACATACAGAAATACAAATTCCTTTGCCAGGTAAAATATCACATATATATATATATATATATATATATATATATATGTGTGTGTGTATATATATATATATTTTGCTAAAATCATTTAACTTCATTCTTTTTCCTCATTAATGTACACACAGCACCCCATATTGACAGAAAAACACAGACATGTTAACATTTTTGCAGATTTATTAAAAAAGAAAAACTGAAATATCACATGGTCCTAAGTATTCAGACCCTTTGCTCAGTATTTAGTAGAAGCACCCTTTGGATCTAATACAGCCATGAGTCTTTTTGGGAAAGATGCAATAAGTTTTTCATACCTGGATTTGGGGATCCTCTGCCATTCCTCCTTGCAGATCCTCTCCAGTTCTGTCAGGTTGGATGGTAAACGGTGACAGCCATTTTTAGGTCTCTCCAGAGATGCTCAATTGGGTTTAAGTCAGGGCTCTGGCTGAGCCATTCAAGAACAGTCACGGAGTTGTTGTGAAGCCACTCTTTCGTTATTTTAGCTGTGTACTTAGGGTCATTGTCTTGTTGGAAGGTAAACCTTCGGCTCAGTCTGAGGTCCTGAGCACTCTGGAGAAGGTTTTCGTCCAGGATATCCCTGTACTTTGCCGCATTCAGCTTTCCCTCGATTGCAACCAGTCATCCTGTCCCCTGCAGCTTAAAAACACCCCCACAGCATGATGCTGCCACCACCATGCGTCAATTTGGGACTGTATTGGACAGGTGATGAGCAGTGCCTGGTTTTCTCCACACATCCCGCTTAGAATTTAGGCCAAAAAGTTCTATCTTGGTCTCATCAGACCAAAGAATATTATTGCTCACCATCTTGGAGTCCTTCAGGTGTTTTTTTAGTAAACTCCATGCGGGCTTTCATGTGTCTTGCACTGAGGAGAGGCTTCCGTCGGGCAACTCTGCCATAAAGCCCCGACTGGTGGAGGGCTGCAGTGGTGGTTGACTTTCTACAACTTTCTCCCATCTCCCAACTGCATCTCTGGAGCTCAGCCACAGTGATCTTTGGGTTCTTCTTTACCTCTCTCACCAAGGCTCTTCTCCCCCGATAGCTCAGTTTGGCCAGACGGCCAGTTCTAGGAGGGGTTCTGGTCGTCCCAAACGTCTTCCATTTAAGGATTATGGAGGCGACTGTGCTCTTAGGAACCTTAAGTGCAGCAGAAATTTTTTTGTAACCTTGGCCAGATCTGTGCCCGGCCACAATTCTGTCTCTGAGCTCTTCAAGCAGTTCCATTGACCTCATGATTCTCATTTGCTCTGACATGCACTGTGAGCTGTAAGGTCTTATATAGACAGGTGTGTGGCTTTCCTAATCAAGTCCAATCAGTATAATCAAACACAGCTGGACTCAAATGAAGGTGTAGAACCATCTCAAGGATGATCGGAAGAAATGGACAGCACCTGAGTTAAATATATGAGTGTCACAGCAAACGGTTTGAATACTTAGGACCTTGTGATATTTCAGTTTTTCTTTTTTAATAAATATGTAAAAATGTCGTCAATTCTGTGTTTTTCTGTCAATATGGGGTGCTGTGTGTACATTAATGAGGAAAAAATTAACTTAACTGATTTTAGCAAATGGCTGCAATATAACAATGAGTGAAAAATTTAAGGGGGTCTGAATACTTTCTGTCCCCACTGTATATTAATATGTATATAATAATTTATGTATTAAGCTCCCTGCCTGGTATGCAGATTTAATGAATAACAGACATTTAAAATTTAAACTGTAGTGACAGCGCTCTAATATATATTTTAAAGATTCCGCAGTCACTTCAGTTCAACAAGTGATGTTATGTCCCCGGTCGGCAGGGCCTTGTGGGAAAAAGCTGATTAGGCTTGAATCAGGGAAACAAGTCCTCCTTTTGTGATTCATTGGTACCTTTGCATGATCTTCTTATGTAAACTGATGGTATTCAGATTGATGGACGTTCCAGACACAATGTGACCATGGGGATATGAAAATCAAAACGAATAAAGTGGTTGAATAGGCTGAAGGTTTTTTTACCTTCATGCATTCTATGCATGAAGGTAAAAAACCTTCTGTGTGCTGCTCCCCCCCTCCCCCACAGCCCCTCCTAATATTCACTTTAGGCCCCCCCCCCCCCCATCCAGCGATGTGCACGAGAGCCTCAGCTGTCCCAGGTCTCCCTCTCCTCGGCTGAGATCACAAGCTAGTGAGCCAATGAGGAGGGGGCAGGGTTGAGCCACAGTTCTATGTGTTTTATGAATGCATAGAGCAGAACTCAGGAGCGAGCATGCAAAGTACCCCCATAGCAAGCGGCTTGATATTAGAGGTACTGGTCAAGAGGGAGGACCAAGGAGTGCTGGCGGGGATCTATGAAGAAGAGGATCATTACACAAAGCAGGTAAGTACAACTTTTTTTTTTTTTTTTTTTTTTTAGCTGGACCTTTAATACCATTAATTCTATGATTTAAAATCCTCGTCCTGTTTTTAATTTAGTATCAGATTTTTATCATACTTCTTCCTTGCCATAGATCGATGCATGGGCTCAGTCTACTTCCCTTCCTGGGCAGTTTACAGGAAGCACCGGAGCCCAGGTGCTGTCTGCTGATGAAATTAGTAACAGCGGCCCACAAGCGTGGCTTAAAAAGGTATGCAGCAGGCAAGCTGTGGTGTGTTTGCCTAGACTATGTACATGCTGATGTAGTGTTTAGAAAATGGCATATTAGGTGCCAGTGCTTGCTTTTATTACACTGTATATATTTAGTTTTATAAAGCATAGCACTGGAGAAAATCCTGTTCACAAACTACCACAAACTGAAATCTAAACTGTATTGAAACTAAAACTTTTAGTATTACATTTGGTTAAAGCGGACACACACATTCTTGTGTGCTAGAATGCATGTGTCTAGTTCATGCATGTATATAGATGTTTGTTCATTCTAATTAACTGGTTGTTTGACACCATCCCCATATTGTTTCATTTTGAGGTGGTTTGTGAGATTATTGGTCCTTAAACCTAATCTTTTCCCTCTGGATGAATGATGAACTTTTGTGTTTCCCAAAACTGGTCTGTTTCACTGTTCCTTTCACTGTCGAAGTGGTTCACATGATAAGAGTCAGAAATTGGAAGTCAATGGAGAGTTCGATTTGGTGCATTCCAGGGTTTTCTCTGTTGTCTGAGAAGATGACTAGCCTACTTCTATCCACATATTTAGCAATTGTTGATCCATAATTCAGCCATTTTTGGTTTGGTTATTTGATCAGTCCTGTGAAAAGGAGATATCGGCAGCTATGCCGTGTTCTGATCACATTATTATGCAAGAAGCTGTAGTGATATGCAAAAACCAGTAACAATTAGCAATCTGATTTCTCATTATAGTCAGTTGAAGGTGATTCAATGGGTTACTATTTGTTACTGCACTTTGCTTATCTTTATCTCTCTTTGCTTGTTCATTGAATAAGTTTATTAGCATGAGCAGCAACGGATGGTATGTAGAGCAGTGGAGAAGTCGTCGGCCAAGAAAGAACAGCAGTAACCAGAAGCAGAGCCATCTTGAGACTACGGAAGAAGGGAGTACAAGGGACATCAAGAATGAGCTGTATTTTGTTGGACGTATCGTGTCACCTACCATTGAAGTTGCCAGAGTACCTGTCCTGCTGCTGCTGCCACCTTCACTTTGGCTCTCCCCTCTGCCTACCAGATGTTGCTGCTGTCTTTCCATATTTTGGTTATAGGGATCATATTCTAATGTATCAGATTTAACAAATTCTCCCAGTATCTGTCTCCTGCTGCACTGCTAGTGTAAACAGCCAAATATTAGAATCTTTAAGCCGGCCATAGATGGTTTGAATCCTGTATGGGCGGAATGTACCCAAGTCGATCGGTACAGCCAGCCTGTCGGATTTTACGTGTGATTATTGCTAGCAATAATCCCTGTGTTCTCTCGGCTTCACCCACCTGCTTGGAGAACACAATAGCTCCATGGGAGGGATTCCCACATTAACACTGTGTTGATGGGGGGAATCGAGTGAATTTCTTGCAGGAAAGAAGCTTGCACTGTCTATGGCTAGCCTTACTAATCGTTGGGAACTGTTCTTAATTCAGGCGTGTTTTTTTATTTTTCTTCTTCTTTTTTTTTTTTTTTCTTAGTTTTGGTTTCCTATGTCTTCAGATTCTGGAGTATTGACTGTGTAAGTACTGTACCAAATACAAGTCACCCCTTTGGTGTGTAAACTGCCTGATCATTTCCCTCATAAATGAAATGATTAGTCACAGTTCTGACCCTTATCACGTCAAACCCCAAATTACTTCTGCCCATAGCAGTGCAATTTGTATTCTGACTTGTATTTTGCAATATGTTCTCCGCTTTGGTGGGCACAGTGAAACAGACCTTGATGCTGAAAATTCTATCATTACAAAGCAGGTTCTAAAGCGGGATCGGACCCTGGTGTGACAATGGCTGGGGTCTGTGTCACTCTCAGCCCTTCTTTTATGAAACTGTTCCGGCATTGAGAGGGGCGAATGGAACCGTACGTAAGTAAGTAAAACCAAAATAAAAAACCATGGGTGTTTAAATCAAGATCCAGCGTGGACAGTGTCTTCTACATGATCTGGTTCAGCCCCATCATGACTGGGCGTGGCAGGTCAGAGACCAGTCTCCATACAAGCCATGTTCTTTTTACTGTTTTGGTGGTTGAGTTATGCTTATTGTTTCACAGTTGCAGATTAACCTGATTGTGCATTGTTAAAGTGACACAGGGCTGCTAGATAACTCACTAACAAGAGGTGTGTGTGTGTGGGGGGGGGGGGGGGAGGGAGGGTTCTCTTTACTGTGCCAAAATATGTTTCTTGCTTCAGTCCAGGATGACAGACTAGAATTTGCCCAGTGTTCAGGTTTCAGGATGACGATAGGACAGCTCTTTGCACGGGTAAGCATGGGGTTACCAGAGAGGGGATAGTTCACAGAGTCACCTGTGAACTTTCACCGCTCTATATGGAAACTTGTTGCAGGGTCAGATCCTTGTAGCTGCCTTGTGTCCACGGTCACTGCCTGCTCTACTATCACAACACTGCAGCCAAAGATTCCTTAGGTAGGTAAGCATTTAACAAGTTTTTCTTTTTTCCTTTTCCTTTTCTAAAACTGTGATATGCTATGCACCTTTTAATTACCTGTCATTCACAGAAGTATGTTAAAATGTAACTTCCCTCTTGTGTGGCAGACTGGTGTCAGAACCATTACTGATCAGTAGAGGATGTTGTAAAAAGACAATTAAAAAAACATGACTTAGCTTTGTGCATATTCTGCATGGAGAGCTGTAGTCCTCTGTTATGTTTCTGGTATCTAGTATATTTGAACTGTGTAGTCATTAAATCGGGGGGTTTGAAGCCTGCCTTGGGAAACAGTAAAAAATTGTACATTTTACCGCCTTATTTTTAAAGTTATAGTAACATTTTGGTTCGCCCCTTTTCTGTCTCATCTGTCTGCCTTCTAGGATCAGTTTCTAAAGGCAGCACCGGTTTCTGGTGGAAGAGGAGCCCTACTCATGAGGAAGATGGGATGGAAGGAAGGAGAAGGACTTGGAAGAAATAATGAGGGAAATGTTAATCCTATTCTTGTTGACTTTAAGACTGATCGTAAAGGTAAATGGCATTTCGAACATGCCAAGTTAACACAGTGCATCTGGAAAGTATTCGCAACGCTTCACTTTTTCCACATTTTGTTATGTTACAGCCCTATTCCAAAATGGATTAAATTTCAATATTTTCCTCAAAATTCTACAAACAATACCGCATAATGACAACATGAAAGAAGTTTGTTTGAAATCTTTGCAAATTTATTAAGAATATAAAATGAAGAAAATCCCATGTACCTAAGTATTCACAGCCATAGCTCAATACTTTGGTGAAGCACCTTTGGCACCCATTACAGCCTGAAGTCTTTTTAAGTATGATGCTACAAGCTTGGTACACCTATGTTTGGGCAGTTTCTCCCATTCGTCTTTGCAGAACCTACCAAGCTCTGTTAGGTTGGATGGGGAGCGTTGATGCACAACCATTTTTAGATCCAGAGATGTTTAATCGGGTTCAAGTCTGGGCCACTCAAGGACATTCAAAGAGTTGTCCTGTAGCCACTCCTTGTTATCTTGGCTGTGTGCTTATGGTCGTTGTCCTGTTGGAAGATGAACCTTCACCCTAGTCTGAGGTCCAGAGTGCTCTGGAGCAGGTTTTTATCAAGGATGTTTCTGTACATTGCTGCATTCAGCTTTCCCTAGATCCTGACTAGTCTCCCAGTTCCTGACACTGAAAAACATCCCCACAGCATGAAGCTGCCACCACCATGCTTCACTGTAGGGATGATATTGGCCAGATGATGAGCAGTGCCTGGTTTTCTCCAGACATGACGCTTGCAATTCAGGCCAGAGTGTTCAATCTTTATTTCATCAGACCAGATAATTTTGTTTCTCGTGATCTGAAAGTCCTTCAGGCGCCTTTTGGAAAAGCTCTAAGCAGGCTGTCTGGCCACTCTACCATACAGGTCTGATTGGTGGAGTGCTGCAGAGATGGTTGTTCTTCAGTAAGGTTCTCCTCTCTCCACAGAGAAACGCTGGAGCTCTGTCAGAGTGACCATCCGGTTTTTGGTCGCCTCCCTGACTAAGGCCCTTCTCCCCCGATCATTTAGTTTGGCCTGGCAGCCCGCTCTAGGAAGAGTCCTGGTGGTTTTAAACTTCTTCCATTTACGGATGATGGTGGCCACTGTGCTCATTGGGACCAATGCTGCTGAAATTTTTCTGTACCCTTCCCCCAGATCTGTCCCTCGATACAATCCTGTCTCGGAGGTCTACAGACAATTCCTTGGACTTCATGGCTTGGTTTGTGCTCTGACATGCACTGTTAAATGTGGGACCTTATATAGACAGGTGTGTTCCTTTCCAAATCAAGTCCATTCAACTGAAGTTACCACAGGTGGACTCCAATCAAGTTGTGGAAACTGGATGCACCTGAGCTCAATTTTGAGTGTTATGGCAAAGACTTTGAAATACTTATGTACATGTGATTTTTTTTTTTTCGTTTTTTTATTTTTAATAAATTTGCAAAGATTTCAAACAAACTTCTTTCACATTGTCATTATGGGGTATTGTTTGTAGAATTTTGAGAAAAATAATGAGTTTAATCCATTTTGGAATAAGGCTGTAACGTAACAAAATGTGAAAAAAGTGAAGCGCTGTGATGCTCTGTATATGGAGGTTTTCTATTTTTTTGAGTTTTTTATTCTTTCCTGTGTTGGTTGATCTGGACTGATTTTGTGTTTTTTCTTTTTTTTTCTTTTTTTTATAAACCAGATAAACTATGTAACTTTAACATCTCTTTGCAATACATGCCAAAACCCAGACTCTTTCCTATCACCCACCAAAGCCTACCTGAAGTATTTTATGCTTTGTTTTTTTTTTTTATGTGTTCTGGCCCGTGGGGGGGGGGGGGGGGGGGTGTTCGGTCAGAGTCTTCTGTCCAGTTGGATTGAATCCTGAGCTGCATTTTTTTAAACATCTGGGGGGAAAGTTAAAAGGAAGAAAAATTTAGCCTGATGTTGGACTTTAAAAATGCTGCAAGTACAGTAATGAGCTAGAATTATTGCTCTGGCTCCAATGTTCACAGTGATACCTCACATGTATGGTTTGAATGCAGTTTACAAATGTGGGCCAACTTATGTATGCGGGCACTTCTTAAATTTTTTTGTTTTTGTTTTTTACTTATTTTTTTATTTTTACACTGTCCCTTTATTTTCATTCATTTAATCATTTTTTTACTTGTGTTCTTTTTATTCCTATTACAAGGACTGTGAATATCCCTTGCACTAGGAATAGTGTGTGACAGTTCCTCTTTACAGAGATATCTGGGGTCTATAAAACCCCAGATCTCTCCTCTAGGCTGCAAAGCCTGAGATAAAAAAAAAAGAAATTTCAGGCTCTCTAGGTAAAATAACTGCAGTGTTTACATCTGCCAAGGCTGGATGTGACGTCATAGTATCGCGCCGGGCCTCTGAAGGTAATAGAGATGACCGGGGACCATCTGGTCCTTGGTCAGCTCTATGGTAGACTTCCGCCACCGGCCGATTTCTTCTCCGGCTCGCCAATCGCACAAGCGAGCCGATAGATGCCCCAGAGGGCGGCGGGAAGGGGGGACGTCCCTCCCACCGCCTGTAAAAACAAGCGACTGAACAGCCGATATTCTTTTTACTGTGCAGGGAATCGCCGCCTGAAAAAAAAGATATGTGAATGACGCCTGCAGCTGCAGGCATCGTTCAGATATCCCCACTCATAGTCCAGGACGTCATATGACTCCCTATGGGCGGGAAGTGGTTAAAGAAACAAAACACGGGGAAATGTGCATGTATTGGATAGGAGTACTGAATGTTTGTTTATTTTTTTGCCCAGATATACACTTTATGGTAAAGAATGTTTTGTAGCCATTCCATCATTTTTAAAACAAGGCAGGCTTTTCTGTAATGGAGTTGGGTGCTGAGTATTCCAGATTGTTTGTTTGTTTTTCTTCGCTAGGAGAGTAGGCAAAACTTTTTAAATTTTTTTTTTTTAACATTATCCGAGAATGACAATAAGTGTTTCTTATTCTAGGATTAGTGGCAGATGGGGAAAAAGCTTCCAACAAGCTGACAATGCCTGTTATGAAGGATCTATCTGGTGAGTTCTCTACTTGTCATTTAATTGTTACAAATCCAATAGCTTTCCAAACACATTACATGACAGTTGCTGGATCTGGCTGCTTTTGGCCGTATTGAGTCATAAACTTTATATTTGTTACGCTGACATTCACATAGTGTAACTTAAAAAAAATTACCAAGTGTGTTGAACGAAAGAAAAAATACTGATTCCCCTATCCCGCTCAAATGACCCCCACTTTGCTACTGTGTTTTCATGGCGGGACACGGAACACAATGATCAGTGTTGCCGGATATAGCTGGCAGCGCTGGTTGTTCGGACAAACCTGATAAGGGTGTTTGTACAGAAGTGAATCAATAGTAGGACTGTACAACCAGGGTTTCCCATACATGGATCGAAACGCGGTCCACATATGGCCGGCTTTACGTTTTCACTTGCATAAAACTCCACTTAGCATTCCCTATCTGTGTATTGCTTAGTGATGACGTTTACTATAATTTACCCTGTCTGTACTGTGCTAAGATGGCAGATCTTTATTAATCAGTTATAATCTTGATGTGCCCAATGTCTGTCCTAAGGCCAGCCATACATGACTAAACCAGCTGAGATTTGATCTATGTATGTGCAGGCTGATTGTACCCAAGTCCATCCATCCATCGACTTGGGTGCAACCAGTCTCTTGGATTTTTCTACATGCGATTACTGCCGGCGGCTGCAGCTGCTAGTTGTGCGCTGACTGCTGGGAAGCCCTGTTGACAAAACACGTTAGCACTCGGGAAATCAGGTGAATTTCTTTCCTTTGAGAGGAAAGAAAATCAAATCATGGATGGGGTGCCTAATGCCCTGTACACACGGTAGGATTTTCCGACAACAAATGTTGGATGTGAGCTTGTTGTCGGAAAGTCCGACCGTGTGTATGCTCCATAGAACATTTGTTGGCGGAATTTCCGCCAACAAATGTTTGAAAGCGGGTTCTCAAATTTTCCGACAACAAATCTTATCGGAAATCAAGCAGAATAGCCGTACTGTCTATTGAACTTCATTTTTCTCGGCTCGTATGTGTTGTACATCACCGCGTTCTTGCCATTCGGAATTTCCAACAACATTTGTGTGACCGTGTGTATGCAAGACAAGTTTGAGCCAACATCCTTCGGAAAAAAATCCACGGTTTTGTTGTCGGAAAATCCTATCGTGTGTACATGGCATTACAGTGGGTTTAGAATCACAAGGCTTGGATGGTACATTATGTGTTAATGCAGTTAAAAAATACCTATTGGTTAATTGCACATTGGAAGCTATACTAAACAAAACTGGTTGCCTGTAGAGTCCTTGGTATAACCCTGCTCCAAAGAACGAAATATATAGGCAAGTATTTTTTAAAAACAATTTTTAGCTCTGCTGTGTGAATAAAAACATAGCAAACATGTAGTGGGAGTTTCTCAAATTTAACTGCAATTGTGGAAATGCACTTTAAGGTGTAAAAAGATCCTTTTTAAAATGCTTATTAACCGTTTCTGGACCGCCCCACGCATATATACTGCGGCAGGACGGCACTTTAGCGCAAAATCGAATATCTGTGCATAATCTCGTTTTCTGGGTCTGTGGCGCGCTGCCGGTCACCAGCTCCCGCTGTAAGGCAGACGAATCGGCAGTCTGCCTTTGTAAACAAGGCAGATCGCCGTTCTATGACAGGAGAAGACAGAGATCTTGTGTTTCTACTAAGCACAAACACCTCCCCCACAGTTAGATGATTTTAACCCCTTCCCTGCCAGTGTCAGTAAAGTGACCGTGCATATTATTTAGCACTGATCACTGTATTAGTGTGATTGGTCCCCAAAAAAGTGTCACTTGGTGTCCCATTTGGCCACCGCGATCCCGCTATAAGTCGCAGATCGCTGCCATTACTAGTAAAATGAAAATTCCATAAAAATATCCCATAGTTTGTAGGTGCTATAACTTTTGGGCAAACCAATCAATATACGCTTAGTAGGATTTTTTTTTTACCAAAAATATGTGGCAGAATACATGTTGGCCTAAATTGAAGAAGAAATTTGATGATCTCTATGTGGGAAACAAAGGACATAGATTTTATTTGGGTAGAGTGTCGCACGACCACGCAATTGTCAGTTGAAGTAACGCAGTACCGTATCGCAAAAAATGGCCTGGTCATGAAGGGGGTAAATCTTTCAGAGCTGAAAAGGTTAAAACACCTGTGTGTGAAAATATGCAACTGCTTAAATCTATTTACTGCAGATGTTGCACTTGTCAGATATTAAAAAAAATATATATATTTCCTTCTAATATAGCCACTAGGCCATCACACCTAGACAATTCTGTCTACCTGACTCAATCCCAGCTGCGATTCTTCATATGGCACAAGGCTGTGTAACTCCTTAATGATCCGTGTATCAAGAATATGGGCCCTTGACCCTCCAACCGTTAAAGTGTATCTAAACCCAGAAACAAAAATGTATTCTTTTTCAGCTTAACCAGTCCACAAGTTCACACTGCCATTGAAAGCAGGCATTTCAGGGGCATTTTTAACGCTCCTCAAACGCCTATGCAAGTGATACTATGGACAGCACACACTGGTGTTCACATTATCAAAACATGAAGCGTTAGCATAATGTCACTTCGCTTCAAAATTGAAGCCTCTTGTCAAGTCTGGTAGAGTTTTAAGCCTTTCAGCACCTCACATTCAAGTTGCACTGGCAGATGTTTGTGGCGCATTCAAATTTTGTAAAATACAGTAATGTGTACAGAACTGTCTTACTTTAGATTACTTACTGCAGTGTGACTAATACACGTCCTTCTTTAGAACCATTGGCATTAATACAGCAATCAGTGCGATTAAAAATGCATTGATTACTGTAAAAAAATGTCACTGGCAGTGAAGGCGTTAACACTAGGGGGGTGGTGAAGGGGTTAACTGTGTTTCCTGGGAGGTGATTCTAACTGAAGGGGGAGGGAACTAACTACAGGAAGTGACAGATCGTGATTCCTAGCTAATGGGAACACACAATCTGTCTCTCCTGTCAGAACATAACAGGGAAGTGTGTGTTTACACACTCGTTCCTGGTCACGATCGCTCGTGGCCGACGGTCATCGCGATGGCGCCTGCTATCCGGACCCCGCGAGATCACGTACAGTAACGTGATTTCGCGCAGGGGAGCCAGCCTGCTGCAGTAAAACTGCGGCGGCTGTTTCGGAAGACGATATACGTCCTTACTTTGAAGAGGCATATCTTTGTTATGGCAGCAGCTAGCTGCCATAACCCTGGTATCCTCTTCTTCGGCGGGCAGTCTGGTTTCCGATAATAGTGGTCTCTGCGGCGCATTCGCCGCAAGATCACTTTTATTGACGGCAAGACACAGGTACTTTCTTGTTGAAAAATTAAAGATAAAGCAAACAATACATCTAAGGACTGGTAAGCTGCAATATATTAGTTTTGTTCTTGGGTTTAATCAGGATTCAGTGTCCTGTGTTGTTCTAACAGAAAAGTCAGCTCTACTGTTTACAGATTGCTTTACTGGTAGACTGGTTCTTCTGTTAATATAAAAAATGATCACCCAGTGCAATTCTGTGATACAGTTCAGGTTCTCTAGCACTGTTATGTCCATAGTACTCACATCTGCTGAAGCTGTAATTATACCGTTGTGCCAAGACAGACAGGCTCTTTCAAACATTTTAGTTCAGTGTCCTAAAACTGTAATTTTTTTTTTGTAGGAAAACATCCCATCTCCGTTCTGATGGAGCTCTGCAACAAGAAGAAATGGTCTCCACCGGACTTCACACTTGTGGATGATACAGGCCCGGACCATCGCAAACGTTTCCTTTTTAAGGTAAGAATTGCTTTTCAGGGCAGATTGAATTTGGAGCTCCGGCCCTATTGTGAATGAAAGTTAGTGGTGTTTTGCCCTTTTTATCTCCAAGTAATTCCCCCATTCACACCAGATATAACCATTTTTGTATTTTAGGCTTATTGTACACGTAACGTTTTACAACCTCTCCAGAGCGATTTTACTTGACAGATCGTAACCGACGTTGAAAAACGTTCGTTTTGCCGCGTTTGAAACGCCTGTAAACGAATCGCGTTTACCAGCTGTTATAGGCGTTTCAAATGCCTCTGAACATCTGTCCTGAGCGCATTTTTTTTTTACTTCTAAACGCAACTGCTTCTAAAAAATGCTTCTAAACGCAACTGCCTAGAAACACTATAAATGACATGTACTGATAAGATAACATACTGGAGAGTTCAGGAGCAGCTGAAAAAAAGTCCAACTGCTCCTAAACGTCCGTTTACCAGCAGCAGTGTACATGAGGCCTTACTCTGCCTTTGCACACAACAAATATGAATATGGGTGTAACATGTTGTGAAAGGTAAATTTATCCTTTAACCAATTCCAGACCGCCCACCGTGGATTTACCTTGCTACTTTGATGTTAAATACCGTTGTTATGGCAGCAGACAGCTGCCATAACCCCGGTATTTTCTTCAACAGTGGGCGGTCCGGTTTAGGATAAAAGTGGTCTCCGCGGTGGAATTGCTGCAAAATCACTTTTATCGGCAGCGTAAGATATGCCCACCCCCCTCCCACTGCGTCCTGGTTGTCTCCGCCGCTTACCAGATCCGTTGGTAGCGGCGGAGGCAATCCGATCCTTTCCCCTGATAGGTAGGAAGTCCTGTGAGGGAATGATGGCCCCCACTCAACTCTATGCCATTGGATGACGGGAGCGATGTCAAACGTCACTTCCGCCCAACGGACTTAAAGTGGCAATTTTTTTATTTTTATCGATTTTATGTGGTAAATGTGAGATCTGAGGTCTTTTTGACCCCAGATCTCACATTAAAGAGGTCCTGTCATGCTTTTTGTTCTATTACAAGGGATGTTTACATTCCTTGTAATAGGCATAAAAGTGATCCAAAATTTTTTTTTTTTTTTTTTTTAAATAAGAAGGGAAATTTTTTTTTTAAAGTGCCCCGTCCCTCATGCGCAAGTTGATCCTGCATATATAAATCGGTGTTTAGACCACACATGTGAGGTATCCCCACGATCGTTAGAGCGAGAGCAATAATTCTGGTACTAGACGACCTCTAACTCAAAACTGGTAACCTGTAGAAATTTTTCAACATCGCCTATGGAGATTTTTAAGTGCCAAGTTTGTCGCCATTCCAAGAGCGGGCATAATTTTGAAGTGTGACATGTTGGGTATCAACTTACTCAATGCAACATTATGTTTCACAATATAAAAGATGTCATTGGAAGTAGAAAAAGTCCAAAAATCAGTGGGAATAAACAATGCCCCAGTTTTGGTGTCAGTGGGAGGAAGGGAGGAATAGTGCCCCATCTTTGGTGTCAGTGGGAGGAATTGTGCCCCATTATGGGTGTCATTGGGAGGAACTGTTCCCCGTCGTTGGTGTCATTGGGAGGAACTGTTCCCCATTGTTGGTGTCTTTGGGAGCAACTGTTCCCCGTCGTTGGTGTCATTGGGAAGAACTGTTCCCCGTCGTTGGTGTCATTGGGAAGAACTGTTCCCCGTCGTTGGTGTCATTGGGAAGAACTGTTCCCCGTCGGTGTCATTGGGAAGTACTGTTCCCCGTCGTTGGTGTCATTGGGAAGTACTGTTCCCCGTCGTTGGTGTCATTGGGAAGTACTGTTCCCCGTCGTTGGTGTCATTGGGAAGTACTGTTCCCCGTCGTTGGTGTCATTGGGAAGAACTGTTCCCCGTCATTGGTGTCATTGGGAAGAACTGTTCCCCGTCATTGGTGTCATTGGGAAGAACTGTTCCCCGTCATTGGTGTCATTGGGAAGAACTGTTCCCCGTCATTGGTGTCATTGGGAAGAACTGTTCCCCGTCATTGGTGTCATTGGGAAGAACTGTTCCCCGTCATTGGTGTCATTGGGAAGAACTGTTCCCTGTCGTTGGTGTCATTGGGAAGAACTGTTCCCTGTCGTTGGTGTCATTGGGAAGAACTGTTCCCCGTCGTTGGCGTCATTGGGAGGAACTGTTCCCCGTCGTTGGCGTCATTGGGAGGAACTGTTTCCCGTTCTTGGCCTCATTGGGAGGAACTGTTCCCCGTCTTTGGCCTCATTGGGAGGAACTGTTCCCCGTCGGTGTCATTGGGAGGATTTCTGCCCCATCGTTGGTGTCATTGGGCCCCATCATTGGTGTCAGTGGTGTGAAATATGCCCCATTGTTTGTTTCGGTGGATGAAAATAATTCCCCAAGGGCCAGATAAAAGCAAGCAAAGGGCCGCATCTGGTCCCTGGGCCACAGTTTGGAGACCACTGCTCTTTGAGTGGAGACTCTAAAACATAGGAGGTGTGTTACTGACCAGGTCCCCGGGGGAAAACATAAGGAAAAAGCCTTAAAAAGAAAACTAATGCAGCCACCTAACTTAGATTGGTAGGCTGCAATTTATTAGGCTTTTGGGTAAAGACCGCTTTGTAACTGTCTTATGCCTGTGACCTCCAAGCCTACTGTCTAGCCACTCTCATCAGTAAGATATTCGCACAGGGTTTTACCTTCAAAACATGCTTTACCTAGTCTCCCGCTTTAAAAAAAAAAAATACAATAAAAAATAAACTGAAACTTAACAATGTTGTGCAGTACAGGAAGTCAATGGTTGAACTTTGTACTACGCCTCTCTCAATGTCTTTTCAGTGTACTGGCAAAAATGTATCTGTGTGATTTACTATCTTTTCTTTTCTCTGTGCAGGTAACAGTCAATGGAGTCACATGTCAGCCGAGCCAACCCAGCGTCACCAAGAAACTTGCCAAAGCCACAGCTGCTGCTGCGGCCCTTCAGGCACTGGGGGCTTTGCCAAAAGAAAGCATAACCTCTACTACCAACTTCTGCAGTGCCTCCAATAGCGCACTGTAGGTCCATCACACAATGATGCCTCCTTACTGAGCCATTTCAACGTGAGAGGACACAATGTCAAAGCAGCATCCTGATGAGTTGGAATACAAAACTCCACACGACTTATGGGTTTTTTTTTTTTTTTTTGTTTTGTTTTTTTTTTTTGTTTTATTTGCATGATCGTGTTTTGTAATCGGGAGGTAATTGAGTCTGGCTTTTGTAGATGAATGCTTGTTTGTAAACTTCCAGCTGCTTTGTGGTTTATCAAGACTGTTATTCTACTTTGTATCCTTGTTTGTATCAATGACTGTCTTTGTCTGTAATGTCAGGTGGCATCATTAATCCGGTAAGTTTTTTTCTTTTAGCTTAAGGACTTATGAATTGAGTTGTGAAGTTATTGATCATAGATGTTCAACTCCGGGTGCATTATGTTTTGGAATTAGTTGCTATAATGCTCCATGGGAGGTATGGATATCAGTATGCAAAAGGGGTGCTACCATTAAGACCTGGAGCCTGGAAGCCACAAACTAGTACTGGCCACTTGTTTGGTAATGACTCCTCTCCCCTAAAAGGTAAGATTATTAAAAATATGAAGGAAATAACATCTCGCTCCAGTGTTGCACTTATATTCAAATATCCAGGTTAGTAATGTTTGTGTAGCTGCATCCAATAATCACTGATTCCTTTCTGTCACAGTTGAGGTCCATGTGCCTGGTGCAGCACTCATCTCGCCATTTTGTGCAGAGATCACACTCTGAAACTTGTCCATCACTGATGCTGACTTACTTACAAAGGCCTTCATTTATACTTGTTTTCTGTGTTGTGCCTGTTCTCCTAATTTTTTAATCTTGTAGCTTCATTGATGGAGCTAATTTATCTTGGCCCGAAAAGTGGTCTGTATTTCAGTGTGACTAAATTTGTAAATACGTCTTAATAAAAATCTGGTACCATTAACAATGTCTTTTTTTTAATCTGTGCCCTGAACCTTTTAGAGAAAATAACCCAACGGTTTTTTTTTTGTTTTTTTTTTATCTTTATTTTGGTCAGCATTGTGAGGGAACAAATCAAAAATGAAGCACCAGCAAAAAAAACAAAGAAAGAAAGAAAACTAACAAGACAGCAAAAAATAGGTATACAGTATATCGAAGTACCAGGAGTTGTCACTCACAACATAGGTAACAGACACCATATAGGGGCCGAGAGCTACCTCGACATCATGAAATACAAGGGGACTCTCCTATGTCGCGGACTTTCGGTCCCAGTCGACACAACTCCTCTCTAAACTAACAGAGGAGCTGTGAGAACCACTGATGAAAATGTGTCTAAAACTCACATAAAATTATTTTCCATTATCCTGAGCTATCATGTGACTGAACTCCTGTACACACTCCAAAAATATGCTCGTGGCCTTCACACCAGGTTCAAAGCTACTGAGAATGTGGTGCCTGGTTGACCAATAGTAGATGGAATGGGAAACTAAGGAGAAAGCATTTTGGAGATTTAGGGTGGCTTATCCGGAGACCCTCCAACACGTGTTTACATATTTTCCAGAGAGGTAGCACAAGGGGGCATTCCCACCATATATGGAGGAAAGTACCCCTCTGCACGCAGCCTCTCCAGCACAAATCAGAATGTGAAGGGTACATTTTTGTGGGAACACAATACCACATGGTCAACAGCTTGTAATTATTTTCCTGTGCTTTAGACCAGTGGTCGTCAACCCTGTCCTCAGGGCCCACTAACAGGCCAGGTTTGCAAGATAACTGAAATACATCACAGGTGATATCACTTGCTGCTCAGTGATTGCAGTTTTCTAGTCTGCATCTCCCCAAGGTAATACATAAAACCTGGCCTGTTAGTGGGCCCTGAGGACAGAGTTGATGACCACTGCTTTAGACTCTACTGAGCTAGAGTGGGTCAAGTAGTACAACTGCTACATTTGTTCTTTAGTAAACTCACATTGGAGGTCGCGCTCCCAGTCTCTAATGAAATATGGTTTAGAATGCGACTTGGCTGCCTCTGATAGTTGGTATAGGATAGAGATCGTGTGAGGCTGTGGGTCCTGTGCTGCCCATAAATGTTCAAACTCTGTAAAAGTGGATCTAATATTCATCTCACGATGTGTATAGGCAACAAAATCTGCCAACTGGCGGTACCTCCAGAAATCGAAGGGGAAGCTCCCATACGTCTCTGAGCACATCCAGAGGGATCAAAGTGTGGCCCTCTAAAAAAAAAAAAAAAAAAGTGCCAAGCTAACTATGCTGTCTCTTACCCAGGATGCAAGGGAAGACGGTCACTCCCCAGGGGTGAACCAGGGGGACCCCCCCACTGGAGCCAGCGGAGATGCTGGGGGAGCTAGATCCAAAGATCTATTCAGTCTATCCCATACGATTAATGAATGGGAGGTCAGTGGGGAGACCCACTCCGAGACATCTGTCTCCCATCGGAACCCAGGGGGCATATGACAAGTTGCGACCGGCAATAGTCTTTTCCAGTGAGACCCATAGTTTAGAGGATGTGTGAAATTTCAAATCAAGTGCTGCAAAGCTGTCGCCTGATATTGGAGGCTATTAGGGAGCCCAAGACCTCCATGTCTCTTGGACCTTTGCAGTATGGCCATAGCTACTCGTGGCTTCTGGTTTCTCCACACAATCTTGAGAAAACAACTACGGAGCTCCATAAAAAGTGTCTGGGTAAGCGGATAGGTACCATCTGCAGGAGAAACAATATGCAGGGAAGGATTGTCGTTTTTATGATATTTGTGCGACCAGACTAACCCAAGTGAAAGTCGTCTTATCCCAAAATTGTAAATCTTGGTGAAGCTTCTTTAGTAATGGGGTGTAGTTATGAGTAAATAGAGCTTTCAAGCTACTAGTAAGCTGGGTTCCCAGATACCGTATTGAAGAGGACGCCCAAGCAAAAGGGAAAGCGCCCTTCAGGGTGGTAGTCATGACTGGGGGGACCGTAATCCGCAAGATCTCCGATTTGGTATAGTTGATCTTAAAGTTAGAAAGCTGGCTATAAGCTGCTACTTCCTCTTATCAGGTTATGCAGCGAGACTACAGGGTCTACCACGTGAAATAGGACATCCTCCTCGTATATGGAAAGTTTATGTTCTGAAGGACCTACAGTAACACCTCTGATGTTTTGATTAGCTCTTATTTTCCTGAGCAGAGGTTCCAAGACCAGAGCGAACAATAGGGGGGAGAGTGGACACCTCTGTCTCGTGCCATTCTGGAATGGGAACTCTGAAGATAAACAGCCATTCACCTTGACCTGATCTGAAGGAGACGCGTAGAGTGCTGATATCCAGCATAACATCTGAGGCCACAACCTAGCCAGTACTGCATTGAGAAAGCCCCAATCCACGCGATCGAACGCCTTGTCTGCGTGTGTGAAATCAAATACGGGAGCAGATGGTCACGTGTCTGGGCCCAATGAATGAGCTATATGGCCCGAATAGTTATCATGGGCCTCCTGGCCCACTATAAAGCCTGTCTGGTCTGGGTGGACTATTTCGGGGAGGAAATTTTTAAGGCAATTGGTGAGGATTTTGGTAAATAGTTTCAAATCTGTTTTCAATAAAGAGATTGGACGGTAGATCTGTGGGAGAGTAAGATCTTTTCCCTTCTTTCGGGAGGACAGTGATGTGAGCCGTGAAGCCCCCTGAGGGAGATGCTCTGCCGAAGCCAAGGAATTGAAGGAGGAGTACATAAGTGCCTGTATTTTCTCGATAATTTTCAAATAGTAGGCCTTTGTGAAGCCATCTGGCCGTGGGCTCTTCCAGTTAGGGAGTGACTTCACTGTAGCCAACAACTCCGGGATATGGGAACCTCTATAGCTGCCTGCTGCTCGAGAGTTAGATTTGGGAGACCCGAGGAGGAGAGATGGGCCTCTATCCTTGCGTGTTTCTGCGCTTTGTCTGCTGGGGAGGCATCCAGGTCCAAATTATATAGGGCTGCGTAATAGTCCCGGAACATCAACCAAATTTTGTGTTATGTTGTACTAGTTCACCCATGGGGGAATGGAGTTTATGAACATGTTATGATACTCGCTGTTTCTGGAGAGCCCTGGCCAACATTCTGCCACACTTATTACCGTGCTCATAGTACTTATGAGCTACATAGCATAACCGTCGGCATATTCGCCGGTCTAAGAGTTTCGAAAACAGCTTGTGTAAGTCTGTCAGGTGACAAGGCGCATCTGGGTCAGCCGTTCGCTTGTGCAGTATCTCGGCTTGCTGTAGTCCCCCCGAAAACATGTTGAAAGTCTGCCTGTAGTACCTTTTTCAACTTGGTGCCCCATGCAATAAGTGCTCCGCGTACTGCAGCCTTATGGCCTTCCCAAAGTATACCATGACTGACCTCCCCAGTATCATTTTCCGTAAAGTAGTGAGACAATGTTTCTTCTACACCTGATATTACTCTAGGGTCATCCTAAGAGGTTCTCGCTCAGTCTCCACGCCTAGGAGCTAGATGCCATATAGGGTAAGTCGAGCAATATGGTCGGAGAGGGTAATCTGGTCAATAGTGGAGTCAGCCAATAACTCTAAGCTACTCTGATCCACTAATGGCAGATCAATTCTAGTATATACCCCATGAAATGTAGAATAATAGCTATAGTCTTTCTCTGAGGCATGCACAACCCTCCAGCAGTCAACTAAAGTGTGTTTCTGTAGGGACTTGTGGAAGTGCTTTAAGAAGGCAAAGGAGTGCATGGAGTGACTCACCGAGGTATCTACTGTTGGGTTTGGGCTGACATTAAAGTCCCCTCCCAAGACTAATCGTCCCTCTCGGAAGTCCGCCAGACTGTCAAGGACCGTATCTATGAACGAAAGCTGGGTGTTTGGGGCATAAAGGGTAGAAAAGGTGTAGGCCTGTCCAATAATGGTGCCCTTCAGGAAGACTTATCACCCTTGGGGTCAATGTAATGGGCCGTGGGTTGGAACGGACAATTCCTGTGAATGGCAATAGCCGTCCCTTTAGATTTTGGTTTTGGGGAGTTGCTCAGATACTATTGGGAAAAAATGTGATTAGGGAGTTTTGGAGTAGAAGCATTGGTAAAGTGGGTTTCCTGCAGGAAAAGGACCTGTGCACCCAGGCACTTGAGCTCTTGCCATAGCCTGTTTGGGAGAGTATAAGCCACGTGTATTGTATCACACTACCTTAATCGTTTCAATGAAGGATTAGGTATGGGGAGTCCAGGCGAAACCCGTCAGTATTGAACCAGGTATGAGCAGCCATGTATCTGGAGTGGAAATTCAGAGGAAATAAAAGAAAAAGGAATGAAAAGGCATTAATCACATTACAACAAAATAAACATACAATAATCCACAGAAAAGGCCGTCAGGAGCCAGGGTCAGCCCCTGGAAGGCCACACTAAACTGCATGCTTGCCCCAGGAAGGCCCGCCAAATATGGCGGCCCACCAGGCTGAGGCATGAAGCCCAAATCAGGGCTAGTACCCAAAACAGGTAATCCTACGTGGGGAACGTAGACCGACATGAACAGACAAGGTGCGCCCGGGTCCCCGCCTAATGATAGAGGTTGTAGATGCATCGGGATTAATAGTAAAATTGCTAAAAAAGAGAAAAAAAAAAACCTTTTTCATACATTTTTGCTGGGAAAAAAAAAAAAAAAAGGAACTGCTGGTAGATGCCATGGCCCTCTAGCCCATCCTCAGGAGCTTAATTGACTACTGAATTGTCCTGCAATGGAGGCAATGCCACGTAGGGTCCATAAGACTAAATGGCGAGAGTCCCTAGGCCATGCTGTACTTCAAATGTCACCGTCCTGGGTTCCAGAAGAAGTATTGGGTGAAGAACGTTTGCGGCCTTGAGACCATCTGAGCAGGGAGCCAAGGGTTTGGTGCCAAAGGAGGTTGCATCTCTGCATGGTGACGCCAATCTGTAAAGTCCACTGGATCCAGTCCCAGTTGAGAGAGGAAGTGGGGAAGATCATCTTTGGTACGCAAAGTAGCAGATTTGCCATCACTTCCAGCTTGTAGATTGAAAGGGAACCCCCAGCAATATTTAATGCCTGACGCTTGCATAGCTTCCAGGAGGGGATTGAGAGCCCTGCGTTGCATCAGTGTGCAGCATGACAGGTCTTGGTTAAAAAAAAACAGGCGTACCCTGTCAAAATCAAAGAAGGGGTGTTTGCTCATGCATTGCATGATCTGCTCCTTAACTGTGAACTTATGCAGCTTGCATATAATGTCTCTTGGGTTTGAGGCATCTTGTGAGGGGGGTCTGAGCGCTCTATGAGCTCTATCAATTTCTACTGATTCATTGGGGGAAAGCTCCAGAATCTCCCTGAAGATGCCCTGTAGAGTTGGAAGAATGTCTTTGGCTGCTGTTTGCCACTGGCAACCCGTGGATGCGGATAATAGAATGGTGGCTGTGGTTCTCGTAATCATCTAGTTGACATATGAGAGCTGCAATTCTCTGGTCTTGAGCATAGCAGGTATCCCTAAGCTGAGAGATGGCTGGAAAGGTCTCCTCTACACTCTGCTCTAGGGCTTCCACTCTGTTGCCCAGCTGGGTAGTATTCTGCAATTGTTCAA
Organism: Aquarana catesbeiana; assembly: GCF_042186555.1. Lineage (NCBI taxonomy): Eukaryota > Metazoa > Chordata > Amphibia > Anura > Ranidae > Aquarana > Aquarana catesbeiana. Next base: position 754,523,182 of record NC_133325.1, read on the forward strand.
TGTCTTGTTTAAATGCTTTCTCTGTTCTGCTGGCAAATCTTTCTAAGTCTTCTCTAGTGGGGAGAGACCAGATGTGTTGCTTCAGGTCTCTATCCCCATGAAGCTCTGATATGTCAGACCCCTGATCGTGGGAGGCAGAGGAGCCATGGGAGGATAGGCCAGCTGTATCGCTTACCATGTGCGGCGATTTGGTAGGGAGGCCCAAGCGGCTGCTGCCATGTTTTTCCCCTTGTTTTGGCCGGCCGCCATCTTGGATAGCTCGCCCCGCGGCTGCCCTCCGTCAGTGAAATAGGCATTAATGGAGCCGCAGTGGGGCTTAATGGAGTCCCGTGGGCTGTGATTGAGTTGTTGGCGGTAGGACATACCAACTGAGGCTCGGTGAAGTTTAGGATCGCCGGTGAAGGCTGTGAAAGTGTCCGTCAGCGAGGAGCTGCAAGAGCACACGTCCTCACTCATGTCTAGGCAACGCCCCACAACAGTTTTTTGTTTTTGTTTTTTTATTTATTTGTTCCCTGTGTGTGCTCAGATCCTGGAAATTGTTGGTTCTTATTCAGAATGAAAAGAGAACCAGTCTAGTAGTGAAGTACACACTACATAATTACACTGTTAAAATGTAGACCTTAAAAAGCGGTGTTCCAACCAAAAGTGGAACATCCACTTATATGCTTCCTTCCCCCCTCCGGTGTCACAACCTTTTAGGGGGGAACGGGGACCAGTTTTTGACAGGTCCACTTCCGGGAATCAGGCCGCTGCCCGATCTCCCGGAAGTTTGGCCCACCCTCTTCCTTCCCCCGCCGCTGGGCCAAATACAAAGCGCAGCGTGCTTCACGCATGTGCAGTAAGAAACCAGCAGTGCAGCCTTTCGGCTTGCTTTCCTTACCAGAAATGGCGGCGGCAGCACCTGGGAGTCAATCCGAAGATCAGCTGGGGTGCCAACATTGCGGGCTCCCTGGACAGGTAAGTGCCCTAATATTAAAAGTCAGCAGCTACAGTATTTGTAGCTGCTGACTTTTAATTTTTTTCACCCAGGCTGGACCTCCTCTTTAAGAATTTATTACAAGTCATGGGAAGCTACCTGAGCTGACCGCTTTAAATCTATCAAAATTTACATGAGGCAGCAGACATCCTTCAGTCATTTTAACTATTGAACACAATATACAGCATGTAAATGCAACTATGCAATGTTCATACATGTACCATGTGTATTTTACTGTGGCGAAAATAATTATTTGATCCCCTGCAGATTTTGTGAGTTTGCCCACTTACAAAGAAATGAAGGGCCTATAATTTTAATCATAGGTGTATTGTCAGGTCACCTGGGACCAGGTGACAGATGCACTCTGTAGGAGTCGGAAGTGCACCGCTAAGGTAGTGGACCCTAGGACTGACTGCTGCGGATTGAACCCTGGAAGGTTCAGGAAGCAGGTCTACAGGATAACTAACATGGATCCCGGTGGGAGCTAGAGCATAGATTCCCCAGGGTGTGGAGTCTAAGAGCCAGCGGATGTTCACCGGAGCCTCTAGTGGTGAGGATGGACTGCGCTGCAGTCTGGCTCCAGGTCGCGGCCCCCAGGGTCTCACAGCTCACGCTCACTGTAGACTACAGGAGAAGAGGAAGGAAGCAGCAGGCTGGAACGACAGGGAAGTAAGGGGTAAGCCAAAGGTCAGGGCGACTAGCAGACAAGGATAAATATAACACGCCAAAGGTCAGGGTAACAAGCAGACAGGCCGAGTCAAGAACAGGCCAAAGTCGGTAACAGGAATCAGATGTAGGAAACACAGCAAGTACACACGGAGGCTAACACACAATGGTTGATCAGCACTGCTGGCTTGCAGTGCACAGGTTAATATAGGGTTCCCTGATAGGGCCTGGGGTGGGGTAATGCTTAGAGGAGAGGTTATAAAACCAGTCAGGTGAGAGGCAGCTGGTCTTTAGAGATGAACACATGGAGACAGGTAAGCTGACAGAGAAAACTCTATTGCATAACCATGACAGTACCCCCCTCTTATGAGGCCTCCCCCTCCCCCGCCTGGGCCCTGGCTTAAAGGGAAACTCCAGATGAAACCTCCTCAACAGACGAGGAGCAAAGATCTCAGATGCAGTGATCCAAGACCTCTCCTCAGGACCAAACCCTTCCCAATGTACGAGGTACTGAAGAATGCCTCTAGGGCGCCGGGAATTGAGAACTTGACTAACCTCATACTTAAGATTATCCTCAGAGACCGAAACCGAGGTAGGGAGAGGACGAGAGGATTTATTGAGGGCTAAAGGCTTCTTAGGAATGGGTAAAGGCATAAGAAGACCATCAGGAGTCTGAGCAGGGTCCCCCAGACCCTTAAAGATGAGCTGGACATCCAACACGGCATCATCAGACTGGGCAGAAGTCAGTGGATCCCTGAGACCAGGTTGGTTAGAAAGTGATGTGTCACAGAAGTCAAGCTGGATAGCTTCACTGGGCATAGGCTGAACTGGTGCAGAGGCCGACTGAACAGCATTGCCAGGTGCAGCGACCACCAGAATCGCATCACAGGGTGTAGCGACTGTGGAACTGGTAGACGAGTCAGCCTGGGTGTGCGTCCAAGGGGGTCCAGGAACAGGCAAAGGTAAATGACCATGCAAACTGGAGTGAATGATCGGCTCAAGTTCACAGGTGGGCTCTTCATCCGGAGTGCCACATGACCCAGAGTGCCTCAGCCCGACTATTGCAGGAGACATTCCAGAAATCGCTATATGCAGCGGGAAGAGCAGAAGATACTGGGATGGGGCAACAGGAAGTTTCTCTTTTGGGGTAACCTTGAGTAGGCAGGAAGAGGAACAGGAGGAACCCCAAGCCAGGATACGTCCAGCAGTCCAGTCAATGTGTGGAGAATGGAACTGTAACCAAGGAAGACCTAATATGATAGGAGATGAAGCTTTAGGTAAGACAAGGAAGGATATCCACTCCTGGTGGAGTGTCCCTACCGGCATCTTAACAGGAATGGTCTGTAAGCGGATAGGACCCCCTGGGAGAACAGTGCCATCAATCGCCAAGACCACCATTGGCGTTGAAAGGGGCAAAAGGGTAAGTCTCATGGAAGATGCAGTTTCCCAATCCATGAAATTGCCAGCGGCTCCGGAATCCAGATGTGCCGAGACTGAACGAGAGGAAGCGCCGACATGAAGGAACACAGAAAGAAGAAGACGAGAAGGTGAAGGTGATACTTCAGGGTCTAATACTCCACCTTCCCAGATGTATTGGCCCCAATCGTTTTTCTGGACGAAGAGAACAAGTGTCACGAAAATTACCTTTGGCCCCACAATAGAGGCACAGGCCCAGAGTTCTGCGCCTAGCGCGTTCTGCAGGAGACAACTTGGTCCAGCCCAGCTGCATAGGTTTCTCAGCGTGCAGGGGGTGCTCCTCGGATAGAAGAGAAGGGACTGAGAGCTCAAGCTGCCTAAGGAATGGGGAGTGCTGGCGTCTTTTTTCCAGGGCCCTCTCCTGAAAGCGAATATCGATCTGGTTACACAAGGTGATGACACCGTCCAGATCAGCAGGAAGGGATCTTCCTGCTAATTCATCCTTCACTCTATCAGAGAGGCAATGTAAAAAGGTTGCATCTAGGGCCTCATTATTCCAGCTCAATTCAGCTGTGAGGATACGGAACTGAAGAGCATGCTGTCCCACAGAAGCGGACTCTTGACGGAGACGTAAAAGAGCGCTAGCCGCTGAGGAGACACGACCCGGATCCTCGAAGATATTCCGAAAAAGTTTCAAGAAACCAGACAGGCTAGAAACCACTGGATCATTCAGTTCCCACAGAGGGGCAGCCCAAGCTAGTGCCTCGCCGGACAGGAGGGTTATAATATAGGCTACTTTCGCCCGATCGGACAGGAAGTTTTGGGGCTGAAGTTCAAAATGAATCGCGCACTGGCTAAGGAACCCCCTGCAAGCCTTGGAGTCCTCAGAGAAATGGGCCGGAGCTGGCAGTTGTAATGAATGTGTGGCTGCGATAGGTGCAGCAGCAGATAGCGGTTGAGGTTGTTGAACCGGGGGTCCTAATGAGGCCTGAACCTGTTCAAAACAGGATGCCAAATCCTGAAGGAATCGCATCACTTGGGTCTGATGCGATTCCTGGGTCTCAAGTCTGCGAACTAAGCCCTGCAACGGATCATCTGCGGGTAGCGGCACATCAGCTGGGTCCATGGCTGATCAAACTGTCAGGTCACCTGGGACCAGGTGACAGATGCACTCTGTAGGAGTCGGAAGTGCACCGCTAAGGTAGTGGACCCTAGGACTGACTGCTGCGGATTGAACCCTGGAAGGTTCAAGAAGCAGGTCTACAGAATAACTAACATGGATCCCAGTGGGAGCTAGAGCATTGATTCCCCAGGGTGCAGAATCTAAGACCCAGTGGGTGTTCACCAGAGCCTCTAGTGGTGAGGATGGACTGCGCTGCAGTCTGGCTCCAGGTCGCGGCCCCCAGGGTCTCATAGCTCACACTCACCGTAGACAACAGGAGAAGAGTAAGGAGGCAGCAGGCTGGAACAGGGAAGTAAGGGGTAAGCCAAAGGTCAGGGCGACTAGCAGACAAGGATAAACATAACATGCCAAAGGTCAGGGTAACAAGCAGACAGGGAGAGTCGAGAACAGGCCAAAGTCGGTAACTGGAATCAGACGTAGGAAACACAGCAAGTACACACGGAGGCTAACACACAATGGTTGATCAGCACTGCTGGCTTGCAGTGCACAGGTTAATATAGGGTTCCCTGATAGGGCCTTGGGTGGGGCCATGCTTAGAGGAGAGGTTATAAACCAGTCAGGTGAGAGGCAGCTGGTCTTTAGAGATGAACACATGGAGACAGGTAAGCTGACAGAGAAAACTCTATTGCATAACCATGACATGTATTTTAAATGATGGAAAGAAGAGAGCAGCGCCGATCTAAGTGTAGCATTAAATGAAACCAAATGTAATATGTGGTAATGAACTCACATGGGGTAGAAGCAGTATAGACATATAGTACACACAGGGTGCACGTGGGTCTCTACTGTCTGTGCAGGCAGGTGCCGGTGATCGCTACTCCCAGACGATCCGGTGGCATCCAAGGCTCCGGAGCTGGAGATGATCAGCTGGGAGGGTGGTGAGACATCATTCATGCATTGGCTGTGACAGGCAGAGGGAGCTTGCGTTCGGAGCATGTGTGCTCTGGCATTTTAAATGAGAGACAGAATATGCACCAAAAATCCAGAAAAAACACATGATACAAATGTAATAAATTGAGTTGCCGTTCAGTGAATAAAATAAGTATTTGATTCTCAAGCAAAATATGACTTAGTACTTTGTGGAGAAACTCTTCTTGGCAAGCACAGAGGGTAAGACGTTTCTTGTAGTTGGTTACCAAGTTTGAACACATCTCAGGAGGGTTTTTTGGTCCACTCTTCTTTAAAGATCTTCTCTAAATCCTTAAAGTTGGATGTAAGCCCTCGCATATACTCAGTGAAGTGAACAGCCTCAGATGATGCACAGAGATGAAACAAATCTCCCTATACAAGTTTTACTTGTATATCTGCTGTCTTCCTTTTTCTACACCCTTTGAAAAGTGCAGATCGTGTTAAAAATATTTCTTCATCTTTCAGTAGCACATAGGGGTGTTTGGGAAGACTGGAATTACACTGTGTTAAAGCTGATTGGAGGAAAGGGACACGCCCCCTTCTACATAGGCAGAGGAACGTGCAGACCTGTATTCTGAATAGACAAGCTCCCTGTTTATCTCCCTCTAAGCACCCTCCCGGTGTCGGAGAACTTCTCAGAAGTGACTCATGCTGATAGGCTCTTACAGCTTTGAAGAGAGATAAGTAAACACTACAGATATGTGCTTCATTCAGTTTTCATGAATGGGATTTACAACCACTTTAAGGTTTCTGGTCTGTCCCTTGGCAACTCGAAGTTTTAGCTCCCTCCATAATTTTTTTTTTTTTTTTTTTTTATAGGATTAAGCTCTGGAGACTGGCTAGGCCACTCCATGACCTTCTTTTAATATGCTTCTTCTCCTTTGTTGCCTTGGTGGTATGTTTTGGGTCATTGTCATGCTGGAAGACCCCTCCACGAACCATCTTCAGTGTTCTGGCTGAGGGAAGGAGGCTCTCATCCAAAATTTTACAATACACGGCCCCTCCAATGCGGAAAAGTCGGCCTGTACCTTTAGCAGAGAAATCGCTCCAAAGCATAAAGTTTCCACTTTTTTTTTTTTTTTTTTTTTTTTTTTTTATAGATTCTTTATTTTTTCACAAAAATAGCAATACAACGTTACTTTTTTTTTTAGCCTAATTCGTTGTTTATTCACATTTCCAAATACTCTAATATACAACCGCTTAATTTCTACACTTGTTACATTTTACTTCATCAGGGACAACCCTGATTATCCTACACATAAGAAAAAGGTCCAACCAAAATTAAGAAAATAAAAGAGCGAGAAAAGGTGAGATGAGAGAGAAAAAAAAAGGGAAAAAGCCAAATATACTCTGCCCCTCCATACCATCCACCCTCCTCCATCCCCCAACCCCCCCCCCCAACCACCAACTCTTCCCTTGAACAAACAACCACAGGTTATTTAATACTACCCAACTTTAAAGATTTTATTTAGGGATTTTGTTCCCTATATATATTATAGGGCAGGGATATGCAATTAGCGGACCTCCAGCTGTTGCAAAACTACGAGTCCCATCATGCCTCTGGGTGTCATGCTTGTGGCTGTCAGAGTCTTGCTATGCCTCATGGGACTTGTAGTTCTGCAACAGCTGGAGGTCCGCCAATTGCATATCCCTGATATAGGGAGTCCAGACTTTCCGATACTTGTCCTCTTGCTCTCTCAGCGTCCTAGTAAGATTTTTCCATTTGCTGGATTTCTGTTACTCTGCCAAGCCATTGTGATCTAGTTGGGGATGCAGTGTTTTTCCAAAGAGCCAGGATACAGGCTTTTGCTGTCGTAAGCAGATGCCTTAAGAGGGAATTTTTGTATTTTTCAATGGGTACCGGGATATCATGCAGTAAAAAAGCTGCTGGATTTTCTCCAAGAGACACTTCCGTAATTTCGTTGATTGTGTCAGAGACCATCTTCCAAAATATGTGTACCATAGTGGCCTCTGCACCCTGACATCACCAACAAAGGTTAGATACTTGTGGGAATATTTGATTTAGTACTGTCGGGGTTCTGTACCACCTAGTCTGAATTTTATACCCCCCTTCATGGTATCTAGTTGCCATCTAGTTGCCATTGAGGCCTTATGCGTAAACAAAAGGAACTTATTTTCCTGTGCTTTGGAGAATGTTACCCCCAAAACCCTTTCCCGTGCTTGCATAAAGGCAAAGTCTTGTGGGGCTTTCAGCTCAATTAGTAAGGAGTACATTAATGATAATGAGTGTCTCATTGGTTCCCCTTTTAAGCATATCTGCTCAAACTTCGATGGTGTACGTACCACTGACAATTGCGATGTTTTTGAGGAAGGCGTTAAGCTGTATTCTCCTAAATGGGTCTAGATCCCCTTCGAACACCCATTCAGTCTCCCCACTAGTCATCACATGATTGTCTATCGAGAAATGCAGAAGCCAGCTGATTCCCCATCGCCTTAGATCCTTAAAACCCTGATCTGTTAGGCCTGGCTCAAAGCTCGGATTACCCAATATTGGGATCATGGGACTTGTGTCGACATCCCTGTTTTCTTAAACATCTTTTTAATGGATCGAAGAGTAGCACCTACTGTAGGGTGTCTCATCACAGTCTGTGGTATCTCTACATCCAAGAGCCATGCTATTCCCTCCAGGGGTATAGTAGTCATTGCTTGTTCCATATGTATCCATGGCTTATCCTTTTGGACTACACACCAGTCTATTACTGGAGCTAGATGTGATGCTTCATAATAGCCAACTGGATCCGGTAATCCGACCCCTCCTCTTTCTTTTGGTAGGGTTAAAAATATCTCTACGAACTCTCGCTGGTTTTCCCGCCCAGATAAACCTTGCAAACCTTTCTCTCCGATCCTTCAGGAACCCTGGGGAAATCTTGATTGGTAAAGTCTGAAACAGGTATATCAATCTTGGCATTACGTTCATTTTTATGATATTAATTCTACCAAACCACGTAAAGATTTCCCTATCCCACCGTTGAAAGTCTGATTTAATCTGTCGTGCCAACTCAAAATTGAGTTCAAATACTCTACTTAACTTGTTTGGTAATTTAGTCCCTAAGTAGCATATATGGGAGTCTGTCCATCTGAAAGCAAAGTGAGCAGTTAGCTGACTTTGTAAAACAGTATTCACTTCTATTCCTATCACTTCTGATTTACTGTAGTTTACCTTAATGTTGGACATATTTGCATAATTCAGATAATAGGGATGGGAGAGATATAACTGGGGAGGTTATAAAAAATAGCAGATCGTCTGCAGATGCAGACAGTGTTTATGTTCTTCTCCCTTTATTGCAATACCCCTGATGTCTGGATTGGCTCGTATAGTTCTTAAAAAGGGTTCTAATGTGAGGATAAAAATGATAGGTGAGAGTGGACATCCCTGCCACGTTCCATTACATATAGAAAAGGGCTCCGACATTGTATCGTTTATCTTAACCCTTGCTCTTGGGCATGAGTATAAGCTTTTAGTGTTAAAGTGTCCTTCGCGCTATCACTACCGTGTGAAAAAATATATAAGATGAATGCAGCAACATCTCAAATGTGTACTGTGACACACATAAAATAAAAATACTAAATGAAAATAATGTCTCTATAGGTATATATAATTAAGGAGCCATTTTCTCATTATATTATTTATTATTTATTTTACTTCATCTATAATATACCTTCAACAGATTACAAGACTGGAAATCAAATATATCCTAGTTTTGTTATTTTTTTATATGTATACTTATTATCGTATATATATATATATATATATATATATCTCTCTTACGTCTTATACCACCTAAATTGACACTTATCTATTAGATCACTTGTATATATTTTTTTTAACACAGAACACTTGTATATTTTAATATATATACTCACAGACTTTATATGTCTTTCCCGATTTAATATTTGGCTGTAATTTATTTTATATGTCTTTGCGACTCATGAGAAACAATCACAAACACTTTATTGCACATGTAAATGTTTCCTACCGAAAAAATGGCCGCAGACATCTAGGTACGCATGTAGAGACAAACTACACTTTAGCCACAACAAAATGGCCAACATACATTATCCATTGATCTAAGGGAAAATGGCCGCTATGTAAATTTAGCATTGACCACAGTTAAGACGGCCACTATATAACATAGAATAGAACAACCAATCTGGTTCCCCAGACGAAGACACGTGACGGTGTCGTAACGCGTAGGGATTGGCCGGAGCGAGACGAACACAGGAAGAGAAGTGAGAGTGCGCTGAAAGCGCCACACTAGCTCAGTTTTGCTGTATCTGCTTTTTAACCTTTTTTTAAATGTAAGAGTCCATTTTAATACTCAATAAATGTCCCCATAATTTAACTTATTACACTAGTGGAGCCCCCTTTCTTCTCTCCCTTCTTTACCCCCAATACCGAGCCGATTATACTGGAGTTATTTTAGGAGTCACAGCAGGAGATCCTGGAGGAGAGATCCACGACCAGCAGCACTAACCTACAGCAGTGACAACATCCATGGAATATTACTCACAATAGCTATGACACCACAGCTTTGAGGTGAGAGTTCTGAGAGACCAAACTTACAGAAAGTCTAGAAGGGCAACACCACTATAGTGTTTTATTAAGAAACCATCTATTGGATCCATACCACATTCCTATTTGGGACTTTCTATTATAGTTCATCCATCGTTAAGGACCATATCTCTCTACTTATTATTGATTTGGATTTTTTACTAGATACCACGTTATATGTACTGATGTGTTTGTTAGCAATAGCTTTGCAATGGCATTTATATGTCATCAGTTGCTTAAAAATTTTACCATCTAAGAGTTTATTATAGAATGCTTTTACATTTTGCACCTATGTAAAATAATATTATTTTCACGCCACTATTTTCAATCACTTATTTTGTGTTACCCTATTCCAAACACTATTTTACCTAGAGGAAGTTTCCCAGGGTATGAGATCACTGCGCGAGATCACTTTTTGATTTAGTATGAGTATAAGCTTGTAATCCAGTTCTGCATTCCACTTCTCAGTCCTATATGTTGTAACGTATACTTATTATCGTATATATATATATATATATATATATCTCTCTTACGTCTTATACCACCTAAATTGACACTTATCTATTAGATCACTTGTATATATTTTTTTTAACACAGAACACTTGTATATTTTAATATATATACTCACAGACTTTATATGTCTTTCCCGATTTAATATTTGGCTGTAATTTATTTTATATGTCTTTGCGACTCATGAGAAACAATCACAAACACTTTATTGCACATGTAAATGTTTCCTACCGAAAAAATGGCCGCAGACATCTAGGTACGCATGTAGAGACAAACTACACTTTAGCCACAACAAAATGGCCAACATACATTATCCATTGATCTAAGGGAAAATGGCCGCTATGTAAATTTAGCATTGACCACAGTTAAGACGGCCACTATATAACATAGAATAGAACAACCAATCTGGTTCCCCAGACGAAGACACGTGACGGTGTCGTAACGCGTAGGGATTGGCCGGAGCGAGACGAACACAGGAAGAGAAGTGAGAGTGCGCTGAAAGCGCCACACTAGCTCAGTTTTGCTGTATCTGCTTTTTAACCTTTTTTTAAATGTAAGAGTCCATTTTAATACTCAATAAATGTCCCCATAATTTAACTTATTACACTAGTGGAGCCCCTTTTCTTCTCTCCCTTCTTTACCCCCAATACCGAGCCGATTATACTGGAGTTATTTTAGGAGTCACAGCAGGAGATCCTGGAGGAGAGATCCACGACCAGCAGCACTAACCTACAGCAGTGACAACATCCATGGAATATTACTCACAATAGCTATGACACCACAGCTTTGAGGTGAGAGTTCTGAGAGACCAAACTTACAGAAAGTCTAGAAGGGCAACACCACTATAGTGTTTTATTAAGAAACCATCTATTGGATCCATACCACATTCCTATTTGGGACTTTCTATTATAGTTCATCCATCGTTAAGGACCATATCTCTCTACTTATTATTGATTTGGATTTTTTACTAGATACCACGTTATATGTACTGATGTGTTTGTTAGCAATAGCTTTGCAATGGCATTTATATGTCATCAGTTGCTTAAAAATTTTACCATCTAAGAGTTTATTATAGAATGCTTTTACATTTTGCACCTATGTAAAATAATATTATTTTCACGCCACTATTTTCAATCACTTATTTTGTGTTACCCTATTCCAAACACTATTTTACCTAGAGGAAGTTTCCCAGGGTATGAGATCACTGCGCGAGATCACTTTTTGATTTAGTATGAGTATAAGCTTGTAATCCAGTTCTGCATTCCACTTCTCAGTCCTATATGTTGTAACGTAGCTCTCAGGAATGTCCAGTCTACTCTGTCAAATGCTTTTTCTGCATCTGTAGATATAAGCACTAAGGGTTTTTGATAGTGTTGAGAGAAATGTATGGCACTTAAGACCCTTTGCGTACTTTCTCTAACTTCTCAGTCAGGGGTAAACCCCACTTGGTCAGGATGTATTGAGGGAATGTATGTCAGTAATCTAGTGGTGAGTATTTTCGTAAGGAACATTGTGAAGGGTCTTTTCCCTACTTAGGAACTACTGTTATGTGAGCCATTAATGTCTTCTCTGGCATCACCTGCCCATCCCATATCGAATTAAATGCAGCTAGAAATTTTGGTGCCAATTTTTCAATAAAGGTCTTATAGTAAAGTAAGGTGTACCCATCAGGGCCTGGAGCCTTACCTGATTTTAATGATTTAAGGGCTGCCCCTGCTCCCTCTACAGGCAACCTAGGCATTCCTGATGCCAATATATATTCCTTTACTGTCTCCCCTCCATTAGGTATCGTTGAAGTAGGTACTTGACCCTCTATCTGATATAGACTAGTATAATAATCTCTGAATGCCTTCGCAATTGCCTGTGAGGAGTTAACTAATACATCACCTTGAATTTTGATACGCTCAATATGATTTCGTGCTCGTGTCTCTGAGCGCATTAGCCAGCATCCTACTCGGTTTATTCCCATACCCATAAAATGCTCGTCTGCATCGGGTTAGTTTATCCATTAATAGCAAATTTAATTCTTCGCGTAGATGTGCAAGTTTCTCCTCAGTCTGCTGTGCCAGTGATTTCTTGTGTGCCAGTTCCAATACCCCAGTTTTCTTTGATCAAGGAATCTAGCTTAGCGCCCAGGGAGCGTTTCCTATAGGCTCCTAATGATATGAGAACTCCTCTAATATAACATTTATGCACTTCCCATATACGTAATGGGATTATTTCATCAGATTCATTAGTTAAAAAGAAGGATTCTAATTCCCGGGCTATCTGTTTCTCATACTCTGGTTCCTTCAGTAGTGTCTCGTTGATCTTCCAATTCCATTCCCGGGGACCCTGGATCTCCCCATTCTATTACACAGTTAGTTGTTGCATGATCCGATAATGTAAATGAACCTATGGAGGCCTCCAATACACACAGCAGGGCATTCTGGGATATAAAGACATAATCGATTCTGCTATATGTCTTATGTTTTGCTGAGAAGAATGTGTAATCCCTGTCGTGTACATGGCGAGTTCTCCAGCTGTCGATTTATTGTAAATCCTGTAGCAATCTCCTCGCTCTGCATAATTTTACATATGATAGATGTGAGGCCCCCTTTGAGACATCAAGGGTAGGATCTAACGCCATATTCAGATCCCCTCCCATTATCAGAATCCCTTCTTTATTTTGGTGTACTAAGTTTAAATATGTTTCAAGAGCTACCACTTGATCCTCATTCGGTAGATATAGGTTAACTAACGTAACCTTTTGCTCACCCAGAAATCCCTTTATAATAAGGAGACGACCTGACCTGCATCATCCGTAATAATCTTGGATTCTTTCCACGGTATCTGTTTAGTGAAGATAACTGCTACTCCACTTGCCTTTGAAGTCTGAGAGGCACTATGGTACACTATAGAAAACTTCCGATTCCCCAATCTTGGAATTTTGTCCTTTCTAAAATGTGTCTCTTGTAAAAAAGTAATTTGAGATTTAAGTCTCCCCAGTTCCGCCAGCAGTCTAGTACGTTTCTCTGGGCTATTTAACCCCTTCACATTATACGAGGTCAGATTTATCCTGGTCATCTTAACGTTTCATTCTCACAGACCAATAATGAAAAGGATATGTGGTAGGGAGGAGGAGGCAGATAACACAACCACCCCAAGAAAAAAATAAGAAACTTCTCTTAGGGTTTGGCAGGTTATCCAAGACCCCAAGTAGAGTAAAAAATCGGCGTCAGTAGGTACTGTGCAATTAGCAGATCTACCTACTCTTCGCCTAATAGAGAAAAAAAGAAAGAAGAAGAGAAAAAAAGAAAAACTCCTCCGACTTTCCTCCACTTGGAGGAGAGGCATTCACAGTGGGGAAAGTGATTAAGCAAGGCAAAGATTAAGCAAGGCAAAGATCTGGGCCGCAGTATCTGTCCAGATGCACCCTATAATCTACATTTCTTGATATACCTATATCTAAATTCTCTTAAAGAAGAAGTCGTATCCCCTTACTCATTATCTACTCATTTCTCATAGCCTACATGTCATCAACATATCTCTTAACATCTAATAATTCCTTGTTACAAATCATTTCACAGGATCTTATCACATTCTAGAAAATATTAAAGAGGAGGGCCAGTCAAAAAAAAAAAAAAAATTAAAAGTCAGCAGCTACAAATACTGCAGCTGCTGACTTTTTTAATTGGACACTTACCTGTCCCTGGGTCCAGCAATGTGGGGGATCGAAGCCCCGCTCGTCTCCCCCTCCGTTCGGCGGCGCCGGCATTGCAACTGTGGGCGCCGGGCTGTGGCTTCACAGCCTGGCACCCACTGCGCATGCGCGAGCGTCGCCGAGCGCCGTGATTGGCCGCTCAGTCACCTGGGACCTGTAATGGGTCCCAGATGATTGACAGGAGGGAGGGAGCAGAGCTGAGCCCTTCCTGTGCCGAGACGGAAGTGATGTCACCAGCCCAGGCACTGAAAGAGGCAGACTACGAGGGACCCCCTAGCAACAGGCATTTAGAGGTGAGTAAAAAAAAAAAATATCCAAATTTTTTTTGTATATTTTTTTAGGATTTTTCATGTAGTTTTTTTTATTTTTGGGGTAGAACCCCACTTTAAGGTAATCACAATACTCCGATAGAAAAAGGGAAAAAAAAAAGGAAAATGAGGGACCCTCTGTACCTTTTACTATTTAAGTCTTTCAATAATGATGCCTGATCGGCTATCTCATTTCCCAGTAACTTTCCAACCAGGTTTCATTAAATATAGTTTTCCTTCTTTTGCTGAAGTACCTAAGAATGTTACTCTACAATAGGAAGAGGGGTTTCCCGGTTATTTTATAGGATCCAAAACACATCCGAACACATCCAAATATGTCTACTCCCCACAGTCAGTGGTATAATCACCTCTCAATTACCCCCTTCCTCTTTTAATGTGAAAAAATGTGCTATAATCTTAAATTCTCCCCTATGTGTTTTTACAAAGAAGGAAAAAAAAAAAATAAATAAAATCCCAATCCCCACATATTTCATTACTCCACATCAAACCACCCTCAAGTGTCTTCATGTGTAAACCAAATAGTTATTCTCTATCGTGTAAAACAACATCCCTATATAAGACATTCATCAGTCATTTTCTGTAATCATATTATATTTCTACCCTGATAAATGAAAAAAAAACTTGAAAAATGTAACCTATTAGGAATTAGTTGAATTGGTGGTCCTCTGACCTAACCCAATATTACACAAAAAAAGATGAGCCGAACACCCCCCGGTTCGGTTGACACCAGAACCTGCGAATGGACCGAAAATTTGCGCAAACTTTAGCACCCCATTGAAGTCTATGGGACTCGAACGTTCAAAATCAAAAGTGCTAAATTTAAAGGCTAATTTGCATGGTATTGTCCTAAAAAGGGTTTGGGGACCCTGGTCCTGCCCCAGGAGACATGTATCAATGCAAAAAAAAACTTTTAAAAACGGCTGTTTTTTAGGGAGCAGTGATTTTAATGATGCTTAAAGTGAAAAAAAAAAGTGAAATATTCCTTTAAATATCATACTTGGGGGGTGTCTATAGTATGCCTGTAAAGTGGCACGTGTTTCCCGGGCTTAGAACAGTCCCTGCACAAAATGACATTTTTAAAGGAATAAAAGTCATTTAAAACTGCTTGCGGCTTTAATGTAATGTTGGGTCCCGGCAATATGGATGAAAATCAGTGAGACAAGACGGCATGGGTACTACCCCCCCCCCCCCCAGTACATTACCAGGCCCTTTGGGTCTTGTATGGATATTAAGGGGAACCCCGCACCCAAATTAAAAAACGGAAAGGCGTGGGTCCCCCAGGCCCTATATACTCTGAAAAGCAGTATACAGGCGGTGCAAACAAGGCAGGGGACTGTAGGTTTGTTGTTAAGTAGAATCTGTTTGTAATTTTGAACTGGTAAATTTTTAAAGTGTAGCTCCAGCCAAAAAATCTATTTTGAAGCTTTTTGGAAAACATAGGGAAGGGTTATCACCCCTGTGACATTTGTTTTGCTGTCTGTGCACCTCTTCAGAAGATTTCACCTCTTTGTGTCCCAATGACAAATGTTTTTTGACAATTTGGGGTTTTTAGTGAAACAAGGAAACAAGGTGATAAAGCATCAGTGAAGAGGAGACACGTTTTTCCCATATTAAAGAGAGAATTTCCCTTCCTAGGGGTAGATTTCATCTCACTTCCTGTTGTCTCCTTCCGTTTGCAAGTAGGAGTCATTTGTAAGTTGGATGTTTGAAAGTAGGGGCCTGCCCTATATACTCTGCAGAAATTGGGGCCTTAGGTGTTGGTGTTGCCACAACACTGTAAGCCCTCACAGTTACTCTTGGTGGTCGCAGGAACGGGCTCTGCTGTGAAATATTAGATCAAGAATTGTAATCACATGCCCCTGTTGAACAGGGTCAGAAAAATTGGGCCTTTGGTGGTGGTGTTGCCACAACACTGTAAGTCCTCACAGTTACTCTTGGTGGGAGCTGGAATGGGCCCTGCTGTGAAATATTAGATCAAGAATTGTAATTACATGCACCTGTTGAACAGGGGCAGAAAAATTTGCCTTTGGTGGTGGTGCTGGTGCCACAACACTGTATGTCCTCAGTTATTCTTGGGCGCAGAAACGGGCCCTGCTGTGAAATATTAGATCAAGAATTGTAATTACATGTCCCTGTTGAACAGGGACAGAAAAATTGGGCCTTAGGCACTGGTGCCACAACACTGCAACCCCTCACAGATACTCTAGTTGGAGCGCAGGAATGAGCCCTCCTGCAAAATATTGCATCAAAAATTGTAATTACACGCCCCTGTTAAACAGGGGCTGAAAAATTGGGCCTTAGGCACTGGTGCTGGTGCCACAACACTGCAACTCCTCACAGATACTCTAGTTGGAGCACAGGAACAAGCCCTGCTGCAAAGTAATGCATCAAAAATTGTAATTACACGCCCCTGTTAAACAGGGGCTGAAAAATTGGGCCTTAGCCACTGGTGGCGGCGCCCATAACCAAAAATATTCTTACAAGCTATCAGCATGATCATTGAGGAAAAGGATAGTCACTCAGCATAACAGGATAGTCACTCAGCATCAGCATAGGCAGTCTTGAAGGGATCTGACATTTCAAAAAAAATTATTCGGTTACTTCAGCATCAGGTGCTTGGTAGCTGGTGGTGATCCAAGACTGATTCATTTTTATGAAGGTCAGTCGATCGACCGAGTCGATGGACAGGGGCACCCTGTGATCGGTTACAAAGCTTCCAGCAGCACTGAATGTGCGTTCTGAAAGAAGGCTGGATGCAGGACAGGCCAGTGGCTCAATTGCATACTGTGCAAGCTCTGGCCAGTGATCCATCCTCAAGACCCAGTAACCCAGAGGGAAAGGTGTCCAAGTCAGATCTTGCCCCTAGGTATTCCTGCACCATGTAAAACAGACGCTGGCGATGGTTGCTGGAACCGATCATACCTTGGGGCTGCGGACTAAAAAATTGTCTGAACACATCTGTCAGACGGCCACCTTCTCCACCGCTCCTTCTTTGACTGACCGAAGCCTCAGCAACACGTTTTACCAGGAACAGGAGTTTGTTACCTCCCAGTCTCTGGGAATGCGTTGCACAGACCTTTCTGCAAGGCTTCCCAAAGATGTTTCATCCTCTGCTCCCTCTGCGATGGCAAGATAAGGTCCGCAACCTTACCCTTGTAACGTGGATCAAGAAGGGTTGCCAGCCAGTATTGATCCCTCTCCTTGATACCACGAATACGAGGATCCTTCCGCAGGCTTTGCAGGATCAGGGAGGCCATGCAGCGTAGGTTTGCTGAGGCATTCGGCCCAGAGTCCTCTGGGTCACTAAGGACGACATGATCTGCAGCCACCTCCTCCCAGCCACTTACAAGTCCATGGGTTTCTTGGGACTGTAAATGATGCCTTAAAGACTGCTGCTGATGCTGAGTGCCAGGCTCCACCTCCATGCTGACACAATCCTCCTCTTCCTCCTCCTCCTCCTCCTCTTCCTGTGTGATCGGCGGGCATGCAGGAACACTGGATAAAGGGGGCCTTGAGAGCTAAGGAAGTCCTCCTCTTCCTGCCTCTGTTCTGCCTCAAGTGCCCTGTCCATTATTCCACGCAGCGTGTGCTCCAACAGGTGGACAAGGGGGACAGTGTCACTGATGCATGCACTGTCACTGCTCACCATCCTCGTGGCCTTCTCAAATGGTGACTGGACAGTGCATGCATCCTTGATCATGGCCCACTGGTGTGGGGAAAAAACACAAGCTCCCCTGACCCTGTCCTGGTGTCATAGTCGCACAGGTACTCATTAATGGCCCTCTGCTGCGTGTGCAGCCGCTGCAGCATGGCCAACGTTAAGTTCCACCTGGTGGGCATGTCACAGATTAGGCAGTTCTTGGGCAGGTTAAATTCCTTTTGGAGGTCAGCCAGCCAAGCACTGGCATTATATGACCTGCGGAAATGCACGCAGACTTTCCTGGCCTGCCTCAGGACATCCTGTAAGCCCGGGTACCTGCCCAAGAACCACTGCACCACCGAGTTAAGGATGTGAGCCAAACAGGGCACATGGGTCAGTTGTCCCTGTCGGAGGGTGGAGAGGAGGTTGGTGCCATTGTCGCAAACCACCATACCTGCCTTTAGTTGGCGTGGCGTCAACCACCTCTAAACCTGCCCCTGCAGAGCTGACAGAATCTCTGCCCCAGTGTGGCTCCTGTCCCCCAAGCACACCAGCTCAAGCACCGCATGGCATCTTTTTGCCTGCGTGCTTGCATAGCCCCTTGAACGCCTATGGAGCACCGCTGGTTCCGAAGACAAATCAGCACAGGAAGAGGCCATGGAGGAAGAAGAAAAGGGGGTGGAGGAGAGAGGTGTGGCAGAATCACCACTAGTAGTATTTTGGAGGCGTGGAACCTCCAACACTACTGCACCCTGTCCTGCATCCTTCCCAGCTGCCAGAAGAGTCACCCAGTGCGCGGTGAAAGATAGGTAACGTCCCTGTCAATGCCTGCTGGACCATGAGTCAGCGGTAATATGCACCTTACTGCTGACCGCCCTGTCCAGCGAGGCCAAGACATTGCCTTCCACATGCCAGTAGAGAGCCGAAATCGCCTTCCGTGAGAAAAAATGGTGTTTGGGAACCTGCCACTGAGGAACCGCACATTCCACAAACTCACGGAAGGGGGCAGAGTCTACCAACTGAAAAGGCAGCAGTTGAAGTGCTAGCAATTTAGCCAAGCTAGCATTCAACCGCTGGGCATGTGGATGGCTAGGAGTGAACTTCTTTCGGCGGTGCAGCAGCTGGGGCAGGGAAATTTGCCTGGTACAATCTGATGTTGGTGTACCAATAGCAGATTGCCCCCAAGTGCTTGGCTGTGACACACCTAATCCTACACCTTCATTCCTCTCAGTGCAGGTCTCAGAGAGGACTGAAGGTATAGTGGGGTTGGAGATCCCAGCTGATGAGGAGCAAGGAGTGGTCCTCTTTGTTCTTTGTTCTAACACCACCAATGTTATTCAGGTAGCTTTAGGTGCACACTGTGCAGAGTACACAGTACACTTACTGTAAATACTGTAGCTGCCTGTCTGTGGTATTAATAGGAGCAGAACAACAGCAGTTGTCTTCAGGTAGCTTTAGGTGCACACTGTGCAGAGGACGCAGTACACTAACTGTAAATACTGTAGCTGCCTGCCCGTGTTAATAGGATCAGAAAAACACTACCAATTTTATTCAGGTAGCTTTAGGTGCACACTGTGCAGAGGACACAGTACACTAACTGTAAATACTGTAGCTGCCTGTGTGTGGTATTAATAGGAGCAGAACAACAGCAATTGTCTTCAGGTAGCTTTAGGTGCACACTGTGCAGAGGACGCAGTACACAAACTGTAAATACTGTAGCTGCCTGCCTGTGGTATTAATATAGGATCAGAAGAACACCACCAATTTTATTCAGGTGGCTTTAGGTGCACACTGTGCAGAGGACACAGTACACTAACTGTAAATACTGTAGCTGCCTGTCTGTGGTATTAATAGGAGCAGAACAACAGCAATTGTCTTCAGGTAGCTTTAGGTGCACACTGTGCAGAGGACGCAGTACACTAACTGTAAATACTGTAGCTGCCTGCTCGTGGTATTAATAGGATCGGAAGAACACTACCAATTTTATTCAGGTAGCTTTAGGTGCACACTGTGCAGATGACACAGTACACTTACTGTAAATACTGTAGCTGCCTGTCTGTGGTATTAATAGGAGCAGAACAACAGCAATTGTCTTCAGGTAGCTTTAGGTGCACACTGTGCAGAGGACACAGTACACTAACTATAAATACTGTAGCTGCCTGCCTGTGTATCATGAACAGGTGTGACCAGATTGGGTGGACTGCAAAGAGGAAACCAAAACGCATGTAAAGTGAATAAGAATAATGTTTATTTAAGATAAGTGATATAAATAAGTAAACAACCCAAATACAAATGGTGCTCAACCAACCAACAGAAACCCACAGACAACAGATAATATATACAGCCAAAGGGAAGTACCGAAATCAAACACGTTAGCCAGGCCAGGGTCATACACAGGTGATCAGCAACTGAACAAAGGCAGGATAGGAGAGGGAGATAATGGATGGAAAATGACTACAAGGGAATAGGAACAAAGGAGGGACAGGATCAGGATGGGATCGGGTACAGGCTCAGGTACAGATACAGGTTACAGGTTGCAGGTACAGGTCAGGGCGCAAGGCAAGCTTGTGAGGGATTGCCGGGTATTTATAAGACTGCAGTAACTGACCTCACGTTACACCTGAGCACAGAGGGTGCTGTCTGCTCCACACTGCCGGAATACACCCGCTGGTGGACACCGGTACTACGGCCCAAGGATGCAACAGTGCCTCCAGCAGGTGAGTCCTCTTATTACAGGTCCTAGGTGTTGGAAGACACCCGCTGGTGGACACTGGTACTGCGATCCAAGAGACCGATAGCGCCACCAACGAGTGAACCTTTTCATGACACTGTGGTATTAATATAGGATCAGACCACCAATTTTATTCAGGTAGCTTTAGGTGCACACTGTGCAGAGGACACAGTATACTAACTGTAAATACTGTAGCTGCCTTTCTGTGGTATTAATAGGAGCAGAACAACAGCAATTGTCTTCAGGTAGCTTTAGGTGCACACTGTGCAGAGGACACAGTACACTAACTTTAAATACTGTAGCTGCCTGCCTGTGGTATTAATATAGGATCAGAACACCAATTGTCTCTAGGTAGCTTTAGGTGTACACTGTGCAGAGGGTGCACTACGCTAACTGTAAATACTGTAGCTGCCTGCCTGTGGTATTAATAGGATCAGAAGAACACCACCAATTTTATTCAGGTAGCTTTAGGTCCACACTGTGCGGAGGACACAGTATACGAACTGTAAATACTGTAGCTGCCTGTCTGTGGTATTAAACGGTGCAGAGGACACACTACACTCACTTGTAAATACTAAAGCTGCCTGCGATACTAATAGGATCAATAGAACACCACCAATTTTCTTCAGGTAGCTTTAGGTGCACACTGTGCAGAGGACGCACTACACTAACTTGTAAATACTGCAGCTGCCTGCGGTACTAAATAAATAAACAAATACCGCGCCAATCATAAAATTGAACAGCAGCCAACACTACAATGAGACCAAATTGTGCAAAATACCTAAATATAAAAAGTGTAGCGCTAATAATGAAACGTATATGTGAAAAAATTAGAAAAGCAGTTTCACACCTGTGTGTAAAATAACCACTTCAGATCTCTCCCAGATAGGGGATTGAGAAAATAAAGAATATTGTGAAAAAATTCTTAGTGTATAGTCATGTGTAACAGGCGGCGGTTACACATGACTGCGGTACTGTACTAATAGGATCAGAAGAACACCACCAATTTTCTTCAGGTAGCTTTAGGTGCACACTGTGCAGAGGACGCACTACACTAACTTGTAAATACTCCAGCTGCCTGCGATACTAATAGGATCGGAAGAACACCACCAATTTTCTTCAGGTAGCTTTCGGTGCACACTGTGCAGAGGACGCACTACACTAATTGTAAATACTGCAGGTACCTGTGGTACTGTACTAATAGGATCAGAAGAACATCACCAATTGTCTTCAGGTAGCTTTAGGTGCACACTGTGCAGAGGATGCACTACACTAACTGTAAATACTGTAGCTAATAGGATTAATAGAATCAGAAGAACACCAGCAATTTTCTTCAGGTAGCTGTAAAAACTGTAAAAACACCTGCCTGCCTGTCAGTAGGAAAAGAATAACAGGAACGGATCTAGCTAAACTGAATACAGTGTGTATATATATATATATATATATATATATATATATATACATACATACACAATACACTAAGTGCAGCTAACTGACTCGCCTGCCTACTCTAGCTAACTTAAATCAAATGACACTGTCTCTCTGTCTCTCCGCCACCACAACACACTACACAAGGCCACCACGCAGGCGGCCTTATATAGTGTGGGGCGTGTACTAAACCCCCTGAGCCATAATTGGCCAAAACCACCCTGGCTTAGGCAAATTATGGCTCTCTGTACAGACGGCGCTGTGATTGGCCAAGCATGCGCGTCATAGTGCATGCTTGGCCAATCATCAGCCAGCAACGCACTGTGATGCCGCAGTGAATTATGGGCCGTGGCGCGCCACTCGAATTTGGCGCAAACGGCCCATATCGTTCGTAATTCGATGAACGGGCGAACATACGAACTTCGAGTCGAACATGGGTTCGACTCGAACAAGACGCTCATCCCTACTCACTATGTGTCCCCCCCTCCTCCTCCAAAATAAGAGTAAAGAAAGGAGGAAGGGAGGACATAGAGACATTCCTTTCCCCTTTTCCCCCTCCCCCCCCCTCCCCCCTCTTCCCTCCACCCACCTTTATGTGCCCCTCCTGACTGTGCTCCTGAATGTTCTGACCCCCCACCCTTCCTGTCTTCTTCTTCTTCAAAAAAAACGTACCCTAGTTACTTTCAAAGAAAAAAAAGGGCACCCTAAAACAGATTATGGTTACCCCCCCCCCCCCCAATAGCTCATTTAGTTAATAGACCTCTAATTAAACCTAGGGAAAAAAAAAAAAGGTTTTCTCTTTTCCTTCCCCCCTCTGTCTGAGGGGAGAAGGAAGATAAAAATAAACCTAACAGTAACAGAAAAAGCAGGAAAAAAAATACCATTCCATTACACAATAAACACATTTCTCCCCCTTTCTCTCTTTCTCTTTTTTCTCTTAGTCCCCCCCCCCCCCTCCCCCACAAACAACAAAAAAGAAGGAAAAAAAAATAAACATAATTGGTCCAAAACAAATGTCCAAAAACAAAACATGTTTTTCCATCCTGGATTAATTTAAATGAGTAATGATATGTTTCTTTAATTTTGAAATTTGCAGGGGGCTACGGATATATGTATTCTGCGTATTCTGCATATTCTGCCTATTTCCTGGATCCTGGCGTCCCTGTTGCTGTTGGGGGGCTCATTCCATTAATATTGGCAGTTCTGTCCAATTAGGTACCTTGATAGCCTCTGTCCCCAAAAAGTAGAAGAGCTCCAGCAATTGAGCAGGATCTCGTAGTTTAAAGCTACGCCCCCCCTTTTTAACGATAACAGCCAATGGGTATCCCCATCTATAAGTGGCCCCATTACAAAGCAGATAGTCCATTAAGGGCTTTAAAATGCGCCTCCTATTCTTGGTTTGTCTACAAAGGTCAGGGTAAATTTGTACCCCCCCCTTCATAGTTCAATGGCCCCTCTCGCCATGCTGCTCTGAGTATGTCCTCTTTCACCCTGAAAAAATGCACCCTGCACAGGACATCTCGTGGGTTACTCTGAGCAGGGTTACAGATAGTAGGAATCCTATGTACTCGGTCCAACTCAATTAGAGTATCGGGGGGGTTCTTTAATAGCTGATTTAGAATAGACACCACTCTGTCATTTAAGGATATCTTCCGGCACCCCCTTATCCGGATATTATTCCGTCTACTTCTGTTCTCAGATTCCTCCGACTGTAGTTGTAGCATGACTAGTCTCTGGTATTGCTTATTTAATTTTTCCTCAATACTCACTAGCCGTGCCTCAGACCCATGTTGCTGCTTTTCCAGGTTAAGCACTCAATGATCTACGGCCGCTACACTAGTGCGTACCTCCTCCATCTCCTCTCTGTGTACCCGTTATACTGATCAGTAGTTTTTGAATATCTTCTTTGGTAGGAAGAGCCTTAATGAGCTGTCTGCTATCTAGCTCACTCTCCTGTCCCTGGGTCAGCATATTACATTCGTTATGTGGGCATACCTGTTCCTCCTCGCTGATGGCTCCCTGGATAGATATGGAGGGTTCCATTTCACCCGCACCTGCTCCTGCCTGTGGCCCGGACTGTAGTGTGGAAACAGCTGGCGCCTGTAGTGATATTTCCAGGAGGGGTTCTCTTATTGAAGCCACACTGGTACTGGTGTCCCTGGGCTGTGTCATATCTCTCCTCACCATCGGATAGCGAGTGATGTACGAGTGGCTGGGAGTGTACGTCACTCCTGTGCTCTTTCCCCACCTCGGCATGAGCTGTATGGGGCTTCAAATTTTTTTTTTTTCACAAGAAAAGTGGGGCTTCGGATTCTTGACGGTCTGCTAGAGGGTGCACTGTGATCGCGCTAAGCTCTGGTCTGCAACGCTCTCACTCCGCCATGCTAGACCACTCCCCCCGGAAAGCGGAAGTCATCACTGTCTCCTGCTATCCTGCTAAGTTTCCACCTTTTGTGCTGTAGGGATGGTGTCCTTAGGGTCATAGTCAGCATTTTTCTTCCTCCAAACATGGCTAGTCGAGTTGATGCTAAAGAGCTACATTTTGGTCTCATCTGACCACAGCACTTTCTCCCAATCCTTCTCTGAATCATTTAGATGTTCATTGTCAAACGGCCTGTACATGTGCCTTCTTGAGGAGGGGGGGCCTTGGGGGCGCTACAGGATTTCAATCCATGGCGTATTGTGTTACCAATCTTTTGTTTGGGGACTGTGGTCCCAACTGCCTTGAGATTATTCACAAGCTCCTCCTGTGTATTTCTGGGCTAATCCCTCACTTTTCTCATGATCATGCTTACCCCATGAGGCAAATTCTTGCATTGACTCCAGACCGAGATCGATTGATGGTTATTTCGTATTTCTTCCATTTGCGAAAAATTGCTCCAATAGTTTTCTCCTTCTCACCAAGCTTCTTGTAGCCCATTCCAGCCTTGTGCAGGTCTACAATCTTGTCACTGACGTCCTTTGACAGCTCTTTGGTCTTCCTCATGATAGTGAGGTTTGAATGGAGGACAGGTGTTGTTTATACACATAACGAGTTGCCTTTAGGAGCACCACCTTAAATTGACAGGACTAATATGTGTATCAAATATTGTAGCCAGTCTGTGGGAGACAGAATTATTGGTTGGTAGGGGATCAAATACCTATTTTACTCACTGAATTGTAACTCAATTCATAACATTGATATAGTGTTTTTTTCTGGCTTTTTGGTTGATATTCTGTCTCATTTAAAATACACCTACAGTGCATCCGGAAAGTATTCACAACGCTTTACTTTTTCCACATTTTGTGATGTTACAGCCTTAATCCAAAGTGGATTAAATTCATTATTTTCCTCAAAATTTTACAAACAATACCCCATAATGACAACGTGAAAGAAGTTTGAAGCCTTTGCTAGTTTATTAAAAATAACAAATAAAAGAAAATCATATGTACATAAGTATTCAAAGCCTTTGCCATGACACTCAAAATTGAGCTTGGGTGCATCCTGTTTCCACATTTCATCCTTGAGATGTTTCTACAACTTGATTGGAGTCCACCTGTGGTAAATTCAGTTGATTGGACACGATTTGGAAGGCACACAACTGTCTATATAAGGTCCCACAGTTAACAGTACATGTCAGAGCACAAACCAAGCCATGAAGTTCAAGGAATTGTCTGTAGACCTTCAAAACAGGATTGTATCAAGGCACAGATCTGGGGAAGGGTACAGAAAAACTTCTGCAGCATTCAAGGTTCCAGTGAGCACAGTGGCCTCCATCTGTAAATGGAAGAAGTTTGGAACCACTAGGACTCTTCTAGAGCAGGCCGCCCGGCCAAACTGAGCAATCAGGGGAGAAGGGCCTTAGGGAAGTGACCAAGAACCCAATGGTCACTCTGACAGCATTTCTCTGTGGAGAGGAGAACAACCATCTCTGCAGCACTCCACCAATAAGGCCTGTATGGTAGAGTGGCCAGACGGAAGCCACTCCGTCAATAAAGGCACATGACAGCCCACCTGGAGTTTGGCAAAGGGCACCTGAAGGACTCTCGGATCATGAGAAACAAAATTATCTGGTCTGCTGAAACAAAGCTTGAACTCTTTGGCCTGAATGGCTAGCGTCATGTCTGGAGAAAAACAGGCACCGCTTATCACCTGGCCAATACCATCCCTACAGTGAAGCATGGTGGTGGCAGCATCATGCTGTTGGGATGTTTTTCAGCGGCATGAATTGGGAAACTAGTCAAGATCGAGGGAAAGATGAATGCAGCAATGTACAAAGACATCCTTGATAAAAACCTGCTCTAGAGCACTCTGGACCTCATACTTGGGCGAAGGTTCATCTTCCAACAGGACAACGACCCTGAGCCTCAAGCACAGAGCCAAGATAACAAAGGAGTGGCTACGGGACAACTCTGTGAATGTCCTTGAGTGGCCCAGACTTGAACCTGATTGAACATCCCTGGAGAGACCAAAAAATGGCTGTGCATCAACGCTCCCCATCCAACCTGATGGAGCTTGAAAGGTCCTGCAAAGAAGAATGGGAGAAACTGGTCAAAAATAGGTGTGCCAAGCTTGTAGCATCAAACTCAAAAATACTTGAAGCTGTAATTGGTGCCAAAGATGCTTCAACAGAGTATCGAGCAAAGGCTGTGAATACTTATGTACGTGGGATTTTTTTCATTTTTTTATTTTTAATAAATTTGCGAAGATTTCAAACAAACTCCTTTCACGTTGTCATAATGGGATATTGTTTGTAGAATTTTTTTGTAAATACTTTCCGGATGCACTGTATAACAGTTCTAGGACCCTTCAGTTCTTTGTAAGTGGGCAAACTTACAAAATCTACAGGGGATCAAATAGTTTTCCTTACTGTGTGTAAAATATATATTTTAAAGAGGGAGCTTCATTCAACATGCTTTGCTAACGCTAAAAAGCTCATTGCTTCTGTCCGCAGAAGCCTTTGGATGGTGCAGCCGGAATCTCCTCCATCTGTTACATTTTGCCTCCATCTGGGTTCATTCGGTGATTTCAGAGGGGACATAATAGTGTTGAAAATCCATCTCCTGTCCTAGCAAGTACTTTTGTGCCAGTACTACCACAAGACAGGTTCAAAGGAGTTTACTCAAACCTGTTTACAATACCGAACCCTAACAAGGGTATTCCTCCAATTTTGGACTTAAAAACCCTCAACAGATTCCCTAATATTAAAAAATTTCACGTGGAATGAAGTAAAATCTGAGACAAGGGCAATACATGGCACCCATATCCAAGATGCCTATCAGCATATTCCCATTCACTAACCCATTCACTAACCACTAATTCACTAACCTCATCATGCATTTTCTGCACTTCGCAGTGGTAGACCTATCCTCTTCTACTAGAGTGTTCACAAAGGTCTAGGCATCTCTGCTTTCCCTTCTCAGAACTCAGAGCATCCAAGTCAGGGGCTATCTAGATCTATCTGGGCATGCCGGTTATTGTACTTCTTTTGTCTAATGTTACCTAGGTCATTATCTCTCAGATTACATCAAAGATTCAATTTCAAGGGCTGAAATTAGCCTGGTAAAGGGTACATCCCAGATATCCTCCCAGTCTTCCGTGTCCAAATCAAGGACCACCAACTCCCACTTAGGTTTACACACAGTTTAAAGTCCATTAGTCTCAGGGAAGAGGAATTTATAGATGGTAGATAGGTATAGGGTTTTTGAAGGTCATCGTTCCCCAACATGGATTTGATGGCAGACTTCGAGAAAGAAGCTCTGACATGTTTAAATACCACTTGATATGCATGCCTTAACTGTATATAATGAAAAAAATTGGTGTTTGGCAAGTGGAAGAGAGATTTCAGTTCGTCAAAGGTTTTCAGTTGCCCATTTGTGGGGACATCACCAAGCTTTTTAATCCCAAATTTCGTCCAGACCACTGGATCTTCAAAAGCAAAAAATTGGGGCAGGTTAGGATTCCTCCACAAAGGGGCATGAGGTGAAATTGGGAAGGGACCCCCAAATTCCTCACCATGATCTGGGTCCTCTAAAAACCAAATGGGCCAACACTTCATAAAACCCACGCTGCCTCTAGAGCAACTGTAGCATCCTCATGTGGACCAGTGAACCACCTATTAACCATCACCAAGTGTCCTGACAAAAAATATTTGTAGAAATTTGGCACAGCTAGGGCCCCTCCTTCCAAGGCTGTTGTAACATCCCAAGTTTCAGTCTAGCCACCCTCCCCTGCCATAAAAATTCAGACACTAAACTATGTATTGATTTAAAGATAGATTTGGGGATCCATATGGGCGAGTTCCTCAATGTATACAGTAATAATGGTAGCAGCTTCATTTTAATTAAGTTCACCTTGGCAAATTCCGCCTGGCGCACATTTTTTGCTTAAAAATTGATTTAACGGTTGTCACATTCAGCCGTATGTAGTCCAAAACTGAGTTAGTAATGGTGAGCCCCAAATATCCTCTGAAGAGGTGTGGGGGCAATGACAGCTTAGCATACATCCTTGCCCAGGGGAAGAATTGTGAATTTGTGCCAATTGACACGCATCCCAGAAAAATTAGAGATATGATCCAAAATGGACAAGGCCTGAGGCAGAGACGTGGCAGGGTCATCTAAAAACAATACCACAATGTTAGCGTATAATGCCATCTTCTCCACTTAGTTGCCTACTCTAACACCTTTCACTAGAGAGGAGGCACGCAAGGCCACAGCAATCGGGTCCATCATAAGGGCAAACAGCCCGGGCGAAAGTGGACAGCCCTGCCTAGTCCCACGACCAACCGGGAAAGACTCTGACAATCTACTGTTCAGTTTGATAGCAGCCGTAGGGTGATCGTATAATATCCTGACCCAGTGCAAAAAGACCTCACCAAAGCCCATGTGTTGTGAAACTGCCTGCATATACTGTCAATTGACTGAATTGAATGCTTTTTCCAAATCTAGGAAAACCAACACTCGTTCATCTGGGCCTTGTGAACTTAATTCAACATGGGTAAATACTCTCCGGAGATTATATCAGTGGTCTTATGAGGCATGAAGCCAGTCTGGTCAAGGAAACTAAATAATGGAGCACTTTAGTGAGTCTGGAGGCTAACATTTTAGTAAGAATTTTAAAGTCCATATTAAATAGAGCAATGGGTCTATAAGAAGCACATAGAAGAGGATCTTTGTCTGGTTTAGCAAGTAGCATGACATTGGCCTCATAGAAAGACGGGGGAAAGGAATTTGTGCTAAGACATTCATTGTACAAGGTTAGCATATGCGGCGACAATTGCTCCGCATAATACCACAGGGAGCCCATCAGGGCCAGGGGACTTACCGTTGGGAAAGGAGCCAATAGCAAAAGCAAACTCCTCCCCAGTGAGTGGCGCATCTAACGATAGTCTGGCTTCATCAGGTAGGACAGATAGATTGAACCTCTCCAAAAATGGTAAAACGAGTTTAACAAATGCATTTTATTGTGTACAAAAAGCAATTGAAAAAATAATAATTTAACAGTTCTGAATGTTCACAGTTCTTCCGCAGTACAATCCCAAGACAGCAAAGATACAAAAGCAAACGTCACAATTCACCTGTGAAAGATAAAAATAATGAACGTCATGTCATTGTATTACTTTAAAAATGTGTATGGAGTTATATATTGTACATGCATACCAAGGAATTGGATTTTATGATACACCTCAGTGTCCCTAAAAGAGGCAAGGTTGTGTAGAACGAAGAGCCTGAGGGCAGATGGATCCTGCATGGACATCCGCCAGTCCTCTAAATTCTATGGGTAACTTTTTGGCGGGACATTAGAGGGTGTTCGGACATGCAGGCAAATTCCAACCATCTGATTAAATTATTGTCTAAACCTGAAGTCTGGGATAAAAAAAAAAAACCTTGCAGTGGGGCCCATTAATGTTAAATGTCTAGGGGTAGAGGAATAAGCTATAATACAGTATTCCTCGGGCCCTCGTCATTATCACGAACAATGCAGGACTGCTGCTCCTGCATTGAACTTGATGACATCAGCAGGGGAAAGCCCAAAGGGCACTAGTTCTCCTCCCATTCTTTTCTCTTCGCTACTTAAGAAATCTGCTGCTGGTAACAGTGGGTTATTGGTGCCTTTTGGCAGGCTCAGGACACCATGCACTGCTGCATTATAAAGGTCCCCACTGTTTCCAATCAGTCAGCAATGCTGAAGAGTACTGGACCGCGGCTCCCAGCCACCCTCCCATTTTCTTTATTACAGTGTATGTCACAGTGTTTTGTTTAATGGGGGTTAGTCTTCCAGTCTAGTCTGGATGGACATTGTAACTGAATTCTCTGGAATTGGTTATATAGTGGCATATGTACCTATCAGGCAATGGCTAGAATTCGGGCCGGTGCACACCTGGATCATGCAGCAACTTGGAATGCGGATTCCTGTGTGCTTTTGTGCTGAGTGATTTTGCAGTCCATTCATTTGAAGGAGCTGTAAATCGCGCTGGAATGGAGAATAATTAATATATGCATTACTTTTCAAAAATCCACCGCACCAAATCGCACAGTGCTGCGGTACCATGCAATCTGGTGCTTGCAAATGCACTGCATTCGTGATCTGTGTTTGGGGTGCATTACATTGTCACGCGCAGCAGATCACAAAGGCAGCACAGTTTGAGCAGGCACAGAATGTGCCTTTCTGCACTGCGTTCTGATATGAGCTGTCTTTTAACCACCTGCCATATAGTAAAATGACTGGCACGAGGTGGCCCTCTCCTTCTGGGACAACGTCATATGAGATATAGCGCATCACTGATCTTGGTAAAGAGCCAAAAACGAGGCTCTTTACCCATGTGATCAGCTGTGTCCAATCACAGCTGATCACATGTAAACAAGGAAATGCCAGTTATCTGCATTCCTCTCCTCACACTGACAGCGTGCGAGAAGAGGAGAGCCGATCAGCGGCATTTCCTCACGGGAGATCTGCACAGATAATCAGGGCACTGATCAACAGTGCCCAGCAGTGATGCCAATCAGTGCTGCTTATTAGTGTAACCTTATCAGTGCAGCCTCATGAACGCACATCAGTGAGGGAGAAAATGTACTTATTTACAAAATTTTATAACAGAAACTAACAATAACTTTTTTTTTTTTTTTTCAAAATCTTTCGTATTTTTTTAGCAAAAGATAAAAAAACAGGGGTGATTAAATACCACTAACAGAAAGATCTATCTGTCTAAAAAAAAATTATAAAAATTTTGTTTGGGCTGCATGACCGCGCAATTGTCATTCAAATTGCGACAGCGCTCAAAGAGGAAAATTGGCCTGGACAGGAAGGTAGTGAAAGAAAGTGCTCAGTTTGTAAGCGGTTAATTTGGTTATTTCCTGTTGGTAAAATCAGGTTTTCCCCTTAAATAGAGGGGGGGGGGGGGGAATTACTAAAACTGCAGTAGACCGAATCTGTGACAACTGTGCATAGTAACCAATCAGCTTTTATCTTCAGCTTGTTCAAATAAACTTTGAAAATAAAAGCTGCAAGCTGATTGGTTGCCATGCACAGCTGTTGCAGATTCTGGCTGCTCCAGTCTTAGTAAATCTTGAAATAAATGTTACATGGTTACACTAGAGATCTGTTTTCTTGCGATAAAGCTTTGTGAACTGAGCCAGATTTGAGAACATTAGGAAGTTTTCTTAATTTTCAGGAACACATGGAAGTCCAGGTGCCAAATTACAATATGCGAGTACTTTTTGAAGTCAGTGAGCCTAGGACTGGGGCTGAGGGGCAAGGCTTTTTAAAGCGCGCTAAACAGAGGTAGTAATGGTCACAGCATGCTTAGTGCACCGTGGCCAAGTAGTCTGTCTTGTTCAGTAGCCCCTCTAGCAGAGCACATCCGTGCATCTGCACACACTCGCTTCCATATTAGCAGTCTTTGCGTGTGTACGTTAAGACCCGCATGTGCACAGATACTGGCTGGGTACCTCTGTGCATGCACAGATATGACGCAGGGCCCTGATGGAGACAGGGGACTAAGGGTCTTTGATAAAGGAGTCCTGGCATTGGGTTTTTCCCTCGCTCTCTGTGCACTTACAATTTAAGCAGCCCATAGATAGATGATTACATTTTCTTTCTTTCCACCACAAGTGGATGGGAAGAAAATCACTCAAGCATTATGGCTGCTAGCTATAGCCGGCAGTAAATGTATGTAAAAAAAATGCCACAGGCTGGTTGTACCCAAGTCGATCAATGAATCCATAGATGGATCAAATCTCAACCTGTCACTGCTGAGCTGGCTGAATTTTGATCCATATATGGCTGGCTTTAAACCACCTTCTCAGTACCTGCAACTGACTGGGAATGAAGGTAAATTCCCCTTGTTTCCCATCTTTGGAAAATTGATATGTTAGAAAGAACAGCAATTCACCCTCCCCAGCAGGCACCCGCCCCAAATGGATTGTTTAGGTGCTTGTACAGAACAGGGACGTGCGGTGAGGTCAGTGACTGGTGAGGCACTGGCTAGTATCAGAGCCAGATACACACAGGTTACATACACCGCGATCATTAGAGGGAGAACAATAATTCTAGCACCAGACCTCCTCTGTAACTCTAAACATGTAACCTGTAAACATTTTTACGGCTTCGCCTATGGAGATTTTTAAGTACTGAATTTTGGCGCCATTCCACGAGTGTGCGCAATTTTAAAGCGTGACATGTTAGGTATCTATTTTCTGGGTGTAACATCATCTTTCACATTATACAAAAATATCGGGCTAACTTTAGTGTTTTATTTTTTTATTCATTAAACAGTTTCTTTCCAAAAAAAATGCATTTGAAAAATTGCTGCGCAAATACAATATTATACATAAAAATCATTGAAAAAAAAAGGTGTGTGTCCCCCCCCCCCCCCCCCCGTCTATTACCAGGCCCTTTGGGTCTGGTATAGATATTAAGGGAACCCTGCGCCAAATTAAAAAAAAAAAATAGGTGCCCCCCTATAATCCATACCAGACCCGTATCCGAGCACGCAACCTGACAGGCCGCAGGAAAAGGGGGGGTGAGAGACCCTTTTATTAAAAAAAAAAAAAAAAAAGGGTCCCGCAATGTAAATCCATCTTCAATCACAGCGCCGATGGCCTGAGGAAAAAACGGAAAAACTCCCTGGGAAGTGTCCCGCCGACTGCCGTCTTTTCACAATGACAGCTCTTATATAGCTGAGGGCGGGGATATCCAGTGACATAAATGGGTGACCCCGCCCCCTCAGACGTCACATGATGTCACGCGTCAGAAGGGGGCGGGGTTAACTGGTTACGTCACCGAGTGGCCCAGCCCTCAGCTTTATAAGAGCTGTCATCGTGAAAAAGCTGCAGTCGCGGGAAGCCTTCCATCGAGGCAGAGTTTTTCCGTTTTTTTTTTCTCGGGTCGTCGGTGCTGTGATTGAAGATGAATGGACATCTCGGGGCACTTTTTTTTTTTTTTTTTTTTTTAAAGAAAGGAATTGTCAAAAACTGCTGTCATTTTTACTTGTTTGAAACTTTTTTGAGAATGGGTAGGGGTACAATGTACACGATACCCATTCACATAGGGGGGCTGGGATCTGGGGGCCCCCTTGTTAAAGGGGGCTTCCAGATTCCGATAAGCCCCCCACCCGCAGACCCCCACAACCACCGAGCAAGGGTTGTGCGGAAGAAGCTCTTGTCCTCATCAACATGGGGAACAAGGTGTTTTGGGGGGGACCCCAAAGCACCCTCCCCATGTTGAGGGCATGTGGCCTGGTACGGTTCAGGAGGGGGAGGGCGCTCTCTCCTCCCCCCCTTTTTCCTGTGGCCTGCCAGGTTGCATGCTCGGATAAGGGTCTGGTATGACCCCACTCCATTTTTTAAAAAATTTGGCACAGGGTTCCCTTAATATCCATACCAGACCCAAAGGGCCTGGTAATGGACTGGGGGGGGGGACACGCCGTTTTTTTTCAATGATTTTTATGTATTTTGCCAGGATTCAGCAATACATTACAGCCGCGAGTAGTTTTAAATGACCTTTTTTCCCTTAGAAATTTAATTTTGCTGCTCTCATTCATTACACTATGTACTGCCACCATGTAAGCAGCCTTACATAGTATGGGGCGTGATCTTAGCCCCCTGAGCCATGATTGGCCAAAGGCACCCTGCCTTTGGCCAATCATGGCTCTCATAGCAAAGCGCACTGTGATTGGCCAAAGCATGCAGGTCAGGTGCATGCTTTGGCCAATCACCAGCTGTCAATCTCGCAGTGCATTGACGGTCTCATTGACGGTTGCGGGTCCCGTGGACTCGACGTCCGCCGGCGGCCCGCGATCGCGGCGAGGAGAGGCAGGACAGGGAACTGCCTATGTAAACAAGGCATTTGCCTGTTCTGCCTAGTGACATAACAGAGATCTTCTGTTCCCTGTCATCGGGAACAGTGATCTCTGTCATGTTTCAGTGACCCGTCCCCCAACAGTTAGAACACGCTACGGGAACACACTTAACCCCTTGATCGCCCCCTAGTGTTAACCCCTTCCCTGCCAGTGTCATTTTTACATTGATCAGTGCATTTTTTTATTTTTTTTTTCTTTATTCTTTTTATTGGAAAAGTTTCACTGTGAAGGTACAAAGAAGGGCCATTGGGGCATACCCCGGCCAACTGGTGCACATAAAGAAAGTGTTTCCACCGCTCAGGCTGACACTGACCCAGGTGTAAGTAGAAGTTTCAGAGCAGAAGAGCTCCAGGTGCTGGCTGAATGCTAAGCAAAGCAGGCTTGAATGGAGGGGAAGATTTGGATGCCACACACCGGATGTAGTCAAAAAACTTCACTTTATTGAAAAAATGGGATCATCAAAATAACAAGACTGTCATGCAGAAAGTACAGATAAGCTGACGCGTTTCGCACTCAGGACTGAGTGCTTACTCATAGCTAACAAATATTAAAAAGACAAACTCTTATATAGCTCAATGGAGTATCACATGATTGCCCAATTAGATGGTCATTGAGTCTCAGCTGGAAGCCAATTTAATGAGGTCTCGGTATCTGCTGGCTATTTGGTGTGTTAACTGGTTGAGAAATGTTTTCAAAACCGTGACATGTAAATAGATGACAAAGAATGTGAAAAAAGATGTGTATATGTACATGTGTAGGCAAAAAAAATATATATATGTGTGTATATATATATATATATATATATATATATATATAGTGAATCCTATCAATAAACGTGTATATATAATAATAAATGTACTTCTATAACGTGTGTATATATAAAAAGTGATAAGTATCAAAAAGAAAGAAATTACTATTAGGTGAAAGTAAAAAATGTGTAAAAAATATTTCTCATTAAAAAAAGAGAAAATATATTGCCCTGATCTGGTCAAATGGCAGTGATATATGCAGGGTCCCAGTAGACTGACTTGTAACGTAGTGATTCTAAATGATGAGCCTGGCCGAGAGCAGGGTGTGTGTAAAATTTCAAGAATGAAGCAGCGGTGTTCAAGGTAATAGAACGCCGCTAGTCTGTGTCACAATAAATGTCTAGATGGAATTATAGTGATGGTAATAAAGTTGGTAGAGGTCTGTTCAATGATGATCTCAAAAAAGAATGGACTGACACCTTGGACACCTGTTCATTCAAACTAATAAATATTCTCATTGCCTCTAAAACCAAAGAAATATAGGTACTACAATCTGACATGTCCTTTATCCAGTCTGAACTTACCTCTTCACAAAACCTGGCAGCTTTCACAGACCTGGACAGCCGTTTGAGTAACAAATTAGACAAAATGGAAAAATCAGTGATTGCCAGCAAGAGAGGCAAAATGGCCCGAGATAAAAATGATTATGAGAACAATAAAGTTTACACTTGGAAAAGACCGGTGTTTTCCCACAATCGGTCACGGAGAAACCGTGGCAAACAGGTCAGCTTCTCTGACCAAGAGAGCGACCTAGCCGACTATTCCCTGGCACGCACTATGTCAGACTCTTCTCTGGACAGGTCAACAGGTTCTGTGGAAACAAACAGAAGCAACAACCACACCAACGCTGGAAACCCTCGCAGGTCGAGTTACACCAAGAGGAAAAAATCGTCCATAAAAAAACAAGAAGGGGCGGCAGGAGACACAAGAACTCCAAACAACTCACATTACAGCTTGAGAGGCAAAATGAAGAAATGAGTTCCACTGTACTTAATATCTCAAAGAGACTTTTAATAGAAGAGGAGATCAACCTTCTATCAAAAGGCCTTAATTTTAGCCCTAATAGACATTTTGATTTATTTCACACCATTTTGGACGTTAACAGGTTTTCTCGCTTATTAACACTTAAGAAACATTTTGGTGGTTCTAGAGAAGAGGACGTTCCAGGGAACCTTGGCGAATCAGGTGAGTCTCCCCCTTCACCCATCTCTTTTAATGAAGTGTGTGCACTGCAAGATTTAATAACACTGGCAGATGATTCGGATCCACCCCCCATGGATCCCACTGATTTACAGAAAAAACTAATAATCAGATCTAAATCTGATTTTTACCCAGTGGCATCCAGGGGCAAAGATCTTGATGTATTTCAGAGGTTGGTGGAGGGGGAATTAACTCGCTTGGCTCACAGTTACCATAGAAAATCGATTAAAGATAATTTGACACAAAATGAGAGATTAGCCTTAAAAATACTAACAGCAGTATGAGTAACTTTCCTATACTGTTTGAACATGGTTATAACATCTACACCATCATGAGTCCTTATAAAGAACATTTCATGTTCATTTTTTACATTTTCACGTTTTGTCAGCCATTTTCTATTTCCTCTTGTTTTGTGTTCCGGTCAGATGGTGCCAAAATAGGAGTTTTTTCCATCTACTGACCATTGGGGCCTATGTACTAACATATCCAATCTTATACATGAATATATAATATTTACCACCTTGATTGGTATATATGCCCGACAAGTTCCCCTACTCTGCATACTCAGTACAGTAACTATGGCAGAGCAGGAATTTCCAGGGAACCATGGCCAAGAATAGATGTTTGCAAAAGGTTACATTAACAATAGCAATATACAATATCTTTTATTGTTTCGCGATATCCATCATGTTCGGGTGTTTTATATACCTGACCAAAGTACAAGTTAATTTTACTTGAGGATGCATATCGCGACAATATTGAGATAAATAGTTTTATTTTATTCTATTTCGTTTTCCACACATTTTTGTGTTATTATATCTACCTTTTTCATCATTTTCTTTTGATAATTATTCATGATTTGTATCATGAGGTTCACAATTTTATTTCATAATTATTACTTTTATTTTAGCTCATTTTTCATCACATAGATATATATGGAAACTTTCATTGTCCTATACATCTTTCTAGTTGTGTAGGAAACACCTGATATATATATTAGGTTTTTACGCAATACGTTTTCACATTTTTTTACCTTATTTTATTTTATTCATTTTATTTACTTTCATTCGTTCACATTTTGTACACCTTGTTGTCCATATACATATTTTTTTGGACACCTTGGGATCATAATTCAGATATATTAAGCTTATTTATATGTACATAAGCTGACATACATTGTATCGTTTGTGTTCAGTGTTTATTTTGCGAGTGTAATGTTGCAATATGAATATGTAGTTGTTTCTCTTTAGAATGCAGCATTATAACATTTCTTCTCATCGTCTTCATAGATTGGACTCACGCCGATCATTATATGCCTGTTTTCATCTGTTTCACTTGCCGGTGTTAATATATGAGCATTGTATTAGTGGACTCATAAGATGTATTATTCCAATATGTTTTGTTTGGAGGTCTTGGCATTTGCTGACACACATATACTGAGACATGCTTTTATATGAGCCACCCGAGACGGATCACATACTAACATATTTTAACTTAATTGTCTGTCCGGATAATTTTTACGATCTCAGTCTGGTAACATTCTCGTCCAGCCTGTAGTATCTTACTTGTTTTTGATTTGTTCTTTTTTGTGACCCCTTAAACTCGGGTGACTGGCCGAGACCACCCCCAACTTTATTACCATCATTATAATTCCATCTAAACATTTAGTGTGATATAGATTAGCGGCGCTCTACTATTTTGAACACCGCTGCTTCATTCCTGAAATTCCACACACACCCTGCTCACGGTCAGGCTCATCATTTGGAATTACTACGCTACAAGTCAGTCTACTGGGACCCTGCATATATCACTGCCATTTGACCAGATCAGGGCAACCCTGATCAGCGTGATTTTATGTCTTCGTATCCCAGCCTATAGTATTTTACTTGCTTTTCATTTGTCCCTTTTTGTGATTCCTTAAACTTGGATACTGGCCGAGACCTCTACCAACTTTATTACCATCACTATAATTCCATCTAGACATTTATTGTGACACAGACTAGCGGCGTTCTATTACCTTGAACACCGCTGCTTCATTCCTGAAATTTTACACACACCCTGCTCTCGGCCAGGCTCATCATTTAGAATCACTACGTTACAAGTCAGTCTACTGGGACCCTGCATATATCACTGCCATTTGACCAGATCAGGGCAACCCTTATCAGCGTGATTTTATGTCTTTGAATCCCACAGTTTATTTCTATTATTATAGGGCCCTATATGTACCTTGTTATCAACCACGGGCATATCACGCATTATTTCAGGTCACATTGCTCTATATTTCACCTGTATTATTCCGGCTTATTATAGAGAACCTCATCCACTTCACCGGCATATTATAGAGAGTTTCATCATATTTATATATTTTGTTCACATATAGTTTCATTACATTCACTCTTCACACTTACTTTGCACGTTGTCTGAATATTTTTATCAATATATTTTCTCTTTTTTTAATGAGAAATATTTTTTACACATTTTTTCCTTTCACCTAATAGTAATTTCTTTCTTTTTGATACTTATCACTTTTTATATATACACGTTATAGAAGTACATTTATTATTATATATACACGTTTATTGATAGGATTCACTATATATATATATATATATATATATATATATATATATATATATACACATATATATATTTTTTTTGCCTACACATGTACATATACACATCTTTTTTCACATTCTTTGTCATCTATTTACGTGTCACGGTTTTGAAAACATTTCTCAACCAGTTAACACACCAAATAGCCAGCAGATGCCGAGACCTCATTAAATTGGCTTCCAGCTGAGACTCAATGACCATCTAATTGAGCAATCATGTGATACTCCATTGAGCTATATAAGAGTTTGTCTTTTTAATATTTGTTAGCTATGAGTAAGCACTCAGTCCTGAGTGCGAAACGCGTCAGCTTATCTGTACTTTCTGCATGACAGTCTTGTTATTTTGATGATCCCATTTTTTCAATAAAGTGAAGTTTTTTGACTACATCCGGTGTGCGGCATCCAAATCTTCCCCTCCATTCAAGCCAACTGGTGCACATAGCTATGTGCATAACAGAGTACAACTCACCATGTATCTCAAAACTAAGCATATCTAACTATAAC
The DNA here is from genome assembly GCF_042186555.1 of Aquarana catesbeiana. Taxonomy (NCBI): domain Eukaryota; kingdom Metazoa; phylum Chordata; class Amphibia; order Anura; family Ranidae; genus Aquarana; species Aquarana catesbeiana. The sequence goes on from NC_133325.1 coordinate 754,562,709, forward strand.
TAAAAAACAAAACAAAACAGCCACATATTTGGTACCCCAGGTTTCACATGGTAGGATGATGGAAGGAGACATCTTTTTTTGTAGGACTTCTCATCCCTCTTATCGATCATTGCATTTTTTTTAGCACTGATCAATGTAATAATGTCACTGGTCCCCAAAAAGCGTAATTTGGTGTCAGATTTGTCCGCCGCAATGTCGGAGCCCCACTAAAAATTGCAGATCTCCGCCATTACCAGTAAAAATAATAAAATAAAAGTCCCTAAACCTATACCGTAGTTTGTAGACGTAATAACTTTTGCGCAAACCAATCAATATACGCCTATTGCGATTTTTTTTTTTACCAAAAATATGTAGAAGAAAATATATTGGCCTAAACTCATGAATAAATTTGTTTTTTCATACATGCCAATTTTGTTTGGGTACAACGTCGCATGACCATGCAATTCTCAGTTAAAGAGACGCAGTGCCTTATCGCAAAAAATGCTCTGGTCATTAAGGTATTTAAGGGTATAACCTTCCGGGGGTGAAGTGGTTAAAAAAAAAAAAGAAGAAGAAATTTTTTTTTTTTTAAAGCAAAATGTAAATAGTGTTCAAATCACACATGTGAGGTATCGATGTGATCATTAGATTGAGAGCAATATTTCTTGCAAAAGACCTCCTCTGTAACTCTAACCTGGTAACTGATAATTTTTTTTAAAGCGTCGCCTATGGAGATTTTTAGGTACCGTAGTTTGTCGCCATTCTACTAGTGTGCACAATTTCAAAGCATAACATGTTAGGTATCTATTTACTCGGTATAACATCATCTTCCACATTATACAAGACAATGGGCTAACTGTACTGTTTAGTTTTTTTTTTAATTCATGAAAGTGTCTTTTTTCCAAAAAAAATGCGTTTTAAAGATCGCTGCAAAAATACCGTGTGGAAAGACCGCCCATACTACATTTACTGCAACAGGGCGGCCCTTCTGTGCAGAGTCCCGTACATATACGTGATTCTGCACTTCTGCCGCCGGCGGCCTGCTTCTGCTTTGATTACTCACAGCTAAAGCCTATCTGCGGGCGCCGGGCACTGGATGCCCACTGATTGTCAGGCAGAGACACAGAACGGAGCTCTGCCTATGTAAACAAGGCAGATCTCCGTTCTAACAGGGAGAAGGGATTTATTTTATGTCCCTTTGAAGCGAGTAAAAGCATCACACATAATACAGTAAAACACTGGCTAGGCACACAGTTAACAGTTTGATCGCACTAGACATTTAACCCCTTCCTAGCCGGTGTCATTAGTACAGTGACAATGCATATTTTTAGCACTGATCACTGTATTAATTTCATTGGTACCCACAAAGTGTCAGTGTCCAATTATCTGCCGCAATATCGCAGACAATCACCAGGTCCCGACCAGTGATTGACTGCTGGCACCCGACGATCGGCTCTGGACTTCATGGAACACAACTCTGTGAGTGTAAACAGCACAGAGCTATGTTCAGTGACAGGGGATCTAGTTGTTAAAAAAAAATCTAGATCCCCATTAAAAGCAGAACAGCGTACAAACATATTAGCGTATTAGGCACATATTTAACCCTTTCCTGCCCAGTGTCATTGGTACAGTGACAGTGCATATTATTAGCAGTGATGTCAGTGGCAGTTAGTTTCCACAAAGTGTCAGATTGCCTGCCATCCCGCTATAAGTCGCAGATTCCTGCCATTACTAATATAGGAAAAATAAATACAAATTCCATTATATGTACCATAGTCTGTAGACACAAACCAATCAATATACGCTTATTCGGATTGTTTTCACCAAAAATATGTAGCAGAATACATATTGGCCTAAATTGATGAAGAAATTCAAATTTTTTAATTTGGATATGTTTTATAGCTGAAAGTAAGAAATATATATATTTTTTTCAAAATTGTCGGCCTTTTTTTGTTTATAGTGCAAAAATAAAAACCGCAGTGGTGATCAAATACCACCAGAAGAAAGCTCTATTTGTGGGAAAAAAATTATACAAATTTTATTTGGGTACTGCGTTGCATGATCGGGCAATTGTCAGTTAAATTAACGCAGTGCCTTTTTAGAAAAAATTGCCTGGTCATGAAGGGGGGTAAATTTTCCGGAGCCCAAGTGGTTAATCATAGGTCTTTTCTAACCCTGCACCATCAGTGGATATTCTATGGACATATATAAGGGTCAATTGGCAATTTTGTGGCACATTAATATGTGTTAATTTGTGCATTGCATTATTGTCATGCATTGCATTAACACAGCCGATTGAAATGAACTACTTAAGGACCAGCCACCGCAGTTGTACTGAGGCAATGTGACTTGATCCCACGAATCGCCGTCACGGTACGTCAGCTCGTACATGGCGAATCTGGGGCGCGCTCCCACTGGATAGCGGGAAGCAAATCAGCGGGTGGGGCAGACTCTATGTCCGCTGGCCACCCACAATCGTTCCCCGCAGTGACAGAACGGGGATCTGCCTGTGTAAATAAGGTAGATCCCCGTTCTGACAGGGAAGATCACACAGATCCTGTCTTTCTGCTATGCAGGAAGATGGATCTGTGTGTTTCCCCAGTCACACGGTCCCCTATACAGTTAGTCAACACACTGAGGGAACACATTTAACCCCTTGATCGCCTCTAGTGTTAACCCCTGCCAGTGTCATTAGTACAATTTCAGTGCATATTTTTAGCACTGATTACTGTAATATTATCACTGGTTCCCAAAAAAAGTGTCAAAAATGTCAGTTAGGTGTCCGATCTGTCCGCCGATATGTCCCAGTCCCGCTAAAAATCACGCATCGCCGCCATTACTAGTAAAAAAAGGCCATAAATCTATCCCCTATTTTGTAGACGTTATAACTTTTGTAACGCTATAACTTTTGCGCAAAACAATCAATATACGGTTATTTTTTTTTTTTTTTTTTTACCAAAAATATGTAGAAGAATACATGTTGGTCTAAACTGCAGAAAAAATTATTTTTTTTTACATTTTTGGGGGGGATATTTATTATAGCAAAAAGTAAAAGCTCTTTTTTTGTTTATAGCGCAAAAAAATTAAAACCATAGAGGTGATCAAATACCACCAAAAGAAAGCCCTATTTGTGGGTAAAAAAGGATGCACATTTTGTTTGGATACAACGCCACAGGACCGCGCAATTGTCAGTTAAAGCGACGCCGTGCCTTATTGCAAAAAATGGCCTGGTCATTAAGGGGGAAAGTCTTCCGGTCCTTAAGTGGTTAATGGGTTGCCACTGCACCCTGACATCCCACAATTGTGGCACACTGCAATGTAGATGCATAAAGGCCTGCAGGTGGGGTCCAATCCTTCCCTACTCCAATCATAAAATAATACTCCACTTCTCACCTCAATCTTCTTTTTTCTCCATCTCTTCTTTCCCCTCAGCTAAACGTTGACGTTTTTCCTCCCGTTCCTGCTTTAACTTTGCTTCAATTCTTTTACTTTGGTATATCTTGGCGGCAGCGAAGGCCAGACACAGCAGCACTGTCTTTGCTGCTAAAATGTACATCAACAATGGGAAATTCTCCAGTGCCTGCCATAGGAAAACAAATTTTAGTGGTTAAAAAAATGGTAATCTGAGTCCTGGTGACTGTCCAAAATCCCAAATTTTGGGCTGTCACGAGAACAGGAATAGGGAAATCTTCCACTTGGGACGCTAGTTCTGGTGACAACCAGGATTCCATCACTTTAGAGAGATTTTCTTCCCTTATGGTCTGGAGACAAAAAGATACTGATAAGATAGAACGAGTCCAGAGACAGGCAACAAAAAATGGTGAAAGGTCTGAGGGATAAAAACATATTAGAAGAGATGTATAGTCAGGAGAGTAATTTAGTGGGATTTTGTAGGTGCCAGGCAAATAGATTTAGACAAACATCAAAATAAAAAGTATAAATCACATTTTATTAAACCTAAACAAAGTTTTAAAAATGATGCTGGCTGTACATAATATAGAACAAACGGCAGTACATATCAAATTAGATAATAAATAAGGGTCACTCAGCACTCAAATCCCGACATGTTTCGTCCACTCGGGCTTCCTCAGGGGATGTTTGTTGAGGGACCAAAATGAGTATGTCACTGCATAAGATAAAGTACAATTAAGAGCCAGTTCACACTAGCGTCCCGTTCTGTACAATGGAACCGGACTTAGAAAAAGGTTCCTGTACTACTTTGGGGGCGACTTGAGGCGACTTGCATAGACTTCTGTATAGAAGTCGTTTTGCAAGTCGCCGCTGCAGTCGTGTTCAAGTCGTCTGAGGCAGTCGCGCTGGAAGTCGTGCTGCCTCAGTGTGAACCGACTCTAAGAGCCATCCAAGACAAAATGTAACAAAAGGAATGAGTTTAAAAATGTGTCAACGATTGTCCAAAGCTGAATAAATCAACTCCCAATCAATAAATAGTTACCTGCTGTAGGGGTAAAGCCAAGCTGGGAAAATGGACAATGCGCTGTGCTGGAAAAAGTTGGCCTAGATAGGCCCAGATATGGGCCGTGGGGCCAATGTCTGCCACATAAAAGAAGAAGTATGAGTGGGATGATTGTGAGGGGATGGAGAGGGGGGGGGAGGGAAGGAAGGGGGGGGGGGACCAGGAGTGAAGGAGTGAATGGGGAATGTTTGGGATGTGAGGACCACCTGGGGGTGGTGAGCAAGGTGAACACATACAGTGACTAGGAAGTGGAAGGTAATGACTAAATTAAGTGGGCCAATGAAAGAAGTGCTTACAAGTGACCCGGCCAGGTTTAGGAAAAAAGCAAGGACTGCCAGATAAAAATATTTATCTATTTGGGAAAAAAAAAAAAAACATAATGAATGTCCACTTTGATTGGTGCTGAGTATAAGAAAAAATATAGGAATATATAAAAGGAAAAGGAAAGCAAAGCACTCTGCCATAATGAAATTGATTTGGAAAGAGCTAGACCTACAAATACTATTAGAAGGCATGTATATTGGTCATCCATACACAAGAGGACCATAATCCTGTATACAAATCGTCTATACCCACTTTCAAAACAAAGAGTGGGAAAAATGAAAGACGGTAACAGGTACTTGTAATAAGTAAATAGTTAACATACTCTGCATGGTTGGTCAGAAGACACACAAGTGAGTTTAAGTATGGAGCAAAGGACTTAAAACAAAATTTCATTGAGAGAGGTGACGAGGACAGAGTAAATTCAAAGAGTTACCTTGTGCAAGGAGATATATCAGAATGGCAGCCTGTCCGTCATCTAGCATAATGTGTAGAGAGGGATGTTTAAATATGCGTGCGTGCTGGTCACGTGTTCGCCGGCATCCTATGAGGCAGGGGAATCAGGAGAGCAGCACGGGAGCAAGTGGAGGTAGGGGTAAGGAACTACATTACCCATAAGGCAACATGGGCTATGTGAGGATAGGGAGGGGCGGGCGCTCGAGCAGCTGACATGCCCCAATTAGTGGGCACGCCTCTGTCCTCTATTAGAAGAGACTTCAGAAACGTAATATGTACAGTCTGGGGGAAAGGGGAGACATGATTGAAACCTTTAACTACTTCAGGTCTGCCCTATAGCAGTTTTACTGCTACAGGGTGGCACCTGTGCGCCAAATCACCAATATATCCTCTTTGTCAGTGGATGCGCATGCACGCCGCCAGTGGCTTGCTCCCACAGTGATCACACAAAGCGGGAGCCCAGCGCCGATCATCGAGCAGAGAGGCAGAAAGACGGTCTATGTAAACAAGGCAGATCGCCGTTCTAACAGGAGGGAAGGCATGGATCCTGTGTTCCTGCAAAGCAGGGACCAAGATCCATGTCTTCCCCTGGTAAAAGCACCTTCCACAGTTTAGTAAAACACTGGTTAGGCAGACACTTAACCCTTTCATCGCCCCTGATGTTACCCCCTCCCCAGCCAGTGTCATTAGTACAGTGACAGTGCATATTTATTTATTTATTATTTTAGCACTGATCACTGTATTAGTGTCACTGGTCCCCAAAAAGTGTCAGTGTCTAAACGTCAGGCCTCAATATCGCAGTTCCTCTATAAGTCGCTGATCGCCACCATTACTAAACAAAAATAAATAAATAATATCCCATAGTTTGTAGACACTATAAATTTTGTGCAAACCAATCAATATATACGGAATTTTTTTTACCAAAAATATGTAGCAGAATACATATTGGCCTAAATTGATGAAGAAATTAGATTTTTTGAATTTTTTTTATTGGGTACGTTTTATAGCAGAAAGTAAAAAATATTGTTTTTTTTTTCAAAATTGTCTTTTTTTTACTTATTGCACAAAAAATAAAAACTGCAGAGGTATTCAAATACCACCAAAAGAAAGCTTTATTTGTGGGAAAAAAAGGACATCAATTTTATTTGGGTACAGCGTCGCACGACCGCGCAATTGTCAGTTAAAGTAATGCAGTGCTAATCTAAGATCAAGAACACAGGGATTAGCAGTAGGAAAGTTCAAAACGAATTTAGAAGTATTAGAAGTGTTACTGAAAGGGTAGTTGATGTTTGAAATAGACATTTAGCAGAGGTAGTGAGCCAGTCAACAACAGTAAGTGGATTTAAACATGCTTGTAAAAGCCATAGATCTATACTATACTATAATATATAAATAAATATATATATATATATATATATATATATATATATATATGAATATGAGACAGACTTAATGGACTACTTGGTCTTTTTTTGTTTTATTTATTCAAAATAACTCAACACAGCCATCAATGTCTAAACCGCTGGCAAGAAAAGTGAGTACACCCCTAAGACCCCTTTCACACTGTGCCGTCAGTGGTAAAGTGGCGCTATTTTTTAGCGCCGCTTTACCGTCGTTTTAGCGGTGCTATTCGGCCGCTAGCGGGGAGCTTTTAACCCCCCCCCCCGCTAGCGGCCGAAAAGGGGTTAAATCCACCCGCAAAATACCGCTGGTATCGCAGCGCTGCCCCATTGATTTCAATAGGGAGCAGCGGTGGAGGAGCGGTGAGTTCACCGCTCCAAAGAAGCTGCTGGCAGGACTTTTTCTGACGCCCTGCCAGAGCACCTCGGGCTTTCACACTGGAGTGAATGGAGCAGCTGTTTTAGGGCGGTTTGCAGGCGCTATTTTTAACTCTATAGCGCCTGCAAAACGCTCCAGTGTGAAAGGGGTCTAAGTGAAAATGTCCCAATTGGGCCCAACTAGCCATTTTCTCTCCCCGGTGTCATGTGACTCATTAGTATTACAAGGTCTCAGGTGTGAAGTGGGAGCAGGTCTGTTAAATTTGGTGTTATCGCTCTCACTCTCTCATATTGGTCACTGGAAGTTCAACATGGCACCTCATGGCAAAGAACTCTCTGAGGATCTGAAAAAAAAATTGTTGCTCTACATAAAGATGGTCTAGGCTATAAGAAGATTGCCAAGACCCTGAAACTGAGCTGCAGCACTGTGGCCAAGACCATACAGAGGTTTAACAGGACAGGTTCCACTCAGAACAGGCCTCGCCATGATCCACCAAAGAAGTTGAGTGCACGTGCTCAGCGTCATATCCAGAGGTTATCTTTGGGAAATAGACCTATGAGTGTTGCCAGCATTGCTGCAGAGGTTGAAGGGGTGGGGGGCCAGCCTGTCAGCGCTCAGACCATATGCCGCACACTGCATCAAATTGGTCTGCATGGCTGTCATCCTAGAAGGAAACCTCTTCTAAAGATGATGCACAAAAAAAAAACCTCAGTTTGCTGAAGACAAGCAGAATAAGGACATGGATTACTGGAACCATGTCCTGTGGTCTGATGAGACCAAGATAAACTTATTTGGTTCAGATGGTGTCAAGCGTGTGTGGCAGCAACCAGGTGAGGAGTACAAAGACAAGTGTGTCTTGCCTACAGTCAAGCATGGTGGTGGGAGTGTCATGGTCTGGGGCTGCATGAATGCTGCTGACACTAGGGAGCTACAGTTAATTGAGGGAACCATGAATGCCAACATGTACTGTGACATACTGAAGCAGAGCATGATCCCCTCCCTTTGGAGACTCAAAAGAGACATTCCAACATGATAACAACCCCAAACACACCTCCAAGATGACCACTGCCTTGCTAAAGAAGCTGAGGGTAAAGGTGATGGACTGGCCAAGCATGTCTCCAGGCCTAAACCCTATTGAGCATGTGGGGCATCCTCAAATGGAAGGTGGACGAGCGCAAGGTCTCTAACATCCACCAGTTCTGTGATGTCATCATGGAGGAGTGGAAGAGGACTCCAGTGGCAACCTCTGAAGCTCTAGTGAACTCCATGCCCAAGAGGGTTAAGGCAGTGCTGGAAAATAATGGTGGCCACACAAAATATTGACACTTTGGGCCCAATTTGGACATTTTCACTTAGGGGTGTACTCACTTTTGTTGCCAGTGGTTTAGACATTAATGGCTGTGTGTTGAGTTATTTTGAGGGGACAGCAAATTTACACTGTTATACAAGCTGTACACTCACTACTTTACATTGTAGCAAAGTGTCACATTTCTTCAGTGTTGTCACATGAAAAGATATAATAAAATATTTACAAAAATGTGAGGGGTGTACTCACTTTTGTGAGATACTGTGTGTGTGTGTGTATATGTATATATATATATATATATAAAATGAGACAGACTTGATGGACTACTTGGTCTTTTTTTTCCATCACTCTTCTATGTTTCTAGGTTACACTATTCAATTAAAAAAAAAAAAAAAAAAAAAAAAGAGTTGTGCCTATAGTTCTGCTTTAAATTAGTGTTTTTTTATGGGGGGGGGGGGAGAGGGGTGATGGACTCCCAGATAAGTGGACCTTTAATTTTTATGCAAGTACTGCTTTAACCCTAGGTTCACACTAATGCATTTTGCATGTAATAGACTTCAATGGACCTGAACCAAAAACGCAGGTTTGGCAATTTTGATGTGTTTTTACATGCGTATTTACCCCATACTCATTCACATGGGGGGGGGGGGGGCTGGGATCTGGGGGCCCCCTTGTTAACCACTTCCTGCCCGCCATATAGTAAAATGATGCGCTCTTGTTCTGAGACAATGTCATATGATGGCGCCCCAGAACGGCCAATCTCGCGCGGGGGCGTGCTGCGTGGTTATCGCGACAGTGCCGTGTTCCTAGGACATGGCACGACCCCGATCTCGGAAAAAAAACACGATGACACAGCTCTTTACCCATGTGATCGGATGTGTCCAATCACAGCCGGTCACATGTAAACAAGGAAGTGCCGTTTATCGGCTCTCCTCGCCTCACACTGACAAAGCGTGTGACGAGGAGAGCCGATCAGCGGCATCTCCTCGCAGGGGAGACCTGTACAGGTAATCAGGGCACTGATCATCAATCTCTGTATTTGCGGACGAAACTAAGCTAAGCAGGACAAAAACTTCTCCGCAGGATGTGGAAACCTTGCAAGAAGATCTGAACAAATTAATGGGGTGGGCAACTACATGGCAAATGAGGTTTAATGTAGAAAAATGTAAAATAATGCATTTGGGCGGCAAAAATATGAATGCAATCTACTCACTGGGGGGAGAACCTCTGGGGGACTCTAGGATGGAAAAGGACCTGGGGGTCCTAGTAGATGATAGGCTCAGCAATGGCAGGCAATGCCAAGCTGCTGCAAGCAAAGCAAACAGAATATTGGCATGCATTAAAAAAGGAGATCAACTCCAGAGATAAAATCATCATTTTCCCGCTCTACAAGACTATGATCTGGCTGCACCTGGAGTATGCTGTCCAGTTCTGGGCACCAGTCCTCAGGAAGGATGTGCTGGAACTGGAGAGAGTCCAGAGAAGGGCAACAAAACTAATAAAGGGACTGGAGGATATTAGTTATAAGGAAAGGTTGCGAGCACTGAACTTGTTCTCTCTGGAGAAGAGACGCTTGAGAAGGGGATATGATTTACATTTACAAATACCGTACTGGTGACCCCACAATAGGGATAAAACTTTTCCGCGAAAGGGAATTTAATAAAACACGTGGCCATTCACTAAAACTAGAAGAGAAGTGGCTTAACCTTAAACTGCGTAGAGGGTTTTTTACTGTAATGCCCTGTACACACGGTCGGACTTTGTTCGGACATTCCGACAACAAAATCCTAGGATTTTTTCCGACGGATGTTGGCTCAAAATTGTCTTGCATACACACGGTCACACAAAGTTGTCGGAAAATCCGATCGTTCTAAACGCGGTGACGTAAAACACGTACGTCGGGACTATAAACGGGGCAGTGGCCAATAGCTTTCATCTCTTTATTTATTCTGAGCATGCGTGGCACTTTGTCCGTCGGATTTGTGTACACACGATCGGAATTTCCGTCAACGGATTTTGTTGTCGGAAAATTTTATAGCTTGCTCTCAAACTTTGTGTGTCGGAAAATCCGATGGAAAATGTGTGATGGAGCCTACACATGGTCGGAATTTCCGACAACAAGGTCCTATCACACATTTTCCGTCGGAAAATCCGACCATGTGTACAGGGCATTAAAGCAGTAAGGATGTGGAATTCTCTTTCACAGTGGTTTCAGCGGGGGTGGGGGGGTGGGGTTGTGGTGGTGTATCGATAATTTCAAAAAACTATTAGATAAATACCTAAACGACCACAACATACAGGGATATACAATGTAATACTGACACATAATCACACACATAGGTTGAACTTGATGGACTTGTGTCTTTTTTCAACCTCGCCTACTATGTAAATATGTAAGTACAGCCCCAGCAGTGCCCATTAGTGATGCCAGTCATTGCTGCCCACCAGTGCCGCGTATCAGTGCCACCTATTAGTGCCTCCTCATCAGTGCCACCTAACTAGTGCCCTTCACTGCCGCCTCATCAACGCCCATTAGTGCAGCCTATCAGTGCCGCCTCATCAGCGCACATCAGTGAAGGAGAAAAATTACTTCTTTACAAAATGTACTTACAGAAACTAAGAAAAACTTTTTTTTTCTCCAAATCTTGTTTTTTAAAATTTTTTTTTTTAATAAAAAATAAAAAAAACAGCATTGATTAAATACCACCAAACGAAAGCTCTATTTGTGTGAAAAAAAATAATAAAAATTTCATATGGGTACAGTGCTACATGACCACAATTGTTATTCAAAGTGTGAGAGCACTGAAAGCTGAAAATTGGCCTGGGCAGGAAGGGGGTAAAAGTATCCAGTAGGTAAGTGGTTAAAGGGTGTTTTTAGATTCCAATAAGCCCCCCGCCCGCAGACCCCCACATTCACTGGCCAGGGTTGTGGGGAAGAGGCCCTTGTCCACATCAATATGGTTGAGGGCATGTGGCCTGGTATCATTCGGGGGGGGGGGGGGCACTCTCTCGTCCCCTCCCTTTCCTGACCTGCCGGGCTGCATGTTTAGATAAGGGTCTTGTATGGATTTTGGGGGGGGGGGGGGTACTCCCACGCCGTTTTTTTTTTGTTTTGTTTTTTTTTTTGCCGTGAGGTTGACTCATTAAGGCAGCTTCCCTGGCCTGCTCCTTAACAACCAGCTATACTGTACACAGTTTGTTGAAGAGAAAAAAAAGCAAAACGCACAGCAAAAGGGCCCTGAAAACCCCATCAACCACAACCGCATAAATGTGAACCTAGGGTAAGTGCTCAGTCAAACCGGCAGGGTGCACGTTATACTCTGCTGGTGTGCATTGGGTAGAGGAGGTGCAATGCATTGCACTGTTTATTGTTTTCTTTTACTTTATTCAAATGTCACAAAATGGCATTTCATTCAGCTCTCTGCATTGCAGCACTTTGCGATGCGCTGTGGTGACATGTGATGCAGTGAGCTGTGCTGCATAAACATGAAAACATGCTGCATTTTTATGCAGCGCACACCACCGCACACATAAAGTGAACAGGGCACCTAGAAATCAATTGCTTCCTATTGTGTCTCAGTGGACAGCCTTCCCAGAAGTGTTGAAGCTGTTATAGCTGTAAAGGGTGGGCCAACCCAATATTGAACCCTACACACTAAGACTGGGATGCCATTAAAGTTCATGTGCGTGTAAAGGCAGGCGTCCCAATATTTTTGGTAATATAGTGTAAGTTCAGAGGACGCCCAAGCTCATCACTACAGATATCTCAAGTCTCCCGCGAGCTGCGGGAGCCTCCCGCATTTGGCTGAGGAGGTGTCTGTACTGCGGGAGGGGGGTCTGCACTGAGGGAGAGGAGAGGGGTCTGCACTGCATTCGCTGACTGGGATGTCTCAGCACCCAGACCCCAGGACCAGCAGCCCAGCTCCAGCAGCCAGACCCTTGGCCCCAGCAGCCGGACCCCAGGCCCCAGCAGCCCAGCTCCAGCATACAGACCCTAGCAGCCAGACCCCAGGACCAGCAGCCCAGCTCCAGCAGCCAGACCCCAGGACCAGCAGCCCAGCTCCTGCAGCCAGACCCATGGCCCGAGCAGCCGGACCCCAGGACCAGCAGCCCAGCTCCAGCAACCAGACCTTAGCTGCCAGACCCCAGGTCCACCTGTGTGATCAGGCTGCATTTCGTGGGCACTGGTAAGGCTGCAGTTTATGGGCACTGGTATAGCTGCATTTAATTGGCACTGGTAAGGCTGCATTTTATTTGGGGGGGTCGGCACCGGCACGAAGCGTCACCTCCCTGAAATGAGTTTGAAACCTCCCTGAAATTAGTTTTTGCAGGTTGGGATGTCTGCTACCTGGCAGGGCCCCCTTCGCAGCCCCACCCCCAACACCGCCCCTGGCCCCTCCCCCAGCCCCGCCATGAAACAAAGTGCAGGAACAGGCTGGGAGAAGTACATATATGTGATCCAGCCTGCCCATGCCACCCTGCTGCAGTAAATGTACTGAGGGTGGGCAGCAAGCAGTTAAAGGGAAAAGGTTGGGGGTGGGTTCACATGACAGGTCTGATCAGGTACGCCTGTCCATTTTTCAGATGGACCTGATCTGATCCTCCCATCACTACTATAGTGCGATGGATCTAAATGGACCTGCGTCCATTTACACCCAACTACCGCCAATCCAATCCGCTAAACAAAACGGAAAGGTATCCGTTCCCTTCCGTCTAGTGGATCAGATTGGAGGGCAGTCGGGTGTAAATGGATAGCTGGTTTGTTTACACCAGCCTCCCTTTAGAGTAGAGTGGGCTGTGTCCGTGTCCGCTCTGCATAAGCTGAGTGGACACAGACCTGTCATCGGCCCACTCCACTCAGGGGGGGGATCAGTGGACAGATTCCCCACTGAACAAGCAGATTATAATCTGCGTGAAAACCTTGATCACAAACAGCAACACAGGGAGTTTAAGATCATCAGCATTATAACACACAGGCACACTCTATCATGGCATGTTACATGACATGGCTGTTGGGTGCTGACCTTGTTAACTTATGACCAATACGTTAACAAAATCAGCACCCAACAGCCATGTCATGTACAGACATCTCAAGTCTCCCGCATTTCTGTGGAGGCTCCCACACACCCGCAAGCGAACTCCTGGGAATGATCGGTGCGGCAGGGAACAGCTGTGAACACCGATCTCCTTTGTAACGATTTTTAGCTGACAGCCGCTTCTCCTTCTCTCCCTCCTGTGGCTGTCAGCTAAAAAGCTATACAGGGAGATCGGTGTTCACAGCTGTCCCTCCTGCACTGATCATTCCCAGCTGCTCTGTGTGCTCCTCCCCCGGCCCCTTCCGTGTCTTTCTCCACCCCCCGTGTTCTCTTCCGCCTCCCCTGGTCCCCCCGCAGTCGGCTCCCCTCCTCTCCCACCGGTTGCGGTTTGCGGTTTGCTCCTGTGTCCTGTGATAACTGAGCAGAATAAACTGTTTCTCTGCTCAGTTTATGAATGAACAGGAGCCTCTGTCTCCTGTTCATTCATCTGTAGTGCTGAGAAAGCGACTGGGGAACCTGTGTCCTCAGTCCCTTTGTCTGTCCCAAAGGGGAGATGTCAGGGTTCTGTTTGGACCCCTGCCATCTCACCAAAGCCCCCCAAAAATATAACAAAAAATATTGTAAAAAAATTCTAAAAAATGAAAAAGTGTAAAAAAATAAACTACTGACACCAATCTCCCCTGCCCTACCAACACTGTCCATTGCCCCAACCCCCTCCCCCCAAAACGCATTGTAAAAAAAATAAATAAATAAAAAAAATCAATTATTAAAAATAAAAAAACTACAGACACCGTCTACTGCCACATACCACCCACCCCCTTCCCCAGAAGCACTGCTAAAAAATATTTAAAAAGTCAATTGAAAAAAAATATTTTTGTGTGCAAAGCGCCACCTTACTGAAATGGGTTTGCCACGTCCCTGAAATGAGTTTTTGCAGGATGGGATGTTTGTCTCTAGTTAACATGCATTGTCCTGCACATTACTACAACACATGTGACTGCAGCTCCCAACCCTCCCTGAAGCTCTTCAAAGGGCTGCATTAAAGTAAACCTGTCATATGAGATAAACATGGGGGCTGCCATTGCCGATCTCGCTCTCTGAAAACCAGCTGCCTGCCTGTCAGACCCCTTTCACACTGAGGCAGTTTTCAGGCATGTAAGCGCTAGAAACAGCGCCTGTAAAGCACCTGAAAACTGCCTCCCATTCATTGCAATGGGTGCTTTTTCACACTGGGGCGGTGCGCTTTGCATGATGTTAGAAAAAGTCCTGCAAGCAGCACATTTGGGGTGGTTTGGGAACGCTGTATACACCGCTCCCAAAACACCCCCGCCCATTGTAATGAATGGGCAGCGCTTCGGAAAGCACCTGAAAAGCGCTTTTGGAAGCGCCACAACGCGGGAGTTTTCAACCCCTTTTTTGGGGTTAAAAGCTTCCCGCTAGCAGCCAAAAAGCAGTGCAAAAGCTGTGCTTAAACAGCGGTAAAGCCCTGCTAAAACAAGCGGAGCTTTACTGCGAACGCATGGGCGGCCCCAGTGTAAAAGGGCTCTTATATCCATCCTTTGGCTGCAGTTACTTCAGAAATCCTTCTCACAGAGGGCTGGTGTGACAGCCGGGCAAAAAGCTTTTCCAGCCAGAGAGGTCATCAGCGGCAACCCCTCTTACTAATAATAATAATAATAATCACTACAGAATTTTATTTAAAAAAAAAAATGCCAACAGGAAATACACGATGATAAATCCTGTCAGGAATCCTGAGCTTTGTGAACCACGGGACAGTCCAGGGCTTTGAACCCATGTAAGGATTTTATTGCTGTCTGTGTTCCTATTAGACCTCTTCACACTGGGCCCGCACCACGTCAGCGCTAACGTGCTGCTCATTTTAGCGGTGCTTAAACGCTGTTTAAACAGCGCTTTTCAACCGCTAGCGGGGCGTTTTTAACCCCCGCTAGCGGCCAAAGAAAGGGTTAAAACCGCCCGCATTGCGGCGCTTCAGAAATGCTTTGCAGGCACTTCGGAAGCGCTGCCCCTTCATTTTAATGGGCAGGGATGGTTTAGGAGCGCAGTATACAGCGCTCCCAAACTGCTCAAAGATGCTGCTTTTACAGGACTTTTTCTAACGTCCTGCAAGCGCACCGCCCCAGTCTGAAAGCACTCTGGCTTTCACACTGGGGTGGTATGGGAGGCAGTTTTCAGGCACTAATTTTAGCGCTTAAAACGCCTGAAAAACGTCTTCAGTGTGAGAGATTCACTCTCTTTTTGTCCTGGTGACCATTACCAACGAAAGGAAAAGAAAACCCCAAATTTTGTGTTGTCCCCAGAGCAGGAATAAAGGGGAAACCTTCCAATGGGGACGCTAGTTCTGGTGACAACCAGGGATTCGCTTGCTTTAGAGGGTTTTCTTCTCACTTCCTGCTGTGGCTATGGGACAGGAAGTGAAGAGAAATATCCTCAAAGGGAAAAAAACTGACAGGGGTTATAGCCTTCTCCAAAACATTCTCCTGTTAGTTCCACTTTAAATGGTGTTTTTAAAATTCGTATGTGGTTCCCCTTTTACATTCAAGCATGCTTAAGTATATGTGTGTGTATATATGTATGAATAACTAACAAATATATTCACTAGCTATTCAAATTCTTCTAGCAGTGACATAGTTAAATCTGTGTTTTTGTTTATTTTTTGACCACTAGATTGTGATTTCAGCTGTCTTTGTGTCTCCACCTCAGTAGCCATTTTGGTTGAGCTCTCTCCCTTCTATTGCACTAGGTCGATCTCCATAAAAATGGAGGACGCCCCGGAGCTCAGTGCACTGGACTGCGGACACATCAGTAAAAGCGATCTAGCAGCCTTTTTCAACTGTTTTAACTCGGCAGGCTGCAGGATGGTGTCTTTGTAATCATTATTACTTCCATGGAGAAGAAGAAGATAGAGATCTGCTGAGCCCACATCATACACATGTCACAGACCTGATCTTCTGATGTCAGGCAGGGACAGGCAGACATCAGTAGTGGGATCTGGGGGTTATTAGAGACTTTAATGACCCCCCAATCCGTTGCATCGTCCTCACTATCATCTCCCCTCTAAGAAGCCATGGCTGCCTCCATAATCTGATCCCTGACCTGTCTAGTCTGCTCTGTCCATGCTGAGCTCTGGTCTGCCTGCAGATCATCATCTATGTGAGATTGTCACCGTCTCTACGATCTGCCGTCATCTGTGTGAGATTGTCACCGTCTCTACGATCTGCTCTCATCTATGTGAGATTGTCACCGTCTCTACGATCTGCCGTCATCTGTGTGAGATTGTCACCGTCTCTACGATCTGCCGTCTGCGCTTACGTTCCAATTAAACTCCATGGTCCTAGATTGTCAGCGAGATGTCAATGTCACAAGGCTTCCTCTGCTGATCAGACTTGTAAATGAGCCGGATCTATATCCTCAGACTGGACCCGCCACTGGGAGGAGCCCGACCCCTTCCGGATTATTCAGGCCTGCTCCAAAGATTGACAGAGAACATATGTGTGTCGTAGTCACTGTTTAGGTTCTGGTGGTCTATTGATGTCACAGAACCAGCTGGAAGGACAGACCAAAATAACATCAGATGTATGTTCCGTGACCCCCAAACTGAAACATCACTTATATGCCCTGAAAAGTGATCAGTCCTGATTTGTCGCATTATTTTATATTACACATTACTATAGACCTACACAAGTAATATATCAGAATTTTGAGGTGTATTAATAGTTTGTGTCATTAGAAAAAAAAGAATGCATCGGCCTTTGTTGTCATTCCAGGACATACCAAACTGATTTTCTAAACCGTTTTCTGAACACAGAATGTTTGGGTGATGTAGACATTGGAAGGGTCTGGATTTGGTTGGCTGAAATCTTTTCTTGATCATTGTTTTATTTTTTTATTTTTTGCTTGTTGTGTAAAGATGTCCACGGACCACGAGATCCAGTTCTGGTTGCTGGTTCTGGGTTATGTGGTGAACAAAAAGAGAAAGCGTAGACGGGAGACGGTGAGGAATTACTGGGTGCACCCGCTGACCAGCCAGAGGTTCTCCAAGGGACAGTTTCACCTCCGTTATGGAGATCTGCGCACGTGTCCCAAGAGGTTCTTCAATTACTTCAAAATGTCCATCGGAACGTTTGATGAGTTGCTGGAGTTCCTGAGACCGGCGCTCATACGGAGCGACACACAGATGAGACTGGCCATATCCCCCGAGGAGCGGCTCTGCGTCACTATAAAGTAGGTTGGTTGTGTAAGAGGAATTCTATAAGGTGGGGCGTAACAATGAATACGATATTCAGGAACCAAAAAGTCCAGTCTAGAAAGTACTGTTGAAGGCTGTTCCATAGCAAAGAGTGCAAAGCAACAGGTTTGCTTCCACTGATAGATCGCGATCTACCAGTGGACCATGGCCTGATGACTGATAGATCACACCTTCAGGCTGCCGAACCCATGTCCCCACAACATCAAACCAGGGTGGATAAGAAATCAATGTCTTTATTTTTTAATCTGATTTGAATCAGTTTTTTTTTTATTTTTATCAAATTTATTTTATTAAAATGCTTTTGGAGTAAAAATCTAAAGATAGTTTCCTATTTAAGATAAATTAATAGCGATAACGTTTTAAAAAGGGTTAATTTCAAACAGAACTCCACATACATACAACTCACATTTCACATAAATAAAAATCTCCTTTAAAGTGCTATAGTGCTGAGGGGTGATAGTCACCTGTGGTCCGGTTCTGCAGCCCCGATTTCAAGGCGTTCCCCCTGTCCTGTGCCTGCTCTGCAACACTTCCTGGTACCTCTTACATCAGCCGATCAAGCTCCTCCTACCGGTTTCGTCACAATCTCGTAACTTCCTCTGGGACTATAGCACTTTAAAGGCGATTTTTATTTATTCTATGTATTTATTATTATTTATTTATTTATGTGAAATGTGAGTTGTATGTATGTGGAGTTCTGTTAGAAATTAAACCTTTTTAAAACGTTATCACCCTATTGCATGCCTCTGTCATTTTCCGCATATGATGTATATGAGGAGAGTCTTTGAACATACTAGGAGAAAATAGTGGCTTTTGAGCTGGGCTATTATCGGGAGGAGCAAGTGGCCTGTGTTCCATATCAGTGTTCTATAAACCTGCATAGGATAAAGGGAGCAAAGGAGGATCTCTGCAAGTGCTATTGCTATCTAATTACAGGCTTATTTTTTAAGCCCCTAAGTTGAAGGAACACCTTGCGGGGGTTGTGTGTGCACAACGCATGAAGACACAATTATCACATGGTTGATGTTAATATGGACTTTTGTTGATTAGTTGAATACTTTATTGGAGACTGAGTGTGACTCACAGAGCAAGAGCACTTTATTTATATATTTTTGTCCAGGATGTCACATTTTATATATTTATGCTATATATAGATTTTTTTATTGGTTTTATATATTTGTATTAGTATTTGCTTGATTTGATGCATATTAACGCTGTACAGTGTATCATATATCTTACATTTAAAGAGCACCTGTCATTTCAGATCCATCATGGCAGCGCCTGTTAGCGGGCATCCATGTCCCTCACCTTGTTGTGTCACTGCCGCATCACCAGTCGTCTCATTAAAGTGAACGGGACTGTCGGTGAGTCAACAGCGCGTGAGAGGAGGAGCCGCTGTGGGACAGAGATGACAGCTGCTCTTTAAAAATTATGATTTAAATCAAGCCTTTTTACTAGTGATTTAAATCAAATCCACCCTGCATCAAACACAGTGGGGCTACTTCTGTCATTTGCAGCTAGGCAGACACTGGCCGCAGACAGAGTAAGCAGGGGCATCATCCGATACCTCTTCTGTAGTTCCGGCTGCAGTATAAGGTGAAGTGATATCTCCTGAATGCCGCCTCTCAACCCTGCTAGCTGGAGCAATGTCCGCATGAGCTGCTAGATGAGAGAGAAGAGATCTGTGGTCAACTGAAAGTGGGCTCTCCAATCTCCTTCAGGTCAGAGTGTCTTACACGATACTGAAATGGCCATAATAGCATCTAAAACTCTGTGAACTCTTTGTTACCATTTTAGGGGGCTCAGGACAGTAAGGGCTCTTTACATTTATGGTTGAAGGGCAGTAAAACTCCATAGTTGAGCCTGGCTTTTACCCCCCCCCCCCCAACTGACACCCCTGTTAGCTGCAGTGGCCAGGGGTGTACAGGAATTTTACGCCCAGTCACGCTTTTCGGGTTTACCACCCGCAAGGCATCACCTGTTAAAGTGAATGAGGGCGCTCTGCAATCTTGAGCAGTACAGCAATCAAGGGGTTAAAGCAGGCAGTGAGGAGGCATTGTATCACCTTCACACCACCTGCAATAACCTCTTGGACCCCACACAAGCATGCCGTTGCGGAGCGCTTGTAGAGTGGCCCTATTTACTTGAGTGGGTCAAGATTGGTGAGCATCAGTGCCCACAGAAAGCAACAGAAGGTATCATTCCTGCTGCGGCACGTGTACACCCTTGACTGATGCCCTACTGACACCATCCTCTGCCCTACTGACACTGTCCACACATCGTCCACTTCCCTACCGACACCATCCTCTGCCCTACCGACACCTCCACTGTCCTACTGACTGACGCCGTCCACTGCCCTACTGACACCAACCTTTGCCCTACTGTCACTGTCCACCAGTGTCCACAAAATTAACATTATTTTAGTCGGATAAAATACAACTAAAACTAAAATGGAATTTTGGTCAAAAGAATATGACTAAAGCTAAATTAAATTGTGACATAAAAATTAACCCTGGTTATATATCGCAATGGCTAAATCTGTGTCTGTAGTGCATGTTCAAACCTCAATAAATAATAACTTGTTATTAGATTTTTACTCGAGGAGTAAATTATGAGTTTGGAAATTCTAGAGAAATGCTTTGAGCCTAGGTTCAGACTACTGCGATCTCAGGCATCGCATGTGATTCGCACCCGCACTGTGGTCTGAGCAATGTGAGTTCAGCCATGCAGTTGTTATGGCTGATCGTGCATTGGATTCGCACAGAAAAAGGTGCAGGGACTTGGTTTTTCCCTGCACTGGAATTGGATCGCATGGGTGTTCTCACCCGTGCGATCTCATTCCTGTACGAATCCACAATTCGCACTGCGATCTGTGAACCGTTCTGGGGGTGTCATTAACATTGTATTGACACCTGCAGCGGTTCACAGAGAGCAGTGTGAACTGCCTGTGGGAGAGAAGCGATGCGGGAACCGGTGCTGGAATCGCACTGGTTCCCGCATCGCACAAGTGTGAACCTGGGCTAATAATGCATTACATTTTAAACTAAATTTATTTGATTTTAGTTGAATAAAATGTACTGGAGATTTTAGTCTACTAAAATACGGCTAAAACTAAAATGGCATTTTAGTCAAAAGACTATGGGGTTGAGTTACTAAAGGCAAACAGTCTGTGCACTGCAAGTGAGGGGAACAAGCAAGGAAAATAAAATGACAGCATTTTTGCTTGCACATGATTGGATGACAGAAATCAGCAGAGCTTCCCCTCAGATCTATAGCACAACTGCACTTGCAGTGCACAGTATTTATAAAACAAGACCAACAAAACGGTTTTATAAATCCTATATAGGATGAGGTACCCCCATAGCCTTTTTACATTTCTACAGTGCACAGTATATTTGCCTTTAGTAAATCAACCCCACTGACTGAAACTAAATTGAAATTTGACATCAAAACGAACACTGATATCTACTGCTCTACTGACACCGTCCACTACCCTACGCTAGTGATATAATAGTGGGTAGATAATGAATTAGTTATTATAATGTGAGTCATTTCCAGCAGCAACCCGATTCTTCCAGAGAGATGCATTTAATGAAACTTCAGACAGAACAAAGTCCATAAAATACTTGCAACAGATGACAAAATCCCACAGAGTAAATATAAAATAGGTGACATGCTATTTGTGCAGCATTCATACACCTTCAGAGAACCCAGTTCCTTCTGTCACCTTCATGGAGAATAAAAAGACTGAATGATTGCCGGCTTAAATGTCCTCTCAAGTACTAGTCTGGTTCTGCTAGGTCAACCCAAAATACTTTTTGATTTTATTGTTACCCCCTCAAGTCTAATTACCATCAATAAATACTTCTTGTATGGTCCTTTATCATCCTTAAGTATGTAAACAATGTACCCTTTGAAATGTTCAATTAGGTTAACAGGCCATACCTCACATACCTAGGTAGACGTGCATAAGATTAACACATCAAAGAGTCATCAGCTGTCCCTTTGATATGTTAAAATTGAGTTGGCAACTCAACCATTATCAACTGAATTTGGGCCTGGTCAATTTGTCAATATTGTACTGTATGTGTACACATATATAATAATATAATATCCTACATAAATTGTCCAACATATTACAACACCTACTGACAGCATCCACCGCCCTACTGACACCGTCTGCTACCTTACTGACACCGTCCACTACCCTACTGACACCATCCACTGCCCTACTGACAGCATCCACTGCCCTACTGACACCGTCCACTGCCCTACTGACACCGTCCACTGCCCTACTGACACCGTCCACTGCCCTACCGACAACGTCCACTGCCCTACCGACACCGTCCACTGCCCTACTGACACCGTCCACTGCCCTACTGACACCGTCCACTGCCCTACTGACACCGTCCACTGCCCTACTGACACCGTCCACTGCCCTACCGACACCGTCCACTGCCCTACTGACATGTCCATTGCTCTACTGACACCGTCTGCTACCCTACTGACACCGTCCGCTACCCTACTGACACCGTCCGCTACCCTACTGACACCGTCCGCTACCCTACTGACACCGTCCGCTACCCTACTGACACCGTCCGCTACCCTACTGACACCGTCCGCTACCCTACTGACACTGTCCGCTACCCTACTGACAGCATCCACTGCTCTACTGACACCGTCCACTACCCTACCGACACCGTCCACTACCCTACCGACACTGTCCACTGCCCTACCGACACCGTCCACTGCCCTACCGACACCGTCCACTGCCCTACCGACACCGTCCACTGCCCTACCGACACCGTCCACTGCCCTACCGACACCGTCCACTGCCCTACCGACACCGTCCACTGCCCTACCGACACCGTCCACTGCCCTACCGACACCGTCCACTGCCCTACCGACACTGTCCACTGCCCTACTGACAGCTTCCACTGCCCTACCGACACCGTCCACTGCTCTACCGACATCGTCCACTGCCCTACCGACACCGTCCACTGCCCTACCGACCCCGTCCACTGCCCTACCGACACCGTCCACTGCCCTACTGACATTAATCCACTGCCCTACTGACATTAATCCACTGCCCTACTGACATTAATCCACTGCCCTACCGACACCGTCCACTGCCCTACCGACACCGTCCACTGCCCTACCGACACCGTCCACTGCCCTACCGACACCGTCCACTGCCCTACTGACAGCTTCCACTGCCCTACTGACAGCTTCCACTGCCCTACTGACAGCTTCCACTGCCCTACCGACACCGTCCACTGCCCTACCGACCCCGTCCACTGCCCTACCGACCCCGTCCACTGCCCTACTGACATTAATCCACTGCCCTACTGACATTAAACCACTGCCCTACTGACATTAATCCACTGCCCTACTGACATATTAATCCACTGCCCTACCGACACCGTCCACTGCCCTACCGACACCGTCCACTGCCCTACTGACACCGTCCACTGCTCTACTAAGCAGGAACACGGATCTCTGTCTTCCCACAGTGCAACCTAAGCTATAACTTTTGTGCAAACCAAACAAAATTATTATTGGGATTTTTTTTTTAACAAAAACATGTAGTAAAATACATATTTTAAATATGTACATGCAAAAATTAAAATATATGCAAAAATTAATAAAGAGCTGAAAAATGTTTAACCACTTGACTTCCTGAAGATTTACCCCCTTCATGACCAGGCCACTTTTTGCAATACGGCACTGCGTTATTTTAACTGACAATTGCGCGGTCGTGCGACACTGTAACCAAATAAAATGTATGTCCTTTTTTACCCACAAATAGAGCTTTCTTTTGATGGTATTTGATCACCTCCGCCGTTTTAAATTTTTTGCGATATTTCTTCATCAATTTATGTCAATATATGTTCTGCTACATATTTATGGTAAAAAATCCCAATAAGCATATATTGATTGGTTTGCGCAAAAGTCATCTACAAACTATGGGATTTTTTTTTTTTTATTAGTAATGGCGGCGACCAGTGACTTATAGTAGGACTGCGATATTGCGGTGGACATTCTGACACTTTTGACTCTTTTTGGGGACCAGTGACACTAATACAGTGATCAGTGCTAAAAATATGCACTGTCACTGTACTAATGATTGGGAAAGAGTTAACATCAAAGGGTTAACTGTGTGCCTAGCCAGTGTTTTTGGTGTACTGTGGGAGGTGCTTTTACTAGGGGAAGAGAGACACACTATCAGAAAATATGTTTTCTGTTTTTAACTATGTATTTTTTTTTTATTTTAGCTTTAAAAATGAATAAAGTAAACAAACAAGCTCTAGCAGCTAAAAGGTTAACCACTTGCCGACCACTCGCTGCAGATGTACTGCAGCAAGGTGGCTCGGCTGCACAAATCGTGGTGATTCGTGCACTAGCTTTCGTGGGCGCGCTCGGATTGGCCAGCGGGGGAGCCAGTCAGCGGGTTCAACAGACTCGGTGTCTGCCAGCTGCTCGCGATCGTTCCCCGCAGAGTCAGAACGGGGATCTGCCGAAGTAAACAAGGCAGATCTCCGTTCTGTCAGGAGATGACACTGAGATCTCTCTTTTCTTCTAAGCAGGAAGACGGATCTGTGTGTTTCCCGTCACACAGTCCCCCATACAGTTATAGTAAACACAAACAGGGAACACATTTAACTCCTTGATCGCCCCCTGATGTTAACCCCTTCCCTGCCAGTACCATTAGTACAATGTCAGTGCATATTTTTAGCACTGATCACTGTAATAATGTCACTGGTTCCCAAAAAAGTGTAAAAAATGTCAGTTAGGTGTCCGATCGGTTCGCCGCAATGTCGCAGTGCCACTAAAAAATTACTAGTAAAACAAAATAAAATAAATAAAAATACCATAAATCTATACCCTACTTTGTAGACGCTATAACTTTTGTGCAAACCAATCAATATACGCTTATTGGGATTTTTTTTTACTAAAAATATGTAGAAGAATACATATTGGCCTAAACTGATGAATACATTTTTTTTTTTATATATTTTTTGGGGATATGTATTATAGCAGAAAGTAAAAAATATTGTTTTTTGTTTTTTTTTCAAAATTGGCGGTCTTTTTTTGTTTATAGCGCAAAGAATAAAAACCGCAGAGGTGATCAAATACCACCAAAAGAAAGCTCTATTTGTGAGGAAAAAAAGGGCGTCAATTTTGTTTGGGCACAAGGTCGCAAGACTGTGCAATTGTCAGTTAAAGTAACGCAAAAAATGGCCTGGTCATTAAGGGGGTAAATCCTTCCGGGGCTGAAGTGGTTAAACATAAGTGGGTATAATCTTTGTTTATGGTCTGTTTCATTAAAGAGGAAGTAAAATCTTCCTTTTAAATTGTATCTACAGGTAAGCCTATAGTAAGGCTTACCTGTAGGTACTGTAAATATCTCTTAAACTTGCACCATTTAGGAGATATTTACTATATATGCCGCCAATGTCATATGCTCTCTGAAAAAACACCTGCCCGTGCCGTTTCTTCAGGGCCCTGTGCCGTGACTGGCTGCTCCCGCACGCATTCGTGGGAGTGACGTCAATGCGGCTCCAGCCAATCACAGCGCCGGAGCCCACCAACCTGGAATAAACACCGGGGAAGATGTCAGTCGTCTCAGCGGTGTACGGTGCCGCTGCGGGAGCTTTGTTCTAAGGTAAGTATTTCATGCTTACTAGCTCATTATGCCTTTGTCTTACAGGTTTTTTTAATTTATTTTTTTAATAGGGTTTACAACCTTTTTAACTGAATTTGTTATCATTGACAGATACCTGGCCACCGGACAAAGTTTCACTTCCCTCCATTTCCGATTTCTGATTGGAAAAGCCACCATCAGGTTAATCGTTCGGGAGACCTGCAAAGCAATATGTGACACTCTGTTTAAAGTCTTTATGCCAGAACCAACCAAAGAGAAGTGGATGCAAATAGCTGAGGACTTCTATGCCACTACCAGCTTCCCAAACTGTGTTGGAGCTCTCGATGCCAAAGACATTCGGATGAAAATGCCACCGAATAGCGGGAAGAGGCACTGGGATGCCAGTAAACATTCTTTTGTATTGCTGGCCTTGGTAGATAGTAACTACAGTTTTATCACCATAGATGTCGGTGCTTATGGAGCCACAGGCTGCTGTAGCATTTTTAAGAAGTCTACCTTGGGTCGCAAGCTGAAAGAGGGCAAATTGAAGTTGCCAGAATACAGACCTTTACCTGGATCAAGTAGTAATCCCATGCCGTGCGTCTTTGTTGCCGACGAGGCTTTTGGACTATCGGAAAATATCTTGAGACCTTTCCCCACCAGGAACATAACCCCGATTCGCAAAGTCTTCAACTACAGGCTGATCCGTGCGAGAAGGATGATAGATGGTGCCTTTGGGATCTTGGCCAACAAATGGCGGGTTTTCTATTCTCCCATTCAGTTAGAAGCCAACTTTGTTCAGGACATCATAAAGGCCGCTTGTGTTCTGCACAATGTGGTGCTTCTAAGAGATGGTTTTGTGTTTGAGCACATCCTTAATAACCCGTTACATGACGTCTCATGGAGCACCGTCCGAGGGCCTGCTAGCGGCATGCTGGTCCGGAACACCTTTGCCGACTATTTTGTATCCCCTCAGGGAGAAATACCTTTTCAGTATGAAAAAGTTTAAAACGAAAAGACGCAACTAGACTGACAAAACACATCACTAGACCAACAAATGCGAAAAACTCATTAATAGACTTATGCTGATGACTTTTATTACTGGTTATTTTATACTTAGGCATTTAATTTGAGTTTGGCTGATATCCAGAGGGCCACTGAGAATGCTGTAAATCACTGTAGCAGTTCACGATACATACAGTGAGAGCTGTGCTCTTCTAGGTCCTGTGTGAGTGGCTTCCCCCTCTGCATAGTGACCACAGTGGGTCACTCGCTATGCACCTCTAGCATTCATAGTATGTGTATGTATTTTTTTAATGAATACAGGGAATAATCTGATTGGATGAGGTGGAGATTTTAAAGTCACTGCCTCTTTTCTCCAACTCGTCCAATCAGAGAACACCTCGTATTAATTAAAAAAAATTCAAGGTGATCTATAAATGGCAGAGCAGCTAAGTGAGTGCCTCCTGTGGTCAGTGTGCAGAGCAAAAGCCACTGGCACAGAACCTGGACCAGTGGTCCGTGGACCAGGAGAAACTTTTGGTGCTCCCCAGGGGTTCTGCCGCAAATCAACATTTTGGTGCATGTATATCAACCAGTGTTGTTTCCAGTGTTGTTCTCAATGCACACTGTCAGCATGCATTGATACTCGACGTCTCCTCTGTAGTTCCGGCTCCTGTGAACTCAGATGGAGGCCCCGGGAGTCATGCAGAGAACAGGAGGTGAAGGAGGGGACTTCCAATGGCAGCGTTGATCACAGATTGTGGGAGGGACCATGGAGCTCGAGCACATGGCTGGATAAGGAGGTGAGATCCAATGATGGGTCTGTGTAAGGCAGCAGTGTGATGCAGAGGGAGGGGGCAGAGAGTCAACGCATTGTGTGTATAAGGCAGCAGTGTGATCCGGGGGGGCAGAGAGTGAGGGCTTTGTGTGTGTGTGTGTGTATAAGGCAGCAGTGTGCTCCAGAGGGAGAGGGGCAGAGAGTCAACGCATTGTGTGTATAAGGCAGCAGTGTGATGGGGGGGGGGCAGAGAGTGAGGGCATTGTGTGTGTGTATAAGGCAGCAGTGTGATCCAGAGGGAGGAGGGCAGAGAGCCAGCGCATTGTGTGTGTATAAGGCATGTAAAATTCCTGTTAGTGGCCCGCTGGATTGAAAATTGTGAGTTTGATGGTCAGTTAAGTTTGAAAAGTGGTCGACCACTGACCACGACAATTGCGGCTCTCGCTGTATGTAGCGTGGACTACTTTGGTGATTTACAGCTTCCCTCTGGGTATGAGATATGCATATTCACATTAAGGGCCATTGTAAGTATGCAAAAAAAAAAAATAATATTCCTGGTTTAGCTTTTAAGACTTTTTTCAGTATTTTATGGTCCTCAGTCCATTAATGTCCTTGAGAGAGCCAAGGGCTGTGTAAGGTTTGAGTCTTTATCTGAAATCAGTTGTGATCAGAGAGTCTGCCTATTAAGGGATATACTGCTACAGATTGTTCTTCATTTTCATGTGAATAAATGTCATCCACCTTATATTAATTGTTTGTCCTGAGTTTCAAATGTATTTAGATATTCTGTTTTGGGTTCACAATACAGGTTCAGAAAACACTTTAATAGAAATTTGACTCTGTTAGACTGTCTCTGGAAATAGGATATAGCTAGCTGTAACATAGGAGTTGTAGAATATGCCGCTGCTTACTTTCCTTCCGAAAGCGCTAGTTTTCTGTCTGTAATGCTCAGTTGCAGCCTTTGGTTTCAATACTTACTGAGCCAAAACGAGTATGCAAATTAGAAGTCCTGACTTCACATAGACTTTACTTGCTGCATGCTTGCTCATGGTCAGTGTTTCGGAGAGTACTGAACTTACATACAGGTGCATCTCATAAAATTAGAATATCATCAAAAAGTTATTTTATTTCAGTAATTCAGTTCAAAAAGGCAAAACTCGTATATTATATAGCTCCATTACATACAGAGTGATATATTTCAAGCATTTTTTTCTTTTAATTTTGAGGATTATGGCTTACAGCTAGTGAAAACCCCAAATTCTGTATCTCAGAAAATGTGATTATTATTTGAGACCAATAAAAAAAAAAAAAGGATTTTTAATGCAGGAATGTTGGCTTACTGAAAAGTATTATAGTGAGTTTGTCTATGTGTAATTTTAGGATTTACAAATGTAGATAATACTGGGATGATGTAAGTTATTTATACACTGCAGATGCAATATCGTGATGTAAAGAAGTATATTTACTAGTATAAATTAGAGGGGTGGAGTAATATGGAGGATAGGATACTAAAAAGCCAAGTTTTTAGTAAAAGGGTGTAGCAATATGGCGGTTTTGCTTCTTCCAGACGGAAGTAGGAAGTGATGTCATAAGGAACAACGGGAAGTGACTTAATAGAGAGGAGTGGGAGGATTAGGGTGTAGTAGGAGGACAATAGGATATAAGAAAGAGCCATTCACGAACGTATAAGCTTCTGAAGACGCCCAGCGGGAGGGGCAAAACGCGTAAAGCGGGGATGAGTTAGTGACGTCATATCCGATAATTGTAACGCATGCAGCGGCGGCAATCCAAGCCTACATACATGCTTGAATTTTTCTGTTTCAATCATTTTTATTAAAATTTTAAGTCATCATACAGACGTTTATGTTCAAATAATCATCATGAAATAGTTAAAACAAGGATGCGTTATCCAATAAGATCAGTGAACCCTGACCTGGTAAACATCAACAAAACATAATAATCAAGAATATACCAACAAGTGTCTGGGGAATGCCCAGGAAAAAGCCAAAGTCTACTTACCACCAGCTTGCAGACAACCAATTGACCTATCTAACAGTAAGCGTTAAAAAAGGGGTTTAGTCCGCACGCATTTGCAAATGCATGCGTGAGCCACAGAGCCACGTCACGGCACCCTTGTATCTGTGGTCCTAACACTAAAGTATAAGTGTCCCCACAGTGGAGGCACATGCATTTAATGGATAAATGAGAGCAGGTGGACTGGAGGGGAGCCCACCCCTCCTTAAAGGTACAGGAGCACACCAAGCACCCAGCAATAGCACAATGGCTGCAAAGGTGTTGGTGCACTACTGGACCAATACAAACACTCACGTGATAACAAAAGCTTGCCACCACTCTCATTTATAGCTGGCTATCGCAGTAAGCAGCATTGGGAGGCTAAAAAGGTACCAACAAGTGTCTGGGGAATGCCCAGGAAAAAGCCAAAATCTACTTACCACCAGCTTGCAGACAACCAATTGACCTATCTAACAGTAAGCGTTAAAAAAGGGGTTTAGTCCGCACGCATTTGCAAACGCATGCGTGAGCCACAGAGCCACGTCACGGCACCCTTGTGTCTGTGGTCCTAACACTAAAGTATAAGTGTCCCCACAGTGGAGGCACATGCATTTAATGGATAAATGAGAGCAAGAATATAATCAAGAATATAACCTATTTGGGGAGACTTTACTGTCCCCTGGCAGCATCCTACCAAAAATTTTCCACTTAGTATAACATAACCGATAGCAAGAAGAAAAAAAAAAGGGGGGAGGGGGGGGGAGAATCAGAAAAGAGTAGGGTTGGGTGGGTCCCTTCAGCCCGTGTCTCCCCTTACAAAATAGCCCCGCCTTCAAGGGGCCTAGAGATAAGCAATCCAGGGATTCCACACTTTTTCAAACCTAGCTTGCTTATCTCATCGAATACTAGTCAGTTTTTCACTGATCATGATCCATGATGTCTTGTGTTTCACCAGGGCGACATTTATTACAGGTGATTTCCATGCACGTGCAATAGTTATTTTAGCCGATAAAAGATTGAAGAATATGAGAGTTTGCAGATGTCTGGGGATCTCCTCTGGTAGATCACTAAACAACCCCGTTTTGGCCCCTCTAGGTATATTTTGTCCCGTCACTGAGTAGATTAGGTTGAACATCCTGATCCAGAAACGTCGGACCTTCGGGCAAGACCACCAGACATGGTACATATCTCCTTCCTGTCTGCATCCCTGAAAGCATAGGGGTGAAGTACCAATTTTTCTAGCCTTATAGGAACATGCTTGAATTTTTTACTTTGTTGTAAGTGCTTTTAAACCTTTAAATTCATTTTACAGTATTATGCTATGGAAATCTTTCTCTTTATTGGATTTCATACCACAACCATGCTGAGAGCCCTATAATCAAAGGAGCCACAGTCATCCATTTTGGCAAAGGACACATACCATGCTTTTTTGAACCATACTGTTGGTGAGTGGGGATTTCAGGAGGGGAGCACAGTGATACCATGATTATTTAACCGGGTATTGGTACTTTTGGCAGTGTGGGCAGGTGCCAAGTCGTGCTGGAAAATGAAATCAGCATCTCCATAAAACTGGTCAGCAGAGGGAAGCATGAAGTGCTCTAGAATTTCCTGGTAGACGGCTGCGTTGACTTTGGACTTGATAAAACACAGTGGACCAACACCAGCAGATGACATGGCTCCCCAAATCATCACCGACTGTTTTATACAGTTCAACTACCTTTTCCAGCAGATCCTTTGACAATTCTTTTGCTTTCCCCATGACTCAGAATCCAGAAACATCAGTGCAGCACTGATTGAAAGATGCAAGGGTCTGTCAGAAGTCCATAAACCTATTGACCTTTTATACACACACACTAATTACAAGCAAACAGATCACAGGTGAGGATGGTTATCTTTTTTAATAGCCATTCAAACCTTTGTGTCAACTTGTGTGCATGTTATCAGGCCAAAATCACGGGGTATGTAAACTTTTGATCAGGGTCATTTGGGTAGTTTCTGTTGTGATTATGATTTAAAAAGAGTAAGCACAGTTGATTCATAATAAATGGCTTCAGCCAAACACTAAATAAATATGTGAGAGTCACCGGCGCATATGTAACTCTAAAATGAATACATTTAAATACTAATTTGGTTGCTGCAATCAAAGAAATTTACCAATAATAAGTGATATATATACGGTAAGTAGAAAAGTTGTTGACTGCGCTACCCTACTACCTTACAATAAAAACACGCCACTCATTATGAATTTTGTGCATGCCCACAACTGTATGTGCCACCAAAATTTCTATATTTCAATGTAACATCAAAATTACCAAACTTATAATAACCAACTAAATATTTAAAGTGCAATGTGCCATTACAAAAAAATCATAAATTACAATCTTTAATTAAATAATTTTGATCTGTTCTTTAGATAATCCTATCTAATTTTAAATAAATAGCAATTACATATTGCACAATGATCGTTGTTTATTTCCTATGAGGATGGATTTGACTTGCCTATAGCAATTGGGGTCAGCATGGAAAACGTTAAAGGTGGAGTAGGCGCACACATACCAGCATCTGGTGAGTGGTTAATCCATGCGGTGGTGGGATTGTCACTCGAATTGTGAAATTGTCACAAGGAGAAACGGATGGTTAATCTGATAAGCACAAGGATTATCTAAAGCACAGTTCACAGGGCACCTTGTACCAATCAGCACGTTGCACATAGCAGAAATTGGACATTGGAGTTTTTTTTATTTAATTAAAGATTGTAATTTATGAATTTTTTGTAATGGCACATTGCACTTTAAATATTTAGTTGGTTATTATAAGTTTGGTAATTTTGATGTTACATTGAAATATAGAAATTTTGGTGGCACATACAGTTGTGGGCATGCACAAAATTCATAATTAGTGGTGTGTTTCATTGTAAGGTAGTAGGGTAGCGCAGTCAACAACTTTTCTACTTTCAGCCAAACACTAACCATGAGTGAAAGAAAAGTTTTTGTGTTATCATTCATATACTCAGAAAAATGGCCAACAAATCATAAATTCTGCCAGGGTATGTAAAGTTATGAGCACAACTGTACTTTTCAGTAAGCCAACATTTCTGTAATAAAAATCCTTTTTATTGGCCTTATGTAATATTTTTATTTTCTGAGATATTGAATTTTGGGTTTTTACTAGCTGTAAGCCATAATCATCAAACCTGACAGCCAGCATTGGTACTGGCTGTTCTTGCACTTCTGTGGCACTGGTACCTGATGGCAAACTTACTGAATGGTATTGGGTGAACGGGCAATGGTACTGAATGGCACAGGTGCTGGCAGTGCTGACAATGATAACAAATGGCACAAAATAAATAGAGGGCCAACTTAGCGCATTATCCTAAGAACATTGTTTTATTAATGTAAAAAGTGGTCAGTATTGTACTCATAAAATAACAATTGTATCAAAGTTCATCACAAAGAACAGCTTCATCTAATCCACAGTACATCATAACGCGTGACAGGAAAAAAAAAAAAAGAAGATCCAAAGAAGATCCAATAGGCTAACGCGTTTTGCAGACTGGCCTCGAAGAAGTGAGTGGCTGGCCCTCGAAATGCGTTAACCTATTGGATCATCTTTTTGTCCTGTCACACGTTATGATGTACTGTGGACTAGCGTTGGGCGAGCAGTTTGGGCCGAGCAAAAGTTTGGCCTGAACATCGCCTGTTCGCCTGTTCAGCGAACACCCAAATTTGCGGGGCACTCAGCGGGATGTTCGCCCTTTAAGCACTCCACAGTGCACTGCCCGCTGCACTGTGCATTCTAAGACCCTAATTGGATGAAGCTGACCACTGGTCAGGTGCAAGGCTTTGCCAATAAGGGCACGTAGCACTGTCAGAGCCCTGATTGGACAAAGTGATGATTACTTTGAACAATCAGAGCTCAGTGCTCATAGTCTCACCCCTCACTATAAAAGGTTTCTTCCCAAAGGGGCCTTTTGCAGTGTGTTGTTGGAGTGGAGATAGCTAGAGCAGGGCTCAGTTTGCTACTAGCGAGTTAGTGTGTTCACTTATTATGACCCTGACTGTAGAGTGTTAGTATAGTGTGTCAGTATAGTGTAGTACAGTGCATTACATAACATTTAGTGCTGTATACCCTTATTTTTCTTTTTTTTGGTTGCTGTTTTTTTTTGTCTTTTTTTTTTGTCCCCTTTTTTTAAAATTGTCAGCCCCAGATTTTGTGACTGAAATGCTGGTGTTCCCTTTTTTATTTTATAGATTTTACATTTCTGTCAGCATCAGTTCTCAAATTAAAGCACACCAAATACTACTTTTCATTCAATAAAGTGAATCGAATCACACATTTCCCAGTTTTTATTAAATTTGGGTAATAACCCCCCCCCCCTCCCCCATCATGTCTGGGAGGCCAACAAGCATAGGCATACTTTCCCATGCCACTATGAGGGGGCCAGTAGCTTCTGTGCCCCCAGGCAAAGGTGGACATGGTCCTCAGGCAGGGCGCATTTGTCTTTGTTTAGTGATGTTGCCCGTGCTATTCAGCCACAGCATGCAGATGAGGTGGGGGCACTGGCTTACTAAACCATCCTCATCCTCTATGACCCAAG
Source organism: Aquarana catesbeiana (assembly GCF_042186555.1). Taxonomy (NCBI): domain Eukaryota; kingdom Metazoa; phylum Chordata; class Amphibia; order Anura; family Ranidae; genus Aquarana; species Aquarana catesbeiana. Next base: position 754,596,362 of record NC_133325.1, read on the forward strand.
CTGACACTAGTGCGCAGTCCACCGCACCTGCTAGAGCGGCTTATTCTGCCTCCTTGTCCACAGCTACTCCTGCCATTGCCCCGTTATCTTGCATGGAGGAGTTAGCTGAATTATTTGAATACAGCATCAGCCACTTGCTTCTTCAGGATGTACAAACATGATTCTGATGTTGGTTCTGAGGTTGAGGAAGGTAGGAACATGAGCCTACAGAGAGGGGAGAACACTGATAAACAACAAATTGTCAGTCATGTTCCCCCAGCCACAGCGTATTGCCAAATTGACTCCAGTGATGATGAGGATGGAGGGGATAATGATGATGAGGTCACCGACGTGACTTGGATGCCGGGTAGAGCAAAGGAGGAAAGTGAGGGGGGGGGGAACAACCTGAACGAGGCAGGATGTCCTCCAGAGGCAGCCATCATGGAAGAGTAGAGAGCAGCCACCCTATCCCATCTGATTGTGGAGCTGTTATCTCCCGGCCTAAGCTCAGCTTTGTGAACCTTTTCTAGCACATGTGCAGCCGATCGCACTGTTGCAATTTGTAATCTCTGCAGCAAGCAGATCAAGCATGTCAAAAACACCAGACATTTGGGTGCATGGGCTCCCTCATTCTTCACAGCCAGCGAAAGGACCCGAGAATTTGTGGCATCAAGGAGAAGGATCATTGATGGTTGGCAACCCTCCTTAACCACCGTTACAAGGGGAAAGTCTCGGAACTCATCCTGCCCTTGCAGAGGTAGCACAGGATGAAATATCTTGAGGACACCTTACAGAGGAGTTTATGTAACGCCTTTCCAGACTCTGCTAGGATACAGTCTCATGGAAAAATTAGTTTTAAGGCTTCTGTTGGTCAAAGGAGGAGTGGTGGAGAAGGGGGCTGCCTCAGTGATGCATTTAAAAAAACAATTTGTCCAAGGCTGTCAGCTTCAAAATCCATGATGCTGATGTCGCTGGTTAAGAATTATTGGGATCTCTCCAAGACTGTCTAGGCTGCCTAGCTTTGTGGGTGTTAATTAGACATGTGCAGAACGAAAAAAATGGTTTGTTTCGTTTTGATTCGTTATTTACATAAATTTGTTTCATTAAAGAGGAGCTCCACCTTACAAAAAAAAATATTAAAAGCCAGCAGCTACAAGTACTGCAGCTCCTGACTTTTAATAAATGGACACTTACCTGTCCCAGGGTCCAGCGATGTCGGCAGCCAAAGCCGATCAATCGCTCGACTCTCGGCTGCCCCCCGCCGCCATCCTCGGTCAGGGAATCGGGAAGTGAAGCGCTGCGGCTTCACTGCCCGGTTCCCTACTGCGCATGCGCAAGTCGCACTGCGCCTCTGCACTGGTCCCCGTTGTGTTCTGGGAACTGTGGGTTTCCCAGAACACAACGGGGGGGGGGGGGCGCGGGCATCTGCGGATATTCTGCGGCTGTCTAAGCCCGGAAGTGGCTGCAGATACCTGTATTAGACAGGTATCTGCACCCCCCTCCCCCCTGAAAGGTGCCAATTGTGGCACCGGAGGGGGGGAGGAATCCGATGAGTGGAAGTTCCACTTTAGGGTGGAACTCCGCTTTAAATTTGTTTATTTTGTTTTCGGAATTTGTTTATTCGTATCCTAATCAATTTGGATCGATTCAAAATGCCTTCAAATCAATTTTGAATAGTTTTCGAATTCGAACAGTTTTCACATTTCCGAAGACAATAAAATAGAATAGAAAATAGAGAAATAGAATAGAAAAAAATATAATGTGAATAGAAAAGAATATAACAGAAAATAAAAGAATAGAATATAATAGAGTAAAACAAAACAAAATAGGATAGAAAATAAAAGAACAAAATAGAATGGAATAGAATAGAATAGCATAAAAAAGAATAAAATTAAATAGATTATAACATCTTCTGAAATTTAAAATCGAATAGAATAGAGTAGAGTTAAAAAAAAACAATAGAATAGAATAGAAATAATATAACAATTTTCCAAAATTCTATTTGAATAGAATAGAAAATAATAGAGTACAATAGAATATAAAATAACACAATAGTATAGAAAAAAACAACACAATAGTATAGAATTAGAATTCTTTTCTATTCTATTCAAATTCAATTGATTCTATTAGGATTTTGGGAAATGGTTATATTCTTTCTATTCTATTGTTTTTTAAATTATATTCTTTTCCTATTTGTTTATTATGTTCTTTTCTATTATTTTATTTTCTATTCTATTCTTTTCAAATTCAAATTTATTCTATTCCGAGTTCGAATTTCGGAAGATGGTTATATTCTTTCTATTCTGTTGTTTTTTTTCTATACTATTCAGTTATTTTCTATTCTATTCTAATCTATTTTTTCTATTCTATTCAAATTTGAATTGATTCTATTTAAATTTTGAGAAATGGTTATATTCTTTCTATTCTATTCTATTGTTTTTTAAATTTTATTATTTTCTATTCTTTTCTATTCTATTCTATTCTTTTTTTTCTATTCTATTCTTTTCTTATGTATTCAAATTCTAATTTATTCTATTTGAAATTAGAATTTCAGAAGATGGTTATATTCTTCTGTTATTCTATTCTGTTTGTTTCTATTATATTCTAGTCTATTCAGTTCTCTTATTTTCTATTCTATTCAGTTCTGTTTTACTCTATCGTATTCTATTATTTTATTTTCTGTTATATTTTTTTCTATTCTATTTTTTTTCTATTCTATTCCTTTATTTTCTATTCTATTTTATTCTCTTTGGAAATTGGAAAACTATTCAAATTCGAGTTTGAAAACAATTTGCAAGCAAAATGTTAATATTAGCCTGAGTGTACTATAATTTGGCTTCTTCGCATAAGGCTTGCTCACTGTGGTGCATAAAATAGTTATTTTCATCCAAAGTCTGCCAAAGAGACACCGGAATTTATCCCAAAAATCTCTAATCTTGTTCCGAGTGCACTAAAATGTGGCCTCATCACACAGACTGGCTCCTCAAGCTGTTGTTTACTAAATAAAGAAAGCTTGCAGGGAAAATCTATTTAAATGTCATTTTTTTTTTTTTATAAATGTCAGTTTTGCTGCAGCAGGTTCTATACACAGTACAGATGCGCCACTTTACAGGCAGACTATGTTTAAAGGAATATTTCATTTTTATTGTTTCACGTTAAGCATCGTTAAAATCACTGCTACTTAAAAATGATATTTTTTAAAAATTTTTTTGCATTGGTACATGGCCTTCAAAATGGGCACTTTTGATTTTTCAAGTTCAGGTTTCATAGACCTTATAAGGTTTTGCGGTTTGGGTCCCAACTTTTGCGATGTTCAAGAGTTCTGGCGCAAGCCGAACTGGGGGGTTTACTAGATGGTGCTGTTCTTTGTGATGAGCTTTGAATAAAGCTATGTTCTTAGGATAATGCACTAAGTTGGTGCGCCCTCTGTTTGTTTTGTGATTCCAGACTCCCCCAGTCTAACGAGGGCAGCAAGACAAGGCTTATCCAGGAAAGCCAGGATGGAAGTATAGCCTATAATAGGAAAAACAAAAACAAAAAAGGAAACCTACAAATAACGAGGTGTCAAACGAAACCTTTGGTAACCTACCCACTCACTTAGATAAAGTGGGGCTCTATGGCCAAAACGCTATGCTTATACAAAAGAGGCAGAAAGACTGCCTTAAGGACTATAACCGTGAGCCACCGGGGTATGGTAACACAAATTAATGCAAAAATCAATCCAAAAAAATATATGTCATACTTAATTGGATACAAAAATATCAAATAGTAAATATAAAAACAGGAACCACCCACCATCACCAATAAAAAACACACCTTGGGATGACCTGAACACCCCCCGGTTCCGTTTGCACCAGAACATGCAAACAGACAAAACATTTGTGTGAACACGCGAACACCGTTAAAGTCTATGGGACACGAACATGAAAAATCAAAAGTGCTCCTTTTAAAGGCTTATATGCAAGTTATTGCCATAAAAAGTGTATTGGGACCCGGGTACTGCCCCAGGGGACATGGATCACTGCAAAAAGAAGTTTTAAAAACTGCAGTTTATTCAGGAGCAGTGATTTTAATAATGCTTAAAGTGAAACAATAAAAATTAAATATTCCTTTAAATATCGTGCCTGGGGGGGTCTCCTTAGCCTTAGTAGTGCATTTTTCCCATGTTCATAACAGTCCCGCAGCAAAATTACATTTCTAAAAGGAAAAAATTTCTTGCAGCTGTAAAGTATTGCCGGATCCCTGCAACATACATAAAAATTCATTTAAAAAAACAGCGTGGAGGGGCGTGGCCTAGCGCATGGAGTAGCAGGACGTGTCTGCCTGGAGCTCCCGCACGTGTCGGCTCAAACAAGGCTCACAGCGCTTGCAAGAACCTACAAACAGGTCGGTAATGGGGAGGAAAGGAGGGGGAGAGAGACACCGCACTCCCGAGCCACACAACGAGGGCGACATAGATCGCTTTTTCACCCGTCTGAGTCAGACACAGCGCGACCCCCCCTCATCCAAGATGGCGACGGCCCGGACCTCAGGCACACACGCGGCCTCACAGGGAGCTGCCTCACAGCGCTCCACATCACAGATGAAAACAAGACAGCGTGCCAGGTCCCCGCCAGATTCAGATAACGGCTCGGTCCGCTCGGCCTGCCAATTCCCAGACTCGCACAGATCCTATGGTGGCTGGGACATGGAAGCCTACATTAAGGCCCTCCCCACCAAGCATGACTTTGAAACATATGTGCAGAGGCTAGAAAGATCATACAAACAGGAGATTACTGAGCTCCGTAAAGATGTAACAAGCAGGCTGGAAGAAGTAGAACATGAGGTAGAAGAAAATACCTCCACACTTCAAGCTCATGAAGCTATTTTACATGACCATACACTACAGATCCAACAACTGATTTACCACCAAGATGACCAGGAAAATAGAGCCAGACGCAACAATATACGCATCCGAGGCCTACCAGAGTCAGTGGAAACCACAGACCTATCCCCTGCTGTCATCGCCATATTTAATGATCTGCTCCACAAGGAGAAGGACGCTCCCATAGAGTTGGATCGGGTTCACAGAGCTCTCGGTCCCAAGAACCCTAACCTGGAACACCCAAGAGATGTAATTTGTAGAGTTCACTTTTATGCGATTAAAGACGCAATTATGAAAGCAGCAAGATCCCAAGACGCCATTTATTTCAATGGGACTCCAATATCACTACTCCCCGACGTCTCCAAATTGACACTGGACATGAGGAGGGCCTTGAAACCCCTCACAAGCGCTCTTCAAGCAAAACAAATAAAATATCGTTGGGGCTTTCCCTTCAATCTTTTTGCATCCCACGACGGAAAGTCAGCGACATTTCGCACCCTTGGAGACCTCCCAAAATTCCTGGGAACTTTTGAACTGCCACAAATCCCCATACCAGATTGGCCTCTTCATGCTGCTACCCCAGGCTTCCAGACCACCACCGGTTGGCAAACGAAAACTAAGAAGAACAAACGTCCTAAATCGCATGCATCCAGAGCATCCGACGGATGAATAACCGTTCTCTATTCTTGTCTTAACCATACCTTTCCTCCACAGGTTCCGAACCAGTGAAGATATTCCTATTTACAGTTTGTAACCATGTTGGGACTTTGTCTTACATTGTTGTTTCTATCTTAACCTTCTGTATACGAATCTTACCTTTTTGCAGTGGGATGTATGGGTTTCTTTTTCTTTTATTTTTTTTTCATTTCCTACAGAAGTAATTTAAATGCTTATACTGACGGTCCCTTTTACTGCCATAGATTTTCGCCCCCCCCTTGACGCTCCTCTGCTCCCCAGCCTTATTGCAGAACAATGTCTAAATTAAGAAGTTGTATACGTATCCCTGCAGGCCTATAAGTTTATGATGTTGGATGCCATCTTACACATCTTTTAATAGTTTACTCTCTCCCCCACAGACTAGGCAATGCAGAAACTGAGCCTCATAATACTTAGATAACATTTATTGGAAAATGCCCGGCGTGTGCGGGCCTCCCTATGCTCTGACCACGACCCCCACCCTTAGGGTTTACAGCTCCCTCAGCGGTTTCAGCTGTTATGTTGATTTCAACATTGTTAGTACGGCCACCTTGGCCTCTGATCTCTACTGTCTCTGTTTCTATTCTCTTTCTTTCCCCTATCCCTTCTACTTACGTCCCTCTTTCTCCCACCCTCCCTTTGCCCCTGGGACAGTGGGCCTCGACCATACCCCCTCTAGTTGCCCCCCTAAACCGAACTAGCAATGGCGACCCCTATCTCCCTTAAAGTCTCCTCCTTAAATTGCAGGGGCTTCAACACCCCAGAGAAGAGAAGACATATACTCTATCATTTTCATAAATTACGAACCCAAATCCTTCTCTTACAGGAAACCCATTTTAGATCAGACGCGATTCCACACTTGCCCCATAAACAATATTCCACCTGGTTCCATAGCACTAACCCTGTAGCAAAGTCGAAGGGGGTCTCCATTGCTTTCCATGCCACATTCACACCAGACGTTCTTGACTCTTATATTGATCCATTAGGCAGATATATATTTCTTAAATTGTCATACATGAACATGATTTACACCATAATTAATGTTTATTCTCCAAATCAGGAACAGCACCGTTTTCTTTCCTCCGTGGTTTCTCGCTTGAAGAGATTCAGTACAACTAATGTCATCCTTGGAGGTGATCTCAATGCTACCTTGATACCCCGCCTCGACGCTTCTTCCGGTAAGTCATCGCTCTCCCCGGCTTCACTGACCAAAATACGCACTATCTTAGCTGACCTCTCCTTGGTGGACGTGTGGAGAACACTGCACCCCTCCACTAAGGATTACACTTATTATTCCCCAGCACACCTTTCTTATAGCAGATTAGACTACTTCTTCATATCCCAATCCTTATTGGATTACTCACCCCTCTCCTCGATAGGCCTCACTCTATGGTCTGACCATGCTCCCATACACATGACACTAGGTAACATCCCCCTGCATAGGAAACGGTCGTCCTGGAGGTTGAATGACAACCTCCTATCAGACACAGTCTGCTCACAAGATATTATACAGACCATTAAACATTTCATAGCTGATCACGCCCAAGACACCACCAACCCACTGACGAAATGGGAGGCACTTAAATGTGTGCTTAGAGGTAAATTTATCCAACATGGCGCTCGACTTAAACGTGCGCGCACAGACGACATTACACGCCTTTTAACTAACATAGCCACCTTAGAAGAAACGCACAAAAAAAATCCCGACACCACGGTTCTATTAGAACTCACCAATGCTAGGAGAGACCTATTGCAAATCTTCTCCGAACGCTCCTTGGTGGCAAGGGACAAAGGACGATTTGTTCATTATGCTCAGGCCAACAAGTGTGGTAGACATTTAGCACACACACTCCAGCCCCGACAAACCCGTAAACCGATTCAATTCATTAACTCCTCAACTAAAGGTAAAATTCTGAATAATTCGGCTATAGCTGAAGAATTCCGTCACTATTACTCCACCTTATATAATCTTACCCCACAATACCCATCGCCCTCACCCCACTTACAAGACCTCCCTTCATATATACAGGAAACGGCTCTCCCATCTTTCCCAATTTCCGACACGGAGGAGTTGGAGTCTGCCCTCACCGAAACAGACTTTCTCTCCGCCATCAAAAATCTTAAAAATGGAAAGAGCCCTGGCCCCGATGGGTTTTCCTCACGTTTCTACAAAACGTTTACTCACCAATTAGGTCCTCTTTTAGCAAAAGCATTCAACGCCATTGACGGAAATCTTACCCCCTCCTCCACTTTGCTCCAAGCCCAAATAGTGGTGATCCCAAAACCAGGTAAAGACCCCTCTTTATGCCCCAATTATAGACCGATTTCGCTTTTAAATATAGATTTGAAATTATATGCCAAAATTCTTGCAAATCGATTATCCCCCTTGCTGCCCAACACGATACACAAAGATCAAGTGGGATTTGTCCCTGGACGTGAAGCTAGGGACAATACCACCAAAACTATACACCTTATGACGCACATTCAACGTAACCATATACCAACCTGTCTACTTTCATGCGATGCAGAAAAAGCCTTTGACAGGGTCAGTTGGCCCTTCTTATCAGCAACCCTCTCTCAATTAGGTCTAGGCCCAAAAATGCTAGCACGCATAATGCTCCTATACTCCAAACCTTCAGCTACAGTTTTAGTAAATGGCACTCAATCTGAGAAATTCACGATCACCAATGGCACTAGACAAGGCTGTCCCCTGTCCCCACTCTTGTTTGCCTTGGTAATTGAACACCTTGCCCAAGCTATTAGAGCTAACCCCAACATACACGGTGTAGAAACCCCTTCTTCCCACTGTAAACTCTCCCTTTATGCAGATGACCTACTACTATACGTAACCCAACCACATATTACTATCCCATCTATATTAGCTGAGATTGAACGGTTTGGCTCCTTTAGCAATTATAAACTGAACATCACCAAAACGGAGGCTCTGAACTTGTCCCTATCTCAGTCCATCCTTGCCTCTCTCAAAACCAACTTTTCCTTTCAATGGCAGACAAGCTCCATATCATATCTAGGAACAGCTATCCCGAAACGTCCATCAGAAATATACGCCCTTAACTTTAGCCCATTATTGACGAAACTGAGACGCCTAACCGACACCCGTATGGACTTGCCACTGTCTTGGTTCGGTCGCATGAATGTACTAAAAATGGATATTCTCCCCAAATTACTTTATTTATACCAGGCCCTCCCAATCGTCCTCCCCGCAGCCTTTTTCCGCACCCTAAGATCCATGGCAATTAAATTTGTCTGGCGGGGAAACCACCCTAGATTGAAACATAAGCTTCTCTGCTCCCCCTCCGCTAAAGGAGGGACAGATCTACCAGATTTTGAACTCTATCACACATCGACAGTGATCTCACGTATCCTGGAGTGGTTTCCCCGTCCGATGGTCAAAGCCTCTACCTTAGTGGAACAAGATCTGTCCACAATAGATCTTCGCGCTCTCTTATGGGGCTATGGTCAGACACACAAAAATTTAACAGAGCTTTCCCCTCTCACAAGAGATGCCTTGATAATCTGGTATCGTAAGCGAGAGATTTATTCTCTAACTTCTGAACCAAGTCCTCTTACTCCCTTATTTGATAATCCTGCCTTCCCCGAAGGTAACTCGGTACTAAACCTAGACGACTACGATAGAGCTTCCTGGCCCACAGCCAGACAATTCGTGCACAACACTCTAGGCACATATGCCACAGACCGAGTCGTTTTATCACCCAAGATATCATGGCTTACACGTCTACACCTGGATACTTTCTGTAAACAACTCTATAACTCTAAACAAATTCATAGACCCCTGACTGGATTCGAGCAACTTTGCACACTCCCGGAAACTCCTAGACACACTTTATCACTGATATATCAACTAGTTTCAGGCAATATACATACATCCCTACCTAAATATACCAAAATTTGGTCTGGGGAACTCGGGAGAGATATGACAGAAGCCGAATGGGAGAAAGCCTTCCTCTTCACTAATAAATCATAAATCTCGAGCTATACTCGGGAAAAAAACTACAAACTGGTGTCAAGGTGGTATCGAGTCCCAACCTCTCTCAAGGTAATGTACCCTCTAGCCTCTGATATATGTTGGAGATGTAACTCAGCAAAAGGTACGTACATACATATTTGATGGGAGTGCGATGTGCTTTTCCCTTTTTGGACACATATTTTTCAAATATATACGGAAATATATGATAAACCACTCACACCATCTCCAGCCATTGCTCTCCTTTCAATACTCCCTGGCACCATTAAATCACAAAAGCATAATCTTCTGAAATTCTTTCTCAGTGTAGGGAGACAGTTAATACCGAGACATTGGAAAACGACTACTCCTCCCTCCCTGATGGAATGGGTTAATGAAATGAACAATGCAATGCACATGGAAAAAATGCATGCTGAGGTATTAGATACACAATCAAAATTCTCTTTTATCTGGAGCATCTGGAGGCATTACTCTGCTTCTGATAAACTTAAACATAGGCTCTCAGCAGCTAATGGGACCTGAGACTCTAAAACTCTAAATCTCTGTACAACAGCTTTTCCAAATGCCCGGAATAGATGCTGATATTGAGTCGGGGTCCACTGTCCACCCCCCTACCCCCCCTCCTTCCCCAGATTTCCTTATCCTCCTATACTATATCCTTCCTTTCCTTACTCTGCTACCTGTAGCACACTCAAAGCTATCCTCTCTGGCCTCTCTTGGCTACACCAAGGAATTATTAGTATTCTGAAGCTCCTACCACAAGTCCTCCCACGACTTAAAAGAACTGGAAGAACATTCCTTTTCCTTTTCATTTATTCTTATCCACACCGAATGTAAATGCCTTATCAATAATTTCCCTCAACCTGGACGCAGTAGTTCCCCATTGGGGCGTCCAGAATTTACGACAGGGCATTAGCACTTTAAGATGGATTACTGTTTAAACGTTTACTTTATAAACATTATGTTCAGCAATCTTTTTATAAGTAACAGAATACATCACACTGTATTTATACATGTACGCACCTGTACTTGGTTATCCGGATTGCCTAACGTTAGGCTCCGGTTCTTTTTCATGCTTTATTAAACGAAAACAATAAAATTTTTATTGAACCTAAAAAAACAGCGTGGGTTCCCCCCCAGTCCATTAATTGGCCCTTTGGGTCTGGTATGAATATTAAGGGGAACCCTGCGCCAAAATTTAAAAAAATGGCGTGGGGGTCCTCCCAAAATCCATACCAGGCCCTTCAGGTCTGGTATGGATTTTAAGGGGAACACCGTGCCAAAATGTAAAAAAAATGGCGCGGGGTTCCCCCCAAAATTCATACCAGATCCTTATCACAACCTGGCAAACCGAAGGAAAAGAAGGGGGGAGAGTTCCTCTCCCTCCTAAAACCGTACCAGGCCATATGCCCTCAACATGGGGAGGGTGCTTTGGGGTCCCCCCCAAAGCACCTTGTCCCTATGTTGATGGGGACAAGGGCCTCATCCCCACAACCCTTGCCCGGTGGTTGTGGGGGTCTGCGAGCGGGGTGCTTTTCAGAATCTGGAAGCCCCCTTTAACAAGGGGACCCCCAGATCCCACCCCCCATGTGAATGGATATTGGGTACATTGTACCCCTACCCATTCCCCAAAAAAAGTGTCAAAAAAGTGTCTAAAAATGACATGAGACAGTTCCTTTATAAAAAAAGTGTCCCGCGATGTCTATACATCTTAACCACTTGCCGACCGCCGCACGACTATATACGTCGGCAGAATGGCACGGGCAGGCAAAAGGACTTACATGTACGTCCTTGCCTGCCCGCGGGTGGGGGGTCCGATCGGACCCCCCCCCGGTGCCAGCGGCGGTCGGCAAATCTCCCCCGGCGATCGGAGGTGAGGGGGAGGCCATCCATTCGTGGCCCCCCCCTCGCGATCGCTCTCAGCCAATGGGATCATTTCCCTGCCTCTGTATTGTACACAGAGGCAGAGGAAATGATGTCATCTCTCCTCGGCTCGGTATTTTCCGTTCCGGGCCGAGGAGAGAAGACTGCAATGTGAGTGCACAACACACTACACACACAGTAGAACATGCCAGGCACACAAAACACCCCGATCCCCCCCCCGATCGCCCCCCGATCCCCCCCCAATCACCCCCCCCCCTGTCACAAACTGACACCAGCAGGTTTTTTTTTTTTTTTTTTCTGATTACTGTATTGGTGTCAGTTTGTGACATTTACAGTGTTAGGACAGTTAGTATTACCCCCCTGTAGGTCTAGGGTACCCCCCTAACCCCCCCTAATAAAGTTTTAACCCCTTGATCACCCCCCGTCACCAGTGTCGCTAAGCGATCATTTTTCTGATCGCTGTATTAGTGTCGCTGGTGACGCTAGTTAGTGAGGTAAATATTTAGGTTCGCCGTCAGCGTTTTATAGCGACAGGGACCCCCATATACTACCTAATAAATGTTTTAACCCCTTGATTGCCCCCTAGTTAACCCTTTCACCACTGATCACCGTATAACTGTTACGGGTGACGCTGGTTAGTTTGTTTATTTTTTATAGTGTCAGGGCACCCGCCGAATAAAGATTTAGCCCCCGATCGCCCGGCGGTGATATGCGTCGCCCCAGGCAGCGTCAGATTAGCGCCAGTAACGCTAACACCCACGCACGCAGCATACGCCTCCCTTAGTGGTATAGTATCTGTACGGATCAATATCTGATCTGATCAGATCTATACTAGCGTCCCCAGCAGTTTAGGGTTCCCAAAAACACAGTGTTAGCGGGATCAGCCCAGATACCTGCTAGCACCTGCGTTTTGCCCCTCCGCCCGGCTCGGCCCAGCCCACCCAAGTGCAGTATCGATCGATCACGGTCACTTACAAAACACTAAACGCATAACTGCAGCGTTCGCAGAGTCAGGCCTGATCCCTGCGATCGCTAACAGTTTTTTTGGTAGCGTTTTGGTGAAATGGCAAGCACCAGCCCCAGGCAGCGTCAGGTTAGTGCCAGTAGCGCTAACACCCACGCACGCACCGTACACCTCCCTTAGTGGTATAGTATCTGAACGCATCAATATCTGATCCGATCAGATCTATACTAGCGTCCCCAACAGTTTAGGATTCCCAAAAACGCAGTGTTAGCGGGATCAGCCCAGATACCTGCTAGCACCTGCGTTTTGCCCCTCCGCCCGGCCCAGCCCAGCCCACCCAAGTGCAGTATCGATCGATCACTGTCACTTACAAAACACTAAACGCATAACTGCAGCGTTCGCAGAGTCAGGCCTGATCCCTGCGATCGCTAACAGTTTTTTTGGTAGCGTTTTGGTGAACTGGCAAGCACCAGCCCCAGGCAGCGTCAGGTTAGTGCCAGTAGCGCTAACACCCACGCACGCACCGTACACCTCCTTTAGTGGTATAGTATCTGAACTGATCAATATCTGATCTGATCCGATCAGATCTATACTAGGCGTCCCCAGCAGTTTAGGGTTCCCAAAAACGCAGTGTTAGCGGGATCAGCCCAGATACCTGCTAGCACCTGCGTTTTGCCCCTCCGCCCGGCCCAGCCCAGCCCACCCAAGTGCAGTATCGATCGATCACTGTCACTTACAAAACACTAAACGCATAACTGCAGCGTTCGCAGAGTCAGGCCTGATCCCTGCGATCGTTAACAGTTTTTTTGGTAGCGTTTTGGTGAACTGGCAAGCGCCAGCGGCCTAGTACACCCCGGTCATAGTCAAACCAGCACTGCAGTAACACTTGGTGACGTGGCGAGTCCCATAAGTGCAGTTCAAGCTGGTGAGGTGGCAAGCACAAGTAGTGTCCCGCTGCCACAAAGAAGACAAACACAGGCCCGTCGTGCCCATAATGCCCTTCCTGCTGCATTCGCCAATCCTAATTGGGAACCCACCGCTTCTGCAGCGCCCGTACTTCCCCCATTCACATCCCCAACCAAATGCAGTCGGCTGCATGAGAGGCATTTTCTTTATGTCCTCCCGAGTACCCCTACCCAACGAACCCTCCCAAAAAAGATGTCGTGTCTGCAGCAAGCGCGGATATAGGCGTGACACCCACTATTATTGTCCCTCCTGTCCTGACAATCCTGGTCTTTGCATTGGTGAATGTTTTGAATGCTACCATTCACTAGCTGAGTATTAGCGTAGGGTACAGCATTGCACAGACTAGGACACACTTTCACAGGGTCTCCCAAGATGCCATCGCATTTTGAGAGACCCGAACCTGGAACCGGTTACCGTTATAAAAGTTACAGTTACAAAAAAAGTGTAAAAAAAAAAAAAAAAAACACAAACAAAAATATAAAATAAAAAGTAATAGTTGTCGTTTTATTGTTCTCTCTCTATTCTCTCTCTCTCTATTCTCTCTATTGTTCTGCTCTTTTGTTACTGTATTCTATTCTGCAATGTTTTATTGTTATTATGTTTTATCATGTTTGCTTTTCAGGTATGCAATTTTTTATACTTTACCATTTACTGTGCTTTATTGTTAGCCATATTTTTGTCTTCAGGTACAGCATTCACGACTTTGAGTGGTTATACCAAAATGATGCTTGCAGGTTTAGGTATCATCTTGGTATCATTCTTTTCAGCCAGCGGTCGGCTTTCATGTAAAAGCAATCCTAGCGGCTAATTAGCCTCTAGACTGCTTTTACAAGCAGTGGGAGAGAATGCCCCCCCCCCCCCATCGTCTTCCGTGTTTTTCTCTGGCTCTCCTGTCTCAACAGGGAACCTGAGAATGCAGCCGGTGATTCAGCCAGCTGACCATAGAGCTGATCAGAGACCAGAGTGGCTCCAAACATCTCTATGGCCTAAGAAACCGGAAGCTACGAGCATTTTATGACTTAGATTTCGCCGGATGTAAATAGCGCCATTGGGAAATTGGGGAAGCATTTTATCACACCGATCTTGGTGTGGTCAGATGCTTTGAGGGCAGAGGAGAAATCTAGGGTCTAATAGACCCCAATTTTTTCAAAAAAGAGTACCTGTCACTACCTATTGCTATCATAGGGGATATTTACATTCCCTGAGATAACAGTAAAAATGATTAAAAAAAAAAAAAAATGAAAGGAACAGTTTTAAAATAAGATAAAAAAGCAAAAAAATAATAAAGAAAAAAAAAAAAAAAAAAAAAAGCACCCCTGTCCCCCCTGCTCTCGCGCTAAGGCGAACGCAAGCGTCGGTCTGGCGTCAAATGTAAACAGCAATTGCACCATGCATGTGAGGTATCACCGCGACGGTTAGATCGAGGGCAGTAATTTTAGCAGTAGACCTCCTCTGTAAATCTAAAGTGGTAACCTGTAAAGGCTTTTAAAGGCTTTTAAAAATGTATTTATTTTGTTGCCACTGCACGTTTGTGCGCAATTGTAAAGCATGTCATGTTTGGTATCCATGTACTCGGCCTAAGATCATCTTTTTTATTTCATCAAACATTTGGGCAATATAGTGTGTTTTAGTGCATTAAAATGTAAAAAAGTGTGTTTTTTCCCCAAAAAATGCGTTTGAAAAAAAATACTGTGTGAAAAAAAAAAATTAAACACCCACCATTTTAATCTGTAGGGCATTTGCTTTAAAAAAATATATAATGTGTGGGGGTTCAAAGTAATTTTCTTGCAAAAAAAAATAATTTTTTCATGTAATCAAAAAGTGTCAGAAAGGGCATTGTCTTCAAGTGGTTAGAAGAGTGGGTGATGTGTGACATAAGCTTCTAAATGTTGTGCATAAAATGCCAGGACAGTTCAAACCCCCCCCAAATGACCCCATTTTGGAAAGTAGACACCCCAAGCTATTTGCTGAGAGGCATGTCGAGTCCATGGAATATTTTATATTGTGACACAAGTTGCGGGAAAGAGACAAATTTTTTTTTTTTTTTTTTTTTTTTTTGCACAAAGTTGTCACTAAATTATATATTGCTCAAACATGCCATGGGAATATGTGAAATTACACCCCAAAATACATTCTGCTGCTTCTCCTGAGTACGGGGATACCACATGTGTGAGACTTTTTGGGAGCCTAGCCGCGTATGGGACCCCGAAAACCAAGCACCGCCTTCAGGCTTTCTAAGGGCGTAAATTTTTGATTTCACTCTTCACTGCCTATCACAGTCTCGGAGGCCATGGAATGCCCAGGTGGCACAAACCCCCCCCAAATGACCCCATTTTGGAAAGTAGACACCCAAAGCTATTTGCTGAGCGGTATAGTGAGTATTTTGCAGACCTCACTTTTTGTCACAAAGTTTTGAAAATTAAAAAAAGAAAAAAAAAATTTTTTTTTTTGTCTTTCTTCATTTTCAAAAACAAATGAGAGCTGCAAAATACTCACCATGCCTCTCAGCAAATAGCTTGGGGTGTCTACTTTCCAAAATGGGGTCATTTGGGGGGGGTTTGTGCCACCTGGGCATTCCATGACCTCCGAAACTGTGATAGGCAGTGAAGAGTGAAATCAAAAATGTACACCCTTAGAAATCCTGAAGGCGGTGATTGGTTTTCGGGGTCCCGTACGCGGCTAGGCTCCTAAAAAGTCCCACACATGTGGTATCCCCATACTCAGGAGAAGCAGCAGAATGTATTTTGGGGTGCAATTCCACATATGCCCATGACCTGTGTGAGCAATATATCATTTAGTGACAACTTTGTGCAAAAAAAAAAAAAAAAATAAATAAATTGTCACTTTCCCGCAACTTGTGTCAAAATATAAAATATTCCATGGACTCAACATGCCTCTCAGCAAATAGCTTGGGGTGTCTACTTTCCAAAATGGGGTCATTTGGGGGGGGTTTGTGCCATCTGGGCATTTTATGGCCTTCAAAACTGTGATAGGTAGTGAGGAGTAAAATCAAAAATGTACGCCCTTAGAAATCCTGAAGGCGGTGATTGGTTTTCGGGGCCCCGTATGCGGCTAGGCTCCCAAAAAGTCCCACACATGTGGTATCCCCATACTCAGGAGAAGCAGCTAAATGTATTTTGGGGTGCAATTCCACATATGCCCATGGCCTGTGTGAGCAATATATCATTTAGTGACAACTTTTTGTAATTTTTTTTTTTTTTTTTTTTTTTTTGTCATTATTCAATCACTTGGGACAAAAAAAATGAATATTCAATGGGCTCAACATGCCTATCAGCAATTTCCTTGGGGTGTCTACTTTCCAAAATGGGGTCATTTGTGGGGGTTTTGTACTGCCCTGCCATTTTAGCACCTCAAGAAACGACATAGGCAGTCATAAATTAAAGGCTGTGTAAATTCCAGAAAATGTACCCTAGATTGTAGGCGCTATAACTTTTGCGCAAACCAATAAATATACACTTATTGACATTTTTTTTACCAAAGACATGTGGCCAAATACATTTTGGCCTAAATGTATGACTAAAATTGAGTTTATTGGATTTTTTTTAGAACAAAAAGTAGAAAATATCATTTTTTTTCAAAATTTTCGGTCTTTTTCCGTGTATAGCGCAAAAAATAAAAACGGCAGAGGTGATCAAATACCATCAAAAGAAAGCTCTATTTGTGGGAAGAAAAGGACGCAAATTTCGTTTGGTTACAGCATTGCATGACCGCGCAATTAGCAGTTAAAGCGACGCAGTGCCAATTTGTAAAAAGTGCTCTGGTCAGGAAGGGGGTAAATCCTTCCGGGGCTGAAGTGGTTAAATCACACGTCTGATGGTCCCAAGAAAAAAATTTAAATAAAAGGAAAAACTCTGCCTCCATGGGAGGCGTCCCGCCGACTGCCGTCTTTTTGCTTTGACAGCTCTTATATAGTCAAGGGCAGGGCCACCCAGTGACGTAAATGGGTGACCCTGCCCCCCTCTGATATGACATGACATTTTTTTTTCCGGGACCGTCGGCGCCGTGATTGAAAATGAATGGACATCGCGGGACATTTTTTTTTTTTAATAAAGGAATTGTCCAAAACTGTCTTCTGTTATTTTTACTTTTTTGGTAAATCGGTAGGAGTGCAATGTACCCCATACCCATTCACATGGGGGGGGGGGGTGTGGGATCTGGAGGCCCTCTTGTTAAAGGGGGCTTCCAGATTCCGATAAGCCCCCATCCGCAGACCCCCACAACCACCGGGCAAGGATTGTGGGGATCAGGCACTTGTCTCCATTAACATGGGGACAAGGTGCTTTGGGGGGACCCCAAAGCACCCTCCCCATGTTGAGGGCATGTGGCCTAGTACGGTTCAGGAGGGGGGGCGCTCTCCCGTCCCCCCTCCTTTTCCTGCGGCCTGCCAAGTTGCGTGCTCGGAGAAGGGCCTGGTATGGATTTTGGGGGGGGCACAGCATTTTTTAAAAAATGTTGGCTCAGGGTTCCCCTTGACCACTTCAAATACACCACTGTGCCCGTCATAATGTAACTGGTATGACGGGCACAGTGGTTGCACAGTGGCTGCATTTGATGGGCACAGTGGTTGCATTTGATAGGCACAGTGGTTGCATTTGATGGGCACAGTGGTTGCGTTTGATGGGCACAGTGGCTGCATTTGATGGGCACAGTGGTTGCATTTGATGGGCACATTGGTTGCATTTGATGGGCACAGTGGCTGCATTTGATGGGCACAGTGGCTGCATTTGATGGGCACAGTGGTTGCAATTTTTCAGTTTGTTTTGCGCCCCTCCAAAAATTTTGAGCACCAGCTGCCCCTGTACAGAGTGCCATTAATCACCGCCACATGCGTAGAACAGGATGTGCGTTTTTTTTGTGCGTTGCAGGAACATGTGATTTTGCGTGCGTTCCTGCAACACACAAATGTCAGCGCAGCATACAGCTAGTCGCATCATTTCTATACAAAGCCAGAGTCAGATACAATTATAGAATGTTCACAACCTGGGCAGCCATTTCCCATGATCTGACCATTCCATACATGATGAGATCTGCCATGTCTGGTGACAGGTCCGCTTTGCACTGAATTCTAATTCCAGCGCTAACCATGACGCTGCAGCGATGACAGCGAGCCCTCCAGCAGGTGGCGCTGTGCACGTGACGTCAGTGCGGTGTCAGGAGTAATACATTGTATGGGTGAGAGCGATGAGCGCCGTTCTATCCGGTAAGGATTAGGCCGGTGACGTGTGTGCGGTCCATGTCCTGCTGCTGGTGACGTCATGGAGCAAGCCCTGCGGGAACTGGCAGCTCACCTAGGAGTGTGCTCTGAGGGCCCCGGGCCCCATCGGGACGCCAACGACTGGGATTTCCTGGATATCGATATGGAGGACATCGATCTGAGATCCCTTCCCAGCGCCGTCATCTGCTGCAACCTGGAGCCCAGCTTGTTCTATGATGGCCGCTGCAGGGTGAGTGACAGCAACATGTCTGATGGGGGGGCTGTGTACAGAGGAGGGGGGGCTGTGTACAGAGGAGGGGGGGGCTGTGTACAGAGGAGGGGGGCTGTGTACAGAGGGGGGGGCTGTGTACAGAGGAGGGGGGGCTGTGTACAGAGGAGGGGGGGGGGCTGTATACAGAGGAGGATGGGGGGCTGTGTACAGAGGAGGGGGGCTGTGTACAGAGGGGGGGGGCTGTGTACAGAGGAGGGGGGGCTGTGTACAGAGGAGGAGGGGGGGCTGTGTACAGAGGAGGAGGGGGGGCTGTGTACAGAGGAGGAGGGGGGACTGTGTACTGGGGGGGGGGGGGCTGTGTACAGAAGAGGGGTGTGCTGTATACTGGAGGGGGGGCTGTGTACAGAAGAGGGGTGTGCTGTATACTGGGGGGGGGGGCTGTGTACAGAAGAGGGGTGTGCTGTATACTGGGGGGGGGGGGCTGTGTACAGAAGAGGGGTGTGCTGTATACTGGAGGGGGGGCTGTGTACAGAAGAGGGGTGTGCTGTATACTGAGGGGGGGCTGTGTACAGAAGAGGGGTGTGCTGTATACTGGGGGGGGGGCTGTGTACAGAAGAGGGGTGTGCTGTATACTGGGGGGGGGGGCTGTGTACAGAAGAGGGGTGTGCTGTATACTGGGGGGGGCTGTGTACAGAAGAGGGGTGTGCTGTATACTGGGGGGGCTGTGTACAGAAGAGGGGTGTGCTGTATACTGGGGGGGGGGGCTGTGTACAGAAGAGGGGTGTGCTGTATACTGGGGGGGGGGGCTGTGTACAGAAGAGGGGTGTGCTGTATACTGGGGGGGGGGGGGCTGTGTACAGAAGAGGGGTGTGCTGTATACTGGGGGGGTTGTGTACAGAAGAGGGGTGTGCTGTATACTGGGGGGGGGGGCTGTGTACAGAAGAGGGGTGTGCTGTATACTGGGGGGGGGGCTGTGTACAGAAGAGGGGTGTGCTGTATACTGAGGGGGGGGGGCTGTGTACAGAAGAGGGGTGTGCTGTATACTGGGGGGGGCTGTGTACAGAAGAGGGGTGTGCTGTATACTGGGGGGGGGGGGCTGTGTACAGAAGAGGGGTGTGCTGTATACTGGGGGGGGGGGCTGTGTACAGAAGAGGGGTGTGCTGTATACTGGGGGGGTTGTGTACAGAAGAGGGGTGTGCTGTATACTGGGGGGGCTGTGTACAGAAGAGGGGTGTGCTGTATACTGGGGGGGCTGTGTACAGAAGAGGGGTGTGCTGTATACTGGGGTGGGGACTGTGTACAGAAGAGGGGTGTGCTGTATACTGGGGGGGGGGGCTGTGTACAGAAGAGGGGTGTGCTGTATACGGGGGGGGGGCTGTGTACAGAAGAGGGGTGTACTGTATACTGGAGGGGGGCTGTGTACAGAAGAGGGGTGTGCTGTATACTGGGGGGGCTGTGTACAGAAGAGGGGTGTGCTGTATACTGGGGGGGGGGGTTGTGTACAGAAGGGGGGTGTGCTGTATACTGGGGGGGGTTGTGTACAGAAGGGGGGTGTGCTGTATACTGGAGGGGGGCTGTGTACAGAAGAGGGGTGTGCTGTATACTGGGGGGGGTTTGTGTACAGAAGGGGGGGGTGCTGTATACTGGAGGGGGGGCTGTGTACAGAAGAGGGGTGTGCTGTATACTGGGGGGGGGTTTGTGTACAGAAGGGGGGGTGCTGTATACTGGGGGGGGGGGCTGTATACTGGGGGGGGGGCTGTGTACAGAAGGGGGGTGTGCTGTATACTGGGGGGGGGTTGTGTACAGAAGAGGGGTGTGCTGTATACTGGGAGGGGGGGGGCTGTGTACAGAAGAGGGGTGTGCTGTATACGGGGGGGGGTTGTGTACAGAAGAGGGGTGTGCTGTATACTGGGGGGGGGGGGTGGGCTGCGTACAGAAGAGGGGTGTGCTGTATACTGGGGGGGGGGGGCTGTGTACAGAAGAGGGGTGTGCTGTATACTGGGGGGGGGGGCTGTGTACAGAGGAGGGGGTGTACTATATACCAGGGAGGGGCTGGGCTGCATACAGAGGAGGGGGTGTACTGTATACTGGGGGTGCTGTGCTGCATACAGAGGAGGGGCGGGGGATGTGTGCTAAGTATATAAAACAAATGATCACCATATTGCTTGTAAATATGATTACCTCCTAAGCTCGTCATCTCCATCTAGTGGCCACAATGCAGTTTTGTTTTTTTTAAATGAGGTATTTCAGAAAAATGATTGTATTTTGACCACTAGATGGAGCTGACGATCATAGCTGAAAATTATATTACAAACAATTTGGGGATCATTTTTTGGAGCCTGTGAAAATGCATAAAATGGTATTAAACACTCTTTTTTTTGCTGACAAGCAAGGGTTTTATGACAGAGGAGACCCTATCGATCTCTTCTGTCATAAATGCTTCTCCCTGCTTGCCAGCTGTAATGTACATTGTCCCACGCATGTGCAGCTCAGTGTGCATTCATGGCACCTCTCTGTGATATCTGGGGGGGAGTGATGTCATCGCAGCTGGAGAGAGTGAACGTGGAAGGAAGACCCGGGTAAATATGGAGGCGCCTGTGACCAACGGCGGCAGCTCAGTGCTGGGGGGGGGGGGGCTGCATTTGTCAGTTAGGCCCCTCCCACAGCTCTGCTCTCTGCACAGGCTATGGACAGCACAGTGATGATGTCACTGCTACTTTTACAAGGTAATGTCTGGGCTTGCAAAAGCATTTGGGGCTCACAAAGTGGTTATCTATCCCTTGTGGCTTTAAGGAATTGTATTTTACGTGAGAGCTTTTGTACCCGGAGTTTAGCTTTTTAAAAATCTGCACAGCACATTTTTTTACACATAGTATACTGTCTATATTCTGTGTGCATAAAAGCCCATATAATGGAAGAGTTTCATTTTGTAACGTTCATGGCAAACCAAATATGTTTTTGTAGTAGTGTGGGAAGGGATTAGAACCCTTGCCATGTTTTTACTGCTATTCAGGCCCCCGTTAGGGAGATTCTCTCTCGCTTCCTGTCCTGCTGACAGCAGTGTCACCAGATGGAACATTTATGAAAATCAGGAACACAGACAGAAATAAAAATATGACAGGGGTTCTAGCCTTTTCATTCACAAAAAATACAGTTTTTATATTTGTCTGCGTTGCTGTTAGAGCTCTTCACTTCTCCAGTTGACAGGAAGTGAGGGGAAATCTCTCTAATGAAGCCCTGGATAGCAGTAACAGTCTGACAGGGGTTCTAACACTTACCCACTTTACCCAAAATGTAAAAAACAACTAGTTCTGACCTATATACAAACCATTGCATTTCCTGTGCGTCTCTGGAGCAGAATATATTTTCACCTGTCCCCCCCCACATGTACCCCTGAGATGGTCTTGGCATGGAGACAGACAGTTGTTTTGTACTGTGGCATGCTGGGTACATTTAATGATAAGTGCATGTCAGGACAGTGTAGCGGGTTGCCATGGCAACAGATGCTGGAAATGCAGCCTGCTGTAAATTGATAGGTGTGATGATGGTTAGGAAAGGAGAGAGCCCATTGTGTGTGTGAGAGCTCAGGAAGTGCGTTCACCTTATGTACAGACAGCAGATACAAGTTATCGCATGGCAATTCTATAGAGACGGCGAGTATGAAACACAAGATTTCATGTAGGTGCCAGCTTCAAACATCTATCTTTTACGATAGAGAGATATTAAATATTGGAGCGATAAACATATCAAATGATCAAGAGGGATCTAGTATACAGTAAAATAGATATCAAATACAAGATCAATAGATCTCAAATATAAATAGATATCAAATATAATATGAATATATATCAAACGATCCATAGATGCCATATACACTTTGATAGATACATAGAGATCGAACATTAGATAAGATATAAATGATCGATGGATACCAAGTATAAGATAAATATACAGATATCAAATGTAAGATTGATAGATATCATATTTAGTATAAGATACATAGTGATCAAATATTAGATCAATAGACATATCAAATGATCCCAATAGATATCAAATTTAAGATAGTCAGATATCTATTGATTGTAAATTTGATATCATATATAAGATAGTGTTTAAATATGAGGTAAATAGACAGATATCAAATATAAGATTAATATATTTGAAATGATCAATAGCAATTATATACTGTATAAGATAGATACATAGAAATTAAATATTAGATAGATATCAAATGATCAATAGATGCCAAATGTAAGCTAGACAGGTATCAAATGTAAGATCGATAGATCTCATATTTGAGATATATAGAGATCAAATATTTAGATATCAAATAGAGTGATAGGCAGATATCAGATGATCAAGAGGTATCAAATACAGATATCAAATAGAAAATCAATAGATTTTAAATGATCCATAGATATATACAGTATAAGGTAGATGGAGATCAAATATTAGACCGATATCAAATGATCAATAGATAACAAATTTAAGATAGATATATAGAGATCAAATATTCGTTATTTAGATATCAAATATTAGACAGCTATCAAATGATCAAGAGATATCAAATACGAGGTAAATATAAGATTAATGCTTATATAATTAGTATAATAGATTTGAAATGATCAATGGATATCTACTATATAAGATAGATACATAGAAATGTAATATTAGATTGATAGACTGATCTCAAATGATCAATAGATACCAAGTATAAGATAGACAGGTATCAATAATATCTGATCTCTATATATCTATCAAATAGAGTGATAGACGGATATCAAATGATCAAGAGATATCAAATTTACAGTAAGATAAATTGATATCAAATACAAACTAAATATACAGGTATCATATACAGTATAAGAGATAGAGATCAAATATTAGTTAGATATCAAATAGAAGATGGAGAGAGATCAAATTTTAGATTTGATAGACCGATATCAAATGTAAGATGAATAGACATTAAAGATAAGATTGATAGATATAAGATAAATGCACACATACAGTTGTGCTCATAAGTTTACATACCCTTGCAGAATTTATGATTTCTTGGCCATTTTTCAGAGAATACAAATGATAAAACAAAAACTTTTCTTTCACTCATGGTTAGTGTTTGGCTGAAGCCATTTATTATCAATCAACTGTGTTTACTCTTTTTAAATCATCACAACAGAACCTACCCAAATGACCCTGATCAAAAGTTTACATACCCTGGTGATTTTGTCCTGATAACATGCACATAAGTTGACACAAAGGGGTTTGAATGGCTATTAAAGGTAACCATCCTCACCTGTGATCTGTTTGCTTGTAATTAGTGTGTGTATAAAAGATCAATGAGTTTCTGGACTCCTGACAGATACTTGCATCTTTCATCCAGTGCTGCACTGACGTTTCTGGATTCTGAGTCAAAGTTACATAGTAGGTGAGGTCGAAAAAAGACACAAGTCTATCAAGTCCAACCTATGTGTGCGATTATATGTCAGTATTACATTGTATATCCCTGTATGTTGTGGTCATTCAGGTGCTTATCTAATAGTTTCGTGAAACTATCAATGCTGCTGAGACCACCACCTGTGGAAGGGAATTCCACATCCTTGCCACTCTTATGCCCCGTACACACGGTCGGACATTGATCGGACATTCCGACAACAAAATCCTAGGATTTTTTCCGACGGATGTTGGCTCAAACTTGTCTTGCATACACACGGTCACACAAAGTTGTTGGAAAATCCGATCGTTCTAAACGCGGTGACGTAAAACACGTACGTCGGGACTATAAACGGGGCAGTGGCTAATAGCTTTCATCCCTTTATTTATTCTGAGCATGCGTGGCACTTTGTCCGTCGGATTTGTGTACACACGATCGGAATTTCCGACAACGGATTTTGTTGTCGGAAAATTTTATATCCTGCTCTCAAACTTTGTGTGTCGGAAAATCCGATGGAAAATTTGTGATGGAGCCTACACACGGTCGGAATTTCCGACAACAAGGTCCTATCACGCATTTTCCATCGGAAAATCCGACCGTGTGTACGGGGCATTACAGTAAAGAACCCTCTACGTAGTTTAATGTTAAACCTCTTTTGTTCTCATTTTAATGAGCGGCCACATTTCTTGTTCAACTCCCTTCCGCGAAAAAGTTTTATCCCTATTGTGGGGTCACCAGTACAGTATTTGTAAATTGAAATCATATCCCCTCTCAAGAGTCTCTTCTCCAGAGAGAATAAGATCAGTGCTCACAACCTTTCCTCATAACTAAGATCCTCCAGACCCTTTATTAGCTTTGTTGGAAAAAGGAATGTTAATTAAGGGTGAGTGGCGCTACCTTACCAGGGTACCTTAATTAATAATATATTAAACCCCAAAAATAAAATATGTATGCTTAGTGCAAGCCCTTAATCATACAAATTCATTGGGTAGTGAATGTGAGTGTCCACCACTAAAAGAGTGGACTGTACTAGCGTGTCAGTCTCATAACCTACATAAAGTGTACACCGTGTGGCTGACCATCGCAAATTGATTAATAAGTGACCAAGAGGGATCCCCCTTCTGAAAATCAGTGTGCAACCCACTTTCTAAATGGCATTAATCAGGATATCTCAATCCTATGTTGATCCACAAATATGTCCAAAAATTATATAAGGTGAAAAAAACTAATAAATGTAGATATATGTATCATAAGTAATCCCACTTAGACATAAAATGCAAAAATGCGCACCTAAAAATTAGTGAAAAAATGGTGAAAAAATTGGGTGTATCAGAGTCCAGCATAAAAAACAAAACGTCTGTGGTAAGTGACTTTCGTGAAGACAGCTGTTCAAATCCAGTGACTTGCGGTGCTCCCCCTCAAAGATCCCCACTCACCAGTTCCCTGCACCCCTGCAGGGGTAGTAGGCATGTAGTACCAAACGGCGATATGATGTTTCAGGGTCTCCCGCTCCAGCTGTGAAGTATCCTTCAGTATATCCTCATATGGAAGAAACAGGGCTCCATAGTGTGATACGTTTTAAATAATTTATTCAGCTATCATAACAGCACATAAGATAAAATAAATAAAATAAAATAACTAAAATAAATAAAATAAAATCCAGGCTTCTTCTAAAAGAACCAAATGGTCACACAGCGTGTAGTCTATTTTAGTATGGAGAGAGCTCGTGCATCTGGAACCATCAGCTAAGCGGCGTGCGCCTCAGCTGCGTTCCACACTCTCCTACTTCCGCGTGTGACGTCAGTGCGTAGCTCCGACTTACGCGTTTCGTCATCGACGTTATCAAAGGCGCGGCTGACGTACCTCGTCCTGTGTTATTTAAAGACAAGCAGTGATGGTATATTCCTCCCACACTCCTCCCCTGGGCGTAATCAGTCTCATATCGCCTCCCGGGTCAAAGCATTGCGGACAAAGGAGGATAATCCAATTACCATATAAGGGAACCTGAACTTATATCCCCGCTTGTCGTTAATAGGGCAGACATAACATAATGCGATCCTTAACTGCATAGGTAATAATGTCTAAACGTAACATTGGTGCTCCATTAGCCTCTCTAATTAGCTTTAGGCGATACCATTTCTCATTCCAAGGTATTTTTATGATACATATATCTACATTTATTAGTTTTTTTCACCTTATGTAATTTTTGGACATATTTGTGGATCAACATAGGATTGAGATATCCTGATTAATGCCATTTAGAAAGTGGGTTGCACACTGATTTTCAGAAGGGGGATCCCTCTTGGATTGATTCCCTTCCATGGCACAGACTGTGGTTTAATTTACTGTCATTTTTTACTGTCATTTATATTTTTTGCACTGTCATTTACTATATTTCTATAAGTGGTCACTTATTAATCAATTTGCGATGGTCAGCCACACGGTGTACACTTTATGTAGGTTATGAGACTGACACGCTAGTACAGTCCACTCTTTTAGTGGTGGACACTCACATTCACTACCCAATGAATTTGTATGATTAAGGGCTTGCACTAAGCATATATATTTTATTTTTGGGGTTTATTATATTATTAATTGGTAAGGTAAGGTAGCGCCACTCACCCTTAATTAACATTCCTTTTTCCATTTAACTCACCCCTTCGGGGGTAAGTGTAAGGGGAGGCTGCAAGCCTTCAGGTCCGTGAGCGCGGAAACTCCGTCCCTCAGACCTTTATTAGCTTTGTTGTCCTTCCTTGTATTCGCTCCATTTCCATAAACATCCTTCCTGAGGACTGGTGCCCAGAACTGGACAGCATACTCTAGGTGCGGCCGGACCAGAGTCTTGTAGAATTATTGTTTTATCTCTGGAGTTGGTCCCCTTTTTAATGCATGCCAATATTCTGTTTGCTTTGTTAGCAGCAGCTTGTCATTGCATGTCATTGCTGAGCCTATCATCTACTAGGACCCCCAGGTCCTTTTCCATCCTAGATTCCCCCAGAGGTTCTCCCCCCAGTGTATAGATTGTATTCATATTTTTGCCGCCCAAATGCATTATTTTACATTTTTCTACATTGAACCTCATTTGCCACCCCATTAATTTGTTCAGATCTTTTTGCAAGGTTTCCACATCCTTCAGAGAAGTTATTGCCCTGCTTAGCTTAGTATCGTCCACAAATAGAGATTGAACTGTTTATCCCATCCTCCAGGTCGTTTATGAATGAATTAAATAGGATTGGTCCCAGCACAGAACCCTATGGGACCCCACTACCCACCCCTGACCATTCCGAGTACTCCCCATTTATCACCACCCTCTGAACTCGCCCTTGTAGCCAGTTCTCAATCCATGTACTCACCCTATGGTCCATGCCAACGGACCTTATTTTGTACAGTAAACATTTATGGGGAACTGTGTCAAATGCTTTTGCAAAATCCAGATACACCACGTCTACGGGCCTTCCTTTATCTAGATGGCAACTCACCTCCTCATAGAAGGTTAATAGATTGGTTTGGCAAGAACTATTCTTCATGAATCCATGCTGATTACTGCTAATGGTACCGTTCTCATTACTAAAATCTTGTATATAGTCCCTTATCATCCCCTCCAAGAGTCATGGGGAAAGGGCTATATAAGACAGGAAAGGGATATAAAAAGATATCCAAGTAATTGAGAATGCCAATCAGCAGTGTTCAAACTCTAATCAAGAAGTGGACAATGAGGGGTTCTGTTGAAACCAAACCACGGTCAGGTAGACCAACTAAAATTTCAGCCACAACTGCCAGGAAAATTGTTCGGGATGCAAAGAAAACCCACAAATAACTTCAGGTGAAATACAGGACTCTCTGAAAACATGTAGTGTGGTTGTTTCAAGATGCACAATAAGGAGGCACTTGAAGAAAGATGGGCTGCATGGTCGAGTCGCCAGAAGAAAGCCATTACTATGCAAATGCCACAAAGTATCCCGCTTACAATATGCCAAACAGCACAGAGACAAGCCTCAAACCTTCTGGCACAAAGTCATTTGGAGTTATAAGACCAAAATTGAGCTTTTTGGCCACAACCATAAACACTACATTTGGAGAGGATTCAACAAGGCCTATGATGAAAGGTACACCATTCCTACTGCGAAACATGGAGGTGGATCGCTGATGTTTTGGGGATGTGTGAGATACAAAGGCACAGGAAATCTGATCAAAATTGATGGCAAGATGAATGCAGTGTGTTATCAAAAATACTGGAGGAACATTTGCATTCATCAGCCAGGAAGCTGTGCACGTACTTGGACATTCCAAAATACAAGGCCAAGTCGACCTGTCATTGGCTACAGAAAATTAAAGTGACCAGAGTACTTTTTACAATTTGGCACTGCGTCGCTTTAACTGAGAGTTGCGCGGTCATGCAATGCTGTACCCAAACAAAATTTGCGTCCTTTTTTTTCCCACAAATAGAGCTTTCTTTTGGTGGTATTTGATCACCTCTGTTATTTAATGTTTGCGCTATAAACAAAAAAAGCGACAATTTTGAAAAAAAATAAATATTTTTTGCTATAATAAATATCCCCAAAAATACAAAATAAAATTAAACAGATTTCTTCCTCAGTTTAGGCCAATATATATATTCTATATATTCTTCTACATATTTTTGGTTAAAAAAAAAATCGCAATAAGCGTTTATTGATTGTACACAAGCCAAACTATGGGAAAGATTTATGGCATATTTATTTTTTACTTTTAATGGCGGTGATCTGCGATTTTCAGCGGTACTGCAACATTTCGATGGATTGTACACTTTTGACACATTTTTGGGATCAGTGCTATAAATATGCACCGATTACTGTGTAAATGTCACTGGCAGGGAAGAGGTTAACACTAGGGGGCGATGAAAGGGTGAAATGTGTTCCCTGGGTGTGTTCTAACTGTGAGGGGATAGGACTGACTGGGGGAGGAGACATATCCTTTGTTCCTACTAAGTAGGAACAATAATATGTCTCCTCTCCCAGGATGGAACAGGGATTTGTGTGTTTACACACACACATCCCCGTGCTGGCTCTTGTGCACGCGTATCCACTCCCCCACCGTGCAGCCTGTGCGCACTCTGGAGGCTCCTAAAGGGAAACCCGTACAGGGTTTCATGCAGCGGTGCCATTGTGTCGCAGTAAAAGTACTTGACCTGGTCGGGAACCGGTTAAAGCGTAACTCCACTTTTTTATTGAGAAAAAAACATTTCCCTCTGGGTGATCTATGTACATTGCAAGGATTATAACAACCTTTTTTGTTGTTCTGAAGTGTCCCTGTGTGTTTGTCTGTCTGTGCCTCTGTTCTGAGTGGGTCTAATCGGAGTGGTTTCATAATTATCAATCAGCTGTGGCAGCTGCAGGGCACTAATGAGGAAATCTGCTGGGTCTGCATCCCTTTAGACGTGATTTCCTATTGGAAATATCTCACCAAAAATGACATTTTTGTTGCAGGGGATGCCTGAAATCTGACTCGTATCTTAGGCAGACTTCTGGGAAAATTGGTGAGCAAATCACACAAGCAGGAAATGTTTCTGGGGAGTGGTCAACACACATTCTGTGTACAGAACACCTCTAGGTAGCCATATTGCTTTGCATTTATAGAAAATTACAGTGGCTGCAGATTGGTAAGGTAATTTTTAATAACATTCAATTACAATATGACTTGTATCACAATTGTACACGCTATATCATTTTTTTCTTAATTTTCTATTTTGTTTTCCCACGAAAGTGGAGTTACCCTTTTAAGAATGATGCATGGTAAAAGTATACAGATCTGACCACTAGAGGGCGCTAAGTGAACATCTTCCAGTATTACGATACTTCCTGCGGCTTGTATTGGACTGCCATGCTAGACTTGCTGCCTGACACCATTACCTCTCTAGGTTTTTCACTCCTGTGCATTTTTTTTTTTTTTTTTTTTAAATCTAAACATGTTGACTATCTTCTGATCAATATTTTAAAGCCCAATTGAGCTTTTAGTTTAAATTTGCTAAATACATTCCAGGTACATCAAAGCAGGGAACAGCAAGGTTGCCAACCCCCAACAACTTAAAAAAAATTTTTTTTCAGACTAAACAGGGAAAATTTACTGTCATGACACATTTTCTTTACTGACCACCTAAAATATGATTGTAAACCCACCAAGGCTCGACAAACCCCAGGCGCCAGGTCACAATGGCGACAAGAAATTGCGTCCTAGCACCTGGGCTGCCGCCCGAATGCTGCACACACCACGCCCACGCCCCCCCCCCCCCTTGATATGTATTCCGGGCTCCACAGCTTCACTTGCCCATCTGCGGGCTTGGGACTGGCATAGCGGGTGCAGCCATTAGGAGGAGAGCGCTCTCCTCCCCTTCTTGTTGACCCGGAAGTGACGTGTGATGTTGCTTCTGGGTCCTCGTTGACAGTTTCCCTGGAAAGAATGTAATGCAGTGCGATGTGCATTGCTTTACATTCAGTGAAGCACATAGACACTCTGGGTCGTTTAGACTCTGGATATCTTATTAAAGAGAACTGGTCACCAAAAAAAGCATCACATAGAGGATATGTGTTGTGTAAAAAAATAAAATAAAAATAAAGAGGTTTATACTTGCCTTGCGCAAGGATATTGCACAGGGCAAACCCTTACCTCTTGTTTAGCACCCCGCCCCCCCTCTCCAGCGCTGGCCTCTCTGGCCCTTGCTATGGGGTACCCATGTGGGTGTGATTTGGAGCTGAGCTCTCTGCGTCCATAGACACAGAGAGTGAGGCTCGGCCACATTCCCCGCTCCCTCCTCATAGGATTTGATGATGTGTCACCTGTGTGACAAGGAAATGAAGGTAGAAGACCTGGATGAAGGAAAAAAGGATGGAAGAGAGCGAGAATTTGGGTTTAGGGGAGGGAGAACAAAAGGGGGAAAGAGGCCTTCAGGTTGGTCATGTGACACCACTGGGTCCTCCTTGCTCTTTGCTTTTCCATACTTCCTAACCTTCTGAACTTTGGGACTGTCCCAGGATTTGAATAAATCCCAGGACCTTACAGTACTTCCTCCTGTCTGGTGCCAGGTACAGGAACACTCAGAGGTTTTGTAAATGTGGTGCACACAGAGGAGAGTGGGAAAATATATGCAGGTTGTATTATGCATTGTTCTTCCTGTAGAGGGTATCATGCGCCTAACGTACTATGAGGCATGCTCCAGTCAAAAGTACTGTGTGTGTGTGTGTGTGTGTGTGTGTATGTGTGTATATATATATATATATATATATATATATATATATATATATATATATATATATATATATATATATATAAATATTATATTGCCAAAAGTATTGGGATGCCTGCCTTTACACTAGAGCTGCACGATTGTGGCTAAAATGAGAATCACAATTTTTTTTTTGCTTAGAATAAAAAGATCACGATTCTCGCAACGTAAAATCTTTCACATTATACAAAAAAAAAAAAAAAAAAAAAAAATGGTCTAACTTTACTGGGGTGTTTTTTAAATTCATTAAAGTTATTTTTTCCAAAAAAAAATTTCATTTGAAAGACCGCTGCGCAAATACAGTGTGACAAAATATTGAAACGACCACCATTTTATTCTCTAGGGTGTCTACTAAAAAAATATACCGGTATATAATGTTTGGGGGTTCTAAGTAATTTTTAGCAAAAAAATTATTTTAACTTGAAACCAACAAATGTCAGAAAAAGGTTTAGTGTTTAAAGCGGTTGTATACCCGCTGAAATTTTTTTTTTTTTTTTACCCCCTGTAAAGCAAAAGGCATAATGAGCTAGTATGCACCGCATACTAGCTCATTATGAAATACTTACCTTAGAACGAGGTGTCGGTATCTTACCTGGTCCACGCCGAGGGAGCTGTCATGTTGCCTCGGCGTGTCTTCCGGGTATCGCGGTTCCAGCGTTGTGAGTGGCTGGAGCCGCGATGTCGTCACTCCCACGCATGCACACGGGAGATTTCTTACCCGGCAAGGTCCAGCAGTTGCCGGGCCTTCAGCCGAGAATCCCCTGTGCGCATGCGCCGCTGCAGTCAGTGGCTCATAGCAAGGGGAATATCTCCTAAACCGTACAGGTTTAGGAGATATTTTTTTTACCTACAGGTAAGCCTTATTATAGGCTTACCTGCAGGTAAAAGTGTAAAAAAAGAGACTATACAACCACTTTAAGTGCTTAAACTTTTTTCACTTACAAACAAAGTCTATTCCATTGACAAATTGTTACAATGTTCATACTTAGTTCAACTGATAAAGAATGTGTTGATTCTTGGCAGACTGTCTGGTTTTTCTCTTCCTTTCTTTTAATGGCTGTGGCTTCAGAAGAGCAGAGAGAATTCTTTGCATAGAAAGAATTGTGAAACGCTTTAGTCAAGATCGTGATAACGATTCTTGGCAATTAATTGGCCAGCTCTACTTTACACACACACATGAACTTTACTGTCATCCCAGTCTTAGTCCGTAGAATTCAATATTGAGTTGGCCCACCCTTTGCAGCTATAACAGCTTCAACTCTTCTGGGAAGTCTGTCCACAAGGTTTAGGAGTGTGTCTATGGGAATGTTTGACCATTCTTCTAGAAGAGCATTTATGAGGTCAGACACTGATGTTGGATGAGAAGGCCTGGCTCGCAGTCTCCACTCTAATTAATCCCAAAGGTGTTCTATCAAGTTGAGGTCAGGACTCTGTGCAGGCCATGCAAGTTCCTCCACCCCAAACTCGCTCATCCATGTCTTTATGGACCTTGCTTTGTGCACTGGTGCACAAGCAGGTTGGAACAGGAAGGAGCCATCCCCAAACTATTCCCACAAAGTTGGGAGCATGAAATCATCCAAAATGTCTTGGTATGCTGAAGCCTTAAGAGTTCCCTTCACTGGAACTAAGGTGTCAATCCCAACCCCTGAAAAACAACCCCACACCATAATCCCCCCTCCACCAATAAATGATTCAACTTTTTTTATTTATTTATTTATTTATTTTTTTACATACTGTTATCAGTCAGTATTTCTGATCACCGCCACACCAGTCATATGATGAATTTGTACTGCACTGGTGACAAGATGGGGAAAAAAATAATGAAAAAACCCCACATTTTATTGAATTTCTTAATTTTCTAAAAAATTGTGAAAAAAAAAAAATGCAACTTTAACCACTTGAGTTCCGGGCCATAGCCGAATGACAGCCACAGCGCGGACCTCAATTTCCGGGAGGCCGTCATGGGACATCCTCCCTTGTGCACTCGCACCCTGCAGGGCGCGTGGTGTTGCCGCTGTGATCACCGAGTCAAACAAAACTACATGAAAAATTCTAAAAAAAAATACAAAAAAATTTGGATTTTTTTTTTTTTTTTTTACTCACCTCTAAATGCCTGTTGCTAGGGGGTCCCTCGTAGTCTGCCTCTTTCAGTGCCTGGGCTGGTGACATCACTTCCCCCCAGGCACAGGAAGGGCTCAGCTCTGCTCCCTCCCTCCTGTCAATCATCTGGGACCCATTACAGGTCCCAGGTGACTGAGCAGCCAATCACGGCGCGCGGCGCCGCTCGCGCATGCGCAGTGGGTGCCAGGCTGTGAAGCCACAACCCGGCGCCCACAGTTGCAATGCCGGCGCCGCTGAACGGAGGGGGAGACGAGCGGGGCTTCGATCCCCCGCATCGCTGGACCCTGGGACAGGTAAGTGTCCAATTAAAAGCCAGCAGCTGCAGTATTTGTAGCTGCTGACTTTTAATTTTTTTTTTTTTTTTTTTGATTGGCACTCCTCTTTAAGTAATATTATTGTTTTGTATTGTTTTTTTTTTTAATTTATACTCTAAAATATTGACAGTCTTAAAATCACATTATTAAAATTACTTTTAAAAAGAAATGTAACAAAAACTCATTGTTTCATTCTGGATTCTCTCTAGGCAATTAATGTCGGCTCCTATTTCTAAGTGCATTCGATAGCCAAGAGGTTAAAATATCACTAAGCAGAGGAACCAACATTTCCGCCATTAAATATTAACATGGGGAAGGTTAATGGATATTTGACTTCTATCCTTTTCCTTCAGTTTACTCATTTCTGTTCTGCTTACAGTTTATGTTTACCTTAAAAATGATGCACTTTGCTCCCTGGTAAGTTGTTTTATGTGATTGAGATGCTCCATTGCTATCCTGTGACCAGCATTGGGTTTTATAGAAAGTGGCAGCCATTTATCTAGCTCGGATGTTCAAACTATGACTTTTTGGCCAAATCTGGCCTGGTACAGGATTTTATCCAGCCCGAGCTATGGTCAGAGCTTTCTCACTGGTGTTCAGGAGCCTACGGTCTCCATTCCTCCCCAACATTCACAACCACCCCTTTGGTCTCCAGTGGTTCCTCTGGCTGCATTGTCATAGTACCATCGTTGATTACTAGGACTGCTAGGGACCTAACAACCAATCGCGTACTTGTGCTACACTTATGTTTCCTTTTTTACATTCGGTTTTGGAATGAATGTAGTTTCCTGACCGAAAACCACATTCACTTTTAGAAATTTGTTCGAGGAAAAACTGTCCATCCTGCTTCTTTGAATTTCTCGCCACTGTGGTTGAAAATTAATGTGAATTTGACCCTACTAACGATCAGAAAACTTTGAACAAAATGCTAAATATGTATAGCCAGCTTAACTTTCTGCCAATGAATATATATGAAATACTTTGTGGCCCACCTAACTGAAAAGTCTAGAGAAGACCACGATCTATCTGGTTGTGTCTCATAGATGGTGCCAAAGAACTGCAACATTGCATCAGAGGAGCCAAGTATTGTTTATACCAAAAAATTTTTTTTTGCTTTAAGCAAGTGATTACAGCCAGAGGCTCTACTTGGCTTCAAAAAAGGGTGGTCCCAAGGCGCAAAGCACTGCGTTCCGAGCCCACCCAGTTGTGTGAGAATAGCAAATGAATATTCGCTATTCTCACACTGATCCTCTTCCTGGCCAATCGGGAAGCGGGTCCTGAGACCGTTCACTTGATTGGCTAAAAGGATTGGGCGATCCTATTGGACGCTTAGGAGGAGGAGGGAGGAGACGCACAGCGGAATCCGCCGTGATGTGGAGGAGGAGATGGCCACCCGTCAGAGCGCTGCCTGCCCGGAACCTAGATTGGATGAGTGGATGACCGACTGTGAGACCCCCTGGGGGGGGGGGGGGGGGCGGGTTTTCTGGCCCCTCCCCAAAAAAAAACAAAAAACAAAACCGCAGCCGCCACTGCTCTGAACGCTCCTCCATGTTAGCCTATGCGTCCATGCACACATAAGCATTCAGAGGAGTTTGGAGGCATAGACGTTTAGGTGCAGTAAAAAAGACTGCCAGTGCATCCAGGAGCAGAGGCTGTTGAGTTGTAAAAATGCAAAATGCTGCTAATGCTGTAGCTTTTAGCCACGTATTGGCCTTTATACATTTTAGGGACTGTTAAAAACTCCCATAAACGCTATTTAAAACGCGGCTTAAAGTGCGCTTTTGACACTGCTTTTTTTCTTGACGGCAGCGTATGCGTTTTTTAGTGCATGAGGCCTTAGATACACGTTTTGAAATCCATTTTTCTGTACTAGCACATTTTTCTCAAGTCCTCCTTCAGGGCAGCCTCTGAGAGAAGGCTCCTCCCACAAAAAAAAAAAACAGAAAACATTACATCCACCATTATAAAAAAGGCAAACACACCTCTGTGCCTCAGTTCTTTGTGTTTCCTTTGGACCAACAGGAGCATGAAATATTTGCTAGGCTGTCTTGCTTGTTGCAGGAACTTCTCTGCCCGGCTTCCTTCCCATGGTATCAGAGGAGGCTAGGCATGCCCAGGCAGGGTTTTGCTGGAAAAGAGATGGCCTGTGTTCTCCCCATGCAAATTTTCCCTCTGCCTTAGGTTTTGTTTCCATTAGGAGGTCCGCAATCATTCTCCCAGCTGTAAGGCTTTTTGCTAGCCATGTGCCTCCCCCCAGCGGCCCCTATGCATATCCAGTCCAGCAATGGGGGACAGGCACCCTGCATGGTGTTACGTGCACTGAACTAGTGCTAGGTTTTTTTTTTTTTTGTTTTTTTTTAATCCGTGGTGGTGCTGAAAAACGAAAACAGAAAAACCCATTAAGTGAACAAAAAACATGCATATGAAACACGCTAAAACGTGGACTTAAGGGTGTGCTTTGTCCACCCCCAAAGGGGTAGGACCTCTCCCTGATCCCCCAGGACGCAAGGCTCTTGACAGTAACATAGGGTTCAACATAGCAAGCCGAAAGCGACCACTGAGTACTAGGTTGAGGGGCTCTCCCGAAGAGACCCCCCCCTGGTCAGGGGAGGAAGGAGCCTGAGGGTAACGCATCCTCCCCCTAGATGTCAGGGCAAGGCCAAGGACTCGCACCCTTCATCCTAGTGAAAAAAAAAAACACACAAAAGTGAAAGGTGACAAAATGTGAAGGACAAAATAAATGATATACCATATATACTCGAGTATAAGCCGAGTTTTTCAGCACATTTTCTTGTGCTGAAAGTGCCCCCCTCGGCCTGTACTCGAGTCAAGCACTTTTCTGCAGAAACAGAATGACATTTTCCGAACCGACTTTGGGGCCCCATATCTCGGGGCCACTTGGTGCTAGGAACTCCACTCTCCTCTTTAGATATGTTGTAGTGCTAGTTCCACTGGGTTTACACACCAAATTTGGGGTTCCTAGCACCAAGTTGCCCCGAGATACGGGGCCCCAAAGTAGGTCAACTGTGTCCATCTGCAGCAATGTCATTTCAGGACCCTTTGGGTCCAGAGACCCCAAATTTTGGCTGCAGCTAGGGGGCATCTAGGAACCCTTAACTACCGAGTTTGAAGTTCGGGGGACCTATGGCTGCAAATGGGCACAGTGAGGCATGCAAATGGGCATAGTGAGGCTGCAAATGGGCATTGTTGACCCTCTCTTCCACTTACAGTAGCTGCGCATTTCTCACCCTAGGCTTATACTCAATAAGTTTTCCCGTTTTTTTGTGGTAAAATTAGGTGCCTGGGCTTATATTCGGGTCGGCTTATACTCGAGTATATACGGTAAGTGGCCGTGCACTGGCCAGGCCCTGTGGCCTGGTAACAAAAAGTGTTACTAAGAGCACCCCTAGGGTGAACACTTCCAAGCCCATGACCAGACAAGGTAGTTCTATTCAGACCAGGCACCATGCCCCAACTGCCTATGGGCGCCCCTGTTTCTGTTCCAGACAGTACTAGCCTTCAGAGCCCCCATCATACCAGCAGGGATACTATAACGCCAGACATGCCAGCTGCTGGAGTGCCAGAATGACAATGTAGCACCCCCTACTGGTCACTGATAAGAACAGATGCTACACTTGATCTTAGCCAAAAGATCGAGAATAGGCCACCCGATACCCCCGGGTGTAGCAAGATGGCGCCAGGTGGAACGGATTGAGTGAAAGTGACTCGCCTCCTCTCGGTTGTCACTTCCGATGAGCACAATAATTAGGTGGACTGGACCTGTGTCACTTCCGGGGTACGTCACTCCTGTATTCGGAAGTTGCGGTAACTTGCGGCTCTGGCTGAGGAGACTTGGAACATGGAGGGATCGTTCCTTATCATTTTATTTTATTTTTTTTAAACCTTTTTTCATGTATTGCAGATAATTTTTTTTTTTTTTGTCCTGCACTTACAGGAGATGGACCTCCTCACAGCACACAGCTGTAGAGAACCTAAAACCCTGTTGGCTTTGTAGACTGGAAAAGGGCTGTAATTCATAATCCTAGCAAACTCGTTCACTACTGTAAATTTTAATGACAGTTTCCAAACAGCAATTGCGATCTTGTGAAACGTGACTTTATATACGATTCTCATCATTAATCCGGAGAGGAGAACAGGCGGAGATGACAAGCCATGGTGTGAAGTGGTTGGGAATGATTTAAGTAATGGAAGGACACATCACCCTCTTTCCACATATATTCTGTAAATCCCCCAGCCTGCCTCATACCGGCTAAAATTAGCCGATTTCATCAGGGGAAATATAATAATTTGCCGTTTATGGAAATGGAGGCTCTGGAATGATGACAGGAAACACCTGAAAGATGACATTTCCAGCGATCGAAAGACCACGATGTAGGAAAACTAGAGTCCAGCTTCAGGGAGTCAAAGTATCTCCAGCCTGAGAGTAAATGACCACAATATAGAAAATCTTGTCTTCCGGTACCTGTATGGAGGTAATAACTGTAATAATAGCGTTCACCCGAGGAATTGCTTTTTTTTTTTTTTTTCCCTTCACATGTCTTTTATATACTTTCCTCCATCTTTTATGTGCAGACCAAGCTGTCCAGCAAAAGTTAAGGGGTTGCAATGAACTGTAATTCACTGTCAGGAGTGCTTACAATGGTCAGAATTTTACTCATATATGGTTTAAACTTATTTTTCATTTTTTTTGCAATAACCTCTAAAAAGCGTCCATGCTCTCTGACTGTAGACAACTGCTATATGGTGTAAGGCTGAATTCACTATGTTGTAGTACATTAACCGGTTCCCGACTGCTTCATGTACATTTTATTGCAGTGGGACGGCCACTCTGTGCAGAATCACATACTGGTACGTGATCTGACAATTCCGGGTCTGGGGCGCGCGTGCCGCCGTTGACCCGCTCCCGCTGTGTCCAATCACTCTATATTCGCCTAGACCCCTTGGGAACACAGGCAGAACAGCAGTCTACCTGTGTAAGCAAGGAAGATTGTCGTTCTGTCAGAGGGGAAGGTATTTATCCTGTGTTTCTGCAAAGCGGTTTGTAGACACTATAACTTTCGCATAAACCAATCAATATCCGCTTATTGGCATTTTTTTTACCAAAAATATATGTAGCAGAAAAATTATTAGCCTAAATTGATGAAGAAATTAAATGTTTTTTACTTTTTTTTGGTTTTTTTGTTTATAGCGCAAAAAATAGAAAGCACAGAGGTGATCAAATACCACCAAATGAAAGCTCTATTTGTGGGGGGAAAAAAAGGACATACATTTTGTTTAGGTACAGAATCACACAACCTTGCAGTTGTCAGTTAAAATAACACAGTGCCGTATCATAAAAAATGGCCTGTTTATGACGGGGGGATAAACTTTGCCTGTCAACGCCTTCCACCTGCTTGGAAAGGGGGATTTTGGATTTGGGGGGTGACAGCGGAGAGGCAAGCTGCCCCTAATAGGAGCTAAGACATCTGTGACATCTTCTGTCCTCCATCCATCCATCCATCCATCCATCCAGGGGATTCCCTGTAAGGAGGGGATCTGGGGGGCTCTGCCATGGGGGACAAACTATGACTGTCCTAAATGGTCACTCCGCACCCAGGCGACACACAAGCGTCTGCCAGTCCCCTTTATTACAGGCAGTCCACAGAGGGATAGGTGAGAGGCGGCAGCAGATCCTCCCGCCGGTGTATACATGACATCTACACCTGTCCCTGCCCTAGGGGATGCACAGTCCCATCTGATAGAAGGTGTATGGAGGGAGAAGTTGGTAGGTATGTACTTGTAATAAGAGGTTGCACAGAGTGTGATGTGATGATACTAGAGAGTGATGATAATAATGATGGTAGATGAGGAGTGCGGTCACTTACCTGCTCCCCCGGTGTGTTGGCCGCTCCTCAGCTCCTTGTCTCCCCATCGAATGGCATCTGTGGAAGAAGCGGAATCGGCCTCGTAAATGGTGTTGAACATTTGATGTAATCCAGGCATGGAGGCGGGTGAGTGAAGTCTGTCCGCGCCTCTACTCGCACCTCTACAGCTGGAATCCTCCCCCCTGCCCGGCCAATACAGTCTCTTCTCCAATAGGGTCTCAGGAGGACCCCCTTCCTGATTGGCTGGGAGGAGAAGCAGGAAGACAATAGCGAATGTTTGCTATTCTGCACAACTGGGTGGGCTCAAGGCGAAGTGCTCTGCGCCCCGAGCCCGCCCTTTTTTGAAGCCAATTAGAGCCTCAGATTCTAATCATGTGCTTCAAAAAAAAAAAACCCAGTTGGAATCCATGTATCTGGCGCCCTGCATGTAGATTAGGGGCCGGATGCATGGATGGGGGGGGCAGTGCCCCTGCGCCCCCTGTGGACGAGATGCCACTGTTACTGCTGATATGTGTGCTGATGGAAGGGTAGCAACATTAGGCCCCCCCCCCCCCCGGGTTGTTCACCTTCCATGTTCCGCTGCCCAACTGTGCTTTTGCGCTGACTATTCTTTTTCTACTTTCTCTAATCTGAAGTGAAGGTCGGGTCTCTGTGATGAACTTGGTGTTTATTTTTTTTCATCCAAGAGATTCATTGACCTCTCCCAATCTTCTGGACTCTGCCCAGGTTTTAAACATTTTCAATTATT
Source organism: Aquarana catesbeiana (assembly GCF_042186555.1). Classification (NCBI taxonomy): domain Eukaryota; kingdom Metazoa; phylum Chordata; class Amphibia; order Anura; family Ranidae; genus Aquarana; species Aquarana catesbeiana. The sequence continues at coordinate 754,636,925 of NC_133325.1, forward strand.
TTACAATTTTTTTCCATCCTTAGCAGCCCATAAAACAAACAGACTGATAAGGATGAACAACCAACATTCATCTGAAGAGTGTCAGGGGAGGACAGAAATCTACATATACAGTATATTGTCAAAAGTTTTGGGACTCCTGCCTTTACACCCACATGAACTTTAATGGCATCCCAGTCTTAGTCTGTAGGGTTCAATATTGAGTTGGTCCACCCTTTGCAGCTATAACAGCTTCAACTCTTCTGGGAAGGCCGTCCACAAGGTTTAGGAGTGTGTCTAGGGTAATTTTTGACCATTCTTCCAAAAGCACATTTGTGAGGTCAGGCACTGATATTGGACGAGAAGCCTTGGCTCGCAGTGTCCACATTTATTCATCCCAAAGGTGTTCTATCGGGTTGAGGTCAGGACTCTGTGCAGGCCAGTTAAGTTCCTCCACCCCAAACTCTCTCATATATGTCTTTATGGACCTTGGACAGTTAGTGAAGTCTGTGAAGATGAGAGCGCTCACCAGTGCCCTCGTAGTCATTGAGAATTATAAGCCGTTTGCCAATATTAAAGCGGGGGTTCACCCACACCGCCAAAAAAAAAAAATATTAAAAGCCAGCAGCTACAAATACTGCAGCTGCTGACTTTTAATACATGCCCACTCACCTGTCCCAGGGTCCAGTGATGTCGGCAGGAGACGCCGAGAACCCGCTCGGTTCTCGGCAGCTGCCGCCGCCATCCTAGGTGAGGGTATCAGGAAGTGAAGCGTTGCGGCTTCACTTCCCGGTTCCCTACTGCGCATGCGCGAGTCGCGCTGCGCGTCCCTAGTGGTCCCCGCTCTCTCCTGGGAGCTGTGTGTTCCCAGCAGACAGCGCGGTCGGGACGGGAAGAGGCATAGACTCCCATGGGAGTCTATGCCGGAAGTGGGTGCAAATACCTTAGACAGGTATCTGCACCCCCCTCCCCCCTGAAAGGTGCCAAATGTGACACCGGAGGGGGGGAGGGTTCCGAAAAGCGGAAGTTCCATTTTTGTGTGGAACTCCGCTTTAATGCCAAAATTTCACAATTTCTGCCAGGGTATGCAAACTTTTGAGCATGACCATGTTAAAGTAAAAAGATCCTAACATTAGCAGCACTTCTAATGTTGGGATCTTTTGATTTTAACATGTATGGTGAGCGCTATGTAAGTACTGGTAATAATTAAAAATAAGGTGGAATTTTGCTGCTGATATGTGTGCTGATGGAGGGAGGGGTAGCACCATGAGGCCCCCCCCTACTTGGGTTGTTCACCTTCTATTTTCCTCCTTTCCACTGGCCAGCTGTGTCGTTGCGCTGACAGTTCTTTTTCCACTTCCCTTAATCTAGAGTACAGGTCAGGTCTCTGTGATGAACTTGGTGTTTATTTTCCATTCAAGAGATTCACTGACTTATCACAATCTTCTGGACTCTGCCCAGGTCATGTTTTATACGCTCAATCGATTTTTACAATTTTTTTCCATCCTTGACAGCTCATAAAAACAACACACAAAACAACCAACAGTAATTTGAAGAATGTCTGGGGAAAAGTACATTTAAAAAAAAAAATAAAATAAATAAATATATATTTTACAGTGCATCTGGAAAGTATTCACAGCGCTTCACTCTTTCCACATTTTGTTATGTTACAGCCTCATTCCAAATATATATATATCATATTTGCTCCTTTCCACCTTCATATGCATTTTTTTTCTTTTTATGTTTTATTAAAAAAGAAAAGGAAAAAAAAAAAAAATTATATATATATATAATTTTTTTTTCTTTTCTTTTTTAATAAAACATAAAAAGAAAAAAAATGCATATGAAGGTGGAAAGGAGCAAATATGATAGCTAAGAGCAGAAAGGAGTTGATTATGACTATCCAACAGTTAAAAGTAGGAAATAAATATATATATATATATATATGGATTGCTTTACAAAAAAGTTTTATTTGCAAAGAAAAAGTTACATCAAAAACCAGGTACAACCAGTTGCAAATAAAACTTTTTTTTGTGCAGCATTCCTCTATCATGTTTCTACATTATGATATAATCTCTATATCCGTATCTCACAAAAGTGAGTACACCCCTCAAATTTTTGTAAATATTTTATTATTATCTTTTCATGTGACAACACTGAAGAAATGACACTTTGCTACAATGTAAAGTAGTGAGTGTACAGCTTGTATAACAGTGTAAATTTGCTGTCCTCTCAAAATAACTCAACACACAGCCATTAATGTCTAAACCGCTGGCAACAAAAGTGAGTACACCCCTAAGGGAAAATGTCCAAATTTGGCCCAGTTAGCCACCCCCCCCCCCCCTGTATCATGTGACTCCTTAGTGTTACAAGGTCTCAGGTGTGAATGGGGAGCAGGTGTGTTAAATTTGGTGTTATCGCTCTCACTCTCTCATACTGGTCACTGGAGGTTGAACATGGCACCTTCATGGCAAAGAACTCTCTGGGGATCTAAAAAAAAGAATTGTTGCTCTACATAAAGATGGCCTAGGCTATAAGAAGATTGCCAAGACCCTGAAACTGAGCTGCAGCATGGTAGCCAAGACCATACAGCGGTTTAACAGGACAGGTTCCATTCAGAACAGGCCTTGCCATGATCCTCCAAAGAAGTTGAGTGCACGTGCTCAGCATCATATCCAGAGGTTGTATTTGGGAAATAGACGTATGAGTTCTGCCAGCATCGCTGCAGAGGTTGAAGGGGTGGGGGGTCAGCCTGTCAGTGCTCAGACCATACGCTGCACACTGCATCACATTGGTCTGCATGGCTGTTGTCCCAGAAGGAAGCCTACAGTCAAGCATGGTGGTGGGAGTGTCATGGTCTGAGGCTGCATGAGTGCTGCCAGCACTGGGGAGCTACAGTTCATTGAGGGAACCATGAATGTCAACATGTACTGTGACATACTGAAGCAGAGCATGATCACCTCCCTTCAGGGACTGGGCCGCAGGGCAGTATTCCAGCATAACAACCCCAAACACATCTCCAAGATGACCACTGCCTTGCTAAAGAAGCTGAGGGTAAAGGTGATGGACTGGCCAAGCATGTCTCCAGACCTAAACCCTATTGAGCATCTGTGGGGCATCCTCAAACGGAAGGTGGAGGAGCGCAAGGTCTCTAACATCCACCAGCTTCGAGATGTGGTCATGGAGGAGTGGAAGAGGACTTCAGTGGAAACCTCTGAAGCTCTGGGGAACTCCATGCCCAAGAGGGTTAAGGCAGTGCTGGAAAATAATGGTGGCCACACAAAATATTGACATTTTGGGCCGAATTTGGACATTTTCACTTAGGGGTGCACTCACTTTTGTTGCCAGAGGTTTAGACATTTATGGCTGTGTGTTGAGTTATTTTGAGGGGACAGCAAATTTACACTGCTATAGCGTTTGCATTGCGTTAGTATGGGCATTTTAGAAGCATTAATGAGGAGTTAAAAATGCTCCCCATATGCCCTATGGCCAGATTTGAAGCGCTTGACAAGCGTTAAAACTGTTCCACAAATACCTATTCCATTACAGTAATTGAACGAATCTTAACGCCCCGCAAACGCTCCACAACTGCATGCCAGAGCATTTGTGAGGCGTTATCATAGACTTGAATGAGAGGCGTTGAAATGCTTCAAACGCCTCCTGACTTGACATGAGGCTTCAATTTTGACGCAACGCTAACGCTTAGATTGAACAGCACTATGTGCTGTCTATTGTATCTTATGTATGGGCGTTTGAGGGGCCTTTTTAACGCCTCTCAAACGCCTGCTCTTAATGCCATTGTGAACTCAGCCTTATACAAGCTGTACACTCACTACTTTACATTGTAGCAAAGTGTCATTTCTTCAGTGTTGTCACATGAAAAGATAGAATAAAATATTTACAAAAATGTGAGGGGTGTACTCACTTTTGTAAGATACTGTGTATACATACACATAGTATATACAGTGTACACTGTGTATATAGTAGTCTGCATGAATGAATATATAAATGTGGCTTGCTTGTGAATAAAGCTAGTAAATGATTGTTGCTGTGTTTTTTTATAAGCTTTTAACAATATGATTGTTTGACATCAGATCCAGTGATCAAAGCAGCATCTTTTAGGGCCCATTGACACCAGATGCAGTTGGATACAATTTTTTTAATGCATTCCAACTGCATAGACCGCCTAAAATCCAAGTTATCTTATGGTCATAGTTCACACCAGTACAGCAAGCTGCATTTTTCCACACCACAAACACAGAAAACGCATGTAAATGCATGAAAACGCACCGCAAAGCATTGCAGTGCACATAAAAGCCAATAGAAAGAAGGAAGTGCCCTCAAAGGACAAGCATGGATGGAGAAACATTTGTTAACTGCATGTAAACGCACATAAAAAGGGTCCATCGAATGCATACAGCTGTGCATGAAGAAACGCACAGCAGACATGCAGTTTCTGGTGTGAATGGGCCCTAAATCTAAATGTCTATCTGCTTCTGCATCCTGGCATTAAAAATAAATAAATAAAGTTTTTATTTGTAATAACGATTGTTCCTTCTTTTAACCGTGGGCTAGACAGACATAATTACCTCCTTCCTACCATTCTGCTCTTGGCTATTATATTTTGCTTTTTTTTCCCCCCTTCATATGCATTTTTTTTCCTTTTTGTATGTGTTATGTTCCATTAAAAACTCTTTGCTCCTACTCTATATGTATTATGCCTTCGATCGTAGCGCTACTTCTTTTTATTGCACAGTGACATTGAATATTATAACGATTGCATTGTTTGTCTGCTTTATTGGTAATCGCCAACCTTGTCCTCGCCGTTTACAATTCTGTATAACTCAGTCTGGATATCTAAAATCAATACTGCTGTCTGGAAAGGCACTGTTACTACTTCCTGTGCTTAGGCTTCATGTACACGGGACATTGTTCAACCTCTCCTGAACGATTGAACGTGACGGCTAGAAACCGGTGTCTAAAAACGGCCTTTAGGCGCATTTACATGCCGCAATTAGTCGCGTTTGCGTCTAGAAGCTGACAGCGCGAGAAGAAAAAAAGCCGATCGCCGGCTTCTGTTTGAAGGGACACCGGTCCCAAAGAGGAAGAGGCTGCCTCATATGTGCCACCTGCCAGTACCACAAATCAGTGCCCACAGTAGTTAGTGCCAGCAATCAGTGCCACCTATCAATGCCCACCAGTGGTGCCAATCGGTGCCTTAGCAGTGTTGCCTACCAGTGCCAATCAGTGCCCATCAGTGCCACCTATTAGTGCCTGTCAGTGCCACCTATCAATGCCCTTCAGTGCCACCCACCAGTGCCACCTCTCAGTGCCCTACCAGTACCATATAAAACGGTTTTGTATTATTATTATTATTATTATATATATATATTTTTTTTTTTTTAAATCGGTCTTTTTAATTTTTTTTAATAAAAAGTCAAGAGGTGATAAAATACCACCAAAAAAAAGCTCTATTTCTGGGAAAAAAAAATAATAAAAATTTCATTTTGAGTACAGTGTGGTATGACCGCGTAATTGTCATTCAAAGAGTGACAGCGCTAAAAGCTGAAAATTGGTCTAGGCAGGAGTTGGGGGGGGGGGGGGGTTTGCTCCCAGTAAGCAAGTGGTTAAATGAACTGTAGTGCATTTCTGCTATTTACAAAACGCACCAAAAAGTACAAATGTGTGAACGTAGCACAAGTAGAAATGGAGGTTGTTTGTGTGTTCTGTAGACTGCGGTATTTCTGGCGGTTGGTTATATTAATCGCTCTGTCCATTGCCCGTGTCTGAGCGGTTTATACACAAAGCTTGCACGCAGCACATTCTTTACGATTAGTGCAGAGCCCTTGACACGGCTCAGAAAACAGCCAAGTAATGCCGCTGTGTGTCTCGAGTCAGCAGGACGGATGTTCCATGTTTGTCCGTCCAACAATGCAGCCTTTTTACTGCCCAACAACTACTTTGTTTAAAAATAGGAGCCAGGGGTGTCGCAGAAACCGAGCGCACGGAAAATTATTCTGCAAAGTCAGGAGGCTGGTTGAAAGCAGTATTTGGAGATGTAGATATGCCGATGCATGCTGTGTGAGAGGCGCAGACAGTGTACAAATGTGCAACAACATTTACTTTAACCACTTCAGCTCCGGAAGATTTACTCCCCCCCCACCCCCCCTTCTTGACCAGGCCATTTTTTTGCGATACGGCACCGTTACTTTAACTGACAATTGTACAGTGTGACGTTTTACCCAAACAAAATGTTTGCCTTTTTTTTCCCCCCCACAAATAGAGCTTTCTTTTGGTGGTATTTGATCACCTCTGCGGTTTTTATTTTTTGTGCTATAAACAAAAAAAGAGCGACAATTAAAAAAAAAAAAAAAAAATCAATATTTTTTTACTTTCCACTGTAAAACATATCCAATAAAAAAAAATGTAAAAATCAAATTTCTTCGTCATTTTAGGCAAATATGTATTCTACTACATATATTTGGCAAAATAAAAATCCCAATACGTGCATATTGATTGTAGACGCTATAACTTTTGCGCAAACCAAACTATGGTATATTTTTATTTATTTTTTTTTACTAGTAATGGCAGTGATCAGCAACTCATAGTGGGACTGTGATATTGCGGTGGACAAATCGGATACTAGGTGGCTCTTTTGACACTTTTTGGGGACCAGTGACACTAATACAGTGATCGGTGCTAAAAACATGCACTGTCACTGTACTAATGACACTGGCTGGGAAGGGGTTCACATCAGGGGCGATCGAAGGAGTAAATGTGTTCGCTGGGTGTACTTACTAACTGTGGGAGAGGTGCTTTGACTGGGGGGGGGGGAAATGTAAAGATCCATGTTTTTGCTCAGCAGGAACACAGGATCAGCACATTCCCCTCTCTCAGAACGGCGGTCTGCCTTGTATCGGCGGGTCCTGGCGGACATCGCGTCTGCCGGACCCGCTGATTGGCTCCCACTGTGTCCAATCGCAGCATTAGTGGGTCGCTGGCGGTGCACCCCAGACCTGGAAGTGTCGGATCACTGTGATCTGGTACAGAGCGGCCGCCCTGCCGCAGTATATGTACTTTGGGTGGGCACTAAGCGGTTAAAGAGTAACTCCACTTTTGTTGAGAGTAGAAAAAAAACATTCATCCTCTGGGTGATCTTTGGACATTGTAGGGATTTTATCAAACTTTGTTTGATTCCTTTCGGTTTGTCTGTGTCCATGTGCACAGTAAATCTGTATGGGAGTGATTTTATAATGATCAATCAGCTGATTGCACTTGCAGGATTCCTATGAAGAAAGTTGCAGGGTCTGCATCCCCTTTTCAATGTAATTTCCTTGTGGGAGTATCTCGCCAAAAATGACATTTTTGTTGCAGGGGATGTACAAAATCTGACTTGTATCTTAGTACAGACTTCTGGGAAAACCAGTCAGCCAATCGCACAAGCAGGAAATCCCATTCTGTGTACAGAACACATCCAGGCAGCCATATTGCATTTTACATTTTAAGAATTTTGAGAATTACAAAGCTGCAGAATGAAAAGGAAAAGTCATTTCTAATAGCATTCAATCACAATATGACTTACTTAGTATTTGTATGTGTTTATTATTATTTTTTGTTTTATTTGCTATTTTTTTTTTTTCCTCACAAAAGTGGAGCTAACCTTTTTAAGGGCCAATTCACACCACATGGACTCCGGTGCATTTTTTTTTTCTGCATCAAAAATACATGGAAAGTAGGTTATATGGTTTGCAATGGCATAGTTCATACCAGTGTGGTCCGTTCCAGGGCGTTCAAGTTTCAGAAAAAAAAGTTAGAACATGCTGCAATTATCCTGCACTGGTCTGTACTGGAACGCAGTAAAATGCATAAAAAATGCACCGAACTGCAAAAAAAAAAAAAAACAGAAAAAAAGAAAATCAGCATCTGGAAATGCAGAAATGCATTGAAAAGTCGCATGCAGAAACTGATCTGCAGTGCATTTTTTGTGGTGTGAACCAGCCCTAGAGCTCAATTAAACTGTCAGTTAAAATCTGCCAAATACATTTTAGATGCATAAAAATGTGTACAAAGTCTTATGCCCTGTACACACGGTCAGATATTCCGATGGAAAATGTTCTATAGGACCTTGTTGTCGGAAATTCTGACCGGTGTGTAGGCTCCATCGGACATTTTCCATCGGAATTTCCGTCACACAAAATTTGAGATCTGGAGCAATCCATATACACTTATTGGGATTTTTTTTTTTTTTTTATCAAAAACGTAGCAGCATTTTGGCCAAAATTTTATGAAGAATTTAGATTTTTTTAAAAAAATTTTCATTGGATATGTTTTATAGCAGAAAGTAAAAAATATTGTTCTTCTTTCAAAATGTTTGGTCTCTTTTTTCATTTATGTCAAAAAGAAAAACCCAGTGGTGATCAAATACCACCAAAAGAAAGCTCTATTTGTGTGAAAAAGAGAGATAAATTTAGTTTTGGGTACAGCGTTGCATGACTGTGCAATTACCAGTTAAAATAGCGCAGTGCTAAATGGCAAAAAATGGTCTGGCCATGAATGGCTTAACCACTTCAGCCCCGGAAGATTTGGCTGCTCAATGACCAGGCCATTTTTTGCGATACGGCACTGCGTCGCTTTAACTGACAATTGCGCGGTCGTGCAACGCTGTACCCAAACAAAATTGATGTCCTTTTTTTCCCACACATAGAGCTTTCTTTTGGTGGTATTTGATCATCTCTGCGGTTTTTATTTTTTGGGCTATAAAAAAAAGAGCGTCAATTTAAAAAAAAAAAAAATACTTTTTTTGCTATAATAAATATCCCAAATTTAAAAAAATAGGCCGATTTTATATAATTTTTCTACATATTTTTGGTAAAAAAATCGCAATTGGCGTATATTAATTGGTTTGCGAAAAAGTTTTAGCGTCTACAAAATAGGGGATAGATTTATGGCATTTTTATTATTTTATTTTTTTCCTAGTAATGGCGGTGATCAGCGATTTTTATTGGGACTGCAATATTGCAGCGGACAGATCGGACACTTTTGACACATTTTTGGGATCAGTGCCAATTATACAGCGATCAGTGCGATTAAAAATGCACCGATTACAGTATAAAAGTCACTGGCAGGGAAGGGGTTAACACTGGGGGGCGATCAAGGGGTTAAATGTGTTCCCTAGGTGTGTTCTAACTGTGGTGGGATGGGAGTGACTAGGAGGAGAGAGAGAGATCGATGTTCATACTTAGTATGAACACGCGATCTGTCTCCTCTCCCCTGAGAGAACCGGGATCTGTGTGTTTACACACACAGATATCCCAGTTCTCGCTCTGTCACCAGCGATTGCGGTTGCCCGGCGGTCATCGCGTCTGCCGGCACTCGCATCGGCTACGGCGGTGTGAGCGCGCCCCCTAGTGATTGAAAGACGAAACAACGTACGGTAACGTCGTCTCGCCCAGGGGAGCCAATCTGCCGCAGTACAACTGCGGCGGCTGATCAGGAAGGGGTTAAAGTGTTACTAAACCCAGGACCCTGCATTTATTGAATTGTATTATAACTGTGCGGTCTGCCCTCATGTTGTAAAGCTAAACGGCGCTATATAAATCCTGAATAATAATAATTATTATTTTTTTAGTAACTAGAAACTGATAAATACCTTTTCCCATCAGCAGTATATAGCAGTCTTGTGACTTCTATCAGTATCTGGTTAAAGCTTGTAAGAGAAGTTTTCATTCTACTCTGACTGTCTTATGAGTCTACAGAACCCCTGACCCTCTGTCTGGACAGTGCTGATTGGCCCTGTGCGGATCACATGCACCCTACCAAAAAAAAGAAAAACTCTCTAGCAATACACACCAAACTGAGCATGTGCAGCTTGTCCCCCAAGGCTCTGTACTAACAGGGGATGGGTTAGGGGACAGTGGAGGAAGAGGAGGATCAGAGAAGACCAGGCTCAAACAGCCTTTTTGCACAATGTGTAGGATTAACCCCACATTCCACAGTGAGTATAACAAGCATGCTTTAATGCATATACAGACTGATTTTACTGTAGTGGGTTTAGTAATATTTTAACCGCTTGCCGACCAGCCGCCGTCACTATACTGCGGCAGGTCGGCACGATCCCGCGAACCGTCGTAGCTAGGGGTGCACTGAATGGGTTTTTTGGTGCCGAAACTGATACCGAAAATGAAAAATACACTAGGCCGAAAAATGGCTTTTTTTTATATATATACGTTGGTCCCTTTAAGCGGGATAACAGGCGCGTACGTGCCCACTGCACAGCGGAGGTGCCGATGCTCGTGACCGGCAGGCGCAATGACTGCCGGCTACGAGCGATTGCGGGCACGAGAGGCAGAACAAGGACGTGTGTGTGTAAACACACACATCCCAGTTCTGTGAGGAGAGGGAGATTGTGAGTTCCTACGAGCTGGGAACCACGATCTCTCAGCTCCTATAGTCACTCCCATCCCCCACAGTTGGAACACACACCTAGGGAACATATTTAACCCCTTGATTGCCCCCTTGTGTTAACCCCTTCCCTGCCAGTGACCTACAGTAATCAGTGCATTTTTATAGCACCGATCGCTGTATAATCGTCAATCGACCCATAAATGTGTCAAAAGTGTCCGTCATGATGTCGCAGTCTCAATAAAAATCGCAGATCGCCACCATTACTAGTAAAAAAAAAAAAATGCCATCAATCTATCCCCTATTTTGTAGCCACTATAACTTTTGTGCAAACCAATCAATATTTGATTTTTGCAATGTTTATTACCAAAAATATGTAGAAGAATACACATCGGCCTAAACTGAGGAAAAAATTTGCTTTTTTTTTAAAAAAAAATTGGGGCTATTTATTACAGCAAGAAGTACAAAATGTAGTTTTTTTTGTTTTTTTTGTTTTTTTTTCATAATTGAAGCTTTTTTTTTTTTTTTTTTTTTTTATAGCGCAAAAAATAAAAAACACAGAGATGATCAAATATTACCAAAAGAAAGCTCTATTTGTGGGAAAAAAAGGACATCAATTTTGTTTGGGTGCAGCGTCGCATGACCGCGCAATTGTCAGTTAAAGCGACGCAGTGCCGAATCGTAAAAAGTGCTCTGGTCATTGAGCAGCCAAATCTTCCGGGGCTGAAGTGGTTAGGTAGATAAATGGATAAACCTGGGGAGATGCTGCCTGTATTGCAGAGATGTACTGTATGTTTTTGTTGCCCTAGCTTAGACTTTATGACAAATTTCCAGCCTATTTCCATGTGCGCTTTCCAGCCACGGAAATATAAATAGATGGCTGAAGATGCTTGTTCCATTCAGGTCTAGTTTCCATTATATTGAATGACACGGAACATTTTGTGCAAAGGGGTCTTTTTTCATGAAGGAAGAACTTAATGACGTTGCTTGCCTCTAAACTGACCACATAAGAAAACTCCAGTGCATGCTTACATGACTTATTTTGGGGCTTTGCATAAAGCATGCGGATTTGGTGGCAAAAATGAGCTCTATAAATCTGATAATGTTGAATTTATTAAATATTACACAGTAAAATGCATCGAAAGCAGTGGTACATATTGCATCTTCCATCATGATTAATTGATTAATGCATTAGCATATTGCACATAACATTCAAGTAAAATGGGTGAAACGGTATATACAGAATAATATAACAAAGCTGCATAGTTATAAAATGAGTGGCATCTGAAGCTCGACGCGTTTCATGGCTACCTTGCCACTCTTCAGAAGCTGATGTAAATTGGATGTCTATAAAATGAGAGTATTATACCAGACAATGAGTACGTCTTGTATATAAAAAGTAAAAATCGAAATCAACGGAATATGCTTGAATCAACCACCCATACTCACAGGTGAGGTGATGGGAAGGGCGTGGCAGTGGTTGCGTGGGCAGCTGGGGACAGGATCTGGCACGGGAGCTGAGGTGGCACAGCATGCGGCAAATCAGGGAAGCGAGAGACATGAAGTCAGCTAGGTGAATAATCCTCACTATAAAGTTGATAGTAACACGTGTACCAAGACTCTTGTACCATCTGGGCGTGGTGTGAAAAAAACAAAAGAAAAACCAAACAAAACCAAAACAAAAAGGGGTTGGTGTTAAAGAAGTGGTAGACACTGTGTTGAAATAGTGAAGACAATGATCAGTGAAAAATAAAAAAAATGTGTGATATTATTTTTCACTGATCATTGCCTTCACCGTTTCAATACCGTGTCTACCACTTCTTTAACCACTTGCCTACTGGGCACTTAAACCCCCCTCCTGCCCAGACCAATTTTCAGCTTTCAGCGCTCTCACACTTTGAATAACAATTACTCAGTCATGTAATACTGTACCCAAATGAATTGTTTGTCCTTTTTTCACCATCAGGGGAGCACCATCAGGTGTTCTAGGAGCATAAATTACACATCTAACTTGTTGACTAACTATTACACTTTTGAAGGCCCTGGAGCACCAGGACAATGACACGTGGCACTGATGACAGATGGCACTGATGACAGATGGCACTAATATGTGGCACTGATGACAGATGGCACTAATATGTGGCACTGATGACAGATGGCACTAATATGTGGCACTGATGACAGATGGCACTAATAAGTGGCACTGATGACAGATGGCACTAATACGTGGCACTGATGACAGATGGCACTAATACGTGGCACTGATGACAGATGGCACTAATACGTGGCACTGATGACAGATGGCACTAATACGTGGCACTGATGACAGATGGCACTAATACGTGGCACTGATGACAGATGGCACTAATACGTGGCACTGATGACAGATGGCACTAATACGTGGCACTGATGACAGATGGCACTAATACGTGGCACTGATGACAGATGGCACTAATACGTGGCACTGATGACAGATGGCACTAATACGTGGCACTGATGACAGATGGCACTAATACGTGGCACTGATGACACGTGACACTGACAGATGGCACTAATATGTGGCACTGATGACACGTGGCACTGATGACAGATGGCACTAATGCGTGGCACTGATGACAGATGGCACTAATGCGTGGCACTGTTGACAGATGGCACTGATGACAGATGGCACTAATGCGTGGCACTGATGACAGATGGCACTAATGCGTGGCACTGATGACACGTGACACTGATGACACGTGACACTGATGACACGTGACACTGATGACACGTGACACTGATGACAGATGGCACTAATATGTGGCACTGATGACAGATGGCACTGACATCACTTTTTTTAGTTTTTTTTTTTTTTTGACACGCTGCAGCTGTTCGCTCTCTCTGTTTACATATGAGATCATCTCTCATTGGCACCGCCGATCGCACTGTAAACGGCCGCTGTAATTGGCCGCTTACAGCGATCTGTGACTGGCTGTGTCCAAGGGACACGGCCAGCACAGAACTTCCCCGATGCGCGCCCGCGGAAGTAAACGGGAGGACGTTCAGGGACGGCCTCCCGGCTATTGGCGTTAACGCTGCAGCCGTCTTTCGGCTATAGCACGGGCGCAAAGTGGTTAACACCTCGTTTTGTTTTGTTTTTGTTTTTTCACACCACACCCAGATGGTACAAGAGCCTTGGTACACGTGTTACCATCAACTTTATAGTGAGGATTATTCACCTAGTTGACTTCATGTCTCTCGCTTCCCTGGAAAATTTGGAAATAATAGAAAACTTCTTGGTCAAAGGAATTCTCAGACAGTGTATGTGGTTTTCGTTCAGAAATTACAATTGTTTTAAAAACAAGTGAAAATTTCAAACAACATTCTTTCATTCAGCGAATGTACAAAGATTTTTCATATGAATATTCTCGTCTGAAAATTGATCGGTGTGGCCAGCATAAGGCTCGGTACTCACCTATGCAGTTTGCTTTTGATCTGTTTCTGCAGTGCTTTTTGCTGTGCGGTTTGATTTTTGCGCACGTGATTTTGCTGCGATTTGCGTTTTTGCATTTTTTTTGGCCAATTTGTTGGGCAAATAAGAGAACACAAATTGCTGCAAAAACGCATTACATGCTTTTCTGCAGCTTCTCCATTGAAGTATATTGAACCAAAAAGCACCGTTTTAGCGTTTTAAAAAAAAAAGTCCCTGACCCTTTCCAAATACGCAGCGGTTGAAAAAAGCATAGATGTGAACGTGTCCCATAGGAAACCATGTAAATGAACTGTAATGCGTTTCTGCAAAAAGCACCAAAAAACACATAGATGTGAACCAGGTCTAAGACGTTTAGTAACATAATGGGGTTAAAAAAAACTAAAATTAGCCCTTTTTATAGTACAAAAAAAGCAAATCACTACTGTAAGGGGTTCATTTTTTTTTCTACTGTAGAACTGTGAAAGTAATATTTACAGTAGCGATTATTTGCTCTTTTTGTACTATAAAGGGCTCATTTTAGTTTTTTTTTTTTTTTTTTTTTTTTTTTTGCCCCATCATGTTACTAGCCGATCGATTAGTTGTTTCCACCCTAGTCCTGATCAGAAGTTAGTAGCGGCGGCCTATGCGTTAATCTTCACGACAGGTTCCCTTTCATGTGTGAGGGGAGATCGGCTTTTAAGTTGCATGATTTTCAGGAATATAATTTGAAGCGATTTCTGTGGATTCCAGCGAGCATTCCTGAAGGTGCGAAGTGGTAACAAGTATTTGTAATTTTAGTTATGAAAGTCGTGAGTGACATTTTTTCCATGAGGTCATCGACACGAGACCCAATTCATCCGAGGCGTGTCAATGGAAAATATTCTGCTAGGATGGGCAGGACGCCGCCATAAGCTTTTGTTTGGCACAGCTTCTTAGAAGTAAATGGAAAAAACAAATGACAGGGTTGTGTGGAGCTGAGGTTAGGTTATGTAATCGAAGTGTCTGGAGGCCGCAGGCACCTGGATAGAAAGACGTCCCTTTGTCTGACTGCTGGCAGTTGCTGGTGGTGTCAAAGAGGATTAGATGTGGACTCGAGGTTTTGTCTGGGTGTGTGTTTTATAAAATTCTGCACCTTAAATTATATATATGCGTGTACGTATATACTGTGTGTATGTATGTGTGTAATATGTTTGGGACACCTGCCTTTACACACACATGAACTTTAATGGCATCCCAGTCTTAGTCCGTAGGGTTCAATATTGGGTTGGCCTACCCTTTGCAGCTTCAACTCTTCTGGGAAGGCCGTCCACAAGGTTTAGGAGTGTGTCTATGGGAATGTTTGATCCTTCTTCCAGAAGCACATTTGTGAGGTCAGGCACTGATGTTGGGTGAGAAGGCCTGGCTCACAGTCTCTGCTCTAATTCACCCCAAAAGTATTCTATTGAGTTGAGGCCAGTCAAGTTCCTCCACCCCAAACTCGCTCATCCATGTCTTTATGAGAAAAAACAGAAAAGCGCCTCTGAGTGCAAGGTTTAATGTTACAGTAGTATGTTATCCAACACTTACATCAAAGTAAGGCATGACAGGCTTGTGGGAAGTGAGATCTCCAACGTCTCTGGCGTGTCCTGTGTGAGTGGAATGTCCAGCTGCGGTAACTGGGATGACCCTGGAGGAAGCGGGCTGATCCTCTCGGTGGCTGGAGGTATTCGGCTCTTGGAGCGCGCTAGTGAGCATGTGACGTCACCGGGGTATGGGAAAAACACAGCGCGTTTCAGAGAATGAGCGAGACTCCATACGGAGCATGCACGCTCCTTTCTCAAGTGATGGCACTGATGGCTAGATTCAAGTGTATGTATATGGAACCGATGAATTTAGTGAATGCATATGGAACATATGGCTGGAGGCAAGTGTGTACATATGGAACTAATGGCCAGAAATAAGTGCATACATATGGAACTGATTGCTGGAGTTGAGTATATGCATATGTAGATTAAAAGTGAGGTAGTTGTACGCTATAATGCAATAAAATGAATTAATAAATCTATAAAAAAAAAAAAAACTGAGATTGCTTCTGGTGTCACTTATGTGCTCCCACAAAAAAACAGTAAGGCCTCTTTCACACGAGGGATCCGTATGTCCGTTTTTCATCCTTCCGTTTTCGGATGAAAAACGGACATACATGTATCCCTATGGAGCGTCGGATGTCAACGGTGACATGTCCGCTGACATCCGACCCGCTCCGATCCGAAAAGTGTAACGGAGGAAAACCCTACTTTTCCATCCGTTATCGGATCGGGTGACGACGGACACTACGGTCCGTCATCACCCGATCCCCCATAGGGGAGAGCGGCGCTCTGACAGGTCTGTCGCTGCACAGTGTGCAGCGATGGACCTGTCATCTTCCTGCTCAGCGGGGATCGGCGGAGCGATCCCCGCTGAGCAAGCGGGTGTTCACGGGGCAGATCATCACTGATCCGCCCCGTGTGAAAGAGCCCTTAATAAAATTTAAATGAGGCAGTGCTGTATCAATAATAAAATAAAATAAAATGACAACAATGATGTGCAACAAAAGTGTTCAGAGATAAAAAGTCCAATTAATAAAGTGATAATTTCTAACGTTAACATGCAGAGAAATGCAAAGTACTTCTTTACTTCACACAGCCTCTATATGCATAGTGCTCCCGCCACCACATGTACTACTCGCTCACCTCCTTGCAAGACCCTAAAGAGGGTCAAACATGCCTTGCCTTGAGTGAGGCCTTTCTGATGTATCACTTAGAGCTCTTTCACACGGGGCGGATCAGTGATGATCCGCCCCGTGAACACCCGCTTGCTCAGCGGGGATCGCTCCGCCGATCCCCGCTGAGCAGAAAGAGGACAGGTCCATCGCTGCACACTGTACAGCTACGGACCTGTCAGAGCGCCGCTCTCCCCTATGGGGGATCGGATGAT
Organism: Aquarana catesbeiana; assembly: GCF_042186555.1. Classification (NCBI taxonomy): domain Eukaryota; kingdom Metazoa; phylum Chordata; class Amphibia; order Anura; family Ranidae; genus Aquarana; species Aquarana catesbeiana. The sequence goes on from NC_133325.1 coordinate 754,653,705, forward strand.
GACGGACCGTAGTGTCCGTCGTCACCCGATCCGAAAACGGATGGAAAAGTAGGGTTTTCCTCCGTTACACTTTTCGGATCAGAGCGGATCGGATGTCAGCGGACATGTCACCGCTGACATCCGACGCTCCATAAGGATACATGTACGTCCGTTTTTCATCCGAAAACGGAAGGATGAAAAACGGACATATGGATCCCTCGTGTGAAAGAGGCCTTATGCTTTTAATGTTTTTAATAAATGTGAGTTGTATACTAGCTGGGGTGGAGAGGTTCATTTTGAATCCCTTGTATACTGCACTATTGGAGGCACTTTCTATTTTTTTTCCATGTATAGTTGAAACTACTGGCAGCTAATGTGGATTACATTGGATCCAAGTCTGAAGTAGCACAGTGGGAGGAACCCTTATCAGATTTGCACTATTATCTGGGTCTTGAGAGTCCGATAGAGGTCACCAAGGACCAGCGAGGATTTCCTGGAGGGATTGTTGCACATTGTGCAAGGATTTTTTTTTTTTCACACAGAAGTTTATCCCTTTGATCTAAGAAGGAAGAGTTAGTTACAATGTTTCAAGTTAAAAACTTGTCAGACTGCCCGGATGTTTTCTTTTGACAGCTGAATCAGAGCAGATAAGTCTCTCCACTTGTTATATGAAAGAATCGGCAAACTCTACAATAGAGATCGTCAGGGGGGGTTGAATCGAGATCACGATTTTTTTAACGATTAATTGTGCAGCTCTAGTATGCATAAGAAATTCATGACCTGAGTAGAGAGTATTCATAATGGAACTGATGGCCGGAGTAAAAAGTATTCATATGGAACTAATGGCCAGATTCGAGTGTATGCATATGGAACTTATGGCTGGATTTGAGTGTATGTATATGGAACTGATGGCCAGGGTCCGTATGCTTATGGAATTGATGGCCGGAGTCTAGTACTGTATACACATATGGAATTGATGACTAGAACCAAGTGTATGCATATGGAACTAATGGCTGGATTTGAGCGTATGCATAAGAAACTGATGGCTGGCTTTCCCATAACGTCAGCAGGGGTTTATTGGTGTCTTTTTAGAGTTTATGAAGCTCTAGTGACCTTATATCCGGGATCAACCTATAAGCGGCTGTGCTGTTGCTCATTTATGTGAGGTCATACACAACCGATAGCGTACATGCCAGATCTCCGCTCTTGGAGTCCTCTTACTTTTTCCATCTTCCCCGGCAGCAGCTGGTTTATATATCTCTCGCCATGTAATCAGTGTTTCCATAAAGACTTCTATTTTCTATGGAACCTCGGTGACCTGGCGGCGGTATCAGGAAACTGGAAGAGGAGAGCGGGGATTGTGAATGTTTCCTTTTGTTAAGTTTCTTCCTTTCAGCACAGGAGATAAGATTAACCAGCCTTGTTTTTTTTTGCTGGGACAGAGTCTCGTGTTATCCTCATGTACCACAGCAAGTATTCAAGAAGTTAAAGTGGACTTTTCAGTAAACTTACATGTCAGCATGAATACATTTCACAGTATAATGTTTAAAAAAAATCTTTACCTTCAATTATTAAAAGCTCCAGTCAGGGACTTTTTAAATCAGAGGATTTTATTGAAAAAACAAAAAACACAACATGAATATATGCAGTACCATAAACCCAATCATTTTGCAAATTGGTCTTACATCATCAAGCCATTGATACATAGCAGAAAAAGCAGTTTGCACCACACAAGGATGTACTGCGTGGGATAAGCCCAGGTGGGCAACACATATCAGGGAATAAAAACGGCGAGCACCATTTAAATTACCACCTCCTTTCCACCAACAGCCTTTTGCAAGGGATTGGCATCGCTAGAGCCCCTCTCCACCCCCTTTCCTCTTTCTGCCCTTTATAGCAGCAGATGGTCCAAGATCAGATCAACTGGAGCTAAACCAGGGACATTCAACCAGTTTGCCCAAATTTTATCAAATTTCCTCATACTCCCCCCTATGCTGATAGATGTATTTCTCTAATCTGATAGTATCACCCATTTGGTTTAACCATTCCCTCATCGTAGGGCAGGGGTCTTCAAACTACGGCCCTCCAGTTGTTCAGGAACTGCAATTCCCTTCATGCCTAGTCATGTCTGTGAATGTCAGAGCTTTACAATGCCTCATGGGACGAGTAGTTCTGCAACAGCTGGAGGGCCGTAGTTTGAGGATGCCTGTCGTAGGGGGTTCTTCCGACTTCCAGTGCCTCAAAATAAGCTTCCTAGCCTGGAAGAGAGTCCTGGATATCGCTATCCTAGCAGGCTCCTCCTCCGGACATTGTCTATAATACCCAGTAAGCACAGTTTAAGGTGTGCCTTCAGCTGAACATGAAATACTTGGTTGATTGTATCCAACACCTGCTTCCAATTAATATGCAATTTGGGGCACCTCCACAGCATGTGGATCGGGTCCTCATGGTCCCTCTTGTATCTAGTACAGGAAGGATCCTCTCTCACCCCCATTCTCACCAGCCTAGCTGGTGTGTAGTGTACACGCAGAAGAATATACAACTGGGGCAATCTTTGGGTCACGTTTAGGGAACATAAGGGAACTGCTGGGAGTGCCTCCTCCCATTGGTCTTCCTCAAAGGAACCCATGTCTCTCTCCCACTTGGATATGATCCCTGCAGTGTTGTCAGGAAGGAACTTGGTGAAGAGCATGGAATAGCTGCATGATATGAACCCTTTTATATGTGGTTACTTCCTTCATGTAATTAAAGATGGGTGTGGGATACTGAATCCGATATCCATTATAATCCATATTGTCAGAAATTGTAAATTAACAAACAAACAGTGTAGATTTTTGAGGCATGAACCCTGCCTGATCTGAGTGAATTATGGACGAGATAGATTTGTTCAGTCTCAGGGCTAGCACCTTGGCAAGTATTTTCACATCCTTGCCCGGTTTCAGAAGCAATACTATGATAGCCTTGGACATGGACAGGGGAAGACACCCAGTCGTCTTAGCATCATTAAACACCCCCAATAGTTTAGGCAATAGTTGTTCCCCATAGTTCTTATATACCTCTATAGGTATTCCATGCTCATCTGGTGCCTTGGAGTTGGGGAACATACCGGTCGCTGTTTGAAACTCCTCCAAAGTCAGAGGAGCGTCTAGTTGTTGTCGATCCATGTCTGACAGAGTGGGCAACTCTATCCTCCCAAGATACTCCTGTAGGGAGGCATCCGTGTAATTTTGCCGGGAGCAATATAAATCTGGGTAAAAGGAGCTAGGAATCATCATAATGTTATCTGGGGAGTTGGTTATCTTGCCATCAGATGCCCGCAATGCACCAATCGACGGCGATGCCTGCTGAGCCCAGGAGATTTTTGCCAGGACGCGACCAGTATGTTCCCCCTCATAGAAGGCGAGTTTGCTGAAGAAGCATTTCTGCTCACCTGTAGAAGAGGTGAGCCGAGTCAGCGCGTCCTGCGCAGACAGCCATGCATCCCTACATTCCTCACTAGGGTCAGCTACAAATTTTGCCTTCCAGTCATGGACCAAGCGCTCCACCCCCTCGCTCTGTGCATTAGACTTCTTTTTAAAGGTATTTATCTCTTATAAACAACCCCCTAAGAAAGGCCTTGAATGTGTCCCATCTCACCCCTACATCCAGGTAATCTGCCTGCTCCCCCCAGAAGTGAACTATATCTTGTAGTATTTGGGAAGGTGATGGTAGTAGATTAAGCCAAAAGGCATTGAGCTTCCAGGGAGCCCTACGCAGTGTTGATGGGGGGCATACCTCCATTTCTATAATCAGGGGTGACTGATCCCTCTCAGGGCATAGGTTATTTCTGCCACCGAGCGGACTGCAGACTCCGAACATAAGCATAGGTCAATGCGTGACAGGGACATATGTGATTTTGAAAAACATGAAAACTTGCATTTCCCAGGGTTCCTACTCGTCCTCCACAAATCTATCCATCCCACCTCCTCAATCAGCTTCCTCAGGGCTGTGCGGCAAGAGCCTCAACCCTGACAAAACCGGAGGGTGTTTGTCTACCAGTGGATCTAAGTAACAATTAAAGTCACCCATAATATACATCGGCGCTTCCGGGCCATCCGAACTGAAAGTCCAGGACTGCCCTCAGGACCCGATGGCTATAAGGAGGCGGGATATATACAAAGGCAAGTATGCATTTCAACGAGAACAAACGACAATACAAAATGACATATCTCCCCTCACTGTCCACCACACTATCCAGCTCCTGGTAATCCAGTGCGCTGTGTATCAACACACTCACCCCTCTGGAGAACAAAGGGTGAGTGGAGTGATAGGCCCTACCCACCCACCTAAAGTTGAGGCATGACCAGGTATCGGGGCTAAGATGAATTTCCTGTAATGCACAAATGGCCGGGAGATATTTCCTTATAGAGGTGGAAACGATTGTGCGCTTGAGAGGGTCACCAAGTCCCCTAACATTCCATGACACCACCTTAAGCACATTCACCCTTCCCGCAATGGTATAAACACATTGTGGTAATGACAACATATCACATTCCAATACATCCCACATGAGAACAATTTAACTGAAGCACCAAGTTTACAGTCTGAGTCTGTAGGTGTTGTACCGTACTGCATGAACTGTTCCAAACTTTCTGAACTTCTGAGCGCAACTGCACTCTAACATTTCTGTGTACAAGCCCGTGGCTCGAGGCCTCAAGTATGACCACAAGCTGATGTGTGACCACGGTCGCCTCCGCGATCCCACGGGCCCTCAAGGGAAGGTCATATATAAGGGATTGTACAACAGGCATGACTAGTCATGTAGGACAACAGGTCCTACTCTCCACTGACATCACAACCACCAGTCGGAGGGTCTTGTCAGGCAAACCGTAATGTATCAAGCACTTAGAATACGTTTTGTCGTTGCATCGCACACTCTCTCCGTGGGAGGACAGAGAGCAACAAATCATCTCTTGTTCCCGGCATAGCTGAAAAACACTGCACCTAGGAGCAGGAAAGGAAACAGACAGTGCAGTTATCAATCATGTGGGCTGCCCAGGCTCCCGTGAGCCGGTATCCCTTGAGTACTCAGGGAATATCAGTCCTCCTCGGCCGCCATCCTTTTGGCCAGGTGAAAATAATTTTCGTTCATATCCAACCAGGCCAACACATCCGCCGCCTGTTCAAAGAAGTGAGCCTGGCCTCTCGCTGTAATTCGGAGTCGGGCTGGGTGTAACAGCGCACAGGGCTTGTAACTGCTGTAGCCTTTTCTTGACCTCCGTGAACCGGGCCATCCTTTTCTGTAAATCCGAGGAAAAATCAGGGTAAAAGGAGATGTGTGCTCTATTGAACCATAGGTTTTGCTTCTCTCTCTCTGGCTAAACACAGAATGATCTCTCTGTAGTGTAGTAGCCGGGCAAGGATAGGGTGAGGGGGATGTCCCGGGGAAGAGGGCGCAAAGGCACCCTGTGGGCTCTCTCCAGCGCATGAAGGGGTGTAAACGCCTCCTTCCCAAACACCTCCAGCAACCATTTTGCACTTGTTAACAGCCCTCAGGATCTCAGCATAGGTAGGCCGCGCAGGCTCCTCATCCTCACTGTTCTCCTCCAGCTCCCCCGCCTGTGCTGCTATGAGGCTGGGCCCTGTGCACTCTAGAAAACCTTCCACCATATTACCCTGTGCTGTGAGTTCCCCCTCAGGGTCCCCCCCCTCAGCTGGCTCTTCTAAATTCAGGGTGCTTGCCAGTTTCTTTGGTTAGGGGGTCACCGCTAGCATCCTTAGGGTTTTTTGGTGGTTTACTCACCGTGTCCTTTGTTTTATCAGCGCCGCGCTGTCCACGCTGCTGAGACCCCGTGGCGGCGCCATCTTGGATCTATGAGTGGTGTCCTTCTTCTTTGTTCTTTCCCCGCAGAACCATCATGAGTTCTACCTGAACAGGTACCACAACTTGGTCCCACTAGGTTCCAGATTCGGCTGATAGCCTTCAAGCAGCGTGATGTGGGAGGGAACAGGATAGGTATAGGGTTACAGTCGGGAGCTCTGTGAGTTAGCTGCTACTCACATACCGGTCCAGGCCACGCCCCCCAGTCCGGGACTTTACCTAGGCTGAGATGGTGACATTTCCTCAGTCTACTCTGCTGCAGGAATCGGACTAAGGCCTCTTGCACACAGGGCATCTGTTTAGCCCCTCTGAATGCCAGAACTCCTGGGAGGAGAAAAGCCGCTTTCAGAAATGCAGTAAAATGCGTGTTTAAGCTTGCCGCATGTTTGAGAATGAATGCATTCCATTGGCCAGAATATTAATGTATATTTCCCATTGGAATGCATTCACGCTCAAACGCTAAACATGTCCAGCGTATAGGCATGTTTAGGTGTAGGGCTGCAACTAACGATTATTGTCATAATCGATTAGTTGGCCGATTTATTGTTTCGATTAATCGGTTAATAACCTTAAAAAAAAGTGTGGTGTATAATTTAGTTAATATGTTAAGTTTTATTCTTGAATATCTCTATGCAGTGGTAAATATAAATAACCAACTATATGGTTAGGGAGCAAAATATCTAATCCACTCTAAGAATAACAGACCGAAGAGATATACTGTATATACTATTAGAGGAGATATACTGTATATACTATTAGAGGAGATATACTGTATATACTATTAGAGGAGAGATATACTGTATACACTATTAGAGGAGATATACTGTATATACTATTAGAGGAGAGATATACTGTATATACTATTAGAGGAGATATACTGTATATACTATTAGAGGAGAGATATACTGTATATACTATTAAAGGGCAAATCTGGTAAATATCATCGGACTCAGAGATCTATTTTTTATTTAAAAATACAAACAACGTCTTCCCCGACAAATGACAAAAATGTAATTTTAAGAACGTTCGTTCGATTTTCTAATCGTTAGTGGGGTCAAATCGAATTGTCAAAGGATCTGCGGGTAAAGGTAGTTGAACTGTATAAAACAGGAAAGGGATATAAAAAGATATCCCAGGAATTGAGAATGACAATCAGCAGTGTTCAAACTCTAATCAAGAAGTGGAAAATTAGGGGTTCTGTTGAAACCAAACAACGGTCAGGTAGACAACTAAATGTATTTATTTAATTTATTTACAGTAGCGATTATTTGCTCTTTTTGTACTAATAAAGGGCTCATTTTAGTTTTTTTTTTAACCCCATTATGTTACTGGCCGATTAATTGATTATGAAAATAGTAATCGATTAGTTGTTGATTAATCGTTTGTCTGCCCTGGGCACTGTGTCATCATTAGTGTGTGTGTGTGTGTGTGTGTGTGTGTGTGTGTGTGTGTGTGTGTGTGGGGGGGGGGGGGGGTGCTGCAAGGAGATTGGGGGGAGGAGATTTGTATTGGAAGGGGGAATTTGGAGGGCGGCAAGGGGTAAAAATTGTTCTAGGAGTGGTAATTTGGGTGGGTTTGTATTGGGATGGGGATTTGTGCTAGGAGTGCAGATCTTTGGGGTTTGGGCTAGAAAAGCTGATATGGTAGAGGGGGGAGGGAATTTGTGCTAGAAGGGAATTTTTGTGGAGGGGAGGGGGGATTTTAGCAGTGGACAGATTTGTGCTGAGAAGAGGGGGAATTTTAAGGGGTAAGCATGCAGATTAGTGCTTTTTTGAGGGGTGGGGGTGGGGGTGTGGGGATTTTTGCTCACACATAAAACTTGTACATCTTGGAAGGGGGAGGAGTGTCGCAGTTTGTTATGTTCGCCCTGAGCTATAGATGATCTTGGCCCGGTGTTCTATCGAATAGTGCCTTCCGTCGAAAAGTGCCCGTGCATGCGCAGTATGGGAGGCCACTCCAGCTGATTTTCCGATCAGCTGGCGTGACATCAGCATAGCGCATGTGCACACCGTTAGGGGCATTTTTTTAGACCAGAGATACCATTTGACGGGCAGAATTAAAAGCTATGCAAACAGCGGAGGGAGACCGTAGATGTCAGATTGTGCCTCGCTGTTGCGGGGCGGGTTTACAGTGTGCTCAAGGTCGGGTTTTGTCTGTGTTGCAGGGCGGGTTTGCTGTGTTGAGCGGCAGGTTTTGCTGGTGTCTAAGGGCGGGTTGCAACATAGACTAAATCCGCCTTGCAACAGCGAGGCACAATCTGACATCTACGGTCTACCTCCGCTGTTTGCATAGCTTTTAATTCTGCCTGTCATATGGTATCTCCCATCGAAAAATACCCCCTACAATGTGCGCATGTGCTATGGTGACGTCACGCCAGCTGATCGGGAAATCCAGTTGGAGTGGCCTTCCGTACTGCGCATGCACGGGCACTTTACGATGCATGCACGGGCACTATTCGATAGAACACCGCCACTGATGCCCAAACAGGACTAGTGCATAGCGTCTTTGAGATCTTAAAACTGCATAAAAAAAGTAAAACAAAAGGGTACAAAGACCTAGTGCATTACCAACAGCCCTTTGTTAAATGATAAAATACTCACAAAAGCAATGGATGTAACAGCGTTGTACGAAACATGCCAGCTAGTTCATGATGTTCATTTGGACTACATGAGTTCCGTTGTGTTGAAAACCTTTTGGTCCCTGAGTTTTCACACCGTGCTGTTAAATTGCTTTTGTGAGCATGTATATTTTAACCTTTGAAAAAGTGCTGTTAGTAATGCACTAGGCCTTTGCATTCTTTTTTGTTTTTACTTTTTTTTTTTTTTTTCTTTTTCTGCCTGTAAATGCTTCTCTTATAATACGTCTGTAAGGACCTATGTGTGTATGGACTTGCATAGAGGTGATTTTATTGGCTTAAAAAGAGCGAGAAGTCGATGAAGGCATTGTTGGGGGGGGGCTTCTGTGATCTCTGTAAAAGCAAATAGCTAAAGTGAATTGTTATACTTTTTTATTTTGAAAAGTTTTATTTATTGTGAATTGTTATACTTATACGTTACTTATATTTTTTCATGCTAAAGTCCATGCATGTTATCAAATCATAGATCCACATGATCGCTTTGGCTGCTTCCGACATAACTACTAGGCCCCATGCACACAGGTTGTTTTTTCCCCTCCCCTGGATGTCTATCGTGCTCCAGGAGAAGAAAAAGCAGCCTTATGCTGGCCATACATGGGTCGAATTCCGAATGCATTTTTTTTTCCGAAGATCCAAAAATGTTGTGCGTTTTTGTGATCCGATGGGGTCACCATTGATTTCAAAATTCAACCAACCAAGCCTTCAATTCCATCTCATGTTGGTACAGAAAAGAATTTTCTTTGCTGGGAATCCTTTTTTTTTTTTTTTTTTCTTTTCTTTTGCCCATGCTCATTTCTTTTTCGATTTTTATATTTCTCATACAATTCTCCCATTATTGATTAGAAAATCATTTGTTTTTCAAAATATTCCCAACGTGCCCAATTAACTCAAATTCAGTGGCCACATGAAAATTGGCCGTTGCTGCAGCTTACTAAAGGTGCAAAATTCGAATGAAAAGAGCCTGCCTTAACCAATTGCCGACCAGCCGTCGTCGTTATATGGCGGCAGGTCGGCTCTCCTGCGCGAATCACCGTAGTTGTACGGCGTCTCGTGCAGGCGGGTGCACTCCATGTCCGCTGGCGACCCACTATCTCCTAGTACAGAGGCAGAACAGGGATCTGCCTATGTAAACAAGGCGATTCCCCATTCTGCCTAGTGACATGTCAGAGATCTTCTGTTCCCAGTGATCGGGAACAGTGATCCCTGTCATATCCCTGGCAGCCCATCCCCTACAGTTAGAACACACCCAGGGAACACAGTTAACCCCTTGATCGCCCTCTAGTGTTAACCCCTTCCCTGCCAGTGTCATTTTTACATTGATCACTGCATTTTTATAGCACTGATCAATGTAATAATGTCATTGGTTCCCAAAAAGTGTCATTTGGAGGCCGCCGCAATGTTGCAGTCCTGCTAAAAATCGCAGATCGCCGACATCACTAGTAAAAACAAAAGTCCCTAAATCTATCCCATAATTTGTAGATTTGATAACTTTTGTGCAAACCAATCAATATACGGCCATTGCGATTTTTTTTATTTTTTTACCAAAAATATGTAGAAGACTATATATCGGCCTAAACTGATGAATATATGTGGGGTTTTTTTTTTTTTTTGTTTTTTTTTTTTTTTTTATATATTTTTTGGATATGTATTATAGCAAAATGTTAAAAAAAAAAAAAAAAAATTTCAAAATTGTTGCTCTTTGTTTATAGCGCAAAAAATAAGAACCGCAGAGGTGATTAAATACCACCAAAAGGAAGCTCTATTTGTGGGGAAAAAAAAAGGACGTCAATTTTGTTTGGGTACAGTGTTGCAAGACCGTGCAATTGTCAGTTAAAGCGACGCAGTGCTGTATTGAAAAAAATGGCCTGGTCATTAAGGGGGCAAATCCTTTTGGGGCTGAAGTGATATTAAAGTCAAATTTCTTTTTTTTTTATATGTTCTACTTACCTGCTCTGTTGCAGTTGGTTTTGCACAGAGCAGCCCAGATCCTCCTCTTCTCGGGTCCCTTGCAGGCACTCTTGGTCCCTCCCCGCTGCCAAGTTCCCCCACAGCAAGCAGCTTGCTATGGGGGCACCCGAGCTGAGCCGCTGCTGTGTGTCCATTCAGACAAGGAGCCGCAACTCAGTCCTGCCCCCTCTCTCCTCATTGACTCCCTGACAACAGCAAGAGCCAATGGCGCGGCCGCTGCTGTCTCAGCCAATGAGGAGGTAAAGTCCTGGACAGTCGAGGCTCTTGTGCAACATCGCCGGACCATATGGGGCTCAGGTTATTATTAGAGCGGCTGCTGCACACAGAAGGTTTTTTTATCTTAATGCATAGAATGCATTAAGATATAAAAATCGTCTGCCTTTAGAACCACTTTAAAAACGCGCCTAAAGCCGTATTTTTGTCCAAAGGCACTTTTGTTGCGTCAAGTTCTGGGCATTCATTCATTCCATTGGCCAGAATAATAATTTATTCTGGTCATTGGAATTAATGAACGCCCAGCACTAAAGTGCATTTACACACATTTAGGCTGCATTGGCAAAACACTTCTCTAATGAACACATTGCCACTGACGTTTTCTTCTGCCCCTAAATGCTCCTGCCTCTAAATGCCTGTAAACACCTATGTGTGCATGGACGCATAGACTTGCATAGAGGGGTGTTTAGTGACTGAAAAAAAACCCGCAAAACGACTCTAAAAGTGGCATTTTTAAAGCCCTGTGTGCATAAGCCTGACATTGGCGGCAGTGCCAGCTTGTAAACAGACTGCCAGCCACTGTAGCTGTAGGAGTTTTACATTTTTTTTCCCCCCAGATTATTAGCAGAAGTGAATCGTTCAAATTAATCAATTGGCCAATCACTCCTTGATGCAAAAAAATGACATTTTCAGGGGGTGCATATATATATATATATATTTTTTTTAACCTCTGAGCTCACCTGCATGTGAGCTAAGGTGCCCCTGCACATGCAGATGCTTTAGTGCGTTTTTATGCACAGCGTTCTGGGGTGGAAAAAAAATGGCTCAGGCACATAATTTTGAGCAAACACTCCTAAATGCATATAAACGGGGCTTCCTTTTTCAGCAGGAACGCAGTATCGGCACCACCAGCGCAGCATGTATGTGATGGCAAGGGGTACTAGAGTGTGCTGGAAAGTCTACTGATGCTGGCTGCTGGGGGGGATCTATTGTTGTGGGGGGTCTAGTGTTGCTGGGAAGGTTTAATTCTGGCGGAGGATCTATTGTTGCTGGAGGGGGGTTAATGGTTGCTGGGAGGGATCTACTGTTGAGAGAGGGGTCTATTGTTGCTGGCTGCTGGGGGATCTATTGTTCCTAGTGGGGGTCTATTGTTGCTGGGGTGGGGGTATTTTGTGTGACGGCTCTATTGTTGCTGGGGGTCTTTTGTTGCTGGGGGTCTTTTGTTGCTGGGGGTCTATTATTGATGGAGTGGGTGTCTATTGTTGGCTGCAGGGGATCTATTTTTTTCTTTTCATGTCATCAGTGGGTGTCTATTGTTAGCTGCAGGGGATCTAATTCCACTATCAAATTCCATACAAATTACAGATTCTGTATTCTCAAAAAGGGATGGTACTGGAAGGTGGGTAGGGGGTGGAACCAAGTGACGGTGCTCGGAGGTGGGTCAGGGTGGAACCAAGGGATGGTGGTAGGGGCGGAACCAAGGGACGGTGCTCGGAGGTGGGTATAGGGTGGAACCAAGGGACGGTGCTCGGGGGTTGAACCAAGGGACGGTGCTCGGAGGTGGGTAGAGGTGGAACCTAGGGACAGTGCTTGGAGGTGGGTATGGGGTGGAACCAAGGGACGGTGCTTGGGGGGGTGGAACCAAGGGACGGTGCTTGGGGGGGTGGAACCAAGGGACGGTGCTTGGGGGGGTGGAACCAAGGGACGGTGCTTGGGGGGGTGGAACCAAGGGACGGTGCTTGGGGGGGTGGAACCAAGGGACGGTGCTTGGGGGGGTGGAACCAAGGGACGGTGCTTGGGGGGGGTGGAACCAAGGGACGGTGCTTGGGGGGGTGGAACCAAGGGACGGTGCTTGGGGGGGTGGAACCAAGGGACGGTGCTTGGGGGGGTGGAACCAAGGGACGGTGCTTGGGGGGGTGGAACCAAGGGACGGTGCTTGGGGGGGTGGAACCAAGGGACGGTGCTTGGGGGGGTGGAACCAAGGGACGGTGCTTGGGGGGGTGGAACCAAGGGACGGTGCTTGGGGGGGTGGAACCAAGGGACGGTGCTTGGGGGGGTGGAACCAAGGGACGGTGCTTGGGGGGGTGGAACCAAGGGACGGTGCTTGGGGGGGTGGAACCAAGGGACGGTGCTTGGGGGGGTGGAACCAAGGGACGGTGCTTGGGGGGGTGGAACCAAGGGACGGTGCTTGGGGGGGTGGAACCAAGGGACGGTGCTTGGGGGGGTGGAACCAAGGGACGGTGCTTGGAGGTGGGTAGGAGGCAGAGACTGGGTGATTCAAAAGGTGGCAGCTCCTGCACCTATTCCCTGAGAAAAACAACCCTGCATATAAACAAGCATAAATGCACACTTATGTGCGTAAATTTATTCTGATGGTTAGAATACATTCTAGCCAATAGAATAAATTCACGCGCAAATGCTTCTAAATGCCATACGCATATAAATTATCCTAAACGCAATTGGAAAGAACACAAGGCATTTTTATCAGCCAACTTCTGGTGGCATAAATTCCTATGCCCATGTGCGGGAGGACTTACTGATCCTTCTCACAAAGTTGGCCCACCCATTGAAAATGACGACCCTTCAATAATAATAATAAAAAAGGTCGGAGGGGACAAACCAGTGCTATATGTACAGGCATTATAGATCTAAAAAAACACAACTGTGTATAATAACATAACCTCTTTTAACTTGCAGTCCGTCCCTATAAAATATAAATCGAATTGTCATTCCGTGCAATCGTTTTATAAATAATTTATACATCATGGAAAGTTCTTCCAGATCCTCTGTGTCCTCAAAGCACATAATTTCATTCTTATTTAAGATGTTTTTCCATTTCATTTTAATTTCCTGTCTTTAAGCTGAGCTTGTTGTGTAAGGGAGCATGTTTTCAGAGGTGTTTCAAGACCTAAGAGATTAATCTAATCCTTATTTAATGGCTGTGAACCGCCATTTCTTGAATTGTGGTAGCGCAGCAATTATTGAGTGACACAAACTCACAAAAACGGGTCAGAATTCTCGGCAGTTCTGTGTTTTTCTATGTAAGCTGTAAATTAGACAAATTTAGGAAACTCACGTGCATACGCTATTAATATGCTGCTTGTTTTATATTTTGATTGTTGCTCTTGTGATTAGCATCCCTGCTTAATGAGAGCCTCTTGTACTAAGCCAGGGGTCTCCAATCTTTATTGTACATTTTTCAGCGTCCCCCTTATACTAGATCCCCCCCCTTACATCGGAGTCCCCTTTACTTCAGGGTCCCCTTTGGAGTCCCCTTTACTTCAGGGTCCCCTTTGGAGTCCCCTTTAGTTCAGTGTCCCCTTTGGAGTCCCCTTTACTTCAGGGTCCCCTTTGGAGTCCCTTTTACTTCAGGGTCCTCTTTGGAGTTCTCTTTTATTTCAGGGTCCCCTTCGAAATCCCCGCTTCTTCAGGGTCCCCTTCGTTTTGGAGTCCCCTCTGCTTCAGGGTCCCCTTTGTTCACGAGTCTCCTCTGCTTCAGGGTCCCCTTTGTTCACGAGTCCCCTCTGCTTCAGGGTCCCCTTTGTTCACGAGTCCCCTCTGCTTCAGGGTCCCCTTTGTTCACGAGTCCCCTCTGCTTCAGGGTCCCCTTTGTTCACGAGTCCCCTCTGCTTCAGGGTCCCCTTTGTTCACGAGTCCCCTCTGCTTCAGGGTCCCCTTTGTTCGGAGTCCCCTCTGCTTCAGGGTCCCCTTTGTTCGGAGTCCCCTCTGCTTCAGGGTCCCCTTTGTTCGGAGTCCCCTCTGCTTCTGGGTCCCCTTTGTTCGGAGTCCCCTCTGCTTCAGGGTCCCCTTTGTTCGGAGTCCCCTCTGCTTCAGGGTCCCCTTTGTTCGGAGTCCCCTCTGCTTCAGGGTCCCCTTTGTTCGGAGTCCCCTCTGCTTCAGGGTCCCCTTTGTTCGGAGTCCCCTCTGCTTCAGGGTCCCCTTTGTTCGGAGTCCCCTCTGCTTCAGGGTCCCCTTTGTTCGGAGTCCCCTCTGCTTCAGGGTCCCCTTTGTTCGGAGTCCCCTCTGCTTCAGGGTCCCCTTTGTTCGGAGTCCCCTCTGCTTCAGGGTCCCCTTTGTTCGGAGTCCCCTCTGCTTCAGGGTCCCCTTTGTTCGGAGTCCCCTCTGCTTCAGGGTCCCCTTTGTTCGGAGTCCCCTCTGCTTCAGGGTCCCCTTTGTTCGGAGTCCCCTCTGCTTCAGGGTCCCCTTTGTTCGGAGTCCCCTCTGCTTCAGGGTCCCCTTTGTTCGGAGTCCCCTCTGCTTCAGGGTCCCCTTTGTTCGGAGTCCCCTCTGCTTCAGGGTCCCCTTTGTTCGGAGTCCCCTCTGCTTCAGGGTCCCCTTTGTTCGGAGTCCCCTCTGCTTCAGGGTCCCCTTTGTTCGGAGTCCCCTCTGCTTCAGGGTCCCCTTTGTTCGGAGTCCCCTCTGCTTCAGGGTCCCCTTTGTTCGGAGTCCCCTCTGCTTCAGGGTCCCCTTTGTTCGGAGTCCCCTCTGCTTCAGGGTCCCCTTTGTTCGGAGTCCCCTCTGCTTCAGGGTCCCCTTTGTTCGGAGTCCCCTCTGCTTCAGGGTCCCCTTTGTTCGGAGTCCCCTCTGCTTCAGGGTCCCCTTTTGTTCGGAGTCCCCTCTGCTTCAGGGTCCCCTTTTGTTCGGAGTCCCCTCTGCTTCAGGGTCCCCTTTTGTTCGGAGTCCCCTCTGCTTCAGGGTCCCCTTTTGTTCGGAGTCCCCTCTGCTTCAGGGTCCCCTTTGTTCGGAGTCCCCTCTGCTTCAGGGTCCCCTTTGTTCGGAGTCCCCTCTGCTTCAGGGTCCCCTTTGTTCGGAGTCCCCTCTGCTTCAGGGTCCCCTTTGTTCGGAGTCCCCTCTGCTTCAGGGTCCCCTTTGTTCGGAGTCCCCTCTGCTTCAGGGTCCCCTTTGTTCGGAGTCCCCTCTGCTTCAGGGTCCCCTTTGTTCGGAGTCCCCTCTGCTTCAGGGTCCCCTTTGTTCGGAGTCCCCTCTGCTTCAGGGTCCCCTTTGTTCGGAGTCCCCTCTGCTTCAGGGTCCCCTTTGTTCGGAGTCCCCTCTGCTTCAGGGTCCCCTTTGTTCGGGGTCCCCTCTGCTTCAGGGTCCCCTTTGTTCGTGGTCCCCTCTGCTTCAGGGTCCCCTTTGTTCGGAGTCCCCTCTGCTTCAGGGTCCCCTTTGTTCGGAGTCCCCTCTGCTTCAGGGTCCCCTTTGTTCGGAGTCCCCTCTGCTTCAGGGTCCCCTTTGTTCGGAGTCCCCTCTGCTTCAGGGTCCCCTTTGTTCGGAGTCCCCTCTGCTTCAGGGTCCCCTTTGTTCGGAGTCCCCTCTGCTTCAGGGTCCCCTTTGTTCGGAGTCCCCTCTGCTTCAGGGTCCCCTTTGTTCGGAGTCCCCTCTGCTTCAGGGTCCCCTTTGTTCGGAGTCCCCTCTGCTTCAGGGTCCCCTTTGTTCGGAGTCCCCTCTGCTTCAGGGTCCCCTTTGTTCGGAGTCCCCTCTGCTTCAGGGTCCCCTTTGTTCGGAGTCCCCTCTGCTTCAGGGTCCCCTTTGTTCGGAGTCCCCTCTGCTTCAGGGTCCCCTTTGTTCGGAGTCCCCTCTGCTTCAGGGTCCCCTTTGTTCGGAGTCCCCTCTGCTTCAGGGTCCCCTTTGTTCGGAGTCCCCTCTGCTTCAGGGTCCCCTTTGTTCGGAGTCCCCTCTGCTTCAGGGTCCCCTTTGTTCGGAGTCCCCTCTGCTTCAGGGTCCCCTTTGTTCGGAGTCCCCTCTGCTTCAGGGTCCCCTTTGTTCGGAGTCCCCTCTGCTTCAGGGTCCCCTTTGTTCGGAGTCCCCTCTGCTTCAGGGTCCCCTTTGTTCGGAGTCCCCTCTGCTTCAGGGTCCCCTTTGTTCGGAGTCCCCTCTGCTTCAGGGTCCCCTTTGTTCGGAGTCCCCTCTGCTTCAGGGTCCCCTTTGTTCGGAGTCCCCTCTGCTTCAGGGTCCCCTTTGTTCGGAGTCCCCTCTGCTTCAGGGTCCCCTTTGTTCGGAGTCCCCTCTGCTTCAGGGTCCCCTTTGTTCGGAGTCCCCTCTGCTTCAGGGTCCCCTTTGTTCGGAGTCCCCTCTGCTTCAGGGTCCCCTTTGTTCGGAGTCCCCTCTGCTTCAGGGTCCCCTTTGTTCGGAGTCCCCTCTGCTTCAGGGTCCCCTTTGTTCGGAGTCCCCTCTGCTTCAGGGTCCCCTTTGTTCGGAGTCCCCTCTGCTTCAGGGTCCCCTTTGTTCGGAGTCCCCTCTGCTTCAGGGTCCCCTTTGTTCGGAGTCCCCTCTGCTTCAGGGTCCCCTTTGTTCGGAGTCCCCTCTGCTTCAGGGTCCCCTTTGTTCGGAGTCCCCTCTGCTTCAGGGTCCCCTTTGTTCGGAGTCCCCTCTGCTTCAGGGTCCCCTTTGTTCGGAGTCCCCTCTGCTTCAGGGTCCCCTTTGTTCGGAGTCCCCTCTGCTTCAGGGTCCCCTTTGTTCGGAGTCCCCTCTGCTTCAGGGTCCCCTTTGTTCGGAGTCCCCTCTGCTTCAGGGTCCCCTTTGTTCGGAGTCCCCTCTGCTTCAGGGTCCCCTTTGTTCGGAGTCCCCTCTGCTTCAGGGTCCCCTTTGTTCGGAGTCCCCTCTGCTTCAGGGTCCCCTTTGTTCGGAGTCCCCTCTGCTTCAGGGTCCCCTTTGTTCGGAGTCCCCTCTGCTTCAGGGTCCCCTTTGTTCGGAGTCCCCTCTGCTTCAGGGTCCCCTTTGTTCGGAGTCCCCTCTGCTTCAGGGTCCCCTTTGTTCGGAGTCCCCTCTGCTTCAGGGTCCCCTTTGTTCGGAGTCCCCTCTGCTTCAGGGTCCCCTTTGTTCGGAGTCCCCTCTGCTTCAGGGTCCCCTTTGTTCGGAGTCCCCTCTGCTTCAGGGTCCCCTTTGTTCGGAGTCCCCTCTGCTTCAGGGTCCCCTTTGTTCGGAGTCCCCTCTGCTTCAGGGTCCCCTTTGTTCGGAGTCCCCTCTGCTTCAGGGTCCCCTTTGTTCGGAGTCCCCTCTGCTTCAGGGTCCCCTTTGTTCGGAGTCCCCTCTGCTTCAGGGTCCCCTTTGTTCGGAGTCCCCTCTGCTTCAGGGTCCCCTTTGTTCGGAGTCCCCTCTGCTTCAGGGTCCCCTTTGTTCGGAGTCCCCTCTGCTTCAGGGTCCCCTTTGTTCGGAGTCCCCTCTGCTTCAGGGTCCCCTTTGTTCGGAGTCCCCTCTGCTTCAGGGTCCCCTTTGTTCGGAGTCCCCTCTGCTTCAGGGTCCCCTTTGTTCGGAGTCCCCTCTGCTTCAGGGTCCCCTTTGTTCGGAGTCCCCTCTGCTTCAGGGTCCCCTTTACATCAGGATCCCCCCTTAAATCGGGGTACCCATTAAAATCCCCCTTTTATAGAGTCAACGTTCTGTGTATATATAAAATGTTCCTGGCTTCTGTTAAAGCATTTTTAAAAATGAGAATATGGAATGAAATATTTTTAGATGTGGAGTTTCATCATGCCTCATTACTGCCAAATGTTGCCAACTGCTGGTTTGTTTTCCTGGAAAGACTGATGTTCTAAGACCGATCATGTAAGGGTTTATAGTAAGGGCAGTTCACACATTGTAAATTATCTGTGAGTCCCTTTAAAAGGCAAAAAAAGTTCTGGTGCCAAAAAAAGAATCCTCGATTTCCACAGTGGTGCTGGGGTTAGCATAGTGGTAGGTTAAGGTATCCATACACAGCCTGATTATACCAGAATTGGACGGCCCAATGCATCTGTTGGGCTGTGTAATGCTTCTCTAGAGGGACCATCAGAATGACACCATGCAGCTAAAGAGTCAGTACAAAATTCATCTCGGTTTTGGGCAATGCTGCCCTAGTTTAAAATGCTGAAATCTTTGGCATCCACAACCACTGGGACATCAGTTTTGGGTGGACTGACCCTGTACTTAGTGCCATGATCAGGGAAGATCGAGCAGTTGGCATTTCTTGATATGCAGGAGTTAAAGAAGTTGTAAAGGCAGAAGGTTTTTTTTATCTTAATGCATTCTATGCGTTAAGATAAAAAGCCTTCTGTGTTCAGCAGCCCCCCTAATACTTACCTGAGCCCCATCTCTGTCCAGCCATGTCCACGAGTGCCTTGGCTGTCCAAGATGCTCCTCCTGATTGGCTGAGACACAGCAGCAGCGCCATTGACTCCCGCTGCTGTCAATCAGCTAGCCAATTGGGAGAGAGAGGGCGGGCTAGGTCGGGGCTCCGTGTCTGCATGGACACAGGGAGCTGTGACTCAGCTCTGGTGCCCCCATAGCAAGCTGCTTGCTGTGGGGTCAGTGAACAGGAGGGAGGGTTCAGGATCCCAGAAGAGGAACCCCAGAAGAGGAGAATCTGGGCTGCGCTGTGAAAATCCACTGCAACAGAGCAGGTAAGTATAACATGTTTGTTATTTTTAGAGAAAAAAAAACAAGCCTTTACAATCACTTTAATCATCACTGGAGGCCCAATGGGAGACACGGAAGACATCAAAAGAAAATAGCAGTAGAGCGAGGAGGGGGATCGTGGACTTTGCATCCCTGTAGGAAGACAATTAAAGCCTATCTCCAGTAAACTTGTAAAACCCACTGCAAGGTCGTGTTGACTTTTTAGGGGGCTTGTTAAAGTAGATTTACTTACCTGCTCCGCCTCTCTGCTAGACCAGTCCCTGCAGCATGTTCTCCCTCATGATCCATTAGTCTAATGTCCTGACATCATAAAGATTGACGCAGGGTCTGTAGTCCTGCATTGGACGTGAAGACGCTGAAGGGCAGTCAACCACTGGAGCATGGCAGAGCACCATCTGCCGGGGATCAGAGGATCAAGTAAATAAAAGTGCTTTTACTCTCCCCTATACTTAAGAGAAGTATGGGATTTTTCTGTTAATTTTTTTACTTGAATCGTACTTGCTTAGCTGGGTGCAGAATTGGTCCCCCGCTGGCTCAAACACTGCTGATCGCTCGGTTCTCAGGGCTCCGTGAGCCGAGAACTGTTGACTGTCAGTCATCGCTGTCTGCTCTGCCCCTCCTTCCACGCTCACTGGAGCGCTGGGCTGTGGGGGGGTGGGGTGGCTGGCTGGCTCAGGCTCTCAGCGGCTCACTAAGAGGCTAAGCCAGGTGACGGTCCAGGCATGAGGGAGGATCCTGATCACGATCTTTCCCAAGCCTGGACCGGCTCTGTGACGTCAGCGGGCTTCAGCCCGCTGTCTTCTGTAAATGGGTCATAGGAGTGCAGAACGAACTGCGACTGTACTTCTCCTTTAAATGAGCACATGCCCCGGAGAAAGTCCTTTTGTCGTCGAAATTGGTCGGGCTGAGCTGTATGTTCCTGTTATCGCGCATTTTACATATTTGTTCTGTGGCGGGCGTATTCCCTTTTTTACCATGCAATGCTGTTTTTACTATGGATATTATTATTTGGATCTGACTATACGATCGTCGTTTGGGTGGAGTCCCCTGGATGCTCTGGAGCTGTTCCTGACGTGGTTTCTTTGTATATCCCTTGCTGATGACTCCTACCGGGACATATTCATCAAGCCTGTTTGACACTTCGTAATAAAAGGTCCAGGCTCTCTGGTAAGAGTCCAACCTATTCTGGTGGTTCACTTGGTGAAGGGATTGGATAACCTTATTCATATTTGAATAATGGAGTTTGCCATGTGACCATTATCGTCCATTTAAAGCGGGGGTCCACCCACACCGCCAAAAAAAAAAAAAATATTAAAAGCCAGCAGCTACAAATACTGCAGCTGCTGACTTTTAATACATGGCCACTTACCTGTCCCAGGGTCCAGCGATGTCGGCAGGCGACGCCGAGAACCCGCTCGGTTCTCGGCAGCTGCCGCCGCCATCCTAAGTGAGGGAATCAGGAAGTGAAGCGTTGCGGCTTCACTTCCCGGTTCTCTACTGCGCATGCGCGAGTCGCGCTGCGCGTCCCAAGTGGTCCCCACTCTCTCCTGGGAGCTGTGTGTTTCCCAGGAGACAGCGCGGTGGGGACGGGAAGAGGCGTAGACTCCCATGGGAGTCTATGCCGGAAGTGGGTGCAAATACCTGTCTTAGACAGGTATCTGCACCCCCCTCCCCCCTGAAAGGTGCCAAATGTGACACCGGAGGGGGGAGGGTTCCGAAAAGCGGAAGTTCCATTTTTGTGTGGAAATCCGCTTTAAGAGACTGATTTTTCTGGACTGTTTATATTTTTTTCAGTTTCTTTTATTATCAGTCACTGTAGTGCAACATACCTTTATTTGGTCACTAAGAGGCTAAGCCAGGTGTCGGTCCAGGTATGTGGGTGGATCCCAATCTTTCCCGAGCCTGGACCGGCTCTGTGATGTCAGCCAACAGCGGGCTTCAGCCCACTGTCTGCTGAAAACGGGTCACAGGATTGCAGAATGAACTGCACTCTTGTCATCCACAGGAGAAATATAGCCAAATGAGCTTTGACTGTACTACTCCTTTTAAATGAGCAGATAAGCCCTACTGCATTGTAGGTCATTCAGGTTTCCCAGAGTTGGGTTGTAAGCGGTAAGTGTGCCTCAATGTATGCTTAATGTGATGAAAAAAGGCTCACCCATCACAAATCAGTTAATTTCTACTTTAAAGTGGTTGTAAACCCTGATATATATTATATATATACAGTGAAGTGACTGGACTCGTGATACACAGAGATTAAACAAATCCTCCTACATACCATACATTGTTTTTGTTTATCTGCAGTCTTCTCTTCTCTTTACATCCATTCAAAGTGCTGAATTTATAAACCTTGTCTGAGAGTTCAGAAAAAAGGGGAAGAAGAACTGGAGTTACACTTTGCAGATCTCAGTGAGGAGAGCTCTGAGAGCTGATTGGAGGGAAGGGACACACCCCTTCACACAGGAACAGAGCTGAGACTGTCAATCAGCTGGAGGTCCCTCCCCCCGTCACCATTTTTCTCTTGATGTCAGGAAAACTTGTAAGAGTTGATTCATGCTGAAAGCAGAGAAATGAGGCAGAAGACAAAAGACACTTAGTGCTATTAATTGAGGCAAGTACACACTATAGAGGGATATGCTTTGTTCATATTTCATGTCTGAGGTTAACAACCACTTTGAAAACAATGTAAAAGCTTGTACTTTATGCGGCGCTAACGTACATATACAGTAGGTGCCTGCGCTGTGCGTTGGGGTAATTTGTGTTAAACAATGCTGAAGGTCCAGTTTGCTGTGCGTTGGCATCCCATTCAGAATAAAAGTTGTTGCATATAGTGACCATTGAGGATTCGGGAAAGGTGAAACTTGATTGGTCGCTATGGGCAGCTATTCTATTTTTGTGCTCATTTTTCTTTTCTCAGTTTTAACAAATCAACTCCCATGTGACTGCAGAAACATAAAAATTCTTGAACTGAAGTTAATTTCTGATGCGTAATTATAATGTCATCGCTCATTTATATGGCGGTTGACATGATCATCGTCCATATAAATTACATCTCCTGTCAAGTTTCATTCTGTCATTATTCCAGGCAAAGTCTATTTTAGATCTGAGCTATTTTTCCATTGCTTAATAGGTGTCATCGAGCAATCATAGGATATAATTATAGAGCTGTTTAATATAAGCTGCAGATGTTTAATATTTGTGTTTGACCGCACGTTTCTCAGTTGTCCTTGTAGAATGTGTGCGTTTTGTTGTATAACGTTCCTTAGAGGATAATTTTAGACCCTTAAAGTGACTTGGCCTAAGATTATTTAAAATCAATTTAAACGTCTTCCAGTTATGCTAAACCTGTAGATCCTAAGACCTTTTCATCCTTTCATGCATCTCAGTGCTGCTGATCTCCTTCAACTTTGTTCAGCCACCTCTTGTCTACATTCCCCCTTCAGGGGACATGGCTAATTGCCCCTCTCCCTCCACCAGCAATTATACTCACCCATCTGTAGTCTTTACTATAACATTGGAAAGTTTGCTCCATTGCTCAGGTAAAGCTGGGCTTCCAGGCATGGGGGAGCATGATCCACCGCATGTGACAGTGGTCAGACCTGAGTGACCAGTCACAAGGCCCCATCACTGTCACATTGGGAGGCTCAGCCACTTATCTAAGTGCCAACACCATCTGACATCGGATCTTAATCAATGTTGACTTCTACAGCATGGAGGCAGCAAAGAGCATGGGAGGGTACAGCCATTGCAGCCAAGGTTCCGCCAGAGGTTGCCAGGGGTTCTTGAGCTACAAGCCAGGATGTAATGATGGAGCATCAAATAAATCAACAAAGTAGATATATACTTGTAAGGGCATCATCCCATATAAGTCTAGTCTAGTCTTCTAATTATTTTAGATTCCTTGAGCTGTGGCTGACTGAACGCTCACCTGATGGTGGCTGCTTAATTCTGGAGCCAACGCCACTTGGCAGAATACCGATTAAAAAATTTTGGCATGGGTTCCTCAAGACCTGAATATTATTTCAAGAGTTGTTCTGGGGTAAAAAAAATTGAGAACATCTGGATGGGTGAACGGACCTTCCTAGGTGGGGTGGAGGGCTATTAGCAAAATGCAGGAGCACATTCTCATGGGATTTTGAGGGCCCAACTTTCCTGGGAGGAAGGGGTTAGGCAGTGAGACATAGGAGACATCTCTATGAAATGGACTCACGGCCAGGGTAAATAGTGTTTTTTATTTTTTTTTACAAATACATTATTTTTGGCCATTATATGTGAGGGTTTTTTTTTTTTTTTTTAATTATTTTATTTGGAGAGTGGGGGCTGAAAGTGGGCCACAAAAATGAAATATATTACGGATTATTCATCCCTGGATGTGGTGTCTGCATTAGTTTGTACACTTGGAGCTCCTGGCAGCTCCTAAACTTGAGTTTATGAGCTTTTGGTGTTTTTTTTTTGCCAAAGCTCCTAAACTCAACTCCATAAAAGCCTGTGTTTCCATTAGGGCTGGGGAAAAAATCTATTTGAATCTTGAATCAAGTTCAGAGGTCAAACCGATTCAAATTTTCAGCAAATCAATTTTTTTTTTTTTTTTTTTCACCAGGACCGGTGCTGACACCGCGCCGGTCCTGAGGAGCTGCGGACAGGAGTTTTTAGGCGAGCCTAAAAACACCTAAAAACTCCTGCCCGCAGCTCCTCCAGGACTGGCTCGGTGTCCATCAAAAAAAGCAAATGGCTATATGCTGTACCAGGCCCATCGTATCCATGAGTAGCCTTCAAATTGAAAAATTTCAGGCAGCCAATCAGGTGTGATGTGCTCAGTGCAACATGGCCTAAAGGTTTGTGATGCCCCGAAGCTCTCTGCTTCTTTTGTGCGTTTGATGTCACTCACAAGTCGGCCTACCACTTCCGCTCGCCTCTCTCATCCATCTTGATATCATGGAAATTGTAGTTCCCTGCAGCCTTTGCAGTTGTTTAGACCAGTGTTTCTTAACTCCAGTCCTCAAGGCGCCTCAACAGGTCATGTGTTCAGGATTTCCCTCAGATGAAAGGCCTATGGTAATTACTGAGGCTGGGTTCACACTGGTGCGACACGACAGCCGTCCTACTTTGGATCCGACTTTGCCCTGCGACATAAAGCCGGCATGTGTCCGACTTTCAATGAACGGGGATCCGACTTGGATCCCCGCCAATGCCCGGCATTGTTTGGTATTGGGGGGAACTCCGCGCCAAATTTTAAATAAAAAACCGGCATGGGTTCCCCCTCCAAGATCATACCAGGCCCTTGGGTCTGGTATGGACCTTGAGGGGAACCCCCTACGCCGAAAAAACGGCATGGGGGGTCGCCCCCAATCCATACCAGACCCTTATCCGAGCACGCAGCCCGGCCGGACAGGAATGGGGGTGGGGACGAGCGAGCGCCCCCCCCCTCCTGAACCGTACCAGGCCGCATGCCCTCAACATGGGGGGTGGTGCCTTGGGGGAGGGGGCGCGCTGCGGCCCCCCCACCCCAAAGCACCTTGTCCCCATGTTGATGAGGACAAGGGCCTCTTCCCGACAACCCTGGCCGTTGGTTGTCGGGGTCTGCGGGCGGGGGCTTATCGGAATCCGGGAGCCCCCTTTAATAAGGGGGCCCCCAGATCCCGGCCCCCCACCCTATGTGAATGAGTATGGGGTACATCGTACCCCTACCCATTCACCTAGGGAAAAAGTGTCAATTAAAAAAAAACACTACACAGATTTTTAAAGTAATTTATTAGACAGCTCCGGGGGTCTTCTTCCGACTTCGGGGGTCTCTCCGGTTCTTCTCCGCGCTCTCCGGGTCTTCTGCCGGGCTCCTCCGCTATTTTCTGCTCTTTTGCTATAGCTGAGGAGCCCGGTCTGCTGCCTTCTTCTCTTCGGGGGTCTCTCCGGTTCTTCTCCGCGCTCTCCGGACCTTCTGCCGGGCTCCTCCGCTCTCTTCTGCTCTTTTGCACTGGAATGCACTCTGAGCGCTCCGCTCTGACTTATATAGGTGGTGACCTCGCCCCCTTATGCCGTCACAGTCCCTGGGCATGCTGGGACTGTGACGTTTTAGGGGGCGTGGTCATCACCCGATGACCACGCCCCCTTATGCCGTCATAGTCCCAGCATGCCCAGGGACTGTGACGGCATAAGGGGGCGTGGTCACCACCTAAGTCAGAGCGGAGCGCTCAGAGTGCATTCCAGCCCCAGAGAGCGTCGTGTCAACATCAGGAGAAGAGAGCAGAAGGCAGAAGGCAGAAGATTGAAGACCGGGCTCCTTCGCTATAGCAAAAGAGCGGCAAAAGAGCAGAAGAGAGCGGAGGAGCCCGGCAGAAGGTCCGGAGAGCGCGGAGAAGAACCGGAGAGACCCCCGAAGAGAAGAAGGCAGCAGACCGGGCTCCTCCGCTATAGCAAAAGAGCAGAAAATAGCGGAGGAGCCCGGCAGAAGACCCGGAGAGCGCGGAGAAGAACCGGAGAGACCCCCGAAGTCGGAAGAAGACCCCCGGAGCTGTCTAATAAATTACTTTAAAAATCTGTGTAGTGTTTTTTTTTAATTGACACTTTTTCCCTAGGTGAATGGGTAGGGGTACGATGTACCCCATACTCATTCACATAGGGTGGGGGGCCGGGATCTGGGGGCCCCCTTATTAAAGGGGGCTCCCGGATTCCGATAAGCCCCCGCCCGCAGACCCCGACAACCAACGGCCAGGGTTGTCGGGAAGAGGCCCTTGTCCTCATCAACATTGGGGACAAGGTGCTTTGGGGTGGGGGGGCCGCAGCGCGCCCCCTCCCCCAAGGCACCACCCCCCATGTTGAGGGCATGCGGCCTGGTACGGTTCAGGAGGGGGGGGCGCTCGCTCGTCCCCACCCCCATTCCTGTCCGGCCGGGCTGCGTGCTCGGATAAGGGTCTGGTATGGATTGGGGGCGACCCCCACGCCGTTTTTTCGGCGTAGGGGGTTCCCCTCAAGGTCCATACCAGACCCAAGGGCCTGGTATGCTCTTGGAGGGGGAACCCATGCCGGTTTTTTATTTAAAATTTGGCGCGGAGTTCCCCCTCAAGAACATCTGAGCACAAGTCGCGTGCCGAAGTCGGATCATGCAAGACGGCAATCCGACTTTGATCCGACTTCAATGATAGTCAATAGGCTGAAGTAGGATCAAAGTCGGACCAAAGTAGTACAGGGAGCATTTCTAAAGTCGGACCAGTTAGGACGGCTCCCATAGGGAAACATTGGATTTCACACGTCATGCGACATGAGCTCCCAATGTCGGAGCGTTTGTCGGACCAGTGTGAACCCAGCCTAAGGCAGCGACACTGATCAAATCACCTGTGCAAAATAATGGAGAGTCTGAAAACATGACCTGTTGGGGCGCCTTGAGGAATGGAGTTGAGAAACACTGGTCTAGACTGTCACTTGGACAAGTTACATTATGAGGTTGAAACAGAGTGGGACATCCTGAAAAACTTTTGTCTATCAGAATACAACGTCCTGGTGGGAAGGATTCCTCCATTCAGTTTGATTATGTGGATGGAGGAATCTGTACTCCTTTTTTTTTTTTTTCTTTTTTTTTTTTTTTTTATCATTCTGCCCCATGGCTGAACAAAAAATAAAAAAAAAACAAACAGTCTATGGCCAGCCTAACTCATTCTTTGGATAGTCTTGGTCAATGGTGGTGCAATAGTAAAATTATGACACAAAACTGCTTTCTGACTTTTATCTTTAGCAGGGATTGGGTGCTTTAATTTTGCAATGTTGAAGTATTATTTGATGATCACTTAATATTACAGATCAATAACTCACTACAGTTGGTCTTCACCGTCTCTCTTTCTATTGACCCTCTATTACAGACACCATTTACAAAGATTCCTGAATGCTTCTTTTCCATTTTAGTGGAACATTTTGCTGTATGCTAGAACACATTTTCCTAGCATGGAAAGCATGCAAACCTCAGTTTTTTACATAATGTGCCGGGGTTGTGCAAGATGACCTTTTGTAATATGGTATTCTGTTTTTTTTTTTTTTTTTTGCCTGGCTCTCTAGGGGTGGAAAAAATAAGTGTAGAGATGTAGCTGTATGTCGGTTCCTGAATTTGCAAGAAGAGATTATCACTTTAAGGGGATGTACTGTTTCACTGAGAATAGGTTTCAATTTAGTTTTATTTTATTGACTTGAATTTGGTAATATTATGCTACATGAAGGCTTACAGCTGTCTTCAGGGGAATAATCGGCTGGGTTACGGTTATGTGCCATCTTAAAGCTACTGTGTCTCTGCCGGAAAAAAAAATCTAAGCAATGCAACCTGCAGTAGAAGACTCTACACTCCAGTCTCTGACAGAATGTTCATCACTGACTTTTCTGGTGCTGGAGGCTTGCATCCACAATCTGCCCCTCTTCCGACACTGACTCCATCTACTGACCCCACATCACTGCAAAGCACAGAAATGGCACATGATGGCCAGTAGCAGGAACCATTGAGTTAAGTAGGGGACCAGGCATCCAAAACCTGGACGTGTTGAATGTTGAAGATTCTCCTGGAGACTTTAGTGTTTGAAGACTGCCAAGTTTGGATTCACCACCCGTTGGAGTGGTGCCTTTTTCTTAGTTTTCTTTTTTGTAGGGGTTCTTCTGCTTTTAAACTTCCAAATGTAGATATAGAAAATTTCTCTCTTCCTATAACTTGATGAAGAGGGTGACCCTCCTGCATATGGCGGACCCTTCATTGTTGTTCATTCATTTAGTCGTGTCCAACTCTTCATGACCTCATGGACCATAGCGTGATAGGTTTTTCTTTCTTCCACTGCCTCCCGGAGCTTGCTTAACTTTATGTTCATTGTTTCGATTATGCTATCCATCTTGTTTTTTGTTGTCCTTTTGTCCTTTTTCCTTCCATGTTTCCCAGCATGAGGGTCTTTTCTAAAGAGCCTTCTCTTCACATTAGGTGGCCAAAGTATTTAAATTTCAGTTTCAGGATCTGTCCTTCCAGTGAATATTCAGGGTTGATTTCCTTCAAGATTGACTGGTTTTATCTTCTTGCCGTCCAAGGGACTTTCAAGAGTCTAATCCATCACCTTAGTTCCAAAGCATCAATTCTTCAGTGTTCAGCCTTCCTTATGGTCCAACTTTCACAGCCATAGGAAAGTTGGGAATACCATAGCTTTGACTATATGGACCCTGCTTTAGGATCACTTAAAAAAAAAAAAAAAAAAAAAAAAAAGTTTCAGCTTAGTACAGTGGTCTATAAAATGTGACTTGAGAGCTGAATGCGGCCCTTTGCTAGGCTTTATCTGCCCCTTGGGGCACTATTCCTTCACTGTCACTGATGACTAGGCACTATTCCTCCCATTGACACCAACAATAGGGCACCATTTCTCCCACTGACTCCAATGATGGGGCACAATTCCTCCCACTGATACCAACGATGGATTACTATTCCTTTCTGTAATAACAATTATGGGGCATTGTTTAACCCTTTCGCTGCCAGAGCTGTTTTTGCATTTTTTTTTTTTGCACACGTTTAACCGCTTCAGCCCCGGAAGATATACCCCCCGTTCCTGACCAGAGCACTTTTTGCAATTCGGCACTGCGTCGCTGAAACTGACAATGGTGCGGTCGTGCGACGTTGCACCCAAACAAAATTGATGTCCTTTTTTCCCACAAATAGAGCTTTCTTTTGGTGGTATTTGATCACCTCCTGAAGTTTTTATTTTTTGCGCTATAAACAAAAAAAAAGCATCAATTTTGAAAAAAACGCAATATTTTTTACTTTTTGCTATAATATCCCCCAAAAATATATATAAAAAAATATTTTTTTCCTCAGTTTAGGCCGCTATGTATTTTTCTACAATATTTTTGGTAAAAAAATTGCAATAAGCGTATATTGATTGGTTTGCGCAAAAGTTATAGCGTCTACAAAATAGGGGATTTTTTAATGGCATTTTTATTATTCATTTTTTTTTTTTTTACTAGTAATGGCGGCGATCTGCGTTTTTTTTTTTTTTTTTTTTATCGGGACTGCGACATTATGGCGGACACGTTGGACAATTTTGCTACATTTTTGGGACCATTGGCATTTTTACAGTGATCAGTGCAATAAAAATGCATTGATTACTGTAAAAATGTCACTGACAGTGAAGGGGTTAACCACTAGGGGGCGATCAAGGGGTTAATGTGTTCCCTTTTTGTGTGTTCTAACTGAAGGGGGGAGGGGACTGTGCAGGGGAGATGACAGATCGCTATTCATACTCTGTATGAACAGACGATCTGTCTGTTCTCCCCTCAGAGAACCGGAAACTGTGTTTACACACAAACAGATCCTGGTTCTCGGTGTGCCCAAGCGATCGCGGGAGCCCGGTGGTGATTGGCACCGCCGGGCACTCGCATCAGCTCCGTGGTCAAGCGTGCCTCCGGCGGCGTGCACGCGCCCCCCTAGTGGCCGTATATGTTACCGACGTAACGTGACGGCGATTTGCGCAGCCAAGCCATATTGCCGCAGTACAACTGCGGTGGCTGGTCGGCAAGCGCTTAAAAAATAATTTTAGGCGTGAAGATTACACAAACCCCACAAATATTATGCATTTTCTGAAAGCAGATACCCTAGAGAATAAATTATGGTAGTTCCAATTTTTTATGTCACATGATATTACTGCAAAGGTCTAGGAAACGCAAAATTTCAGTAAACACACTAATGTGAATTTTAGGGCAAACGAACACATTAAATTACCCAAATGTTTGGTAAAATATAAAAGACGAGGTTGCACCGAGTAAATACATACCCAACATGTCAAACCTTAATTTTGTGCACCTGTGAAATTGGGTATAACTTCAGTACCCTATATGTTCTATAGGCGACGCTTCAAATGTCTCCTATAGGTATCAGTTTAGTGTTACGGAGGAGGTCTTGTGTTAGAATTATTGCTCTTACTCCAGCGTGCGCGGCGACATGTAATATGTGTATCGCAATCAATGTTTTCACGAGTAGGCGCCTTGCCGCATGTGTTTATGTGGGGCTGGAGGGGGGCCTCCAAATTTTTGGGGGAGGGGGGATGTTATGTACTTGGGTGTAACTTTATTTTTTTGCAAAAAAAAAATTTTTTTATTCCATCACATAGGAGACGAAAAGTATATGATGTTTTTTAGGTGACAGGTTCTCTTTCTTGAGATATGCAGGGGATGGGGATGTGTGAGAGCGATCGGGCGTCAGCGGAGCCGCACGAATGCTCTCACCTGACAGGCAGGAGTCTGCCTATCAGTCTCGCACACATTTTCTACTCCGACTGGTCAAAATCCAGCCCCTCTAAGCTCTAAAGGAAAGTAAACTGGCCCTTTGTATAGAAAGCTGGGAGACCCGTGGCTTAAAGTGTTCCTAAACCCAGGACCCTGCATTCACTATATCTGGTCTCCCACAGTACACAGAACATGGAAATGTAAATATTTTAGTAAATATAAACTGCTAAATACCTTTTCTCATCAGCAGTATGTAACAGTCTTGTGACTTCTATCAGTGTCTGGTTAAAGCTTGTAGGAGGAGTTTTCATTCTCCTGTGACTGTCCTATGAGGCCACATGACCCCTCACCCCTTGTCTGGACAGTGCTGATTGGCCCTGTGCCAATCACATGCACCCTCCCCTAGTAGTACACACCAAACGGAGCATGTGCAGAGTGACTCCAAAGGCTATGTGCTATCAGCAGATGAATTGGAGACAGTGGAAGAAGATGAGGATCAGAGTGTAGAAGTCTATTCTGGAACCCCAATGTTTGAGTAGGCTCTCAAATGGTATAGAGTAACACTGACCATAGACAGATTGAAATTTGGCCAGTTCATCAAAGACCGACCGAATTTCAATTCATGTGTGACCTTCCCCATTCTTCTGTCGAATGGAAAAGCTGGAAAACTTTGTTGATCTGTGGCTGAATCTTAGAGTCCCGCTGTCAGAATACAATGTCCTGGCGGGGGGATTCCTCCATCCACCTTGTTTGTCTTGATGGAGAAATCTGTTCCTTTTTTTGTTTTCATTTAGCCCGCTAGACTTCGAGTAGGAATCTGTGCAGCCAGCACTTAGAGTAAATCGGGTAACATCTAGAGATATGAGCTACAGGATGGGAAATGACCCAGCTCTACAGCTCATTGGAGCTGACAATAGAAGGTTTTTTTTCTTTTTACCCTAATGCAGAGAGTGCATGAAGGTTAAAAAAACAAAAAAAAAAACCCTTTCAGTTCAGCCTTTACAACCATTTAAAATCTTCATGTGATTTCCGGTCATGTGGGTTTTCTTCCCCTTGTCTGAGGACATCTTGTAGTGAAAAGAAATTACTGAAGGAAACAGCTCCAGATAGGAGATGAGTATTGCAGCCACGGTTTATTTTTATTATTACACCTTCAAAAAAGCAATCAACCCAGGAATGGGCTTTAAAAACGACTATACTTTAAATTTTTTTTTTTTTTTTTTAAGACATGCAAGCAGTAAATCAATATTGCCATTGCTGTGACTTTTAGGGGTCATTCATATGGACACTTAGTCCCATGCAGCATCCAGGAACAATTGTTTACTTAATGTGTATAGCTTAAATGGACCCTGCACTGCTGTTTCTGCCCTGTGCATTTAAGTCTAACGTATAAAATCATCAATGCGCAGGCAGCATGGGCGCTGAATGACTGAAGCCTGAGGGCATTCTGTGCCTACGCCCCCCCCACTGCATGAATAACTCATTCATGACCAACATGGAAACAAAATAGTGTGGAATCAATGGCAGAGGCGCAGGTACAGTGGGTATAGAAAAGAATCGCCCCCCTAATCACATTTTGTTGCTTTGCAGCCTTAAATGAAGACAGGCACGGTTGTTGTTTTTATCCAGCTGTATTTACTCTTATAATATCCAAGCGAAAAATATTACATCAACATGTCAAAAAAAAAAAATCAAAAACAAAAGCACTGAGTTGGAAAAAGAACACCCCCTCCTAAAAATGACTTGTAAACTCAATCAGGTATAGCTACTCACCTTCTCAATGGCACACAAAGCCATTTGACTTTCAGCTGTAGTCATTTTGATTAGCTCAGCATGAAAAAAGCTTTCCAGGAGCATTTCAGTCCCTGGTAGTGCAACTGAAGCAAACCATCGACTATGGGTAGCAGAGCACTGTCAAAAGACCTCTGGGATAAAGTTGTGGATAGGCACAAGTCAGAAGATGGATACGAAAAAAAAATGTCAAAAGCTTTATCATTGTCTAGAAGCACAGTGAAGTATATTATTAGGAAGTGGAAGGTATTTGGTACAACACAGACCGTCCCTGGATCATGATGTCGCTCCAAACTGGATGAAGGAGCCAGGAGGAAACTGGTCAGAGAGACTACCAAGAGGCCTACAGCAACTCCTGAAGTAGTTGCAGAAATTGATGATAAAGAGTGGTCATTATGTGCATGTGACAACAAATATCACAAATTCTCCACAAATGTGGCTTGTGTGGGAGGGCTGCAAGAAAAACGCCACTTGCAGAGTCATGACTGAGCTTTGCCAAAATGCACCTTGAAGATTCTAAGGCCACTTGATAAAAGGTGTTCTGGTCAGATGAGTCTAAAATTGAATTATTTAGCCTCAACACCAAACGATATGTCTGGCAGAAATCCAATACAGCACACCATCCAAATAACACCATTCCTACAGTATGAATGAATGAAAGACTTGTATAGCGCTACAAATGCAAACTGAATCGCCTCAAGGCGATTCTGTGTTATCCTGCTTCTTAGAAGAGGTGGGTCTTGAGTTTTTTTTCTGAAGGCCCGATGGTTTTCTTCCATGCGGATGTTAGTGGGTAGAGCGTTCCATATCCATGGACCTTGGACTGCAAATCTTCGTTCTCCCTTTGATTTGTAGCGGGACTTGGGAATGAGGAGAAAGTTTTGGTTAGTTGATCAGAGACTTCGATCGGGTGTGTAGTGTTTTATTTTCTTGCATAGGTATTGTGGAGCATTTCCTTGTGTGCATTTGTGGGTGAGGCAGAGGGTCCCAGGGTTTTTTTCCTGTTACTAGCCTTGCTGCCGTGTTTTGGATGACTTGTAGGCGTGCAATCTGGTATTTAGGTAGTCCTATGTGGTGGGAGTATGCGTAGTTGAGTCGGGAATTGATGATCATTCCAACTACTGCTGCTTTGTCCTCTTCTAGAATGAAGGGGATGAGTCTACGTAGCAGGCGGAGAAGATGGTGAGATCCGCTGACTACTGATCCTATTTGTGCATCCCTTCGACATCTCTGAGTTAAAGATGACTCCGAGACTTTTGGCTTTGGTGCTTGCGGAGATTGTCTGTCCAAGGATGGTGGGCGGTGTCCATGGGGTCTTAGTTTTTGTATTTTGGTTTGCTTGGAGAAGAAGCTCTGTTTTGGATCCATTGAGTTTGAGGGAGCTCGTGGTCATCCAGTCATCTATCAGTGTGAGGCATTTTTCTAGTCCTTGATATTGGTCTTTTTTGTCTGGTGATTCGAAAGTAGAGTTGAGTATCATCGGCGTATGAGTGGAAGCATAGGTCCGATTTTCTGATGATATTGAGGAGTGGGGATGTAGATGTTTCTAGAGCATGGGTGATAAGGGTGATCCTTGAGGGACTCCATAAGAAATTGCGCGCGTTACAGTAGAGCATGGAGGTGACAATATCCTGCTATGGGGTGTTTCTCTGCAGCAGAGACTGGAGCACTTGTCAGGATTAGAAGTAAAAATGGATGTGGCAAAATACCATCATATTCTTGAGGAAAATCTGCTGCCCTCTGCCAGAAAGTTGTCAATGGGAAGAAGGTTTAGCTTCCAACATGACAATGACCCAAAGCACACGGCAAAAATGACCACACAGTGGCTGAAGGAGAAAAAGAATGTCTTTGCATGGCCTAGTCAGAGCCCAGACTTCAACCCCATTGAAAATCTGTGGAATGACTTGAATACTGCAGTCCACAAACGGTCACCATCAAATGTAACTGAACTTGGGCAGTTCTGCAGAGAAGTGTGGGCAAATATTGCAAAGTCTAGATGTGCAATGTTAGTAGAGAAAAATCCCAACAGACTAAAAGCCTGTATTTAAAACAAAAGGTGGTTTAACAAAATGCTGACACAAGGGGGTAATCCTTTCTCCAACTCAGTGATTCTGTTTTTTGATTTTTTTTTTTCTGGCATGTTGGTGTTTAAAGCTTTTTCACTTGGATGTTATAAGTTGCACTGAGTAAATACAGCTGGATAAAACAAAAACTGTTTTAATTTCAGGCTGCAAAGCAACAAGATGTGATTTTAAAGGGGGAACTCTTTTCTATACCCATTGTAGGTGTCTCAGCTCACACAGACATATGCCTGCATTTGGGGCTTGCATCCCTGAGCACATACAACTCGTACCAACATCCAGCCACCACAAATTTTAGCCTGTCATTGATTCACACAGGCTGCTGGCAGTGGGCTGTTCACACCACCTGTGCCTCCCTTGCACTCAAAAATGCCCGTTTTTTGCACTGGATGAGCCAGGCTGCTGCGTGTCTATGAGCTCTGAATGGGCTTGTATGATTTGCAGGCATGTACTAACACATTTACTATATAAAAAGGTGTATGCTTTGGGTTTTGCAGCCTTTGCTAAAATACTTCTGAATCACTTTTCCCGCAGAGGAACAGATTTTATGTGTTCGCACATTTACATGCATAAATGTTTATTCTAGGTAATAATTAGTGAGACATGTGATTTGCTGTGCTTTTTCTCCAGTTGCTATTATGTAATTACAGCAAATCCCAAAATTGGGTCAGCATAGAACTTCTGAGAGTATGAAAATAATATAAAACATGTGTTTTAGGTAATAGAACTATATTGCCCAAAGACAAGGTTGCTGGTTCAGCTTACAAGAGATTTTTTTTTTTCCTCCCTGATTGAAGTTTTACAATACATACTATAGATGGAAAGCATCTGTGCATATAATTCGGTAGCCCACCAGCAGAAACAAAGTGGTGACGGGTCTGTGCGGAGTGAAATGGGGGTGTCCAATCTGTGCCACTAACAACAAAGCACCTTTACCAATACCCCTTGGGACTTTGAGGCAGAAACCAAACGCAGAATATCTTTAAAGGAATATAATTTTATTTGTACATGGTTGAAAGTAATTTAACATGGGGTATCCTAAAATAGGTGGTTCCAGTATGATATACATTCACCATACAATATACATCAATCCTTATAAAATACTATTTATGCGTTCAAAATAAATTCTCATACAATATCCAGGTGAAAGCCCCGACACGTTTCAATCAAAAGAGTCTAGATCTTCTTCAGGGGACATGGCCTGATATCCAGGGCCAGATTTACATCTCAGGAGCCTAAAGGCAGAGAATTTTGAAGAGCAATATGATATATTTACCATACAATATACATCTATCCTTATAAAATCTTAATGACCATGGTTTCAAAACGAATTCTCATACAATATCCAGATGAAAGCCCCAACACGTTTCAATCAAGAGTCTAAATCTTCTTCAGGGGGCATGGCCTGATATCATATTCCACATAATGAATGAACATGACCAGAACCATTAAAAGAACAGACTCTCCCTCCAGACTACTGAGCACCAAATCCGGACCAGAATACCCAACACGGAATCACGTGGACCCAAGATGCTGAGCCCGGAGGTGACACGGGAGCAAGATAGTCATTACTAATGGTGAAGGGAAGTAGAGCACAACTTCACAGAAAGAACTTTCTATATAAGGAAACTCATTTATGGACATACAGTACACTATTATTTCTTTTGATATTTGTATGTTAGGTGTCCAGCCCTGAGACGCAAGGAAACATTAAATATTTATGCACTAGAATCACTTTAACCTTTATGAATTTAAATGTCGATAATTTATTGGGTTCATCTACATTTTTTCTTTTTTTGCTGTCTGCACTATTAAACACAGCTTAAGGATTGTGTTAATCACCTGATGTTTAGGCGACACACATTGATCCTTGATTGTTTTATGCACTGAATTCACTTTATATTTGTTTTATATTTTGATGATATTTTAATGGCAGTGACCAATTAGGTTTACCAACCAGCGCCTCACTATTTTTGATTTTATTAATAGTTATAGATATGCTATTTAAGTGAGGGCAGCGGTCTTGCTATCTATTCACCCCACATACCTAGTGGTAGCGTGAGAGTAACACATAACATTATTACTCCAGTATGATATATTTACCATACGATATACATCTATCCTTATATAATATTATTCATCATGGTTTCAAAATGAATTCTCATACAATATCCAGGGGAAAGCCCCGACATGTTTCAATCAAAAGAATCCAGATCTTCTTCAGAGGGCATGGCCGGATATCATAAATAATGAATGAATATGACCAGAACCATTAAAAGAACAGACCCTCCCTCCGGACCACTGTGCACCAAATGTGGACCAGAATACCCAACAAGGAACCCTCAAAAAATCATGCAAACCCAAGATGCTAATGGGAAAAACCAAAAACGACCACCATCCCCACACAAAAAATACAGAAGACCGGCACAGTGAGGGCATCAGGTAGTTAAGAGAAGTAAAGGAATCTTTTTTTTATTTGTAAATATTTTTTAGATTCGTACTTACCTAGGTGGATGCAGCATCGGTTCGATGCTGCATCTATCCCCTGGCGCTTCTGCACTGAAAACGATCAATCGAAAACAAAATCGAGCAATCGAACATCGCCGATCACTCGGTTTTCAGAGGTCCGTGAGCAGAGGGCTGCTGTCTGTCAGTCACAGCTCTCTACTCTGCTCCCTCCTCGCTCATTGGAGCGCTGAGCTGTGGAGGAGGCGGAGCGGCCGCCTCGGGCTCTCTGCGGCTCGCTGATAGGCTGAGACGGGTGTCAGTCCAGGCACCTAGCGGATCCAGACCTTTTTATCAGGATGACGCGGTGCCCGGATTGACATTGGTGATGTCAGCAGAGAGCAGACTTCAGAACGCTCTCTGCTGAAAACGCGTCGCAGAAGTGCAAAACGAATTGCACTCCTGTGACCCATAGGATAAATACAGCCAAACAAGCTTTGGCTATACTTCTCCTTTTTAACCTCCATGTTGAAAGTATTTTATCATCTTGGATCCCATTGAGAGAATTGGAAATTCCACTTTCACAAAAAAGATTTGCTTTGTAGAATAGACTTGTAAAGAGATACTGTCACCAACTTAAAAAAAAATTGCAGGTAAAAGCACAGAAAAATCAAGTTTTTTTAAACACTTGCTTGCAGTATTTTTTTTTAATTCTCTTGCAGTGAACTGAACTGAGTTCTTCGGGAAGAGTGAATTTTCCCTCTCTTAACCTTTGGAGTGTCTATATACTGTCTGTGATGGCCCAGCTCCTCCTCTCCTTCCACTTCCCTACTTAATATTTTATGCAGCAGCTGGGGAGAAGTGAAATGGAATACTGTAGATCAGCCTTTCTTAACCAGGTTTCCTCCAGAGGCTGCTTGGGGTTTGAGGAGAGCAGTGGCATATTACTGACCAATCACCATCAAAGTTTGTTTCATGAACATCACTGAAGACAATTGTGTTCCATTGAAGCAGAGGAAGAGATGAGGTATTATTATTATTATTATTATACAGGATTTATATAGCGCCAACAGTTTGCGCAGCGCTTTACAACATGAGGCAGACATATCATTCTTTATTCCTTAATTTAAACCCCCATACAGCCTACTGGGCACATGAATGTACCGTGAGCTGCAGATATGATTTTTAGTGGAGGTTCCCTGAGATCTGAAAACTATTTCTCAATGGTAAAATGGTTGAGTAAGGCTGCTATAGGGTGACACTGAGGCTGCCAACATCACATCCAAGGTGGCGGCAACCATCAAGCAGTCTCGGCCTTTTGAATGTTGACACTAGGACGACTTTGGTTAAAAAAATGGTCTGGTGGCAGGTTCTCTTTAACCAATTCAGCTCTTTGGACGTACGTAGTATGTCCAGAGAGTGAAGGGCTGAGAACAAGCTCATGGCGTGTGGCAGCTATAAGCCTGTGCTCGTTTTTGTTCAGATGATTTCATCACTTCTGGCAGCTAACTGAGCAAGTTCTGTGCTTGGTTGGCTGCTTTGGAGGGCGGGGAGAAGGGGGTATTGGGGGGGTCTACTAAACCCCCAATGTTCCCATAAAGAGTACCTGTCACCTGCCCAATACTATCACGTGGGGGTTTGTTAACCCCCTTCTGATAGCAGTAGAGTTTTTAATTTAAAAGAAAAAAGGTAAAAAATATTAATACATTTTATTAAAAAAATTAAACGTAACACCTTTTTCCCCCCTGCACACCCACAAATGCCAACGCAGCACAGGGTGCACATGTGTGTGTAAACTGCATTTACGCCGCACACATGTGAGGTATCGCCGCAAAGGTCTGAGCGAGAACAATAATTCTAGCATCAAGTCTTTTAAAGCGTTGCCTATAGATTATTTTTGGGTACCATCGTTTTTTTGTGATATCACAGGCGCACACAATCTTAAGACTTGACATTTCTCTTATTTATTTACTTGGCTCAAAACCAAAACCCAGACAATTTGGTATTGTGTGAAGTTGTGCTAAAATGAATTTTAATATGTTTCTTGAAAATATGCATTTGATAAACAAATGCACAAATATCATGCAACAAAAAAAATTGCAATTATGATCTATTTATTCTACAGGGCCTCTGCTTTTAGAAAATATGTAATGTTCTGGGGGTTTTAAATAATTTTATGGCCATAAAATAAAAAAATAAAAAATGAACTGATTTAGGGTGCCCAGATGTGAAATCATCTTCTAGGGCAGGGGTCTCTAAACTTTCTAAACAAAGGGCCAGTTTACCGTCCTTCAGACTTAAGGGGGACCAGACTGTGGGCATTGGGAGTAGAAAAGGTCCTCCTGATGTTAGTGGGAATAAACAATGCCCCATCTTTGGTGTCAGTGGGAGGAATAGCGCCCTATTGTTGGTGTCATAGGTTTCTATTGTTGATGTCATTGGGAGGAATTGTGCCCCAACTTTGGTGACATTGGGAGGAATGCTGCCCCTTCATTGGTGTGTGTGTGAGATTATGCCCCATTGCTGGTATCAGTGGATGAAAATAGTACCCCAGGGGCCGGATAAATGCAAGCAAAAGGCCGCAATTTAGACACCACTGTTCTAAGGCTCCATTCACACCTGAGCGTTTTGTAGCTTGAAGCCTTAGGCTCGGTTCACACGGGGGCGACTTGTCAGGCGACCTAGCCGCCTGACAAGTCGCCTCCCGTTCTGTACAATGGAACCGTTCTAATCGGAGCGACGCAAGTCGCTCCGACTTAGAAGAAAGGTTCCTGTACTACTTTGGGGGCGACTTGCATAGACTTCTATACAGAAGTCGTCTTGCAAGTCGCCCCGGCAGTCGTGTGCAGGTCGCCTCGGTGAGGCGACCTGCAAGTCGTGCCGCGTCTAGTGTGAACCGGCACTGAAGCTACAAAACGCTGGAGGGGAAAAAAATCAATTATTCTCTATGGAGATGGTTCACATCTCCACTCCAAAACGCCTGAAGCCCTACGCCTGAAGGTTTGGGCGTTTTTCTGCTTTTTACATTGGTGACCTTTTGCCCTGCACAAAATTGCGGCAAATCCCCGCAAAAAACGCCGCAATATCGCGGTGAAATTCTGCCTGAACACGCCAAGCTCAGGTGTGAATGGGGCCTAAGGCAGGGTTGGAACTCATTGGATTTTATTGCTGTCTCATTCTCTGTGGGAGAGATTCATCTTCTCTATATATATATATTTTTTTTTTTCTTGGCTTTAGAAACTCTTTAACCTATAGGTCCCTAGGTTAAAAGAATGATTGAAAATAACATTTTGTTTTCCTTTTCGTGGCGCCTTCAGTCTATGGCTGGCACTTGTAATCATTGTTTTGCTCTGTCCTCTATCTTGCTGATTGCAGAGATTATCTTGTTTGATCAGAGAGATGTTTATGGAAATTAGCCCGGTGGAAGAAGTTAGTCACTGGGTCTCTTTTTATTGTCATCAGGAAGTCATATAATGTGACTGATGGCAGTCATAATATGTGAAACCAGAATGCCTTCTGTAGCGAATCTTCGCAGCTAGCTCTCTACAAAGTGACACAATCTGTTGGTCACTCAGCCATCCATGTCTTTGAACCTCAGGTGCTCATTCACAGGTCAATGAACAATCAAACTGGGTTAATTCAGAAATGACTCATGAACAGGAAGCCCCTATACCTACATAATCACTTGGAAAATGTTTTTGGGGGGGGGGGACGGCAACGTTATGTTTGTACCATCCATAGCTGAATTGTTTGACAGTGCTAGTGAAGGTCTGGACCAGCCTTTTTCAGCCAGGGTTCCTCTAGGGCAGGGGTGTTTAAACTTTTTTCAAAGAGGGCCAGATTTGATGAAGTGAACGTGCGTGAGGGCCGACCATTTTGCCTGACATTCTTTGAACCATTAAAATTCGGTCTATGTGTGTTCGCCCAAGCACTAATACACTGCCCAACAAGAATTATCTTGCCTTTGTGGCTGTGTGATGAAGAGATGAGCTCGTGCGTGTTATTTGATATACCGTATTTATCGGCATAACGCGCACCTTCACTTTAGGAGGGAAGTTTCAGGAAAAAAAACTTAAATTTTAAATAAAGAAATGTGAAGCAAAATAAGGGTCAGTGCCCATCTGCAGCCGCACAATTGCCATGAATGCAGCCCCCATTGCCATAATGGCAGCCCCACCATTGGCGCGAATGCAGCCCCGCCATTGCTGCGAATGCAGCCCCGCCATTGCCGCGAATGCAGGCCCGCCATTGCCGCGAATGCAGGCCCGCCATTGCCGCGAATGCAGCCCCACCATTGCAATGAATGCAGCCCCCCCCATTGCCGTAAATGCAGCCCCGCCATTGCCGCGAATGCAGGCCCGCCATTGCTGCGAATGCAGGCCCGCCATTGCCGCGAATGCAGGCCCGCCATTGCCGCGAATGCAGCCCCACCATTGCAATGAATGCAGCCCCCCCCATTGCCGTGAATGCAGCCGCCCCGCCATTGCCGTGAATGCGGCAGCCCCGCCATTGCCGTGAATGCGGCAGCCCCGCCATTGCCGTGAATGCGGCAGCCCCGCCTTTGCCGTGAATGCGGCCGCCCCGCCATTGCCGTGAATGCGGCCGCCCCGCCATTGCCGTGAATGCGGCCGCCCCGCCATTGCCGTGAATGCGGCCGCCCCGCCATTGCCGTGAATGCGGCCGCCCCGCCATTGCCGTGAATGCGGCCGCCCCGCCATTGCCGTGAATGCGGCCGCCCCGCCATTGCCGAGAATGCAGCAGCCCCGCCATTGCCGAGAATGCAGCAGCCCCATCTGCAGCCCCGGAAAGGGACAGGGAGGGGGGTGGGAGGAGCGCCGACAGATTACATACAGGAGAAACTCCTGTTTTCTCGGCGTCCTCTCTAATACAAATTCCCTCCTTTTATGATGGACAGAACAGTCGTCCAATGGCAGCGCAGGAGACGGGACTTACTATTACAGAGGCCGCCGCGTAAATAGGAAATTCTCCTGTATGTACGGCACTTGTCCTTCCCCTTTCCTGTCC
Source organism: Aquarana catesbeiana (assembly GCF_042186555.1). NCBI lineage: Eukaryota > Metazoa > Chordata > Amphibia > Anura > Ranidae > Aquarana > Aquarana catesbeiana. The sequence continues at coordinate 754,695,319 of NC_133325.1, forward strand.
CCTCTGAGGCAGCCAGAACATATATCTTTTGTGGCCCCGGCACTCAGAGATTCGTTGGGGGCCACAAAAGATATATATGTCCAAATTGCCAGGCGGGCCATTCGAAACCGGAATGCAGGCCGCACTTTGGACATGCCTGCTCTAGGGGTTCTGCCTCTCAGAACAGTTCCCAATGACACCATTGATCTTTTGAGTTCTCTGTAAGAGGGGTATGTTCCCCACTTACCACAAATGTAAAGGGATTTTTTCCACTATCAGTGTTAAAGGAGCCTTATCCCACTGACCACCAGTGTAAGGGAATCGTTTACACACTGACCACTGATGTAAAGGAGCCCTTCACTTACTGACCACCAATGTAATGGGGCTCTTCTCCCACTTACCACCAATGTAATGGGGCTCTTCTCCCACTTACCACCAATGTAATGGGGCTCTTCTCCCACTTACCACCAATGTAATGGGGCTCTTCTCCCACTTACCACCAATGTAATGGGGCTCTTCTCCCACTTACCACCAATGTAATGGGGCTCTTCTCCCACTTACCACCAATGTAATGGGGCTCTTCTCCCACTTACCACCAATGTAATGGGGCTCTTCTCCCACTTACCACCAATGTAATGGGGCTCTTCTCCCACTTACCACCAATGTAATGGGGCTCTTCTCCCACTTACCACCAATGTAATGGGGCTCTTCTCTCACTTACCACCAATGTAATGGGGCTCTTCTCCCACTTACCACCAATGTAATGGGGCTCTTCTCCCACTTACCACCAATGTAATGGGGCTCTTCTCCCACTTACCACCAATGTAATGGGGCTTTTCTCCCACTTATCACCAGTAGGGGATCACTCTCACACTAATTACTAATGTAAGGGAGCTTTTGTCTCTCTGACCACGAGTGTAAGGGGGCTCTTTTGTCACCGACCACTAATTTAAGGGGGCCATTCTCCCCCTCACTACCAACATATAACTTATGACCTCCCTTCTCCCACTTACCACCATTGTAAGGGGGCTCTTCTCCCACTTGCCACCAATGTAAGCGGGCTCTTCTCCCACTTGCCACCAATGTAAGGGGGCTCTTCTCCCACTTGCCACCAATGTAAGGAGGCTCTTCTGTCACCGGACACCAGTGTAAGGAATAGTACGAGAATAGTTCTCCTACTGACCACCAATGTAAGGGAACCTTTTCTCCAACTGGCCAACAACATAATGGAACTTTTCTCTGATGACCAGTGTAAGGGGGTGTCTTCTCACACTGGCCACCAATGTATGGGGGCCCTTCTCCCAATGACCATCATTGTAAAGGGGGTTATTCTCATACTGACCACCAATGTAAGGGGGCTCTTTTGTCACTGACCATCAGTGTAAGGGGGTTCTTCTGTCACTTACCCCCATTGTAATAGGACCCTTCTCCCACTGACCACCAATGTAAGGCAGCTTGTCTCTCACCAACCACTAATGAAAGGGGGCTCTGCTGTCAGTGACCACCAGTATAAGGGGGTCACTCTCACACTAATTACCAATGTAAGGGAGCTTTTCTCTCTCTGACCACAAGTGTAAGGGGGCTCTTTTGTCACTGACCACTAATTTAAGGGGGCCCTTCTCCCCCTGACTACCAACGTATAATGTATGGCCTCCCTTCTCCCACTGACCACCAATGTAAGGGGGCCCTTCTCCCATTGACCACCAATGTAAGGGGGCCCTTCTCCCATTGACCACCAATGTAAGGGGGCCCTTCTTCCACTGACCACCAATGTAAGGGGGCCCTTCTCCCACTGACCATCATCTGATGATGCATTATTGATTACATATCTGCATTCATTGATGACTTTTTTTATTTTTTGGTTCAATTTTTTATTCAAGATAATCGGCAGTACAAATGTAGTTTCAACATTCACCGTTTACCATACAACAAAGCATAGAAGGGTGTTATACAGTCAAGAAGAAAACATAAAGGAATAATAAAGTATGCAATTAACTCCATAACTATCATTAGTAAATTTGCAAACGATAAACATAGATGTTGATCTCTGGGCGAACAGGGCAACCCATCCTACTCGGACACCATTTATGACTTTTATATCTGCGTAGAGTTCAGCTTTTTGCCATACAAGAAGAAAAATTTTGAGGCTTAAATTCCGGCAAAGTGGTATGAAATGAAGAGGGTTCATTTTCTGCTTTGACAGCATGGCCCCATCAGGAAGCCGGCTGATGTCACATATGTACTTAGCCAGGTCACAAGTCACTGTCCCGCAGATAATTCTTGCAGATCATTGCTTTTCTTCTGTAAAGTAATTTTTTTTTTTTTCCGTCTAAATATATCCGCTGACCTCAGAAGTGGCAGTTCAGATTGTGAAATCACGAACAGGAATTGCTGCTTGGGGTATATGTCAGATATTCAAGTTGAACAATGTAGAATGAGTTTGCTGATCCCGGAAGATGACTGGTCAATTCTCTATAAAAAGTTCCAGCTGGCAGCGTTTCCGAATTCTGTTGACTAAGGCCTTGTACACATAAGCTTTGGCTTTACATAACAGCCGTTTGTGTGCAGCAAGATTTTACAAAGCATTTGTAAAGCTTTTAGCAAGTTTCTTTTAAAATCCTTTAAATTGTATGTAATCCCTGACAATAGACTTCTCTTATTTGCTCCCTTTTGCCCAGTTAAAGCGGAATTCCACTCCATCTTTTTAAAAAATTTTTCTGTGTTCCTAACAGTAAACTCAGTATATATATATATATATATATATATATATATATATATATATACACTGTATTTCACTATATAAGCTGAGTTTACTGTTAAAAATAACTGTGAAAAGCAAGACTCCGGTGGGTGTATAAAGATGTCCGCTTGCCGACTTGTAAGGCTTACTGCGGATGAGTGTGGGTGTACCAAGATGGCCGCTACACAACATCACTCCAGTTGCATATTCTGATGGGTAGTGGCCTTTGCTTGCATCAGCTCCAGGTTCCAAATAACACAATGCTAGCCCTCGACGCTGCCCACTGACTCCTGGGAAAGGATGACACACATCTTCCAGAAGCATAGGCGCCGAGGGAAATGACGTCAATCGCCGCGGACCACAAGTGGCACAATAGAAGGGACCCCATAGCTACAGCAGTTACAGAGTGAGTAAAAAAAAAAAAAAAAAGTTTTCCAAATATTGTTGATTTTATGGGTGGAACTCCGCTTTAAAAATCAGCAGCTATAGTATTTGTAGCTGCTGACTTTACATTTTTTAAAGGGGAGCCTGGAGCTTCTCTTTAAAGCGGGGGTCCACCTATCTATCGTTTTTTTTTTTGGAGTTCATTCACAAACTTTTCTTCTCATGATTATCTACTCACATGTTCTGTGTAATATGTCCGCCTGTGTCCGATTTCGTTGTAAAGAATAACTTATAAAATTCACTGAAGGCGGTTTCCATCTTCATTGTGGGCATTTGAAGCCCACAAGCATGTATTTCCTGGATGCGGTGAATGCTGTGCTCCCAGCATTCACCGAGATGTTGTGATGACGCTGTTGCACAATGCATGCTGGGAAGCCTGAGACTAGCTCCCAGGGGACTGTGGGAGGTCTGGGAGAGGCTAGAAACACGCCTACTCCCATGGGAGGAAAACCAGGAAGTGCTAAGAAGATTAGAAAAAAAAAGGTAATTACGGCGATTTTAAATTTTTTTACACAGCATGTCAGCATCTAGGCAAGGAAGAGAATGCATAGAGATAATGTTCAAAATTTGGGTGGAACCCCGCTTTAAATCTCCTACACATCAGGCTGATATAACAGACAATTTTTGCAGCTCTGTGTTCGTTAATTCAACATGAAATGTATTTCTGAATATGACTTGGTACTCTGGCAGTCCCTATATAGCAGAGCTTAGACTAGGAGGTATGAAAGCAGCAGTTATGCCACAGGGCAAGGAGCATGTTGAATGAAGGAGAGAGCAGAGAAATGAGCTCATCAGTCTGCTGTTTTTCCTTTCACTATCCAGTCCTAGGATGGGGGAGGGAGAAGACCCACAAGTGTCTTTTAATTGCAGCAGAAAAGCAGGTCTCTTTCACTTCCAGACAGGACAGAGCAGTGTAATGGCCCGTGCACACGATCCGAATATCGCACAACAGATCGTACGACCTTTTTCGCTTAATAGTTGCAAGTAGAAATTGAATAGGTAAATAAAGTCACGAAAATTCTTGTATGACAGAAAAAAAAATCAAAGTGATGTCATGTGTTGTAATTATTTGCATTGTATTTTCGGACGACAACTATACTGACTAAACAAAAATTGTACAAGGAAAATTTTCGTGCATGTCCGATCGAATAATATCGGATGAACTGTCTTGATCAGCTGTCAAAAGTAGTGTACACACGATCCAAAAATCGTACGATTCTTCCTCGGACGACAGTTTTCGTACGATATTTCGGATCGTGTGTACGGGCCATAAGTCTCAGGACTAGATTAGTTACATAGTTAGTTAGTTACATAGTTAGTAAGGTTGAATAAAGACACCAGTCCATCCAGTTCAACCTGAGTGAGTGTGGGTCTACAACCCTGACCCTTGTCCCTAACCCTGAACATCGCACACTCACATCAATCCCTACCCTCAATCCAAGGTCCCCATTCATATACTAGGGCCAATTTTGGACAGAAGCCAATTAACCTACCAGCATGTCTTTGGAGTGTGGGAGGAAACCGGAGTACCCGGAGGAAACCCACGCAGGCACAGGGAGAACATGCAAACTCCAGGCAGGTAGTGTCGTGGTTGGGATTCGAACCAGCGACCCTTGTTTTTTTACTGCTAGGCGAGAGTGCTAACCACTGCACCGCTGTGCCGCCCTAATGAGTGACACATGAGATCATGTGTCACTTTAATTACATACGGGTGAACTCTATTCGGGGAATTCCATGAGTTCTGCCAGTTGGTTGTACTGGAGCGTATTAAGAGATTCATTGCAAAGTAGAACAGTCATGCATCAGGAGTTTTTGTGTTTTTTTTCCTTGGTAATAATTTGAAAAACTATGTAGATTTTTCTATCTCAGCATGAAATATGAATATTTTCTATGGATCAGTAACCGTAAATTCAACCAATTTGAATTCCAGGTTCTATGTCCATAGGGTGTGAATACTTATGCAAGGAACTCTTAAGCATTTTACACTGGAAATAAGACAGAAAATCATAAAATAATGCAGCGCTTGTTTCAGTAATACAAAATGAAATGTGATATTTTATATTAAAGCAGTAAAAGTGCTTGAATTTGACTTGGTATCAGCCTCTTGTAGTTCCTAAACAGGATGGCTCAGAGTGCCCCCTTACATTCGTTGCCCCCCCTCAGAGTGCCCCCTTACATTCGTTGCCCCCCTTACATTCGTTGCCCCCCTTACATTCGTTGCCCCCTTACGTTTGTTGCCCCCCCTCAGAGTGCCCCCTTACATTCGTTGCCCCCCTCAGAGTGCCCCCTTACATTCGTTGCCCCCCTCAGAGTGCCCCCTTACATTCGTTGCCCCCCTCAGAGTGCCCCCTTACATTGGTTGCCCCCCTCAGAGTGCCCCCTTACATTGGTTGCCCCCCTCAGAGTGCCCCCTTACATTGGTTGCCCCCCCTCAGAGTGCCCCCTTACATTGGTTGCCCCCCCTCAGAGTGCCCCCTTACATTGGTTGCCCCCCCTCAGAGTGCCCCCTTACATTCGTTGTCCCCCCCTCAGAGTGCCCCCTTACATTGGTTGCCCCCCCTCAGAGTGCCCCCTTACATTGGTTGCCCCCCCTCAGAGTGCCCCCTTACATTGGTTGCCCCCCCTCAGAGTGCCCCCTTACATTCGTTGTCCCCCCCTCAGAGTGCCCCCTTACATTCGTTGCCCCCCCTCAGAGTGCCCCCTTACATTCGTTGCCCCCCCTCAGAGTGCCCCCCTACATTCGTTGCCCCCCCTCAGAGTGCCCCCTACATTCGTTGCCCCCCCTCAGAGTGCCCCCTTATATTGCTCCTATCAGCTCAGGTGTCCCCATCAGAGTGCCTCCTTACATCTGTTGTCCCCATCAGAGTGCCTCCTTACATCTGTTGTCCCCATCAGAGTGCTTCCTTACATGAATTGCTCCATTAGACTGATTCGTAGATCATTGGATGCACTCTGAGACTTGAGGGGGGGTGTGGGCAACTTAAACAGCACGCCCCTAGATCTGGGCCTGCAAAAGGGCCTGGATGAAGTAAAACTGCTCCCATCTATGCATTTCATCTGTGGATTTAGTTTTTTTTTTTTTTTTTTTCCCTGGAGTTCAGCTTTAACTTTGCTTATACCCCTTACCCCCTCTAACCACTGAAGCCAAAACTCTCTGGGTCCTGAGTTTCTGCTCTTCTTTAATGCAGAGTCCTTCATTGGGTAGATGCTTCCTATTGGTTTTAAACCAGTGCAGTTCTGGTGATGACATCATGACTAGGGGATGGGACAACGTCGACACAGACTGTAGTGCTGGATCACTGATTTCAACTTCTGGGGCATGGATGGTGGACTCAGAATTACTTGAAAACCTCTTTTTGGGCCCATTCACGAAGTTGCGCAGTGTTAATGCATTCACGTTGGCGTGCGTTGCGTTGACCTAGGGTCAACATACGGGAAAGTTGGTGAACCAGGTTTTGTCATTTCACCATGACGTTCCTTCTTTGTCACTCATGAACTTACTGACATCTAGCCTGTAAATATTCAGCAAGTGGGATAACGGAGAACAAAGCCATGTCTATTTGCTCTTAACAATATTCCCGTAAGAGGAAAAAAGAAACAATGAAGTAATTATTCCTTAATTGCAGATGCAGTGTTAACTGAGGCATTACTGTGGTTGGAAATAGACTTCTCCAAGATCAAACGGGTATCTGTCAATTCCCCAAGCAAGAATGTACTGTAACTAGCCGGTTTTGGTGTCCTTGCTTGACTCTGCCGGTGTACCATAGATTTTCCATCCTGGACATGGAAGAAGGATTAAGGGTTGGGCAGTTGACTTCAAAGAAGCGAATGATCAAGGCTCCCACATTAGTAGGCCTTGTTCTTCAGTGTCCAGAATGACACATAGGAGACATCAGAATTCTTCAGTTCCTTATTTGTTTTGATCTGGAATGAGATCATCTATTCCATGTGGCCTGCACATGTTCTCTAGGTAGGCTAAGCCTTTCAGTCTGAAGCAAAGGGAGATGAGTAAAGAATATCTATAGTCTCAGTGCAAGATGAGCAAAATTTATTTTTATCATTCTGTATGGTAGTGGTGGTCCACGTAATGTTCTAGCATGCAGACTCCATATTGCAGAAGAGACAGCTTGGTGTATGTTCTCAGCATGCCATGGTATGTGGTTGGAATGAATGAACTACTGTGCACATGCATGGGACTTACAGTGAGGGAAAGTATTTGATCCCCTGCTGATTTTGCATGTTTGCCCATTGACAAATGATCAGTCTATAATTTTAATATTAGGTTTATTTAACAGTGAAAGACCAAATAGCAAGAAAAATATCCAGAACAACGCATTTCAAAAAAGTTATAAAGGAACTTTAAAAGTTACAAATAATAAATTTGCATTTTAAAGTGAAATAAGTATTTGACCCCTTTGCAAAACATGACTAGTACTTGGTGACAAAATCCTTGTTGACAGTCACAGAGGTCAAACATTTCTTGTAGTTGGCCACCAGGTTTGCACACACCTCAGGAGAGATTTTGTTCCACTCCTCTTTGCAGATCCTCTCCGAGTCATTAAGGTTTCGAGGCTGACATTTGGTAACTCAAACCTTCAGCTCCCTCCACATATTTTCTATGGGACTAAGGTGTTGAGAGCTAGGCCACTCCAGGACCTTAATGTGTCATGCCGGAATACCCATATATGACCCATTTTCAATGCCCTGGCTGAGGGAAGGAGGTTCTCAACCAAGATTTGAGGTTGAATGTTTTTTTTATTGATTTTCATATAAAACAACAGGGGGTACAGAATAAAGAAAAGGAGGGGGGGGGGGGGTAGTGGTAGGCAAATACCACCATGTATAACATAATTACAAACAGTTGTATAAGTTCTTGAAACAGTTTTCCATAACATAGTTGGATATTAATGACAGTTTGGGTTACAGGTAATGGTATACAACTCAAAAATAAACAGGTGAGCGGGGGGTATAGAAGAGGGCAGGTAGAAAGGTTAGAGAAGAGGGGTGGGGGGGATAAGAACAGTGCATACATGGCATGATCTTGACAACCGGTATCCCAAACTTTGGGGGGAAAATGCAACTGACAAAGTTAGAGATCCAGGTTCACTGGTCGACCTTAGCAGGTGTTAAACAATATTATACATTATAGCTTATTCCTCTATATCTAAGCAGTTATGCATCCCTAAGTAGAAATCCTGGCTCACCCAAGATTTGACGGTACATGGCCCCGTCCATCATCCCTTTTAATGCGGTGAAGTTGTCTCTTGGCAGAAAAAACACCCCCAAAACATAATGTTTCCACCTCCATGTTTGACGGTGGGGATGGTGTTCTTGGGGTCATAGGCAGCGTTCCTCCTCCTCCAAACACGGCGAGTTGAGTTGATGCCGAAGAGCTCTATTTTGGTCTCATCTGACCACAATACTTTCACACAGTTCTTCTCTGAATCATTCAGATGTTCATTAGCAAACTTCAGACGGGTCTGTACATGTGCTTTCTTGAGCAGGGGGACCTTGCGGGAGCTGCAGGATTTCAGTCCTTCACCGCGTAGTGTGTTACCAATTGTTTTTTCTTGGTGACTTTGGTCCCAGCTGCCTTGAGATCATTGTCAAGATTCTCATGTGTAGTTCTGGGCTGATTCCTCACCGTTCTCTTGATAACTGATACTCCACGAGGTGAGATCTTGCATGGAGCCCCAGACCGAGGGAGATTGACAGTTATTTTGTGTTTCTTCCATTTGCGAATAATCGCACCAACTGTTGCAAAACTCTCACCAAACTGCTTGGTGATGGTCTTGTAGCCCTTTCCAGCCTTGTGTACGTCTACAGTCTTGTCCCTGACATCCTTGCTCTTTGGTCTTGGCCATGGTGGAAAGTTTGGAATCTGATTGCTTCTGTGGACAGGTGTCTTTTATACAGGTAACACGCTGAGATCAGGAGCACTCTCTTTAAGCCCCGGTACACACAGGGGCGACTAGGTCGCCTGACAAGTCGCCTCCCGTTCTGTACAATGGAACCGTTCTAATAGGAGCGACGCAGGTCGCTCCGACTTAGAAAAAGGTTCCTGTACTTCTTTTGGGGTGACTTGAGGCGACTTGCATAGACTTCTATACAGAAGTCATTTTGGCAGTCGCGTGCAGGGCGCCTCGGTGAGGCGACCTGCGAATCGTGCCACCCCTAGTGTGAACCGCTATGAATGCTCCTAATCTCAGCTCGTTCCCTGTATAGAAGGCACCTGGGAGCCAGAAATCTTGCTGATTGATAGGGGATAAAATACTTATTTTACTCATTAAAATGCAAATCAATTTCTAACTATTTTGAAATGCGCTTTTCTGGATGTTTTTGTTGTTATTCTGTCTCTCACTGTTAAAATAAAATAGACCTACCATTAAAACTATAGACTGATCATTTCTTTGTCAGTGGGCAAACTTACAAAATCAGCAGGGGATCAAGTACTTTTTTTCCCTCACTGTATGTCTTTGCAATCAGGCCAATCAAGATGGCCAAAGATCTTGAAGAAGATGGAAAATGTTGCTGCCTTGAGGGAACAAGGAGAGGCAAGCAAAGTTTTGCTATAAAAGGTACACGGGTTACACACTATAATCAGTATATGAAATAACAGAAAAGGAGAAGTCGCACATTGATGACATCACTCGGCTCAGTAAAAAAATTTTCAGTCATACAAACAAAGCAGCTCATCCCTACCTGGAGACCGCCCATTTCTGACATGTTTCAGCATGAAGGAAAAGAAGAAAGAATAAAAAACAAAGTAGGAAAGAAATGGAAAAGGAAAGGGGGGGGGAAAGGGGAACAGAGCAGAGATACAGGAAACTCCTAGAAGCAACGAAGCGAGAACGGGCTCCTTAGGCTGGCACCTGATTGGCTTTGCATTATGGAGGTTGGAGGGGTGACTCCTGCATGACTCTCTGACAGGGTATGCAGTGTTAAACTGTAAAGCCGGCCAAAGATGGTTTGAATCTCTGCCGAACCATCTAAGGGCAGGCTGATTTTACCCAGGTCGATCCATCTATTGACTTGGGTACAACCAGCATGCCATAATTTTTACGTTCAATTTTTGCCAGCGGTAACGTATAATAAGGGACGGATTACTGCGCTAACCCCCCCCCGATAACACAATAGATTGGCGGGAGGGATTCCATAGTCCGTGTTGATGGGATAATCAAGCAATTTTCTTTCCTTCCTGCAGTGCGTGGTTGCAGAAAAGAAAATCGCATCATCTATGGCTGGTTTTAGAAACCATGACCATACTACAGGAGAAAGTCAGAGACTGGGAATAGGTTACAAGAGATCATTGCCTTTACAGACCTTTACAAATCTGTGCTCTCTCTCTCTTATTATGGACCACTGGGGTCCAAGGACCACACAACAATTGCTAAAGGGGCACTGGTTGGCCCTCGGTGACCTGCGCCATTCATTAAAAAAAAAAGTTGTATGCTTCTCACAAAGCCAATAAAGTCGCCTTTACCGAGTCCTCATTTGTCCCAGTGGATGGCATATAGGAGGGTCTATCCAGAATTTACATGTCAACAATGAGTAATGTGCTGCATGGACTACCATTCTCATGATTACTAGTGCAATATGTTAATTAGTTGTCACTTGCGTATGAGTTGCTGGGCATTCTGCAGTCTCAAGTGAGGTTACAGGGCTAGACATGGTCACGCATTGATGAGCTAGAATTTTTGGTGATGATGCGGCCCTGAATTTGGAAGTGAGGGTCGGTGTTATTAGCTGATCAAAGGAAATGGGATGCTCCAGACTTGGTTGGCAGGATCAACAGGCGCATTTGTGTGCTTGACAGGGTACTTATGTGTACCATAGTTCATGGCATTCAAAGGGTTAAGCAGAAGCCTTGGACAAATGTAGGTATGTACGTGCCATACCTGTGGGATACCCATGGAAGCTGTAAATCACGGTAGTAGACACTGGTAGGACTGCCGCTAGCTACTGGGTCCCATGCTGAGCTGCTGCACTGCTGTGGACTGAACACAGGGTCGCATTCCCAGCTGTAAAGGAAAAGGAATTTAGAGATTTGGAAGAGGCTGAGAGCAATAGAAGGAGCTTTTCTGAGTTAAGAATATATGCTTGGATAGATTTTTTTTCTCTTGAAAAACTAATTTTAAACATAAAAACAGCCCAAACTGTTTTCCCATTTCTCTTGTATGTTATCACTATGGCGGAATATATTATGCATCCCATGTATGTGAAAAGTATATTTTGCAGGACAGCTTAACAGTTGACTATTTGTAAATTGCAATATTGTTCAATAAAAACAAATTGAAAATACTTGTTATCTTGAAACCAGAGTTTAGTGTCACTTTAAATGCTACTGAAGTCTATTAACAGTTATTGACTCTGCTGCATTGGTATGGAAAGTCGGTTGGTATATGGCTGGCTGACACGCATGTGACCCTTGTCACAATGTTCATATATTTATTTTTCCATTCTTTTATCACCCGTAATGACAAATGCCTCCCTTCTGCCTGACCTGTCCTGGTATTTAACTCTGAATAGCGTCACCCCAAGTGGCGGCATCTAGTTACACAATAACCGTGTGTATACAGGATCGTTTCCAAAAGTCCTTTGTGTCTATCTCCGTCCCCGAGCTGTTTGCACTTCTAGCCTTACTGAGCCGATAAATACTATTGTAAACCTATGGAAACATTCTCTTGTAGAAACAACTTGAACCAGTTTTACTAGTTTGCCATAAACAGAAATAGAATTGATCGGATCAAAGTGATTCATTTACAAATCGTCTTAAGAGAATATCCATAAGATAATACTATATGTATTTACAACAGCGTTAATTTATTTAAAAACCTTATGGGAGTATCCATAAAAGATTATTGTGTGTATTATAACAGTTATAGTAATAAACGTGGGTGCTAAAATGTTCCATGACCTAATCTGTGTATGAACTGGATTGTGCTTATTGCAAAGCTGTCCATACCCATGGCAGTTTTCTGTTCATTTCATCTAGTGTCCATTCTCCGGGAATGGAGACAAAAATATTAGGTAAATAGCAGGGTGAAAACCCTAATACCCTACAATGAAGGACTAGAACGGCCACAGAGAGGAGACTTGTTAAGTAAAATTACACAATTTTATTAAACAAATTTAAAGTATTTGGAAAAAAGGAATACCCCACCAAAGGGGAGGAATTGGTACATAGGAAATACTAAATATAGAATAAATGTATATAATTGGAACGATACAATTCATACCATGATGTGGTCTGAAGTTTTCTGTACAGTCAACGTTTCACCACCAATTTGGCTTCTTCGGGACCCAGACATTTAGTTGATTTTAATTACCTAGAACAACACAATATTAGTAACAAATATATATTATATCGAGCTATATATATATTTGTCACTAATACTCTGTTGTTCTAGGTAACTCTAAAATCAACTATATGACTGGGTCCTGAAGAAGCCAAATTGGTGGCAAAATGTTGACCGTACAGGCAACATCAGACCACATCATTGTATGAATTGTATTGTTCCAACTATATACATTGATTTTTATATTTAGTATTTCCTATGTATCAATTCCTCCCCTTTGGTGGGGTATTCCTTTTCCTAAATATTTTACATTTGTTTAATAAAATCCTGTAATTTTACTTAACATGTTTCCTCTCTGTGGCCGTTATAGTTCGTCATTGTAGGTTACTGGGGTTTTCAATCCGGTATTTACCTAATATTTTTGTCTGTATCTCTTTGTATGAGGCCCAAGTCAAATTGGTTTATTTATTCTCCAGGAATCGCAAACACCATTTCAAGCAATTACCAAAAACTAGAAAACGTTCCAGGTTTGATGGACCACCACAATTTAGGCAATTGTGAAGTTGAAACTGAGCAATACATTTTTTCCCAATCTTTCTCTAAGTTTTGCATCCTTCACCTTTGTAACATTTACAAATTACACTCCCTTGTTAACTCTCACCTCTAATATTGCTACTTTCTCCTTGCTTGCATACCTCTACTCAGGATATCCTCCCTTCAGTCTATCATGAATGATGCTGCCAGAATCATCCAGCTTACCAACTGCTAATTATCTACCGCCCTCATCTGATCCCTCCAATGGCTTCCAATCACCTAATGAAAAAAGTTTCAAAATACAAACAACATACAAAGCCATGCGCAACTCTGCCTCGAGCTACATCATCTCAAAACATCCCCCAAATCTTCATTTGTGTTCCTTCCAAAACCTCCTCTTGTGTACCTCCTTCATCATCTCTACCATTACTCATCTCCAGGACTACTCCAGAGCCTCTTCCATCATTTAAAACTCCCTTACCCCAAATTGAACACCTGTTTCTACCTCTGCCTGCCTTTAGACAATCCTTGAAAACTATTTTTTTTTTTTTTTTAGGGAAGCCTATCCTCCTATGTAAAACTTTTACCTTTTTATTCCTCCATCAATTCAACCCTTTCATGGTTATTACCTTTTGTATCACTTGCCCCTCCATTTTAGTTTGCAGGCTCCTACAAGCAGGGCCCTCCTAACCCTTTTGTCTTGTATTGAAAACGGAGCATAGAGCTGAACAAAAAAAAACACCAATTTTATCAAAAGTACCTGGATATTTCTTCTTTGTTGGCCTACGTTTACACAACCTCTTTACTTGGGGCATCCTCCCTTGATTTCTCTTTTCCTTTCCTTGCTGTTGATCAAACCACCATTTTAAGCCTCCAGTTGCTTTGTGATTTTGGCAAAAAATGCAATTGGAAGTCCAATTACTCTATCAAATATATGTAGCCATGGTGTTAGCACTACTGACAAACAATCCGCCAAATCACCCCACTGCCAGACTCCATGCATCCTTTCCAGAGTCAATGAACAGTCTTTTGCAAGCTTTGTTTTTGTTGTTTTATTGGGGGTACAACTTGGATAGGGATATGGGATGCCCATGGAATTAATCATTGCCATCATATTTAAAGGATTCAATACACTTTGAACAAAGTTAGAGCCTGAAGATTCAATGTGCATTTCTGACTAGGTATAAATCTTATCCTGCAGCTCCCTGCATCTCCATGCAGACTACTGTTTCTAAAAGTTCTCCATCTGCCACTGTGTGAGGGACAGAAACATCACTTTTGACCGTGTAAAAGCAATTGTCTTAGATCTCTTCATCTTCTGTACAGACTTGATTCCTCCTGCACAAACTTATAGTTGCTAATTGAAGTATGACACATCCTCTTCTATTGGGTAGTATGAGATCACTCAGAGACAGAGACATTGCCAATGACCGTGTACAGGCTGTATAATCTAGATCCGGTGGTCTCCCCAGTCCAGCCAGCGAGCGTGACCAGACCACAGCTACGTGCTGGGTCGGCCACTATATGGCCTCAGCGGACGGAGGCTGGCCCGCAAGTTAAACGTCTCGCAGGGTCGCATACAACCGGGCTGTGGTCCGAGTCGCATCGGTCCCTTGGTCGACAGCCGGAAACTCGGTGTTTCACCCGCACCATGGATCGGTAAGTACAGTCCCCTGTCCCCCTCTTTCTGCGGTTTGGGGTGGACGCGGGTACCCTCCAGGGATGGTCGGACCTGCCTACAGGATCCCTCCTCCCATCCTAAAGTCCCATGTTTAAGCTGGGTTCCCCCCCCCCCCCACGGATTGGTGGGAGTCCCAGGGCAGGCAACAGAGACTCCTGGGGGTCTCCCGCGCTATTCCCCTTCTGGGTGGTATGTGTCCTGCCCTGGGGGTATGGGGGGGTTCCAGTGCAGAGGGTGCAGCGGAGACCCCTAGGTGCATGCCCTGCTGTGTGTGAGGTAGTGTGCAGTTTGGGGGTCCCAGTGCAGAGAGCGCAGCGGTGCAGAGTGCACAGCGGTGTCCCCTCAATGTTCACCCTGCCTGGTGGAGTACAGTACCTTTTTAGAGGGGTGTCCTCTTGCAGAGGGTCCAGCACAGAGAGGATCCTGGCAGCATGCTTCAGCATGTCAAACGGCCAGCGGCCATGTTTGGGAGGTCCGATGACATCACGGCAGCCATTTTCCCTTGATTTGTCTGTTCTCTGTCCGGCGGCCATGTTTGTGTAGCTGAGGAGGTCACGACGGCCATTTGCCGTTAGTCTAGTGAGACGCTGGAGACGGCCGGAACCTCATGGAGACGCCGGAGCTGCTCCTCCTCTTCCTCCTCTCTTCCTGTCCCGGGATATATGAATTAGACGACGCCAATGGTATTGCTGGGTCCAAATTGTGGTGCGATCCTCCGCTTGTATGGTTAGCCTTTGGGGGTCCTTGTGTGTCTCCCTCTCTGCTGGTAGGTATCCTTTGGGGGCCTTGTGGCGTCTCTTAGTGGTGCCAAAGTTCCTTTGTACTACAGGGTCTTCTTCCCTTTGGAGCCTCAGAGTCACATCTCACCCACTGATCCCCTCATGGAGGTGGCAGGTCCCGTGGCACCCCAGCTTCACACGGTTGCGCTGACGGCGGTCCTTGAGTCATTGATATTCCGGGTGGAAGTTGCGTGTGGGCAAAGACCCAGGAGGAAGCGCCACCCCCCCCCCCGCCTTCCCCTGCTCAGTCTGTCTTATCTGATACTGAGCCTGATGCCGCCAGTGATGCGGCCCGTCCAGGGGTGTTTAATATCTCGCCCCCTGACCCGTTCAATAGTGAGGATGAGTCCTCCGCAGTCTCAGCAGCGAGTGAAAAAGCGCTGGTGGATGCACTTGTTACTGCGGTGCAGGAGACTCTAAAGGTGGAGGATGTGGCCGACGGGGCCACAGATGTGACTGTGTCCATTGGTACGCATAAGTCACCTTGCACACCAAAGGTGTTTACTTATCTGCCTTATTTTGATAGGTTTACTTATAAGGAATGGGAACAACCAAAGTCACCCTTTGTGGTCCCCAAACGTTTCTCAGTACGCTACGCCTTTGAGGAATCGCTTTTGAAAAAGTGGACTACCCCACCAGTGGTGGACCCTCCTGTTTCCTTGTTGAATAAAGTAACCATGATCCCAGTAGAGGAATCCCCGTCTTTTAAGGACCCGGCTGACAGGAAAGCAGAGGCTGTGGCATGCAGCATGTTTACTATGGCTGGTTCGGCATTGTGTCCAGTCTTGGCCTCGACCCTGGTGTCGCAGACCCTAACTGAATGGGCCAAGCTTTTGATCCAGGGTCTGGGTAGTGAGCAGGTTCCCGCTGCTTATATTCATTTAGTGGACCATTTGGTCCATAGGCTGCAGTATATTTGTGATGCAGCCTTGGATGCAGCTCCTGTGCTGTCCAAGCTTTTTGTTTCAGCGGTGGTGATTAGATGTGTGTTGTGGCTTAAGAATTGGTTGGCAGACCAAGAATCTAAGAAAGCTCTCATTGATTTGCCCTTTCAAGGCGACCGCCTGTTTGGGGCTACCTTGGATGATATCATTAAGGGTGTCACAGGGGGGAAGAGTACCTTCCTGCCTCAATCTAGGAAAGGGAAGGAGCCTCCTCGCAGACGGGGGGCCTTCCTTCTCGGTCTGCCCTCACCCATTGCTGGGGGGACATCTTCGCTGGTTTCCAAATTCATGGACCTCCTTCATGAGTGTCAAGGGGGTCCAGGAATTTGAACCCTTTTGGGGGTACCAAAGAAGGGGGACCAAGTTCCTCCACTTCGGGGGGCCCTGTGTCTCCTTGTGTGGGTATAATTACTGTAAATTAGACGACGTAACCTATTACGAAATGCCGCGTAGGGCGGAGCGACGCGCTGACATCACCTCGTATTGTGATTGATCGTTCCAGCAGGACGGGTTGGTCTGTGTGATACTGGCCGGCGCACCAGACTTAAAGGCTTGTCTTTCTGCTTCTCATGTGAGTGCATATATTTTTTTACTATCTAATAAACAAGAAGATTTTACACTATGGAGCGTTCATTTCTTTCCCCGCTATGTGTTTTCAACCATGATCCCCAAATGGCATGAGGAGAGTTTTGAATGTTCGGAGCCTCGTTGGGATACTTTGGAGATCGCAGCATCATCCCCACTCCACTGAGAACAGCTGATCCTCTTGATGTGTCCTGCAAGACTTTTGTATACACAGGCTCCCCGTGATCCTCTGTAGTGGGGGATCGTGGGCTTTTGGTAAGCAGTAACCCCTTACTTACCGGTAGTGGATTTCCTCACTAGTTTTTTCTACTATTTGAAAAGCGGCACCATGTATGGTTGGACTTTTTAAATCACGGGTGTTATTGCCGTTTAGGCTCATTTGGACACTTATTGTGGTTCATTTATTTTTGTTTTATGACACTGTCACAAGATTATTGGTTTTGACATTCCCACACACTGAGGTGGGGTTTTCTAACATTGATTGTCTATATCCTGTATTTATTTTGTTTGTATTCACCAGATATATGACCATTCATTCGATTGGTATATGAGAACACATTTATTTCACTTTTTTATGTTTAGTGCGATTCTAGGTTTTCTAATTTTTGTGCACTGTATTTATGTTATGCAGGAGAATTGCTGCTAATTTTTTCACTTGTTTATTCATTAGTCAATTTTGAATGGGTTTAGGCATTATTTTTTCTTAACAGCGCAGTTTGTTTTTTCTTTTTCCCATAATTCCTGTAAAGGTTCGGGTGACGTCCGAACTACCCAAAGTCTCCTCTGTCCGTCCAGGAAAGTGAATTGCCTGGGTCGGACTCTGGATTTAATACTGAGCAGGGTAGTCTTTTTTTCTACTCAAACTTTGCTTCTTCAACAGGTTTAGTTCAACAGGAAGTTACGGAGACTCGTAACAATCTCCCGGATTCCTCTGGGGAACACCATGGTCGGCCTAGTGCCAATACGGGGCCAACAACTTCCTCTTCTGCGGTGCTTGTGAAGGACCGGGGGCTGAAATCTTCTGGTCATTCTGGTGGCCGTAATCGTCCCTTGAGAGTTACCTCTCAGAGAGGACCAGTGGCCCCAAGGGATGATTTACCATCCTGCTTTACAGTTGCTGGTTTTAATGGTCTGGCCATTAAAAGCCAGGTACTGAGAGATAGGTTTGTCGGGATCAGTGATCCCTACTATGGTGAAGGTGAGAATTCGACTTCTAGTAAGATATACCATCGTTTGTGGAAAGCGTAGATTTTTTGGTGTGAGTCGATTGGCGCTCATTCTCTCATACTCCTTTTCTATAGGTCGGATCTTGGCCTTCCTGCAATGGGGCGTTGAGCAGAGGTTGACCTTAAGTACAATCAAGGGCCAGCCTTAGCAATCTTCTTTCAGCGACCCCTAGCCTCTCACTCTTTAGTTCATACCTTCATTTGAGGAGTCCGGCATGTGGCTCCGCCTGTACAGTCTCTTTTCCCGCCATGGGATTTAAACTTGGTACTATCGGTTCTCCAGAAACCTCCTTTTGAGAATATTCGGGAGATTCCCTTACCTACATTGTCCCAGAAGGTGGCATTCTTGGTGGCTATTACCTCGGCCCGCAGGGTTTCGGAGTTGGCGGCATTATCCTGTAGTAGTCCCCATTTAGTACTCCATAGGGATAAAGTGGTTCTTCGCCCCGGTCCATCGTTTCTACCTAAAGTGGTCTCTGACTTCCATTTGAATAAGGACATTGTATTGCCATCCTTGTGTCCCAATCTGGCTTATCCCAAGGAATTTGCTTTGCATACCTTGGATGTGGTTTGTGCGATTTCGGGTGTATCTGGCAGCCACTGAGTCCTTCCAGAGGTCAAAATCACTTTTTTTGGGTACGCAGCGACCAAGGAAAGGGCTGGCCGCTTCCTCGGCTACCATCTCCAGATGGATCAGACAGACTGTGACTCAGGCCTGTTCTATTAAAGGTCCGGTTCCTTCTTACCCTGCCACGGCGCATTCTACTCGGGCGCTTAGTACTTGGATCTTCCGTCATCAATCCTCAATATCACAGGTTTGCAAGGCAGCCACTTGGTCGTCAGTGCACACCTTCACTAAATTCTATAAAGTAGATATTTTGGCAGCAAGGTTTTGCAGGCTGCTGTTTAAGAGGGGGTTCCCTCTTGAAGGGTGTTTTTTTTTCTTCAAATTTTTATTTTTCAGATGGGGCTCCTGTGACATGGTTAAGGTTCCTTTGTCCTGATTAGGGCTCTTGTGGTTACCCTTGGGTTATTTTGCCCACCCCTCATTTTTTTTTTTTGGCACTGCTTTTGGACGTCCCAATGGTCAAGATTAAGGAGGCGCTGTGTCCATTGATGAACGAAAGAGAAAATGGGATTTTTGTACTCACCGTAAAATTAATTTCTCTGAGTTCAACAACGGACACAGCACCTACCCCTCTATGACGTTTTTGATACTTCTATTACTGCTTGCTACTAACTGAATACCTAGCGCAGGGAGGGGGTTATATACTGACCGAGGACAGCCCATGGTTGTAGCCAGGTGTTTTTTGTTTTGCCTAGTCCTACTCCTGCGGAGGCGATATAACCCAATAGTCAAGATTAAGGAGGCGCTGTGTCTGTCGTACTCAGAGAAATGGATTTTACGGTGAGTACAAAAATCCATTTTTTTCAGATGGCCTAATCATCTGGTTTGTGCCATGATGGACACCCTGACTACCTTGGGCACGTGTTATTGCCAAGAGGTAGATCAGAAAACAATTATCACAGGCGTGATTTAGGTGCGTTGCTTATTTGTTGTTATTGGGCTATAGATAGGCAAAGTGGAGCTATAAGAGGAAATAAAACAAAAGACATACAATGTCTCTTCTGCAATAAAATATACTTACCTGCCTGTTTGCCATCTTCTGCAAAATGTACATGGAGCTGCGCATGTGCAGCTCCGTTTCCATTTTCGGTACAGTACCAGTGTGCTGGAATGAATGAATCCACAAAAGTGATGTCTTCCCGCATTGGCCAATCAAAATGACCAAAGGCCGGCATTCTGGAGGAAGATGCCACCACCAGCAAGGAATGTCATGAGCAGCAGAATGTTGGAGAATAGGTGAGTATTCCTGACTTTAGTTCCACTTTAATGGTGTCATGCTGGCCTTTTGAAAATGTTGAGTGCGTGGCTTTGACAGAGCAAGAAATGTTCTATTTTTTGCAAACGTTCGTCTGCTGTTCTCTGCTGTACATTGGCGCACAGCCATTCAAATTAATGACAGGTTGTATGCTGCACCTGGGATGACTGGGCAGAGGTAACTTGGCTGCAATTACTCTGATGTAGAGGTTGTTTATTGGCAATTGTTGGGAATGACTGAACTCCTTAGTGAAATCAAGCATTTTCTCTTGATTTGACCCTTTTCATACATGTATACAGGTTGTGGTTAGTCTGACATTTGGCTGATCCATATTTGGAGACTCCCCTGACTGTAGGAAGGCAGATCAAAGTAACAGAATGATATCCATGGGAATAAAAATAGTCCCTTCCCAGCCACAGAGGCCAGGCTGCGCTGAAGGCGTCTGAGAACACTAGAGTGCTCTGCCATAATCTCTCCAGTCAAGAAATTTAAAGTGCAATTTCCATTCTGATAACAGCTAACATAATGGGCCTGACCGATATGCAAGGCACCATTCACAGGGAAAACGGGGTCTCTGTAATGCCCACCTCTGGACGCAGTTATACTTTCCTTCACAGCATTCTCCCACCACTCCTTTCTTCATCGCGGATACAGTAAAATACTTAGTGATGGCTGTTCAGGTTTAGTGGCCAATTGCTGCATTGCATCATGGGAGAAGGTCACATGCTTCTCAAATTTCTGTGATCCGTGGGAGTAAAAAAATTACATAGCGCCTGTGGTCGGTAGATGAAGGAATCTTGCCCCATAATGGGTCTTAGTGATAGGAATAATGCCCTATTGTTGAGGTCAGTGAAAGAAATAATGCCCCATCATTGGTGTCAGTGGGACAAATAATGCCCCATCATTGGTGTCAGTGGGAGAAATAATGCCCCATCATTGGTGTCATTGGGAGGAATAGTGCCCCATTGTTGGTGTTAGTGGAAGGAATAGTGCCCCATCTTTGGTGTCACTGGGAGATGTAGAGCCCCAGCATTGGTATCAGTGGAAGGAATAGAGCCCCATTATTATTGTCCGTGAAAGAAATAATGTTTCAACATTTATATCAGTGGGAGGAATCCCCAAGGACTGGATAAAGGCAGTCAAAGAGCTGCATTTTGCCCACGAGCCCCAGTTTGGAGATCACTGGTTTAGAAGATGGTGGCGTGGGGTGCAGCAGATTCGCTGGCCATGTGAGCATGTTTTTTTTAAGACAACCAGCAGTCAAGGTAAAAGGGGATGGAAAAAGAAAACCTAAAAGGGGTGAGTGAAGTTGGTATTTAAAACAGTAGTTTCCAAACTGCTGCCCTCTGCTTGCCTTTATCTGGGACACTATTCCTCCCACTAACAGCAACAATGGGGCATAATTCCTGCTACTGACATCAACAACAGGGCACTATTCCTCCCACTGACCCCAATGATGGGGATCTATTCCGCTCAACGACACCAACAATGGGGCATTATTTCTTTCACTGACACAAACAATGAGGCACTATTCATCCCACTGATACCAATGACGATTCCTTCTGCTGGTACCAATAATGGGGTGATACTCCTCCCACTAACACCAATAATGGGAGACTACTGACCACTGATGCCAATGATGGGACACCACTCCTTCCGGTGACACCAATGATGGGACACTATTCCCCCCACTGACACAGATAATGGGATAATACTCTTTCCACTGATACCAATGATTGGGGCACTATTCCTTTCACTGACCCCAATGATGGGACACTATCCCAACCCCCCCCCCCCCCCCCCCCCGACACCAATGATGGGGCGCTCAAAGATGCATTGTTTACTCCCACTGACGCCAGGACAATTTCTTTTCCCACTGGCCACAGTTTGGCCTCCTTAAATTCTGAAGGACAGTAAACTGACCCTTTATTTAGAATGTTTTGATTTAAAGCCTAGCTCTTGGATAATTAAAACTATCCCTAGTGACACTAATGATGGTACACAATTCATCTCACTGATCCCAATGATGGGACACTACTACTCCCACTGATACCAATGATGGAACACCACTTCTTCCACTGATACCAATGATGGGACATTACTCCTCCCACTGATACCAATGATGGGACACTACTGCTCCCACTGATACCAATGATGGGACACTACTGCTCCCACTGATACCAATGATGGGACACTACTGCTCCCACTGATACCAATGATGGGACACTACTGCTCCCACTGATACCAATGATGGGACACTACTGCTCCCACTGATACCAATGATGGGACACTACTGCTCCCACTGATACCAATGATGGGACACTACTGCTCCCACTGATACCAATGATGGGACACTACTGCTCCCACTGATACCAATGATGGGACACTACTGCTCCCACTGATACCAATGATGGGACACTACTGCTCCCACTGATACCAATGATGGGACACCCCTCCTTCCGCTGATACCAATGATGGGACACCACTCCTTCCACTGATACCAATGATGGGACACCACTCCTTCCACTGATACCAATGATGGGACACTACTCCTTCCACTGATGCCAATGATGGGACACGATTCCTCCCACTGATATCAATGATAGGGCACTATTACTCTCACTGACACCAATGACGGGGCGCTTTTCCTTCTGCTAATACCAAAGATGCATTCTTTACTCCCACTGATACCAGGACAATTTCTATTCCCACTGGTCAGTCTGGCCTCCCTAAAGTCTGAAGAACAGTAAACTAAGGCCTCTTTCACACGGACTGTCCGTTCAGGTCCGCCCTTCAGTTTTTTAGGCGGACCTGAACGGACACTCCATGGAGGTCTATGGAGCGTCGGATGTCAGCGGTGACATGTCCGCTGACATCCGACCCGCTCCGATCCGAAAAAGTGTAACGGAGGAAAACCCTACTTATCCATCCGTTTTCGGATCGGGTGACGACGGACTCCATGGTCCGTCATCACCCGATCCCCCATAGGGGAGAGCGGCGCTCTGACAGGGTCGCTGCACAGTGTGCAGCGACGGACCTGTCATCTTCCTGCTCAGCGGAGATCAGCGGAGCGATCCCCGCTGAGCAAGCGGATGTTCACGGGGCGGATCATCACTGATCCGCCCCATGTGAAAGAGCCCTAACCCTTTATTTAGAATGTTTTGATTTAAAGGCTAGCTCTTGGATAAATAAAACTATCCCTTGCAGAGGAGCTGTGCCCACACTGCAAGGGTTAATTGCTTGAGATCCACAGAAAGATTTACTTCCCGAACCATGCAACATGTTCTCCTCTACAGCAGTCTAAGGTCCTGATGTCATCAAGAACCAGCGCAAAATCCAAAGCCCTGCATTTGACTTGATGAGGTCAAGGGATAGTCCACCACTGGAGCATATGGTGTGTGTATATATGTGTGTGTGTATATATATATATATATATATGTGTGTATGTATATATATATATATATATATATATATATATATATATATATATATATATATATATATATATATTCGTTTTTGGGGTACTTGATGTAAGACTGCAGCCCCCAAGTTTGAGATGCTCTTTAGTCATCCAAGAATGTCTTCCCTATATACCTCATTATAAAACCCGCTCATCATTTAACTGCACTGTGAATGTTTATGGTTTTACCTGAATGGAAAAACAAGGCCCCTGCCAATGTCTGTAATGACACACATATCTGAACATACTGGCTGAGGTCAGCTCTTTTCTCCAGACGATGTACAATTAGATATTGTCATGCAGGAGGGAGGTGTGTGCCGAGTCATTTAAGAAATGTAGAAAAGGACAATTGTATTTGCAGATTAGCAGGAAGTACGGGCAGCTGATATGTACTTAGTGAAATATTTTCCGATGGTGTTGGGCGAAGTAGGGAGTTGTCAGAATTTTTTTTAAACCGCCCAGTAAATAAATGTCCTATCGTACTTCGGGCCAGATTACACATGAGCTTATCAAGTCGGGATTTTTATTTTTTTCCCATTGAGAAAATCAGAGCTGGCAAAATTCCGATTGGCCTTGTGCACCCATTATGCAACATTGTGCATTTTCCTGCATTTTGCAGCGTGGGTAGAACGCAAAGACACCAAATATAAAAATGTTCATGTTGGTGGTAGGGTTTGCACCAATACTGGTATCAGTACCGGTACCAATACCAAGTACTTGTGCAAATGCTGCCAATTCCCGAAACTGATATTATACAAAATGAATGGACTCAAATCGCACTGCAATGAATTGCATCCGATTTGAACAAGAATGTGGTGCAATTCCTGTCCGAATGGCATGCTGTTTCCCCATCTCTCCTGTGTGATCCCAGTATAGAAAGACAGTGAAGCGCCATCTAATGCCCCGCCCACACACGGTCGGATTTTCCAACAGAAAATGTTCGATCGGAAATGTTGTCGGAAATTCCGGCTGTGTGTTGGCTCCATCGGACATTTTCCATCAGAATTTCCGTCACACAAAATTCGAGATCTGGATCTCAAATTTTCCGACAACAAAATCCGTTGGCGTAAATTCCGATCGTGTGTACACAATTCCGACGCACAAAGTTTCCACGCATGCTCGGAATCAAGCAGAAGAGCCGCACTGGCTATTGAACTTTTTTTTTTCTCGGCTCGTCTTATGTGTTGTATGTCACCGCGTTCTTGATGTTTGGAATTTACGTCAAGATTTGTGTGACCGTGTGTATGCAAGACAAGTTTGAGCCAACATCCGTCGGGGGAAAAAAAATCTATGGATTTTGTTGTCTGAATGTCCGATCGTGTGTACGGGGCATAAGTATGGCAGCAATGGGCACACAAACAGTTTATTAAAAATTATCACATCTCGCATGCGGTGCTCACAGGGCTGGAGGACATGCATAAGTGGTCCGCCCCCAAGCTGATACCACTTCCGCCCTATACCCACAGGAGTCCTGGTGTTCTATCAGATTACCACTACGCATCAGATTGTGCAACGGAAGTGACATTCCGACCCAAAAAATACTTACTGCGCATGCATGATGTGTTCCACGCCAAAATGTGTTTCACACACTTCATGATCTGACGAGTAGCGGTATTCTGATAGAACACCCATGCGGACATCTTAGTACACCCAGCTACGTTTTGAAATTCAGAGTAATTTTAGCAATAAAGTGAGCGTATATAAATAAATATACTATATGGATATCTGTGATGCTGTTTGGATGTTACATTGATAAAGAAGCTGGACGCCAGCAGTAGGAAGGTGGCGGAGGCCATGTTGGTACACCCCGCACTGCTCAGTACTAAACCTTTTAACCTTTTTAAAATTAAACGTCCATGCAGCATCAAAGATATCAAGATGGTATATTTATTTACACTCACTTTATTGCTAAAATTACTTTGAAATTCAAGACAAAGCTGGGTGTAGTAAGATGTCCGCATGGATCTTCTATCAGAATACCGCTACCCATCAGATCATAAAGTGTGTGGAACGCATCGCGCGTGCGCAGTAAGTATTTTTGGTCAGAACGTCACTTCCGTTGCACAATCTGATGGGTAGCGGTAATCTGATAGCACAGTGGTCATCAACCCTGTCCTCAGGGCCCTCTAACAGGCCAGTTTTGCAAGATAACTGAAATACATCACAGGTGATATGATTTGCTGCTCAGTGATTGCAGTATTCTAGTCTGCATCTCCCCAAGGTAATACATAAAACCTGGCCTGTTAGTGGACCCTGAGGACAGGGTTGATGACCGCAGTGATAGAACACCGGAACTTCCTACATCTCCTCCAGCCCTGTGAGCACCACAAGCAGCCATGGTTTTGGATTTGATATGCAAGATATATCATATATTTTTAACATGTAAATTGTGATAACATTTTTTAACCACTTGCCCTCCGAAAGATTTACCCCCCCCTTTATGACCAGGCCATTTTTTGCGATACGGCACTGCATTCATTGAACTGACAATTGCGCGGACGTGCGACAATGTACCTAACGAAAATATCTGTCCTTTTTTTTCCCCCTTTTGGTTGTATTTGATTGTCTCTGTGGTTTTTACTTTTTTCGCTATAAAGAAAAAAAAAAAAAAAAAACTATTTTGAAAAAGCACGATGTTTTACTTTCTGCTATAAAACATATCCATTAAAAAAAAATGTCTTCATCAATTTAGGCCAAAATGTATTCTGCTATATATTGTTGATAAATTAAATCTCAATAAGCGTATATTGATTGGTTTGCCCAAAAGTTAGTGTCTCCAAACGATGGGATTTACTACTAATGGCAGCGATCAAGGACTATAATATTGCAGCAGACAAACCGGACACTGACACTTTTGACCCTTTTTGGGGAACCAGTTACACCAATACTGTGATCAGTGCTAAAAAAAATGCACTGTCACTGTACTAATGACACTGGCTGGGAAGGGTTAACATCAGGGGCGATCAAAGGGTTAGTTGTGTTCCTGGCTAGTGCTTGTGTACTGTGGGGGATGTGCTTTTACTAGGGGAAAGCATAGATCTGTGTCCCTGCTTTGCAGGAACACAGGATCAATGCCTTCCCTACTGACAGTATAGCAATCTGTCTTGTTTACATAGTGTACCTGTGTACTAAACAATCGACAGGTGCTGGCGGACATCACTTCCGTGGTACCCGGTGCTGGGCTCCTGCTGCGTGTGATCACAGCGGGAGGCGCCTCAGACCTGGAAGTGTCAGATCACCGACTAGGTACGTGATCTTATACTGTGGCAGGGCGGCCACTCTGCACATCTATGGTGGGCGGTCCGCAAGTGGTTAATAGACTTTGTTTACCCATTGCTGCACTTCTTAGATGGCGCTTCCCTGTCTTTCTGTATTGGGATCCCATAGAAGAGGTGGGGGGAACCCCGCATGTGATCTGGACAGGAATGCAGTGCCAACCAAGGCTTGTCATAGTGATTTCATCCTGCGTTCACAGGAGCAGTGGGGGAAACCGCATGTGATTCAGACAGGAATTCTGAATTACATTCTTGTTCAAATTGCATGTGATTCTTTGCAGTGCGATTTGAGTCTTTTTATTTTGTATGCCAAATAATACTTAACCTTCAGCGCAAATAAATATAAGTAATCAAGTAAAAAAATCAATGATGACGTATCAAAAAAACGTCAATTTTTATATCTGTCTGTCTGTCTGTGTGTGTGTGTGTGTGTGTGTGTGTGTGTGTGTGTGTGTGTGTGTGTGTGTGTGTGTGTGTGTGTGTGTGTGTGTGTGTGTATATATATATATATATATATATATATATATATATATATATATATATATATAGAGAGAGAGATAGAGATATATATATTATATATAGAGATATATATATATATCTCTATCTATCAATATATTATGAAATGGTCCCGTTGCTGCCAATCACTCTCACTTCAACGTATAATCAAAATAATATATATATAAAAAATATAATCAAAATAATATACTGCAGCACAACTAGCAGCAATATATCAAACATTCAAAAAAGTTCATGTGAATAAATGTGTCAATGTGTTGTCAAAACCAAACAAATTTGCTACAATCAAAGAAAATGGTGAAATCAGTCCAAATAAAGTAACCCAAAAGTTCATTGAGTTAAAAATGAACAATACTGTGATCTTCCATCTCCGTGTTGCAAAATAAATGTGCTCATCAATAATAATTCTCCACCAGTGAATGGATGGCCGCTCACCTTATCCTTAGACCTGTTTCACTAGTGGGTCCAAGCAAGTAGTCCCTTAATGGGTGTGATTTTAGATGAATGCTCCTGGTCTATGCTTTGATCTCCAACACCTCCTGTCAGTGTTGCATGCTCTCAAGCAGTGGCGGCCCATCCATAGGGGGCGCACGGACACCGCCCCCCCCCCCCAAAAGCTGGTCACCAAAAAATAAATAAAACAATGTCCTTTAAGTGCACTGTGTACAGGCGCCGGACACAGTG
Organism: Aquarana catesbeiana; assembly: GCF_042186555.1. Lineage (NCBI taxonomy): Eukaryota > Metazoa > Chordata > Amphibia > Anura > Ranidae > Aquarana > Aquarana catesbeiana. The sequence continues at coordinate 754,723,348 of NC_133325.1, forward strand.
CACTATGGGCAGCGTGACATCTATGCAGTCACATGATTGCAGATGAGACGCCTCATTTGCCTGATTTTGGGAGTCCTTGTGGCGCAAAACAATGCACCACAACACTCTCATCTTCCAACGTTCTCCTTGTTGTGGGGTTTTCTATTGGCCCCTCTGTAGGACATGGGCGGTGCTCTCCCTGGAGCCGCAGCATCACTTCCGGTTTCCCCCTGGCCATGGATGGAACGCAAGGCCTGAGCGGCGCCCGCCTCCTTGAGTCTTGGCCAGACTGGTAAGCACCGGCAGCAAGTTACTTACTACCTTGTTGGTCGATATGGGAAAGGAAGATGTAGTGATTTAGCTGGTGTGGATGCGCTTCAAACTGGGAATAACACTGCTGGAGCAAGATATCAGTGCAGGGAAGGGAAGTGTGGTTGGTTACGTGGGCTTAGGAAGGAACTTATCTTGTGATGTGTTTCTTAGCTGGTGGTGGACTTCAGACTACAGACGTTGTCCCTGACTCCCAGACTAGTCCCTGTGTGTTGCTGCTGCTGGCAGAGCTGCATCACTGGGAACCCCTTATAAAGAGCACAGCAGCAGGTGCCCAGACCCGTAAACTCAGCACAGGGATGGTGGGAACCCCTCATAATGGGTATAATAGGTGTACAGACCCAGGAACTCGGCACAAGGATGGTGAGAACCCCTCATAATGGGCACAGCAACCAGCAGGTGTACAGACCCGGGAACTCAGCACAGGGATGGTGGGAACCCCTCATAATGGGTACAGTAGATGTACAGACCCGGGAACTCGGCACAAGGATGGTGGGGACCCCTCATAATGGGCACAGCAACCAGCAGGTGTACAAACTCAGGGACTCAGCACAGGGACGGTGGGAACCCCTCATAATGGGCACAGTAGGTGTACAGACCCGGGAACTTGGCACAGGGATGGTGGAAACCCCTCATAATGGGCACAGCAGGTGTACAGACCCGGGAACTTGGCACAGGGATGGTGGGAACCCCTCATAATAGGTACAGCAGGTGTACAGACCCGGAAACTCAGCACAGGGATGATTCTGGGTGGACTGACCCTTTAAGCTGAGCTGCAGCATTTTCTGAATGTACTGATTCTGCGCAGCGTCAGAATATTACATTTGTTTACACTCAGCAGCACGAGTACATGGACAGATCCTCATTTTTGTCCATGTGCACAGCTTCCTCTGTCGCCAACAATCCGTCATAATCTGTCGGCTTTTTTTCCCCCCCCGCGGCCTATTTTTAGGACTTGTGCGCAAATTTGTTTAAAAAATTTTGAGCACCAGCCGCCACTGATCAGCGGTATATGAAAATCAAACAAAAGAATAATCGAGTGCTCTCTGTCGGAATTTATAATGTTGAATAAAATCAAAGTAGCACACTCGCATAAAAGGCACTCAGCCGTGCCGGCGTATCAAACAGATAATCTACTCCCACAAGTGCTTCAGCATCAGTGATGATGACCGCGGGGTAAAAACACCAAGGGTTTGGCTCCTATTCCCCCTGCACTATATTTTTTTTATTTTTTTTTTTTGTATGGGCTGAAATTGCACCACAAAGTATCGGTACTCGGTATTGGCGAGTACTTGACCAAAAGTATCGTTACTCATGCTCGCCGATAAAAAAAAAACGGTATCGGGGCATACCTAATCGGTAGATTATGTCGCAGCTCATCAGAGCAAAGTTCTTCATACTAAATGGCCCCAGATTATAATTTGATTTTTTTTTTTTTTTTTTTTTATAATCAAAATTTTTTATTTTTCCATTATAAATTCATCTTCACAATTCAATATTTTACATTCTTGCATTCCATGGTTTACATAAAAATAAACATAATTAGATTTTAAAGTAAGGTGCATATGGAAGGGCTTTGCTTTTCCCAGAACACTTATTAGCTAGCCAGCGAGAAAAAAAAAACAACAAAAACAAATCACACTGTCTACCAATTTGCATTAAAAACATGCATTTGCAAATATATATGTGGAGGCCGGACTACCTGGCCAAGGCTGCTCTGTATGGTGCGGCCTTATCTGTAATCTGTGAGAGTCTCCAGGTTGGAGCATATATAGCAGCAGATAAATTAAAGTATATATAGCAGCGGATAAATTAAAGTATATATCTATATAAATCCTGTATAATAATAATATGTGATCCCCTACCTTATAAAACAACCCATTCAGTTCAAAACGTTATTTTTTTTAGTTTTGGATAGAGTGGAGAGTGATTAGAACACTTTTTATTGTTGTCTGTCCCCCCAATTAGGTAGTCACCCACTCTATTTGTCTTTTTTACCATTATCATTATTTGTCTTTTTTTTTTTTCACCATTATCATTGAGAGTAAAAGAAAATCCTAAATTTTGGGTTGTCCCCAGAACAGTAATAGAGGGGAACTCTTCCAATGGGGACACTAGCTCTGGTGACCTGAGAGACCCCAAGGTATTCCCCGTAATTTGCAGGGATTTCCTACCACTTCCTGTTTTGGCTATGGGGCAGGAAGTAAAGGGAAATCTACCCAATGTGACACAAATGGCAAAAAATAAATAAAAAAACACTAACGGGTTATAACCCTCCCTTACGCTATCCAAAATGGGAAAAAAAAAAAAAAAAAGTTTTGCCTATAGTTCTACTTTAACCACCTAAACATCGCCTACCGCATATATACTGTGACAGGGCGGCTCTATTGCGCAAAATCACGTACTTGTACGTCATTTCATGCAATAGATACTGGGGGCGTGTGCCCATTTGACAGAGCGGGAGCCAATCGGTGGGTCCGGCGGCCACCCGCGATCGTTCCTCGGAGAGGCAGATTGGCGATCTGCCTATGTAACCAAGGCAGATCGCCATTCTGGCAGGGGAGGACACAGAGATCTTCTGTTCCTGCTAAGCAGGAACATGGACCTCTGTGTTCCCCCAGTCAGTCCATCCCCCACACAGTTAGCAAGCACCTCCTAGGGCAGTGATGGCGAATATGGGCACTCCAGATGTTTTCCAACTACATTTCCCACGATGCTCAACTACACTGCAGAGTGCATGAGCATCATGGGAAATGTAGTTCCAAAACATCTGGGGTGCCAAGGTTCGCCATCACTGTCCTAGGCACACACTTAAAGGAGAAGTATAGCCTAAGCTTGTTTTGGCTGTACTTCTATGGGTTACAGGAGTGCAATTCGTTCTGCACTCCTGTGACCCATTTTCAGCAGAGAGCGGGCTAAAGTCCGCCCTCTGCTGACATCACAGAAATCAGTCCAGGCCCCGCGTCATCCCGACAATAAAGTCTGGATCCGCCAGGTGCCTGGACTGACACCCCGCTCAGCCTCTCAGCGAGCCGCTCCCCGCCCCTCCACAGCTCAGCACTCGAGTGAGCGTGGAGGAGGCAGAGCAGAGAGTTGTAACTGACAGTCAGCAGCTCTCTTCTCGGGGAGCTGTCAGAACCGAGTGATCGGCACTGATCACTGTAATGTTACTGGTTCCCAAAAAATTGTCAGGTATCTAATTTGTCCTCCGCAATGTCGCAGTCCCGCTAAAAATTGCTGGTCGCCGCCTTTACTAGTATAAAAAAAAAGCCATAAAAATATCCCTTAGTTTGTAGACGCTATAACATTTGCGCAAACCAATCAATTTACGCTTATTGAGATTTTGTTTTACCAAATTTTGTTTTTTTTACATTTTTTTTTATTAGATGTTTTATAGCACAAAGTAAAAAATTATAGATTTTTTTTTTTTTAAATTGTCTTTTTTTTTTTTAGTTTGTTTATAGCGCAAAAAATAAAAAAACCGCAGAGGTGATCAAATACCACCAACTAAAGTTGCACGACCGCGCAATTGTCAGTTAAAGTAACGCAGTGCCGTATTGCAAAAAATGGCCTGGTCATTAAGGGGGTGAAACCTTCCGCGGGTGAAGTGTTTAAAGCAGGGGTGAGCAACCTAGGCCCTCCAGCTGTGGTGAAACTACAAATCCCATCATACCTCTGCCTCTAGGAGTCATGCCTGTGATTGTCAGAGTCTCGCAATGTCTTATGGGACTTGTAGTTTCACCACAGCTGGAGGGCCGAGGTTGCCTACCCCTGATTTAAAGGATCAGATCACCTTTACAAAAATAAAATATAATAAATGCACTTTTTTTTCAGGTTCTTTTTTTTTTCGTTAGGAGCCTGTAAAGCATTGCACCCTCGATCAGCAGATTGCGGGTGTAATGCCACGGTCCTGCTGACTGTCTGTGTAGCTGTCTGCCCATATTTCCAATATGGGCAGACAGTTACACTCTGACAGGGAGCTCAATGAACTATCACAGTGCTCAACCGCGCCCTGGTAGCTCATTGAGAACTATAAGAGTACAGCTGCAAAGGCTGATGGTACTTGTAGTTCATTGATTCACAGGGATCTGTGAGTCAACGACCAGGCCGTGTGGGTGGAGCGAATTGTGACAGCGAGTGCAGGGAGAAGATCCCTGTCTCACTGCCACACGGAGAGGGGGGGGCATCAGAGGGAGAGGGGTCAGATGCTGAACATGTTACACCCTAAATATGGGTGTAACATATAACATGTTCAGAAATGTGAACGTATCCTTTAACATAGAAATGAAAGGCAAAACCTTTGTAAACATATATTAAAAAAAAAAAACATTATGAATACCTTTTTTCTTCTTTTATAGGTGATCACATAATCTCTGTTCTCAGCTGCATAAAGGACTTTGAGAGGTAGGGGTGGAGAAACAGTAGCATGTTGATCTTCCCAGTGAATGGCTGTGCAGAGGGGGGTGTCGGCAAATGTTTTGGCCTTTTGGAGAACGCAAAGGCATGTCTCTCAGCACAGCCAGAAAACTGACCACACTGGGAAAGCTGTGCTCTCATGCCTAGCATGGTCAGTTTGGAATAGGAAAGCAGAGGCACTGGTAGGAACATTAGGGATTACACACAAAGGAAGCAATACAAAGAGAACAGGAGACTTTCTCTTACAAGTACATGGTACAGCAGACACATATCAGGAATATGAAATGTTGGGGGGCAGGTATACCTGGAGGGAGCCTATTCCTTCTTAAAGGTGCAGCGACACACCAGAACCCCCAGCACTGCCCAATGGCAGCTGAGGACGTTCAATGTGTCTCCATTTCTATTTCAGCAAGAGAGATAAAAATGGCAATCGCACCTTTATTCATAGATGGCTTTTAACGCAAAGTGCACATTGAAGGGCTTTGTACAGAATAAACAAAACAGTGTTGCAAGCACTCTTAGGCCCCATTCACACTTTGCATAGCAGGAACTTGCGTTCCTATTTGCGATTTTGTGTGGGCGATTTTCACGCCATTCCGTGTGTCACATTCACTTCAATGGGCTGCCCTGTTGCCCAAATAAAGCTCCTGCGCCTTTTTGGGTGACAAGCTTTACGCGATTTTTAATGACACTTTTTACTGCGATCCTGTCGCGTGAGAGTCGTGGCAAAACCGCGAATGAAGAATGGCACCCAACACACACATTGCGAGTTTTGCACAGATTGCCACAGGATTGGGGACCATGGGCAGTATCATGGCAATTCTGCCCACCATCCCAAAGTGCGAGATGTTACCAGCTAGCCAGCAGCTTTTGACCTGAAAACTGCCATTCAAGTCAATTTGTGTGGAGCCATTTAAAAACGCAACACTTCAGAAGCACATTGTGCACTCAAGTCAGTTCCTCAATGCACTCTCGGCAATATCTTATATTTTCTAAACGCATGCCAAGGCAAGGTGCATGAAAGTAAACCCTAGAGAGAGATTCATAACAGTAACACACTGGGGTTTATTTACTAAAGGCAAATCCACTTTGCACTACAAGTGCACTTGGAAGTGGAGTTGCTGTAGATCTGAGGGGGACATGCAAGGAAGGAAAATAAAAAAAACAGCATTTTTGCTTGTACATGATTGGATGATAAAATCAGGATTGGATATATCATCCAATCATGTACAAGCAAAAATGCTTTTTTTAATTTTCCTTCCTTGCATGTCCCCCTCAGATCTACAGTGACTCCACTTCCAAGTGCACTTGTAGTGCAAAGTAGATTTGCCTTTAGTAAATAAACCCTGTAAATACATGGCAACACCTGTACTGCAGTGCAGTGCCGTTTATTTTGAATAGCACCCCCAACGTTTTGAATGGGCTTCTTAACATGGCTCATATAAAATGGCTAATATTGCATGTTCACAGCATGTGTATTAAGGCAACACACTGGTATGAACTCAGATTTCACAAATGCTTTTTAGTGGATATCACTCTCTGCTATGCGCCACACTTTCAGCCTGCATTTTACAGCCCATTCATAAAATGCAGGTATGTGTAGCTTGTGGTGTGCCATGGGGGGTTATTTACTAAAGGCAAATCCACTTTGCACTACAAGTGCACTTGGAAGTGCAGTCGCTGTAGATTTGCGGGGGACATGCAAGGTAAATTAAAAAAAACAGAAAAAAGGGGAAAAAAAAGGACATCAATTTTGTTTGGGTACAGCGTTGCACGACCACACAATTGTCAGTTAAAGCACCGTAGCGCCGTATCGCAGAAAATGGCCTGGTCATTACGGGTGTGGGGGTGGGGATTCCTTTCCGGTCTCTTAGGAAACATGAACAGAATGATTGTCCTGCACCCAGATGAATGGGTCCTAAGACATTCAGCTGCTGTCAGCACTGTATCATACTGTAGTACAGTGGTCTCCAAACTGCGGCCCTGGGACTGGATGCCACCCTTTGCTTGCCTTTATCTGGCCCTTGAGACATTATTCCTGCCACTGAAACCAACAATGGGGCACTATTACTGCCACTGACACCAATGATGGGGCATAATTCCTTCCAACTACACCAACACTTTCTCCCCCTAATACCGAAGATCCGGCATTGTTTACTCCCACTGGGCACAACCTGGGCTGATTGCTCCTCAGCCATTCAGAGGAAGACTTGTATTTTTATCAGTGAATACAAGGCTTCCTCTGATTGGCTGAGGTGGAAATTGTGACATAATCTACATGCCTCTCCAATAGATTTTTTTGTTCAAATGTTATTGATTCCTCCATCTACGTCAATCAGTGTGGATGGAGGACTCTCCTGCTGCTGCTGTATTCTGACAGCTGGCACAACTGGTTGTATTTGCTCTGAAGAAGAGGGCATGTCCCTCGAAACCCGTCAGCGGATATTTTGATTCATGCAAGTTTCATCATCTGGAATCCCATTTTGTTTCCTGGGTTTTTGTACAACGTTGATACCTTTTGGCTCTTGTGAGTATGTGCTCATTCATTTTTATTTTCTATGAAGATGTTGATGGTAATGCACTAGACCTGGGCACTCTTCTTCTTTGTGCCACATGCTGTGAAAATACCTGAACAGTGCCTGCATCTGTTCGACCATCAATTTTCCGTCTGGTTGTTTGGATTTTTCAATTAAAGGATGCCGTGCGGATGGGTGCCAGTAAGGCCATGGAGCCATTTTTTTGAAATTCACCCCATATATGGCCAGCTCTAGTATAGTACAAAGTGCAGACAGGGTCACTTTCCAGACAAGTTTGGCACGCATTCCTATGACTTGTTACTTTTCTGTGTTCACAATAGTAAGAAAAATGTACATGAAACGCCGTGTGCTTTACTGGAAAATATAATCCTCCCTATCACCTTCAGAGATCTATAGGTAAATATTTACTGAAATGTGTTATTTTACCCCAAGTCAGGATTTTCCAGATCAGTGGGTCAGATAAGATACATTTGTGTTTTGGTCAAAACATTTGCGTAACTTGTGAACGTTCTGCTTTTTTTGTTTTTTTGTATCCCTAGCATATATGTTATGGAGGTCATTTATTCTGCCCTTAGTACTACTTTAGTTGTGTCTTTTACTTGTGCCATATGAGTTCTAATATCATATACACTATATTGTCAAAAGTATTGGGACACCTGCCTTTACACGCACATTAGGGGTGCAACTAGAACCTTCAGAGCCCTGGTGCAAGAAACCATGATGGGGCCCCCCCGGGCTTCAAATTTTGGGAGGGTGTCCATGGATATGCTCCCAGAAATCTGCTTCTCGTATGCCCCCTGGGACATGCATCCAGCGCAATCACGGCGGCCCTTTAACATGTGATTAGCTGATCACATGTAAACAGTCTTGCTGGGTATCGGCAGCCCTTTCCTCCCATGCTGTGTCTGTGTAAGGAAAGGAGAGGCGTTAACTGTCAACAATGTCAGTAAATTGTTTACACTGATAATCAGTGCTGCCTATCAGTGCTCATCAGTGCCACCTATTAGTATCCATAAATGCTGCGTTTCAGTGCTGCCTATCAGTACCACCTATCAGTGCTCATCAATGCTGCCTATCAGTACCACCTATCAGTGCTCATCAATATCGCCTATCAGTGCCCATCAATAATGAAAGGAAAGTCCAGATGGCTGCACACCAAACTAAGATCCAAATGCCTTTATTCACATAAAACCATGAAGAACATGAGGAACGCTACACGTACAAGCAAGGGAGGGAACGGCTTACATGTTTCACACACAAATTGTGCTTTATCTAAGCTCATTGATGCTGCCTACCAGTGCCCATCAATGTCTCCTATCAGTGTCTATAAGTGCAGCCTATCAGTGTCCATCAGTGCCATCTATCAATGCTGCTTATCAGTGCTCAATGCCCATCAATTCCACCTATCAGTGCTCATCAATGATGCCCATCAGTGCCGCCTATCAGTGCTGCCTATCAGCGCCACCTATCATTGCTCAATGCCTATCAGTGCCCATCAATGCTGCCTATCAGTGCTCATCAATCCACCTATAAGTGCCCATCAGTGCAGCCTATCAGTGCTCATCAATGCCGTTCAGTGCCGCGCCGCGCCGCCTATCCATACCACAGACAATTGCTTATCAGTGCTGCCTATCGGTGCCACCTACCAGTGCTCATCAATGCCCATCAGTGCCGTGCCGCCTATCCGTGCCACAGATCATTGCTCATCCATGCCACCTATCAGCAGTGCAGCCGATCAGTGCTCATCAATGCTGCCTGCCTCCTCAGCAGGGCTCTGAGCGGAGAGCGAATCTCTCGCATGGCTCAGAAACGGCAGTTCTCCCCCCTCCGTCCTCCCTCCCTCCTCTCTCGCACGTGATGACACAGGCTTCTCCCCCTCACCGCTCTCCCGTATGTGTACCGCGGGGGGTGTGAGCTCATTAGATTCACACTAGACTTGCCACAAAACACACACAGGAGAGGGTAGGGGGGAGAAGGAGCAGATCGGCTGTCATCCTGTGCGAGAGAAGAAATAAGGAGGAGCAGGGAGAATGGTCGGCTCTGAGCTGTATGAAAGATACGCTCTCCGCTCAGAGCCATGGGACTAGCAACCCCCCCAGTGGCGGAATGCCAGGGCCCGGTCGCAAGTGCAACTGCTACGACCCTGGTAGTTCCTCCACTGACACACATGAACTTTAATGGCATCCCAGTCTTAGTCCATAAGAGTCAATATTAAGTTGGCCCATCCTTTGCAGCTATAACAGCTTCAACACTTCTGGGAAGGCTGTCCACAAGGTTTAGGAGTGTGTCTATGGGAATGTTTGACCATTTTTTCAGAAGCGCATTTGTGAGGTCAGGCATGTGGACGAAAAGGCCTGGCTCGCAGTCTCCATTCTAATTTATCCCAAAGGTGTTCTATCGGGTCAAGTTCCTCCACCCCAAACCCGCTCATCCATGTCTTTATGGACCTTGCTTTGTGCTCTGATTCAAATCATTTGGTGGAGGGGGTATTATGGTGTAGGGTTGTTTTTCAGGGGTTGGGCTTGGTCCTTAGTTCCAGTGAAGGGCTGAAGCTGTCATAGCTGCAAAAGGTGGGCCAACTCAATATTATGTTATAATAGATGGATATTCTTTGAAAATATTATAAACCTACAGTAGTGAACATTTGTTTTAAATGCAGCTTTATGCATTCACATGCCTCCATAGGCCCAGTCTGTTTGGACAGTATGGTTATCTGCTGACTTGGCACCATCCACGGGCAGCTTAACTCTACAAAAAGACACAGAAGTTGTATCTAAAGAAACTTGGACAATGCAAATGATCACTTTATGAATAGTCCCCCTTGTTCGGTTATAGGGTGCACTTAGAAATGCAATGGTTCCAAATGTACGTGCAAGACTGCCCGCCCTTAGGCCCATATCACATAAATAATGCTGTCGCCAGCAAATACTCTCCAGTGATAGGATCGCTAGAAAATGCAAGGAGGACACGTACCTGATTTGTTTGTGCTGCTTCCTTGCTGGTTTTGGCAGTGAAGCACTGCTCTCTCACTCCTGAAAATGTTGCAAAACCATAGTCACCCTGAGAACGAGTTCCATCTCATTCCTCCAGCCTGCGAGGGAGCGATGAATGCTTGCATGTGAATGAATGAAAGATTTGTATAGCGCTGCAAATGCGAACTGAATCGCCTCAAGGTGCTTGATCTGTGCTGTTAGTCCTGTTTCTTAGAAGAGATGGGTCTTGAGTTTTTTTCTGAAGGCCCGATGAGTTTCTTCCATGCGGATGTTGGCGAGTAGACCGTTCCATAACTGTGGTCCTTGGACTGGTCCTCTTCGTTCTCCCTTTGATTTGTAGCGGGAGCATGTGGGTGTTTTCTCTCTCTCCAAAGCAATTCTGATACTGGTGACTTCTCACCAGCCACAGTATCACCTGTGTAAGGCCTCATGCACACTTGAGCTCAAGAACGCCCGTGTTACAGAAGTTGGACATTTTTTTTGCCTCTGTTAACTGGTGTGTCCATGCACACATGGACGTTTACAGGAGTTTAGAGAGAGGAGCGTTTAGAGGCTGAAAAAAAAAACATCACTTGTGCATTGATGGTAGACACACCAACTAGAAATAAAGCATTACTGGATCTACTGATTACCAACAATACAGACCTGATCACAGCGATCACAGGTCAATTGGCTTCAGTATAAATCACACAAATAGGAAACATAAGGGGAATACAAAGACACTGAATTTCAAAAACTTCCCTAAACTACGAACCTTGCTAGAAGGCATGAATTGGGATACAGTCTTAGAAACAAAGAAGACAGAGGAGAGATGGGTTTGCTTTAAGAGCATATTAAAGTGGTTGTATAGTCCTATTTTTTAACTTTTACCTACAGGTAAGCCTATAATAAGGCTTATCTGTAGGTAAAAAAAAAAATCTCTCCTAAACCTGTACGGTTTAGGAGATATTCCCCTTGCTATGAGCCGCTGACTGCAGCGGCGCATGCGCACAGGGGATTCTCGGCTGAAGGCCCGGCAGTAGCCGGGAAAGAAATCTCCCGCGCTTAGCGCGGGAGTGACGACATCGCGGCTCCAGCCACTCACAGAGCTGGAGCCGCGATACCCAGAAGACACGCCGAGGCAACATGTCAGCTACCTCGGCGTGGACCAGGTAAGATACCGATGCCTCGTTCTAAGGTAAGTATTTCATAATCAGCTAGTATGCGGTGCATACTAGCTGATTATGCCTTTTGCCTTACAGGGGTAAAAAAAAAGAAAAATGTCAGCGTGTATACAACCGCTTTAAATAAGGGCATTAGTCAATGCATCCCATTGGGTGATACATTTTAAAAGAGCGAACAAAAGTCCTGGATGGCTTGACTCCAATGTAAAAATGCATGTAAAAGCAAAGGAGAAGGCCTTAAAAAAATAAGGGGTTGAGGAATCATCATCAGCATTCAGACTTTTTAAAGAATGCAACAAGAAATGTAAGGGTGCAATTAGGGCGGCTAAGATAGAACACGAAATACACATAGTGGTGGAGAGCATAAAAAATCCCAAGAAATTCTTTAAGTATGTAAACAGTAAAAAAGGGAGGACAGACCATGTTGGCCCCATAAAGAATGAGGAGGGACATCTGGTTACAAAGGATGGGGAGATGGCGAAGGTATTGAATTCTTCTCCTCTGTCTTTACGAGGGAATCGGGGGGCTTCAGTAACCAAAATTGCAGTATTGATCCTCATGACACATCACAGGAAGCACCTCCATGGTTAACAGAGGACAGAATTAAAATGAGACTAGGTAAAACTTAACATTAATAAATCACCGGGACCAGATGGCTTGCATCCGAGGGGGTACTTGGGGAACTCTGTCAAGTAATTGCCAGACCATTGTTACTAATTTTTACTGACTGTCTACTGATTGGAATGGTACCAGCTGATTGGAGAAAAGCCAATGTAGCGCCAATATTTAAAAAGGGCCCAAAATGCATCCCTGGGAATTACAGACCAGTTAGCCTAACATCAATAGTATGCAAGCTCTTGGAGGGGATGATAAGGGACTATATACAAGATTTTAGTAATGAAAACAGTATCATTAGCAGTAATCAGCATGGATTCATGAAGAATCGTTCTTGCCAAACCAATCTATTAACCTTCTATGAGGAGGTGAGTTGCCATCTAGATAAAGAAAGGCCCGTAGACGTGGTGTATCTGGATTTTGCAAAAGCATTTGACACAGTTCCCCATAAACGTTTACTGTACAAAATAAGGTCCGTTGGCGTGAACCATAGGGTGAGTACATGGATTGAAAACTGGCTACAAGGGCGAGTTCAGAAGGTTGTGATAAATGAGAAGTACTCGGAATAGTCAGAGGTGGGTAGGGGGGTGCCCCCAGGGTTCTGTACTGGGACCAATCCTATTTAATTTGTTCACAAAATACCTGGAGGATGGGGTAAATGGTTCAATCTCTGTATTTGCGGACAGTACTAAGCTAAGCAGGGCAATAACTTCTCCGCAGGATGTGGAAACCTTGCAAAAAAGATCTGAATAAATTAATTAAGATCTGAACAACCCCATACAATAATCCCCCCTCCACCAAATGATTTGGACAGGTGCACAAAGCAAAGTCCTTAAGGACATGGATGAGCGAGTTTGGGATGGAGGAACTTGACTTGGCCTCAACACGATAGAACATCTTTGGGATGAATTAGAGTGGAGAATGCGAGCCAGGTCTTCTCGTCCAACATCAGTGCCTGACCTCACAAATGCGCTTCTTGAAGAATGGCCAAACATTCCTATAGACACAATTCTAAACCTTGTGGACAGCCTTCCCAGAAGAGTTTAAGCTGTTATAGTTGCAAAGAGTGGGCCAACTCAATATTGAACCCTACGGACTAAGACTTGCCATTAAAGTTCATTTCTTATCGTACATCAGGGGACACAGAGCCATAGTAGTTACTAATGTGGGTTATAGGCCACCTTCAGGTGATGGACACTGGCACACCTTAAGACAGGAAGTCCACTCCCTATATAACCCCTCCCACTACTGGGAGTACCTCCGTTTTTTTGCCAGTGTCTAAGGTGTTGGTCACGAGCATTGGCGTCTTCCAACGTCGAGTGCGGGTATGTGTTTTTTTTTAAAAGCACCATTATTGCTGCTGCAAGCTGACGGAGGGACACAAGAGCAAACAGGGGCATGAAAGAGGTTTGGTGACACAGGAATTCCTTTTGACACATTTACTATTGCATCAGGCTGAGCATTAATTGCAGCGGCAGGGCTGGACTATTGCTCAGGCAGTGGATGTGTTCCTTCTGGTAGTACCTCTGCTTTGTACATCAGGCTATGGTTGGAAGGGGGGGTAAAAACACCTCAAAAAAGGGCTATAGAAAGACTTCTACAGCTACAAGGAAGCCTAGAACCATCTCAAAAAAAGATGGCATTCTCCCCTGAGAGTGATATGGCTGGTCAGAGTGAGCCATCAGGGACGTCGAGTGTTGCAGCTGCTCTTAACACTGCATCCTCTGTATATATACTGAAGAGGTTTTTTTCCTCAACCATTTTAGGCTTGGAACAAAAATTGATGCGTTAATCACATCCCAGAGTGGGACTAAGCATGACAGGTCCCCTTCCATTACCCAGGACCCTAAAACTGAGGAACAAGGGGTGGTAGATGATGAATTTCTCTCAGGGGACCAGGAAGAGGCTGATGACTCCTCCTCTGAAGAGTCTAATACGGAAGGATCGGGTTCACAAGGAAGGTTGTTGGTACAATCTCTCACTAAATTGGTCCGCTCCACATTTTTGCTACCAGTAGGGGAGTCAGTTGATGAGCCCACTTCTTGTTTGGGTTCCCTAAACCTCTCCAAGCTATTCATGCTTTTCTCATCCATTAATTACTAAAAAATGCTTATGTATTCTGAGTAGGAACACCCAGATTAACATTTTTTTTCCCTCCAAAAAAGTTTTCAACACTTTATCCTATGGAGGAATAGTTCAAAAAGAAATGGGGGGATTCCAGCAATTGACACTGCTATATCCTCTGTGAATAAAAACTTGACTTGTCCGCTAGATAATGCTCAAATGCTGAAGGATCCAACAGAAGTTGGAATTCCTATTTAAAAACAATATTTCTCTGGCAGGTTCAGTGGTTCAGCCTGCGCTGGCAGCGATCGGGGTATGTCCGTCCTTAAAAGACATATGCGCGTAGAATTCTGTGGTTAAAAAATTGGTCAGCCGATGCGCCATGCAAAAAACTCTTGGCTAGTTTTCCATTTCACGGTGAATGGTTGTTTGAGGACGATCTGGATAAATACATCCAAAGAATTTCTAATGGAAAAAGTTCCCTTTTACCAGTTAAGAAGTTTAAGCGTTTTTCTTTTAAACAAGCTTCTTCTCCAGTGCCAGGAGCATCAGCCTCCAGGCAGTCACGACGGCCTCCACCGTCAAGTTCAAGAGGTAAACCTCAGGGTCAACCCCAGGGTCAAAAGAGGCCCTGGGGGAGGAAACCCACTAAACAAAATACTAAAACCTCCTTATGAAGGGGCGCCCCCGCTCGCTCGAGTGGGGGGAAGACTTCTGCAGTTCTCAAGGGTCTGGCAGAAATAGTGTCGAGACAAATGGGTGGCTTCCTCAATATCTCTAGATTACAAACTGGAGTTCTGAGAAAACGAGGAGACGGGAACTCTCGGATCAAACGTTCCCAGAGATCCAGGAAAAAAGAAGTCTCTCTTTCTGGCTTTGGATCATCTCTTGTCTCAAAAGGTGATATCGGTGGTCCCCATGGAAGAGCGAGGGTTAGGGTTTTATGCAAACCTTTTCACGGTACCAAAACCAAACGGGGATGTCAGACCCATTTTAGATCTCAAAGATCTAAACCGGTTTTTGAATATCCGCTCTTTTCGCATGGAGTCAATCCGATCAGTGGTCTCCATTCTACAAGGTGGAGAACTGCTAGCATCAATCAACATCAAGGATGCTTATCTCCATGTTCCTATTTTTCCCGCTCACCAGAAATATCTACGCTTCAAGATATAAAATCTTCATTTTCAGTTTGTAGCTCTGCCTTTCGGTCTAGCTACTGCATCCCAAGTGTTTACAAAGGTCTTGGCTCTCCCTTTAGCCGGATTAAGGGCTCAGGGTATAACAAGTCTAGCTTACTTAGACGATCTACTCTTGATAGATCAGTCAGTAGCCCGCTTAAACCAAACTTTGGTCACCACAGTCAGCAACCTGGAATACCTAGGTTGGATTCTCAACCTAGAGAAATCCTCCTTAAAACCATCAAGGAGATTGGAGTACTTGGGTCTGATCTTAGATACAGCTCAGAAGAGGGTGTTTTTGCCCCAGGCAAAGATCAGTTCCGTAAGGGAACTAACTGATTCAGGTGGTCAAAGCAAAGAAGAATCCTTCTATTCAACTTTGCATGAGATTGTTGAGAAAGATAGTAGCTTCATTCAAGGCCATTCCTTATGATCAGTTTCATTCAAGCTCTAGACTTCCCAATGCATTTATCCCCAAAAGTGCGTCAAAGCCTCAGTTGGTGGTTGATAACCAAGAATCTCCAAAAAGGAAAATCCTTTCTACCAGTTACCTGGAAAGTGGTAACAACAGATGCCAGCCTTCTGGGCTGGGGAGCAGTCCTAGAAGAAGCGTCTGTCCAGGGAAGATGGTCCAAATCAGAAATGACCTTGTCCATCAATATTTTGAGAGATTCGGGCAGCTCGTCTGACCCTAAAAGCCTGGACGATCAGATTATGGAATTGTCCTGTCCGGATCCAATCCGACAATGCCACAGTAGTGGCCCATATCAATCACCAAGGGGGCACGAGAAGTCGTGCCGCCCAGAGAGAGATGAATCATATCCTATCTTAGGCAGAAGATAACATTCCTTGCCTATCGGCAGTCTTCATTCCAGGAATAGAGAATTGGCAGGCAGACTACTTGAGTCATCAACAGTTGTTCCCAGGAGAATGGTCTCTTCACCCCGACATCTTTCTATCAATATGCCAAAGATGGGGAATTCCAGACGTGGATCTGTTTGCTTCCAGGTTCAACAAAAAGATCGACAACTTTGTGTCAAGGACAAAGGATCCGCTGGCATGTGGAACAGATGCCTTGGTTTTTCCATAGGATCAGTTTTCACTGATCTATGCGTTCCCTCCTGTTCTGCTGCTTCCGCGCCTTCTTTGCAGGATCAAGCAGGAAGGGAAGGAGGTGATTCTTGTGGCCCAGGAGATCTTGGTATGCAGAGATCGTAAAGATGGCGGTAGGGGACCCATGGACCCTACCACCACGACCCTTCTCTCGCAAGGTCCGGTATTCCATCCTACCTTACAAACGCTAAATTTAATGGTTTGGCTATCGAGACCCACATTCAGAAAGACTGTGGGATGTCAGGTTCAGTAGTTTCTACTTTGGTTAATGCTAGAAAGCCGGCCTCCAGAGTCATATATTATAGAGTCTGGACATTCCATATGTCTCCTGGTGTGAATCCAGGGGTTGGCACCCCAGGAAATATGTCATAGGTGGGATCCTTGAATTTCTACAGATGGGATTAGAAATGAAGCTGGCCTTGAGTACTATCAAAGGCCAGGTGTCGGCCTTATCAGTATTTTTTCAGCGGCCACTTGCTTCACACTCTCTGGTTCGTAGCTTTATTCAGGGGATAATGCGGATTAATCCTCCAGTTAGGTCACCCCTGAACCCTTGGGACTTGAATTTAGTCCTGTCGGCGTTACAGAAACAGCCAATACGAGATATTCCCTTGGTCCTTTTGACAAGGAAATTAGTTTTTCTGGTTGCCATATCTTCTGCAAGAAGATTAATCAGAGTTGGCTGCTCTTTCTTGTAAAGAGCCATATTTGATTATTCATAAGGATAAGGTTGAATTACGTCCTCATCCTAATTTCCTACCAAAGGTAGTGTCAGGTTTTCATTTAAACCAGGATATTATTCTGCCTTCATTTTTTCCAGAACTTCGTTCTGTGGAAGAGAGGTCACTACATTCTCATGATGTGGGGAGAGCAGTCAAGGTCTACTTGAAGGCGACTGCTCAGATTCGTAAAACAGATGTTTTGTTTGTGTTGCCAAAAGGTCCTAAGAGAGGACAGGCAGCATCGAAATCTACTATTTCTAAATGGATTCGTCAAGTGATTGTTCAAGCTTATCGTTTAGAAGAGGAAAATTCCACCTTTTCATATTAAAGCGCACTCCACCAGGGCTGTTAGTACTTCCTGGGCAGTGCATCACCAAGCCTCCATGGCTCAAATCTGCAAGGCCGCAACTTGGTCTTCAGTCCATACATTTACCAGATTCTATCAAGTAGATGGAAAAGGTCATGATGATATCACCTTTGGGAGCAGTGTATGCAGTATAAGTCCTCTAGTCTCTTAGTGCCCTATTTTTGTTGTGTCTCCCTCCCTTTAGTTGGCATTGCTATGGGACATCCCACGTAATAACTACTATGGCTCTGTGTCCCGTGATGTACGATAAGAAAATAGGATTTTTAAAACTACTTACCTGTAAAATCCTTTTCTTTGAAGTACATCACGGGACACAGAGGTTCCTCCCTTCTTTTTGGTATACACGTGTATTGCTTTGCTACAAAACTGAGGTACTCCCAGTAGTGGGAGGGGTTATATAGGGAGTGGACTTCTTCTCTTAGGGTGTGCCAGTGTCCATCACCTGAAGGTGGCCAATAACCCACATAGTAACTACTATGGCTCTGTGTCCTGTGATGTACTTCAAAGAAAGGGATTTTTACAGGTAAACTGTTTTAAAAATCCTATTATGTGTATAAAGACAGGTGTCCCAATAATTTTTACCATATAGTGTATATTGCTCCTCACACTTCTCCTGAGCTTTCAGTGTACATGTCTGGTTTCCCTGGTGAGTATAATGTATAAACCACAATTCTCCCCCGAGCCTGTAAATTCTGCGAAATAACAATTAGGTAACAATACGACTCGTTGCAGCCAATTTCATCAGGTTTTATTGTGGTTGTTCAGGTTTGTTCTGGTCTATGGATCTGGGCTTGTGGTTTCAATGCGCTGCTTACATATTCTGGCACAAGTAAACAAGCATCTTCCCTCCAGTTCAGGTGCATATGCTTTCTCTTCACGTGTGAAGAACCAAGTGCAGATTTTCTAATATCCTGATAACGCGAGGACTGGAAGTCATTATGGACACCACATCCCAAAAATGAAATTGTGAGTGAAACCAGAAACGTGTTCCATTATACGGGGCCTTATAGGTGTCATACAAAGAACATGCAACTTGTACATCCTTCCACCTTCCGCCCTCCTGTCCCTACTCTGTATAAACCTGTATACGTGAATAGGAAGGAAATAATGGTGCTTGCCTGTATCCTTGTGACTTTTTCTTCATTCTTGCCTATTTTTTGTCCTATTCTCTGTTGTCTAATTGCCACGCCACCATGTCTGTGATGACATCATGCACTTCTTCGCGTACATGCACCATAGAACATCTGTCGGGGAAAAAAGCCTAGCTTGAGATCTTTTGAGCTGTCAGGAAGAAGCTTTTTTTTTTTTTTCCCTAGCAAATTAATGTAATTTTGTATGGCACGTGCACATGAATAAGCGAATGACAATACTGCAAGATCTCCTAGTCTAGATATGGGATTTCCCTGAAGAAAATGGTGACATTGCCTTCCCAGAGGGCTTCTGTGCGGCCGAGACTACGTCACCACTGCCTTCTTTGAAACCAAGAAGTGCAAGAGAAAAAAAGGTAACTAAAGCAGCAAAAAATAGACAATTTCACATCAGCATGTAGAAATGAATGTTTATGTGAAATTTAGGGAAATGTCCACTTTAAGAAACAGTATTGTTAATTAGAAAGCTGTTAAAAGCACATATAAAGACTAAATCACCGTAATTTATACAGCAATGAAGATGTATGTATAGATCACATAAATAAACATATCCAACCCGTATCATTACCCTTTACCATCCATTGGTCATTATCATGTTGTATTGTTCTCAAGATGTTACGGTATGTTCTATTAACTTTGTAACTAAAAATCATAGCGGAGTAGGGATGGAATTCATTTGATGCATTTCGTAGACTTTATTTTGCTTCCTAATACAGCCTATGGGACACACAGCCATAATATAACAAAAAAGGGGTATAAGGCCAATTTATATAATTATATATTGGTCAGTTTGTGGTGATGTATTCAAAAGTGTTTTATCACAATGATATCACAGCATGAAATTCAAGAAAACAGTAATTACTGTGTATTGTCAATAGTCCAGTGTGCAGTGCCAGCTGCAACAGTGTGGAGAAAGGAAGTTGAGGCTGATAGGTAAAGAGAGGGCTTTATTGCTCTATGATGGTTTTTGTGTCCTGGAGCAGTGGTGACCAACAGATATAGGGACCTCAGATGGGTCACCAGACATCAATGATCACACATAATCAGCCCACACAATTCTATAGAAGACACATATAATACAGGTGATAGACACTGCAGACATAATAATGGTTTGGTTGGAGACTAAAGCCTCATACACAAGGGCCGAATGCCGTGCAACATCGGCCAGTTCAATAAAAATTGGCCGACATTCGGTCCGTATGTAAGGCAGCCTGTAAGACAGAAGCCGGCCATTTGGCTGGCTTCTGTTGGAGGAGCATGCTGGAAAACCACCAGCCGACTGGCTCCTGATCAGCGCTCTCAACCAGAGGTTGCAGGAAAGAAATTCACACGATTCCACCATCAACACAGACAGTGCTGACAGAGGAATCCCTCCTGCTGAGCAAGTGTCTGCTCCCGAACAGGAAGCCGCCTCCACCGGGAAAGGATAGTAAATATTGCTAGTGGCTATAGCAGCCGCTAGCGATAATCGTAAGAGAATCTGTCAGGCTGGTTGTACCAAAGTTGTTCTTGCTGAACCATCCAACATTCAAACCATGTTTGGCTGACCTAAGAACTTGCAGCAGGAAATGGTTAGAAAATGGGGACATGATACATGAGACTGCTAAATTTTACTACAGCCTGCCGCCTTAAAATTAGTGGCCCAGGGGCAACACAGTGAATGACAATTGCTGCGGTTTTGGCACCTGAGTTCTATAGTCTAGATCTGCTACAATAGGCATTGCCTTTGATGTTCAGATTTTGGAAGCCCAGGTTGAAAGTCCGAGCAATTTGATACCTAAATCTGGTCATAGATGGATCGATTTTCTTTCCTGAAAATTGCTTGATTCGCCCGACAACAAAGATAGCTATGATGTGGCAATCCTTCCAGCGAAGTTATTGTGTTCCATAAATATTGCCACATGCATTACTGTCACTAATTTTATTTATCACCTCTGGCAGCTAAATGGATTTTGTGTGAGAGTGAGCAGCATATTTTCCTATACGTGGAAGAGAAAGTGACTGGGGGACCAAAGGAAGGGTGAATATATGCTCCTGGTGTGGCCATCATTAAAGTGAGCCTTTTGCTTTGTCCTGCAAGAGCAATGCACAGGTTCCCTATAAGGGTTCAAAATGGTTGTCAATGATCTTCATTTTATCTGTGGGGTGGAAAGGTTCTATTTTTTATTTCTTTTTTTTTGGCTGGATTTCATGCGTTTTTATCTCAATTTTACTCCATCATGTTTAGTATCGTTTCCTCTCACTGTGGTCTTTTCATTCTATCAGGTGTGTGCAGGATGTCAAGACAAAACGAACATGTTTCAATACAAATATCGTGAGAATCAGTCATAGTTTAGTGAATGTTGCTAGGAGGAAAAAGGCTACAGTAAAGGTAGAAAGTCTGTTCTAAACAAAGGCAGCATACAAGGGGAAACCTGTGAACTTCCTGGAGATGAGGTGACAAAGAGAACAATAAATACAAATGTTCTTTAGTATGTAGCTATGTCAACCAACAGAAGAATAGTAATCACACTTTTTCTACCTTTTATTTTTTGGGAGCACATGTCGCATGACGTGTATAAATCAATGGTTCCCTATGAGAGCAGTCTGAACTGGTCTGACACAAGTCGGTCCGACTTTGAAAAAGTTTCCTGCACTACTTTGGTCCGACTTTGATCCTACTTCAGCCCATTGAATATCATTAAAGTCTGATCAAAGTCGGATCATCGTCTTAACTGATCCGACTTTGGCATGCGACTTTTGTTCTGAGGATCTTGAAGGGGAACCCCACGCCATAATAAAAAAAAAAAAAAAATGCCATAGAGTTCACCCTCCAAGACCATACCATACCTTTGGTCTGCTATGGGTTTTAAGGGGAACCCCCACGCCAAAAAAATTGCATGGATTCCCCCCCAAAATCCGTATCTGACCCTTATCCGAGCACACAGCCAGGGCAGGAAAGGGGGTGGGAACAAGCGAGTGCCCTCCCCCCTCCTGGAGCATACCAGGCCACATCCCCCCAACATGGTGGTGTGGATGCTTTAAGTGTCAAAAATACAAAAACAGTACACAGGTTTTTGACAGTAATTTATTAAAGCTGCTCTGGTGTCTCTTCTCCTTCCGATTTCTTCTCCCTCTGGTGATGACTTCATCCTCCGGTTCTTCTCGGAATATGGAAGCCCCCTTTGACAGGACGGCCCCCAGATCCCAGCCCCCCCCCCCCACCCTATGTGAATAAGTATAGGGTACATTGTACCCCTACCCATTCACCTAAAAAAGTGTCAAAAATAAAAAACAGTACACAGGTTTTTGACAAAATAATTTATTAAAGCTGCTCCGGCGTCTCTTCTTCCTCCAATTTCTTCTCCCTCCGCTGATGACCTCCTCCGGTTCGGTTCCTCTCCCTCCGGTTCGGTTCCTCTTCCTCCGCTGATGTCTTCTTCCACTAACAAGACACTGGTCACCGCCCACACCCATAACTGGCCTTCACAGTAAGGAGCACATGGAGGGCATATACATACAAGAAAAGGACAATTCCATAGCTCAACTCACCAACCAGTCTGCTGACCAACCAAATTTACCTGTCTAACCGTATGTTAAAAGCAGGGGTTTAGTTAGCACACATTTGCAAACGCATGTGAAAGCTGCAAGGCCTCGTCAAGGCACCCTGTATTACTTGCAGTCCTAACACTAAATTTATAAGTGTCTCCACAGTGGAAGCACATGCATTGAATGGATAGGTGTGAGACAGGTGAGCCTGGAGGCCGCCCTAGCCCCCTTAAAGGGACAGGACACACACTGGACACCCAGCAAGAGCAGCAAAGGCGTCCAGTGTGTCCCCGACCCAAATATACAAACGGTAACAAGACACTGGTCACCGCCCACACCCATAACTGGCCTTCACAGTAAGGAGCACATGGAGGGCATATACATACAAGAAAAGGACAATTCCATAGCTCAACTCACCAACCAGTCTGCTGACCAACCAAATTTACCTGTCTAACCGTATGTTAAAAGCAGGGGTTTAGTTAGCACACATTTGCAAACGCATGTGAAAGCTGCAAGGCCTCGTCAGGGCACCCTGTATTACTTGCAGTCCTAACACTAAATTTATAAGTGTCTCCACAGTGGAAGCACATGCATTGAATGGATAGGTGTGAGACAGGTGAGCCTGGAGGCCGCCCTAGCCCCCTTAAAGGGACA
Source organism: Aquarana catesbeiana (assembly GCF_042186555.1). Lineage (NCBI taxonomy): Eukaryota > Metazoa > Chordata > Amphibia > Anura > Ranidae > Aquarana > Aquarana catesbeiana. The sequence continues at coordinate 754,746,155 of NC_133325.1, forward strand.
GGACACACACTGGACACCCAGCAAGAGCAGCAAAGGCGTCCAGTGTGTCCCCGACCCAAATATACAAACGGTAACAAGACACTGGTCACCGCCCACACCCATAACTGGCCTTCACAGTAAGGAGCACATGGAGGGCATATACATACAAGAAAAGGACAATTCCATAGCTCAACTCACCAACCAGTCTGCTGACCAACCAAATTTACCTGTCTAACCGTATGTTAAAAGCAGGGGTTTAGTTAGCACACATTTGCAAACGCATGTGAAAGCTGCAAGGCCTCGTCAAGGCACCCTGTATTACTTGCAGTCCTAACACTAAATTTATAAGTGTCTCCACAGTGGAAGCACATGCATTGAATGGATAGGTGTGAGACAGGTGAGCCTGGAGGCCGCCCTAGCCCCCTTAAAGGGACAGGACACACACTGGACACCCAGCAAGAGCAGCAAAGGCGTCCAGTGTGTCCCCGACCCAAATATACAAACGGTAACAAGACACTGAGACAGGTAAATTTGGTTGGTCAGCAGACTGGTTGGTGAGTTGAGCTATGGAATTGTCCTTTTCTTCTTCCACTACCAGTTCTCTCTCCACTGTCTTCTCCCTCTGCCAGTTCTCCTCTCTCCACTTCTCCCTCTGATCTTCTCCCGACGCTCGCTCCCGCTGTAATGCTAGGTCCACCGTGTGCCATTAATTATATAGCCATGGGATGTGGCCACATGGCGACATTATACAGAGGCCCTGCCCCCATGTGACTTTACCACCCCATCATGCCACAGGCAGTGACGTCACAAGGGAGTCCCCATTCCCCCTGTCAGAATACAACAGCTCAGCGGGGAAGACCACTGTACAAACTTTGCATAGTTAGTACAACGGCTCCCACCAGAGCTGTCAGGTTTTTTTTTTTTTAAGTTCAGCTCGCTGGGTTGAACGAAAAAAAAACTCTGTGTGTATCAGGCAAGTTTAAAGGCTCAACCGAAATACTTCCATATACCTCCAGATCCCATTCTAGCAATTTGGGGCTTCAAGGGAAGCACATGCCAATGTTTGTCCAGTATGGATCTTACCTCTTTCCATTGTGACCCATATTTTGTGATGAACCTAATCGGCTCCTGCTTCTCCTTTTTTGTCTTTCAGCTGTCTTTATGTACCTGTACCAGGTATTCCTCGCTTAAGAGACTCTGGGTGATGACTTGCCATGTGCAATAGTGTATTGCCTAATTGATTACTAACTTCATGAGTCAGCTTGTCTCAGCATGCTTTGGTCTTTATTGCTCTGGACATTACATTTGAGAGTGCTTGGTTTGCACAGATATTATAATGAGCCTGAATGCTGCTATATGACCAGATTACTGAGTGACATCTATTTTCAGCTGGTGCCCTTTATAAATGAATGCTGCAATTCATATGATATCACTATATGTCATGATATATTGAATCAACCTTGATTTCTCTTTTATCCGGATCTATTCCCTGAACTTATAATGGTGAGTTTGCTGTTTAAATGCCATCAGCAAATGGGAGAGCACCTGGGTAACACTCGCCAGAGGGGTGACACCAGGGGCAGCTGCAAATCGGAAGCAGGGGGTGATGGTGGCGGTGGCTGCAGCCTCTGATCCCGGAAGTGGCTCACTTGGCAGAGCAGGTCGGAGTCCTGGGCTGTGATCATGCCTCGGCAGCCTCGCTACACACAGCTGTTAAAAAGGAGCCGGCGGGCTGCGGGAAGGTGAGAGTCCTGTGTATTTTTTTTTTTTTTTTTTTTGGGATAGGGGGGGATAGGGCAGCCCCAACTCTCTCCACCCCACCTCTTCCTCCCTCTTATCTGCTCCCTCTCTCACCCCCTCTCTCTCTCACCTCCTTTTCTTTCTCTCCCCCCCCTCTCTCTCTCTTTCTCTCTCTTTCTCTCTCTCTTCTCTCCCCCCTCTCTCTCACACACACACCTCTCTCCCTTCTCTCTCACCCCCCTCTCTCTCACCCCCCCTCTCTCTCACCCCTCTCTCACCCCCCTCTCTTTCTGTCTCTCACCCCCCTCTCTTTCTGTCTCTCACCCCTCCTCTCTCTGTCTCTCACCCCCCTTCTCTCTGTCTCTCACCCCCCTCTCTCACCCACCTCTCACCCCCTCTTTCTCTCACCCCCCTCTCATTCTCTCACCCTCTCTCTCTCTCACCCCCCTCTCATTCTCTCACCCTCTCTCTCTCGCCCTCTCACCCCCCCTCTCATTCTCTCACCCTCTCTCTCTCGCCCTCTCACCCCCCCTCTCATTCTCTCACCCCCCTCTCATTCTCTCAACCTCTCCCCCCCGAAGTGGTGGAGCTCTAATAGGAAGGAGTTGAGCCTAAGGCCTCTTTCACACGGGGCAGATCAGTCATGATCCGCCCCGTGAACACACGCTGGCTCAGCGGGGATCGCTCCGCCGATCCCCGCTGAGCAGGAAGATGACAGGTGCATCGCTGCACGCTGTGCAGCGACGGACCTGTCAGAGCGCCGCTCTCCCCTATGGGGGGATCGGATGATGACGGTCCGTAGTGTCCGTCGTCATCCGATCCGATCCGAAAACGGAGGGAAAAGTAGGTTTTTCCTCCGTTACACTTTTCGGATCGGAGCGGGGTCGGATGTCAGCGGACATGTCACCGCTGACATCCGACGCTCCATAAGGATGACTGTATGTCCGTTTTTCATCCGAAAACGGATGGATGAAAAACGGACATACGGATCATCCGTGTGAAAGAGGCCTAAAGGGGAAGGGTTGGAGTTTACAGATGAAGGGGTGGATCTTAAACAGGAAGGGTTGGGACAAATTTAGATAGGGGAGGGGGGTGCCCAATTTTTAATCTTGCCTAGGGCAGCACAAAACCAAAATACACCACTGCTGCCAGTTAACATCTGAGTCTTGTCATTTTTTTTACTTTGGTGATGGGTCGGGAGTAAACAATCGTTTAGTGAGTTTTTGTATACTGTCTAATGGCCTGTAATAATGTATTTTGAACAAGTCAAAATAACAGTAGTACCTACCTTTTTTGGGAGCCTTCCCAATGTTTATTTTTATAGTTTTGTGTCTGGCTACGATAATCAACACCATACTGGTGGTAAAGTGGACTACAGTGAGGGAAAAAAGTATTTGCTCCCCTGTTGACTTTGTACGTTTGTCCACTGACAAAGAAATGATCAGTCTATAATTTTAAAGGTAGGTCTATTTTAACAGTGCGAGACAGAATAACAACAAAAATCCAGAAAAATGCATTTCAAAAAAGTTATAAACTGATTTGCATTTTAATGAGTGAAATAAGTATTTGACCCCTTCGCAAAACATGACTTAGTACTTGGTGGCAAAACTCTTGTTGGCAATCACAGAGGTCAGACGCTTCTTGTAGTTGACCACCAGGCTTGCACACATCTCAGAAAGGATTTTGTCCCACTCATCTTAGCAGATCCTCTCCAAGTCATTAAGGTTTTGAGGCTTAGGTTTGGTAACTCGAACCTTCAGCTCCCTTCACATATTCTCTATGGTATTAAGGTCTGGAGACTGGTTAGGTCACTCCAGGACCTTAATGTGCTTCTTTTTGAGCTACTCCTTTGTTGCCTTGGCTGTGTGTTTTGGGTCATTGTCATGCTGGTATACCCATCCACGAACCAATTTCAATGCCCTGGCTGAGGTAAGGAGGTTCTCACCCAAGATTTGATGGTACATGGCCCCGTCCATCGTCCCTTTGATGCAGATGTCCCCTAAGCAGAAAAACACTCCAGAGCATAATGTTTCCACCTCCATGTTTGACGGTGTTCTTGGGGTCATAGGTAGCATTCCTCCTCCAAACATGGCAAGTTGAGTTGATGCCAAAGAGCTCTATTTTGGTCTCATCTGACCACAACACTTTTACCCAGTTCTCCTCTAAATCAAATAGATGTTCATTAGCAAACTTCAGACGGGCCTGTACATGTGCTTTCTTGAGCAGGGGGGCCTTGCAAGTGCTGCAGAATTTCAGTCCTTCACGACGTAGTATATTTCCAATTGTTTTCTTGGTGACTATGGTCCCAGCTGCCTTGATCATTGAAATGATTCTCCCATGTAGTTCTGGGCTGATTCCTCACCGTTCTCATAATCATTGAAACTCCACGAGGTGAGATATTGCATGGAGCCCCAGACCGAGGGAGATTAACAGTTATTTTGTGTTTCTTCCATTTGCAAATAATCACATTAACTGTTGCCACCCTCTCACCAAGCTGCTTGGCGGTGGTCTTGTAGTCCATATCAGCCTTGTGTAGGTCTAGAATCTTATCCCTGACATAATTGGACAGCTCTTTGGTCTTGGCCATGGTGAAGAGATTGAAATCTGATAGATTGCTTCTGTGGACAGGTGTCTTTTATAAAGGTAACAAGCAGAGATTAGGAGCACTCCTTTTAAGAGAGCTCTCCTAATCTCAGCTCGTTACCTGTATAGAAAACACCTGGGAGCCCGAAATCTTGCTGATTGATAGGGGATCAAATACTTATTTCACTCATTAAAATGCAAATCAATTTTTTACTTTTTTGAAATGCTTTTTTTTTGGATATGTTTGTTGTTCTGTCTCTAACTGTTAAAAATAAACCTACCATTAAAATTATAGACTGATCACTTCTTTGTCAGTGGGCAAATGTGCAAAATCAGCAGGGAATCAAATACTTTTTTTTTTCCTCACTGTACATAAATTATTGGTCCTCTTTATTAGGGAAGTTCTGCGGATATTTCCTACTCTTTGTATTATTGCCTTAATGCAATGCATATTAAAACATGTCAAAGTGCAAGTTGACGCACTGTAGTGGACACTTTAGTGTAAATGGGCCCTGACACTTCTAGAAGGCTTTATGTAGTAGGTCCTGTACTGGCTCTGCCATCACAAAGGTGTCTGCCTGCTGCCTGTGAAGCTTCAAATTGCTGAAGCTGTGTGTGGGAGGTACGTGACCATTATCAGTGACAGCAGTGAGTTACATTGTGTAAGTGCAAATGTTTTAAATTGCACACAACACCTTCATCTGGCATAAAGAAAGGGTGCTGCATGATTACAAAATGTCGCACTTACATTTTATGTGATCGCTTAAACAAGGGGTCTCCAAACTTTCTAATCAAAGGGCCAGTTTACTGTCCTTCAGGCTTTGGTGGGCCCAGACTATGGCCAGTGGGAGTAGAAAATGCCAGTGGAGGTAAACAATGCTCCATCATTGGTTTTAATAGGAGAAATAGTGACGCATTGTATCAATGGGAGGGAAATGTGCCCCATTATCTTTGGTCAGTGGATGGAATGGTGCCCTATCATTGGTGTCAGTGGGTAGAATGATGTCCCAAGGGCCGGATAAAGACAAGCAACGGGCACCAGTTAGGAGACCACCGGCTTAAACAAATATTTCAAACTAATCCATGGTGTGCTGCGACATATTCTTTCCACCATCCTCCCCACCTCAATGGTGTTTCAAAAAAATTTTTTTTTTTTGTTGCACTACTCATTCTCCTAATGCTGCAGCATTGATTTGCGTGTCGTCCTCTGCCACTCACTGCCATCCAAATAAGATAATCTTTATTTGCTACAGGGTAAGTACAGGATAAAAAAACGTACACGTTTCGACCGTGAGGCCTTAGTCAGCAGCGTTCACTTCTGAAGTAAGGACTGCTAATGGCCACTACTGGAAAAGAGGAGGAGGGTTCCATGATGGTTTGTATTAAAGCTGAATTCCATGTTTCCTGTCACCAAGCAGGCCCAAACAAACTATTTGCATTACTAAGTGATTCAACCCCTGTGTGTGCTGTATCATACTGTACAGCTATGGCGAATGACACAAATATTAATTTTCACAAAGTCTGCTACCTACGTTTTTATGATGGCAATTTGCATATACTCCAGAATGTTATGAAGAGTGATCAGATTAATTGCAAAGTCCCTCTTTGCCATGAAATTCAACTTAATCCCAAAAAATAACCATTGCATTTCAACCCTGCCACAAAAGGACCAGCTGACAGCATGTCAGTGTTTCTCTCATTAACACAGGTGTCAGTGTTGACGAGAACAAGGCTGGAAATCGCTCTGTAATGCTGATTGAGTTAGAAAAACAGACTGGAAGCTTTAAAAGGAGGGAGGTGCTTGAAATCATTGCTTTTCCTCTGTTAACCATGGTTGCCTGCAACGAAACTCATGTAGTCATCATTGCTTTGCACAAAAAGGGATTTAGAGGCAAGGATATTGCTGCTACCAAGATCGCACCTAAATCAACCATTTATCGGATCATCAAGAACTTCAAGGAGGGAGGTTCAATTGTCGTGAAGAAGGCTTCAGGGCACCCAAGAAAGTCCAGCAAGTGCCAGGACCATCTTCTACACTTGATTTAGCTTTGGGATTGGTGCACCACCAGTGCAGAGCTTGCTTTGGAATGGCAGCAGGCAGGTCTGAGTACATCTGCAAGCACAGTGAGGCGAAGATTTTTGGAGGATGGCCTGGTGTCAAGAAGGGCAGCAAAGAAACCAGTTCTCTCCAGGAAAAACATCAGGGACAGACTGATATTCTGCAAATGTACAGGGATTGGACTGCTGAGGACTGGGGTAAAGTCATTTTCTCTGATAAATTCCCTTTCCGATTGTTTGGGGCATCTGGGAAACAAACCTTGTCCGGAGAAGAAAAGTTGAGCGCTACCTGTCCTGTGTCATGCCAACAGCAGCATCCTGAGACCATTCATGTGTGGGGTTGCTTCTTAGCTAAGGGATTGGGCTCACTCATAATTTTGCCTAAGAACACAGCCAAGAATAAAGAATGATACAAAAACATCCTGTGAGAGCAACTTCTCCCAACCATCCAAGAACAGTTTGGTGAGGAACAATGCCTTTTCCAGCATGATGGAGCACCCTGCTATAAGGCAAAAGTGATTAACAAAGTGGCTTGGGGAACAAAACATCAAAATTTTGGGTCCATGGCCAGGAAACTCCCCCGACCTTGATCCCATTGAGAAATTGTGGTCAATCCTCAAGAGGCGGTTGAACAAAAAAACCCCACAAACTCCAAGCATTGATTATGCAAGAATGGGCTGCCATCAGTCAGGATATGGCCCAGAAGTTGATGGACAGCATGCCAGGGTGAATTTCAGAAGTCTTGGGGAAAAACAGGGCAAACACTGCAAATATTGACTCTTTGCATAAACTTAATGTAAGTGTCAATAAAAGCCTTTGACATTTATGAAATGCTGGTAATTATATAGTATACCATAGTAACATCTGACAAAAAGATCTAAAAACACTGAAGCAGCAGACTTTGTGAAAAATATTTGTGTCATTCTCATTTTGGCCAGGGCTGTATTATCAGCTACATAGGGTATGTGGCGCTGTGTTTCACTGCAGTACTGGTGACCTCCAGTCTGCTGCCGCAACAAAATCGGGCCAGCCTGAATGCTTCTCAATCAATCAGGAGAACAGTGGCGGCCCGTCCATAAGGGGCGCAGGGGTGCTGGCCCCCTAATCCATGCGCCCGGCCCCTAATCTACATACAGGATGCCGGACGCATGGATTTCAATGGGGTTTTTTTTTTTTTTTTTTGGAAGCGCATGATTAGAGCCTGAGGCTCTAATTGGCTTCAAAAAAGGGTGGGCACTGCACCCTGAGCCCTCTCAGTTGTGTGACAATAGCAATTTTAATTTTCACTGTTGTCTTCCTGATTCTCCCACCCAATCAGAAAGCGAGTCTTAAGTCCTGATTGGTTGAGAGGAGAAGCGACCGTATTGCCCGCCGAGGAGGAGGAAACGCAGGGGAAGCCGCTGAGGAGGAGACCAGGAAGAAGCAGAAGCTGCCCGTGACCTAGATAGGGTAAGTGCGGGGCTAGTGGGCAGACGAGTGAGCGAAGGGAGGGGGTGGGGGGGTCGACCGACCGAATGGTGGGGGGAAATATGTCGGATGGTTTGTTTGCTGCCCCCCCAAAAAATATGGAGCACCAGCCGCCACTGCAGGAGAAGCCTTGCTTTTTTTTTTTCAAGGCTTTCTTTGGTTGGTGGAGGTGGAGATCTTGACAACATAATCTCCATCTCGGCCAATCAGTATTCACTAATAAAAATAGAAGGCTTCTCCTGAATGGCTGAGAATCATTGAGGGCAATTTAAAATGTGTTCCAGCAACAGATGGGAAGTCGCCCGTACTGCAGCGGAACACAGGGCCACTTACTGTATATAGCTGTTGCTACCACAGTATGATACAGCGGCAACATGGAAATGTTTTGTTTGGGCCAGCTTGGATAAAACAAACTATTTAAAGTGACAGGAACACGCACTTCAGTTTTAAAGCCCATCTCCAGGCAAAAATGAAGCATCTCCCATACTTTCATCCTGACAGGTTCACTTTAAACGGAAAGAATACATAACGGCTATGTACATGTAGTGGTGACGCCCAGTCTGTGCTGGGAATAGTTAAATCTCTGCTCGGATTTGGGAGGGGGGGGAATGATTGAACAACTGTAATTACTGCTCCCTCTTACATCTTATTTTTCCTTTTGAGCTTTGCAATTTCCTAGAGCGTCCCTGTAATAAACACATTAGTAATGTGTGTTCAGTAATTCAGCACTTGTTTCCACATCCAGGGGGAGCAAACCTTTAAATCTGGTCTTCCTGTTTAGGAATTCATACCTCCCTTGTGTGTTGCATGCAGTTCTTTCCCCAGAAATATGGAAGAAGAAGCAGACTTGGATTTTGTGACTGTATCGTCCACTTACGAAATCAGCAGGGAAAATACATTGAGGAGCTTATTTTGTGCTAACGAGGTCCAGGAACTTGTGTCTTTTTCCTCTTGTCCCGGATACAAATGTGTACTCCTTGTCTTTTCCTTTTCATTTACATATAATGTGCCTGCTGGTGCCAAAAGATTTTCTTGTGTCACAATGCAAATTGGTGTTGACATTTAATCTGTAAAACGACCAAAAAAAAAAAAAAAAAACACTTTAGGATTTTACAGGCATATATATATATAGAGAGAGAGATAGATATATATATATATATATATATATATATATATATATATATATATATATATAGAGATAGAGATATATATAGATAGATAGAGATATATATATATATATATATATATATATATATATATATATATATGAGAGAGAGAGATATATATATATTAGAGAGATATATATTATCTATATATATATATATCACACACACACACACACGCGTAGTCATAAATGACAGTTGAATGTAAAATCTCAGATTTTTATTAATTACTTGCCCACTGGGCACTTTTACCCCCTTCCTGCCCAGGCCAATTTTCAGCTTTCAGCGGTGTCGCACTTTGAATGACAGTTGCGTGGTCATGCTATGCTGTACCCAAACAAAACATTTATAATTTTACACAAATAGTTTTGTTTAATCACCACAATTTTTTAAAATTTTTTGATAAAGAATAAATACCGAAAATTTTGAAGAAAAAAAAAATTCATAGTTTGTTATAAAATTGAGCAAACAGGTAATTTTTCTCCCTTTCTGATGTGTGCTGATGAGACTGCACTGATGGGCACTAATATGTAGCACTTTTGGGCACTGGTAGGCGGCACTGATAGGTGACACTAATGAGAAGGCACTGACTGGTGGGTGAGGGGCACGATCATGGAAGGCCATCATGTGACGGCCTCCCAGAACTAGCCGGCCTCGCTGTAGCTGTCATTTGGCTATAGCGCAGTTGGCAAGTGGTTAAAAACAGGTTGTGGCTGGTATAACATTAGGCAAAATACCCTCAATAAATATGCTATGAGCTTTTTTATACAGTATCACGCTATGTGCTCTCATATTTATTTCACATATAACCTTGATGCCTGATTGGACCTATCTTTATAAAATATGGAAGAAGAAGCAGACTTGGATTTTGTGACTGTATCGTCCACTTACGAAATCAGCAGGGAAAATACATTGAGGAGCTTATTTTGTGCTAACAAGCACCCGGGCCACCTGGAAATGAGTCCTCAGCGGTAGCCACCATCAAGGATCTCCACTTTACAAGCCTGATTGACCCAGTGGGTAAAAGCCCACCTGGGTCCAATCTTTCTGGTAAGCCTCCATTAAGAGCGGTGGTGAATCTTCTATCAACACACTTTCACTATTTTTTTGTGTCACATTTTGTTATGTCACCTTTATACAGACTAAGTTTATGTGTCACCTGTATATGGACTAAGTTTATGAAATTAAGACCATTATTCAATCATAGTTATTTTTCACATGATACCTTTACAAGGTATCACAGATTTATAAAATATCACTGGTTGTAATATATCAAATAGCCTTATAGACTATTTAAATATTCTTTTAGTGCTGCACTTCTTTCGCATAGTTCTTTGCAAGATTAGATCACTTGTTGCGTGTTAGCTGCTTATTTAATTTAATCTATAGCGCGATATATACACACTTTTTTCTCAAAAGAAAAGTTGTATACATGAACAGTGTTCTACAGAATCTGTTGACATCACAAAAAGTCCAACAATGGCCAGTGAAAACAGAATTATCTGAGGCGTCTCAGAAGTACATTCTTTCTTCAGGGGTGTAGAGTATGTTGAACAAAGGCACTTCCTAGAAATCAGCATACGTGTACAGTCAAAACACCAAATTCATGTGCAGTGTATTGAACAGCGTCATCTTTTTGTTGTTTGTATACTGGGCATCATGTTAGTAAAAAAAACAATTGCTATATATCAGCCAAAGATTAAAAGCATGCAATGGTATCCATCATGATGCCAGAGGGGCGGCGCAACATCATGCCCGCAGATGGGGAAACAAGGCAGGGATAGCCAAGGCAGGCGGCTAGCTGGAGTCAGAAGTCCCCAATATATATGGTATCTGGTGTAAAAATAATACAGTGCCTTGCAAAAGTATTCGCCCCCCTTGGCATTTTTCGTGTTTTGTTGCCTCACAACCTGGAATTAACATGGATTGTTTGAGGATTTGCATCATTTAATTTACAGAACATGCCCACAACTTTGGAGATTTTTTTTTTTCATTGTGAAGCAAACAACAAATAGAACAAAATAACAGAAAAGTCAATGTGCATAACTATTCACCCCCCTAAAGTCAATACTTTGTAGAGCCACCTTTTGCGGCTATCACAGCTCCAAGTTGCTTTGGATAAGTCTCTGTGAGCTTGCCACATCTTACCACTGGGATTTTTGCCCATTCCTCCTCGCAAAACTGCTTCAGCTCCTTCAAGTTGGATGGTTTGCGCTTGTGAACAGCAATCTTTAAGTCTGACCACACATTTTCTATTGGATTGAGGTCTGGGTTTTGACTAGGCCATTCCAACACATTTTACATGTTTCCCCTTAAACCACTCAAGTGTTGCTTTAGCAGTGTGTTTGGGGTCATTATCCTACTGGAAGGTGAACCTCAGTCCTAGTCTCAAATCACACACAGAGTGGTACAGGTTTTGCTCAAGAATATCCCTGAATTTGGCACCATCCATCTTTCCCTCAACTCTGACCAGTTTCCCAGTCCCGACTGCTGAAAAACATCCCCACAGCATGATGCTGCCACCACCATGTTTCACTGTGGGGATGGTGTTCTTTGGGTGGTGTGATGTGTTGGGTTTGCGCCAGACATAGCGTTTTCTTTGGCTAAAAAGTTCAATTTTAGTCTCATCAGACCGGAGCACCTTCCTCCATACATTTTGGGAGTCTCCCACATGCCTTTTCGCAAACTCAAAACGTGCCATTTTGTTTTTTGCTGAAAGTAATGGCTTTCTTCTGGCCACTCTACCATAAAACCCAACTCTATGGAGCGTACGGCTTATTGTCGTCCTATGTACAGATACTCCAGTCTCTGCTGTGGAACTCTGCAGCTCCTCCGGGGTTACCTTAGGTCTCTGTGCTGCCTCTCTGATTAATGCCCTCCTTGCCCGGTCCGTGAGTTTTGGTGTGGGGCCGTCTCTTGGCAGGTTTGCTGTTGTGCCATTTTCTTTCCATTTGGTTATGATAGATTTGATGGTGCTCCTAGGGATCATCAAAGATTTGGATATTTTTTCATAACCTAACCCTGACTTGTACTTCTCAACAACATTGTCCCTTACTTGTTTGGAGAGTTCCTTGGTCTTCATGGCAGTGTTTGGTTAGTGGTGCCTCTTGCTTAGGTGTTGCAGCCTCTGGGGCCTTTCAAAAAGGTGTGTATATGTAATGACAGATCCTGTGACACTAATTATGTGACTTCTGAAGGTAATTGGTTGCACCAAAGCTTTTTATGGGCTTCATAACAAAGGGGGTGAATACATACACACTTGCGTCCTAGCAACAGACAGATGGACAATAGGTGGCAGAAGCCACTTGTGACCTAGCAACAAAGGGATGGTAGGTGTCAGAAACTGCTTGTATCCTACCATTAGAGGACTCTAGGTGGTAGAGGCCACCTGTGTCCCAGCAACAGACAGATGGACAATAGGCAGCAGAAACCACTTGCGACCTAGCAACAGAGGGACGGTAGGCTGCAGAAACTGCTTGTATCCTATTGACAGAGGACTCTAGGTGGTAGAGGCCACCTGCAGCCTAGCAACAGAGGAATGCTAGGTGTCAGAAGACCCCTGTATACTAGCAACACAAGGATGCCAGGTGTTTACTTTAAAAAAGGGCCTGCATCCCTAGCAACAGGAGGCAATTTACACTGAATGCATTTAAATATATTGCTCAAATATTACATGTGTAAAGAGTTATTTTAACGAAGGATCTTGCCAGCAAGTTTCTGCATACTAGTATTTTCATATGACCGTGTGCATGTACTCTAATGCAGTCACCATATATAAGGACTGCTAATTTGCAATATATATTCTATTTGTTTTTGGGTTTTAATCAGCATTAATCTTGTAGTGCTGTAATATTCTTGGCAAGCATACAGGAGCAGCCTACCATATAAATGCTGACCCTTGTAGGGTTATCGTACATCATTTTTTACTCTGTCCCAATTGTGTTCAACACGTCTAATTAACTGTGTGCTCCCTTTCCTCTCCCAAAGCCTTAAGTATCGCTGTCAGATAATAAGTGTTTGTTGCTATACAGCTCGGGCCTTGTGCATTAACATTTTCCATCTTAAGACCGGCTGCCCAGCTCAAGTGGTGAGAACATGTAAGTCTGAGTGCTGAATGGAATTACTAGCAGTGGAAACTATGCAGCCAAAGGTTTTGATAAAGCAGCTGCTATGCAAACCTCAGCTGTTTTTCCATCCTGCAAAGCAAAAAGAAAAAAAACAGGCAAACTTAATTAGCATACAGAAAGTGAGTAATGGTGACGTCACGCCCTTTCCAGCTAGTCCTCTCCCCAGCTTCGCTTGCAGAGCATGTAGAACTCAGTAGAGGAATGTGCTGCCCCATAGCAGGCAAGCTGTAAAGTTTCATGGGGAGGAGTTGAAGCAGTTCCCTTATAAACAGTTTACTGTAAGCTTTGCTCTGTATAGTCACACTCGCATCTTGGAACTTCGAGTGAAAGCAGCTTGTTTCTGCTTGGGGCAATCGGCAACCAACATGCACTTCAGAAACTTTAACTACACCTTCTCCTCCCTGGTGGCTTGTGTGCAAGACAGCGATATCTTCAACCAGAACGAAGCCAGGGTAAGATTGCCCTTGCCAAATGGATTTTTTTTTATTTGTTGTCTAATTCTATTGTTTTTAGTTTATATATTCTTTTTTGTTCATATAGCTCAATGTGTTTTTTTTTTTTTTTTACGATACACCTTTTTTTTTTTTAAATATAGGACTTTAAGATTGTAAGCTCCTCGAGGACAGGGACTGATGTAAATGTACAATATGAAAAGCACTGATTCTATTTTCACCACTATATATATATATATATATATAAAAAAAACTACAATAAAGGATGTCTAAACCCCTAAGCAAAATGTAATATATTGCAAGTTACAAACCCTTAGATGTAGTGGCTGCCCTCGTTTTCTTATTTTTCTGATTTAATCTGAAAGTAAAAAAAGACCTGTTGGTCCTTATAAAAATTTGTGACCATTATACCTTCCTGTGTACTGAAATATCTCAAACAATGTAAAACATTCCCAGCTATCTATTGTGAACCACAGCACACCTTCCCTCGATGTCAGCCGGTCTCAACCAGGGTTTCTCCGAAGGTTTCTAGGGGTTCCTTGAGTCACTGACCCTCCTGTTTGATGGTGACTGCATAGTTCATTGACTCCAACATATTATAGGTGTTTTGTGAAATTTTGACCAACATTGCAAGCGTTGCATTCTTTTTACTGACCAATCATGTAAGATGCATTTTTGCCATTGATGCCGTATTGGTTTTAGTAAGAATTCCTCAAGACCTGAATTGTTTTTGAGATAAAAAGGTGGAGAAAGGCTACTCTACTTAATGGAGATGAGAACAGACGGAGGTGGTTGTAGCCCAAAACAGGAGAGCAGCTTAGGGTGACCATGCTGTTTATTCACAGATACAATATAGTGAGTGAGCGTTGTCACCCTAGGACAGGATGTGTGTTAGTGGCAGGATCACCAAGTGAGAATAAAAGGGGGGGGAGCCTTATGAAAGAAAATAAATTCAGCCACCACACTGATGGATAGGTTAGCTGCAATATATTACATTTCTGGTTTACTGTACGTTACTGTTTTACACAAACCGTTGCACACCATTGAGCAAAGCATAATACAGTCTTGTTCCCATCAGCATGCTAATATGGGTGCGGGCTGGTGTCCATTGTGTAGCAGGTGTGGGGAACTTTCTATGTGCCCTGGTGTTGAGCCTGTGTTGATCTATACAGATCAATGAAGCTCAACTGAAGTGGTGTGAAGGAGTCCTCATTCAAAGCAACCAGGATTCCTTGTTGAGCATCCAAAATGACAAAAATGAATATCTGATGGGTCAATTTTTGGTATTGCCTTTTCACCTTTACTAAATAAAACCCAGTGGAATTGCTTACTAATGCCGAAAACGTAGTTTAGTGCATGTACTCATGCATCAGCCTCTAATAACTTTGGGTTTGGGTTGACCAACTACCAGATCTGCCTACTTTGAATTTCAAATGTGTTTCTCTGACACTTGCTTCCAACCACAAGGTGCCAACATGGTGGTTGATTTACTAAAACTGGAGAGTGCACAATCTGGTGCACCTCTGCATAGTAACCAATCAGCTTCCAGTTTATTTTTAGTCAAGGCTTAATTGAACAAGCGGACGTTAGAAGCTTATTGGCTACCATGCACAGCTGCACCAGATTTTGCACTCTCCAGTTTTAATAAATTAACCCCATGGTCTTTCGTTGCACTTTTACATACATGTCTTTTTCCATAACATTTTGGGATAGTTAAGCTTTTTACCTAGGTGGAATATAACAGGCATATGTATTTTCTTCAGCCTAATATACAGTGCCTTGAAAAAGTATTCATACCCCTTGAAATTTTCCACATTTTGTCATGTTACAACCAAAACCTTAATGTATTATTTTCGGATTTTATATGATAGACCAACACAAAGGAAAATGATCAATGGTTTTTCCAAATTTTTTACAAATACATATCTGAAAATTGTGGCGTGCATTTGTATTCAGCCCCTTTACTCTGATACTCCTAACTAAAATCTAGTGCAACCAATTGTCTTCAGAAGTCACCTATTTAGTAAATAGAGTCCTCCTGTGTGTAATTTTAACCTCAGTATAAATACAGCTGTTCTGTGAAGCCCTCAGAGGTTTGTTAGAGAACCTTAGTGAACAAACCGCATCATGAAGGCCAAGGAACACACCAGACAGGTCAGGGACAAAGTTATGGAGAAGTTTAAAGCAGGGTTAGGTTATAAAAAAAATATCCCAAGCATTGAACATCTTACAGAGCACTGTTCAATCCATCATCCAAAAATGTAAAGAGTATGGCACAACTGCAAACCTACCAAGACATGGCTGTCCACCTAAACTGACAGGCCGGGCAAGGAGAGCATAAATCAGAGAAACAGCCAAGAGGCCCATGATAACTCTGAAGAAGCTGCAGAGATCCACAGCTCAGGTGTGAGAATCTGTCCACAGGACAACTGTTAGTCGTGCACTCCACAAATCTGTCCTTTAATGTAAGAGTTTCAAGAAGAAAACCATTGTTGAAAGAAAGAGATAAGCAGTCCCATTTGTAGTTTACGAGAATCCATGTGGGGAACACAGCAAACGTAGAAGATGCTCTAGTCTGATGAGACCAAAATTGAGCTTTTTGGCCTAAAAACAAAACACTTTGTGTGGCGGAAAACTAACGCTGCACATCACCCTGAACACACCATCCCCATCGTGATGGGAAGATGGATGGAGCCAAATACAGGGCAATCTTAGAAGAAAACCTATTAGAGTCTGCAAAAGACTTGGGACTGGAGCGGAGGTTCAACTTCCAGCAGGACAACGACCCTAAACAATACAGCCAGGGCTACAATGGAATGGTTTAGATCAAAGCAAATTCATGTGTTAGAATGGCCCAGTCAAGGCCCAGACATAAATCCAGTTGAGAATCTGTGACAAAACTTGAAAATTGCTGTTCACCGATGCTCTCCATCCAATCTGACAGAGCTTGAGTAGTTATTTTGCAAAGAAGAATGGGCAGCAATTTCACTCTCTAGATGTGCAAATCCAGTACATCCCCAAAAAGACTCGCAGCTGTAATTGCAGCGAAAGGAGGTTCTACAAAGTATTGACCCAGGGGGGCTGAATACAAAAGCATGCCACACTTTTCACATATTTATTTGTAAAAAAATTGGAAAACCATTTATCATTTTCCTTCCACTTCTAATTTATGTGCCATTTTGTGTTGGTCTATCACATACAATCCCAATAAAATACATTTGCAGTTTTGGTTGTACCATGATAAAATGTGGAAAATTTCAAAGGGTATGAATACTTTTTCAAAGCACTGTAGATTTGAGAAAAAAAAAAACTACCTGGGAGAATTTGAGGAATCCAACATCAAAATTGTATACATTTCTGCTTCAAAATTGGGTGCCGTCTCATTTATCAAATGATTTGTGGTGATTTTCTTTTTGGGACCTTGCACGCTTCACATGCTTTCCACAGTTTGGTCATATGTAAAAAATGTAGTCTCACTTGCGAAATTTTTTTTTTGTTTAAGCAGAAGCAAATGAAGGAAGTGGTCAGAGGCATGTTTTCTTTAGCACAAACTGAGCAGCAGAGGGGAAAACGTATTATTAAGACTACAATCGTCTAAATCCACCGCATAAAATTTAATTGAGCTCCTGTTTTCCAAACATCGTTTTCTGTATTCTGTCAATATACCAGGAGATCAATTTGTTATTGGCATCAGCACAAGAACCACTTCCTATAAGTCTGGGTTCTGTTCATAAATATTGTTTTTCTCTTGTCATCTCCCCAGTAAGATAATCCTGTTGCTCCAAATCTGGCAATCCCAAAGGCTCAAACCGATTCTGGATCTCCATATAGTTGAAATTGCCAAGAGAAATCCTATAATTCCTTACGGTTTTTTATTATTTAATAACACCATAAAACCTGGACACTTCCCATTTACAGCAATGGGTTTGTGAAATTGCCCATATTTCTTATAGTTGTACGCATTGGAGTGGATTTACTAAGGCTGACGGGCGTTAGTGACAAAATAGCTAAGGGGGCTGCCTGTTTGTCCCTGTGGATTCACTCCCTCGCCAGCTAAAGCAGCTGAAACGGTCCCCGAATGCTACCAACTCTTGATCACTAGTGGTGGGAGTTGACCTCTCACTGCGTCAGCAGGTGAGGGAGCCATTCCATAGGAACAAACAGGCAGCCTCGTAATGTTTCTGTCTCTGGTCATTGCAATTGCTTGCAGCAGAATCACTAACCACAGAGTCGCCTGCAAAATTTAGGCAAGAACAGTGAACACCCAAGAGAGAAAAAAAAAGGAAGGAAAAGAGATTTTTGCTAGCATTTGATTGGGTGGTTGAAGTAAACGCACTTAGAGAAGAAAAGGATCCAGAATCTGCAGATTCCGGATCCTTTTTTTCCCCTAGCTGTGCTAGCACCTTCATAATAGGTGGTTAGTAGATGGCCTGCTTATTACTCACCTGGAGCAGCTTTGCTTGCAGATAAATGTTACTTAGGCTAATGTCACACTTGTGATCCTGACTCAAGGCCTCATTTACATTTGTGATTTTTTGGGGACAGGTGTGAGAACAGGAGCTGCGTTTTTACCTCCTCCTGATCTCTCCACCTTAAGCTGCAAAAGCAGTGGATGGGGTTGTACACACGCAACAGGTAAGATGCTTTGCTCTGTGGGCGTGGCAAGGATTAACTCCCCTGTTGCACTTAGCGAGCATTGCGATCCACCGAACACGACCGATACACCTTAATTGGGCCGCATTGCAACCGCCCTGGCATGGTGGTGTGGGTTTGTAGGAGTTATAACAGGCAGTGAGGAGGTGACATAATGCCTCAGCACCACCTGTCAAATGAGAAGTGGTTCAGTCTTATGCGGAGCTCCACCCAAATGGAGAAGCTCCACTTGTTTGCACCCTCCACTGCCACATTTGACCCTTTTTTGAGGGGAACAGATACCTGGTGGACAGGTACCTGCTTCCACTTCCAGGTCAGATTGCCGCAGTGATCAAGGATCTTTGCCCACCCCCCCCCCGCAGCCTTCTGGAACACACACAGGTCCTAGAAGACTGCAGGAGCATTTACAAAGCGCAGCACAACTCGTAAATGAAAATGAATGCCACAGCAGTGCAACAAGACATGTAACGCGTTACTGCAGCTCGGTATTATACATTGGTCCTTAATCAATTGAGCCTAACGTGAAGAAGCTCATGAGAAACTATAGAAAGTAAGTCATTTGCTTTGAGGCCATCATTGTTATAGCCAATCCTAACCTTGTTCTCTGTTTGGCAATATACAGATCTAGGGACACTGAGTCCCAGGGGACAAATTTGTGAATTTCTGAAAAAGAAAAAGTTAAGATATGAGTTTTTTTTCAAAGTATTGTCACTAATTAGGCGCGAGAGAGAGAGAGGGCACACCTAGGGAAGGATGGCGTATGTCATATTTGTGGCAGTGGTCACCATCATTGTTAAAGGACAACTAGACCTTAGAAACAAATGAGCATTGGGCATTGTGTAACCTAACATTTATTTCTATCTTTGGCTTTTGCCAGCAGCCTCAGGGTGAGTGACGACATTGGTTCCAGTCTCGACTGTTAATAATTGAGCAGAGCCCAGAGACGGGAATGATGACTTGGATACTTAACTTAGGGTCACCTGAGGCTACGCAGGGTGGCTGATCATAGATCCCTCCTCCGGTATTGGCAGTATTAATAAATCAGTCTGGGTCCAGAAATACTCATGTTGCACACTGGAAGGTCACCAGAATGTGGCAGAGATCATGGCACATGGGCATAGAAGTGTGCACAACGGGCTCCCTGCCATCAGACTCTGCAGTTTAGACATTAGCTGGTTGACCTTACCTATCAGCATGACTTTGGAGTGTGGGAGGAACACAAGCACAGGGAGAGCATGCAAACACCATGCAGATAGTGCCCACATTGAGGTTCAAAGTGAGGACGTTATGTTGCAAAACAGATGTGGTAACCACTAAGCCACGTGGGAAAGGCTGCTTGAAGGTTGTCAAGTATTCTGAGCATAGTCATCAGACAGCCTGGCCGGGGATGGATTAAAAATAATAAATGCAGTGCACTCTGGGAGGTGGGAAGGGGGTATCTATTCATGCTGGGGGAGGAGGGGGTTCATTCTCTGTATTGAAGTTTTTTCTTCCATACAGCATAATAGAAAGGAGAGACTTTCCAACTGAGGAACTCTATGCAAACAGCTAGCTGGAATACATTTATGGGAGCTAAAGGGTTTTTATTTCTGTCCATCCAGTCCAGAATTCCCCCTAATGCCTGGGCTTCCCCCTGTGCTGTGCCTTCCCCTCCCCCCCCCCCCCCCACACCGCAGTGCTGTTGGCTTCCCTCCTCTCATGTTTGAGCATAGGTGGTGGGAAGGGGCTAATCATTGTCATTAACCAGCCCCTTCCTTTTTTAAATGAACGCAGTGAACACACTAACTGTGTTCAGTCATAACTGAAGCATAGTAAACTGTGCTTACTATGCTTCAGTTTGAGAATGAACAGGAAGCCACTCAGCACAGAGCACTTCCCAATCATTCACTGCCCAGTGCAGCTGAGGCTGCAGAGAAAGACGTGTGTTTAAAGCGGAACTTCATGACCATGCCCCCGCACATTTGAGCCTAGCCCACCCCCCTAAATTCTGTAAATCATTTTCCTGGCGCCTAAAAGACAACTTTACTGAAAGACACCCTGTGCATTGCAGCTGTTGAGCAGACAATTTGCGACTTTATCCGAGACCATCAAAACGACGACACCAATCCCCTCACTAAATGGGAAGCTCTAAAATGCGTTATTCATGGGATGTTCATTTAACACGGATCTCGACTAAAAAAAGGCCAGGACCGCTGACATCACAAAATTATTAACCACTATACACACACTAGAACTGACCCGCAAACAAAACCCAGATCCCACAGTATATGTTGACCTCTCCAATGTGCGTAGGGAGCTACTCCACATTCTAGATGCCCACTCCCTCATTGCCAGGTATAGGGGACGTAACCGGCATTATATCTTACCTAACAAATGTGGACAGCATCTTGTGAGGGTTCTCCACCCTCGCCCCCATGTCGGCCCATCCCACACATCTGTACTCCCGACCAAAAGAAGATAAGAATAATCATAATCTAATAATAATAATAATAATAGTAATCTTCAGGGCATAGCAAGCGCCTTCCACCAATATTACTCCCAACTATACAACCTACCCACATGGACTAGACAGATACCTGAGGGTAGACCCACACCTATCCGACATGCGAGACTACATCTCGGAAACAGCTCTACCACAAATAGACCCCAATGAGTCCGCAGACCTAGATAACCCCCTTAACAGGATCTGAATTTTTGTCTGCCATCAAGGGATTGAAATCTTGGAAATGCCCAGGCCCAGACAGGTTCTCCCCTAGGTTCTTTAAATCATTCGCCCCAGTCCCTTACCCCACTATTAGTCGCAGCGTTCAACCACATAGATGACTCCTATCTCCCCTCTAAAGACCTCCTATCTGCCAATATTGAGAATGGGATGTCTCCCATTCTCTATAATTAGTCATGCAAAACATCGTGGTTCCAATCACCATTTTTTGAAAAACGGGTACGCTTGCATGCCGTACTGGAAGGCATGCGGACGTGTATTAGATGTGGATCTCTGTTTTGCCTACTGTACAGAACATCTGATTATCATCCATGTACTGTTGTTTTTGCCTTGTAAAATGCAATAAAAATATATTTGACTCTAAAGCGGAACTTCAGTCATTTTTTCATCTTTCCATCTATTAAATCTTCTGCCCTTGTTGTTTTAATTTTGGATAGTAACATTTTTTTTTTCTGCCAGTAAATACCTTATACAGCCCACTTCCTGTTTCTTGTCTGGTAAAAAGCCTAGGCCTATGACATCATGCACAGCTCTCACTCTTGTGAGAGAGGGGTAGAGAAGGAAGCGCCACCTGAGTGTAGTATTAACAAATGATATGATATGAATCATATCATTTGTTAATACTACACTCAGGTGGCGCTTCCTTCTCCACCCCTCTCTCATCCATCACAGAGCCAGCTCTCTGAGGACAGCAGCCGCCTAGCCTACCAGCCTACTTTAACCATTACATTACCGGTTACCACTTAACCCTTGAACTTCCAGCCTGTCCCCTATGGACTAAGTTGCTCAGCCCTTTATATCTCCTGTTATATATGGACTTGTGTGTTTGCGCTTACAGTTACCAGTACTCTGTCTCTCTCGTGAGAGTTTGCCAGGAAGGGAGGGGGGGTGAGTTGTAAGAGGGCCAATGAGAGCTGAAGGTGTGCCCCTATGTGTCTGTGTAAATCCAGGAAGTGAACAGGCAGCAGCTTCAGCTGCCCACAGTTAAAATGGCTGCAGCCAGACTCAGTGGAGGGAGATTTCTGCAGCATATTTGGCAAGTACAGAATCACAGTATATATAAAATAATATGCAAAGTGGTTGGAGGGAAGCTTCAGATTGGCAGTTATGTGAGCAGACTGCAGTTTCTCTTTGAGCTTTGGGACGCACACCCTAATGCATCAGGCTGCACACACCTATGATTTTATACATGCTATTTGCCTGGAACAGCCTCCCTTGTGTCTGGAAGCCCTGAGATTGCTGCTCAGTCCCACCATATAAGATGTGAGTTCAGCAGCCCCAGGCTGACTCAGAGCTGTCATTTGAGCTTTCACCCTATGATTAGGAGGGGAGGGGCAGAGGAGCTGGGCCAGCAGAGGCAGTAATTAAAGTAATTAGACACTCACAAAAGAAAAGGAGGGTTATGATATGCAAGGAGGGAGGGAGCTGTGCTAGGGATTTGCTTCCCTAGCACATTTTCTAGCAAGTTCAAAGGCACAATACAAGTCAATAAAAATAGTTTATAGAAAGGAAAAATCAATCAAGCTTTTAAAGACTTTAAATATTATATAATTATTTTTAAAAACAATTTTTTTTCTGTGCTTCTACCTGCATTTTTTTTTATAAAGTTGATGAGATGACAGGGCCTCTTTAATATCCAGCTGTTCCCTCCTGCCTGCGCTCTCCACTACAGACATGCCTTACATTGGTGAAGGGCTCTTTAGCCTCAGGCTCTGCGATTTGGGAGATTTATTTCCGCAGAGGAAGCTGTTTTTCTTTCCAGAAGGAAAATGACAGACGGGGTAGTGGAAAATGTAATCGCCATATGGTTTGTACAATTTGTCATCGCCTCCCTAAATAAAGTTCAGTTTAGGCGCCTAATCCGTAATCTTTACTTTTTCTGCTGACAGCTTATAACAAATGTAAAGAAAATGAGAGCAACGATGCTTATTCACAGCACATTACAGCAGAGCAATGCTGACAGCCAGCAACCAATCCGAGACCTGTACTGTTCTGGAATCACCAAAAATAATAGGATATAATCTCAGGTTGTGTGTCATGGTAGAGCTGCACGATTCTGGCTAAAATGAGAATCACGATTTTTTTTTTGCTTAGAATAAAGATCACGATTCTCGCAGCATAACATCATCTTTCACATTATACAAAAAAATTGGGCTAACTGTACTGTTTAGTCTTTTTTCTAATTCATTAAAGTGTAAAAATTGCATTTTGAAAGACCGCTGCGCACATACAATGTGACAATAAATATTGCAACAACCGCCGTTTTATTCTTTAGGGTCTCTGCTAAAATATATATTTGTAATTTTCTAGCAAAAAATACAAATTTTAACTTGTAAGCAACAAGTGTCAGAAAAAGGTTTAGTCTTTAAGTGGTTAAACTGCCCTCATTTACAGACCAAAGTTTTATCTGATGTTATGATAAACTTGGCAGGCTGCCTGGATTTTTTCTTTTTTTTTGTCAGCTGTCAGAAGTGAGCAGAGAACTCTCTGCACTTGTTACATAGAATCAGAAAATGCTGTTTTAAGATCGTGAGGAGAGTTGAATCGCGATTTTGATTCTTTAACGATTAATCGTGCAGCTCTATGTCATGGGTGTTTTTTCCTAATTACTGCCCTTCATAGGCATGCACACAGGGTGTGCCTGGGCACACCCTAATCGCTCTGTTTGGTGTAGATTTCCCCTGTTTATACTCCTGAAATTTCACCAAAGCCCCCTAACAGGGCTCTTAAATAAAATTGTAAAAAAAACAAAAACTACTGACACTGTCCTTTGCTTTGCTGACACCGTCAATATATATACACATGCAAATATGTTTGAGCTTTGGGGTGCACACCCTAAAGCAATAGGCCGTGCACACCAATGCTGCCCTTTATGGATGCAGGACATGGGAGGTTTAAAGTAGAATTAAAAGCAAAATTCTATATTAGAGTAAGATTATAACCCCTGTCATCTGTGTCCCCACTGGGGTGATTTCCCATCACTTCCTGTCTCATAGCCAAAACAGGAAGTGAGGGAATCCCCTGGTTGTCACCAGAACTGGTGCCCCCATTGGAAAATTCCCCCTTTTATTCCTGTTCTGGTGACAATCTCTAAAATGTAAGGATTTTTTTTCGGTGATAACAGAAAACAGGAAAAATAGAGAGGATGAATCCCCCTAATGGGGACACAGCCAGCAATAAAAACCCAAGAAGTGTTCTACAGTCTATCCAACACTGAAAAAAAAAGATTTTGCCTTTAGTTATACTTTTAAAGTGATTGTAAGGGGTTTTTTTTTTAAATAACAAACATATCATACTTACGTCTACTGTGCAGCTCGTTTTGCACAGAGTGGCCATGAATTTCGTCTTCTGGGGTCCCCTAGTGGCTCCTCCCCACATCATATAACCCCCTAGGACAAGCACTCCTCCGGGGGGTTACCTTGCGGGCGCGCTCCCGAGTCCATTATTCGGCGTCCATAGCCGCCGAATGTATGACTCAGCCCTGTCCCCGCGGTGCCCGGATCTTTGGATTTGATTGACAGCACCGGGAGTTAGTAAAACTGGGGGGCTGGTCACTGCCAGGTGTTTTTTCACCAAGGTGAAAAAACACGAGGGTTTACAACCCCTTTTAATGGTTAATCAAATTGCACTACACTGCAGTACTATTCTACAAAAAAAAAAGAAAAGATCTTATATTAAAGGGCCTGTCCACCTAGCAGTCATATGACATTTTATAGGAAGAGCCTGATGGGCTGACCTCCTGCTTTCATATATATAGTGTGTCCTGGATACTCCAACAGTAAAAGCTCCCTAACATAATTCTCAGTTTGGTTTCTGTCTATCTGGAAGTTTTGGATGTTCCCAAGATTTCAAAAGAATAAATCTTACTCCAGGATAAGCAGATTTTGTCAAAATACGTTTGTCATGTGCATTGTTAATTGAATCTTGGTGTCCTTTGTGTATTTGTTCCAGATCTGTGCAGTCATCATTTGGCTTCCTGTAATAAAGACCGGTCACTGCTGCTCTCTCCCCTTGTGCAGGGTGACTGGTCTTGTCTCCGCCCCCTCCTGTAGATTTTTCCAGGCAGCTTGTAGTGGGTGGAGTTGCTGGGCCCCTCCCACAGCTCTGCTCTCTGCACAGTGATCATGTCACCACTATTTGTACAAGGTAAAAACTGGATTTGCAAAGGCGTTTGCTGAACACAGTAGATTTAGATCCTTTGTGGTTATTGAGGAATGTATTGTGCCCGGCGTTCTGCTTCAGTTCCACAGTCTATACTAAAAACTGAAATATTTTTTGGTTCCATGTCATACAGTAGGCAATAAATAATCTAAAAATGATGGATTATTTGGCTATAAATGAGTCCCAGAAAGCAAGAAAACAATTGTATTTATTGCTTGCTTTTTTTTTTTCCAGGCAAAGTTTGAGTCCCTCTTCAGGACGTATGACAAAGAGGCCACCTTCCAGTACTTCAAAAGCTTTAAGAGGGTGAGAATCAACTTCAGTAACCCGCTGTTGGCTGCGGAGGCCAGGATCCAGCTGCACAAGATGGAGTTCCTGGGGAAGGAGATCAAGCTGTACTTTGCTCAGGTTTGTCCTCCATATTGTGTCCTTATTGGTGGGAATCGGGAACATTTATCTCTATATAAGGGTTGAAGCCATGGCCAGAAGATGATTGGTACTTCATAAAGATGTGCGGGGCTCAGTGCTCACTATGTGTTTACAGCAAGGCATAGGTTAGTTCCATCACTCCCTTTAACCCCCACAGCACTGGAAGATTACCGCTGTAGGGGTATTGGAGTCAGCTGAGGATAGAGGATTTCTGCAGCCAG
This sequence comes from Aquarana catesbeiana, assembly GCF_042186555.1. NCBI lineage: Eukaryota > Metazoa > Chordata > Amphibia > Anura > Ranidae > Aquarana > Aquarana catesbeiana. The sequence continues at coordinate 754,771,910 of NC_133325.1, forward strand.
ATTAATACTGCAGCCAGCAGCACAGGGGACACTTTGTATTCATTGTAAGCTCCATCCCTTGTGTTTTATTTTTTTAATGTTTTTGTTTACATTTTGACTTTAAGTCATTTAAAAAACTGACTGAGCTGGTGTGCAGGGTTGGGACCTCAGGCTTGCAGATCTGGCCACTAGAATAGATGGTGTAGAAGCTGTTTTCTTACTCTGGAGACCTCTAGGTGGTACCTGGTTGTTGTACACGTTGAAGTAGATGGGCCCTCCTTGTGAGGATTCTAGTTGCCTGGCTGTCCCTGCTTTCCTAGAGCCCAACCAGGCAACTAGCATTGTCAGAAGGTCAGCAATCACAGCCTACATATGTCTCTCAGTACAGGGTTCCTTTTATGATGCTTTCCATTCCTTTGTAAGCCCAAGGACGTATCTGTACTAATCTTTTACTCTCTTTTCATCCTTCTGCAGACTTTACACATAGGCAGTTCTCATCTGGCTCCACCTAACCCTGAGAAGCAGTTTCTCATCTCACCACCTTCATCTCCTCCGGTGGGCTGGAAGCAAGCGGAAGATGCCACCCCAGTTATTAATTACGATCTCCTGTACGCCATCTCCAAGCTTGGCCCAGGTAGGAATTGCGCTCTTTTCTGCCATTGTTTCTAAAGACATATTTCAACTTCTAAGGTTTGTGTGTTTAGAACTCCCCGTCTGGGGAAGCTTCACCTTTGTATTTCCATAGGTCCACTTCACTCCTGTGTTTCTCTGGGGCTCAGAGTCAGCTTCACTCCTGTGTTGCTCTGGGATCCAGAGTATACTTCACTCCATTGTTGCTCTGGGGCTCACAGACAACTTCATTCTGGTGTTGTGTTGCTCTGAGACCCTTAGGCCGGCCATACATGGTGCAAATTTCTTTCCTGCAAATCAACTTTGTACATTCAGCCTGCCCATCAACGGCCCAAGATTTGAACCATGTATGGCCGGCCTTAGTCACTTCACTCCTGTGTTGCTCTGGGGCTCAGGGTCAGCTTCACTCCTGAGTTCCTCTGGGGCACAGGGTCCCCTTCACTCTTGAGTTGCTCTGGGGCACAGGGTCAGCTTTGCTCCTTTGTGGCTCAGACCCAGAGTCAGCTTCACTTATGTGTTGCTCTGGGGCCCAGATTCCGCTTCACTCCTGTGGTGTTCTGTGGCTCAGAGTCAGCTTAACACCTGTGTTACTCTGGGGCAGCTTCACTCCTATGCTGCTCAGTCAGCTTCGCTCCTGAGTTGCTCTGGGGTTCAGAGTCAGCTTCACTCCTGAGTTGCTCTGGGGTTCAGAGTCAGCCTCACTCCTGAGTTGCTCTGGGGTTCAGAGTCAGCCTCACTCCTGAGTTGCTCTGGGGTTCAGAGTCAGCCTCACTCCTGAGTTGCTCTGGGGTTCAGAGTCAGCCTCACTCCTGAGTTGCTCTGGGGTTCAGAGTCAGCTTCACTCCTGAGTTGCTCTGGTGTTCAGAGTCAGCTTCACTCCTGAGTTGCTCTGGGGTTCAGAGTCAGCTTCATTCCTGAGTTGCTCTGGGGTTCAGAGTCAGCTTCACTCCTGTGTTGCTCTTGGATCCCAATTCAGTTTTGCTGCTGTGTTGCTTTGAGGCCCCAGAATCTGCTTCACTGTGCAGGAGCAGTTGTGGATCAGGGATGAAGATGAGACCCCCAGAGCTCAATCGGCAGCCGCTGTTGTATTCCTGCCATAAGAGATTTCCTTTAAAACAGACTCCTTTCCCCGAGTTTGCACAGAAATCATTCTATCCCTCTGCAGTACTTTTTCCTGTTTGCGAGAATTCTCTGAAAGGGAACGTTTTCTCTCGAGTGGTCCAGAAATAGCTGATGTGATTATAGAACACACGTGGGGCCAAGTTTCCATTCTTTCCAGACAAAATCATTTGGTTTTATTTTTAATTCTCAGTAGCACATTTTTCCTACATTAGGCTAAAGGGGAAAAAAAGATCCCATGACAGTGCTGTGAAAGGATGCCTCGTACGGGTGTTAATGTGGGAACTCTGGCACCGAGGCCTGCTCACTGGGGGGGGGGGGGGGGGGGCAGCGGCCATATTTCACTGGGCCTTGTTTATCTAAGTCAAATGGAGACTGCATTGGTTTTACCAGACTGATTTGCTTTTTCAGTGCAGTGAACGAAAACAAGTGGACGGAATGGTTGTTAAAGGCAATACAGACAGTTTTTGTTACATTTGTTTTAATTTTTTTTTTTTTTTTAGCCTGTTACAGAAATAGATGTTCAGTCCAATAAACATTGTATAAAAAAAACAAAAAAACAATTCACTAGCCCTAGATTCACTTTGAGGTTTTGCAGGGGGTCTAAATATGACTATGGGCTTAGTGGTCAGCATTTATTCCTTGCAGCACTGGGGTCCTTTAGTTCTAATCTTAACCAGGACACTATCTCCTTTGAGCCTGCATGGGTTTACACTGGGAACTCCGGTTTCCTCCCACGCTCCAAAGACATGCTGGTATGTTTATTGGCTCCTGTCTAAATTGACCCTAGTATGTGTCCACAATTTGGATATGCACATGTGTTATCACATTCTACATGCCAGTCCCAAGCAGTGCCATTGGGGAGGGCTGAGGAAAGACCTGGCGGCCAATCTTGTAAAAAAAAAAAAAAATAGAAAAAAGATAAATCTAAGGAAAAGGCTCTCAAGTATATAAAACATGGTTCCCAGATTGCTGGCCTAAAGAATTGCAGAGGGTCTGATATAGCTGGATTGATTTATATATACATAAAATGACTGTGCAGACCAACAGGCTTCACTTTTGACTCTACTACACACAGTAATGTTGTAGACCTGTGTTTTTTTTTTTTTTTTATGAATTATTTTTTATTAAGAGAAAAAAAGTTTTGATGCAAAACAGCGCCTATTGGGCATACCCAGGCTCAATACATTTTCCCATTGTAAATGCCTTGATGCCTTGGCATGCCACCTGGCCAGTATTTTACCAACATGTCCACTGAAAATAGAACTTATTGCCAATGTTACTACTAGGAAAAAGCCCATAAGGCCAATATTTTATCCTGGCAAAGGTGGCAACCCTAGACACACTCTTCCTCTGCAACATCAGTCTGTGTTAGGGGTGTGGCTGTTACTCAGCTCTGCCAGCCAATGTCGGGACAAGGTCATCTAGAGCCAAGGGCGAACATGCAAAATTGCGCCTACGCCCCCCCAGGATGTATGAGCATTATGTGTCAGCAAAAATCCGCCCCCCTGCAAGAAAATTAAAATTGGCACTAATGAGCATGCTCACTCCCTAAGCAAAATTCCCCCCCCCTGCTAAAATCAACCTTCCCAGCACAAATCTTTGTCTCAAATTCTCTCTCCCTATATTCCCCCAGCATAAATCCCCTTCCCTCCCAAAAAAAAAAATCTTCCCCTTCCTAGTACAAATCTTCTACCACTTAAATTTTTCCTCCAAACAGAAGTCCTCTCCCCCACCCACTCCTAACCCACCAAAGTTTGCCCCCCTATCTCACATGATACCACAGTGCCCAGGGCAGCCACCCCTCCTGCCCACTCCTTGTCCCGGCCCTGTCAGCACAGAGCCCTGCAAAAGCATAAGGCTGAGTTCACACCTATGCATCCAATTTGAATAGCAGGAGAATGTGACTGGCTCTCTATGGAGCCGGTTCACATATCTCTGCAGCAGATCCGATGAGTATTGCAAGAAAAACGTGTGCATTTTTTGGTCTGTTTCAGGTCTGAATTCAGCCCAAAATTCGGACTGAAATTTGACCTGAAACGGAGAACCAGGACGCACCAGACCCCTGCTGTGCAGCAGATGCGGCTCATATGTGAAACGAGCCTAAAGCAGGCTTTTTGTCTGAGAGGAAAAGGTATTTTTTACCACTTCCGGACCGCTTGCTGTCGGTATAAGTCGGTCCTTTGACGTTAAATACCGTGGTTACGGCAGCAGATAGCTGCCGTAACCCTGGTATTTTCTTCAGCGGCGGGCGCTCTGCTTTAAGATAAAAGTGGCTTTCTGCGGCGGATTTGCGTCCCGGTCATCTCCGCTGCTTACCAGATCCGTCTTAGCAGCGGAGATGATCCGATGCTTTCCCCTGCTTGCCACTAAATCGAGTGAGGGGTTGATGGCCCCCCACTCAACTCTATGGCCCAATGTCACTTCCACTCAACGCCCTTAAAGGGACGATTTTTTTTTTATTGAAAAATAAAAAATACTTTTTTTTTAATTGTTCTTTATTACTTTTACTTTTTTGACCCCAGATCTTACATTAAAGAGGTCCGTGCTTTTTTTTCTATTACAAGGGTTTACATTCCTTGTAATAGAAATAAAAGTGATCCACATTTTTTATTTTAAAAGGACAGTGTAAAAATTTAAGAAGTAAAATAAATAATGAAAACAATTTTTTTTTTTTTAAAGTGCCCCGTCCCTCCAAACTTGCACGCAGAAGCAAACGCATACGTAAGTCGCACCCACATATGAAAACGGTGTTCAAACCACACATGGGCTATCGCCGCGATCATTAGAGTGAGAGCAATAATTCTAGCACAGGACCTCCTCTGTAACTCAAAACTGGTAACCTGTAGAAATTTTTAAACGACGCCTATGGAGATTTTTAAGTGCCAAAGTTTGTCGCCATTCCACGAGCGGGTGAAATTTTGAAGCATGTGACATGTTGGGTATCAATTTACTTGGCATAACATCAGCTTTCACAATATAAAAAAAAATTGGGTTAACTTTACTATGTTCTTCCTTTATTTTTTGCAAAAAAATTGCATTTGTAAGACTGCTGCACAAAAACGGTGTGACATAAAGTATTGCATTGACCGCCATTTTATTCTCTAGGGTGTCTGAAAAAATAAATATACAATGTTTGGGGGTTTGAAGTAATTTTCTAGCCAAAAAACATGATTTTAACTTTTAAACAACAGGTGTCAAAAATAGGCCTGGTCCTTAAGTGGTTAAATAATTTACATACAATAATAAGTCATAAATTAAATGCCGAGGTGTGGGACTATGAAAAGATAAAAAGATTTGGTACCTGAACTGGACTTTTTAAGGTTATGGTCTCTTGCACAGGGATGTAATCATTTTGCAGATGTTTATATACATGATCTGGCAGGCAGAGGCTGGCAGAAAGATCCTGAGTAAAAAGCAAAAATGTATGTTCCATAAAGACCTTGCATATAGCCATGTACAAACTAAAAAAAAAAGGGGCGCATGCCTATACACAAGTAAATGAAGTGAAATTTTTATTTTAAATTGTCATTGTTATCATGTTGAAGAGGTGGGAGGGAAGAACCACAGAAGGCAAAATATAAGCAGATTAAACTTCAGCTTTATTTCACCTAATGCTAACAATTGGTCAAAACTATTTTTTTTCCTAAACAACTTTTTTTTTTTTTTTTAATTTTGCTTGCAGGAGAACAATACGAATTGCATGCAGCCACAGACACAACCCCCAGTGTGGTGGTCCACGTGTGTGAGAGTGATCCCGAAAATGAGCTTGAGGTGGACGAGGATGAGGATGGCACCCGTAAAGAGAAGCCGAAAATCATCCAGACCAGGAGGCCAGACTACATGCCCATCCATCTAAGCTGAAGGAGGAGCTGCAGCAAGCTTTGAGATTTAAAGTCTGTTCCTCTCCACAAAACTTTTAACGTAAAGTTGGTGGGAACGCCGCCTAGGACAGTGGCGATAGTGGCTGTTTATATACCCGACTTAGCTGTCCTGGCGTGTTTCCGGCTTTGTTTTTGTATAAGTCAGTCGCCGTGTTTTTATTGGATGGTCCAAGGCTTCAGCGCGGGACGAGGCGAAGATCAGATACTGTTTTTGAAGCTGTGTAGCTAGTTTGCTTTACCTATGGATAAGGAAATCTCGAAGGCTCCTTGCCTGATGGGCCGAAGTGTGGAAGATATTAGTATATCGTCAATGTAACTCCACCATATGTACATAGACGCCGGTACATCTTTCCACTACAACTTGCTGATCTTAAGATGAAGTTGGGGAAATGTATACCTATATTTTTTCCTTTTTTTTATCTTCATATTGCATGTGAACTGCTTATCGTTTGTTTCTAAATTCGTTTTCAAACTTTGGAAATTCTGAACCTAGAATCATTGACTGTGTGATTTTTGCATCTGGAAACTTGATGTATTTAACCATGTGTTGAATTTGAAGCCCCCCGAGGACCGAAGGGGAAGACTTTTAACTATTGACTTCGTTTTTTCTTTTTTTTGTCACTAAGAATGTCCATTGTGATACTTAGGCAGTGTAAACTTTGCACTGAAATAGCTTTTTATGACAACATTTTATGGTGTGTGTGCTGTGGGTGTGGTAGTGGAAATCGAGTGGGACAGTTGCAAACCTAATGTTGGCCAAAAGAGTTAGTGCTTCCAGTGCTGAAAATAGGTACCTTTTAGTTCTTGTTTCCTATAGTAAAAAATTGCTGAACTGGAAAGCAGAAAATAATGTGCAACACCCACTAGGGAAAATAAAGTACACAAAGCAGCAATCGCCATCTTTTTTAGCCAATGCTAGTTTTGTAAATGTCTCCCACTGCGTGCTCCAATGACAAGCATTTGAAATACTGTTGTCCGTAACAATCAGATGATCCCTTTCAGGTGTCTAACTCAGTACGGCTGTGGGAAAGGGAAATTTTGGTTGTATAGGGCTATGGGAACTGATCTGCCTTCAATTCCAGCCGCGAGGCCCATGCATACTTGTTTATAATTTGAGCGCTGCGTTGGGTCTCTGGCTTTCACTGTGATATACAGTACCGGTGTTGAGTCTGTTGTCATTGCTTTGTTACCTGACTAGTCCTTATGTCATGGCAGCGTCATGCAATTCACTTATGTACAATTGATAATACAGGGTTATAAGGATTGTGTGTTTCTTACCCAGTTAAAGTCCAACTCCAGGAATTACACTAAAATGACCCTTGCAGTGTGACCTCAGCACTGCAGAGGTTAAATGCTTGTTAAGTCTAGAGGTTGGGTAATGAGCCCCTAACATGTTCCTCGCACCAATAGGCTCCCCCTTCTGTGCAACCGGTCCCCTAAAGCTTCTTTTCTAAGGGCCTCTGGCTGTGGTCGCATCCTGACGTCAAGTTCAGTGCAGGACCAACAGTTATGCATTGTACATGAGGACAGTTAGGAGCCACCCGCAGCCTGGGGAGGCACTAAGCCTGAATAAAGCAAGGTACACAGCAAGTAGATCACCTTATCCTCTGCCCCTAGACTTAACAAGCATTTAACCCTTGCAGTGTATGTGTTAAAGGAAGGGGGAAACGCTGCAAGGCTAATTTTTGTTCAGGGTTGGGTTTGAAGGAGAGTACTTCATTTTTTTGAACCAATAGGTCACTCTCGTATTTTTAAGGCTGCACTGGAAGAATAAAAGTGAGAATATAACGGATTGCTTTGGGCAGCACAGAGATGCTTGTTTTCCGAGACCCACCAAGGCTAAGGAGCACTATAGTGGTAAAGGTTGTTTTTTTGTAGGCTGTGTCTTTTTGGGTTGACCGTTCCTTGCTGTCATACATTTAGGGCATGGGTGCTCAACCTATTACCCTCTAGCTATTGCAGAACTACAAGTCACATGAGGCATTGCAAGACAGAGACATGATGGGACTTGTAGTTCCCCAACAGCTGGAAGGCCACAAGTTGAGCACCCATGTTCTCATTTTGATGGAACTGTTCAGTATTCTCATGCAATTTCACAATGGGCCTGTAGGTGGGGCAGTTACTCTAAGCTAAGGCCTCTTTTACACTGGTATACCATTATAAACATTTATATAAATTTATAGGACATTTCTAAATGCTTATAAATGTATAGAATTATTTAAAATGGTATATTTCACTTTGTGCATTTACCTTTGTTTGGACGCATTCAGGTTTTCTGTGTGTGAAATTCTGTTCGTCCGAGAGCAGATTAGATACTTTGAACATGGTTAAACGCATGTACATTTAAATGCAGGAGAACTTGATTAGACCAATTTTTTCTGCCTTTAAATAAAACAAGTGCAGGATGCTCATATGAATGAAAGTGAACAGTACAGATATTCTAGCAGGCTTGTCGCTAAGATGGAAAGGTTCCAACAGAAGCCTCCTGTAAAGCAGAACTCCAGCCAAAAAATAAGATTACAACAACAAATAGCCCAATAAAAAAAAAGCTTTTAATGTAAAATTCACTTTTAATCCAACATACTTCTTTTTCGCCACAAGATGTCCTCAGGCCAGCATCATTCAGTCCACTTCCCCTGAGCCGGAACCTGCCCTAGCCTGTGAGTGGACAGCGAAAGGAGAAGCAGCATGGTGATTAGGTCAGCTCCCTATCACTCTGTTCTTTCCTCTTATTGGCATGCTTCTTGTCATTACATGACTTGATTGCCTCCTCCTGCAGCTTTGTCTTCTCACACTCCAGCCCTGCTGTACAGGGTCTGCAATAGGCTGATACCAGGTCACATTCAGGTACTTCCTTGCATTTAAAATAAATGCTTTTAACCACTTGCCACCAAAGCCAATTCTGGCATTTCTCTACATGTATAAATTATCATTTTTTTGCTAGAAAATTACTCAGAACCCCAAACATTATATACATATTTTTTAGCAGAGACCCTAGGGAATAAAACGTCGGTCATTGCAATTTTTTATGCATTTGTGCAGCAATTTTGTTTAAAAAACATGAATTAAAAAAAAAAACAATATTTACCCCAAATTTTTTTTGTATAATGTAAAAGATGATGTTATGCTGAGTAAATAGACACCAAACATGTCACGCTTTAAAATTGTGCACACTCGTGGAATGGCGCCAAACTACAGTACTTAAAAAACTCCATAGGCGACGCTTTAAAATTGTTTACAGGTTCCCAGTTGAGCGTTACAGAGGAGGTCTAGTTCCAGAATCATTGCTTTTGCTCAAGTGATCGCCTCAATACCTAAATGTGTGGTTTGAACAACATTTATATATGCAGGCGCAACCTACGTATGCGTTCACTTCTACGTGTGAGCAAGCAGGGATCGGGGCACTTTAAAAACATTTTGTTTTTCATATTTTTATTACTTTTACACTTTCCCTTTTTAATTTTTTATTTTTTGATCACTTTTATTCCTATTATACGGAATGTAAACATTCCTTGTAATCACGGGTCCTCTTTACAGAGAGATCTGGGGTCTAGAAGTCCCCACATCTCTCCTCTATGCTGAAAAGCCTGAGATTTAAAAAACAAATTGATCTTAGGCTTTCCAGCAAGAACGGCAGTGTTTACATCTCCTGACACCCGAAGTGACATTATGGCGTCACTTTCGGCCTCCAAGGGACATAGAGATGGCCTAGGACCATCTGATCCACAGTCAGCTCTATAGTAAACCGACAGAGGCTGCAGATTCATTCTCCAGCTCCCCGATCGCACGGAAGAGCCTGGAGAAGCACTAGAGGGTGGTGGCCTGTAAAAGCAATCAAGTAGCTAAACAGCCGCTATGATGGCTTTTACAATGTAGGTAATTGCTAGCTGAAAAAAAAAAAAGGAATCTGATGCCTGTAGCTGCACCCATCATCCAGATATCTCCACTCAAAGTAAATGATGTCATATGATGTCTACCTGGAGGAAGTGGTTAAATGATTTATTAATGATTTCAGCGCTTTATGTATTTCTGTCAATTATATCTGACTGAGTTCATCTTTAAATACTTACATGTCGGGTTGAGTGGCCAGTCTGATCAGAGCGCTGCTATCACATACCCCCGTTGGGTGCTGTAGTTACATCTGCCAGGTGGTATTTCGTAACAGGACATGGTAGTGCCAACACTGGGTGTTTCTGTTGGAAGTCTTTTCATCTTGGCTACAGAGGGTGCTCTAATGTCTCCCCTTGTGTCATAAAGCATATGTCAGTTCAGTATGACCAACCTGTACTGTATACTTATGAGCAAGTGTAAATATGTAGAAAAGAAAAGGCTTCAATCACGCACAATAAATTGTCATTGTGTATGGCTCCAAACGGAGAGGAAATAAACTCAACCGATATTGTACAACATGGTGCGTTCTTTCTAAAGTCTGTTTCAGAAGGGTCTGTGTTATGTATACCTTTCCACTTAAGCCAAAAAAAATTAATAAAATCCTCTTTTCAAGCAGTCCTAATGACCACTGTCTACTTGTAGACTCCTTTTCCTGAGCAGATGTTTATGACTGTCAGCCTGATCTGGTATTTCAGGAGGTGTGCAGGAGATGATTAACCAATCGAGTACCCAGTGTTTTTCATACTTTTTTTTTTTTACCAGGCCATTTTCTGTTTTCATTGCTGTGATAGTTTGATTGACAATTACACTGTCATGCAACACTAGACCCAAATTATATCATGTTTTGAGGCAGATGAAGCTTTCTTTTGGAAAAAGGACCAACATTTTCTGTTTGCTTACATCTAAGTTTAATTTCTTACCTTTACTTTAATGATTCCACAATCATTTATGGTCAGTGGCACTTTAACTCGCCTTTCCACCTTTTAGAAAAAAAAACAATCCCATAATCACTGGTGGTCAATGGCACCTTAAAACCCTCCAGCTTAAAAAACGAAAAACAAAAATTCTATAATTGGTCAGTGGCCTATTTGAGCCCTCACCTTTACCTTCAATATATTGATCCTTCAACACAAGGGACAGTTAGTATATGTCCCTTGTGCTGATCCTATTTTCCATAGAAATCTGCCTGAATCTTATAACCCCTCTCCTCCACGCTGGGGAGATTCACCTTCTCTATTTGACCTTGTGGTCATCATCACTGGTACTCAAAATGCAGAAAAATCCAAAATTTTGAGTTGTCACTAAAGATGGGAAGGCCTTGAATGGAAATATTGGGGGGGGGGGGGGGGGGGACTGTTTCTTTCAAAGCCGTTTCTTCTTTTTTTTCCAGAAGAATTGGACAAAAAAAGAAGTGAAATATGTTCTTTTTCAATCATAATTAATATATCTATGATATTCAAACTATATAACATGAAGACCTTAATGAAAGATTTCTGAGACTTTATGTAAAGTCTTAAATTATTGCAAGTTCTCAGCTGAAGGCAAACAAGTCCTGGAATACAGTTCAAGTAACACTGTACTTCTCAATGCAGTTCTCCAACAAGAGCAATATGCAATTCTGCCACTAGGGGGCACTGCAGGGGAAAGGCTCCAGTTTAGTTTGCTTGTGGGCTCCATCTTATACCTCCTACAGTTGGGTGAGTTTTGGGATAGTTTTTCCATTTGTAAAACTACTCTATGCTGATTTTTTTTTTTTTTTTTTTTACATTTTTCTGAAAATTTCAATCTTTTCTGGAAAAAAACGGTTTATTTCCCATGGCTCCAAAATTTCTGGAAGTTTTACATTTCTAGTTGTCACCTGGACAGGAATCTTCTCCTGTTGACATCTGCCTAAGATGGGATTTCCCCCTCACCCTGGAGAGATTTCTTCTCATTTCATGACTCATCCAGACAGGAAATGAAGGACAATCTCTCCAGTCAGACTTCGATTGCAAAAAATCCTGATGGGTTTTAAATGTCCTTACTCCACCTAAAATGAAGAAAAAATTGGGCTTTACATATGTTACCCCAACAGCACTAAAGGGTTTAACAAGACATTCACCATACATTTGCCCCACATTCACTAACAAATTCCAGTTCCATGTACATTTATCCAACATTCACTTGGTAAAAAACACATTCACTGTTATCTGTTCTTATTGGGCAATAATAGCCTATGTAGAATGCTGACAATGTGCTTTCAAGGCCTCATTCACATGGGTGCTAAGGCCGTACACTGTGAATTGCCCATTTGTTTATGCAGCTGCTTGCAAGCAACCCCTGTAAGTCTATAGGGGGCGGATCAGCTGCAGAGACACAGCTGCCCATCCTAATTTAAAAGTCTGTGCTGGTGTGAGTGAGCAGCCCCGAACGCTTCGTCTTGTACTTTTCCCAATGAATACATGGCGTTCTCTGAATGGATGAGTTAAAATCATGACATCACTGCCCCGCCTCTCCACCCCATCCAGTCAAAAAGCGATTTGCATTCTTTGAGAAGAATAGAATGCATTCTCTGAACGGCACTAGTGCTGAGTGTATGAATTCCTGTGTTCTCAATACAGCAGGGCACAGGACCTGGAAGACAGCGAGGATGCCTGTAGTAGCAGCGACTACTACAGCCATTCTCTGCTTTCACAGGGATCGGCCAGGCATGAAATATACAGTATATTACCAAAAGTATTGGGACGTCTGCCTTTTCACGTACATGAACTTTGATGGCATCCCAGTCTTAGTTGGTAGGGTTCAATTGAGTTGGCCCACCCTTTGCAGCTAGAACAGCTTCAACTCTTCTGGAAAGGCTGTCCACAAGGTTTAGGAGTGTGTCTATGGGAATGTTTGACCATTCTTCCAGAAGCGCATTTGTGAGGTCAGGTTTGGGGAGGGGGGAACTTGACTGGTCTGCAATATTGGGTGGAGTCCTGACCTCAACCTTCTAGAACACCTTTGGGATTAATTGGAGCGGTGACAACAAGCCAGGCCTTCTCGTCCAACATCAGTGCCTGACCTCACAAATGCGCTTCTGGAAGAATGGTCAAACATTCCCATAGACACACTCCTAAACCTTGCGGACAGCCTTCCCAGAACAGTTGAGGCTGTTATAGCTGCAAAGGGTGGACCAACTCAATATAGAACCCTTTGGACTATGGGAAGCCATTAAAGTTCATGAGCGTGTAAAGGCAGGTGTCCCAATACTTTTGGTAATATTTTGTGTGTGTGTAATTGTGTATATATATGTGTGTGTGTGTGTGTATATATATATATATATATATATATATATATATATATATATATATATATATATATATATATATATATATATATATATATATTTATACAGTATCTCACAATAGTGAGTATACCCCTCATATTTTTGTAATTATTTTATTACACCTTTTCATGTGACAACACTGAAGAAATGACACTTTGCTACAATGTAAAGTAGTGAGTGTACAGCTTGTATAACAGTGTAAATTTGCTGTCCCCTCAAAATAACTCAACACACAGCCATTAATGTCTAAACCGCTGACCACAAAAGTGGGTACACCCCTAAGTGAAAATGTCCAAATTGGGCCCAAAGTTTCAATACTTTGTGTGGCCACCATTATTTTTCAGCACTGCTTTAACCCTCTTGGGCATGGAGTTCACCAGAGCTTCACAGGTTGCCACTGGAGTCCTCCTCCATGACGACATCACAGAGCTGGTGGATGTTAGAGACCTTGCGCTCGTCCACCTTCCATTTGAGGATGCCCCACAGATGCTCAGTAGGGTTTAGGTCTGGAGACATGCTTGGCCAGTACATCACCTTAACCATCAGCTTTTTAGCAAGGCAGTGTTTATCTTGTGCTTGGGGTCGTTATGTTGGAATACTGCCCTGCGGCCCAGTCTCCGAAGGGAGGGGATCATGCTCTGCTTCAGTATGTCACAGTACATGTTGACATTCATGGTTCCCTCAATGAACTGTAGCTCCCCAGTGTCGGCAGCACTCATACAGCCCCAGACCATGACACTCCCACCACCATGCTTGACTGTAGGCAAGACGCACTTGTCTTTGTACTCCTCACCTGGTTGCTGCAATACACGCTTGACACCATCTGAACCAAATAAATGTATCTTGGTCTCATCAGACCACAGGACATGGTTCCAGTAATCCATGTCCTTAGTCTGCTTGTCTTCAGAAAACTGTTTGTGGGCTTTCTTGTGCATCATGTTTAGAAGAGGCTTCCTTTTGGGATAACAGCCATGCAGACCAATTTGATGCAGTGTGCGGCTTATGCGACTGATGCAGTCTGAGCACTGACAGGCCGACCCACCACCCCTTCAATTTCTGCAGCAATGCTGGCAGCACTCGTACGTCTATTTCCCAAAGACAACCTTTGGATATGACGCTGAGCACGTGCACTCAACTTCTTTGGTGGCGAGGCCTGTTCTGAGTGGAACCTGTCCTGTTAAACCGCTGTATGGTCTTGGCCACCGTGCTGCAGCTCAGCTTCAGGGTCTTGGCAATCTTCTTATAGCCTAGGCCATCTTTATGTAGAGCAACAATTCTTTTTTTCAGATTCTCAGAGAGTTCTTTGCCATGAGGTGCCATGTTGAACTTCCAGTGACCAGTATGAGAGAGTGAGAGCGATAACACCAAATTTTACACACCTGCTTTGTATTCACACCTGAGACCTTGTAACACTAACGAGTCACATGACACCGGGGAGGGAAAATGGCTAATTGGGCCCAATTTGGATGTTTTCACTCAGGGTTGCACTCACTTTTGTTGCCAGAGGTTTAGACATTAATGGCTGTATGTTGAGTTATTTTGAGGGGACAGCAAATTTACACTGTTATACAAGCTGTACACTCACTACTTTACATTGTAGCAAAGTGTCATTTCTTCAGTGTTGTCACATGAAAAGGTATAATAAAATATTTACATTTTCACATTCACTTTTGTGAGATACTGTGTGTGTGTGTGTGTGTGTGTGTGTGTGTGTGTGTGTGTGTGTGTGTATATATATATATATATATATATATATATATATATATATATATACACACACACACACACTCTCTCGTATTAAAACATGGATGTTGTCAGTAGAGCAGTGGATCTTGTTAGTAGTTTTTTTTTCAATTATACAGTGTAATTCATAAAGAAGTATACAGTTTCCAAATGCTTTAAAACGGTGGTATTTTTCTATTTCTTAAAATTTAATTTTTTTACAATATTTTTTTTTATCTTTTTTTTTTTTAACTGTTTTTTAGGAGCCCCAATGGGGGCTTTGATTTAATACCAGGGGTCTAAACATACCCCTGATGCCTCACTTTTGAGACAGAATGGAATCGAGGACAGAGCTTCCCCAGTCCCTTTCTCTGCAGCCCCAGATGTACTGGACAGTAAATGAATGGGAAGTGCTCTGTGCTAAGCGGCTTCCTGTTCATTTAGAAACTGAAGCATAGCAAAGACTATTTACAATGCTTCAGTTATGAACGGGCATGCGCAATCTGTACCAATCACTCTTTGTGTTAATTCAGTAAATGTAGGGGCCTGTAAATGACATATTTATCAACCCCTTTCCCTGCTGTCCATCCTGAAACATCCCCCACAGCAGCCGGCGGTGCTGCAGGGAGGGGGGTGGGCAGCAGGGGTATTCAGCACCATACAGGGTAATTAGGATGTGCCCAGAGTCACACTCGGCACACCTTGTGCCCGCACCTATGCGTGCACTCTTGTAGTCCTGGCCGGGAGTGCGTATGTGAGGGTGGCTACCAGGTATTGTGAAATGCTGCCCAAGATACACCCCCCACCATGGTTGCTAGGATACTGGCACAGAAACCAATGACAATGATGGGTTAAGGACCTTCTACTGCCCTGTCCTGCTCTCCTAGAGTAATTGCCTGTCTCCTGGAATCTCCTCCATGCTCTTGAGACTGTGCTGGGAGACACAGCAAACCTTCTGGCAATGGCACGTATTGATGTGCCATACTGGAGGAGTTGGACTGCCTGTGCAACCTGTATAGCAGTGGTCATCAACCCTGTCCTCAGGGCCCACTAACAGGCCAGGTTTGCAAGATAACTGAAATACATCACAGGTGATATCATTTGCTGCTTAGTGATTGCAGTATTCTAGTCTGCATCTCCCCAAGGTAATACTTATAATCTGTCCTGTTAGTGGGCCCTGAGGACAGGGTTGATCTGCTCTATAGGGTCCAGGTATCCACCTCATGTACCAGTAGTGAAACTGACCCTAGCCAAATGCAAAACTAGTGAAAAAAAGACAGAAAAGATGAGTAGGGGAAAAAAATGTCAGTGGCCTCCACCTGCAAAACCATTCCTGTTTTGGAGGTCCTCTCATTGTTGCCCATCTAGTGCACCTGTTGTTAATTTCATTAACACCAAAGCAGCTGAAACTGAGCAACAAACCCCTCTGCTACTTAACTGACCAGATCAATATCCCAGGAGTTTAATTGACTTGATGCTATACTCTGATTAAAAAGTGTTCCTTTAATTTTTTTGGAGCAGTGTATATATTATGCCTTGTACAGAGTTGATCTTTGAAGGAAGAATAATGCATTGTTATAACTGCTGATTACTCGTTACATAAAATAAACGCTTAAAGGAGAAGTCATGGCACCTGTCCAGCCCTGTCCACACTTATTTAGAGTGTAACATAAAGCATGGTCACATACACTACACCCAAAACCCAACCCCCCTCCCCCTTACCCCTATAACTGAATTGCCGGGTGCTTCTTCTGTAAGAAACGTTTGGCTTTAGCAATGTCATCCAGGTCTGTGGCCTCAAACCAAATGCCTGCAAGACTTCACCTTATATAGATCTGCCTTTCTAAAATACAAAATCTGCCTCCATGCTGCCAAACAAGGCTACTTTTGTCTCTCTTATTTTGTCATCCAGTCCCCGTCGGCTCCTCTCAACCTTTAACTCTCTGCTTCGTCCCCACCCCCTCTACCCACTAACTCACTGCCCAAGAGATTGCATCAATCTTGTCTTTGAAGTGATTGGCAATTCGTGAGAACACCTCCACTGTGCATACATCTTCCCCACCCAACATACCTTGCATAACAGCACATTCAACACTCTCTCCTCTTTTGAATTGGCTACTACTGAAGATGTTACAAAACTTTTCTCACATGCCCACCTAACCAATTGTCCCCTGGATCCTGTTCCCTCACAACTACTATGGTCACCCTCTTCTTTTATCCTATGCTCTCTCACTCACATCTTCAATCTCTCCCTCTCTAGTGGCATCTTTCCCTCCCCTCTAAAACATGCGCAGATCACTCCCATACTTAAAAAGCCCTCACTGGACCCCACCAACCTGAACAACTTAAGACCCATCTCATTGCTCCCATTCACCGCTAAACTTCTAGAACGCTTAGTCTACAGCCATCTTAGCTCCTACCTCAGTGAAAATAACCTTCTTGACCCCTTACAGTCTGGCTTTCACTCGCAGCACTCCACGGAAACTGCCTTACTAAAACTCACTAACGATTTACTAACTGCTAAAACCAACAGCCAATACTCCATACTCCTACTACTTGACCTCTCTGCGGCCTTTGATACTGTTGACCACCTGCTCCTTCTCAATAAACTACATTCCCTTGGCCTCCGAGATTCTGCTCTATCCTGGTTCTCTGTCTTTCACAGCGCTCCTTCAGTGTCACCTACAACTCTGTCTCCTCCTCTCCATTGCCCCTTTCTGTGGTGGTCTCCCAAGGCTCTGTTCTTGGACCCCTTCCCTATATACACCTCCTCCCTTGGTCACTTGATAACCACCCATGGCTTCCAATACCACTTATAGGCCGATGACACCCAAATCTATCTGTCTACTCCTCACCTCACTCCTTCAGTCTCCTCTCACGCTACTAACTGGCATATCAGCATGGATGTCGTACCACTTCCTTAAACTAAATCTCTCTAAAACTGAGCTATTAATATTCCCCCCCGCCCGTGCCCCTCTCCCTGACTTTTTCATCAAAATCAACAATGAAACTATCAGTCCCTCCCCTCACGCCAGGGTACTAGGTGTAATCCTAGACTCTGACTTGTCATTTAAGCCTCAAATCCAATCATTGTCAAAAGTTTGTAGAATTCACCTCCGTAACATCTCTAAAATTCTCCCTTTTTTAACAAATGAAACCACCAAGCTCCTCATTCACTCCCTTGTTATCTCTCACCTTGACTATTGCAACTCCCTTCTCATTGGCCTGCTTCTCCATAGGCTATCCCCTCTTCAGTCTATCATGAATGCTGCTACCAGACTTATCCACCTTACCAACCGCTCAGAGTCTGCTAGTCCTCTACTCCAATCCCTACACTGGCTCCCAATCACCCAGCAAATTAAATTCAAAATACTAACCACAACGTACAAAGCCATTCACAACTCTGCCCCGAGCTACATCACTAATCTTGTCTCCAAATATCATCCAAATCGTCCTCTCCACTCTCTTCAAGACCTGCTTTCAAGCTCTCTCATCTCCTCCTCCCATGCTCGTCTCCAGGATTTCTCCAGAGCCTCTCCCATCCTCTGGAACTCGCTACCTCCACTGATCTGGTTATCCCCTACTCTTGCTACCTTCAGGCGATCCCTGAAAGCTCATCTCTTCAGGAAAGCCTATCTCGTCTCCAACTAATCTTCTACCACTTCCATCAGCTCATTCCCCACAGTTACAGCCTTTTGTACTACCTGTCCCACCCTATTAGATTGTAAGCTCTTCTGAGCAGGGCCCTCTTAATCCTCGTGTATTTTATTGTATTATAACTGTATTGTCTCCTTTTTATATCGTAACGCGCTGCGTAAACTGTTGGCTCTATATAAATTCTGTATAATAATAATGTCATCCAGGTCTGGGATTGCTCTGTGTGAATAACTACATTCCCGATTTATGTGCAGATCTAAGGCTGAAGGTAAACATTGATGAAGCTTGTGCATTGTACCCACAAGGCACTAAGCACAGGTGCAATGGCTCTGCAGGCTTGAGTAAATACACATTTATCATTTGATCAATGCTGCTGCATTTACTATTTTTTTTGTAAGGCAGACTAAACCTTTAAATAACAATATTTAAATTCATATGTAATACTTTTGCTCATAATTATGAAAATCTAGTTAGTAATGCAGTCTACAGGCAATAGCTTTATACTACTTATTAAGTCTGTCATATAATTCTTCATTTAGAAATACTGCCACCTAGTGGGCAATTATGATCCTTTCAGCCACAGACCCAAAAACCAAAATTAAATACAGTACATTGGAGCTTAGCATTCTTTAGATGTGGTGACTGCATTTGTTTTCTTTTTTTCAGGCTAAGAACATTTTCACCAAGTACATAAAATACCCATTGTCGAGCTTGCTAGAAATGCAGCTTAACAGAGTGTGAGCGTAACAGATGGGGGAAAAAAGGGAAGGGGGAGTGGACGGGGGCCAGAAATCACCTCCTGTATTAGAGTGCCTCCGCTCTGGATGAAGAAGCACAGGAGGCACAGCAGACAGCAGCATTGTCAGTCTAGCTGAGGGAAGTGTTGGATGGACTGGCCAATTTAGATACACTAACACATTGAAGCCAAACTCCAGCTAATACTTTATAATCAGTTACAGAAAATAGTTTTTATTTTTTAGGATAAAGGTTTTACATGAATAAATAAAAACTGATCATTGGAAGCACCCCTGCCAGTGTTAAATGGTTTGTTTCATCCCTGTAAATTGATACATCTGGAAGGGAGCTTGTACTTTTGAAAAACAGCAGACTTACTGGCTGGATCGCCAAATGAAAACAGAAGAGCTAAAGCCAAAGAAAACAAATGCAGCCATCACATCTAAGAATCGGTAAGTTGCAATATAATGTTTGCTTTTGGGTTTAGTGCCATTTTCATACAAGCACCAATACCTTGTGATACTTCCAGGTGAGTTGGATAGTGCACTGTGTGTTGGGTGCTGCTATTCCTCCTGCAGGCCGTGGTGTCACTACTGTGTCCTGTTGTAAATATCTGATGGTGATTGGAGGATATTAGAATAGAAAAGGTGTTAAACAGAACAGGCTCCAGAAAGAGCTACCTGACCCTCTATGGAGCCGAGTGTGCTTATTCTGCTGCAGATTTCACAAAGATCAGATTAAAGGAAATCTATGGTCACAGCATACACTTTGATTTTACAACATCAGCATTATAACAATGCAAACAGTATTTGACAGCCCAAATACGTGCACCTCCACCACATAAAAAACATGCTTACCAGGTGGTAAGCTTGGAAAGTTTGTGGCTAATACCCAGCCAGGGCATTTATCCTGGGGAGAAATCTGATGGCAGTTCTAGGAGGGATCTCACTCCGTGCGGGAAAAGTCAAGCAGACGTCTCACCACTTTTGCAAGAACCAAGGAGTACTCCTCTACGTCAGCATTCAATGGACAATGAGCCAGGATACCCAAAAAGAAAAACTCGCTATAGTGTAAAATCAACTACACCTTTATTGGTAAAAAATGGTATTGCACTTACAGCAAAGAGCAGATAAAAAAACAAGGAATAAAAAGCCGGCCGGCTTGCATAGACCACCCATCCTTCTGCAATCTTAGTAACGTGGTGACATCAGCACGTCCCTCCTCATGCCGTGTTTTGTCACAAGATGACATCGTTCTGGGGCACGGGTGGCGTGCTGACTCACCGCTTACATAGCAAACAAAGAACCACACCTCAATCTGAGTCTCGGGCAGCTGGCCAAAGTTCCACCATTTTGGAAATGGGAACCCTTCCAGTTTATAAGGATATGTATGATAACCAACAATGCCTCTAAAACAGTGGTCATCAACCCTGTCCTCAGGGCCCACTAACAGGCCAGGTTTGCAAGATAACTGAAATACATAACAGGTGATATCATTTGCTGCTCAGTGATTGCAGTATTCTAGTCTGTATCTCCCCAAGGTAATATATAAAACCTGGCCTGTTAGTGGGCCCTGAGGACAGGGTTGAAGACCACTGCTCTAAAAGGAACAAATCTGGCACCCAATTCGGACCATCATGGTGAAACGCACATATCCATAACAAAAAAGGGTGGCCGTAACTAGCATAGCAGGATCACTAATACCTAACGTCAATTAAAATTATTAGTACCTGCCAACCACAGCCACATCCAAGTTTTAAACTAATATTAACAAATAGGGAAAAGGCTAAATTGGAAATGGGTACTAACTCATTGAATCCTCTCCACAATCACCTCTCAGGGATTCTATCTTAAAAAAAAAAAAAAAAATTGTTTTAATATATTATTAACAAAATTGAATGGTGTGTTAAGAGCAAATCTAACGGGATCACAGCAAGATGATCATCAAGGGGACAACTGAAAAAATGGAACGCTCGTCCTAAGCAACAAATTCCATGGGCCTACATATCTCAAAAAATTAAGAAACCTCTAAACTATATAATTAGGTGATTCTAACAAAAACAACCAGGATGATCACCATGGGGACACGAACAATTTCTTCGCAGTGGACCCCAGCGATCAAACTGGAAATGGCAGTTGACTAAAAATAAAGAACCAGCCTAATAAAAGCACTCATCATAATCAATGTAGATATATGATATTCTAACACATATCTAGATTAAGGCTACAACCCAAGACTCAGACTGAGTTTACATTGCAATAATATTCCTATCAAGAATTATCAATAAATACATTCACGTCACCGTCCACATTCAACCCATGGGGTCCTTGTTATGAAAAGTCAGATGTTTTAACACAGAGTGGTCCCTGTTTTAATGTTTGTAATATATTTGTTTAGTCCAACTTATAGGGGGCATTTAGTCCTACCTACATATTGTAGCCCACATGGGCATTGAAGAATGTAAACCACTCCTACCGTAGAACATGTGAAAGGGCTTAATTGTACATTCCACCAAGTGCTAGTGGAGGTAAACCGTTCAATTCTCCTATGTGTGCACTCACTTGGAGAGCACCCTCGACACCTCCTTCATTAATAAAAACCCGTATGGCTTTGAAAAAAGTCTCTTTTAATTGTAGGGGGGGGTCAAATATGTTAGGAGCTACTCTATCCCTAAGAGAAGGAGCACCCTTATACACAACTTAAGCTTTAGTAGGCAAGATAGTATTCAACACCCGATCGTTACCCAGAATGTGCCAATGCTTACAAATCAATTGATACTTTTATGCACAGAGAAGGTGGTAATAAAAAGGACTACAGGTGAGGAGAATTGTTTCTCCTGTAGGGACATCTCTTTTAATGGGTCTCCCCTATGCATTTGTGAAACTTGATCAAGAGTCGCCCTCAATGCCTCTATAGCATAACCCTTTTCAACTAATCTCTTGGTTAGAATGTAAGCCTGCACCAAGAATTCCTCATATATTGGATTTTAGGAACCGATCTGAGCCATGAATTGTAGTGACAGCTATCAACAGGTATATAGGAATTCCTGTCTGTTGTCTTAAAATATGTTGAGGTGATAGAATTTATCTCCTCTAACCGATATTTTAAGGTCCAAAAAATGATCCCAAACTGGCTGGCCTCATAGCTTAGAACTTATCCCCTTATTGGTAATATTAAGGGATTCCATGAACATCCAAGTCAGGGCCCCTACCATCCCACAGGAAGAGAATGTCGTCTATAAATCTTGCCCACAGGACCAAGTGGGGTCTCTGTTGGGCATAGACGACATCCTCCTCTCATCGGGCCATAAAAAGGTT
This sequence comes from Aquarana catesbeiana, assembly GCF_042186555.1. Lineage (NCBI taxonomy): Eukaryota > Metazoa > Chordata > Amphibia > Anura > Ranidae > Aquarana > Aquarana catesbeiana. The sequence continues at coordinate 754,794,151 of NC_133325.1, forward strand.
CGCAAGACTAGGGGCATATTTAGCCCCCACTGCCCCCATTGCTAATCCCCTATCTTGGCAAAAAATAGATTATCGAACCAAAAGTAGTTATGTGAAGCTGCGAATTCAAGAAGTTCCATTATAAAAGTAACCTGTTCAGAAACTAAACCTGAATCTCGCTCTAAATAATATTTCACAGCCCCCAAACCCTGATCATGGGGTATAATCCTATAAAGCGAGGTAACATCCACTGTCACAAGCCACATCCCTTGTTTTGGAGTATATCCTGAGAGTAGATTGATTACATGTCTATAGTCTTTAGTGTGGGAAGGCATATTTTGGACCAGGGGTTGTAAATAAAATCAATATACCTGCCCACCCGGGTTGTAACTCCCCTGACTACCACTGACTATTGAGCGGCCTGGGGGGGGGAGATTCTTATGTAAGTTGGGCAAATAATAGATAAATAATAGATAATTGGGGTACGTGGTGCTATAGGGACTAGAAACAGTTTCTCTTTCTTAGTTAGAGTACCCTGTCTAAATCTTCTGGTAACAATGTCTTCCAATTCTCTCTGATGTTTAACCACTTGCCGACCGCCGCATGCCGATCTACGTCGGCACAATGGCAGCGGTGGGCAAATGGACTTTAATAGGGGGGGGGATAGCAGGCGCGCGTGATGGCAGGCGCAATGTACAGCGTGACCGTCCCCGCGGGACCGGCCGACTCGATGTCCGCCGGTCTCCCGGCGATCGTGTCACGGAGCCTCAGAACGGGGAAGTGCCTATGTAAACAAGGCATTTCCCCGTTCTACCTTGTGTCATGACAGAGATCACTGCTCCCTGTCATCTGGAGCAGTGATCGCTGTCATGTGACTGGAAGCCCATTCCCCCACAGTTAGAATCACTTCCTAGGACACACTTAACCCCTTGATCGCCCCCTAGTGGTTAACCCCTTCACTGCCAGTGTCATTTACACAGTAATTAGTGCATTTTTATAGCACTGATCGCTGTATAAATGACAATGGTCCCAAAATAGTGTCAAACGTGTCTGCCAATGTCACAGTCCCAAAAAAAAATCACAGATCGCCACCATTACTAATAAAAAAATTTAATAATAAAAATGCTATAAAACTATCCCCTATTTTGTAGACGCTATAACTTTTGCGCAAACCAATCTTATATATACAATATACAGTGGGGACAGAAAGTATTCAGACCCCCTTACATTTTTCACTCTTTGTTATATTGCAGCCATTTGCTAAAATCATTTAAGTTCATTTTTTCCTCATTAATGTACACACAGCACCCCATATTGACAGAAAAACACAGAATTGTTGACATTTTTGCAGATTTATTAAAAAAAGAAAAACTGAAATATCACATGGCCCTAAGTATTCAGACCCTTTGCTCAGTATTTAGTAGAAGCACCCTTTTGATCCAATACAGCCATGAGTCTTTTTGGGAAAGATGCAACAAGTTTATCACACCTGGATCTGGGGATCCTCTGCCATCCCTCCTTGCAGATCCTCTCCAGTTCTGTCAGGTTGGCTGGTAAACGTTGGTGGACAGCCATTTTTAGGTCTCTCCAGAGATACTCAATTGGGTTTAAGTCAGGGCTCTGGCTGGGCCATTCAAGAACAGTCACAGAGTTGTTGTGAAGCCACTTTGTTATTTTAGCTGTGTGCTTAGGGTCATTTTCTTGTTGGAAGGTAAACCTTCGGCTCAGTCTGAGGTCCTGAGCACTCTGGGGAAGGTTTTCGTCCAGGATATCCCTCTACTTGGCCACATTCATCTTTCCCTCGATTGCAACCAGTCATCCTCTCCCTGCAGCTAAAAAACACCCCCACAGCATGATACTGCCACCACCATGCTTCACTGTTGGGACTGTATTGGACAGGTGATGAGCAGTGCCTGGTTTTCTCCACACATACCGCTTAGAATTAAGGCCAAAAAGTTATATCTTGGTCTCATCAGACCAGAGAATCTTATTTCTCACCATCTTGGAGTCCTTCAGGTGTTTTTTTTTTAGCAAACTCCATGCAGGCTTTCATTTGTCTTGCACTGAGGAGAGGCTTCCGTCGGGCCACTCTGCCATAAAGCCCCGACTGGTGCAGGGCTGCAGTGATGGTTGACTTTCTACAACTTTCTCCCATCTCCCGACTGCATCTCTGGAGCTCAGCCACAGTGATCTTTGGCTTTTTCTTTACCTCTCTCACCAAGGCTCTCCTCCCCGATAGCTCAGTTTGGCCGGACGGCCAGCTCTAGGAAGGGTTATGGTCATCTCAAACGTCTTCCATTTAAGGATTATGGAGGCCACTGTGCCCTTAGTAACCTTAAGTGCAGCAGAAATTTTTTTGTAACCTTGGCTAGATCTGTGCCTTGCCACAATTCTGTCTCTGAGCTCTTCATGCAGTTCCTTTGACCTCATGATTCTCATTTGCTCTGACATGCACTGTGAGCTGTAAGGTCTTATATAGACAGGTGTGTGGCTTTCCTAATCAAGTCCAATCAGTATAATCAAACAGCTGGGCTCAAATGAAGGTGTAGATTAGAACCATCTCAAGGATGATCAGAAGAAATGGACAGCACCCGAGTTAAATATATGAGTGTCACAGCAAAGACCCCTTTTACACTGGGGCGGTTTGCAGGCACTATTGCGCTAATAATAGCGCCTGCAAACTGGCCCGAAACAGCCACTGCTGTATCTCCAGTGTGAAAGCCCCGAGGGCTTTCACACTGGAGTGGTGCGCTAGCAGGATGGGAAAAAAGTCCTGCTAGCAGCATCTTCGGAGCGCTGAAGGAGTGGTGTATACACCGCTCCTTCACCGCTCCTGCCCATTGAAATCAATGGGACAGCGCGGCTATACTGCCGGCAAAGTGCCTCTGCAGAGGCGCTTTGCGGTGGTTTTTAACCCTTTCTCGGTCGCTAGCGGGGGGGTAAAACTGCCCCCCCACTAGCGGCCGAATACCGACGGTAAAGCGCCACTTACAATAGTAATAATGTAACCAAAACGATGTAATCTGGAGGACCTAACTAAACTAACCAATCAATTTCTATCCAGTCCAGTAGGTCCTTGCACTACATACTTATTCGTAGAGCTAAAGGAGATTGTACAATCAGATAAAGTGAGTGGTCAGCTTAAACATCCCATTGCAGAAACGAGTCTATAATTTTCTAACAGATGTAAGATAAGAGAACCAAAAGGCTGCCCTGATGTGCATAGGTAAATACAATAGAACATAGCACAACAACACACTGATGAGGTATTTTATATATTATTGATATTTTTATGTAGTGCCCACCTACTTAGGTGTGTGCTAAAGTAGGCAGTTAGGATTAATGCTAGGTAAAATTGCCAGTGTTTTACCCTGTTGGTGTAAGCTGGTGGGTTAATGTGGTTGGGAGAATTGTTAGAATAAAGGGGGGTGTGGCCACCTACACTCTGCCCTGCAAGATTTCCATCACTTTTTCGGAGATGTTCTGGAAAGTGGGTGGACTAAAGGAGTAGAGTGGCAGGTAGTTTTTGGAGACCCCTCTAAACCAATCATTGTTTTGCTTGGGCAGAGGCGGGACTGCTATAAAAGCAAAGGTCACATGCTCCTGGGGGGTTGAGATTTAGAGAAGAAGAAGACAGCATGTAGGAGCTGGTGCAGCTCGGGGGCTCTCCCCTCTGGGGGAGGGGAACGTGCCATATGGAGAGGAGAAATGGAGGAGACATCAGGAGGAAGTTGCTATTACTAACAGAAACAAAGACTGGGAGAGGACCCTCTGTGGCAAGCATGGACGGTTGCTCAGATGTACAAGTGAGTGGAAACCCAAGGAATCAGTGCTTCTAAGAGACTTAAAGGTGTTAAAGTGCGGGTCTTGGAGGAGGTACAGATCTTCGGCCTAAGAGAATCGATGCCTCTAAAGAAGGGTTGGTGTGCGGGTCAATACAGAAGTCTGTGCAAAGGGAGTTGGGCCTTAAAGAATTAATACCTTGAAAGAACTTTATTCAGAGTAACGTTCTTTGGGAATACTTGGAAGTGCTGTACGGTCAGGAAGTAGCAATAAACAGGAGGAAGGAAAGCTGCACAGTACAACTGGAAGCAAGTGCAGGTTAAGAGTTATTTACAGTGGCTCTACATTATCTGGACTATGTATTCACAGGATTTGCTTCACTTAATGCCAAATCTATAAGAAAAGAATGAACTACCAGCAGATCCCAAGGGAGTAGTGCGCTACATTTACATAAAGATATTTAAAAAAAAGAGAGAAAAAAACGAATATTATATAATCTAAATACATAATATTTAAAAAGCTATAAGTTTAACTACAATTAGTATGTTGTCCACATGGCGGCGACATTGCAACACCAATAGAAGTACCAGTACTGATATTATAACAAAGCCATTTAGGAATGTCACATTGGGGAAACCTAATTTTGGTTTTAACTGCTGTAACAGAGGAAATAGGGAGTCCGCGCTAATGGGTGTAATTAGAAGCCTAGGTGGGAAGTATATTCCTAAATTGATAGACTGCTGCCCTCACATACGCTGACTCCACAGGGGGTGGAATGAGCGGAAAAAGTGAAAAAAGAAAAGTGTGTGAGTGTGGCGCTGTCCCAAAGTTGCAGAAGAAATGTCTGCATATATACAGTTTTATCAAAAGTGTCACGTGTGTATTCCTTTAAGTGAAATATGTATGGCAGTTATTACCACTCCTGTGGGTTAAAGTGACTGGTGATTTAAACATGAGAAGCATAATGAGTGCAATAAATCGCATCCAAGGTGTCTAGTGCTATATTCCCTCAAAAGGAAAAAACAGTATTAACCACTGCTAAGAGCATGAAGCGGTCTGTGTCTAAACACTAGAAAACACAAAGTTGCAATAAATACATCACACGTGACATGCAAAAAATTCTAAAGTGTCTAGTGCTAAATAAATAAATATTAAAATGTTGTTCTACAAACGTTGCAAATAACAAAGTGACAAGTGCCCTATGAAGAGGTCACTCTGAAAAGTGCTAAACACACGTGCCATGCAAATGGTTCTATGATAGTAAACAGTTCATATGGGTAAGTCCCCGGTGCACTATAAGTGAAAAAAGGCGTCCTTTGTGGGATTCCTCAAAGCATACAACAGGTGTTAATCCAGTTCTGGTGTCTCGCGTTGTGATTGTGCAGAGACTCACCAGCTGTATATCCCCTGCAGGGGTAACGAGTAGTCACAGTATGTGCCACTGTGCAGCAGTGCTTGGCAAGACCAGGACCAGGATGATATCATAAGGACATAAGAAGAAAGGATTCCATAGTGTGAAACTGTTTAAAACCACTATTTATTAGGTCAGATAAAAAGGGTACTCACATTGTAATGGAAAAAATGAGCGGTGTACAATGCTTACAAAGATGTTCCTAAGCGTCAGCTTTGCAGGGAGATGTCAGCAAGGCGTTCAGTCAAAGGCCTTTGACTGAACGCCTTGCTGACATCTCCCTGCAAAGCTGACGCTTAGGAACATCTTTGTAAGCATTGTACACCGCTCATTTTTTCCATTACAATGTGAGTACCCTTTTTATCTGACCTAATAAATAGTGGTTTTAAACGGTTTCACACTATGGAATCCTTTCTTCTTATGTCCTTATGATATCATCCTGGTCCTGGTCTTGCCAAGCACTGCTGCACAGTGGCACATACTGTGACTACTCGTTACCCCTGCAGGGGATATACAGCTGGTGAGTCTCTGCACAATCACAACGCGAGACACCAGCACTGGATTAACACCTGTTGTATGCTTTGAGGAATCCCACAAAGGACGCCTTTTTTCACTTATAGTGCACCGGGGACTTACCCATATGAACTGTTTACTATCATAGAACCATTTGCATGGCACGTGTGTTTAGCACTTTTCAGAGTGACCTCTTCATAGGGCACTTGTCACTTTGTTATTTGCAACGTTTGTAGAACAACATTTTAATATTTATTTATTTAGCACTAGACACTTTAGAATTTTTTGCATGTCACGTGTGATGTATTTATTGCAACTTTGTGTTTTCTAGTGTTTAGACACAGACCGCTTCATGCTCTTAGCAGTGGTTAATACTGTTTTTTCCTTTTGAGGGAATATAGCACTAGACACCTTGGATGCGATTTATTGCACTCATTATGCTTCTCATGTTTAAATCACCAGTCACTTTAACCCACAGGAGTGGTAATAACTGCCATACATATTTCACTTAAAGGAATACACACGTGACACTTTTGATAAAACTGTATATATGCAGACATTTCTTCTGCAACTTTGGGACAGCGCCACACTCACACACTTTTCTTTTTTCACTTTGGTTTTAACTGCTACCTATACTGTAAGGGATCTGTAGGCTGTCATTGGTCACAAATGCCTTGTTTCCACTGAGCGGATCGGTTTGGGTCGGTACAGTTTGAATGGCCTAGAATGGTCCGGTCTATTCTGGTGAGCGTTTCCACTGCAAGTGGGACCACAAGGGGCCATACAGGGTTTAGAAAAAATGCCTCAGCATAGCACAGCAGAGGGTTTTCTGTCAGCCAATCAGTGGAATGTATCGTAGCTCCGCCCTAACCGAACGGTTCCATTTTCTATGGCCCCACATCTGAAGCAGGACCCTGAATGGAACGGTTCGGTTGGCCACTTTCATAATGGAAACTCCCAAAATAGCGTACCATACCAAACCGAACTGAACTGATCCGCTCAGTGGAAACGAGGCATTACTTGCATCCCTGTTTAACTGATTCAGTACTTTTTGAGTCCCTGACCTGGAAGAAGCATGCAGCATATGGGGTCACAGCAAAGTCAAAAGTACTGAAGCTCCTGTCCCAAAATATCAGACCTTTATTTAGAAGAAATAAAATAAAAGTCAGCTTCTACTATTCATTTTCCTTTGGTATATAATAACTATCTATACTGTATGTACAGTACTCACTCTTCTTGAGCTGTTCCATATTTTTTTTCTCATTTGTATTAATTTTGTTTGTTAAAGTAGTATTAAACCACTTTGTTTAAAGTGACACTAAACTCTGGTTAAAAAGTATCTATTCCTAACTTAAAAAGTACTTGCTCTCAGCTTCCCAAATTCCTTCTTTTTTGCTGCTGTGATCTGACTTCCTGTTAGAAGGTAGCTACGTTCATTCCCCATGGTCCCATTGTATGTAGTAATGTAGCCGCCCTCACCCTCACTCACTGGACACCAATGTCAAAGGGTGCATTGACCACCAATGTAAAGGAACACACTAATTACTGACCACCAATGGAAGAGTAACACCGAGCACTGACCACCAATTAAAGAGGTAACACTGAGCACTGACCATCAATGTAAGAGGTAACGCTGAGCACTGACCACCAATGGAAGAGGTAACGCTGAGCACTGACCACCAATGGAAGAGGTAACGCTGAGCACTGACCACCAATGTAAGAGGTAACGCTGAGCACTGACCACCAATGGAAGAGGTAACACTGAGCACTGACCATCAATGTAAGAGGTAACACTAAACACTGACCACCAATGGAAGATGTAACACTGAGCACTGACCACCAATGTAAGAGGTAACGCTGAGCACTGACCACCAATGGAAGAGGTAACACTGAGCACTGACCATCAATGTAAGAGGTAACACTAAACACTGACCACCAATGGAAGATGTAACACTGAGCACTGACCACCAATGTAAGAGGTAACGCTGAGCACTGACCACCAATGGAAGAGGTAACACTGAGCACTGACCATCAATGTAAGAGGTAACACTAAACACTGACCACCAATGGAAGATGTAACACTGAGCACTGACCACCAATGTAAGAGGTAACACTGAGCACTGACCACCATTGTAAGATGTAACACTGAGCACTGACCACCAATGTAAGAGGTAACACTGAGCACTGACCTCCAATGGAAGAGGTAACACTGAGCACCAATGTAAGAGGTAACACTGAGCACTGACCATCAATGTAAGAGGTAACGCTGAGCACTGACCACCAATGTAAGAGGTAACACTGAGCACTGACCACGAATGTATGAGGTAACACTGAGCACTGACCACCAATGTAAGAGGTAAAACTCAAAATTGTTTTTACTGCGCTATCCCAAAAGTGATCTTGTGTGTAAGGTTCAACTTAAATACTGTAAAAGAAAGCTGCAACTAATAATGTGAGACACACACACTCAAAGTAACATACAAAATAATAAGCTGCGCTATAAATTGATTTGAAAAAAATCAAAAAAAAGAAAAAAAAAACATTGAAAGGTTGTGTAAATACACATATATACATATATACAATATCACATTAACATTCCTTATCACCAGTGATATGTGCAAAAAGAAAAAAAAACAAACAGTGAAAAAAATATATATAACAAAATACAGAAAAATAAAGTCCACTCAAATAGGCTGATGTAAAAAGCCCACTTGTATAGACAGTCCTCCAGGGGGTGACTTTATATTTTTCCTACAAGCGGTGACATGCAACTTCGACACTAGAGGTGGTATGTGCTGGGGTACAATACAAAAGTGCCTCCACCCACGAGAAATGCTGCCGCTTACCAGCTCCCTAGATCTCTTTTTACGGAGATCTAACGTGCCTTTGGCTTCTACCCCCGCCTCAGGTCTGTCGCGGCTGTCAACGCTAAGGGGATTTCTCACAGTCTCAGCACAAGATGTCAACTCGTTTGGCAAGTGAGTGTTCATAAGCCGTGAAATGACATAAAGCTTCCATAGCGTAATATGTATTTAAAAATTTATTATAATAAAAAAATTGCACTTACAATTATGCAGATAAATATCAGTGATGGATTAAAATCAGAATCACGAGCCGGCCGGCTCTCGTATGCTGCCCGTAGCTTCCGGGTCTAGCGCGGTATGTGGTGACATCAGCACGCTGCTCCTCCCTACGCCGTTTCGTCACAGATGACGTCTTCCAGGGGCACACCTAACACTAAGCACTGACCACCAATGGAAGAGGTAACACTGAGCACAGACCTCCAATGGAAGAGGTAACACTGAGCACCAATGTAAGAGGTAACACTGAACACTGACCACCAATGTAAGAGGTAACACTGAGCACTGACCACCAATGTATGAGGTAACACTGAGCACTGACCACCAATGTAAGACGTAACACTGAGCACTGGCCACCAATGTAAGAGGTAACACTGAGCACTGACCACCAATGGAAGAAATAACACTGAGCAGTGACCGCCAATGTAAGAGGTAACACTGAGCACCGATCACTAATGGAAGAGGTAACACTGAGCACTGACCACCAATGGAAGAGGTAACACTGAGCACTGACCAACAATGGAAGAAGTAACACTGAGCACTGACCACCAATGGAAGAGGTAACACTAAGCACTGACCACCAATGGAAGAGGTAACACTGAGCACTGACCACCGTTGGAAGAGGTAACAATAAGCACTGACCACCAATGTAAGAGGTAACACTAAGCACTGACCACCAATGTAAGAGGTAACACTGAGCACTGACCATCAATGTAAGAGGTAACACTAAGCATCGACCACTAATGAAAGAGGTAACACTAAGCACTGACCACCAATGGAAGAGGTAACACTAAGCACTGAACTCTCGAACATTGCAAAAGTTTGGACCTGAACTCCGAACCCCATTGAAGTCTATGGGATCCGAATGTGAAAAATCAAAAGTCATTTTAATGGCTTATATGCAAGTTATTAGCCATAAAAAGGATATGGGGACCCAGCTTATTTTTATTGATTTTTTTTTAATGATGCTTAAAGTGAAACAATAAAATGAAAAATTTCTTCAAATATAGTGCCTGGGGGGTGTCCCCTTTGTCAGCCTGTAAAGTGGTGCATCTGTACCGTGTATAGAACCTGCTGCAGCAAAACTGACATATATAAAGACAAAAAAGACATTAAAATTTATTTTCCCTGCAAGCTTTCTTAATTTTGTTTGGGGGCCAGTCTGTATGATGAGGCCACAATTTTTGGGATAAATTCTGGTGTCTCTTTGGCAGACTTTGAATGGAAATAACACATTTTTGCACCACAGTGAGCAAGCCTTATGTGAAGAAGCCAAATTATCCGCTTGCCGACCGGCTCGTGCCGATATACGTCAGCAGAATGGCACCGCTGAGCGAACTGCCGTACCCATACCCTTCAAGAGCCATAGCAGGTGCGCGCCCACTACACACCAGGGGGACCTGCTGCGCGTGGCCAGCGGGCACGAGAGCCATAACAGGGATTTGTGTGTGTAAACACACAAATCCGGTTCTGACAAGGGAGGTGAAACTGATTGTCTGTTCCTACGAAGTAAGAACAACAATCTGGCTCCTCCTCTAGTCAGTCCAATCCCCTCACAGTTAGAAACACACCTAGGGAACACATTTATCCCCTTGAACACCCCCTAGTGTTACCCCCTTCCCTGCCACTGACCCTTACACAGTAATCAGTGCATTTTTATAGCACCGATCGCTGTATAAATATCAATGGTCCCAAAAAAGTGTCAAAAGTGTCTGATCAATCCTCCGCCGCAAACAACCACCACCCCCCTACTCGCTGTCTGCCAGTCGGTCCTCTGGCACTTACCCCATCTAGGTGGCGGGCATTGGCTAACGGTGGGAATCAGCAGGCATCAGGCAGCGGTGGGCATCGGGCTCCTGTGTCTTCTCCTCCTCACTTCCGCCGTGCATCTCCTCCCCTCCTAGGTATCCAGATATCCTTTCAGCCAGTCGGGTGATGGGTCTCAGACCTGCTTTCTCATTGGCCGAGAGGAGGATCAGTGTTACAATAGCGAATATTCATTTGCTGTTGCAACACACCTGGGTGGGCTCTGGACGCAATGCTCTGCGTCCAGAGCCCACCCTATTTTGAAGCCTATTAGAGCCTCTGGCTCTAATAATTCATGCGTCCTGCGTCCTGATATGGGCCAGACGCATGGATGGGGGGGGGGAGTGTGGCCCCTGCTCCAGATTATTTTTAGTCTATATAAAGGGGGGAATGGTGGCTAGTGCCAGGACAAGGTCATCTAGAGCCCAGGGCGAACATGCCAAATTGTGCCTCCCAAGATATATGAGCATTATGTGTCAGCGAAAATACCCTCCACCCCCCCGCAAAAAAATTCAGCACTATTCTGCATGCTTGCCCGCCTAAGCAAAAATGACCAGTACAAATCTGCCTCCCTGATGAGATCGACCCTCCCAACACGAATCCTTACCCCCCATTCCCTCCTAGCACAAATCTTCTACCCCTCAGATTTCCCCTCCAAGTTCAAATTGTCTCCATCTTCACTTCAAATCCCCCCTTCCAGCATAAATTCCCCTCCCCCAATCTAGCAATAACCTAAACTCCACAAATTTCCCCTCCTAGCACAAATACCCCCCCCCCAATCATCCCTACTAGCACAAATCCCCCCCCCCACACACACACACACACCAAAAATATATCCCCCCTACTATTTTACTTTTATAGCACAAATCCCCCCTCCAAGCACAAATCCCCCTCCCTCCAAGCACAAATCTCCCTCCAAGCATAAATCCCCCCTCCATGCACAGATCCCTCCTCCAAGCAAAAATCCCCCTCCAAGCACAAACCCCCTCCCTCCAAGCACAAATCCCCCTCCTTCCAAGCACAAATCCCCTCCCTCAAAGCACAAATCCCCCTCCCTCCAAGCACAAATCTCCCTCCAAGCACAGATCCCCCCTCCAAGCACAAATCTGTCTCCAATCACAAATCCCCCCTCCTAGCACAAATCCCCCTCCCTCCCAGCACAAATTCCCCCTCCTAGCACAAATCCTCTTACCCCTTCCCCCCTCCCAACACAAATCCCCCCCAAATCACCACTCCTAGGATACCTCCCCAAATTTGCCCTCCTAGAAAAATTCTTACCCCCTGCCCCCCCCCAAATTCCCCTTCTCAACACAAATCCCCCCACCAATCTCCTTGTGGTGCCCTCCACCTCACATGACACCACAGTGCCCAAGGCAGCCGTCCCTCATGCCCACCCCTTGTCCCAGCCCTGATGGTGGCACACTATGAGGTGTAGATCGTGAGGAAACACTCTTTTGGCGTGCCCAATTTGGGCCATACCCACCTTTTGGCCACACCCACACTTGTGGGCAAATGTGGATAGTGTGCTACTCGTGCTGCATCATCTCCCCCATTCCTACTTCTGGCACCTGCACTGCACCCCCTAAAAAATGTTGTCTGGAGCCGCCCCTGAGGATATCATTTAGTGTCACTTTATGAGGTGACAAATAAACAGAGCTAGATCACACATCATCGACTCGTCACCAAACATAAAACATGTATAAAGCTCAGAGAAGCAGCTGCTAACAGACAGGCCTGGAGCACCAAAGTCAATGATGTTGGAGCTGACTGAACAAGAATAGAAATAAAAGTTTTATGCTGCGCCGTGGGTGTATCCTGTTTCTGGCTTGTGATTTGTCAGCTGTCAGATCCCGGATTGAAGTGTGGGATGGGGTGTAAGAGTTTTCACAAGGTAATTACACGTCTCCGTAATAATAACAAAAGTCTAATGTACTTATATCTGGATCTGTAATTATATTGTATGGTGCCGTGTCATTATACTGTACAATGATAGAAATAATGGCAGTACATCCTTTGTGTAAACTTAAAGGAAACCTACAGGGAAGTATAATGAAAGATGCTAATGGCAACCCCTCCATGTGAAAATACCTGTCATGCTGGTCCATTGGCTTCACTACTTTCTATGTAACTGAATCAAAGGAAGTTTGCAAATCAACAGTTCTGATTCTGCACCCTTGTCTCAGTTCAGTGTCTCAAAATATTTAAGCATATCTATATCAAGGCTGGATCTTCAGTGGTGCTGGGGGAGATGCACCCCCCCAGATTAAATTTATGCCCCCCCCCCCCCCCCAGGACCAGTGACAACAGTATCAGGAAGCGGAGGGACCAGGGGACAACGTGTAGCCTCAGTGATTCTGAGTCAGCATGCCCTGCTCTATCCGCCACACAGCTTAATTTGTTTCCATGGTGCAGGGGGGGTCGACCAATGAAGCATTGCGTCATTTGCTGCTATGGTGCTGGAGGACAGCCTGTCTGCACCATGGAAACAGATATCATTGATCCAGGGTTGAAGCATTCATAAAAGGGTGAAAGTCCTGCTTTCTCTAAGACCTGTTCCGCCCTGCTGCCACAGCTATGGTGATGATTGAGATCTAATGTAAAGCGGAGACTCTGGTGTGATGAGAGGACTCTGGTGTGAATGGGGTAGCTCCAATATAAAGGAGGGAGTTTAATGTGTAGGACGGAACTCTGATGTGAAGGGGAAATCTGCATGTGAATGGGAGTAAACACTCAGAGTTCCCGTTTGCAAGAACATTGCATTAAAACAATAGCAGAAAAGGCCTGGTGGGTGTAATGATGTGTATGCTTATGTTATAATTCAAGTTCAATTGTTATGTCTAGTTCCTTATGCATGTTAGGAAACAGTTAACAGTTTTTGTCATGTGATCTGGGGGCGAGGAGCTGTGGTTTGTTCTGTAAGATGGATGCTGCTGAATAAACACCAGGCTCATGTTAAAGCTCCTGCTGTCTGCTATTCTTGGTGTTAAAATCATCACATGGTACCAGAAGTCGGGTCAGAAGAGTCATGGCAGCAAACAGCAACACGAAGAACATTCCATCCCTGGATTTGGAATCAGGGAATGTATCTGAAAACTGGTCACAATGGAGAGAGCTGATAGAGCTTGTGTTTGCAGGACCAGATGCAGACAAATGGTCTGATCAGCAGAAAGCAGCTCACTTTCTGATATGTGTGGTACAAAAAGGACGTGATGTGTGCCGAGGCTGGCACGCAAGTGGGGAGATCACTGCAGAGGACAAAAATTAAACAAAGGTACTGTTTGCAACGTTTGAGGCATACTGCAACCTAAGGAGAAACTCCACAGTGCAAAGGAAACTGTTTTATGAGAGGAACCAGTGTGGAGGTGAGTCTGTGGATGAATGGGTGACACAGCTGTGCTTGCTTGCCAAAGACTGTGCTTTCTATGATGCTGGAGATATGATAAAAGACTGCATTCTAGTGGGCAGTAAGTTTAAGGAAGTTCAGGAAAAGCTGCTGCAGGAAGAAGACTTAAATCTTGAGAAAGCCATAAGGATTACCAGAGCATATGAAATGTCAAGAAAGGACATGCAGGTACTGGAAGGAACACAGCTCCCGATTAATGCTATAGAAAATCACAGCAGCAGATATGGGCAAGAAAGAACACACGAAGGAATAAAGAACACCTATGGCACTGGGACAAATAACACACAAGAAGCGTGTGGATATTGTGGAAACGTGCACCATAAAAATAGTGTCTGTCCAGCAAGGGGGCAGATATGTAAACTATCTTCACAAACCGGAAGGTCAAAAACATGTTCTGTACACGCCATAGAGGACAATGATGACAATGCAGGGTCAGACTCAGACTGAACCCCAATATATCTTGCAGCAGTACAAAAAACACATCAGCCTGCAGATAACGCAACTGTAACATTACAGATAGGGGCTAACAAAACTCCAATCACATTCAAAATAGATACAGGAGCACAAGTAAATTGTGTGCCAAGCCACATATACCTGGAACACCTCAGTAATGAATCCCCCTTAGAGACTCAGGACCTACCAAAACTAATGGGATATGGTGGTGAAAAGCTGAAAGTAATGGGTCGCTGTCATGCAAAATCTTCATACAAGGGATCTGAAAAGGTTTTACAATTGTTTGTGATAGAAACACAAGCCCCAGCCCTGCTAGCTCTCAGAACAAGTAAAGAGATTGGACTTGTGAAGATCATAATGACTGTGGATGGTGGGCACAGAGGTCTGACAGAGGCTAACATTAAACATGAGTACTGTGATCTATTCAAGGGCCTGGGGTGCCTCCCGGGTGTAAGCCGCATACGTTTAAAAGAGGGTACACAGCCTGTCATTCATGCCCCAAGGAGAATACCTTTAACTCTTGTGGATAAAGTCAGACAAGAACTCACTAGGATGGAGAAGCTGGGAGTAGTAAAAAAGGTCACAAAACCATCGGAATGGGTCAGTTCTATGGTTGTGGTGGAGAAGAACACAGGTGCAATTCGTATATGCATTGACCCACGTGATTTGAATAAAGTCATAATGAGAGAACACTACAAACTCCCCACCATAGAGGATATAGAGCACAAGCTAGTAGGAGCAACAGTATTTAGTGTACTAGACGCCCATTCGGGTTACTGGCAATTGCGTATTGATGAAGCCAGCAGTTACTTGACCACTTTTAACTCCCCTTTGGGTTGATGGGGCTTCACAAGGGTACCTTTCAGCATAGCATCTGCACAGAAAATATTTCAAAAGAAATCACACAAATTGATCGCTGGTCTACAGGGTGTTGAAGTAATAGTTGATGATTTGCTGGTCTATGGAAAGGATCAAATGGAACATGACAAAAACCTTACTGCTTTGCTCAATCGGTGTTGTGAGAAGAATCTTACACTCAATCCAAACAAAATGCAAATTGGGGTAGAAGTTACATATTTTGGTCACCTACTAACCAAAGAGGGCTTGAAACCTGATCCAAAGAAGATTACAGCAGTTCTCAACATGAAGGCCCCAAGGAGCTGGAGACATCACTAGGTATTTTCAACTTTTTCAACTATCTATCCAAATTCTCTCAGGGCCTTGCTCAACAGATAGCACCGCTACGTACACTGCTACAGAAGGATGCTGTTTGGTGTTGGGATGCAAACATGGAAAAGACTTTCGACAAAGTGAAAAACTGATCACTAAACATCCAGGGCCAATACTGAAATATTTTGACGTAAACTGTGACACTGTACTTCAAGTGGATGGATCCCAGTTTGGGTTAGGTGCTGTACTGACTCAACAAGGACATCCTGTGGCATATGCTTCACGAGCACTGACCACAACGCAAGCCAATTATGCCCAAATTGAGAAAGAGATGCTGGCTATTGTGAATGGATGTGAGAAATTTCACCAGTACATGTATAGTCGCCCGGTAGTTGTGGAAACAGACCACAAGCCATTGGAGTACATCCTAAAGAAATCGCTAGCTTCTACACCTCCACGTCTGCAGCGGATGGTTATGAAATTACAGCAGTATGATCTCACAGTAAAGTACAAGCCTGGAAAGGAAATTCCAATGGCAGATACCCTGTCTAGGGTGTTTCTAGAAGGACATGAAGCACGAGATGAACCTGAGTTGGAAGAACTGGTACATACAGTACTAGCGCACATTCCAATATCGGATGTACGGCTGGAGAAGATAAGACAAGACACCAAACAGGATAAAGTCCTAGAAAAACTAACTCGTGTCATGTGCAATGGCTGTCCAGTAAAACTAAAGAAGCTGTGTCCTGAACTACAGGGATTCTGGCCTATGAAAGATGAGCTATACATTCATTCTGATATCATATTGATGGGTGACTGTATTCTCATTCCTAAGTCACAGCAGGCAGAAACAAATCCACCAGGGGCATTTGGGCATCACTCTGTGTAAGCGCAGAGCGCGGGAGTTGGTCTACTGGCCTAATTTGGACTTTGATATTGAGACACTTGTGAAGAAGTGTGGAACCTGCCAGTCATTTCAAAAACACAATGCAAAGGAACCTCTTACACCGTGGAATGCTCCTTCATGGGCATGGCAGAGACTGGCTACAGATTTTTTTCATTTTGAGGACAACCATTACCTGATAGTAGTAGATTACTACAGCAAATACTTTGAGCTAGTGCAGCTGAGAAATTTAAAAGCATCAACAGTCATATGGGCTTTCAAAACAATACTTTCAAGACATGGAGTTTGTGAAGAACTTGTGTCTGATAATGGGTCACAATTCTCATGTTCTGAGTTCCAGTGCTTCCTGTGTGAATGGGGAATCAGGCACAGACCCACAAGCCCCTATCACCCACAGGCCAATGGTCTAGCAGAGATGTATGCTGCCATAGCCAAATCCATTATACTGAAAGCGCAATCATCAGGGCAGGATGTGTACCTAGGACTGTTAAACTATCGTGCAACACCTATTGAAGGTTTATGCTCACCTGCACAGCTGCTCATGGGTAGAACACTGGGGTCCACAGTGCTTATTGCACCACAGAAATTGCAGCCTCAGTCTATTCCACAGGATCGAGTAACAGCTCAGAGGATCATAAACATGAAAAGGCAAAAACTGTATTTTGATAAATCTACAAAATCCCTTCGTCCACTCTCTGCTGGGCAAGCTGTGCGACACAGAGTCACTGGGAATACATGGGAACCTGCTCGAATTGTCAAAGAAGCCAATTCACCAAAATCATATATAATCGAGACCAAGTGTTGATGGAAACTGAGATGAAACAGGCGTCATCTTCCTCCAGACACTGAGAGGATACATCATTAGAGGAACTGGATGACAATGGAGATAAAGAACAAGCACATGATGACACAGAAGTCCTAAACACGGATATTGAGTCTACTGAGGATACCGAGGACAGCATAAACGTATGAGCATGTGATAATGCTGGTAGTGACTCTCAACTGGACACCAATCCTGCGGATGATGAGCCAGCGATTACTTTCTCTCGCTATGGTCGAGCTATTAAACTAAAGATTTGTCTCATATTAAATGCTTCATACTTGAGAGGGAAGATGTAATGATGTGTATGCTTATGTTATAATTCAAGTTCAATTGTATGTTAGGAAACAGTTAACAGTTTTTGTCATGTGATCTGGGGGCGGGGAGCTGTGGTTAGTTCTGTAAGATGGATGCTGCTGAATAAACACCAGGCTCATGTTAAAGCTTCTGCTGTCTGCTATTCTTGGTGTTAAAATCATCACAGTGGGAAGCTCACCAGTCCGGGGCCACTTACAACCAAGAAGAGAATTGACAGCAGCAGTGGCAGCCGTCCATAGAGGGCGCACGGGAGCCGCTTCCCCTTTCCATACGTCCAGCCTCCTGATCTACTGTAGGTACAGTGCATCTGGAAAGTATTCACGACGCATCACTTTATCAGCATTTTGTTGTGTTACAGCCTTATTCCATAATGGATTAAATTAATTTTTTTTCCTCACAATTCTACAAACAATATCACATAATGACAACATGAAATAAGTTTATTTGAAATCTTTGCAAATTTATTAAAAATAAAAAACGAAAATATCACATGTACATAAGTATTTACAGACTTTGCCATGACCCTCAAAATTGAGTTCAGGTACACCCTGTTTCTACTGATCATCCTTGAGATGTTTCTACAACTTGGAAGAGGAGAGAAATAAAGGGCAGAGGCCCTCGTTCGGACTTTTCAGGCAATGGACAAAAGTATAATAAAACAATTTTATTAACAAACAGGATTACAACAGGAGGCACTTGTGCATCAACCCATCAGATGTCTGTAAAGTCCACTGTAGTGTTTAAACATGCAGTGGTGACTATTCAGTAATACCCCCAGGAACCTACAGAGTGGAGCCGCACTACAGTGGACTTTACAGACATCTGATGGGTTGATGCAAAAGTGCCTGCTGAATCTATTTGAAAGCATTTTTCCAGCCTTTTGGAACTAATTGTCTAATCTCCCAATGAATGTGGACTGTTAAGGGTCAGAGAGGCTTTTCTTGCCTCCTCCTTGATTATCCAGGATTTTTCAAGTTTTGCACTTCTCATCCCCCTCTCTCCCCGGTGAATGATATACCTATATCTATGTATGTTATCAGCCTACCCTCCGACTATTGGTATTATTGAAAGTCCACCTCCTGTTATAAATGGTGATTTACTTCTGATCATCCAGGAGATTTCCATGTGTACACAACCGGTTATCTGTAAGTGAGACCTGTTTTCTTTCAACCAAAACCTGAAGAAGCAATAGCAAAATGCATTGACGCACAGGGGCTCACTAGCATCTATTCAGTGTAAATTTTTTGTCAATATGTATTGTATGCTTTTAACTCTTTTCTATATATGACCTGTCTGTTGTAATCTTGTTTATTAATAAAATAATTTTATTATACTTTTTGTCCATTGCCTGAAAAGTCAGAACGAGGGCCTCTGCCCCTTTAATCCTCTCCTCTTCTGAGTTAAACATTATACGGATGTGGCCTTAGGAGTGTTGTTTCAATCATTTACAGTTTCTACAACTTGATTGGAGTCAACCTGTGGTAAATGTATGCAGTCGGGAGCGGGCTACAGTTATCTGATACTGCAGACTTGCCCCCTATCTTCCCAGACTGTCTCTATATCCCCTAGTGCTGGGCTAGGATAACATGCATCATACTCCTGAGCCAAAAAGAAAGAATTGTGGAAACTGTAGTCTCCTGAACAGACATCACTGAACTGCAGAACTATCCATGAATTACACCTCCCAGCAAGCCATCTGCTCCAGGGGGAGAATTATGGGAGAGGCTATTAAGGGATCTGCAGTCCAGGCCCAAGCTGTCTGGCTTCCCGGGTCCCATCAAGTAAGCACCTGTTTGCCAATTTGTGAGAGGACTGCGGCCTACCATGCGGTACACAGCTCTTGCAGCTCCAGCCCAAGCGGGACAGAAGCCACCCGCCACACAAGGGGTAGCACCGCAGCATCACTGAAAGCAGCAGAATCGGACTAATCACTGTTCCAGCAGACAACTCGCCATCTCAGCCCACCTACAATAAGAAGAATCGACTTGGATCGCTCTTCAGGAAGTTCCTACAAAGTTCTCAAGATTGGTGAGAGGGCACCTGCCCACAAATCCAGTTACCAGCCACTGGGGATGAGCTTCAAGTCAGGTGTTCACCCAACAGCGAATTTTAATAGGCGTTCGCGGCAAATTCGAGTACCACAGTGCGAGACCGCAGTGCATTGCTGTATGATGATTGGCCAAAGCATACACCTGACCTGCATGCTTTGGCCAATCACAGAGCGTTTCTCAGCAAGAGCCATGATTGGCCAAAGGCAGGGTGCCTTTGGCCAAACATGGCTCAGGGGGACTAAGTGCACGCCCCACACTATATAGGGCTGCTTACACAGCTCCGTATAGTGTATTATAGTGGACGGAGAAAGAGATTGAGCTAGATAAGGCAGGCAGGTTAGTTAGTGGCAGTGTATTGGATATATATATATATAAACAGTCAGACTAGTATATATATATATATATATATATATATATATATATATATATATATATATATATATATATATATATATATATTCAGTCAGTACAGGCAGTATATCTGATATTTATATATACAGTCTACTAGTATATATATATATATGTATATATATACTCTGCATTCAGTGTAGCCTATATATAGAGTGCATTCGGCGGTGCACGGATTCTAATACAGTGCAGGCGGTATACACAGTTTCTAATACAGTGTGAACAGTTTTAAATGCACCTCGGGTGGTGTACACAGTATACCCATCATATCTGGAAGGCCTCCAAGGAGAGGCAGACGCTCACAGGTCACTAAAAGTGGGCAAGCAGCCTCTGAAATAATATTTAATAGCAGGACTGTTCCTGCACCCAACAAGAGTAACTGTGAGGGGTTATAGTGTTCTGGTACTACCACCTAAGGCCCAATGTTTCTGCCCCTGTTTGACAGGGCCATGTAATTACAATTTTTGAAATAAAATTTAACAGCAGGGCCCATTCCTGCCCCCAACAAGAGTGAGGGGTTACCGTGTTCTGCCACCACCAACACCTAAGGCCCAACCAATTTTTTAGCAGAGTATATAATGCAGTCCGTATAGTATATATATACTGCAGTTCAGAGTATACAGTGCACTCAGTGTAGTAATACAGTGCAGGGTATATAGTGCAGTGTACAATATATAATATATATATATATATATATATATATATATATATATATATATATATAATATAGTGTATTGAAGTGGTTAAGGGGAGCCCTATGACAGAATTAAGAAAAAAACGGCATGGGACCCCCACGCCATTTTTATAAAAAATGTTGGCGTTGAGTTCACCTTAATATCCATACTAGACCTGAAGGGCCTGGTATGGACTGGGGGGGGGCATGCTGATTTTTTTATGTATATTGCCAGGATCTGGCAATACATTACAGCCATTTTATTTATTTTGGATTTGTATATCACACATTACAATTGTTCTAATTGGTTTAGTTTTCACTGTTCACTATCACTGACACGGGTGCTATACCCTGCCTTCATATTGTTCACACTTTCATACCAACATTTTTACATATTTTTTTTTTCTTCCCACACGTCATCCAATTCACTTTCACATTTTTTTCAGAAACCCCTCAATATGTTTTTTATCACCCACACAACCCCCAGGGACCACCACCCTTTGGAGTTGCGTCCACCCCCGGTGATGTCATGTGGGGGGGGGTCCTGCATGCGCCGGTCGCTGGCGCAGCTCCCGGAAAAGATGCCACTTCGGGGAGCCCCCAGCTCTCACTACTGCACTCTTACTGCATGGTAGTTGTGAGTATATTCATAACCAGTGATATTCCCAAGTTATATACATTTTTATATTTTTCTATACTTTATAAGCATTGATCTTGAAACTTATTATGTTTTATTTTCAGCTAACACACATTGTTGCTCCTGAAGAGTGGATATAAATACTCCACGAAATGCGTAGAGCCTCTGTACATGCAATGTGTAATACCAGTGTAATATAGACATATGTAATACAGATGAATTATGAACCCTTGTACATGCAATGTGTAATACCGTTATAATATAAATATATGCAATAAATTATGAATTTTTGTGACCTATGTACCTATTTTTATGGAAGATTTTATTATACTTTACATAATATATACAATTTCCTGACCCCTCACTATTGACTACGCGCTTCATATAAAGTCCCGCCTTTTTCCCTTTTCTCATACATTACAGCCATGAGCAATTTTAAATGACATTTTTTCCTTTAGAAATGTAATTTTGCTGCAGTACTTTTTTAAACATATCTTTGTTGGTTTTAAAATATCCTGTATTATATTTTATTTATACTTTTGTAATAAAATTTATAAAAAATATTATATTGTTATCTTCAGTTGTCATAAGGTACCATTAAAATCCACTCCTGCCTCCTTCCTCTATAGTTTCTTCTCATATCGTTGGGACGAAGGTACCATAATGTAATATTTAACTCTACTGTGGCACTTTTTTCAACCAGACTTATCCACTAAACAAAATGAGCTTTTAACCCTAGTAGTGCAGTAGTGGTAGGGGGACAATGCAAGCTTAAATTCCTCAGGAGCCCAGAGTTCAGCTTTAACAGACCTAATGTTTCATACAGTAGGTGACCGCGATATTGTGTCAATCTCGCCGCATTTCTCGGCGGGATTTGACACCTGCGATCCCCGTCGCAGGAGCCAGCGCCGAGATGGCTCACTCATCGGGAAAGGAAAACTTTGTTTTCCTTCCGCGATGAGTGACAGGCAGTGCTGACAGCTGTCTGGTATGAATCCTGAGGTGGGAACACCGCGCCAAATTTTAAATGAAAAAACCGGCGTGGGTTCCCCCCCAGGAGCATACCAGGCCCTTAGGTCTGGCATGGATTGTAAGGGAAACCCCCTACGCCGAAAAATTGGCGTGGGGGTCCCCCCCAAATCCATACCAGACCCTTATACGAGCACGCAGCCTGGCCGGCCAGGAATGGGGGTGGGGAGGAGCGAGCGCCCCCCCTCCTGAGCTGTACCAGGCCGCATGCCCTCAACATGGGGGGGTGGGTGCCTTGGGGGAGGGGGGCGCCCTGTGGGGCCCCCCACCCCAAAGCACCTTTTCCCCATGTTGATGAGGACAAGGGCCTCTTCCCGACAACCCTGGCCGTTGGTTGTCGGGGTCTGCGGGCGGGGGGCTTATCGGAATCCGGGAGCCCC
Organism: Aquarana catesbeiana; assembly: GCF_042186555.1. Lineage (NCBI taxonomy): Eukaryota > Metazoa > Chordata > Amphibia > Anura > Ranidae > Aquarana > Aquarana catesbeiana. The sequence continues at coordinate 754,816,969 of NC_133325.1, forward strand.
CTTTAATAAGGGGGCCCCCAGATCCCGGCCCCCCACCCTATGTGAATGAGTATGGGGTACATGGTACCCCTACCCATTCACCTAGGGAAAAGTGTCAATATAAAAAAAACACAATACACAGGTTTTAAGAGTAATTTATTAGTCAGCTCCGGGATCTTCTTCCGACTTCGGGGGTCTCCTTCCGACTTCTCCCGGTGTTCGGCCTCTTCTCCCGGGCCCCGCCGCTATCTTCTTCCAGCTCTATTGCCAGCGAGGGGCCCAGTCTGCTGCCGCTGTCTCGTCGCCGATGTCTCGCCGCCGCTGTCTCGCCTCTTCTTCTCTTCTTCTCTTCTTTCCCGATGTTGACACGACGCTCTCTCCAGCTCGAATACTGTGTGCGAGCTGCGGAGCCACTTATATAGGCGGTGACCCCGCCCCCTTACGACGTCATGGTCCCAGCATGCGCAGGGACTCTTGGGTCACGCCCCCTTATGACGCCAGAGTCCCTGCGCATGCTGGGACCATGACGTCGTAAGGGGGCGGGGTCACCGCCTATATAAATGGCTCGGCAGCTCGCACACAGCATTCGAGCCGGAGAGAGCGTCGTGTCAACATCGGGGTAGAAGAGAAGAAGAGAAGAAAAGAAGAGGTGAGACAGCGGCGACGAGACAGCGGCAGCAGACCAGGCCCCTCGCTGGCAATAGAGCTGGAAGAAGATAGCGGCGGTATGCCCCTGGGGGGGGAACCCACGCCGGTTTTTTCATTTAAAATTTGGCGCGATGTTCCCGCCTCAGGATTCATACCAGACAGCTGTCAGCACTGCCTGTCACTCATCGGGGAAGGAAAACAAAGTTTTCCTTTCCCGATGAGTGAGCCAGCGCGACATGCACAGTACCCTGTCGCCGAGAACCAGCGCGATGGGATCGCGCTGGAAACACAATCTCGCGGTCAGGTACTGTACATATCAGGTTTCCCTGCTGATGTATGCAGTCAACAGTTGGGAATTTTTGACTAATGGATTGTGTGCAATTATGTATTTCCCAATGACAGCACCAAGTACACTTGTTTGGAAGGTCACAGTCTGATTTGGTTACACTATTATTATCTTACTGGTTCTGTTATTGTCACTGTATGCTAGTCATGTTACATCACCAAAAGGTACAGCATAAGTATATGTAGGGATGTAGTGATTTCCTAAATTCTTTTTGCTGTGTATTGTGATCTGTTAGTGTAGTATTAGTCAGCTTAGTTGTGTGCTGGCTGTGCACTCACATGGGACGTTTTTACAACCTCTCCTGAACGATTTAACTTGACAGAAAGTAACCCACGTTTAAAACGTCCGTTTTGCTGTGTTTACATGCCGCGTTTAGCCGCGTTTGCTTTTAGAAGCGTTTGAAAAAAGATTTTTTTTTCAAAGTAGCGAAAAATGAAAAATGCCTGTAAATGAAACGCGACTAAAGGTGAGTTTCCACGTTTAGTCCTTGAAATGCCTCTAAACTCAGCATCTGAACTAATTGTACATGTACTGATAAGATAACATTGGATCAGTTCAGGGGCAGCTGAAAAAAACAGCCAACTGCCTCTGAACGTCCGTTTACAAGCAGCAGTATACATGAGGTCTAAGTGTCCAGTGATTATTAGGCAAGTGCAAATCGTTTCGTTCCGAATTCGTTTTTTAACGAATTTTGACAAATTCGTTAATTCGGGAATATCCGAATTAACGATAACCCGTTTAATGAATTTTTTCCGAATATTCGTAAATTCGATAAAATTGGACATTCGTAAATTCGGGCATTCGTACATTCGCAATTTACATTCGTACATTCGTGCATTCGTACATTAGTAAATTAGTGAATTCGTAAATTTGTAAATTCGAAAATTCGGAAATCTGAAATAATAGTTAACTAATAATAACTTAACTATTAGTAATTACTAGTAACTTTTAATTTATAGGTATTGTAATTTCCTTTTAAATTTGGCTGTTAGTGAACATACCACGTACAAATTTATCCGAAGTTATGAATGATCCGAAAAAAGGGAATGGAACGTAGTGAATTAATAATAATAAATAACAATAATAATAATAATAATAACAACGTTTTATTATTATTATTGATTATTAATTTGTTCCGTTCCATTTGTTTAGATGCAGCATTCGTTTTGGATAATTCGTAACTTCGGTTAAATTTGTATTTGTCACGTTCACTGACAGTCAAGTTTGAAAGGAAATTACAATACCTATAATTTAATAGTTAGTTACTATTTCAGATTTTTGAATTTTCGGGTTTTTGGATTTTCAAACTTCGAATTTACAAATTTCCGAATTTTCTAATTTACAAATGTACGATTTTACGAATGTATGAATTTACAAATGTAAAAATGTACGAATGTACAAATATACGAATGTACGAATGAACGAATGTTCGAATTACGAATGAACGAATGTACGAATGAACGCATTTACGAATTTACGAATGAACGAATTTACGAATCGCGATCATAACGAATGACCCGAAAAACGAAACAAATAATAAACGAATGAAACGAAAACGAAAATGAATGAATTTTTTTGGTTGTGCACATGTCTAGTGATTATTCTCAGTCACATGCTGTGTGAGTATTCTCCAGCAGGGTGTGCTAGAGATTTTACTGCACAATATATATATTTAATACCTGGCCAATCAGCAGACCTGGGGAGCTTGCTGTGCATGTTGGGAGAACTATTAAATATCTGAGTCACTTCCTGCTCTTTCTCTTTCCCTCCAGGGATTACCTTGAGAGGATGTCTGTGTGATCCAATTATCTAGGCCTCAGGTCTTAGGGCCTAGAGGTTTGGAGTGTTGAGGGATCTCCTGTCATGGGAGGTGTCCCTAAGCTGCTGGCTGAGATGAAGTGCTACTGGCCATTTGGGGAAGCAAATCTGCAATTGTCCTACCACAGGGATGGTGAGTGACCGACCGAGCTGGGAAGCACCACATGAACCTTCCTACTGCTGTCCTGCCTTGTATCCTAAGACTGAGAATACACAGGAACCTCAGTTGACAAGGAGCCACATTTATGAGATGTATTCCATCCAGCAGAGTTCTGTTACAGAAGGATTGATATTAGTGATAAGACCATGTATGGGACCAGAGACTGTGTATTGTTAATGGAACCCTCAGGTATCCTGTGTTCCCTCCACCCTTCTCAGTTGACAAGGAGCCACATTTATGAGATGTATTCCATCCAGCAGAGTTCTGTTACAGAAGGATTGATATTAGTGAGAAGACCATCTATGGGACCAGAGACTGTGTATTGTTAATGGAACCCTCAGGTATCCTGTATTCCCTCCACCCTTCTTCCCGCTCTTCGTGCATGTTCATTATTAAAACATATAAAATGTATTCAAAGTGACTGGCGCCCTTAATTAATCCACCACCACCTGGAAAAAGGACTTACACCCTGAAAAGGAATGTGCCTGGGACATTTATCACCAAGTAAGTGGGTCTGGGACATTTACATGTACCTACTGGACATCAGTAGAGCCAAATATGCCAGGACTGGTTACCGATAGCGTTACATATATATTCCTTGACACTTGGTAAATTGTGGTATGTTAAATAGCCCATTGAAAATCAATGGGCTGAAATGCACCACAGTGCATGGAAAAACTGAGCAGGCTGCATTTTTCTGCAGCGCAACACAGCCATAGGACACCTTGTATTCTGACTCTGATTGTTGTGAAGCGATTTATCCCTTGAGAGACCTCTACGCCTGGCCTGTATAAGATATAACCACTGAGGACAATCCTCATCTGATAGCTTGAACTCACCAAATACCATCCACAGAGATGCTTTTTTTTTTTTTTTTGTTTAATAAGTTTTTATTAAAGAAAAACAGATCAAAGACAAACATAATGCACATAAAAGGTACATATTTAGAATTCAAAATGATAGATTTAGGTTTAGACTGTATCGGCTATATCAGTAAAATATGAACCATACACCCAGCAAGTATCTATATATTTATAAAGAGTATTATTGCAGTATTTAAGTAAAAAAGAAGGGGAGGTTCACAGTCTTTGAGTCTTTAAGTCAAACATAATGAAAAATGATCTGTGTATTAGTTTAGCAGAAGTAAAGAGTAAGAGGAAAAGTGAAAGTATAGATAGAGAGAGAGGATAGAGGAAAAGAGAGAGCAAGAAGTAGGGATGGGGAGGGGAGGGGGGGAGGGATGAATTGTTGGCACACATGTTATCACATTGAAAGGAACCTGAACAACGGAATATAAACAGCTACTCTTAGTAAGTCAATTTAAGGGGTTTGTGTTATAATGTCTTTATAAGTGGAAGTGGATTGAAATTTTATCCATGAATCCCATGTTATAGAATGTTTCTTGGAGGTACCTCTGATGTTGTGTGTAATACTCTCCATAAGATGTACGTTTTCAACCATTTGTAGCCAAACTCGAACAGAAGGGATTGTTGGTTGTCCCCATAGAGTCGGGATTAAAGCTTTGGCCGTGTTCAGCAAGTGGGGGATAATTGAACGTTTATATAATCTCATAGGGGTATTTGTAGAGTGGAAGAGAATAGCCCAAGGGTCATTGGGTATATTCGTATCTGAGATCTGTGTTATCAGAGTACGAATGGCATCCCAGAAAGGTCTAATCATTGGGCAAAACCACCAGATGTGTGCGTGAGTAGCGTTGTTCCCACAGTTCCTCCAGCATAATGGGGAACCGGCTGGGAACATTTGGTGTAATCTAGCTGGGGTGTAATGCCATCTGGATAACAGTTTATAGTTAACCTCTGACATTTTCGAGGCTATGGAAGAAGTGTGGACTAATTGAAGAATCTTGATTTTTTGGTTGTCAGTGAGGGAAGAATTTAAATCAGATTCCCATTTAGCAAGGAAAGGTGGAAAGTTGGGATTTTGTAGAGCAATGAGAGCTTTGTAAAATAGAGATATACTATGTAAAGGTGGATCTTTTGGATAGAAAATCTCTTCTATAGCATGCAAATCCTCAGTATCTCTACTTGATTTAGGAAGGGAATTTAAAAAATGTTGTAATTGGTGATATCTCCATTTATCCATAAATGTAGCAGGTTTAGGGGCTAGAATCATACTCAGTGGTTTAATTGTGTTGTCTCGGAGGATATGATGTAGTAGTAGGGGTTCTGCAGATTTCCATGATTTAAAACCTGGGTCTAATAGACCCGGCAAAAAATATTGGTTGAGGAGAGGCATTAAAGGGGAGTTATAGTTCCATGAAAATTTTTTGTGTAATGCATCCCATATATCTAAAGAGGATATAGTAAGAACCGAGGTATTATGAGCCAGATTTCTGCAAGACTGGGGTATCCAGGGAGCTATAGAAAGGTCCATTTCACTTAGAGAGTATTCAATTTGTACCCACAATTTCGTTTTGAGAGCATATTTCCAATCCGCCAGTCTGGAAAGAACAACCGCTTGATAGTATGTTTTGAAATTAGGAAGAGCCAGACCGCCAGAGCATTTAGAGCGGAACAATAGCTCCCTGAATATCCCGGTGTGCCTATTCTTCCAAATAAATTTGGAAATCATGGTTTGTAAAATAGTGAAAAACCCCACCGGTACACCTAATGAGAGCATTTGGAAAATAAAAAGGATGCGAGGTAATATATTCATTTTAATTATATTTACTTTCCCCAGCCAAGTATGTGATAAATTGGACCACTTTCGTAGATCGTATCTAATCTTATTTAGCAAGGGGATATAATTGTATTGAAAAAGAGAATGGGGGTGAGGAGTAAGATAAATACCCAGATATTTCATACATTTTGGTTCCCACTTAAAGGGAAACAAAGGTTTAAGAGAGAGAGCCTCCGACTTAGGGATATTAATGTTTAAAATTTCAGATTTGGATAAATTTATTTTGAAGTTAGAAATGGAGTGGAAATTGGAGAATTCTGTCATTAAATTTGGAATTGAAATGCGTGGTTGTTGAATAAAGAATAATATATCATCAGCATAGGCTGCGTATTTATGTGATCTGTTGCCTATTTGTATGCCTTTGATATCAACGTTATGTCTGATTGTTGCTAGAAAGGGTTCTAGGGTAATAGCAAAAAGAAGGGGAGACAGGGGGCAGCCTTGCCTGGTTCCATTGTGTAGGACGAAAGGGTCACTCAGCATCCCATTTATCCTAATTTGCGCTGTAGGATTAGAGTATAGGGATGAAATTCGATGAAACATCTTAGGGCCCAGCCCGAAGTATCGTAGGGTCATTTTAAGGTATTCCCAGTCCACCCTGTCAAAAGCCTTCTCAGCGTCAGTGGAGAGGAGCAGGGTGGACTGGGAGCGCCTCTGGACATATTGGATCAATGAGATTGCACGAAGAGAATTGTCCTTTGCTTCCCTATTAGGTCACAGAGATGCTTTTATTCTGAACATCAGGTTACAGCAGATGACAGGATACAAACAGATGAATAGTTTGTGGTATTTATGCGGTCAAAAGATGATATTGACTGTAGCTTACAATGCAGAATACATGTGCCCTGCTACATGTAGCTTGTTGCTGCATCTATGCCACAGGAAGTACAAACACAAGAAGAACGGTGGAGCATTACATATAAAGGAAGTGTGTCATAACATAAGGGAAAATAAACTTGAGAAAACAAGTGCATTATCACAAAAGGTCACTAGATGGCAGCATGTGAACTAAATATAAACGTCCATAGAAAATGGTTAGGAAAACAGTCTATATCAATTCTATGCCCCGTTGGGGCAGCACACTCCCCGTCTGGCATTGTAAATGTCACTATATACATCAGAATGGTAGTTATGCAACTGCAGATAACAACAGTGTAACTTGCTGGATGTCTTGAAGACCTGAAAGACATAAAAAGAACATGCATATAATGCAATAACAATAACTCTTAATTCAAGGCTTCTAGTTATGTCAAATAAAGTTCAAGACACTTTCTTCTTGAAGTCACAGGTAGGATCCAGTAGCGTAGGCAAACAAGTTCATTCTCCAAAGGGTAAGAGCAGAATAAGTTCCATGATAAGTCTGATGTAAGTCTTTACAGTCCCTTGTCTTGAAGCCTTCACCACCACCTTACGTACCTTACTGTCATCACTAGGAACGCTATTTACAATAAGTCCCACGGGCCATTCGATTCTTTCAGCTTGCTGGTCCTTAAGCAGAACAAGATGTCCAACTTGTATATTAGGGTTCAGCCATTGCCATTTCCTGTGTACTTGCAGAGTAGAAAGATACTCCATCTTCCAACGATTCCAGAAGCAGTTGGCGAGGTGTTGTACGCGTTTTCACTGGTCATAGCACAGATTTCGTGTTTTAAAGTTTCCAGGTGGAACAGGAACAGACCCAAGCTTCTGGGTAAGAAGAGTAACTGGGGTAAGGATAGTTGGGGTCTCTGGATCTTTGTCAGGTTCTAGAAGACTGAAGACATCAGCTTTGGTTTCTTTTGGATAATCCAGCAGGAATTCAGGCCCTGTTAACCAAGAAGAATTTGCAAAGACACTTGCAGACACTGGCCTGGTGGCATGATCTGCAGGGTTAATTTCAGATGGAACATAATGCCATTGTTCAGGTTTAGATGATTTCCTGATTCTCTCTACATGATTGCTGACATAGACATAGAAACGTTTAGTCTGGTTGTTTATGTAGCCCAGAACAACCTTGCTGTCTGTGTAGAATCTGACGTCATCTATCTGAATGTCTAGCTCACGCAGTCTGAAATCTGCTATTTCTACAGCTAGCACAGTCCCACAAAGTTCAAGCCTGGGAATAGTGTGTTCAGGCTTAGGTGCTAACTTAGCTTTCCCAAACAGAAACCCTATGTGGGCTTGATTAGAAGAATCTCTTACCTTGAGGTAAGCGACAGCTGTTATGGCCTCAGTAGATGCATCTGAGAAGATGTGAAGCTCTTTCCTCTGACTTGTGGCAAGGGAGGTAGAAGTATAGCAGCGTGGTATACGGATTCCATCTAAGGCATGTAGAGATTGTTTCCAGGACTCCCACTTTGAAAGCTGGTCTATTGGTAGTGGAGTTGGTTCTGTGTGATCATTGTCAAAGATCTTTTTCATAAAGGTGATGAAATGGTCCTTCATTTCAGGCCTGTTCTTTAGTGTTCGTTGAAGTGAGTTGAATCTGGATAGAGCCTGTTCACAATTGTTTGGGAGTTTAACCCTTGCAGCACGAAGAGGTAATGGTGCAACCCAGCTGTTAGACTCATCCTGGAAGAATTCTTCGTCCATTATTTTGACAAACTCTCTGTCTTCGACTGACAAGGCTATTTTGTTGTCATCGCTTGTAATACAAAACACTGTGGTACCTATGTTGTCATCACAAAGGTTAGGAGTGACATCAGGTACTTGGATGATGTCAAGAGGCTTCTCTTTTACTTCATAATGGTGAGGGCACTGTTTGAAGTGGGATGCACGTCCGTTTCCTAACATGTACGTTTTGAAGGAGTAAATCTCGGATGATGTACGCATTCTATCCAAGCATACTTTGCCCACGATTACCCAGCCTAGATCGAGTTTTTGTGCGTAAGGGGCATCATGAGGTCCATTGCACTGCTTGCGTACTTTGTGTACTCTGATAATGTCTCTTCCTAGCAAGATCAAGATGTCAGCATTCATGTCCATTGCAGGAATTTCATTAACAAGTTGCCTCAAGTGAGGATGGTAATATGCAGCCTCTGGAGTAGGAATTTCTTCCCTTTCGTCTGGTATCTGGTCACACTCAACTAATGTTGGTAGGGGTATGCCCTCTCCCTTATTCATATGAGAGACCATGAACCCATCGGCCCTTCTACCGAAGGTCTCTTCACGACCAGAACAGGTTCTGAGAGTATACGGTGATGCGTGTCCCTCTATACCAAAGATCTCAAAGAATTTAGGCTTAACCAGGGACCTGTTGCTCTGTTTATCTATTATGGCATACATCCTAATAGCTTCCTCAGGTTGACCCTTTGGGTATATCTTGACTAGGCATATCTTAGCACAGCATTTGTGATCTAAGCCTTCTCCACAGACTTCTGTGCATGAAGGAGAAATGTTAGCTGTAGCTGGAGCATGACCTTGTTACTCCCCGCCATGACTTGATACAGGGTTGGAGATAGGAGGCTGCTGTGAATTATCTGAGGGTGGGCCCAGATGCATAGCTGTAACATGTCTGTCGCTACTGCATTCTGTGCACTTGATGACAACTTTACAGTCTTTAGCAAAATGTCCATAACAAGCACAGCACCTGTAGCATATTCCAAGTTTCTAAAGAATCTCCCTGCGCTCTTGTAGCGTCTTTGTCCTAAGCCCACGACATTTCTTTAGGGGGTGAGGCTTCTTGTGAATAGGGCACTGACAATTAGGGTCTTTATCTCTGTCACCCGAATCGCTCTGGTGAGCAGGACAGGATACGGGTGGTGGGATGTCTGTCCTTTTAACAGATATTGCTCTATTAAAGTCTCTACGTTTGCTGCTATGTTATCATACCTTTATGAAGATGATGATGATGAAGCAGGCAAGTTGGGTTCAATGAAGCTGAAGCCGGGATCGTTTCTCTTTCAGGCTTGATCACTGATGAACCTGCAAAAACATGCGAATGGAGGAAAAGATACGTTATAGTCTCTTTTGTACCTTGAGCCCTGTTGTGCCCATTTCTCTTGCAGGCCGTATGGCAGTTTAGACACCACTGGATTGACACCATGAGCAGTGTCCAAGAAGCTTAGTTCAGGTAGACGTGGGTCTGTCTTTGCCAACTCCAGCTCCATGACAAGATCACTCGGTCTTTGTTCCCTATTTCTGGGAAGTTTTGCAGTCTCTTGCATAGAGCGCTTTCTTTGGCTTCAGAGCTACCATAGGCTTGCTCAAGTCTTGTCCATGCAGCAACAAGACCTGCATCCGGGTGGTCAACATGCACTGTTCTCAGTCTTTTAACACGATCTACAGATTCTGGCCCCAGCCACTTTATGAGCAAATCAAGTTCCTCCTTGGTAGTAAGGTTGAGATCAGCAATGGCAGCTTTGAAGGTTGATCTCCAGGCCCTGTAGCTCTCCGGACAGACGTCAAAACCTTGAGAGGGTAGTGTTAATGAGCTCACTACGTACCATATATCTGGCAAAGTCATTCAAGTCTGATCTCTCACTCTTAGGTGCCAAAGTAACTTGTGGAACCCCTCGGGTGTGAAAGTTCTCTGGTGAAGTAGGGAGAGGTTTACCAGGATGAAATTATGTTGCAAGAGTGTTTAACTGTGGTGTAGTCCCTAAGGCTTGTGCTGGCTGTGGCTTGAGCTGCGGCTTGTCCCTGAAAGTTACCTTGTTGTCAGCAAGAGGCGATGCGGTTTGTTGCAGAAATGCACTTGTGTTGTAGACTTGAAGAGGCTCAGGCAATTGAAGCTGAGAGGTCTCTGTGTTGAGAGTCAGAACAGTGTTGTTAGTAAGACGTACAGGAGATAACTCTGTATCATTGCAAACATGCTGCTTTAATACATATTCACTGGTGCATTCATCTGGGTCCGCTGGGATGGAACAGTCTGAGTTATCACTTTCTCTTATTGCTTGTTCAAGGACTCTCAGCCTTGCTAGGGCAGCTGCTTCCTCTTTTTCCTTTTGTAGAATCTTTTTTTGGGAATCTGCCTCTGCTTGTTGAACTTCCACCTCTGCTTGTTGAGCTTTCATCTGTGCTTGTTGAGCTTTAATCCCTGCTTGTATCTTTGCCTTTTGTGTTTCTATTTCTGCTTGGTGAGGGCATTACCAAGCAAATTAATGATTGGCTGAGACTAGCATACAAACTACCTGCCACTCAAATGAGAAATGAACAGGCCTGCTGTAATAGCACGAGCCTGCCTAAATTTACCTGACATTGTAAACTAGCAAAAAGGTCACCTACCTAAAAGTAGGTGCCCGCTACATACACCCCCCACTTGAATCACAACTGTCCCCAGTTGTGGGGAATGAATTTAGAGTACCTTCTTAGTTTTAAGGAGGAAAGAGCATCTCAGTACATCAATGGAATAGGGAAAAAGGAAAATAAACTTGAAAAACAATAACATCAATATCTCTGTACACAATGGCAACATAACATATTTTCTTATACAATTTTCATGGCCTGACTGTAGGTCCCTACAGCTAACATTCCATACAAGCGGAACCAAAGCACTGCTCCCGCAGGAGGAATACTCTGCTTACCACAGGCCTTCATCTGTGAGATAGACAGCCGTCATATCTTCAATATTTCTAAAAGAAGACACAAAATATCTCTAACTACTACACACACATTACCAAACAGAGGGGGTTATCATCCTCTATAGGGTAATCAATCAAATATATACAGTTTTTATGGCATGTACATTTCTGTTAGGATCATCGCTCCCTCAAAAGGAGTCCAGCAGTCCTCCTGCAGAACGTACCCTAAACAGACATGCTCAACAGTTTAATCCGTCTGCCCGTTGGCAAATAAACTTTCTGTTTGGCTCTTAAACAAGAGTCCTTGTAGGAGTACTTGTGCAGCAAAGGGACTTACAGTCAGGTCCATAAATATTGGGACATCGACATAATTCTAATCTTTTTGGCTCTATACACCACCACAATGGATTTGAAATGAAACAAACAAGATGTGCTTTAACTGCAGACTTTCAGCTTCAATTTGCGGGTATTTACATCCAAATCAGGTGAACGGTGTAGGAATTACAACAGTTTGTATATGTGCCTCCCACTTTTTAAGGGACCAAACGTAATGGGACAATTGGCTGCTCAGCTGTTCCATGGCCAGGTGTGTGTTATTCCCTCATTATCCCATTAACAAGGAGCAGATAAAAGGTCCAGAGTTCATTTCAAGTGTGCTATTTGCATTTGGAATCTGTTGCTGTCAACTCTCAATATGAGATCCAAAGAGCTGTCACAATCAGTGAAGCAAGCCATCATTAGGCTGAAAAAACAAAACAAACCCATCAGAGAGATAGCAAAAACAGGTGTTTCCAAATCAACTGTTTGGAACATCCTTAAAAAGCAAGAATGCACCGGTGAGCTCAGCAACACCAAAAGACCCGGAAGACCACAGAAAACAACTGTGGTGGATGACTGAAGAATTCTTTCCCTGGTGAAGAAAACACCCTTCACAACAGTTGGCCAGATCAAGAACACTCTCCAGGAGGTAGGTGTCTGTGTGTCAAAATCAACAATCAAGAGAAGACTTCACCAGAGTGAATACAGAGGGTTCACCACAAGATGTAAACCATTGGTGAGCCTGAAAAACAGGAAGGCCAGATTAGAGTTTGACAAACAACATCTAAAAAAGCCTTCACAGTTCTGGAACAACATCCTATGGACAGATGAGACCAAGATCAACTTGTACCAAAGTGATGGAAAGAGAAGAGTATGGAGAAGGAAAGGAACTGCTCATGATCCAAAGCATACCACCTCATCAGTGAAGCATGGTGGTGGTAGTGACATGGCGTGGGCATGTATGGCTGCCAATGGAACTGGTTCTCTTGTATTTATTGATGATGTGACTGCTGACAAAAGCAGCAGAATGAATTCTGAACTGTTTCGGGCAATATTATCTGCTCATATTCAGCAAAATGCTTTAGAACTCATTGGACGGCGCTTCACAGTGCAGATGGACAATGATCCCAAAGCATACTGCAAAAGCAACCAAAGAGTTTTTTAAGGGAAAGAAGTGGAATGTTATGCAATAGCCAAGTCAATCACCTGACCTGAATATGATTGAGCATGCATTTCACTTGCTGAAGACAAAACTGAAGGGAAAATGCCCCAAGAACAAGCAGGTACTGAAGACAGATGCAGTAGAGGCCTGGCAGAGCATCACCAGGGATGAAACCCAGCATCTGGTGATGTCTATGCATTCCAGACTTCAGGCTGTAATTGACTGCAAAGGATTTGCAACCAAGTATTAAAAAGTGAAAGTTTGATGGATGATTGTTAATCTGTCCCATTACTTTTGGTCCCTTAAAAAGTGGGAAGCACATATACAAACTGTTGTAATTCCTACACCATTCACCTGATTTGGATGTAAATACCCTCAAAGTAAACCTGAAAGTCTGCAGTTAAAGCACATCTTGTTCGTTTCATTAAAAAACCCATTGTGGTGGTGTATAGAGCCAAAAAGATTAGAATTGCGTTGATGTCCCAATATTTATGGACCTGACTGTAGCAGAGACAGCACACCCTAGTGTCCATAACTCTGTCCTTGTTAGGCACCATGAATGTGAGTCTCCTGCTGTGCAAAGTATTTGGGGAAAACCCACCCTAACCCATCTGCCATCCTGCAGTCAATCTGGGTAAGAAATACATTTGTGAATACACTTCAACAATCCTACTCACAAGTAGTACCTCGGGTCAGGCAATCTTTTCCGACGGTCCCCCGGTCCTCTCACCGAGATAGAATAACTACGGGTGTTCTGTCTGGCCTTTACCACCAACACTCTATCTTTGTGGATCTCTCTTCCAATTCTCCATTGAATGTCTTTAAACCGGACCCAAACCTTACTGTCAGGTGTCCTCTTTGGCTTAGGAACGTAGAGATAATCCCAAACAAGTTCGTCCTCCCATGTTTCCCGGGAACTCTCAATAATTTCCATAATGTGTTCCGGAACATAGGGGTAGTCGAAGCCCCACTCCTAAACTACTTTTCTCTGAACCTCTCTTTGGAAACTTGAGAGTCTAGGCAAGTCTTTAGCCTTTCCTCTACCAGGCAAAACACAAGCGTCAGTAGCTCTGTTGACCCATTGTTGAAACGTAGCTGTCCTAGTAGGAAGGGTAGTACTCGAAACATTAAACGGAGGTACTGGAGTTTTAACTGTACCAGATAACTTTCCTGACGCTCCTGTGGAAGCCTCCACTGAAGTTGAACTTTCTAGGAAATATTCCTCCTCACTACTTGAATCAAACTCTTCTGGAGATGACCATTCCAACAGATTGTCCATAGATCCATATTTTTGCAAAATCTGCGGTGATCCCCAATCTACAGCCCGGCCTCTGTCTACCCTGTCCGGCTCACCCGAGGGATCCCCCTCCTGTAACATAGGCTCCTTCCGGACGGGCAAATCAAAGGGCTTACTGCTAACCGGCTCCTCAGGGGTTTCTTCCAAAGACTGGGCAATAATTCAACAGTCCCTGGGTCCCCAGCCAGGCTACAGGCTTTTCCATCATATCCTACCTGATCTCCTAGTGGCTCTGATTCAGCCGAATCAGACGGGAGCTCCTCCACTGCTGCTGCAGGCCATCCAACCGAACATCGGTGTCAATCAGAACCCCGTCCTGCAAATCAGATAACTGCTGCATGGCAAGTGTATTCCCAACACCTTCCGCCATCTTCCTCTGCCTGTCTCGCTCTGGCGCGTGGCACGCTGAACAATGAAAACTTTTCCTCTGGGGCGTGGCTCCACCCCTCACTTGTTGGTTCAGAGCGCGAGGAACTGTAGCTGCACATTTTCAAATTCCTCACCAGCGACCCCTGGTGGCAGATACTGTATACTGCAGGCTATCTTGGCAACAGTTACTGAAATGCAGACTTCGTTGCTATGGGAGATGGTTAGCGGTAAACGTGAAACAGATATCCCGGACGAGCCCCCAGATGAAACGCTTACCCCCGAAGGAGCGGCTAAATAATTGTTATATCCGTAATTCCTGTTTACCAATCAACCCTCGCAGCCCATAGATTCAAAAAACACAGTCCATAATGCTTTTTCTCTTGCTTTATTAATTTACATGAACTGGGATGGGAGAAGGACTTCTTTTGAGATGCTCTTTTGTTACATTATCATCATTTCACTATCTCTTATGGAAGAACTAGAATCAATTGCGGATAATAGGGAATCACTTTGTGTGATTTCTTCAATCAGGGAAGATGGAAGTAGATTTGATAGATAATAATTGATAAAGATTCACTCTGAATAACTCCTTTATCTGCAGAACTTTTCAAGAACAGTCTGTATCTTTGTATGTGTGCTTGCAGCTTCACCGCTTCCTTTTTACCACTACTTCCCATCTGCATGGTACTTCCTAGTTGAGCTGAGAAAAAGTCACTCTGAATAACTTCTCCCGCTTGACTGATTGGAATCCCTGGGGCATTGCTGAACCCAAAGTCACAGGCCATCACCGCCTGTCTCACTGACTTGCGTACCAACATCCCTCAGCCTCTGGCAGTACCCTTCCCTTGGGCTTTCACTCACGTGATCAATAGTCCATGTGCCACATAAATGATCGATCGCCCAGTTTCCTTCCGCTTTGTTGCTACTTCCCGCAATGATTCTTTGTTCCTTTTTCCTCCTTTATGGCCCGCTCCCTTCCCGCAGGGGCGGCCAACGACACCAGCGACTACATGCTGTACGGTGTCGTCTCTTCCTCCATGGAGACCGGTTCCCCACCCTTCTAGCAAGGAGGGATCTCTGTTGGATCCCCGGAGGGGGAAACCTCTCCCCTCCAGGAACCAGGCTGGCTTCTCCATGCTAGAACTGGAAGGCTCCTTCCTAAGCCATGTGACCCGGCTTTTATATGAGAGTCCCAGGCATTACCAAGCAAATTAATGATTGGCTGAGACTAACATACAAACTACCTGCCACTCAAATGAGAAATGAACAAACAGGCCTACTGTAATAGCACGAGCCTGCCTAAATTTACCTGACATTGTAAACTAGCAAAAAGGTCACCTACCTAAAAGTAGGTGCGCGCTACACTTACAGTGCAGAGTACATGTGCCCTGCTACATGTAGCTTGTTGCTGCATCCATGACGCAGGAAGTACAAACACAGGAAGAACGGTGGAGCATTACATATAAAGGAAGAGTGTGATAACATAAGGGAAATAAACTTGAGAAAACAAGTGCATTACCACAAAAGGTCACTAGATGGCAGCATGTGAACTAAATATAAACGTCCATAGAAAATGGTTAGGAAAACAGTCTATATCAATTCTATGCCCTGTTAGGGCAGCACACCTCGCTTTGTGCTAGACTGTGGTGCATTGCAGTGCACATGCATTTTTAGGGTTTGATGGGTCCCCATTCACAATGAATTACACCACAGTGCACTAACGCACATAATGTTCAATACTGCAGCACACTGGTGTAAATGACCCCTAATGGTTTTTAGTCAATTCCATTTAAATACAAATAAAAAGAACAGTACCACTCAAATGCCCCCCAAACCTGTATCAGTTGGATCGGCACATAATTAAATTGGGGCAGGATGGGCAGGATTGGATTGTCAAGCTCCAGTAGACTTAAAGAAAATGGTGCTTTTTTTTATTGACATAAAGTGCATGCATATAGGGCTGGATTTCCCCTTTATGTTCTATGCAGGTTAAGTAGTGTGGTGTATAGACTTTATCCAAATGAATAAAATGATATATGAGACATTATTTGTATTTCAACAAAATTTGCCCATCCACACACAAACGCCAGCTTACTGTGGCATAAACGTAAGTGGGTGAAAGGTGGCTTCAGCTCAGGCACACAGAGTCAGAAAACAGTCCGTAGCTTTGTTTTGTTATTTATTAGGGGGTTAAAAACTTGGACAGGGATGGGAAGCTATGGGATGCCCACTTAACTTCAGCAAACTTCAGGGACAACTTCCTATATACAGTTTCTCACAAAAGTGCGTACACCCCTCACATTTTTGTAAATATTTTATTATATCTTTTCATGTGACATCACTTAAGAAATGACACTTTTCTACAATGTAAAGTAGTGAGTGTACAGCTTGTATAACAGTGTAAATTTGTTGTCCCCTCAAAATAAGTCAACACACAGCCATTAATGCCTAAACTGCTGGCAACAAAAGTGAGTACATCCCTAAGTGAAAATGTCCAAATTGGGCCCAACAAGGTCTCAGGTGTGAATGGGGAGCAGGTGTGTTAAAGATGGTGTTATTGCTCTCACTCTTTTATACTGGTCACTGGAAGTTCAACATGGCACCTCATGGCAAATAACTCTCTGTGGATCTGAAAAAAAGAATTGTTACTCTACATAAAGATGGCCTAGGCTATAAGAAGAGTGCCAAGACCCTGAAACTGAGCTGCACCACAGTGGCCAAGACCATACAACGGTTTAACAGGGCAGGTTCTACTCAGAACAGGCCTCACCATGGTCGACCAAAGAAGTTGAGTGCACGTGCTCAGCGTCATATCCAGAGGTTGTCTTTGGGAAATGGACGTATGAGTGGTGCAAGCATTGCTGCAGAGGTTGAAGGGGTGGGAGGTCATCCTTTCAGTGCTCAGACCATACGCCGCACACTGCATCAAATTGGTCTGCATGGCTGTCGTCCCAGAAGGAAGCCTCTTCTAAAGATGATGCACAAGAAAGCCCGCAAACAGTTTGCTGAAGACAAGCAGACTAAGGACATGGATTACTGGAACCATGTCCTGTGGTCTGATGAGACCAAGAAAAACTTATTTGGTTCAGATGGTGTCAAGCGTGTGTGGCGGCAACCAGGTGAGGAGTACAAAGACAAGTGTGTCTTGCCTACAGTCAAGCATGATGGTGGGAGTGTCATGGTCTGGGGCTGCATGAGTGCTGCCAGCACTGGGGGGCTACAGTTCATTGAGGGAACCATGAATGCCAAATTTACTGTGACATACTGAAGCAGAGCATGATACCCTCCCTTCGGAGACTGGGTCGCAGGGCAGTATTCCAATATGATAGCGACCCAAAACACACCTACTAGACGACCACTCCCTTGCTAAAGAAGCTGAGGGTAAATGTGATGGACTGGCCAAGCATGTCCCCAGGCCTAAACCTTATTGAGCATCTGTGGGGCATCCTCAAACGGAAGGTGGAGGAGCGCAAGGTCTCTAACATCCACCAGCTCCGTGATGTCATCATGGAGGAGTGAAAGAGGACTTCAGTGGCAACCTGTGAAGCTCTGGTGAACTCCATGCCCAAGAGGGATAAGGCAGTGCTAGAAAATAATGGGGGCCACACGTAATATTGACACTTTGGGCCCCATTGGACATTTTCACTTAGGGTGTACTCACTTTTGTTGCCAGCGGTTTAAACATTAATGGCTGTGTGTTGACTTATTTTGAGGGGACAACAAATTTACACTGTTATACAAGCTGTACACTCACTACTTTACATTGTAGCAAAGTGTCATTTCTTCAGTGTTGTCACATGAAAAGATATAATAAAATATTTACATAAATGTGAGGGGTGTACTCACTTTTGTGAGATACTGTACATGTATATACAGGCTTCTCTTCACTTTCCTCCTGCACACTATTGGCATTTCTCTTGCTCAGCTTCTGCTGGTACACTCCTAGGTGAACTTGACAGTCTTTGTCATTTCAGTACCGGCCCATTACAAGCAGGAGGAATTCACAGTCCCTTAACAGTAGTACATGTGGAGTGACATAGCATGTAACTTTGCCATGTTTCCTTTTTGTGGTCACTGATCCAAGCACCACCTCTTCAGGCCCTGCCAGCCCACCTGACTGCTGCTGCCTCCTTCACTAGCCCTCCTGGCTGCCTCTTCACACCAGTCCACCCAACTGACCTCACCAGCCTACCTGGCTGACTCTCTGGAGAGCTCTCAGAGAAAGGACTGAAGACTTAAGTGCACCTTTGTCTTCAAGGGAGACTGGCTACATGTGGTAGTCTCCCCCCTTTGTTGGACCCCACCACTGTTGATCTACTCACTTTGTCCTCCCCCTACTCCAGTGCCTCCAGGAAAGATTGCTCCCTTGTGTCTTTGGCAGGATCTCTCCAGCACCCGAGCCACGGCCTAAGGAAGGTCACCCCCCCCAGACTAGGGGGTACCCCTCAGGGCCACTGACAGCCTCACAAACACTGCATCTCTATCTTCCACTCGACTGCCCCTGCTGGCATGGCCCATGTCTGAGGTATTCTCTGCCCCCTGCCAGCTCACTACTGGGGATTGGCCGAGGCATAGTAGCTCCTCCTAACCCCCACCCTATAATTCCAGAAGCTTCTCCAACCTTTCAGACCAGGGGGAGGCACCAAGGATCTGGCCTGAACTCCAAGAACCCTGACCCAATTACAGACAGATTTACAGTGTGAGTTCAGAGTATGCATACCATCCAACCGTCCCTGATTCGCCGGGATTGTCCTGCAAATTGGACCCTCTCCTGGAGTCCCGGCGAATCAGGGCTGAGTCCCGGAATGGCCGCGGCATGTGCGGGTTGCCATGGTTCCCGCACGCCGCAAGCTACACTTACATGGCAGCCGCATCTCTCCCCTCTGCCTCTTACAAACAGTGCAGGAACCCGCCCCTCCTCCTCCTGTGCTGTAATGTTCTCCTGTACACAGAGGAGGAGGGGGGAGGAGGCACCCCATGCTGCCTGAATGGCATTGGATAGCAGTCGATCTGAAAAAATTTACAATGCAGGTAACCCTTGCACTCCTGGCACATCAGGGATCATTTTCAAGTTCAGCTGGACTTAAACAGCATTTTACATTTTAGGAGAGTGCTGAGGGATTTCAGGTTATGTCTTCAGGTTTGCCAGGTGGTAGAATTATTGCTGTGTGAAGACTGGCCCATACATGTCCCCAATCTCCAGCAATAGATTGTATTTTATGTATCATAGCCAACATCTTGGCAGTGTTGCCAGAGCTGGAGAGGAGTGCAAGCTCTTGGGGTTTTGGAAAAAGCATGTGCACTTCCCTCCAAACTTACAATGCAGTGCGTAGTGCCTGGGTCCACATGTAGCCCATTGCCACTTTTTGTGTGGCCCATTGATCCCCTGTAGACACTTATCTGTAATCTGTCATGTACCATGACTCCAGTCTATGATTGCTGAAGCATGCCCCCAGTCTCCAACAACCCCTATAGCATGTTCATAGTCTCTGACAGTCTCTTGGAGCATATTTGCAGTCTCTGGCATTCTCTTGGACCATATCTGCAGTCTCTGACAGTGTCTTGGAGCATAACTGCAGTCTCTGATAGTCTCTTGGAGCATAGCTGCAGTCTCTGATAGTCTCTTGGAGCATAATTGCAGTCTCTGACAGTCTCTTGGAGCATATCTGCAGTCTCTGACCATCTCCTGTATCATGTCTCTTGTATAATGTCTGCAGTCTCTGACAGTCTCTTGGTGCATGTCCGCAGTCTCTTGGAGCACGTCTGAAGTCTCTAACAGTCTCTTGGAGAATGTCCGCAGTCTCTGACAGTCTCTTGGAGAATGTCCGCAGTCTGTGACAGTCTCTTGGAGCATGTTCGCAGTCTCTGACAGTCTCTTGGAGTAAGTCCACAGTCTCTGACAGCCTCCTGGAGCATGTTTGCAGTCTCTGACAGTCTCTTGGACCATGTCCACAGTCTCTGACAGTCTCTTGGAGCATGTCCGCAGTCTGTGACAGTCTCTTGGAGCATGTTCGCAGTCTCTGACAGTCTCTTGGAGCAAGTCCACAGTCTCTGACAGTCTCCTGGAGCATGTTTGCAGTCTCTGACAGTCTCTTGGAACATGTCTGCAGTCTCTGACAGTCTCTTGGAGCATGTCCACAGTCTCTGACAGTCTCTTGGAGCATGTCTGCAGACTCTGACCATCTCCTGTATCCTGTATAATGTCTCTTGTATCATGTCCGCAGTCTCTGATCACCTATTGTATCATGTCCGCAGTCTCTGACCATCTCCTGTATCATGTCTGCAGTCTCTGACCATCTCCTGTACTATGTCTGCAGTTTCTGACCATCTCCTGTAGTATGTCTGCAGTCCCTGACCATCTCGTGTATTATGTCTACAGTCTCTGACCATCTCCTGTAGTATGTCTGCAGTTTTTAAGCATCTCCTGTACCATGTCCGCAGTCTCTGACCATCTCTTGTATCATGTTTGCAGTCTTTGAACATCTTCTGTATTATGTCCATACCTCTGCTATGCAGTCCCTGACTATTTTAATTAAGTTCTTTAAGTTAGGCTCAGGAAAAGCAATCAAAGCATATTTTATAGGTACAAGGAAACACGGTTTTGTTTAACCACATCCCTTAAGCCCCTCCCACTGCTAGGCGTTGACCACTCCAACAATTTGCTGCGACGTAACTCGCCGAAGGTCTTTTTACTCCTCCAGTGTCCCTCATTCTGAAGTTCAAAAGTTGGGCGGTACAGCGTATGGTTTCCCTGCCCTAACTCTAGCACACATACTAGAGGGTGCTACACAAATAATGTTTCATATATCATTTTATTAATTTGGATAAAGTCTATACACCACGCGCCTTAATGTGCAAAGAACATAAAATTAGAAATCCAACCCTAAATGCATGCATTTTGTGTCAATAAATAAAAGTATGGAATACTCCACCAAGTGTTGAGTTCAGGTGCTTGCAGTAAAGAGTACTGTTAATGCTACAGCATACAAAGCCATTTTGAACAATTTTGCACTTCCAACTTTGCGGTAACAGTTTGGGGAAGGCCCTTTCCTGTTTCTGCATGACTGTGCCCCTGTGCAGAAAGCCAACTTCATAAAGACATGGTTTAATAAGTTTGGTGTGGAGGAATTTGAGTGGCCTGTACATAGCCCTAACCTCAACTCTGCAGAACGTGTTTGGTATTGTAAGGTAAGGGCACAATGTGCCTGGTGTAGTTCCCTTTTCTTGTCACAAAATGGCGCCAGAGTTAATAGATTAGGATAGGTCCATGATCACTTGGATTAATAGGCACTATCCTTTCGGCTCCACATCTAATCACTGTCCAAAGCTTGCCTCCTAAACCCATGCAACATCTCCAAAATATGCCTCTTCCTAACCAATGACACCATAACTCCCTCCTCATTGGCTCACCTTTACATAATCCCCTGTTCAGTCCATCATGAATGATGCTGCTAGACTCATCCACCTCTCGAACCATTTAGTGTCTGCTACTCCTCTCTGCAAATCCCACTATTGGCTTCCACTCACCCAATGAATTAAATTTAAAATACTAACAACAACTTACAAAGCTGTCCACAACTCAGCCCTCAGATACATCACTAACCTAGTCTCAAAATACCAACCACATTTGTTCTATTTGTTCCTCCCAAGACTTCCTGTTATCTAGCTCCCTTGTCAGTTCCTCCCATGCTTGCCTCCAGGACTTTTCCTGAGCCTCTCGCATGCTATGGAACTCCCTACCCCAATCTGTCCGACTATCTCCTACTCTGTCTACATTTAGACAATCCCTGAAAATCCTTCTCTTCAGAGAAGCCTATCCTGCCTTTACCTAATTACTGTATTTTTAATTTCTCCATTAAGATCATCCCTTTTGTATCACTCGACCCTCCCTTCTAGACTGTAAGCTCTACTGAGCTGGGCCCTCTGATTTCCTTAGTGATTTGTATTTTAACTGTACTGTCTGCCCTCACGTTGTAAAGTGCTAAGCAAACTGTTGGCGCTATATAATTTCCATATAATAATAATATTAGGTAGTGTAGGTATCGTAGGAGACACTATCAGTCACAAAAGGTAGCATGCCAGTGATAGGTAAGGGGCACTTGTTGTAAATGCCAACCCCACCCCGGGTAGCAGGCTGGCATATAAATAGCTTTGTCGGGGAACCACATGGGTTTGGTCGTGATGGGTAGCACTGAGGGACAATCTATAGCAGGATGTATGCTGTAAGGATCTATCTCAGAGCTTCCCCTTAGTAGGGAAGAATACAAGGAGAGGATCAGGACTTTATTGATTTTGTACATTGCTGTCTAGGGATGCAGGACTCTGGGCAATCCCTGTAAGGCACAGGCTACTGCTTGACTCAAGCCACACTCTCTATCAAATGTTCTCTTTGTAACTGAAGTTTTGTGCTGTTACCTGGGATTAGGATGACTGTAGTTGTCACTGGCAACCTGTTAAGTAAGCTTTTTTCTTCTGGACACTTCCTTCCCCTAACCAGCATTAGGAACTTCTCCTGTTATGGACTTGTGTGATTGTCAGCTGCTGTGTGACTTATTGCTGTAGGGCCTGTAGCAGGCATGGGAGGTGCAGCTGGAGAATACTGCTAGGCCAGGCTGGGTGTCTCTGGAGGTATTAGCTCATGCAAAGGGGTGAGCCATAGTATATTACAAGGTCATTGGGTACCCCAAGGATCCCATAGGATCTCAGTGTGCTTTGGGTAAGCATTGCCACATTCAAGCATGAATGGGTTAATGAGTACATGTGGTGACCATGCAGCCCGGCACGTGGCACTCTGGCATTATTATACAACATTATGAAATGGAATAACCATTGTCAGCCAGGTCTTCCAACATCAGTTCCTATTTAATCAATATCTAAGCCAGAAGGGACTTTTATAGCTTTAGCATACCTCAGTGAGGGCATTATGTAGGGCAGATCTAGGCAAGAGTCAGATTTAATAATAATAATTGGTTCCTGGCATGTAATTTATCTTGGTACAGTATTTTTTCTTTACAACTGAAAACACCCAATTGCCTTACCATTATATCTATCAGCTTAAATAGGAAAAACACTTGACTCCTAGTAATTCAAATGCAAAGAACTATTACTGCAATGACAACATGATATCTGCATTTGGACATCAGTTTGTCAAAATGGATTTTTGGGTTTAAAGTGCATAGATAGCAATTTTTAAGTTTTAAGGGAAAGGGTTAGAACCTCCATCCAGTTTTTATTATTGTCTGTGGCACCCCTGGGGAGTTTTACCCTCTCTCTCTGTCCTGGTGATATCCCCACTGAGACAAAACTTGATGGGAAATCCAAAACTTGATGGGAAATCAAGAGCAACTTTCCAGTGGGGACATCTGTTCCAATGACAACTGTCTAAGTGGGGCATCCCCTCACTTTGGATTTCCTCTCACTTCCTGTATTGTTTCCTGGACAGGAGGTGTAGGGGAAATCTCCCCAACTGAACACCACTAGCAAAAATAAAAAAAAAGACATGGCTTTTAATACCCCTTCGTATTCTATGCAAAACAACAGCAAACATTAAATTTAAGTAAAATAAAAAGAAAATCATAATACATTTCCCCTGGCCTCCAACTACCTCTTATTAAACAATTTTCTTATCTATGGAGAAGCTGTTCCTAAAAGACCAAAAAAAAAACATCATTATGCAATAGATGTCAGGTAAAATATGATATATTGCGTATGACTATTATGAGCTTTAGGCTCCTTGTCAAAAACTCCAACCTGACCAATGGTCTTTTACCCTTTGAAGGTGGCCGGAGGGTATCTACTGAAATCTGGAGAGCTTTATGCCACGTACACACGGTCGGACATTCCGACAACAAAATCCATTGATTTTTTCTGTTGGCTCAACTTGTCTTGCATACACACGGTCACACAAATCTTGTCGGAAATTCCAAACGTCAAGGACGTGGTGACGTACAACATGCACAACGAGCCGAGAAAAATGAAGTTCAATAGTCAGTGTGGCTCTTCTGCTTGATTCCAAGCATGCGTGGAACTTTGGAATTTACGACAACAGATTTTGTTGACGGAAAATTTGAGATCCAGATTTCAAATTTTGTGTGACGGAAATTCCATCGAACATTTTCCTTCGGAAAATCCCACTGTGTGTACGGGGCATTACAGTCAGTCAGATAGCCACCCTTCCAAAAACCACTGGTGTCAGGTAAAAGGCAGCAAATATCTAATGGAGGTTCTATTAGACATTCACTGCCTTTTACCTGCCAAATGTTACCTAGGAAGGTACTCTCTAGAGAACAAATGGCACCTCCAACCTTTTGGCTGCTATGGTTAACCACTTAAGGACCGCCTAACGCCGATTTACGTCGGCAAGGCGGCACGGGCAGGCAAAATCACGTACATGTACGTGATTTGCCTCTCGCGGGTGGGGGGTCCGATCGGACCCCCCCCCGGTGCCCGAAGCGGTCCCGTTCTGTTCCCCGGCGATCCGAGATGAGGGGGAGGCCATCCGTTCGTGGCCCCCCCCTCGCGATCGCCGCCGGCCAATGGGAACACTCCTTTGCTGCTGTATGCTAAACAGCAGCAAAGGAAATGATGTCATCTCCCCTCGGCTCGGTATTTTCCGTTCCAGCGCCGAGGGGAGAAGACATCAATGTGAGTGCACAACACACTACACACACAGTAGAACATGCCAGGCATACAAAACACCCCGATCCCCCCCCCGATCGCCCCCCGATCCCCCCCCAATCACCCCCCCCCCCCTGTCACAAACTGACACCAGCAGGTTTTTTTTTTTTTTTTTTTTTTTTTTTTCTGATTACTGCATAGTGTCAGTTTGTGACAGTTACAGTGTTGGGACAGTTAGTATTACCCCCCTTTAGGTCTAGGGTACCCCCCTAACCCCCCCTAATAAAGTTTTAACCCCTTGATCACCCCCTGTCACCAGTGTTGCTAAGCGATCATTTTTCTGATCGCTGTATTAGTGTCGCTGGTGACGCTAGTTAGTGAGGTAAATATTTAGGTTCGCCGTCAGCGTTTTATAGTGACAGGGACCCCCATATACTACCTAATAAATGTTTTAACCCCTTGATTGCCCCCTAGTTAACCCTTTCACCACTGATCACCGTATAACTGTTACGGGTGACGCTGGTTAGTTTGTTTATTTTTTATAGTGTCAGGGCACCCGCCGTTTATTACCTAATAAAGGTTTAGCCCCCTGATCGCCCGGCGGTGATATGCGTCGCCCCAGGCAGCGTCAGATTAGCGCCAGTACCGCTAACACCCACGCACGCAGCATGCGCCTCCCTTAGTGGTATAGTATCTGATCGGATCAATATCTGATCTGATCAGATCTATACTAGCGTCCCCAGCAGTTTAGGGTTCCCAAAAACACAGTGTTAGCGGGATCAGCCCAGATACCCGCTAGCACCTGCGTTTTGCCCCTCCGCCCAGCCCACCCAAGTGCAGTATCGATCGATCACTGTCACTTACAAAACACTAAACGCATAACTGCAGCGTTCGCAGAGTCAGGCCTGATCCCTGCGATCGCTAACAGTTTTTTTGGTAGCATTTTGGTGAACTGGCAAGCAAGCACCAGGCAGCGTCAGGTTAGCGCCAGTAGCGCTAACACCCACGCACGCACCGTACACCTCCCTTAGTGGTATAGTATCTGATCGGATCAATATCTGATCCGATCAGATCTATACTAGCGTCCCCAGCAGTTTAGGGTTCCCAAAAACGCAGTGTTAGCGGGATCAGCCCAGATACCTGCTAGCACCTGCGTTGTGCCCCTCCGCCCGGCCCAGCCCAGCCCACCCAAGTGCAGTATCGATCGATCACTGACACTTACAAGGCACTAAACGCATAACTGCAGCGTTCGCAGAGTCAGGCCTGATCCCTGCGATCGCTAACAGTTTTTTTGGTAGCATTTTGGTGAACTAGCAAGCACCGGCCCCAGGCAGCGTCAGGTTAGCGCCAGTACCGCTAACACCCACGCACGCAGCATACGCCTCCTTTAGTGGTATAGTATCTGAACGGATCAATATCTGATCCGATCAGATCAGATCTATACTAGCGTCCCCAGCAGTTTAGGGTTCCCAAAAACGCAGTGTTAGCGGGATCAACCCAGATACCTGCTAGCACCTGCGTTTTGCCCCTCCGCCCGGCCCAGTCCAGCCCACCCAAGTGCAGTATCGATCGATCACTGTCACTTACAAAACACTAAACGCATTACTGCAGCGTTCGCAGAGTCAGGCCTGATCCCTGCGATCGCTAACAGTTTTTTTGGAAGCTTTTTATTGAACTGGCAAGCACCAGCGGCCTAGTACACCCCGGTCGTAGTCAAACCAGCACTGCAGTAACACTTGGTGACGTGGCGAGTCCCATAAGTGCAGTTCAAGCTGGTGAGGTGACAAGCACAAGTAGTGTCCCGCTGCCACCAAAAAGACAAACACAGGCCCGTAGTGCCCATAGTGCCCTTCCTGCTGCATTCGCCAATCCTAATTGGGAACCCACCACTTCTGCAGCGCCCGTACTTCCCCCATTCACATCCCCAACGAAATGCAGTCGGCTGCATGAGAGGCATTTTTATGTGCTCCCGAGTACCCCTACCCAACGAACCCCCCCCAAAAAGATGTTGTGTCTGCAGCAAACGCGGATATAGGCGTGACACCCGCTATTATTGTCCCTTCTGTCCTGACAATCCTGGTCTTTGCATTGGTGAATGTTTTGAACGCTACCATACACTAGTTGAGTATTAGCGTAGGGTACAGCATTGCACAGACTAGGCACACTTTCACAGGGTCTCCCAAGATGCCATCGCATTTTGAGAGACCCGAACCTGGAACCGGTTACAGTTATAAAAGTTAGTTACAAAAAAAGTGTAAAAAAAAAAAAAAATATATATAAAATAAAAAAAAATAGTTGTCGTTTTATTGTTCTCTCTCTCTATTCTCTCTCTCTATTGTTCTGCTCTTTTTTTACTGTATTCTATTCTGCAGTGTTGTTATTGTTATTGTTATTGTTATTATGTTTTATCATGTTTGTTTTTCAGGTATGTAATTATTTATACTTTATTGTTTACTGTGCTTTATTGTTAACCATTTTTTTGTCTTCAGGTACGCCATTCACAACTTTGAGTGGTTATACCAGAATGATGCCTGCAGGTTTAGGTATCATCTTGGTATCATTCTTTTCAGCCAGCGGTCGGCTTTCATGTAAAAGCAATCCTAGCGGCTAATTAGCCTCTAGACTGCCTTTACAAGCCGTGGGAGGGAATGCCCCCCCCCCCCCACCGTCTTCCGTGTTTTTCTCTGGCTCTCCTGTCTCAACAGGGAACCTGAGAATGCAGCCGGTGATTCAGCCAGCTGACCATAGAGCTGATCAGAGACAAGAGTGGCTCCAAACATCTCTATGGCCTAAGAAACCGGAAGCTACGAGCATTTTATGACTTAGATTTCGCCGGATGTAAATAGCGCCATTGGGAAATTGGGGAAGCATTTTATCACACCGATCTTGGTGTGGTCAGATGCTTTGAGGGCAGAGGAGAGATCTAGGGTCTAATAGACCCCAATTTTTTCAAAAAAGAGTACCTGTCACTACCTATTGCTATCATAGGGGATATTTACATTCCCCGAGATAACAATAAAAATGATTTAAAAAAAAAAAAAATGAAAGGAACAGTTTAAAAATAAGATAAAAAAGCAAAAAAATAATAAAGAAAAAAAAAAAAAAAAAAAAAAGCACCCCTGTCGCCCCCTGCTCTTGCGCTAAGGCGAACGCAAGCGGCGGTCTGTCGTCAAACGTAAACAGCAATTGCACCATGCATGTGAGGTATCGCCGCGAAGGTCAGATCGAGGGCAGTAATTTTTGCAGTAGACCTCCTCTGTAGATCTAAAGTGGTAACCTGTAAAGGCTTTTAAAGGCTTTTAAAAATGTATTTATTTTGTTGCCACTGCACGTTTGTGCGCAATTGTAAAGCATGTCATGTTTGGTATCCATGTACTCGGTCTAAGATCATCTTTTTTATTTCATCAAACATTTGGGCAATATAGTGTGTTTTAGTGCATTAAAATTTAAAAAAGTGTGTTTTTTCCCCAAAAAATGCGTTTGAAAAATCGCTGCGCAAATACTGTGTGAAAAAAAAAAATGAAACACCCACCATTTTAATCTGTAGGGCATTTGCTTTAAAAAAATATATAATGTTTGGGGGTTCAAAGTAATTTTCTTGCAAAAAAAAAAAAACTTTTTCATGTAAAAAATAAGTGTCAGAAAGGGCTTTGTCTTCAAGTGGTTAGAAGAGTGGGTGATGTGTGACATAAGCTTCTAAATGTTGTGCATAAAATGCCAGGACAGTTCAAAACCCCCCCAAATGACCCCATTTTGGAAAGTAGACACCCCAAGCTATTTGCTGAGAGGCATGTCGAGTCCATGGAATGTTTTATATTGCGACACAAGTTGCGGGAAAGAGACAAATTTTTTTTTTTTTTTTTTTTTTTTTGCACAAAGTTGTCACTAAATGATATATTGCTCAAACATGCCATGGGAATATGTGAAATTACACCCCAAAATACATTCTGCTGCTTCTCCTGAGTACGGGGATACCACATGTGTGAGACTTTTTGGGAGCCTAGCCGTGTACGGGACCCCGAAAACCAAGCACCGCCTTCAGGCTTTCTAAGGGCGTGAATATTTGATTTCACTCTTCACTGCCTATCACAGTTTCGGAGGCCATGGAATGCCCAGGTGGCACAAAACCCCCCCAAATGACCCCATTTTGGAAAGTAGACACCCCAAGCTATTTGCTGAGAGGTATAGTGAGTATTTTGCAGACCTCACTTTTTGTCACAAAGTTTTGAAATTTGAAAAAAGAAAAAAAAAAAAAGTTTTTTCTTGTCTTTCTTCATTTTCAAAAACAAATGAGAGCTGCAAAATACTCACCATGCCTCTCAGCAAATAGCTTGGGGTGTCTACTTTCCAAAATGGGGTCATTTGGGGGGGGTTTGTGCCACCTGGGCATTCCATGGCCTCCGAAACGGTGTTAGGCAGTGAAGAGTAAAATCAAAAATTCACGCCCTTAAAAACGCTGAAGGCGGTGATTGGTTTTCGGGGCCCCGTACGCGGCTAGGCTCCCAAAAAGTCCCACACATGTGGTATCCCCATACTCAGGAGAAGCAGCTAAATGTATTTTGGGGTGCAATTCCACATAGGCCCATGGCCTGTGTGAGCAATATATCATTTAGTGACAACTTTGTGCAAAAAAAAAAAAAAAAAAAAAAAAAGTGTCACTTTCCCGCAACTTGTGTCAAAATATAAAATATTCCATGGACTCAATATGCCTCTCAGCAAATAGCTTGGGGTGTCTACTTTCCAAAATGGGGTCATTTGGGGGGGGGGTTGTGCCACCTGGGCATTCCATGGCCTCCGAAACTGTGATAGGCAGTGAAGAGTGAAATCAAAAAGTTACACCCTTAGAAATCCTGAAGGCGGTGATTGGTTTTCGGGGTCCCATACGCGGCTAGGCTCCCAAAAAGTCCCACACATGTGGTATCCCCGTACTCAGGAGAAGTAGCTGAATATATTTTGGGGTGCAATTCCACATAGGCCCATGGCCTGTGTGAGCAATATATCATTTAGTGACAACTTTTTGTAAATATTTTTTTTTTTTTTTTTTTTTGTCATTATTCAATCACTTGGGACAAAAAAAATAAATATTCAATGGGTTCAACATGCCTATCAGCAATTTCCTTGGGGTGTCTACTTTCCAAAATGGGGTCATTTGGGGGGGTTTTGTACTGCCCTGCCATTTTAGCACCTCAAGAAATGACATAGGCAGTCATAAACTAAAAGCTGTGTAAATTCCAGAAAATGTACCCTAGTTTGTAGACGCTATAACTTTTGCGCAAACCAATAAATATACGCTTATTGACATTTTTTTTACCAAAGACATGTGGCCGAATACATTTTGGCCTAAATGTATGACTAAAATTGAGTTTATTGGATTTTTTTTATAACAAAAAGTAGAAAATATCATTTTTTTTCAAAATTTTCGGTCTTTTTCCGTTTATAGCGCAAAAAATAAAAACTGCAGAAGTGATCAAATACCATCAAAAGAAAGCTCTATTTGTGGGAAGAAAAGGACGCAAATTTCGTTTGGGTACAGCATTGCATAACCGCGCAATTAGCAGTTAAAGCGACGCAGTGCCAAATTGGAAAAAGACCTCTGGTCCTTAGGCAGCATAATGGTCCGGGGCTCAAGTGGTTAAAACATACAATATAATTTACATTGAATTTACAAATGAGCCTTGGTGTGTATATCCCATAATTATGCCTAGCTTATACATCAATCTTGTGCTTGGTACAATTAAAATATTTTATGAGCTAACTGTCCTTATTTATTATTGCTCAACTACATATAATAACATGTGGAATCAAGTATTAACTCCCCGACATTTCATTCCAGACAAAGCCATTGTGCCTTTGCCAAGTGACGAGGCTTTTTGCCACTGTGCCTTTTTATGAACTCTATAGAGAGAAAAAAAGCAGAAACGCATCTTGAATCTCTAGAGTTTTGGTGCATAAATAGTAACTGTTGTGTTGGTTCCTTACATACACGACCATACTCACCTACACTTCCCCTGTATGTCTCCCCTCTATTAAATACCCTGAAGCCCTATAACCATTTCGCAACAAACCTACTCTCAAAACCATATGTCATAATGTTTCTGTGCTTCAAATAGAGATTGGAAAAATATAATCTTTTATGTGGACTACGGCAGGGAGACCTTATACAGTAGGACCCTGGGGTAATAAAAGCAGTTTGCAGCTGTGGCCAGTTTTGTTACACAGCTTTCACTAAAGGTTTACCTCTAGCCCTGAAATGGTTCTGATGGGCCATGGAGGAAATCTGTCACTGTTACTAAAGTGGACCCCAAAATTTGTACAGCATTAGATTCAGACAGAATCTCATTAATTTGGATGTCCTGAGCATCGGTTTACCAAAAGGCTAGTACACCTTTGCCTACTGCGCTAGTTAACTTACCACCCCAAGCCTACCACCAACAAGATCCAAACTTGGTATCCCTGGTGAAATAACTGGCTGCTGCTACTTCTCATACTTACACAAATACTTATAGCGATTGGAATAATTTTTTTTTTCAATAAAAGGTTATCATGTAAGGATTTCCAGAGCTGATACTTTTTTCTGACATCACCGAACTCATTGTTTGTCAATTTTCCATTTTTTTTTTTTGGCCCCATCATCTCGCCAGGCAGGGCTGCCAAACCATTCTGCACAATTTGCATCATTTGCGGCTTCCTGAGGCCTACCTTTTTGGAGCCTGATTCAGGTTCCCATTGACTTCAGTTGAACTTCTGCTTTGGAAATGTTAATGTTTTTTAAATTTTAAAGGGCTGCACGTTTTTAAATGGTTTGGTCAAACCACAACCGAATAGTGTTTCTGAAGTTCCCTCATCTCTAATAGTAATAGGTCAATAGGGATTTGTGGGGGCAGCGGTAGCAAGCAGGCAGGCAAGCTGCTTAGAAGTGTTAGAACTTTGCTCAATTAGAGAAGTGGTTCTCAACTTCAGTCCCCAAGTACCCCCAACGGGCCATGTTTTCAGGTTTTCCTTTACTTTGCACAGCTGCTTTAAACCAATATCAATGACATGGTATTGATAACAGCTATTTTATCTAAGGGAAGTTCCCAAAACATGGCCCATTGTGGGTACTTAAGGACTAGGGTTGAGAACCACTGAATTAGAGTGACCACCATTCAGCCATAGCAGAGGTGAATGAGTACTGTTGCAGGTATGTTATATTATACCTGCTAGCAACTTCTTATTTTTTTTAAAAGCAACAGAGTCATTTTAAGTCATTTATGCTTGCCTTTATTATATAAGGTGGTATACTGGATTTGATATTTTCTAACACACAGGGGTTGATTTACTAAAACTGGAAATGCAAACCAATCAGCTTCCAGGTTTTTTTTTTTTTTTTGGTGAAAGCCTAACTGAACAAGATGAAGTTAGAAACTGATTGGCTACCATGCACAGCTGCAGATTGTTCACTTTCCAGTTTAAGTAAATCAAACCCAAAGACAGTAGCTTATCTTCATTCAAGAATCTGATCTTGGTACAACTGCCATTGGAACAGTGGACAAAGCGGGTCCTACAGACAGAGTATTTGGGATCCTGAACCACCAAGGTGAGTAATGCTATCATTTTGTCACACAACAGATTCCACCACAGAAAATATTTAAAACAAAAAACCCATATATAATACATACTAAGAAGAAGTGAAGGCAGTGTTTGCTGTCTAACTCCAGTTGGAAATTATGGGCAGGAAAAAGTTCAGGATATTGCATAGTAATGTTCATCTGTGTCTGTTTTTCTACTTGTCTGTCTGTCTATCTATCTATCTATCTATCTATCTATCTATCTATCTATCTATCTATCTATCTATCTATCTATCTATCTATCTATCTATCTATCTATCTATCTATCTATCTATCTATCGCTTTTTTTCAGCAGGAACATGGGGAATGCAGTTCAGGCACCTCCAGCACTGAAAGTATCTAATGGCAAGGGGTGCTGGGTTGTGCTAGAGGGTCCATTGATGCTGGCTGCTGGAGCATCTATTGTTGTTTGGGGGAATCTATTGTTGAGGGAGCGATCTATTGTAGAGGGAGGAGGGTCTTATGTTGCTGGGGGGGTTAATCGTTGCTAGGAGGGATCTACTGTTGAGGGAGGGGTCTATTGTTGCTGGCTGCTGGAGGTCTATTAATACTGGCTGTTGGGAGATCTACTGTTGTTGGTGGGGACCTATTGTTCCTCAGCTAGATTTGTTGTTAGGGGGTATTTTGTTAAAGGGGGTCTATTGTTGTCAGGGGGATATTTTGTTGCTGGGGGGTCTATTATTGCTGGTTGCAGGTGATCTATTTTACTGCTTTTTATAGTAACCTCAACAAATTCCATACAAATTACGTATCACCACAAAATTATACTTGGTTTTGTTTTCTCTAAAAAGGGTGGTATTGGAAGGTGGGTAAGGGGTGGAACCAAGGGACGTGCTCATAGGTGGGTAGGGGCGGAGACAAGGGGTAACTTGGAAGAGGGGGATTTACCTGCACCTATTCTCTGAGAAAAAACCCTGTATCACACAGGTAGATATGCCCACTATTGGCCATACACTTGTGATGTGCCCACCTATATGTGTTATTTAGCAGCACAGAGAGGTTGACAACATTTTTCATAGCCTATAGTTCTAGTTCTTCAGACACTGAGCCCCTGCCCTGCCTGCAGCCTCCACCATTGAACTGCTAATGAACATCATCACGCTGGTGGTGTCAATGACGAGCTCTCTTTTTTACTGTAAACCCACTTATGTACCCAAACTTTCCACCTGCCATTTACAATGCAGGCACTTATACTGCGAGCCCTAATTTAGAGGCAGATTTCAGGTTTAACTAAAAATGATGTTATAGCATATTATAAATATATTATTATACTGGCCGATCCTTTTCTGTTTTGCATCCTTGAACTCATAAAGTTGGTGGGTCTTTTCGATTTGCCCATGTGCCTCTTAAACTCGGACTAAGGTATTTATACTGGTCATTTGTAATTACCATAGGGATCACATGGGCATTTTCACATATGAAAGCTGATGACAAGTGAGCCCATGTGAAGATTGGAGATATGGTGAACAATGAAAGGACATTGGTGTCACAGACCTTAATATAAACTTTCCATTTCATTAGGTTTAATAATGTATTAGACATACGGTGATACCATCTGAGTAGAATTACAGATTTAATGAACGTGTGTCTCCTATCTGACCTGAAACACATCAATAGTGAAAGCTGAAAACTGAAAATGGAAGAACGGTCTCTATATTATTATGTACTTGAATGTCCCAAATGTAATGGTCAAATCTTGACAAAAGATAATCATTAGATTATAAATGTTTGCCTTCAGATACAGTTGTGCTCATAAGTTTACATACCCTGGCAGAATTTATGATTTCTTGGCCATTTTTCAGAGAATATGAATGATAACACAAAAACATTTCTTTCACTCATGGTTAGTGTTTGGATGAAGCCATTTATTATCAATCAACTGAAAGTTTACATACCCTGGTGATTTTGGCCTGATAACATGCACACAAGTTGACAGGATAGTAAAGAATGTAGCGCTAAAAACAATGAACAAAAATATGTACCAAATATGCAAATGATGACTTTGTGATAGAAATCAATCTCAAATATAACATGTATATAAAAAGTGAAAACACAAGTGAAAAAAGTCCAATCAGTGGAACAATCCTATGATGAACCTGTAAAGTCAACCACAGAGTGGTTGTTACTCAGAAATGGGGTACAATGGCATTGACAGGCATGTAGAGCATCAGGGACAGTATATCTTCCACCGAAAATAAGGGGTATGTACTCTTACCAGAAGTGTCAGCGACAACAAGTCAATCAAGCAGGGATGCCTAGATCGGCAGCTCTCCAGAGCAATCCAAGGAACTCGAGGACCTCCAAGAGTGACTCCAAAGGGTTGTGCAGGTGACCACAAGGCTGTACCCAGACGTTGGAAACCACAAGGCTGGAACTCAGACGCTGAACATCTAGACACAGATCGGCGTCCCGCTCCATTTTTTAACCAAGCTGGCCAAGATGGCGGTGGGGCGCCTCGTGCAGCCAAAGAGATATACAAGGAGGCTGCCCTGAAATTTTTTGCCAAGGCAGTGCCCAAGGACTCCTCTCTGCTGCCTGCTCTCCAGGCTGAATTGGATGACATCCGCAATAAGGACCCTGACACACTGCTTCTTCCATGGGATAGTGTGAGTACCCCTGTGAGTGGCTCTGACATGCGGTTGGTCCCTCCTTCTGACCCTGATGGCCCAGAACCTACCCTGAGCGACATTATGGCTGCAGTTCTCTCTTGCAACACCTCTATAGCTGCCCTAACAGCTGAAATAAAAGGAGTTAAAATGGAGCTGTCCTTTGTCAGGCAGGACATGCAGAAATTGTGGGACCACACTACTGCATTGGAGGGAAGATTAAGTACATTAGAGAATGACTGGGCCCCCATACAACGAGATGTGCGCTACAATACAGTTGCGGTTGCCAAGCAGGCTGTCCGCATAGATGACATGGAAAACAGAATGCAGAGAAATAATGTTGGGGCCATCGGCATTCCAGAAAAGACCGAGGGGAAGAACCTGGTACATTTTATTGAACAGTGGCTCCTGCAAATTTATGGGAAAGACTCCTTTTCTCCCATGTTCTGTGTTCAAAGAGCTCACAGTGTACCCCTGAGACCACTCTTGCCGGGCACCCCCCCCTGCAAGTTTCTATTCAAGCTACTCAACTACAAAGATAGAGACATGATCCTTTCAAAAGCCAGGAATTTTAGGGGAAGCTTTGCAGATGGCTAAATCCAAAATCTCACTATTCCCTGACTTCTCTGAGGAAGTGCAGAAACAGAGAACACAATTAAATTAAGTAAAGAAACGCCCTCAACGTACAATACTTCATGCTGTACCCTTCTCGTCTCAGCGTGGTGGCAAGAGACCAGGTCCATTTCTTCAAAAAAATGCAATTGGTGTCGCAATGGCCGGGCAGAGAGGAGCGCTTCATTTGGGAGGAAGCCGCGAACCGTAGGCAAGCTGCCTGATGGCCGTGAGCTTACTGCGAATCTACTTCAAACTTCACCACGACTTGCTGATGTCCACTGTTATTCAATGTTTGGCAAGGCGGATGTACTAAAAGATGTGCGAAAATATCTTCAAGCTAGTGTCGCCTGTTGTGACACATAGGCTTATGAGACGCACCAACAGCAATCCCTGATACCCTGTCCCCCACACCCCAGACGTCTCAAAGGACGAAGGTTTCTTCATACGTTTTTTTACAAAGGCCCTGTTAGCCTATTTGATGTTCTTGTTCACAGATCAAGGCCCTATCCAGAGCTTTGGAGGGTTAATTCCCCAGTTTACTGCTGATCTGGGGTCAACAACTGAACTTCTCCGTGCTCAACGGATGTTTTTCTTTCTATATGGACAATGGTATGGTGAATATATAGGTTCTATGATGGGAGATTATGTTTTACTTTAAAAGCTATCTGTCTGCCACCTATTTCTCACTGACATATCATGGCTAGATCTCATGTGGTGCTTAGTTGGAACGTTAGAGGCCTGGGTAACAAGGTGAAAAGGTTGGCTGTGACACATGTGACTAAGCACCTACGGCTATGTCTGCAAGAAACACATATGCATACAGATCAATCTGTGCAATTCTCAGCTTGTTTGTTTAGCCAACAGTTTCATTCTACCTATTCCTTGTTTTCTCAGGGAGTGAGTATATTGACCCCCCAGGGATTCCCTTTTAATGCATACTTTTAGTAGTGGATAAAAATGGGAGGTACTTGGAGGGACTGGACTTTATATTAGCCAATGTGTACACACCTCCTCCCTTCTCAGTAGAAGTCCTTAAGATTTTAGCAGCCTTTTTGGCCCATCATCCTAATGTTCCAGCCCTCATTGTGGGAGACTTCAATAACTACTTAAATTTACAGTTAGTTAAATTTACGGTGGCTCGCCCTTGCCAGCCTGGCGGAGATAGGGCTTCATGATGTATGGCGCCTAAAGAACCCTCAAACTAGGACTTATTCTTGCCATTCTGCTTCACACAGGGGCCTTTCCAGAATTGACCTTGGTCTCTGCAGTGAGGAAATGATTCACTTATTACTTATGCCCAGTATGAACCGAGGATGGTCTCCGACCATTCTCCATACTGGGCTCAGATAACCACTTCTGGCCCTTGCAAAAGGAAACACTGGAAAATAAATCCATTCTGGCTCTCCTTGTTTCCTACCCCAGACCCAGTAACTACTGCTCTCCCTGATTTTATTACTATCGATAGAAATACAGCATCTTCAGGTATGTGCTGGGACGCCCTTAAGGCCTTTCTCCAAGGTCAGTTTATTAAATCAATTTCCTTCATAAAGACCAAGATCAAGGCCTGGGAGCTCTCTGTATTACAGGAACTTTGAGAGGTGAAGTTGGGGTTCACTGCAAACCCTACAGATCACAACGAGAGGAGGTGGGTTGGAAGCACAAAATATGGCTAAACAGATGACCTTAACGAAGGCAGAAAACAAACTTTTTTTTTTTGCAACAAAAATTCTATGAGGAGGGTGAGAATACTGGGCACATGCTGGCCATGATGGCTAAGTCCAGTAGAGGCTCCTCCTTCATAGCTGCTGTGATGACATTTCTGGCCTTTTATGCAGACTTATGAGTACAGACTTATAAGTATAGACTATAAGTCTGCATAAAGGCCAGAAATGTCGGCAGAAATGTCATCCTCTAAGGTCTCCAGAAATGTCGCCAGAAATGTCGTCCTCTAAGGTCTCATCTACTCCCACGGCTGTCCAGGACTTTCTCTCGGGGTGTACTTTGCTGCGACTCTTTTGGTCTGATAGGGATATGCTAAATGCCCCTCTCACAACCGACAAATTACTGGAGGCTCTGTCCCTTTCCCCTTCTGGAAAATCTCCGGTGGAGGACGGGCTACCGGCGGAGGTATACAAAAAGTTTGCTGACTCTCTGCTACCACAACTGAAGCAGACTTTAACGGAGGCTCTGGAAACTGCGTCCTTCTATGATGGAAACTACCATAATTCTTATACTTAAGCCAGGCAAAGACCCCCACCTTCCGGATCCCTACAGGCCTATCTCATTGTTAACGACGGATGTGAAACTTCTGGCCAGAGTATTGGCTACTCTTCTAGCGTCTGTCATTCAAAAACTTGTTTACCGTGATCAGTCAGGGTTTATTCCCTCTAGGTCAACAGCGTTAAACATAAAGCGTTTATTCCTCAACCTGCAGATCCCAGTGGATAACCCTGGCAATAGGGCGGTGCTATCACTCAATGCTGCCAAAGCCTTTGACAGCATTGAGTGGTTGTACCTGTGGGAGGTCATGGGGAAGTTTGGATTGGGGGATAATTTCATCAGATGGGTTCAGTTGCTCGACACAAATCCCACCACTAGGCTACGCATTAATGGTGATCTCTCTGACCCTTTCCGTCTGCACAGAGGCACGAGACAGGGGTGCCCATTGTCGCCCCTGTTGTTCGCATTAGCCCTGAAACATCTGGCGGAGACAGTGGAAGCATCGCCATTGATCTCCGGATTTATAAGAGGCCCTGTAGAGGATAAAATTTTGTTATATGCAGACGACACTCTCCTTTACTTAGGAGATACCTTCACCCCACTGCAAAATGTGATGTCCCTAATAACACAATTCAGTACCTTCTCTGGCTTCTCCATAAACTGGAGTGTCAGCTCTCCTACCTCTGGATGAGCTGCCAGCCTCCTTACCAGACTGCGCCCAGTCTCTCCAGATTGTCTTCTCCTTTAATTTATTTGGAGGTTCAGGTCACTCCAGACACTTCCAGGTATTTAACTCTCAACTTACTCCCTATCCTTACTAAACTACAAGTCACATGCACTGCCTGGTGTAAGCTGCCTATTTCAGTCACCGGTAGAGCCAACCTTATAAAGATGGTGTGGGCACCTCAGCTACTGTACATACTCCATAACTCCCCGCAGTGGATTCCCCATAGATGGTTCACATTGACACTCTA
This sequence comes from Aquarana catesbeiana, assembly GCF_042186555.1. Lineage (NCBI taxonomy): Eukaryota > Metazoa > Chordata > Amphibia > Anura > Ranidae > Aquarana > Aquarana catesbeiana. The sequence continues at coordinate 754,855,906 of NC_133325.1, forward strand.
TTTAGAAGTCTTATGTGGAAAAAGAAGATTGCTAGAATCAAACTCTCCACGTTGCAGTACAGTAAGAACCAGGGTGGCCTGGCAGTGCCCAAAATCAGATTCTGATTCCTGGCTTCACAGCTTCAACACCTGAGAGGCTGGGGGAGGTAGATATGGCGGATCCTATCCGTAGTTTACTATTCTCTAGCACGCAACGTCTCCCCACTGTTTCTCATCTTGAGGCCGATTTGCTCCAGTACCCTAGATCGATTCCCACTATACTTTTTTTGACAAAACTATGGGCTCTTATCAAACACAGTCTGGGTATGATGGGCTTCATGGTACATACTCCAATGTGGCGTAACCCTCGCTACACGGAACTACACAATCTAGCGGAGTTTAAGTCCTGGGAGTCTAAGGGTATTTGCTACATCTCCCAGCTCTCTAATCAGACCATTTTTAAATCCTTCACGGACTTACAGGAGGAGTTTGGGCTGCCAAAACACAATTTTTATAGATATCTCCAACTTCGACATGCTTTACAATCACAGGTACAACGGTCCAGGTTAGAACTCATAGAACATCCTTTCATAACTGACATACTCACCACACAGAATAAAAGAGGCATGATTTCACAGATATCTAGAACTCTCTCCTCGAGGATACGGGATGCAGCTAGACTACCATGTAAATGTAGGTGGGAACAAAAGCTGGGTGAGTTTAGGGGTGAGGACTGGGAATTATGTTTGCAGTCTATGCCAGCCATCTCAGTCTCACCCTCGTACAGGCTCTCTCAGCTATTCATCCTGCACAGAACTTACCGTACTCCGATGATGTTTCACAGATGGGGTGAGAGGGAGCCCCCTTTGTGTCCCAAATGTGAGGGAGCTAACGGGGACCTCATACATTTGCTGTGGCGCTGCCCAAAACTCTTCAGATATTGGAAAGCTGTAACCGATATTATATTGTCTGTTTATCAAACCACTGTTCTGTTACATCCAGTTACTTGTTTACTAGGCGCGGTTGATGAGGAATTTTTTACCACTCCAATTAATGTGGCAGTATTGGGAATACTGTATATTGCCTGTAATGAGCACCTGCTCGCTTGATTCCACTCTCCCGACACGCCTCTGCAGCTATTGAATCAGATTGCAGATCGCAACGTCTGATGGTTCGGTCATCTGATGCTCTGGGATTCGAACTACAGCTATGTGCCGTTTGAATCCAGTTGTGATAGCTCAGAACAAACACCAGGCAGGCTGTATGTAAGTTCAAACAGGAATCTCACTTTTATTGGATGCACAAAACACACTTTTATACACAGCAGTTTGAACACCCCGCCCCCAACAACCACTTTCCTATTGGTCAATTGTAAAGTACCCTCTAGTCCTCAATTAGGTCCTCTTGGCCATGCAAATGAGGACTTGAAACAGGGTCAGCAGGGATTGGTCCGATAGCTTGAATAGGAGGACTGATATGTGTAATGACACAGAGAAGCCCCAGGGGGGTTATTAAAGTACATAAACAAATGCCCAAACACTTAACAATGCATTCCTTCCAGACCACAGAGCCGTCTGGACGGGGTTAGCTAACGTATCAACATAGAAACGCTACTAATAAGTTTTATAAAGTATGGCAACCTTGGCTAGACACCCCAGGCTTAGCACCCTCCCAACTAGTCCTCAGTCGACTTCTTCAAATGTAACATCTTACCTCCTCAAAACCATTGCTAATTACTTTCACCATAGCACAACAATTTATAGGCTATGTGTTTGATCACAAAATTAAAGTTAAATTTAAGTATCGCCTCTCTCACTGGCCGGCTAACAGAAATAACTGTTGTTACCCCTTGGGTCTTTGTTATGATAGAATTCCCAGTTAGTTTACCTTCCGGTTGGAAGGAAGTTAGTTCATCTACAGTACTTTTGCTTATTTGACTATGATTGTGTCCACTAATCTGTTGTCTGTTGTCATTGTGAGAGTGTACGGTAATAAAATCTGGGAAGGGGTACATCTGTCATAAGTATTCTCTGCTGTGACTGGAAATGACATATCTTAGCTTTATGTACCCTGAACCATTTCATGTATAATATACTGCTTTTAATGTATACGCTGATGATAGTTTCTTATGTGCTATTCTTTTTGTACATCTGGCTTTGTGACACAATAAAAGCTTTTTTTCTGATTTAAAAAAAAAAAAAGAAGTGGAAAATGAGGGGTTCTGGTAAAACCAAACCACAGTCAGGTAGACCAACTAAAATTTCAGCCACAACTGCCAGGAAAATTGTTCGGGATGCAAAGAAAAACCCACAAATAACTTCAGGTGAAATACAGGACTCTCTGAAAACATGTGGTGTGGCTGTTTCAAGATGCACAATAAGGAGGCACTTGAAGAAAGATGGGCTGCATGGTCGAGTCGCCAGAAGAAAGCCATTACTACGCAAATGCCACAAAGTATCCCACTTACAATATGCCAAACAGCACAGAGAGACAAGCCTCAAACCTTCTGGCACAAAGTCAGTTGGAGTGATGAGACCAAAATTGAGCTTTTTGGCCACAACCATAAATGCTACATTTAGAGGCCAACAAGGCCTGTGATGAAAGGTATAGAGGTGGATCGCTGATGTTTTGGGGATGTGTGAGCTACAAAGGCACAGGAAATTTGGTCAAAATTGTTGGCAAGATGAATGCAGTATGTTATCAAAAAAATACTGGAGGAACATTTGCATTCATCAGCCAGGAAGCTGCGCATGGGTCGTACTTGGACATTCCAACATGACAATGATCCAAAACACAAGGCTAAGTCGACCTGTCATTGGCTACAGCAGAATAAAGTGAAGGTTCTGGAGTGGCCATCACAGTATCCTGACCTCAATATCATTGAGCCACTCTGGGGAGATCTCAAACATTCATGCAAGACATCCCAAGAATTTACAGGAACTGGAGGCTTTTTGCCAAGAGGAATGGGCAGCTTTACCATCTGAGAAGATAAAGAGCCTCATCCACAAATACCACAAAAGACTTCAAGCTGGCATTGATGTTAAATTGGGCAATACACTATATTAAGAACTGGGGTATGTAAACTTTTGATCAGGGTCATTTGGGTAGTTTCTGTTGTCATTATGATTTAAAAAGAGTAAACACAGTTGATTGATAATAAATGGCTTCAGCCAAACACTAACCATGAGTGAAAGAAAAGGTTTTGTGTTATCATTCATATTCTCTGAAAAATGGCCAATAAATCATAAATTCTGCCAGGGTATGTAAACTTATGAGCACAACTGTATTACCACCTTTCACCCCTTGTGGCCCCTTGAAGGCCTATGTGGGAATTGCATGGGTATGATCCCCAGGGCATGATTATGTCAATACTCCTTTCCTTATGCCCTGATAAAGCAGTTTATCCAATAAATCTATTGAGCAATAACATTCACTGTCACAAATGGACTAAAATATCTCTTGGAATCCATATACTACAGGGTAACATGCCATGTTATGTTCATGATATATATTTGATAAATGTATTGGGTTGGAGAGATGGAACACCCAAAGGAATAATTACACAATGTATATTACTTTTATACAACGTCTCACAACTTTCTAATAAAATATTGAGCTTTTATCTACTTATGTGGTCTACTTGGCTTCCATTTAAATTCCACTTTCACAGCATAAATCCCCACACCCGCGCAAACCAAAGTAATAAGTGTAAACAATAATACAAGTAGAAAATGACAAAAATATATAAATAAATAGATAATAAATAATAATAAAAAGTGTATATTGAGAGCTGCTTGTTATAAGACTAATGGTTAAGGCTCGGTTCACACTGCCGCGACTTGGGATCCGACATGTGAGACCCTAAGTCGCATGACATGTGAAATTACATTTTAGTCAATGAGAGCTGTCTTAATCAGCACTACTGAAGTCGTTCTGACTTTAGAAACGGTTCCTGTCCTACTTCAAGGTGACTTCTATCGGACTTGTGCCCACAGACATTAATGGAAGTCGCCTCCAAGTCGGATCCTCATCTATATTGGTGTGATTTGGATCCAGCATTACAGGAAGATTACCCAGGCATTCCCTGAAGCTATATAGTAACAATCAGCGCAGCCGCCAAATCCTCAAGTGTATAAATTAAATCAAACAAAATATAAAACAAATTTACTCTCAATTGGTTGCTAGCTGGACACTTCATAACACCATCAATTCTAAATTAATTGAACATATACAGTGCAGCGTAACTAAATATACAGTATCTCACAAAAGTGAGTACACCCCTCACATTTTTTGTAAATATTTTATTATATCTTTTCATGTGACAACACTGAAGGAATTACACTTTGCTACAATGTAAAGTAGTGAGTGTACAGCTTGTATAAAAGTGTAAATTTGCTGTCCCGCTCAAAATACCTCAACACACAGCCATTAATGTCTAAACCGCTGGCAACAAAAGTGAGTACACCTCTAAGTGAAAATGTCCAAATTGGGTCCAAAGTATCAATATTTTGTGTGGCCACCATTATTTTGCAGCACTGCCTTAACCCTCTTGGGCATGGAGTTCACCAGAGCTTCACAGGTTGCCACTGGAGTCCTCTTCCACTCCTCCATGACGACATCACAGAGCTGGTGGATGTTAGAGACCTTGCGCTCCTCCACCTTCGGTTTGAGGATTCCCCACAGATGCTCAATAGGGTTTAGGTCTGGAGACATGCTTGTCCAGTCCATCACCTTTCCCCTCAGCTTCTTTAGCAAGTCAGTGGTCATCTTGGAGGTGTGTTTGGGGTCGTTATCATGTTGAAATACAGCCCTGTGGCCCAGTCTCCGAAGGGAGGGGATCATGCTCTGCTTCAGTATGTCACAGTACATGTTGGCATTCATGGCTCCCTCAATGAACTGTAGCTCCCAGTGCCGGCAACACTCATGCAGCACCAGACCACTCCCACCAGCATGCTTGACTGTAGGCAAGACACACTTGTCTTTGTACTCCTCACCTGGTTGCCGCCACACACACTTGACACCATCTGAACTAAATACAATTATATTGGTCTCAGCAGACCACAGGACATGGTTCCAGTAATCCATGTCCTTAGTCTGCTTGTTCTCAGCAAACTGTTTGAGGGCTTTCTTGTGCATCGTCTTTAGAAGAGGCTATCTTCTGGGACGACAGCCATGCAGAACGATTTGATGCAGTGTGCGGCGTATGGTCTGAGCACTGACAGGCTGACCTCCCACCCCTTCAACCTCTGCAGCAATATTGGCAGCATTCATACGTCTATTTCCTAAAGACAACCTCTGGATATGCCGCTGAGCAAGTGCACGCAACATCTTTGGTCGACCATGGCGAGGCCTGTTCTGAGTGGAACCTGTCCTGTTAAAACATTGTATGGTCTTGGTCACCGTGCTGCAGCTTAGTTTCAGGGTCTTGGCAATCTTCTTATAGCCTAGGCCATCTTTATGTAGAGCAACAATTCTTTTTTTCAGATCCTCAGAGAGTTGCCATGAGGTGCCATGTTGAACTTCCAGTGACCAGTATGAGAGAGTGAGAGCGATAACACCAAATTAACACACCTGCTCCCCATTCACACCTGAGAACTTGTAACACTAACGAGTCACATGACACCGGGGAGGGAAAATGGCTAATTAGGGCTGTACTCACTTTTGTTGCCAGCGGTTAGACATTAATGGCTGTGTGTTGAGTTATTTTGAGGGGGCAGTACACTCACTACTTTACATAGCAGCAAAGTGTCATTTCTTCAGTGTTGTCACATGAAAAGATCTAAAAAAAATTTACAAAAATGTGAGGGGTGTACTCACTTTTGTGAGATACTGTATATAATATTTGGCATGTTGGTTCCAACTCTACTCCAATAGGTTCTACCTTATTTCATTTTGTTTTTTCGCATGCACATAAGTCCGACGCACAAAATTCCACGCATGCTCAGAATCAAGCAGAAGAGCCGCACTGGCTATTGAACTTCATTTTTCTCGGCTCGTCGTACGTGTAGTACGTCACTGCGTTCTTGACGTTTGGAATTTCCGACAACATTTGTGTGACCGTGTGTATGCAAGACAAGTTTGAGCCAACATCCTTCAGAAAAAAATCCACGGTTTTGTTGTCGGAAAATCCTACCGTGTGTACAGGGCATAAGACTACCAGGCATTCATTGTGTACTATTGCAAATGTGCTATGTTTGTTTTCCTAAAATCCACATTTTTTATGTATGTAATTATTAACCAACCTGCATACATACTACATAATCCTGTATAGACAATGTTTATTAGCTGGTCCCTGCCCTAATGGCAGTATCAGTACTCTTATACCCCAGACTTTTTAACCATTCCCACCACATTCTAGGTATGGCTTTTTAAAGCGGTATTAAGCCCAAAATCAAAAATAGAATATATTGTTTTTTTGTCTATTGTCCCACTGTTTTCACTTGGTGATCTGGCCAGTAACACACCTCCTGTATTAGAGCCCCCACACTCTGGATGTAGCAGTACAGGGGGCAGATTTGGACAGCAGCATTGTCAGTCTGGGGGAAGGGGAATCTTAGATATACTAGCAGATTTAGATACACTAACAAATCGAAGCCAAACTCCAGCTAACACATTTTAAGCAGTTACAGTAAAAAAAAAAAAAAAAGTTCAGTTTGGGATAAAGATTTTATATAAATAAAACCTGATCATTGTACACTCCCCTGCCAGTGTTGAATGGTTTGTCTCGGGTAACTGTCCTGCAGGACAGCTTTTGAACCACATCCCGACCGGCCTATAGCAAAATGACGGCCATGCAGTGGTTTCATTATCCTGACTGGGAATCATATGACGCTCAGCAGGATAAGCCTTCCCTGAGGTCGCGCAGCGCTGCTATCGGCGGTACGGTGTGTCGCTCTGACACACCATATCTCCGATCTTGGTAAAGAGCCTCTTTACCGAAATCAGAGATGTGGTGTGTCAGAGCTGATCAGCTGTAATTTGACAGAGCTGATCACGCTGTCCAATCACAGCTGATCACATCGTAACCAGGAAGTGCCGGTTATTGGCTTTTCCTCTATTCGCACTGACAAGGCGCTTTGATTATCAGTGCAGACCCATCAAGAATGCAAACAAGTGCCCACCTAGAGTGCCAACCCATGCCCACCAAGGATGCCAATCAGTGCCCATCAGTGCTGCCTATTTTCATACGCAATTTTCATCCAAAATGTGACAGCACTGAAAGCAGGAAATTGGCCTGGGCAGAAAGGGGGCAAAAGTGCCCGGTATTAAAGTGGTTGTTCTTTTGAAAAATAACAAGATTACTTACCAGATCACCAGGTGCAAATCGAAGAAAGGAATCCTGAAAACAAAAACATCACTTTTTTTTCTTAAAATAATAAACATTTTATACTTACCTGCTCTGTACAATGATATTGCACAAAGCAGCACCTTACCTTCTCTTCTGAGGTCCCCTGTTGGTGCTGTCCGCTCTTCTCTGGGTGCCCCACAGCAAGCTGTGTGCTGTGGGGGTACTCATACAGGCATGCACTTGAGCCGGCCTGTGTGCATCTATAGCGCACACAGTCTTAGGATTTGATTGACAGCAGCAGGATCCAAGGGCGCCTGCAGCTGCCACTTTGTCCTGTGTGAAGAGAGAGAGAGCAGCGCTGCTGCAGACGGGCACACTGATGAATCAAATTAAGAGGCAGGTAAGTATTTGGGGAGGGGGGGGGGGGGCTAGGGCAAGAGAATGCATTAAGGTGAAAAACCTTCTACCTTTAGAACCACTTTAGGTTATGCAGATTTTTTTAACCTCTTCCTACAGCACTAGAGCAATTTTTTCATTTTTTAACATGAAAAATCTGCATTTTTGGCTATAATATTATTTAAAACCACCAGAACATGATATAGTTTCTAAAAGCAGAGATCCTGTAGAAAAAAAACATGGTTGAGATTTTTTTTATATCAGGCAAAAGCATATTTTCAGAAAAAAATATAATAAAACAAACACATACAATACAATACCCAAATTATGGCAAAATATAAAATATGAGGTTGCAGTAAAAAAAATAGATACCAAACACGTCAAGTTTTAAATTTGTGAGCGCCCGTAATATCTTGAAAAACTATGGTACCCAAAAATCTCTAAAGGGGAAGCTTTAAAAACATTTAGAGCAGGGGTCTCAAGCTCAAATTACCTGAGGGCCACATGACAAGTTTTCATATCCCATGGGGGCTGCATGCAAACTTTCAAACTTCAAAAACAATAAATTATATACAGTTGTAGTTACTGCTTGCTACCGGTCACTGCTTACTGCCAGATGCTTGGCAGTGTTTAATCTGTGTTAGATGAGCCAAGTTTGCTTTAAGTGAGTTAGCAGTTGAGACCCTAACAACAGCCTGAAGGTGGGCATCAGTTAGCCTAGACCTGGTTCTAGAGCTATCATTTCTGTGTTTCCCTGTGCATCTCTGAACTTGGCTTTGAGGTCAGTGCTGCATTGCAGATCTATAAGTTCCATTTGCAGCTCATTTGGAGCACTGTTCACAGGAAAATGGGTCTGCAAACATCTGGAAAGTCGCATTGTGGATAGCAAAGTCAGAAAACCGCTGATCAAATTCCTGTTGAAGGTTCTCCAAGGCACCGACATATTTATCGATACAAAGCACAGAAAGATCTTCACTCTTTTCTTCAAATACAGACTTAAATGTTGGAAAATGGCTGAGGTTTTTTTGGGTGAACTGTGTTTTTCAGCTTTAACCACTTGACAAACCCCCTTCCTAACCAAACCAATTTTCAGCTTTTGGTGCTCTCACATTTTGAATGACAATTACTCAGTCATGCAACACTGTATCTATATGAAATTTTTGTCATTTTTTTCACACAAATAGAGCTTTCTTTTGGTGGTATTTAATCACCGCTGGGTTCTTTATTTTTTGCGCTATAAAAGAAAAAAGACCGAAAAATCTGTAAAAAAATACATTTTTGTTCATTTCTGTTATAATATTTTGCAAATTAGTAATTTTTCTTCATATATTTTGGCCAAAATTTATACCGCTACATATCTTTGGTAAAAATAACCCAAATTGGTGGATATTATTTGGTCTTTGTGAAAGTTATAGAGTCCAAAAGCTATGGTGCGAATATCTGAAAATTGATCACACCTGAAGTACTGACGGCCTATCTAATTTCTTGAGACCCTAACATGCCAGAAAAGTACAAATACCCCCCAAATGACCCCTTTTTGGAAAGAAGACATTCCAAGGTATTTAGAAAGATGCGTGGTGAGTTTTTTGAAGTTGTCATTTTTTCCCACAATTCTTTGCAAAATCAAGGTTTTTTTTTTACTTTTTTTTTTTTTTTCCACAAAATTGTCATATTAGCAGGTTATTTCTCACACACCGCATGTGCATAGCACAAATTACCCCCCAAAACACATTCTGCTATTACTCCCGAGTACGGCGATACCACATGTGTGAGACTTTTACACAGCGTGGCCACATACAGAGGCCCAACATGCAGGGGAGCACCTTCAGGCATTCTGGAGTGCCCAGGCCAATTCTGACATTTCTCTCCTACATGTAAAAATCATCATTTATTAGCTAGAAAATTACATAGAACCCCAAAACATTATATGTGTTTTTTTTAGCAAAGACCCTAGAGAATACAATGGCGGTCCTTGCAACTTTTTATCTCGCACAGTATTTGCGCAGCAATTTTTTTAACGCGTTTTTTTTGGAAAAAAAACTGTTTTGTGTTTTACAAAAACCAAAACAGTAAAGTTAGCCCAATGTTTTTGCATAATGTGAAAGATGAAGTTACGCCGAGTAAAGAGATACCCAACATGTCACCTTTCAAAATTGCACGCGCTTGTGGAATGGCGCCAAACTTTGCTACTCAAAAATCCCCATAGGCGACGCTTTAAAATTTTTTACTGGTTACATGTTTTGAGTTACAGAGGAGGTCTAGGGCCAAAATTATTGCTCTTGCTCTACCAATTGCAGTGATACCTCACATGTGTGGTTTGAACACCGTTTTCATATGTGGGCTGGACTTACGTATGCGTTCGCTTCTGCATGCGAGCACACAGGGACAGGGGCGCTTTGAAAATTTTTTTTTTTTTTTTATTGTTCATTTTACTTTATTTATTTTAGTTTGATGCTTTTTTCCAAAAAAAAAAATTTTGACCACTTTTATTCCTATTACAAGGAATGTAAACATCCTTGTAATAGGAATATGGCATGACAGGTCCTCTTTACAGTGAGATATGGGGTCAATAAGACCCCACATCTCACCTCTAGGCTGGGAAGCCTGAAATTAAAAAAAAAAAAAAAAAAAAAACGATCCTGGCTTCGATCGTAGCGGTGAGTCGGTAGAAGCGCGGGAGGGGGGGACATCCCCTCTCGCCTCCCATAAGAACGATCAAACAGTGGAACAGCCGCTATGATCATTCTTATAGTGTAGGGAATCGCCGACTGAAAAAGCTGATATCTGAATGATGCCTGTAGCTGCAAGTATCATTCAGATATCCCCGCACAAAGTCAAGGACGTTGTATGATGGCCGGCGGGCGGGAAGTGGTTAAAACGCATTTTTTTTTTTAACACAAAGTTGTCCATTTATACAATATTTCTACCACATAACATGTACATACCAAAAATGACACCCCAAAATAGATTCTCCTGCTCCTCCTGAGTACGGCGATACCACATGTGTGAGACTTCCACAGCCTGGCCACATACAGAGGCCGAGTACAGCCGAGCATGGCTCAGCATGGCAGGGTATGGCTGGGTATGGCGGGGTATTGCAGAGTATGGCGGGGTATTGCGGAGTATGGCGGGGTATGGCGGGGTATGGCGGAGTATTGCAGGGTATTGCGGAGTATGGCGGGGGTATTGCGGAGTATGGCGGGGTATTGCGGGGTATGGCGGGGTATGGCAGGGTATTGCGGGGTATGGCGGGGTATTGCGGGGTATGGCGGAGTATGGCGGGGTATGGCGGGGTATGGCGGAGTATGGCGGGGTATGGCGGGGTATTGCAGGGTAATGTGGGGCTTTGCAGAGTATTGTGGGGGTATTGCAGAGTAATGTGGGGTATTCCAGGGTAATGTGGGGCTTTGCAGAGTATTGCACAGCATTGCAGAGTAGTAGGGATGGCTGAGCATGGATGGATGGATGGCTGGATGTCACTGTGCAGCGCTGTGGGCACTACATATTCAGCCCACAGCGCTGCAGCCATCCATCCATCCCCCTCTCCGCTCACAGTGTACCGATCGGTACACAGGAGGGGAGGAGAGGAACCGGCATCATCAGATGACGCCGGTCTGTTTAAATGTGATCGCGCCATCATTTGACGGCGTGATCACATGGTAAACGGCCGCGATCCTCCGGACCCGGCGGTCATGGATATGTTCGGGTGCGCGCCCCAGGGGGGCGCGCGAGAGGGGAATTCTGGGAGGACGTCATAGTACGCCCTCCCAGAGTTAAGCAACCGCCCTGCAGCCGTCATTCGGCTATGGGATGGTTGTTAAGTGGTTAAGGTGAATGCTTTCACATTGTCAAAAGCCACAGTGACAAATTGGTTTGGGCCGTGCAGATTCAGATTCAGTTTGTTCAGCACCTGTGTCATATTAACCAAAAATGCTAAGTCCATGATCCACTTGGGATCATCAAGTTCAGGAACATCCAGTCTTCCATCCATCAGAAATGTATTGATTTCCTGCCTTAGTTCAAAAAGCCTCTTTAAGACATTGCCTCTGCTCAACTAGTATACCTCAGTAAAGTGACTGAATTTATCCCAAGGCAGGGCACACAATCAAATTACATCACAAAGATGCTGAAATATGTTTCTGCCTGTACAGGAAGTCCCCGAGTTACAAACTGATTTTATCATTCAATCATGCGCGCAAGCTAAAATGCTGTTTTTTATTTTCCTTGCATATCTTCCAGATCTAAAGCGACTGCACTTTAGGATGACCACATTTGCAAACTGCCATTCAGATACACCCCCCTTCCCAAAAAAAGATGGGGGGTTTGGGGGAATGTAGTCTCGGGGTTGACGGGGAATTCGGCGGCAGGGGTGATTTGTCGGGTGAATGGCTGGTGTTGTACTACATTGTAATATATAATGAAATTGTTCAACTCACCATAATGCAGAATCAGTGGGGACCCTGAGCTTGTCACTTGCCACCTGATGCAGTGTGCCACTTGCCACAGTTGCCTGCCACTAGATGCAGCTTGTTACTTGCCACTATTGCCTGCCCCCAGATGCAGCGTGTCACTTGCCACCAGATGCAGTGTGCCACTTGCCACCATTACCTGCCGCCAGATGCAGCGTGTCACTTGCCACCAGATGCAGTGTGCCAATTGTAACCCATTGCCTGACACCAGATGCAGTGTGCCACTTTCCACCCATAGTTTGCCACCAGTTGCAGTGTGCCACTGTCACGGAACGTCCCACACTCCGCTTGAGTGCTTCCATCATATACCACTTCCTCCCAGTCTGTATACAGATATCCCAACCTCTCTGAGCACAAACAAGGCGACACTTGCTAGTTGCTACTAAGAACTCACTTTATTCAGAACCAGAATACAGTCTTATATACACAGGAGAAGATTACTCTAACAATACAAACGTAACCTAATAAACATGAGCTAATTATCTAATCCTTTATACAGCCTAGGTGACTGAGACATGACCTTTCGCCCAGACTTGTGGTCACCGAGCTTCACACAGTTATATCAACACAATGGCAGTCGTCCCGTCTCCTACATTGTATAGAGGACAATGTCATTAGCTCATTCAATTAACATAAACACAGGTTGATGACACCAGCATCTCCTCACAGGATGTGTCCCAACAGAATGAATCAGTCTTATCAGCAGGGGGCTGCTGGAGGAACCCCCCCTCCCTCTTCAGGGACACAGATCCACAGCAAGGAGTCCCCAACAGAATCAAACAACAAACAATATATACATATATACACGACTGAGTCCGATTAATACAGTTCAAACCGGACCTCCAATTCACCCCACAAAGAGCACCGTTCCATTGAAAATCCAGGGCCCATAATCAAAAGGCAACAGGCTAGCGTTCAGTCCCCTCCAATAGCCTCTGTTTCGGGTGAGTCTGTCACATTTCTCCCCCATCAAAGGTTGACTAACATGGTCCCAGACCTCCACCTGGTCTGGACATACGTTAGTCAGGCAGAGTGAACTCACATAGTCTTCCCGCACGATCTCCATTCTTGGCTGCAAGGAATAGTTGACCTCAGTAGGTGTGGGGCAGAGGTCATTTACTCTCTGTCTGGCTGCCAGGGCTTCAGCTGGATTGTTTTTAACATTCCTGGGCTCGGTCTGCTGCTGGGCAGAGGGGCCAATCACCCCTGCTTCTTGAAGCTGTAGAGGGACACTAGGTGCTAGGCAGAGGCCAGCGGTGCTCTGCCCTGTTGCCAGCGATTCAGCTGGGAGTAGCAGCTCCACTACACCAGCTTGTCGTCGGAGAGAGGGGCCAACTGCCCCGGCTCCCTGGAACTCCACAGTTGTTGCTGGTGCTGGGAAAAGGTTGGTAACACTCTGCTCTGTTGCCAGCACTTCTGCTGGGGACTCTGCATCCTCCGCTCCAGCTAACCGTTGGGGCAGGAGGCTGGCTTCCTCCACTCCCAAACTGTGTAGTTGCCATTGGAAAAAGGAGCCAGCTGCTTCCTTTTCTATTCCCTCATCTGGCTGCTGGGACGACATGTCGATGGTACTGTCTCCCAGGTACACGGATCTTTGCTGGGGAGGAAAGCCCGCTTCCTCCACCCTGGCCAACTGTTGGGGAGGGACAACACACACCTCCTCTCCCTTCTCCCCCTGTATCTGCTGCTGGGAAGTGATTGCCATCTTCTCACCCTGAGCCTCCACAATTGCTGCAGGTGTGGGGCAGAGGTCTTGGACCCTCTGTCCGGTTGCCAGCACTTCTGCTGGGGGTTTGCCAGGTGGTTCCTCCTCTACAGAAACGTCTATTAAATCCCCAGTCTCTGGAATTGGTAAAAGTGTGGGGCAGAGGTCTTGGACCCTCTGTTCAGTTACCAGATCTTCAGCTGGAGAAGTTTGTTTTAACTCCATAGATGCTGCTGGCAGAAAATCACATGTCCCTGTCAGTGTTGTGGGAGAAAGGCCGACTACCTCTTCTCTCAAGAAGGCCGAAGCCACTGTTGGTGCTGGGCAGAACACAGTGAACTTTGGCCCTGATAGCAGCTCTTCTGCTGGAGGCTCATCAGGTTGTTCTTCCTCAGCAGAAAAGTCTATCAAATCCCATGTCTCTGCAACTGATGTCTGGGGATAGAGGTTCACCATCTCCTGTCCATGGAACCCAGAAGATGCTATCATTTCTGGGCAGAGGTTAGCAGAGCTCTGCCCTGTTGTCAGCACTTCAGGTTTGGGGACGGCAATCTCCGGATTTTCCACTGCCGATTCTCTGGCATGCTGCTGAACTTGTTCTAGCAGTTTCCTGTATGCCCTTTCCAGATGCTGTTCCTTCCTTAGCAAATGGTCCAGATCAGGTTTGAGCTCTGAGACCCCTGCAAGACCGAGCATAGACTCTCTATAGTCTCTCAGGTCCTCAAGGTCAGGTTCCCCTTCATCGCCAAACATAAAAAGATCTGTAAGGTTCTCCCACAGCAATCCAGGGCCGCCAAAGTCATATCCCTCCGGAGAGCATTCTGTTGTCTCCCCTAAATATCCCTCCTCTGCGTGCCATTGCAGAGCCCGATAACGATTGTCCAGCTCTATCTCCTGCTGGACCAACCTGTCCAACTCAGTCACCCATTGCTCCTGGGGCTGCTCTCCCAGGAGTGCCATCCGCAATGCCCGTTGGTCACTGGCCCGTTGCTCTTGGGTTGGAAAGCACTTGCCCTGTTTTATACCAGCGAGACGGAGGGCTGCAATCCAGAGCTCCACCCGAATTTGCTGCCTAAGCTCCAGGTATTCATCCTCAGACACAGTCCTGGTGTATGTTGAAAGGATGATCCGCAGCAGCCCCGGGAATTCTAATGCCAGGTCCATATCTCCGCTGGGGTGACTGAAGTCTGCTATGCTGATCTTGGATCCAGTTGGAGGTTCGGATGTTCCAGACTTCAGGAAGCTTTCCCGCTGCTTGCCACTAATGTCACGGAACGTCCCACACTCCGCTTGAGTGCTTCCGTCATATACCACTTCCTCCCAGTCTGTATACAGATATCCCAACCTCTCTGAGCACAAACAAGGCGACACTTGCTAGTTGCTACTAAGAACTCACTTTATTCAGAACCAGAATACAGTCTTATATACACAGGAGAAGATTACTCTAACAATATAAACGTAACCTAATTAACATGAGCTAATTATCTAATCCTTTATACAGCCTAGGTGACTGAGACATGACCTTTCGCCCAGACTTGTGGTCACCGAGCTTCACACAGTTATATCAACACAATGGCAGTCGTCCCGTCTCCTACATTGTATAGAGGACAATGTCATTAGCTCATTCAATTAACATAAACACAGGTTGATGACACCAGCATCTCACAGGATGTGTCCCAACAGAATGAATCAGTCTTATCAGCAGGGGGCTGCTGGAGGAACCCCCCCTCCCTCTTCAGGGACACAGATCCACAGCAAGGAGTCCCCAACAGAATCAAACAACAAACAATATATACATATATACACGACTGAGTCCGATTAATACAGTTCAAACCGGACCTCCAATTCACCCCACAAAGAGCACCGTTCCATTGAAAATCCAGGGCCCATAATCAAAAGGCAACAGGCTAGCGTTCAGTCCCCTCCAATAGCCTCTGTCTCGGGTGAGTCTGTCACAGCCACTTTTCACCCGTAGCCTGCCACCAGATGCAGTGTGCCACTTGTCACCTATAGCCTGCCACCAGTCTGATACACCGGAGCCCCGGGAAAGTGAACGCCCCTCCTGCCGCTGGCTACTGATGTTACTTCTCCCATGCGGGGGGTGTCACATCTTCAGCTCTTAGGGGTTTATGCTGGGACCTGTAGTCCTTCACTTTTGGGGGGGTCACATCTCAGCATAAACCCTGCCCCGATATCTAAGGGTGTGTCCTCCTTCCATCCCTCTGAGGATGTCATCTCATCTATCAGTGTCCTCTCCTCTTCTGCTGACCCCTTATCTGCCTGTCCTTTAATCGGTGCTAGCTCCAGGCTGACACACACTCGGAGCTCCTGTGAAGTGCTGACAGTTCAGCACAGAATGCTGGCTGCTGGGGGAGAGCTAACTGAGGATTTTAAGCCCGATCTGTCCATGGTGAGTGCTTTGGATTCACTTGCCTTTCTACAAAACTCATCTCTCCTTCATGCACTTCTGCCTGCTGCTGGCTGAACGATGCAGGGAGGAGGTGGGTGGAGCTAATCAGTAGGCGTGGAGGAGGAAGTTAAATCTTCCTGCTGTGAATGCTGGGGCTCTGTCTCTCTCCTCCTCATGACTTCACTGGTTGCTAGTTGCGAGGCGGGCAGTGGCTAGCAACTATTTGGGCACTGAGCCAGAAGCTCATGTAAAAGGGGTCTCACCAGCCAGGGATCCACCACAGGCTGTCAGTGAGTGACAGCAGCAATGTGAGGGATATTTTAGAGGGCATCAGAACGGTCCAGGGCCAGGGGGAAATTCCGGGACACCGTATTGTCCCGGAATGAAGGTGCCTGCTAATTGCGGGGTTGTCCCGGGCAATCCGGAACACGTGGGCACCCTACTGCACATCCAAGTGCACTTGTAGTGCAAAGTGGATTTGCCTTTAGTAAATAACCCCCAATGTGTGTATATTTGTGTGCTGAGCTTACAGTTCCCCTTCTGAGAACTATTAACCCCCAGTACTGGTGTCAGTGGATGCATTATTAAATCCAGCACTGGTGTCAGCAGACACATTATTAAACCCAGCATTACCCCCCACACTGCACAAATACCCCCCACACTCCATAATTACCCCCCACACTGCACAAATACCACCTACACACAAATTTCTACCCCAGTCACCTCACTAAGGACTTGCCTCAGTGTGATGGCTCACTCACCTCTCCTCCTGTCAGCTCCTGGCTTCAACACAGGCTTAGTGACAGGGCACCCAGAGAAGGACACAATCTCCTGCCCTGAGGTGGCAGCAGGACCCTGGATCCGGGGCTCTGGTCGATCATCACCATCACCATCATCATCACCATCCTTCTATGGAGGGATCCGGTTACACCGGGCTCTCAAAGCTCTCACCTTAAAGAAAATGGATACAGGCATCAAAAGGTTTCTTTAGTAGATGCTGTAGGATGTTGCTCATTGGTTGTCCAGGTTGGGCGTCTCTGATGGATGGGTAATCCTCTTGGTGTATAAGACCTATCAAATAAAGGAGGGGTTGCCCACCATTGACGGCTCTTCAGGGGACTTCTGGTCCACGATGTTTCCTGTTATTGCACTTTTGCATGGGGCTTCACAGGCTCCTCGCAGGTCAATGGTGGGCAACCCCTCCTTTATTTGATAG
Source organism: Aquarana catesbeiana (assembly GCF_042186555.1). Taxonomy (NCBI): domain Eukaryota; kingdom Metazoa; phylum Chordata; class Amphibia; order Anura; family Ranidae; genus Aquarana; species Aquarana catesbeiana. The sequence continues at coordinate 754,873,369 of NC_133325.1, forward strand.
GTCTTATACACCAAGAGGATTACCCATCCATCAGAGATGCCCAACCTGGACAACCAATAAGCAACATCCTACAGCATCTACTAAAGAAACCTTTTGATGCCTGTATCCATTTTCTTTAAGGTGAGAGTTTTGAGAGCCCGGTGTAACCGGATCCCTCCATAGAAGGATTACCATCATTATCTCCCCCCATATCTGATCCTAGCTGATGTGTCACATATATCATGAACTTTTTCACTTTATGATGAGAAGATAACATTCACATATTTGGACTATTGCATCAAAGACTGTTTGTTCATATTGATTATTTTATTCACAGGTTTATATTCACGTGTCTACAGCTATTATAGCTATACACGTTCACCTATATGTTAGCTCACACGTTTATTATGTGATAGATTTGAAGCGCGAAATCTCTTTATAGTTATAGTTTTGTTGGGTGTTATGTGTACACTTTTTGATTTCGCTGCAGTCCACAGAGACATCATCACTATTCATTCACGTAGGCACCATTCTTAATATTTATTTTTGATTTGTATCACATTCCTTGTACTCAATACAGCGCGAGGGACAACATCACATAAGCTTCTAATTGTTGTGCATAAAATGCCAGGACAGTTCAAACCCCCCCCAAATGACCCCATTTTGGAAAGTAGACACCCCAAGCTATTTGCTGAGAGGCATGTCGAGTCCATGGAATATTTTATATTGTGACACAAGTTGCGGGAAAGAGACAATTTTTTTTTTTTTTGCACAAAGTTGTCACTAAATGATATATTGCTCAAACATGCCATGGGAATATGTCAAATTACACCCCAAAATACATTTTGTTGCTTCTCCTGAGTATGGGGATACCACATGTGTGAGACTTTTTTGGAGCCTAGCCTCGTACGGGACCCCAAAAACCAAGCACCGCCTTCAGGCTTTCTAAGGGCGTAAATTTTTGATTTCACTCTTCACTGCCTATCACAGTTTAGGAGGTGGCACACAACCCCCCCAAATGACCCCATTTTGGAAAGTAGACACTCCAAGCTATTTGCTGAGAGGTATAGTGAGTATTTTGCAGACCTCACTTTTTGTCACAAAGTTCTGAAAATTGAAAAAAGAAAAAAAAAAGTTTTTTTCTTGTCTTTTTTCATTTTCAAAAACAAATGAGAGCTGCAAAATACTCACCATGCCTCTCAGCAAATAGCTTGGGGTGTCTACTTTCTAAAATGGGGTCATTAGGGGGGGTTTGTGCCACCTGGGCATTCCATGGCCTCCGAAACTGTGATAGGCAGTGAAGAATGAAATCAAAAATTTACACCCTTAGAAATCCTGAAGGCGGTGATTGGTTTTCGGGGCCCCGTACGCGGCTAGGCTCCTAAAAAGTCCCACACATGTGGTATCCCCATACTCAGGAGAAGCAGCTAAATGTATTTTGGGGTGCAATTCCACATATGCCCATGGCCTGTGTGAGCAATATATCATTTAGTGACAACTTTGTGCAAAAAAAAAAAAAAAAATTTGTCACGTTCCCGCATTTTGTGTCAAAATATAAAATATTCCATGGACTCAACATGCCTCAAAGCAAATAGCTTGGGGTGTCTACTTTCCAAAATGGGGTAATTTGGGGGGGTTTTATGCCATCTTGGCATTTTATGGCCTTCAAAACTGTGAGAGGTAGTGAGGAGTAAAATCAAAAATTTACGCCCTTAGAAATCCTGAAGGCAGTGATTGGTTTTCGGGGCCCCGTACGCGGCTACGCTCCCAAAAAGTCCCACACATGTAGTATCCCCATACTCAGGAGAAGCAGCTGAATATATTTTGGGGTGCAATTCCACATATGCCCATGGCCTGTGTGAGCAATATATCATTTAGTGACAACTTTTTGTAATTTTTTTTTTTTTTTGTCATTATTTAATCACTTGGGACAAAAAAAATTTATATTCAATGGGCTCAACATGCCTCTCAGCAATTTCCTTGGGGTGTCTACTTTCCAAAATGGGGTCATTTGTGGGGGTTTTTTACTGCCCTGCCATTTTAGCACCTCAAGAAATGACATAGGCATTCATAAATTAAAGGCTGTTTAAATTCCAGAAAATGTACCCTAGTTTGTAGGCGCTATAACTTTTGCGCAAACCAATAAATATACACTTATTGACATTTTTTTTACCAAAGACATGTGGCCAAATACATTTTGGCCTAAATGTATGACTAAAATTGAGTTTTTTGGATTTTTTTTATAACAAAAAGTAGAAAATATAATTTTTTTTCAAAATTTTAGGTCTTCTTCCGTTTATAGCGCAAAAAATAAAAATGGCAGAGGTGATCAAATACCATCAAAAGAAAGCTCTATTTGTGGGAAGAAAAGGATGCAAATTTCGTTTGGGTACAGCACTGCATGACCGCGCAATTAGCAGTTAAAGCGACGCAGTGCCAAATTGTAAAAAGTGCTCTGGTCATTAAGGGGGTAAATCCTTCCGGGGCTGAAGTGGTTAACTTTAGTGCTATCACAAGGGGTAACAAACAGGTGACAGGTACTCTTTATGGAGACATGGGGTCTAATGTCTTCTATGCCCTCCAAAGCATGTAATCGTGCACAGATCTGCTTAGTTACATGCTTCTCTGGCTGTATAAGCCAGGTAAAAGGCTGCTCTGAAGCCAGAAGTGACAAAATTGTTGCTTCTGATTTCCTTCCAGGCAGAGGAGATTGAAAAACGTATGTTCTTCAGTCTCCTCCCAGCTGCCATTTTGAATCCCTCCATTGTGTGGCCCCTGTTAAGAACAGGAGAGCCCGGGAAACATGCAAGGGAAACTGCACCACCCGCACTGTGAAACTGGGCAGCCACCTGAGAAAACAGGCACAAGCTGATGGCTGCTACTGCTGCTCCAGCACCGTCTCCGGCTCCAGCACTGCTCCCCTCACTTCCTGCTTTCATAGAAGAAACTGAGCGGTTGATTTACTAAAGGCAAATTGACTGTGCACTCTACAAGAGCAGTTGCTCCAGAGCTTAGTAAATGAGCAGAAGCTCAGCTGACTTCCATTATCCAATCACATGCAAGCAAACATGCTGTTTTTTTTATTTTCCTTTGCATGTGATTGGGTGTTCTTTGCAAAGTGAAGCTTTACCTCATTTACTAAGCTCTGGAGCAATTGCACCTGCAGCGTGCAACTGCACTTTGCAAAGTGCACAGTCTAGTTGCCTTTAGTAAATCAACCCCTGAGGGTAGTAGAGCTTCTGCTTCTGTCAAACTCCTGTGAAGAAAGAGTGGGGGTGTGGCTTACTGGCGCTGTGTGTGTCTATAGATGCACACAGCTCAGGAGCTTACACACATGAAGGACTCCTTAGCAGCACCCAGCTTGCTACAGGAGACACCTGAAAGAGGGGGGGGAGTCAACAGGGCCAGGGCCAGAAGAGGAGGTACATGGCCTTTCAGTGCAATATCGTTCCAGATAGTAGATAAGTATACTCTCTAAAAACACTTTAGTATTACATTAAATTATTGCAGCTCTGAAATCTATAAATGAATGCCTAATAATATAAAAAGTCCCACTTTCATTTTGCCAGTGGATTGTCCTCCCTTAAGCCTGCTATACACAGGCTGAAAATTGGCAGGAACCGAATGACTTTCACTTTGTTTGTACATCTGTCTGTTCAATAGAAGACAGTTTAACTGTTGCATGGTCATGCTGGAAAACCAGCACTGGATCAGTGCTCACGCCAATCGTGAGTGCTGATCAGTGTATTCTGGCAGGGGGTGGGACCTGAGCCCCCCTGTCAGAATATAATAGCTCAGCGGGAGAGAAAGCCCTGCATCAGCATCACTTGTGTTAATTGTTGATGCGGGGGGGAGTTCTTATTAACAAAATGTAATAAATGCGTGGAAATGTGTACGTGGTTGCACTTTAATCAGTGGAAAGTGGTGTTTAGTGCACTTTAACTTGAGTCCTCACTACACAGGCACACTCCACTGATACACTCTAATATACTGCAGTAAAACTGCACTGACAAACTGCAATACACTGCGTCAAACATGCAATAACGCATGGAAATATACTGTGTTAAACGTGCAGTAACACACTGAACTATACTGCTTTAAACGGATGGTAACGCACTGAAATATACGGTGTTAAACTTGCAGTAACGCACTGAAATATACTACGTTAAATGTGCACTAACGCACAGAAATATACTGCGTTAAACGGCATGTAACGCACTGAAATATACTGCGTTAAATTAGCACTAATACACAGAAATATACTGCGTTAACCACTTCTGGACCGGCTCACGACGATATACGTCAGCATTTTGAAGAGGAATATCATTATGGCAGCAGCTCTGCGGCGGATTGGCTGCAAAATCACTTTTATCGGGGGGCGGGAGAGGGGCCCCCTTCCCGCCACGCTCCGGTTGTCTCCGCCACTTACAGGAGCCGCTGGTAGCGGCGGAGATGATCGGTCCTCTTTGCTTGGCTGCCCAGTGAGGGGAAGATGCCTCCCACTCGGCTCCATAGCATTGACTGGCGGAAGCGACGTCAAACGTCACTTCCGTCCAATGCTCTTGAAGGAGAATTTTTTTTTTCAAATGAGATTTTTTTTTTTTAATTTCATTGTGCAAATTTGAGATCTGAGGTCTTTTTGACTCGAGATCTCCTATTTAAGAGGTCCTGTCATGCTTTTTTTCTATTACAAGGAATGTTTACATTTCTTGTAATAGGAATAAAAGTGACCCCCAAATTTTGTTTTAAAAAGACAGTGTCAAATAAAAAATGAAATAAATAAGAAAAACATTTTTTTAGAGCGCCCCGTCTCTCCGAGCTCACGCGCAGAAGCGAATGCATATGTGAGTAGCGCACGCATATGAAAACAGTGTTCAAACCACACATGTGAGGTATCACCATGATCGTTAGAGCAAGAGCAATAATTCTAGCCCTAGAACTCCTCTGTAAGTCAAAACTGGTAACCTGTAGACAATTTTAAACGTCGCCTATGCAGATTTTTAAGGGTAAAAGTTCTTTCCACGAGCGGGCGCAATTTTGAAGCGTGACATGTTGGGTATCAATTTACTTGGTGTAACATTATCTTTCACAATATAAAAACAATTGGACTAACTTTGCTGTTGTCTTATTTTTAATTCAAATAAATTGTATTTTTGTCCAAAAAAAGTGCGCTTGTAAGGCCTCTGAGAAAATACGGTGTGACAGAAAGTATTGCAACAACTGCCATCTTATTCTCTAGGGTGTTAGAAAAAAACAATATATAATGTTTGGGGGTTCTAAGTAATTTTCTAGCAAAAAAAAAAGTGGTGAAACGGCACATAACGTACTGAAATATATGGTATTAAACGTGCAGTAACGCACTGAACTATTCTGTGTTAAACAGAAGGTAACGCACTAAAATATTCGGCGTTAAACTTGCAGTAACACAATGAACTATACTGCATTAAAAGGAAGGCAACGCAGTGAAATATATGGCGTTAAACTTGCAGTAACACACTGAAATATACTGCGTTAAGCGTGCACTAACGCACTGAAATGTGCTGCATTAAACAGCATGTAATGCACTGAAATATATGGCATTAAACTTGCAGTAATGCACTGAACTATACTGAGTTAAGTGAAAGGTAACGCACTGACATATACGGTGTTAAACTTGCAGTAACCCACTAAAATATACAGCGTTAAACTTGCAGTAACGCACTGAAATATATGGCGTTAAACTTGCAGTAATGCACCAAAATATATGGCATTAAACTTGCCTTAACGCACTGAAATATACGGCGTTAAAGTTGCAGCAACGCACTGAAAGATACTGCAATAAGCAGGCACGTAACGCACTGAAAAATACGGCGTTAACGTTCATTAAAATATAACTTGCCACTAAACTATACTGCGTTAAGCGGAAGGTAACGCGCTGAAATATACGGCGTTAAACTTGCAGTAAAGCACTGAAATATACTGCGATAAAAGTGCACTAACGCACAGAAATATGCTGTGTTAAATGGCACGTAATGCACTGAAATATACAGCGTTAAACTTGCAGTAACACACTGAAATACAGTATATGGCGTTAAACGGTCACTATACTCACACTGACTGAACTATTCCTAGATTCACTGAACTGATATTCTACACCGAAAATAGAATCAGAATTGCACACTATAGCACACTAACTGTCTAGTAGCCCTGAACAGAGCCCTGTCCAGGGCTCTGTTCAGGGCTACTAGACAGTTAGTCTAGGTACTCTCTCCACGCCGCTATTACACAAAAAATGGCCGCTATTGAAAGAATACTTTTACAGTGTGGAGTAGGACTAAGCGCAATGAGCCATGATTGGATAGAGTCATCATGACAGCGTCCAATCATGGCTCTGAAAGTGCTCTGTGCACTGATTGGGCAAAGCTTTAATTGCTTCAGCCAATCAGGGTTTTCAATGCACTGTGCGGTGGTGCAGTGAATTGTGGTCGTTCAGTGGGCCGAACAAACGGTCGAACGCACCTGCACGTTTAGGAGATATCCCCTGTATCAGCATGTGCCGACGTCATCGCACATGCGCACTGAAGCAATGGCATGTTCGTGCCGTTGCTTCAGCTAGTGTGTTGGTACCACGGGAGTGATGTCATCGCGGCTCCGACCAATCACAAAGCCGGAGCCCGCAATACCCAGAAGTAACTCCGGGAGCGATGTCGCCGACCGGAGCAGTGTGTCTGCCAGAACCACTGCGGGGGCTTCGATCTGAGGTGAATATTTCATAATGAGCTAGTATGCTATGCATACTAGCTCATTATGCCTTTGTCTTGCAGTTTTTTTTTTTGTGGGTTTCCAACCACTTTAATTCTTGGTGGCATAGATTCAACAAGGTTGTGGAAACATTCCTCAGAGATTTTGGTCCATATTGACATGATAGCATCAAGCAGTTGCTGCAGATTTTGTCAGCCACATATCCATGATGCGAATCTCCCATTCCACCACATTCCAGGGGTGCTCTATTGGATGAGATCTGGTGACTGTGGAGGCCATTGGAGTACAGTGACCTCAAGAAAACAGTGGTGAGATGATTTGAGCTTTGTGACATGATGCATTATCCTGCTGTAAGTAGCCTTTAAAAGATGGGTACACTGTAGTCATAAAGGGATGGACATGGTCAGCAACACTACTCAGGTAGGCCATGGCGTTTAAATGATGCTCAATTGGTACTAAGGGGCCCAAAGCGTGTCAAGAAAATATCCCCCACACCATTACACCCCCACTACCAGCCTGAACCGTTGATACAAGGCAGGATAGATCCATGCTTTCATGTTGTTTACGCCAAATTCTGACTCTATCATCTGAATGTCGCAGCAAAAATCGAGACTCATCAGACCAGGCAACATTTTTCCAATCTTCTAATGTCCAATTGTGGTGAGCCTGTGCAAATTGTAGCCTCAGTTTCCTGTTCTTAGCTGACCGGAGTGGCATCTGGTGTGTTCTTCTGCTGCTGTAGCTCATCTGATTCAAGGTTCAATGTTTTGTGCATACAGAGATGGTATTCGGCATACCTTGGTTGTAACAAGTGGTTATTTGGGTTGCTGTTGCCTTTCTATCATCTCTAACCAGTCTGCCCATTCTCCTCTGACCTCTGACATCAACAAGGCATTTTCGTCCACACAACTGATGTTAACTGGATAGTTTCTCTTCTTCGGTGTTCAGACCATTCTCTGTAAACCCGAAAGATGGTTGTGCATGAAAATCCCAGTAGATTAGCAGTTTTTGAAGTACTTAGACCAGCCTCTCTGGCAACAACACTGCCGGGTTCCCTTACCCGCAATGGCGGTAGCAGCACCCGACAGCTGATGGAAACATCAACTGCGGCGCCAACATCGCTGGACTCCAGGACAGGTAAGTGTCCTATTATTAAAAGCTAGCAGCTGCAGTATGTGTAGCTTTTAATTTTTGCAGCGGTGGGTGGACCTCCGCTTTAAATCCCGTTTCTTTCCCATTCTGATGCTTGGTTTGAACTTCAGAAAGTCATCTTCACAACGTCTAGATGCGTAAATGCATTTAGTTGCTAGTAATAAAGTGGCCGGTGAGTATATATGCTATCACAAGTTTTTTACTTTTGTTTTAGTGAGTACCCGGTTCCTTGCGAGGGTGGAGGACATTGGGTGCATAACTTTTCGTTCCCTCTTTTTTGCACATATTACGATTCATGCATTTTTTGCACTTTTTAAATTTTTTGTTTTTTTCTGTATAGTTATAAGGAAGAGGACGTTTTATATATGTTTATTATTTTTTTTGCAGAATATTCTTTTGAACATTGTTTTTACAACTTTATGAACTCTTTGTTGAATTTTTTTTTAGCAATGAACTCTTTTTTTATTAATTCATTTATAATTAATGATTGATCGATTGGGACTTTTTGATTGATAAATTTGAACCTTTACACATTTTACTGGATGTAAATAGTCATTTTTTCACTCACTGTATTGGGTGAAGGTTTTGTGTTGATTTGCACATTTATTCAGTTTAACAACACCTAGTTTAGTTCAACTAGTGTTGAGTGCGGTTGCTGAAGTATTTAATATTATTACATTGCCTTCGAAAAAGTATTCATACCCCTTGAAACTTTCCACATTTTGTCATGTTACAACCAAAAGCGTAAATGTATTTTATTGGGATTTTATGTGATAAACCAACACAAAGTGGCACATAATTGTGAAGTGGAAGGAAAATGATAAATGGTTTTTAAAAATTTTACAAATAAATATCTAAAAAGTGTGGCGTGCATTTATATTCAGCCCTCCTGAGTCAATACTTTGTAGAACCTCCTTTCTCTGCAATTACAGCTGCAAGTCTTTTTGGGGATGTCTCTACCAGCTTTGCACATCTAGAGAGTGACATTTTTGCCCATTCTTCTTTTGCAAAATAGCTCAAGCTCCGTCCGATTGGATGGAGAGCATCTGTAAACAGCAATTTTAAAGTCTTGCCACAGATTCTCAATTGGATTTAGGTCTGGACTTTGACTGGGTCATTCTAACACATGAATATGCTTTGATCTAATTTATTGTAACTCTGGCTGTATGTTTAGGGTCGTTGTCCTGCTGCAAAGTGAACCTTTACCCCGTCTCAAGTCTTTTGCAGACTCTAACAGGTTTTCTTCTATGATTGCCTTGTATTTGGCTTCATCCATCTTCCCATCAACTCTGACCAGCTTCCCTGTCCCTGCTGAAGAAAAGCATCCCCACAACATGATACTGCCACCATCATGTTTCACAGTGGATGGTGTGTTCAGACTGATGTGCAATGTTAGTTTTCTGCAACACATAGCATTTTGCTTTTAGGCCAAAACGTTAAATTTTGGTCTCATCTGACCAGCACACCTTCTTCCACATGTTTGCTTTGTTCCCCACATGGCTTCTAACAAACTGCAAACAGGACTTTTTTATGGCTTTCTTTCAACAATGGCTTTCTTCTTGCACTCTTCCATAAAGACCAGATTTGTGGAGTGCACGACTAATAGTTGTCCTGTGGACAGATTCTCCCACCTGAGCTGTGAATCTCTGCAGCTCCTCCAGAGTTACCATGGACCTCTTGGCTGCTTCTCCAATTAATGCTCTCCTTGCCCGGCCTGTCAGTTTAGGTGGACAGCCATGTCTTTGGTAGGTTACGTGTCTGCTGAACAGTGTGGATCCCTTGTGTGTCATGTTTTTTAGACCTTTGTTTCTTTGTTTCTACAATAAACCAACAAATTTTTCTTCATCTCTGGATGTGCCACTTTTTCTCTTTGTTGCATGGATTTTCCAGGTTACGGACCTTGGCAGGCACCCAGTCTTGTTGCTACAGCAGTATCAAGAGATCTTTAATTTGCAGACAGCCTTGGAGCGGTGTACATTCTACTTCCCTTTTCCTTTGGATTTCCGCTTTTCATCAGCTCGGAGTGTATGTCTGCTTTCCAATCACACAATCAACAGAGGTCTAAAGTGAGTGATTAATCTATTTCGTGTCTTTTGAAGCTTATATATGGATTTACTTTTATATTTATTTGGATGATATCTCCGATCAGATCTCTATGTTATATTGTTTCATCTAATTGGATTTTGGGCAATACTATTGCCATAAGGATCTCAGGCCATTTTTTGACCTATATAGATTGACATACTTCTGTGGATTGTTCATTCAGAGTTGATTTATTTTTTAAAGGACTGTTTATCTAATATGACTACACAGGATTCACACCAACATATCAGCTGCACCTTCCACACACCCAATGACAACCTGTTGAGAGCCAATATACAAGACACATTACATACCAACAATGAGGATGATGTGGGCTCTCTAAGATCATTATTTCATAAACTGGAATGGAATATGGATAAAGAGATGCGGGCTTATTGGTATAAAACTACACTTACAGAGTACCTGAGTGTAACACGCATCCCACGTGGACTCAGGATCAAGAAATTTCCCACGTTCGATCTTTTTAATGATGATTTAAAGAAAAGATGGACAGATGCTCTTTCTTTTTGTTCGCAAACATTGATGAGTCTAATCACTGAATCCAAGACCAAAGAGATTGATAGATTGCAACAGGAGATTTATAATATACAACAAAATTTGTTACCATTAAAAACTTTGTCTCAGTTTGCTGAATTAGACAAAAAATTGGATGATTAAATGACCCAGTTGGAAAAGAACATTGTCTTAGGCAAAAAAGAAAAAATGCTACGTGATAAATGTGATTATGACACTGACAATGTGTACACCTGGAAAAGCAACAGACCAGGTAATCGGAGCCAACATTTTGGGAAAAAAGGGTCAGTTTCTCAGACACTGAAACCAAATATTTTGATAACACTGGCCATTACTGAATCAGACAATTACCTGGATCATGCGGAACGGCAGGAAGCCGGTTTGGGTACGAGCACTCCCGCCCCTCCAAAAAAACGGGAAACACGAAGCCAAATGGGGCCGCAAGAGGGGAGGAAAAAAAACAGGAGAGGAGGCAGGAAAAGAAGAAGGAGGGGGGCATATTCCCTCAGACCTCCTGTCAAAGGGTTTGAACTTTTGTCCGTCTCAGCATTTTGACATTTTCGGGACACTTTTGGATATAAATAGATTTATAAGGAATATCACCATTAACAGACACTATTTGTCCTGTGAAGAAAATATCCAAGAGTGTCCTGACATTAAGTCTATGCAGGATGATATACCAGAATGTTTTTCCTTTCAGGAGCACTGCTCAATTAAAGATCTCACTGATCTAGCTGCAGAAAGCTATGGTAAGGGTTCAATAGGATATGTGGTGAATGAGAGCATCCAAAGGGTTAACATTAAAAGCAAATTAGATTTCTATCCTGTCAATACACGAAAGGAATGGATAGATTCCAAAAATGCGTGGAGAGAGATCTGATACACTTGACCCATATTACTAGTACACGTTTTGATAATCTTTCTATGGATGACAAGTCTGCTTTACGTGATTTACAGGATGATGTCTCTATAGTGATTAGGAATTCCGATAAGGGAGGTATGGTAGTTGTCATGGATGTCAGTGTGTATCGTGATGAGGCAATCAGACAGCTTTCTGACCAGAATATTTACATGAAACTACAGGGGGATCCTACCAGGACAAATAGGGGCATTCTGTATAACTTGATTCAAAAAGGTACACATTTAGGTGTCTTTAGTATTAAGGAAGCAGAATCTCTTATTCCAGAATGCCCCATTATACCTACATTTCACCATCTTCCTAAAACGCACAAGGGTCTGGATCCCTTGTATGGTAGACCAATTGTAGCCGGGATCAGTTCATTAAATGAGAGATTGGGACAGTGGTTAGATGGTCAGTTACAACCCATAGTGAGTTCCCTACCTAGTTTTTTGAAGGACACCAATCACTTGCTGAATGCCATGAGGGAGGTGGTGTGGAGGCAGGAGTATATGTGGGTGACATGTGATGTCACTAGCTTGTACTTGAGTATTCCGAACCACCTGGCGAGACAAACTGTTTCCTTTTATTTAGAACACTCCACTACTTTACCTCTAACTCAACGTGCATTCATCTTGGACGTTTTAGACTATCTTTTGAAGCACAATTTTTTATTTTTCATGGTACATTCTATCTCCAGCGGTGTGGGGCTGCGATGGGGGCTAAGTTTTCACCCTCTCTCACCAACCTTTTCATGGGACAAGTCTTTAATGAAGATTCTAAGTGGGGTGATAAACTTTATACCTAGTAAGGCACGTCCCTAGGTACCTCTCTTTCTCCTAGCTTTTTTCGTTCCACGCCTAAACAATCAACCACATGGTTACACTTTAAAGGCAACTTCAGGTGTGGGACCAGGGATTGTCCTTGCTGTCCGCATATTTCTGGAGGTCAGGAGGTGACGTCCAGCAGTAATGGCAGGATCTTTCATTTAATTTTTTTTTTCAATTGTAATACCACGTATGTCGTCTATGTCATTACTTGCAAATCATGGAATATCCAATATGTGGGATGCACAACTCGCAGACTACAGGAACAGAAAAATCCACTAATGTAGCGACGCATTTTAACAACCACCACGGTGGTAATACTGGTCTGGAGCAAGTAGAAATAGTAGAAAGGGTTAAACTCTCCGCCAGAGTGGGTGATTTATTTAGACTTTTATGTAGGAGGGAAGTTTATTGGATTTTTGATTTGAGTACCCGTATTCCCTCTGGCTTAAACTATGAATGGGATGTTTCCCATTATTTTGAGTAGTTCTAATGTGCTTCATATATATTTTTTGTCCTTCTTATTAACTCCTATAACTCTGATTTCTGATGCGATTTTTAGATGCAATTTTTTGAATAATTGCCTGGTTTTCTTGATTTTTCTCGGCTAGTATCTATATGTATTTTATATGTTTGTTTTTTTGAAAGTATACGTATACATTCCTATTCTTTTATGTATACTGTTTTAACCCCATTATGCATGTTTTTCAATGTTTATACTATTTACATCGGTGTGCGATTGATTATCTCCTGTGACATTTTGACATTTGTTACATAGTTACATAGTAGGTGAGGTTGAAAAAAGACACAAGTCCATCAAGTCCAACCTATGTGTGTGATTATGTGTCAGTATTACATTACATATCCCTGTATATTGCGGTCATTCAGGTGATTATCTAATAGTTTCTTGAAGCTATCAATGCTCCCCGCTGAGACCACCGCCTGTGGAAGGGAATTCCACATCCTTGCCGCTCTTACAGTAAAGAACCCTCTACGTAGTTTAAGGTTAAACCTCTTTTCTTCTAATTGTAATGAGTGGCCACGAGTCTTATTAAACTCTCTTCTGCGAAAAAGTTTTATCCCTATTGTGGGGTCACCAGTACAGTATTTGTAAATTGAAATCATATCCCCTCTCAAGCGTCTCTTCTCCAGAGAGAATAAGTTCAGTGCTCGCAACCTTTCCTCATAACTAAGATCCTCCAGACCCTTTATTAGCTTTGTTGCCCTTCTTTGTACTCGCTCCATTTCCAGTACGTCCCTCCTGAGGACTGGTGCCCAGAACTGGACAGCATACTCCAGGTGCGGGCGGACCAGAGTCTTGTAGAGCGGGAGAATTATCGTTTTATCTCTGCAGTTGATCCCCCTTTTAATGCATGCCAATATTCTGTTTGCTTTATTAGCAGCAGCTTGGCATTGCATGCCTTTGCTGAGCCTATCATCCACTAGGACCCCCAGGTCCTTTTCCATCCTAGATTCCCCCAGAGGTTCTCCCCCCAGTCTATAGATTGCATTCATATTTTTGCCACCCAAATGCATTATTTTACATTTTTCTACATTGAACCTCATTTGCCATGTAGTCGCCCACCCCATTAATTTGTTCAGGTCTTTTTGCAAGATTTCCACATCCTGCTGAGAAGTTATTGCCCTGCTTAGCATAGTATCGTCTGCAAATACAGAGATTGAACTGTTTATCCCATCCTCCAGGTCGTTTATGAACAAATTAAATAGGATTGGTCCCAGCACAGAACCCTGGGGAACCCCACTACCCACCCCTGACCATTCTGAGTACTCCCCATTTATCACCACCCTCTGAACACGCCCTTGTAGCCAGTTTTCAATCCATGTACTCACCCTATGGTCCATGCCAACGCACCTTATTTTGTACAGTAAACGTTTATGGGGAACTGTGTCAAATGCTTTTGCAAAATCCAGATACACCACGTCTACGGGCCTTCCTTTATCTAGATGGCAACTCACCTCCTCATAGAAGGTTAATAGATTGGTTTGGCAAGAACGATTCTTCATGAATCCATGCTGATTACTGCTAATGATATCATTCTTATTACTAAAATCTTGTATATAGTCCCTTATCATCCCCTCCAAAAGTTTACATACTATTGATGTTAGGCTAACTGGTCTGTAATTCCCAGGGATGTTTTTTGGGCCCTTTTTAAATATTGGTGCTACATTGGCTTTTCTCCAATCAGCTGGTACCATTCCAGTCAATAGACTGTCTGTAAAAATTAGGAACAACGGTCTGGCAATCACCTGACTGAGTTCCCTAAGTACCCTCGGATGCAAGCCATCTGGTCCCGGTGATTTATTAATGTTAAGTTTCTCAAGTCTAATTTTAATTCCATCCTCTGTTAACCATGTAGGTGCTTCCTGTGTTGTGTCATGAGGATAAACACTGCAGTTTTGGTTACTGAAGCCCCCCGATTCACTCGTGAAGACTGAGGAGAAGAATAAATTCAATACCTTTGCCATCTCCCCATCCTTTGTAACCAGATGTCCTTCCTCATTCTTTATGGGGCCAATATGGTCTGTCCCCCCTTTTTTACTGTTTACATACTTAAAGAATTTCTTGGGATTTTTTTTGCTCTCCTCCGCTATGTGTCTTTCATGTTCTATCTTAGCCATCCTAATTGCACCCTTACATTTCTTATTGCATTCTTTATAAATTCTGAATGCTGTGGATGATCCCTCAACCTTGTATTTTTTGAAGGCCTTCTCCTTTGCTTTTATATGCATTTTTACATTGGAGTTAAGCCATCCAGGATGTTTGTTCGCTCTTTTAAATTTATTACCCAATGGGATACCTTGGCTAATGCCCTTATTTAATATGCTCTTAAAGCAAACCCATCTCTCCTCCGTATTCTTTGTTCCTAATATTTTAGCCCAATTTATGCCTTTTAGCAAGGTTTGTAGTTTAGGGAAGTTGGCTCTTTTGAAATTCAGTGTCTTTGTGTTCCTTTCATGTCTCCTATTTGTGTGATTTATACTGAAACTAATTGACCTGTGATCGCTGTTACCTAAATTGCCCCGTATTTCCACATCTGTTATCAGGTCTGTATTGTTGGTAATCAGTAGATCTAGTAATGTTTTATTTCTAGTTGGTGCGGCTACCATCTGACCCATAAAATTGTCCTGCAAGACATTAAGGAACTGGCGAGCCTTAAATGAATGCGCGGTTCCCTCCGCCCAGTCTATGTCTGGATAATTAAAATCCCCCATTATGATAACACTTCCCATCCTTGCTGCTAATCCAATTTGTGATAGGAGATCCGTCTCCACTTCCTCCCTCAGGTTAGGGGGCCTATAGCATACTCCCAGTATTATTTTCCCCTTAGCTTCATCCCTTTGGAGCTCTACCCATAAAGATTCCACCTCCTCCCTAGCCCCCTCAGTGATGTCATCTCTCACATTCACTTGTACATTATTCTTGATATATAGGCATACCCCTCCCCCTTTTTTACCCTCTCTGTCCTTGCGGTATAGGGTATACCCTTGAATGTTTGCCAGCCAATCATGAGAGCTGTTGAACTAGGTCTCTGAAATTCCCACAAAATCCAAATCCTCCTTGTACAACAGTATCTCTAGTTCACCCATCTTGTCCGCCAGGCTCCTGGCATTGGTGAACATGCCACATAGATTAGACCGGTCGCATATTGTCCTCGTATTGGGTGTTTCAAGATTGCAACTTGGACTTGCTACTATACTCACCTTGTGTTTTTGTGCTTTGGTTAACCTACCACTAATGCCCCCAATACTACCCTCTGGAATATCTTCCGCGCTGGCTATCACTGTCTCTGGACCCTCCCCCCCATCGCCTAGTTTAAAAACCCCTCTAACTTTTTGGCCATCTTCATTCCCAGCAGATCTGCACCCTCCTCATTTAGGTGCAGTCCGTCCCTTCTATAGTACCGGTTACCGACTGAGAAGTCGGCCCAGTCCTCCAGGAACCCAAACCCCTCCTTACTACACCAGCTCTTCAGCCACTTGTTTACTTCCCTAATCTCCCTCTGCCTCTGTATTATACGTGTATGTGTTTTGTCCAGGTGTGTATGTCTCCTTTGACTGATCATCCTAATTGCACATGGTGTGTTGAACATTTCTTTTTTGACAGGTGATTTATTGATTTTTACCTGTCTTTTTGTGATTGGTTCCAGTCACACACTTTGGTCTACAAAGGAGCATGCATACTCGCTGATAGTCAGCAATGATTCAGCACTTAAGCTTGTGTCTGCTGAACAGTGTGGATCCCTCGTGTGTCATGTTTTTTAAACCTTTTATTCTGCAATAAACCAACAATTTTTCTTCATCTCTGGATGTGCCACTTTTTCTTTTTGTTGCATGGATTTCCCAGGTTGCGGACCTTGGCAGGCACCCAGTCTTGTTGCCGCAGCAGTATCAAGAGATCTTTAATTTGCAGACAGCCTTGGAGCGGTGTACATTCTACTTCCCTTTTCCTTTGGTAGGTTTGCAGTTGTGCCATACTCTTTCCATTTTTGGATGATGAATTGAATAGTGCTTCGTGAGAGGTCCAAAGCTTGGGATATTTTTTTTATAACCTATCCCTCCTTTAAACTTCACCACAACTTTATCCCTGACCTGTCTGGTGTGTCCCTTGGCCTTCATGATGCTGTTTGTTCACTAAGGTTCCCTATCAAACCTCTGAGGGCTTCATAGAACAGCTGCTTTTATACTGAGATTAAATTACACACGGGTGGACTTCTGAAGGCAATTGGTTCCACTAGAGTTTAGTTAGGGGTATCAGAGTAAAGGGGGCTGAATACAAATGCACGTCTCCCTTTTCAGATATTTATTTGTAAAAAATGTTAAAAACCATTTATTATTTTCCTTCCACTTCTCAATTATGTGTTGGTCTATCACAGTGATAGTGAACCTTGGCACCCCAGATGTTTTGGAACTACATTTTCCATGATGCTTGTCTAGACAGCAGAGTGCATGAGCATAATGGGAAATGTAGTTCCAAAACATCTGGGGTGCCAAGGTTCGCCATCACTGGTCTATCACCTAAAATACATTTACATTTTTGGTTGTAACATGACAAAATGTGGACAATTTCAAGGGGTATGAATAATTTTTCAAGGCTCTGTATTATTACCCTATAGGGTTATTACAACTGCTGCTACTGTTGTGGATATTTGATTTGTGGAGCAAGACTTTTTATATAATACTATAAATTTCAAACAGGACTTGGCGAGTCGAACCTGAGCAGAGTCGTTCATCCTTGCTTCTGATGTCCGGGTCTCGGTGCAGTGCCTCCAGGGCTTCAGACCACTTGACCTTCAGCTGGATGACCATAAACCCATTATTTGTTATAGCTGACAAGCAAGTTTCTATCCACTTTATCAACCCTCCCTACTGAGTGTCTGCCATTTTAGCAGATCTAACATTTGTTCCCTACAATGATGGATTGACACTTTTGCGTTATTGGGATACAACACAGTATAGGCTTTAGTTCCCTTTCATCTGTAAGCTTTTTCTCTGAGTGGACGGACAGATGTATTTGCCTTTCCAGCAGGATACACCATGACATCGCAGCAATGCAGCACGCCCTGTCTGTGGGCTACTGACACCTATTACCTGGGATTATTTCTTTTTTTAGATTTACATGTTTCGCTGCATTCCTGATCAGCTTTTCAGAACACCTATCTAGCAAAACAGGAACAATATACGATATTATGATCACACCTGCTTCCAAACTTACATCATTAGATGTAATATAGTAGGTACAAGGGACAGCAGATTTGGGCACCACCCTTGGCAGTCCTTGTATCTTTGCTTCTGATAATATCTGGGAGCTGGGTCAGACAGATAATAATCAGCTCAGCACTTTCTCTTCTATTGGCACACTGCTAGTTACCAGTGATTGGTGCTTTATGGAGCAGCTTTGTTAAACTGCGTATGTCCAGTGCAGCCTCTTATGAACAGAAAACCCATCCAACCTCTAAAGAAGCAGTAAGGTAGGTTTTCTGCTTCTGACGCCTAAGCTCTAACTAAAACTTTGATTCTTATATTATTTTTTATGGCTAGGTGGATATTGTAAACCAGGGCGGCAAAATATTCAACTTTGCAAATAGCATGCATTATGTATATTGTTTTTTTTATGCTGGTACAAAATCTTCACACTAGAGTTTAGGTGATAATCTTTATTGGCAATAATGAGCATAGTTTTACTATCCATTGATCCTGCACGTCTACCTCATATATGTCATTTTTAATTTGTAGACATTTTTTATTTTAAGTAAACAACAAGGAACTCAGCATATAGATCATGACAAATAATTATTTAACAATTACCGAATGAGAACAAAAATGTATTAGACGCTGCAAGGTACATGTAAAGTCCCACCCCATTTTTGTTCCCATTCGGTGATTGTTTTATATAGGATGGTACCTTTGTAGAGTCATAATTGCCTCACATTCATCACTCATACTCTTCTAACAAATAATTATTTAAGACAACATTGCAGTCTCATTACAATCATTACATACAGTATTTAAAGTGGCCAAAAAAAATAAATAAACAAAAACCAGCAGCTACACATACTGCAGCTGCTGGCTTATAATAATAGGACACTTACCTGTCCTGGAGTCCAGCGATGTCGGCATCGCAGCTGATGTTTCCATCAGCTGTTGAGTGCTGCCGCCGCCATTGCTGGTAAGGGTACCCGGCAGTGTAGCATTTTCGGCTTCACGCCGGGAACCCTACTGGCCCGTTCCTCTCTCCTACTGGCCCGGCGACAGGGGAAGGAGAAGGGAGGAGGAGGGAGCCCCAGCCATGACGTCAATAGCCGCGGCTGAGGCTCCCGGAAGTGGGAAAGGATACCTGTCAAAGACAGGTGTCCTGTACCCCCTCCCCCCCTAAAAAGGTGCCAATTGTGGCACCGGTAGGGGGGGGGAGAAATCAGATGAGTGGAAGTTCCACTTTTGGGTGGGACTGCACTTTAACCAGTTTCGTCGTATTAGACTGAATAGCAGAATGAGACTCATCAGGGTCCTGATTTTTTTTCATTCTATGAACCATTTGATGTGATCTGCTACCACTTACTAAGAGTGAAAATATTTGCTTAACATTGTCTCGATTTTTTTTGTTTAATCCAACAGGTGAGAGGAAAGGTGTGGCAGGGCGGTATCTGCCTATGTCAATATCTCAATATTGTGATTTAGATAAACTGTATTCTGATGTATTTGTGCGGACAAGAATATAGGGATAAGAAAATCAATAGAGGGAGAATTGAAGGAAAGGAAGGAAGAAGGGAAGAGAACAAAAAGAAGGGAGGGGAGGGTGAGGGGTAGTGTTATTCTAAATGGGAGTGAAAAAGAGGGTGAAGGGGTAGAGAGTAGTTAGGTATGGGGAGAGGGATAGCGAAAAAAATAGAGTAGGGAGCTGGGGAAGGAGGTCGTTTTTTTTAATTTTGTCTATAGTTACACTTTATATAGCTCATGTCCAGGCAGACCCCATTTTTGTTGACTTCACCACCAAGGCTCACCTTCTGGATCCTGATAGGACACCAGAGGACAGCCAATGGGAAGTAGTCCATGTCATGCAGGTAGTGATATGGACAGCCAAAGAGAGACCCTGCCTTCTGAACACAGGAAAAGACTTGGGACCAGAACGTCACGTGGCTGTAGATTTAGCTAAGAAAATGGAGCATTTTAGTTTTTTTTTTCTATGCCAGGAATTAATCAAGCTGGCCATAGATTACTTACAGTTTTGATTATTCAACTGAAATTCAAGTTATGTGTGGCCCTGCAGGCAGTACTTTGGCTCAACATAAGTATATCTAAAAATTGACTGAGCCACATTAGAAAATTATTGGGCAAACAGTGATTGCATCCCTTCAAATGCACTCACTGTGTGGCAGCACCAATATATTTAGGCAACCAATGGCAATGGCAATTCCTTCATACACACTGTAAATGGGGGAATTGCCATGGACGTGGGAATCACCTCCATGAAGAGATAATCTAGCCATGTATGGCTAGCTTTAGAGTGGAGGGAGGGTGGTGAGTTGGGCCTTAAAGAGGCAAAATCGTTAGAGTCATTAGGAGCTTTCCGTTAGCCGCTGGTAACTGTACTGGAAACATGCTCTCGGCACCGCTTGTTTTGCAATATTGCATGCAAATATGTGGCTGATCTGCGTCAAGGCCAACCCACCGAGAGGCCGCATATTTGCATGCTGTAGGTGCCAAGAGATTAAGGTACACCAGGGCTGGTCAGGAAGGGATTTTTAAATCAACAAGTGTAAGCACCAAGACAAAAGCAGGTACTCACGCTTGTTGACTTGAAAACATATAAGCAATATGCATATGTGCGGCGGCAAAGAAGTCAAATAAATCTTTAATTATGTGTTTTTAAGTCAACAGGTGTAAGTACCTGCTTTTGTCTTTGTATCAAAGTCTTCTGAAGCCTGGCCAACAGGCTGGCCATACACTGATAAATATTTGACTGGTTTGGCAGGGACTGGCCAAATTTCAGTGTGGCTGTCCCTACTTGATCAGCCGGTCGACCTTTTGATTGACTTCTGTCAGACATGTTGAAAATGTTTTCACAATCAGTAGCTGCGGCTGGTGATGTGTGTATTCTGACAGGTCCCGTTGTCAGAATACAATGTCTCGCTGACTGATGAAAAAACATAAAACTAACTGTTTATGGACAGAATTAGACTTGAAAAGTAAGGGTAGGTTCCAGGAGCAAAACGGGCTATACATCGAAGCACATGTGTTGACAGTAAGAGAAATGAGCAGAAGGTGAACCTGATCAATGGTCTGCTTCACCTTCATTGTCCAATCAGCAGGCTGGGGGTATTTTCTTGACCAAACTTGAACAGAATTAAAAGGTACATGGCTGTTATTTTTGCTCATCTCTCTTGGTATAAGTATATAGTTCATGATCACACCACAGACCATCTGGAAGAGCTCAAAACTGAAGGACTTTACAATGGTTCCTTTATTATAGACACATCCAAAACAGAAACTCTTCAATTTCCTGGGAATGATTGAACGTGTGTTGGAGCTCCATATATGGCCACCTGTGGAGAACATGGCCTGGATGCTTCATAAATACCACATGGAATGTTTAACATCAAACGGATGAGATATATACATTAACCATTTGTCCTGAGGCATACATATAAACATTTGTCCAAATGCTATGGTCTGCCCTGATTTAACTGGATTAGGTTGCTGTATTTATAGCCTATCAGGGCAGCATAAATAGGAACCTGAATACACTGACAAAAAAATGTTAAAAGACCACAATACGCCAGCAGAAAAAAATACATTATATGCACTATGGACAGAGCTGTATGTAGACATCGTCTTAAGCTGTGATTATTTTAGGAAAACTTAGTGCTGCAATGTAGTATTAGAGAAAGTATGTTGCATATTTTAGTTAATTTCTAACTGTAAAGCCTACCAAACTAATGAAAGGAAATATAATTTCTTGGGTATACAGTGGGGAAAATAACTGTAGTGTTTTGACTCCTCCCAATCCCCTGATCACAATTTCTACTCCAGAGAGTTTCTGAATTTAACAAAAATATCCAGAGGGGGGGCAGAAGATTGAAAAAAAAAAGTTCTAATAGTTAAAAAAAAGATGAGACTAGGTGGGCTTCCTTATGCTGCCATTCTTGGCATTGGCCTAAGACCCCTTTCACACTGGGGCGCTTTGCAGGCGCTACAGCGCTAAAAATAGCACCTGCAAAGCGCCCTGAAAGAGCCGCTGCTGTCTCTCCAATGTGAAAGCCCCGAGGGCTTTCACACTGGAGCGGTGCGCTGGCAAGACGCTAAAAAAAGTCCTGCTAGCAGCATCTTTGGAGCGGTGAAGGAGCGGTGTATACAAAAAATCAAATGAAATCAATGGGGCAGTGCAGCTATACCACCGGCATAGCGCTGCTGCAACAGCACTTTGCGGTGGTTTTAACCCTTTCTCGGTCGCTAGTGGGGGGTAAAAGCGCCCCGCTAGCGGCCAAATAGCGCCGCGAAATTGGCGGTAAAGCGCCGATAAAAATAGCTGCGTTTTACCGCTGTCGCCGCCCCCACCCCAGTGTGAAAGGGGCCTAAGGGTGCCATTTTGGTAGATCCAGTCCCAATTATTGTTGATTGTAGGAATCTAACCCAGTGCTATCTATTCTAAGTTTTACAACAATTGTCTACCCACTTAAAAAGTAATGTTTTGTCAGATATTGTAAATATAAGATTTGGGAACACAGTAACAAATATCATAAAGTATCATTTTAATAATGTATTCTAATAATATATAATAATGTACAGTAGGGAAAATAATTGTAATAATTAATTAATTAATAAGAATGCAGATTTTGTACGTTTGCCCACTTACAAAGAAATGAAGGGTCTATAAGTTTTTATCACAGGTGTATTTTAACCGCTTCAGCCCTGGAAGATTTTACCCCCTTCCTGACCAGAGCACTTTTTGCGATTCGGCACTGCGTCGCTTTAATTGCGCGGTCGTGCGACGTTGCACCCAGACAAAATTGACGTCCTTTTTTTCCCACTAATAGAGCTTTCTTTTGCTGGTATTTGATCTGCGGTTTTTATTTTTTGCGCTATAAACAAAAAAAGAGCGACAATTTTGAAAAAAAAAAAGGCAATATTTTTTACTTTTTGCTATAATAAATATCCCCCAAAAATATATAAAAAACACATTTTTTCCTCAGTTTAGGCTGATATGTATTCTTCTACACATTTTTGGTAAAAAAAAAATCACAATAAGCGTATATTGATTGGTTTGCGCAAAAGTTATAGTGTCTACAAAATAGGGGATAGTTTTATGGCATTTTTATTATTGTTTTTTTTTAATTAGTAATGACGGCGATCTGCGGTTTTTATCATGACTGCGACATTATGGAGGACACATCGGACACTTTTGACACTATTTCCCTACCACTGTCATTTATAGAGCGTCAGTGCTATAAAAATACACTGATTACTGAGAAAATGACACTGGTAGGGAAGGGGTTAACCACTAGGGGGCGATCAAGGGGTTAAGTGTGTCCTAGGGGAGTGATTCTAACTGTTGGGGGGATGGGCTTCAACTCTCATGACAGCGATCACTGCTCCCGATGACAGGGAGCAGTGATCTCTGTCATGTCACAAGGCAGAACAGGGAAATGCCTTGTTTACTCCGTGACACGATCGCCGGGAGACTGGGGGCACGGTCACACTGTATGTGGCGGGCGCGCATGCGCCTGCTAGCCCCGCCAATTAAAGGGGACGTACAGGTACGCCCATTTGCCCACCGCTGCCATTGTGCCGATGTACATCGGCGTGCGGCAGTAGGCAAGAGGTTAAATGATAGAGACAGAATATCAACCAAAAATCCAGAAAAAACACATGATACAAATGTTATAAATTTGAGTTGCAGTTCAGTGAGTAAAATAAGTATTTGATCCCCTACCAACCAACAATAATTCTGGCTCCCACAGAGTGGCTACAGTATGTGCTCATGTGGTACACAGATTAGTCCTGTCAATTTAAGAAGGTGTTCCTAACGACAACTCGTTATGCGTATAAAAGATACCTGTCCACAGAATCTCTTTCTTACGTTCAAACCCACCATCATGGGCAAGACCAAAGAGTTGTCATAGGACGTCAGGGACAAGATTGTAGACCTGCACAAGGCAATTTTATTACAAGTCCTAATTATAGAAAGGGTGACACTAGTTTATGCAAGTGCTTTATCACCACTCTGTGACCTGGCTCACCTGTGGTTCACATGGTTCACCTGTGGAAAGGTTATAAGGGTCATAAACTGATGTACATCCAATTCCGATCTAATCATTTACCAATAGTAATTTCTAAACTTTTAGATTGTCTACATAGCACTACCCTGCTGACAACTTTTTTTTTGGACAACATATGTGGGGAATTTTCCAAAAGCACTAGTATAAACAAAAATTCAGGGGCTTGAGCCCCTGTCAAGTTTTTATTCGTCTGTATCCCTGTTGCAGATTTTTCCATAACTTCCTGTTTAACTGTAAAAACCCAGCAGGAGTTCTAATCCTTCTCCATTCTATCAAATATATATATATATTTTCTTTCCTTGACAGACACTTTAACACTTCTTTTACTTATTTTTTTTGAAAGCCCATGGTGTGTGAACACACTCCAAAAACTTCACCCAGTGCCAAAAAAATGTGCACACACATAAAGAGTAAAACACAAAAACGTGCAATGGGTGTACACAAGTCCTCCGAGGACCTTGCCCTGATCCTCCGGGGCGTTAGGCTCCAGACGGGGACTGGGGTACTTACACTTGGTCCATCTGGCCGAAATCAGATGGACCCCATTCTTTGGAGGGTCTGCCGAAACAGACCCACCCAAGTACTAGCTGGGGCTCCCCCGAAGGGAGACCCCATGAGAGAGGGTGAACTAAGCCAGAAGGCCATGTCCACCCCTTCCCAAGACTTTTAGGGCAGGCCTGAGGACCTACACCCTACCAGTCACACGTGCAAAAACCGTGTACAAACATAAAAATACAAAAAAAGTGACAAACATGGGGCTTAAATAAAAGAAAGTGGGGAAGAAGGAGAGGAGAGTAAAAAGTGACCATTGTGTGGTACTCCAACCAGGAATCAAAAAATTCCTCCGATCCCAGCCAAAAGGCCCAGCCCAGGAGGCAGGTGAGAAAAAAAGTGTGAATGGTGCAGTGACCATGGTGTCATGAATCAATGTGACCCTCACTCACAGTGATATTACGGCACATCTGGGCTGCCACTCCAGAGACACATACACCATGGGCTTCTTTTCGGGCCCAACCCTCAGCCGGACCAGTGCAGCCCTCCATCCCTGCCAGATAGTGAGCCCTTCTAGGGTTTTCTCGGAGAGAGCCACGCACGTCAAATGCAGCCTAGCCCTATACTAGCCCTTCCAGGCCCACAGCATTCCAGTGGTTTTGCATGGCAACACCCTGATCCCTCAGGATCAGGGTGACAGCTCCTCCACCGGACGCTGACAGGAACAGCGATAATCCTAGCCAGGAGGCCGGGACTTTAATGCTTCTTTTATGACACACTTCATCTAATATGGGTGGAGTGGTCCTTTAAAAATGGTGACACAGGGACTAGTTCTGGTTATGGTGGGCAGTCAGTGCTTACGGCTCATGGTGATGTAGCAGCAACTACACTATTTTACCAAAAGTATTGGGACACCTGCCTTTACACGCACATGAACTTTAATGACATCCCAGTCTTTCGGATTTTCCGACGGAAAATGTGTGATAGGACCTTGTTGTCGGAAATTCCGACCGTGTGTGGGCTCCATCACACATTTTCCATCGGAATTTCCGACACACAAAGTTTGAGAGCTTGCTATAAAATTTTCCGAAAACAAAATCCGTTGTCGGAAATTCCGATCGTGTGTACACAAATCTGACGCACAAAGTGCCACGCATGCTCAGAATAAATTAAGAGAGGAAAGCTATTGGCTACTGCCCCGTTTATAGTCCCGACATACGTGTTTTACGTCACCGCGTTCAGAATGATCAGATTTTCCGACAACTTTGTGCGACCGTGTGTATGCAAAACAAGTTTGAGCCAACATCCGTTGGAAAAAATCCATGGATTTTGTTGTCGGAATGTCCGATCAATGTCCGATCGTGTGTACAGGGCATTAGTCTATAGGGCTCAATATTGAGTTGGCCTACCCTTTGCAGCTATACCAACTTTAACTCTTCTGGGAAGGCTGTCCACAAGGTTTAGGAGTGTGTCTATGGGAATGTTTGACCAATTCTTCCAGAAGCCACACTACATTGCCAAAAATATTGGGCCACCCCGCCCCAAATCATTTAGTGGAGGGGGAACTGCATTTGCATAAATCTGCATTTTTAAACTTTTATATTTTTTCGTCTGCATAACTTTTAAAATATTGTGCCCTACTTTTACTACATATTTCAAGATAAATCCAATATTTGGTTACCTCATCGATATCCATTTATTCTCTCCACAGCTATCTTTTAACGTTTTTGGTATCCTCATGGATTCCTTAAATATCAACAAGACCTTAGTGAACCTCTTAGGGGAACAATGGGTCACGTGTTCAGACAATTTTACCACAGAGGGCATGGATCCAAACCAAGACCCACAGAAACTGGTCTATATTCTCCTGCTTATTAGTGGCTTTGCCTTCTTGACCTTTGTGGTGATGTATTGGCATTTTTCCAAAAGTGATCATTCTGCGGATCCCTATCACCAGTACATAATCGGAACATGGAAGGAAGACAGACTCATCCTGGTCAACCACAGGGAAAGATCTGCATCTTTAACTTTTGTGAAACAAACTGTGATAGACGGTCATCTCAGACCAGAACCTGGACCATCAGCCATGTAATATATTACAAAATGTATAGCTATTATATTGTACATTGTAGTCAATATCGAAATCTTGTCATATTGGGGATTGTTTGCAATCTGTTCTATGCTGCTTTTTAAAGGATAAAGGGCACACGAGGTGGACTGACAACTCATGGGGCCCCCTGGGCAATAGGTGATCATTGGGCCCCCTCCTGTGTCCCCGCCCATACTCAAGCCACACCCACATCTCTCTCTAACTCTCTCTCTCTCTCTCTCTCTCTCTCTCTCTCTCTTTCTCCCTTTATCTCTCTCTCTCTCCATCCCTCTTCCTATCTCTCGTACTTCCTCTCTCTCTCTCTCTCTCTCTCTCTGTTTCTATCTCTCTCTTCCTCCTCTCTCCCTCTCTCTGTCTCAGTAGAAGATGAGGTGAAATGTAGATGAAGCAGTGACAGAGAGTTTTAGTGGCAAAGGAGATAGAGAAGTTAGTATCTGATCTTGTTTGGTACTCACAATGCCAGGTACCTTACCACAGTGTGCAGCACCCAATCGGTGAGCCATTGTTGGTAGTAGAAGTGCTGTATGGCCCCAGGGGTTAGGCTGGGCCTCAGGGGTTGTCCCTCAGCTCAGGCATTGCAGAGGCTTTCCCTTGCCACGAAGTCTCAAGTCAGGCACATAATGAAAAGGACAGGCAGGGGAATGGAGCCCAAACTAGGCTGATAGTGTGTGATTGGATCCACCCCGGAGAGGAAGGGATACGAGCAAAGCTGTCCACCAGATACAGTGGAGGACAATGGGTGGGCTCCCTCGTCATCACTGGACGCCTCATCCATGGAGGAGCCATGCACCCTGAGTGTGAAGGCCTCTTGAGCCCCCTAGGGAAAGAGAGCCTTGACTGATGGGGGCATAGCTAGGTGCATGACAAGGGGAACGATTGGTTGGGACAGTTGGGATGGGCCTGAGCTCAGGGAACGTGTGCCCCAGGGGATTCTGGGTCTTTCGGAAGAGTCGTTTGGAAGAGCTGCCACCCCCCCGCCCCTTTTTTCCTATGTTATGGTATGTCACAGCTTGCTGCGGTTTTATTGACCTTGCCAGCAATTAAAGTTGCTGTAATGGGCTATGCCCTTGATGGAAATTTTGAAGTAGGCTGTCTGTCCAGCACTTATAGTAAGGACAGGCCCCATTTCCCTCTTTTGGTTAAGTGCTCACAGTACAACTGTGACTGGCACTGGTTGAATATGTTCACATGTTATGTTGGAATTTAATAAAGCTGTGGCCTTGCCCTTTCCAACCCAATGGTTGTAAGTGTCTTATTTAATGGGGTAAAGGGCAAGGGTAGTGGTGTTATATTGTGTTACATTAATTGGGACCTAAGCCCATTGCACCTCAGCAGTCATGTACACAGCTCACCTTTGCACCTCCCATCCCTAGCTCACCTGTGCGTCCTTGTCCACAGCTCACCTTTGTATCCCTGTCCACAGATCACCTCTGTGTCCCTGTCCATAGCTCACCCCTGGGACCCTGTCCACAGCTGTCCCTGTCCACAACTGACCCCTGGATCCCTGTCCACAACTCACCTCTGTGTCCCTGTTCACAACTCACCTCTGTGTCCCTGTCCACAGCTCACCTCTGTGTCCCTGTCCACAGCTCACCTTTGTGTCACTGTCCACAGCTCACCCCTGCGTCCCTGTCCACAGCTGTCCCTGTCCACAGCTCACCCCTGTGTCCCTTTCCATAGCTCACCCCTGCGTCCCTGTCCACAGCTCACCCCTGCATCCCTGTCCACAGCTCACCCCTGCGTCCCTGTCCACAACTCACTCCTGTGTCCCTGTCCACAGCTGTCCCTGTCCACAACTCACCTCTGTGTCCCTGTCCACAGCTCAACTCTGTGTACCTGTCCACAGCTCACCTCTGTGTCCCTGTCCACAACTCACCCCTGCATCCCTGTCCACAGCTCACCCCTGTGTCCCTGTCCACAGCTCACCCCTGTGTCCCTGTCCATAGCTTACCCCTGCATCCCTGTCCATAGCTCACCTCTGTGTCCCTGTCTACAACAAACCCCTGCATCCCTTTCCACAGCCGTCCCTGCCCACAGCTCACCACTGTGTTCCTGTCCACGGCTCACCCCTTGTCCCTGTCCACAGCTGTCCCAGTCCACAACTCAGACTTTTGTACCTTGCACTCCCTTTTTCTTCATAGATATCACCTCTACACTCAGGCCCCACCCATCCATAGTTGTCACCTCTGCACCTAGAACCATTGACAATACACAGCTCTCACTTTTGGTGCTGCATGCTCCAAAACCAATTTCCCTTCTAGGTTTTCCTCCTTACATCAGCTAGCACAGTTTTATTAGGCAGTGGCCAGCACAGGCTTAGCAAACAGCACACTGACTGTTCTGCCTCTCTTACACAGCAGCAGTGTGCAACGCAACACGGCCAGCGACAACTTCGGCTCCTGGGCATCATCGACATGTCCTGTGTGCCGGCACTTGCAGCTCCCCTGCCCCCCCCCCCCCGTGTCTCTGGGGAGCTCTGCAGTGAGGATTATTGGCAGGATGAAGAGTTAGGAGCACTAAGAACTACTCATCATATGAGGTAGCCTAGGGGGAAATCCGGGGGGGGGGCGCGGCTCCACGTACATACCACTCCCATCTCATGTCAGCCCGCTCCTTACCTCGTCCCTCATAGGAAGTATGAGCCAGTGAAGCACAGGACAAGAGCCACTCATGGGGACCCCTACTGACCCCGGGCCTTCGGGCAGTGCCCGTGTGCCCGAATGGTCAGTCCACCCATGAAGGGCACCTTCAAAAACAGGATATCCCTAGCACTATATAGTAAAAATGTGAATAACCTGACTTGTTGCTGTTGATTGCTGGACTTTAAACATAATCACAGATTTTTGCTTATCATAACAATGTTACCCTGCCCATAAAAGAGCCAAATACAGAATAAACCATGACCAGGGCTAGGACAAAGGGTGTTCAGGAGGGGTGACTGCCCTGGGCACAATGGTTTATTGCAGGGATGGGGGCACCCTGACCCTAATCCTATAGGAGGGGGGGGGTGCGCAGTTTGGCATCTTTGCCCTGAGCACTGGATGTTCTTGTCCCGGCACTGACCATGACCATCTGTCATGGGAATAGATCATTATTTTCCTCATTGCACACAACTGGCTGGACTTCATGCTATTCTTTTCTCTAAACAGATCTGAATTCCCAGATGTGGAATTTCCATACCTATCCTATTGTTTAGGGCAGCCAACTGGGCAGGAGAGCCAGCACACCCATAGAAATCCAAAATCAGGGGGAGCCAGTCAGAAGGGATCTGAAACTCAGAGGACTTCGGTTCTCCCACATAGAGGAGGTCAGCTCCCATGGTTGAGACAAAGGAAATTCCATTCTATTACTAGAGTAGGACCCACTAATTCGAGCGAGCACCTGATACCCTGGCCGGGGCACACCAGTGCATGTGTGCTCAGTGGTGTTAAGGCTAAGCCATCACGGAGGGAGGTCTGGGGAACTACAGATCCATTCCTGGCAAGATATCAACGGTGATCTACTAAGCCTGTTCTGACCCCCCTGAGTAAGGGCGGTCGCAGGCTTTTTGGTAAGCCTCCATTTTTCTCTCTTGGTGGTGGTCGTCACTTTCAAGTGGATCTTTGGATTTGGATTTTGTATTCTTCTTCATCCTACACCTTTTTTTGAAATTTTCTTTGGACTTTTTATCTGAACATTCTTTGGGATTTATTGGGGTGTTATGAACATTTATTTTTTACTAACTGATTCTTCACATTGATGGTTAATGATTTTGATTGCTCACATCACTCCTTTAGTATATTGCCACTTATATTATTGTATTAGTTTTGATTTAATGTAATTATCATTGGTTGGTACAATAATTGATTTATGTCCAGCGCTGCCCTGTCTATTACCTATACATCTTTTTGCCTTATATCGAGGTTATAGTGTTCAGCAGCAGGACTCCTATCACGGATATTTTGTTTTTATAATTTTTTTATGCACAAATTTTTTGCCTAGCGCAATTCTCTTTTATATTTATGCTACAAGTGTTGTTGGGTCAAAACTTGATGTGGTTGACAGTCATGCAAGGAACATGTTATGTGGAATTTCAAGACAGCGCTGCCATTGCTACCCCTTTGCAAATCAATGCTTTCATTCACACTGCTGGGACCTCAAAAGGCCACATAGCAACTACTGAAGGGTCACATGTGGTCCTTGGGCCATGTGTTGGACACCAGACTATACGCTACGCTATAGACAAATCCAATATAATAAAATAATACAATAAAATCGTCAAAACCAGTGTAAAAGGGGTTAAATTGTTGGGTAAAAATGCTGCCTCCAATCTGAAAGTATTATAAGAGGGGTCTTCAAAAAGTTAACACACTTATATATTTTTGTTGGAAACGGTGAGGTTGGGAGTTGTAGATTGGTCGTGTCTGAGAGTTTCAGGTGATTAGTCTGTCTGGCAAGCCGGCTGGCCTTGTGGTTTAGTATAGGAGTTGTCATGCTGTGGTGAAGACAGCTGCAAAACATAAACAAAAATGCAGAAACCTTTTGAAGAATCCTTTTATATATACAGTAGGGGTGCAATATAGACGGATGACCAGCAATGGTACAATTGGGCATTTTTAGATATGCAATATAGGCCACTGGACACCAAGAGTGCCAGGTGTTAACACCTTTATGCCTCGTACACATGATCCGAAAATCTGACGACAGATCATACGACTTTTTTTGCTTATTAGTCGCAAGTAGAAATTGAATAGGTTACTAAAATCACGAAAATTCTTGTACGTCAGCAAAAAAAATCGGAAGTGATATAATGTGTTGTAGTGTATTTGTATTGTATTTTCGGATGACAACTTTACTGACTAAAACGAAAATCGTACGATCTGGTATCGTACCAGGAAAATTTTCGTGCATGTCTGATGGAATAATATTGGGTGAACTGTCGTGATCGGCTCTCGAAAGCTCTGTACTAACGATTTGATTATTGTACAAATGCGCCGAAAGCGCTATTTTTGATACGATTTCTGGATTGTGTGTACGGGCCATTAGTCTCAGACCGAAGTTGCAGATGTGGCCCTGTATGTTGGTCTCTTTTACACATCTTTCAGGCTTGCCCTAAACTTACTGACTTCTGGCGGAAGGTACATAGGATATTCCAACAATTTAATGATTTTCAGATCCCCTATGAACTGTCCTTTCTTTCTGCTTCATAATAATCTCCACTAAAATTAATCGATACACACATTTCATAAATGCAGCCAAACCTGCAGTCCAAATGTGGCTTAACAAAGTAGAAGAAGTAGACAAAGCATGGTTCTACTGGTCCCAGTTGATCTTTTCTGAAGAAGCTAACCGCGGCACCTACTGGCAGTTAAGGCCTAGTAGATGTGTTACCGCCCTTTCCCCATATTACCCTATCCTCTTCCCCAATGATATTACCTTACTCATTTATTTCATCTCTCTAACCCCCAAGTCAAATTCTGGTTAAAACCCCTCTGTGGTTCTCTCTTTCCCCTCCTTGTTATCCAAAGGTCCTATTAAGCCTCTGCTAATCCTTTAGTATTCAACGATCACCCCCACCTTTGTTTCTACATTTGACACTATCTTAGGCTGGCCATACACAGTGCAAATTATTTCTTGCAACCACGGGTTACAGGAAAGAAACCCGCTTGATTCCCCCATCAACACAGACAGTGCTGACATCCCTGCCATCAGGCCTTTGTATTCTCCCGGCGGGAGGGTGGGGGAAGCTGACCCCGCTGGGAGAAGACAGTGATTATTGCTAGTGGCTATTGCACCCGCTAATGATAATCACATGTAAATACGGCAGACTAGATGTACCCTACCCAAGTTTAGCGATCGATCAACTTGGTACATTCGGCCTGCCCATACACGGTTCCAATCTCATGCGGTTCAGTAGGAACCAGCCAAGATTCCAACCATGTATGGCCTGCCTTAGATGAACCCTTATCTTTTATGTATAAATCTCAACTCTCAGGATCCTTCCGAGGCCTCTTTTTGCCCCTCTCCCCCCGCCCCGGTTTTACCAATAAAAACCACTGAGCTCTATAGTAGTGAGCTTTAAAAAATAAATCCCAGGATCATAGCGACAAATTGGTTCAAAAAAATAACTACAACCACTTATGTCTTATTATGATATACATCCTGGTTCTGATCACACATTGTTGTATATTTGTTGTATACCGTCAAACAAATGTGTTCTGTGTTCTTATTCTTGTATACACCTCCTTATAATTGATGCTCAACCTTTGACTGTACACTCGTTCATAAATGAAAATGAGAAAGAAAAAAAATAGTGCCAGGTGTTATAGAGCTGTCATTGATGAGTGAAGGGGACTCTGATGTTTTTATTATATAGGATTCAGAAAATTCTATTGGTGGTCCCACTCGTTACCATATTGGAATGAGCCCAGGGATTGACAGGCCTGGACTTCACATAAACATTGATTCTGGAGAAAAACGTGCAGCTCTGGTGACCCTATAATTCCTTACTAGTCCGCTCTAAAAACGGATTATTATCATTTTGTAATGACACAAACTCTTTAAATAATATATGGAAGTTTAAAAAAAGCATTTCTATCCGGGGGAATAAGATTGGAATTATTCCATCTATACTATAAATGGACCAAAACATTATTTCTGCCGGGCGTCAGCAGGTCTGTACTGTGTAAGGAATGGTTTGGGCTGGAGATTATAGTGGAAACATTCCAGTGACACTAAAGAACGCAACATATGTATTGTAGGTCCTTAACATTCACCAAACCACTTCCGTAATGCCGCAGTCTGTTCTTACATTACATTAAACAGACACATTCCCGAATCTGCATCTCTGTTATGTAACCATACATGCAAACTGCTCTGTGGCCCTTGTTACACTCACGCTAGAAGTATGTTAGTATGTACAGTACATTGTCATGTTGTAATCGTGTAATAACAAGATTATTGTTTCATTTTTATCATTAAAGAGGACCTTCAGCCCCTGTTCACACCGGTGCGACTTGTCATGCGTTTTACCAGGTCCAAATTGCATGACAAGTCACACACTATTGTCGGCAATGTAACTGTACAACTCCAGCTTTGCCGTGCCGCACCGATTTGAAAAAAAAGGTTCCTGCACTATTTTTTGCGATTTCAGGTGCGACTTGCATAGACACCTGTGCATGAAGTTGCACAGATTTTAGCCAAGTCACACCTGAAGTCGCACTGACCTGTGGCTTTGAAATCGTGCGACTTCAAGTGAAGTCACACAATTTCAAAGTCAGATTCAGTGTGCACAGGGACTCACTCAGCCAACATTGACTATTTTTAATCCTTATGTTTACTAGCATTGGTAAATAGATAGTTAGGTATATATATATATATATATATATATATATATATATATATATATATATATATATATATATATATATAGGTTTTAAACTTTTTAACTTTTTTTAAAATTTCTTCTGTTACTATCTGGTTTCAATGCCCAAGCAAATGATGTAATACATGCCAGAAGTCTTCAGGAGGGGAGGAGGGGTTTTCTCAGCTAAGCACACCTTCCTGCCTGCATGCCTGAGCTAAGGGCAGGTTGATTCCAGGAAGTAAATGCTACATGAATCATCTGCCCTTACTCAAGAAGGCCACAACTAGAAATGCTAGGGTGGTGTTTTTCAAAGTGATTTCTTAGTAAAATAAAGCATAGAGACATGAATGGATGGGGGAGTTTGCTTTTAATTGTAAAAATGAATAAAATAGCGTTTTTGGTTCATGGTGCTCAGATACAGTTTAGTTCCACTTTAATTGTCTATACCGCTATGTTTCTTTTTATCTCCTAAATTAAAGCAATGCAATTACAGAAAATGTTTAAAATGTAGCTTATGCATAGAACAAGAGCTGCCTTTTTAAGAGAACCTGTTGCCATTTCAAAAATGCAGATGAAAGCACAAAAAATGTAAATGCTTACTTGCAGTATTTTTCTATCCCATTTTTTATCTTTTCACTTGCCATGAGCCTTTGAACTTGCTAGCAAAATTGACTACTCAGGAAGAGTCAATTCCTTAGCACAGCCCCTCCCTCCTTGTATCTCATAGCTCTCACCTGTTCCACCAGTGTCGTTACTCTCTGTGCTGGCCCAGCTCCTCCTCACCTCTCTGGATAACCTTTTATGTAGCTACAAATGAAGCAGCGAAGGGGAATAAGTATAGAAGGTCACTTGAGGGACAGCTCTGAGTCTGCTGGGGCTGCTGACATCACATCCAAAAGCGTGGCACCTAGGATGTCTACACAAGGGGGCATTTCACAGGTAAATAACTCACCTAAAATACACTATATTACCAAAAGTATAGGGATGCTTGCCTTGAGTCCTGACCTCAACCCAATAGAACACTTTTGGGATGAATTAGAGCGGAGACTGTAAGCCAGGCCTTCTCGTCTAACATCAGTACCTGACTTCACAAATGCACTTCTGGAAGAATGGTCAAACATTCCAATAGACACACTCCTAAACATTGTGGACAGCCTTCCCAGAAGAGATGAAGCTGTTATAGCTACAAAGGGTGGGCCAACTCAATATTGAACCCTACGGACTAAGACTGGGATGCCATTAAAGTTCATGTGCGTGTAAAGGCAGGCGTCCCAATACTTTTGGTAATATAGTGTATGTTTATGTAATATCTTATAGGAAGATTTTTGTTGAGTTGAATAATCGGGTGAAGACCCTGTCTCTTTAACACTCTGTTTAAAAAATAATAATAAACCTTAAGTAATACCATATTTATCATAGACATGTGTGATAATACCTGATTCTGTCCTTTCGTTCATTACGCAATTACAACATTTCACTTTAGAGCTGCAGTTAAACAATACAAAATACCTGTTCTTAAAGTGTATCAAAAGCCAAAAAATTTATTTTTTGGGGGTTCAATTTGGAAGTGTTAGGAACCTTGTGAGGTTTTCTTATTACTGTGTGTGTGTAAGATTCTCACCCTGTGTTTGTCCTGATGACCATTGCCACCCGGAATAGAAGGTGAAGAATCCAATATTTTCTAGTAGTCACCAGGAACACTTTGGAGAGATTTACTTTCATTTTCTGTTATGTCTGTTAGGTCTCCAGTACATACAAACAAATATACAAAAAAAAAAAAAACTTGATGGGACTTTTTTTTTAATACTCTGAAGCAAAAAGGACACCCAGTCAAACTGCTTACCACCCACAGCAGTATATTTTCCGCTGGATTTTTTGGGTTTTCCCTTGAGTTGTCCTCTACAGTTATTAGCATTAGACTACATCTCCTCCTAAATTTTTGAGTTGTCCTCTACAGTTATTGGCATTAGATTACATCTCCTCCTAAATTCTTGAGTTGTCCTCTACAGTTATTGGTATTAGATTACATCTCCTCCTAAATTCTTGAGTTGTCCTCTACAGTTTTTGGCATTAGATTACATTGACTCCTAAATTTTTGAGTTGCCCTCTACAGTTATTGGCATTAGATTACATTGACTCCTAAATTCTTGAGTTGTCTTCAACAGTTATTGGCATTAGCATCTCCTCCTAAATTCTAGTGCAAAAACTGGAGAAAAGATAAGTTTGGCCATAAGGTGGTGCTGTTCCTACTATTAATATGGTTGGTATGTCTTTTCTCCATCCTTTATCGGAACAGTGTAATAATTGATAGTTTGTTATATGCATACCTCCCAACTTTTTGAGATGGGAATGAGTGACACCTATCAGCAAAAACATGCAGGCGTTGGACACACCCCTTGCCACACCCCCTTAAATCAGAATTGTACAAAAAAAAACAAGATTGGTTTAATTGCTTTTTTACCACTACTATTCCTTTATATTGGCTTTTGGAATTTACAAATGCAGCAATTTAGAAATCAGATGAAATGTTTAGCTCTGGGAAACAGTTTTTGATAGATAAAAAGTGCATTTTAAAAACAGCTATATAGATCAGACCAAAATGAGGAGGAATGAGGGACAGAGGGACATTGCTCCAAATCAGGGACAGTCCCCCAAAATCAGAGACAGTTGGGAGCTATGGATATGTACATATTTGCGAATTAATACTAGCAGTCCCTTCCTCCAGGGGCATTACCAGGTTTTGCAGATTTGTCTGTGATCGTGGTCATTTAGGTAAAAAATAAGCACACTTTTAAATATGTTTTACCTCTAGGCTCCTTGACCAAATTGAAATCACTCTCCCCATCTGCAGATCCATATTTATCTTAAAGGATATATGCACTTTAAGTGCACTTATCTTTTTTGTCCTGACTTAACCTAACCCCCACCCTCTCCATAGATGCATACATACCTCAATCCAATGGCTGTGGCCTCTGACGATTGTTTACATCCTGGTTGCGCCTATGTATTACAGTCCCATAGACTCCTATAGGGCTGTCTGCTGTCATCTCCTTTTATCTCTGGACACGGGTGATTCTTTACATTAAGGGCTGCAAGTATCACTCTCCTGGCTGCATTACAGCCCCGTAGACATCTATAGGACTGTCTGCAACCATCTCCTTTCATTTCTGGACACGGATGATTTCACCCAGTGCCACAAGTCTCAACATAGCCGCACCTGTGCAATAAAGCCCCATAGACTTCTATGGGGTTGTTTCTTGCCGTCTTCATTAGTCTCTGGCCTTGGGCGATTGGCCGAGCCTGCACATTACAGCCCCAAAGACTTCTATAGGGCTGTTTCTTGGCATTACTCTTAGTCTCCGAACTAAAGCAATTGTTTACATCCAGTGTCACAAGTCTCACTCACCTGGTTGCACCTGTGTATTACAGGCCCAAAAAATTCTATATGGCCGTCTCCCAACTTCACCTTTAAGCCCCATAAACACGATCAGACTTTCCAACGGGAAATGTGTGATGACAGGCTGTTGGCGGACAATCCGACCGTGTGTATGCTCCATCTGACAATTGTTGTCGGACTTTCCGCCAACAATTGTTGGCTAGCATGTTTTCAAATTTTCCGTCAACAAATGTGTGTTGTCGGACTTTCCGAGCGTGTGTACACAAGTCCGTCGGACAAAAGTCCAAAGTACAAACACGCATGCTCGGAAGCAGAAGCGGTCGGTCTTGTAAACTAGCGTTTGTAATGGAGAATTAACATTCATGACGTGGCAAATTATGAAATCTAAAAATGCAGCGCACAATTCTCTTCTTCTTTAATGAGATAATAATGGAGCTGCTTTGCTGGTGATACTGATGGAATTATTGCAAATAAATTTTCAAAGGCTTTTTTTTTCTAGTGATATCAAGAATAGTATTATTATGTTTTTTGTTTTGTTTTTATTTGTGCAAGTTACCACAACACCATTATCCTGTAGTTTTTAACATCAAAGATACAACTATGTTGGTGTCCCTTGTCAATTTTACATTGTATTTTTTAAATGTGACTGCCTACTCCCAAACTGTCATTTGAAGTAAAACACATAGCCAAGTATTATTCTACACAATTTTTTTTTATTGCGCTTTAAAAAAAAAAAAAAAATTAGACATGCTATCTGCCAATAGAACTTAACTAAAAAGTGCATTCTATGCATCCAAAGATATAGAAAATATACCAAATCAAATAATTATTATTCAACCAAAAAAATAATGTCAAAGCAATAACTCCAAGGCCAATAATAAATAACATGCTATTTCCTCCGATTCCGCAACATGTCTGGTTGACGAACGGCCGTTCAGAAACAAACTAAAAAGCACTAAAGCGCTAAATGAAAAACGCAAAAAAAAAAGCGCAAATCAACACTCACCAGACTTCTACTAACATGAAATTAGCAGAAGGAGCCCAAAGGGTGGCTGAAGGGTGGCTAAAGAGCTGAAAAAACACTTAGAACGTCTAGTAGGTCACTACGTTCGTAATTGTTAGCCAACATTTGTGTGACCTTGTGTATACAAGACAAGTTTGAGTCAACACCCTTCGGACAAAATTCCATGGTTTTGTTGGCGGAAAGTCTGATCGTGTGTACGAGGCATTAGTCTCTGGCCTTGGGTGATTGTTTATATCCAGGGCTGTTTCCCGCTGCCATAAGTCTCACTCACCTGTGCATTGCAGTCCCACAGACTTCAATGGAGCAGTGTCCCAGAGCTGGAGACAATGGGAGATGAAGGGAGACAGGCATTTACAGAAGTCTATGGGGCTGTAATGCTTAGGTGTGGCCATGATGTAAACAGAAGTCTCAGTCCCGCTGCTGGAACACAGTGCTGCGTACTGTATGAGTGGGGAGGTGCAGCATGGTGCACTGCAGTAAACACACAGAGTCCGGTTCCAGAGAACAGAACTTGTATTATTGCAGAATCCAGTAATTCACAACAAGCCCAGTGGGAAGGCACCTGACCAGGAACACTATGGCAAATAACAGCAGATTGTAGCAGATCAGGTCTCAGATGCGTGACCCTATCCCTTCCCTACTTGCTGGAATCTCTTCTTGTCGCTAATCACTGTCCCTGTCAGACAGGTGACTTGTCCCTACACCACCCACATTCGAAATGCACATCAAGCAGGGGAGCCAGGGCCCTAAATAGGCTTTGCCTGACCAAAGATGGCTGCTAGAGTGACTTGGGGCAGCAGCATCTAATCAGATAGTTTCCCCAGTGAGCATGGAAACCATAGAGGAGCCATGTTCTCCTTGGCTTCCTCTCCCCCTGCAGTGCCGCTGCGGTTGAGCGCCACCTGCAGCGAATAAAGTAGACTGCACCTACCTACATATGTATCTGATGCTAAATACAGTTTTTACATCATTGACAGCGAGTGCATCTGTTAGTAAAGGAAACAGTTTCTTTGGGCCAGCTTAGCCCAAACAAACTATTTAAAGTCATAGTAAACCTGGAGTTAGGATTCAATCAGTGTTCTACTGGCGCAGGGCATCCCACCTGATGATTTAAAATTAAAATTTAGTTATAAGTTATTTTTTAGGGGGATACAGAACCAAACACATTAGTTTTGTGTAATGTTGTGTATCCCATTAACTATAAGTTGCTTCTGGTAAAACATATCCCTGCAGTGCCTCCTTCATATCTATACTACCCTGAATGGTGCTGTGACAACAGAAGCCTTTGCTACTGAGAAAAGTTTAGCTTCCCTCCAACCCCCTCCAACCCCCTCTGCCATCTCCACCATTTGTATTGCTTGTATTTCTATTCTCATACAATGCATCACATTCTGTGAATGGGTGGTGGACATCCTGTGATTCAGCTTCTCCACCTCCATTCACAGAATGCAATGCATTGTGGGGGTGTAGTAATACAGCAAAATGAATAGTAGAGAGGACAGAAGGGGTGGGCAAGCAGTGCAACTTTTCTCAGTAGCAGTAGCTGATGTTAACTTTCATAATATTGAAAACAGCCTCTCAGGACAGCATACAGTAGCTATTAAGGCGGCACTGCAGGGATGATTTTTGCCAGAAGCAGCTGCCTGCAGTTAATGGGATACACCCCACTGTACATACTGTAGCTAATGTGTTTGGTGCTGTAAAAAAAAGAAAAAGAAAAAGGCAAAATTTCAGCTTTAAAGGAAACAATGGAATTTGTCATTGCTACTTTTCAACAAGTATGCAGAAAAAGCTGACACTTGTCCTTAACCGCTTAACAATTTTACTGCAGCAGGTTGGCTCCTCTGCGCGAAACCACAATACTGTACGCGGTCTCGTGGGGTCCAGATAGCAGGCGCGCGTGCATACCTGCTGCACAGCGGGGGTGCCGATGCTCCTGGCCGATGGTTGCGATGTCCGCCGGCCACGAGCAATCGTGACCAGGAGACATAGAACAGGGACAAGTGTGTGTAAACACACATTTCCCTGTTCTGTTCTAACAAAAGTGACAGATTCGTGTGTTCCTATTAGCTAGGAACCACGATCTGTCACTTCCTGTAGTTAGTCCCTCCCCCTTCAGTTAGAATCACCTCCCAGGGAACACAGTTAACCCCTTCACCGACCCCTAGTGTTAACCCCTTCACTGCCAGTGACATTTTTACAGTAATCAATGCATTTTTAATCGCACTGATCGCTGTATTAATGCCAATGGCTCCAAAAATGTGTCAAAATTGTCCGCCATAATGTCACAGTCACGTTAAAAATCGCAGATCGCCGCCATTACTAGTAAAAAAATAATAATAATAAAAATGCTATAAATCTATCCCCTATTTTGTAGATGCTATAACTTTTGCGCAAACCTATCAACATATGCTTATTGCGATTTTTTTTTACCAAAAATATATAGAAGAATACATATCGGCCTAAACTGAGGGGAAAAAAATCTTTTATATATTTTTGGGGGATATTTATTATAGCAAAAGTAATAAATAATGCGTTTTTTTTCAAAATTGTCGCTTTCTTTTGTTTAAAAAAATAAAACCTTGGATTGTGAGCATAATTCATTCCGAAAACATGCTTGTAATCCAAAGCACTTGTATATCAAAGCGAATTTCCCCATAAGAAATAATGGAAACTCAGATGATTTGTTCCACAACTATTTATTCATAAATCTTTTAGTTTATACTCCATATAAAAAGATTGTAGCAATGAGAAATGTCCACATTAGGGAGGAGCCGAACACCCCCCTGTTCGGTTCGCACCAGAACATGCGAACAGGAAAAAAGTTTGTTCGAACACGCGAACACCGTTAAAGTCTATGGGACACGAACGTGAATAATCAAAAGTACTAATTTTAAAGGCTTATATGCAAGTTATTGTCATAAAAAGTGTTTGGGGACCTGGGTTCTGCCCCAGGGGACATGGATCAATGCAAAAAAAAAGTTTTTTCAGGAGCAGTGATTTTAATAATGCTTAAAGTCAAACAATAAAAGTGTAATATCCCTTTAAATTTCGTAGCTGGGGGGTGTCTATAGTATGCCTGTAAAGGGGCGCATGTTTCCCATGTTTAGAACAGTCTGATAGCAAAATGACATTTCATGACATTTCAATGAAAACCCATTTACAACTACTCGCGGCTATTGCATTGCCGACAATACACATAGAAGTTCATTGATAAAAATGGCATGGGAATTCCCCACAGGGAAACCCCGAACCAAAATTTTTAAAAAAATGACGTGGGAGTCCCCCTAAATTCCATACCAGGCCCTTTAGGTCTGGTATGGATATTAAGGGGAACCCCGGCCAAAATTTTTTTAAGAAATGACGTGGGGTTACCCCTAAATTCCATACCAGACCCTTCAGGTCTGGTATGGATTTTAAGGGGAACCCCGCGCCCCCCAAAAAAAAAAAAACGGCGTGGGGTCCCCCCAAAAATCCATACCAGACCCTTATCCGAGCACGCAACCTGGCAGGCCGCAGGAAAAGAGGGGGGGACGAGAGTGCGCCCCCCCTCCTGAACTGTACCAGGCCACATGCCCTCAACATTGGGAGGGTGCTTTGGGGTAGCCCCCCAAAACACCTTGTCCCCATGTTGATGAGGACAAGGGCCTCATCCCCACAACCCTGGCCGGTGGTTGTGGGGGTCTGCGGGTGGGGGGGCTTATCGGAATCTGGAAGCCCCCTTTAACAAGGGGACCCCCAGATTCCGCCCCCCCCGTGTGAAATGGTAAGGGGGTACTTACCCCTACCATTTCACTAAAAAACTGTCAAAAATGTTAAAAACGACCAGAGACAGTTTTTGACAATTCCTTTATTTAAATGCTTCTTCTTTCTTCTATCTTCCTTCATCTTCTTCTTCTGGCTCTTCTGGTTCTTCCTCCGGCGTTCTCATCCAGCATCTCCTCCGCGGCGTCTTCTATCTTCTTCTCCTCGGGCCGCTCCGCACCCATGGCATGGGGGGAGGCTCCCGCTCTTCTCTTCATCTTCTTCTTCATCTTCTTCTCTTCTTCCTTCTTCTCTTCTTCATTTTCTTCTCCGGCCCGCTCCGCACCCATGCTGGCATGGAGGGAGGCTCCCGCTGTGTGACGGCGTCTCTTCGTCTGACGGTTCTTAAATAACGGGGGGCGGGGCCACCCGGTGACCCTGCCCCCCTCTGACGCACGGTGACTTGACGGGACTTCCCTGTGATGTCATGGGGAATGCCACAGGGAAGTCCCGTGCGTCAGAGGGGGGCGGGGTCACCGGTGGCCCCGCCCCCCGTTATTTAAGAACCGTCAGACGAGGAGACGCTGTCACACAGCGGGAGCCTCCCTCCATGCCAGCATGGGTGTGGAGCGGCCCGGAGAAGAAAATGAAGAAGAGAAGAAGGAAGAAGAGAAGAAGATGAAGAGAAGAGCGGGAGCCTCCCCCCATGCCATGGGTGCGGAGCGGCCCGAGTAGAAGAAGATAGAAGACGCCGCGGAGGAGATGCTGGACGAGAACGCCGGAGGAAGAACCAGAAGAACCAGAAGATGAAGGAAGATAGAAGAAAGAAGAAGCATTTAAATAAAGGAATTGTCAAAAACTGTCTCTTGTCATTTTTAACATTTTTGACAGTTTTTTAGTGAAATAGTAGGGGTAAGTACCCCCTTACCATTTCACACGGGGGGGGGGCGGGATCTGGGGGTCCCCTTGTTAAAGGGTGCTTCCAGATTCCGATAAGTCCCCCGCCCGCAGACCCCCCACAACCACCGGCCAGGGTTGTGGGGATGAGGCCCTTGTCCTCATCAACATGGGGACAAGGTGTTTTGGGGGGCTACCCCAAAGCACCCTCCCAATGTTGAGGGCATGTGGCCTGGTACAGTTCAGGAGGGGGGGGCCGCACTCTCGTCCCCCCCTCTTTTTCTGCGGCCTGCCAGGTTGCGTGCTCGGATAAGGGTCTGGTATGGATTTTTGGGGGGACCCCACGCCGTTTTTTTTTTTTGGCGTGGGGTTCCCCTTAAAATCCATACCAGACCTGAAGGGTCTGGTATGGAATTTAGGGGGAACCCCACGTCATTTTTTTTTTTAAATTTTGGCCAGGGTTCCCCTTAATATCCATACCAGACCTGAAGGGCCTTGTATGGAATTTAGGGGGACTCCCACTTCATTTTTTTTTTAATTTTGGTTCGGGGTTGCCCTGCAGGGAATTCCCATGCCGTTTTTATCAATGAACTTCTATGTGTATTGTCGGCAATGCAATAGCCGCGGGTAGTTTTAAATGGGTTTTTTCCTTCGAAATGTCATTTTGCTGTCAGACTGTTCTAAACACGAGAAACATGCGCCTCTTTACAGGCATACTATAGACACCCCCCAGCTACGAAATTTAAAGGGATATTACACTTTTATTGTTTGACTTTAAGCATTATTAAAATCACTGCTCCTGAAAAAACGGCTGTTTTTAAAACTTTTTTTTGCATTGATCCATGTCCCCTGGGGCAGGACCCAGGTCCCCAAACACTTTTTATGACAATAACTTGCATATGAGCCTTTAAAATTAGCACTTTTGATTTCTCCCATAGACTTTTAAAGGGTGTTCCGCGGCATTCGAATTTGCCACGAACACCCCAAATTGTTCGCTGTTCGGCGAACTTGTGAACAGCCAATGTTCGAGTCGAACATGAGTTCGACTCGAACTCGAAGCTCATCCCTAGTCCACATAGACCATTCTCAGCACTGTCAGCTCTCACCGCTGTCATGTCTGCAATCAAGATAGGAAAGACTACCTTGCAGTAGCGCGATTTGAAAGCGAGGTGCACAGCGTGGAAGGGATGATATCGATGGCGGTGCGTAGGATGGTCTATGTAGACAGTTTTACCCCGGATGCCTGCATACTTAGATGTGCCTGTTTTAATCATCAACCATGTGACTTGCCAAATGTTGTACCTTCATTAAATGTAATCATATTGCTACACTTAGGGGCACCTCTGTTCTATTTTATATTCAGTTGTGACATGACGCTACTTGTATATCAAGTCAAAGTTTATAAAACATTTTTGCTTGTCTTGCAAAACACTCTCAAACCAAATTACTCTCAAACCAAGGTTTTACTATATATTTTATATACAGTATCTCACAAAAGTAAGTACACCCCTCACATTTTTGTAAATATTTTATTATATATTTTCATGTGACAACACTGAAGAAGTGGCACTTTTCTACAATGTAAATTAGTGAGTGTACAGCTTGTATAACAGTGTAAATTTGCCATCCCCTCAAATAACTCAGCACACAGCCATAAATGTCAAAACTGCTGGCAACAAAAATGAGTACACTCCT
This sequence comes from Aquarana catesbeiana, assembly GCF_042186555.1. Lineage (NCBI taxonomy): Eukaryota > Metazoa > Chordata > Amphibia > Anura > Ranidae > Aquarana > Aquarana catesbeiana. The sequence continues at coordinate 754,918,081 of NC_133325.1, forward strand.
AAGGGAAAATGTCCAAATTGGGCCCAAAGTGTCAATATTTTGTGTGGCCACCATTATTTTCCAGCACTGCCTTAACACTCTTGGGCATGGAGTTTACCAGAGCCTCACAGGTTGCCACTGAAGTCCTCTTCCACTCCTTCATGACGACATCACGAAGCTAGTGGATGTTAGAGACCTTGTGCTCTTCCACCTTCCATTTGAGGATGCCCCACAGATGCTCAATAGGGTTTAGGTCTAGAGACATGCTTGGCCAGTCCATCACCTTTACCCTCAGCTTCTATAGCAAGGCAATGGTCATCTTGGTGGTTTGTTTGGGGTCCTTCTCGTGTGGGAATACTGCCCTGCGGCTCAGTCTCCGAAGGGAGGGGATCGTGCTCTGCTTCAGTATGGCACAGTACATGTTGGCATTCATGGTTCCCTCAACGAACTGTAGCTCCTCAGTGCCGGCAGCACTCATGTAGCCCCAGATAATGACACTCCCACCACCATGCTTGACTGTAGGCAAGACACACTTGTCTTTGTACTCCTCACCTGGTTGCCACCACACATGCTTGACACCTTCTGAACCAAATAAGTTTACAGTGGGGACTGAAAGTATTCAGACCCCCTTACATTTTTCACTCTTTGTTATATTGCAGCCATTTGCTAAAATCATTTAGGTTCATTTTTTTTTCCTTATTAATGTACACACAGCATCCCATATTGACAGAGAAACACAGAATTGTTGACATTTTTGCAGATTTATTAAAAAAGAAAAACTGAAATATCACATGGTCCTAAGTATTTAGACCCTTTGTTGTGACACTCATATATTTAACTCAGGTGCTGTCCATTTCTTCTGATCATCCTTGAGATGGTTATACACCTTCATTTGAGTCCAACTGTGTTTGATTATACTGATTGGACTTGATTAGGAAAGCCACACACCTGTCTATATAAAACCTTACAGCTCACAGTGCATGTCAGAGCAAATGAGAATCATGAGGTCAAAGGAACTGTCTGAAGAGCTCAGAGACAGAATTGTGGCAAGGCACAGATCTGGTCAAGGTTACAAAAAAATTTCTGCTGCACTTAAGGTTCCTAAGAGCACAGTGGCCTCCATAATCCTTAAATGGAAGACATTTGGGACGACCAGAACCCTTCCTAGAGCTGGCCGTCCGGCCAAACTGAGCTATCGGGGGAGAAGAGCCTTGGTGAGAGAGGTAAACAAGAACCCAAAGACCACTGTGGCTGAGCTCCAGAGATGCAGTCGGGAGATGGGAGAAAGTTGTAGAAAGTCAACCATCACTGCAGCTTTATGGCAGAGTGGCCCGAAGGAAGCCTCTCCTCAGTGCAAGACACACGAAAGCCTGCATGGAGTTTGCTAAAAAACACCCGAAGGACTCCAAGATGGTGAGAAATAAGATTCTCTGGTCTGATGAGACCAAGATAGAACTTTTTGGCCTTAATTGTAAGTGGTATGTGTGGAGAAAACCAGGCACTGCTCATCACCTGTCCAATACAGTCCCAACAGTGAAGCATGGTGGTGGCAGCATCATGCTGTGGGGGTGTTTTTCAGCTGCAGGGACAGGACGACTGGTTGCAATCGAGGGAAAGATGAATGCAGCCAAGTACAAGGATATCCTGGACGGAAACCTTCTCCAGAGTGCTCAGGACCTCAGACTGGGCCGAAGGTTTACCTTCCAACAAGACAATGACCCTAAGCACACAGCTAAAATAATGAAGGAGTGGCTTCACAACAACTCTGTGACTGTTCTTGAATGGCCCAGCCAGAGCCCTGACTTAAACCCAATTGAGCATCTCTGGAGAGACCTAAAAATGGCTCTCCACCAACATTTACCATCCAACCTTACAGAACTGGAGAGGATCTGCAAGGAGGAATGGCAGAGGATCTCCAAATCCAGGTGTGAAAAACTTGTTGCATCTTTCCCAAAAAGACTCATGGCTGTATTAGATCAAAAGGGTGCTTCTACTAAATACTGAGCAAAGGGTCTGAATACTTAGGACCATGTGATATTTCAGTTTTTCTTTTTTAATAAATCTGAAAAAATGTCAACAATTCTGTGTTTTTCTGTCAATATGGGGTGCTGTGTGTACATTAGAGAAAAAAAATGAACTTAAATGATTTTAGCAAATGCAATATAACAAAGAGTGAAAAATTTAAGGGGGTCTGAATACTTTCCGTCCCCACTGTATCTTGGTCTCATCAGACCACAGGACATGGTTCCAGTAAACCATGTCCTTAGTCTGCTTGTGTTGCAGACAATTTGCGGGCTTTCTTGTGCATCATCTTTAGAAGAGGCTTCCTTCTGGGACAACAGCCATACAGACCAATTTGTTGCAGTGTACAGCGTATAGTCTGAGCACTGACAGGTTGACCCCCACCCCTTTAACCTCTGCAGCAATGCTGGCAGCACTCATACATCTATTTCCCAAAGACAACCTCTGGATATGACGCTGAGCACGTGCACTCAACTTCTTAGGTTGACCATGGCGAGGCCTGTTCTGAGTGGAGCCTGTTCTGTTAAACTGCTGTATGATCTTGGCCACCATGCTGCAGCTCAGTTTCAGGGTCTTGGCAATCTTCTTATAGCCTAGGCCATCTTTATGTAGAGCAACAATTCTTTTTTTCAGATCCTCAGAGAGTTCTTTGTCATGAGGTGCCATGTTGAATTTCCAGTGACCAGTATGAGAGAGTGAGAGCGATAACACCAAATTTAACACACCTGCTCCCCCTTCACACCTGAAACCTTGTACCACTAACGAGTCACATGACACAGAGGAGGGAAAATGGCTAATTGGGCCCAATTTGGACATTTTCACTTAGGGGTATACTCACTTTTGTTGCCAGCGGTTTAGACATTAATGGCTGTGTGTTGAGTTATTTTGAGAGGACAGCAAATTTACACTGTTATACAAGCTGTACACTCACTACTTTACATTGTGTATATATATATATATATATATATATATATATATATATATATAAAGCCTTACATGTACGGTATTGTATACCCAGTGAAGTGACTGGTCTTAGGTGATACTTAGAGATGAAACAAACCCTCCTACATGAGTTGTATCTGTTTATCTGCTGTCAAGCTTGTCAGAAAACAGGGGGCGGGGAAATTACACTCTGCAGAGCTCAGCGTGGAGAGCTCTGAGAGCTGATTGTAGGGAAAGGACACACAACCCTTCACACAGGAACAGAGCTGAGGCTGTCAATCACAGGCTGTGTGCTGAAGCCCCCCCCCCCCTTCATCATTTTTTTCTTGGTATCAGGAAAACTTGTCAGAAATGATTCATGCTGATAGCAGAGAAACAAAGCAGCAGACACTTACAGTAGTGCTTTGGATTGAGACAAGTAAACACTAGAAAGGGTTATGCTTTGTTCATATTTCATATCTGAGGTTTACAACCACATTAACCTTCTCCCTGGCACAAATACTGTATGATATTTCTTTTTTGATTTCTTATGATACAAACAGACCTTTTTTTACCTTCTTTGGACATTAGAAAAACCACAAAAGGTGTCAACTTGTGCTAAAATTCTTGAAAAAAAAGGGTGATTAACTATTCAGATTTTGGCCTGAATGTACATCACTTATTGGTCACTTTATACAAGATATATTCTATGTCCACACAATCCTGGGATGTAAATCATTACCTATGCTTATTAACCTAATTTAAAAACCAATACATTCAATGTTTTTTCACTCACAGAGAAGAATGTGGCCCTTATTGCCATGACATTAAAAGTTACGCCTCATGAAAAAAAACAACCAGCGAGTCAGATAAGGAGGGTGAGGTCAAAGCAGGCTACTGGTTCAAACGTAATGCCAACTAAGCATTGCAAAAATAGTCTGCGCTCCTTTCCAGAGGGTGCGGTCCTCTGAGAAAACAGTTCTGTGATGTGATTTTGTTCTCTAACAAGCATTCAGAGCATGACAGTGCATTCATCCTTCATTACATGCCTGTTGAATCAGCAGATCTTGCACAGAGTCTCTCTATATGACTATACATGTGGTTCACCATACCTCCCAACTTTCTGAGATGACTATGAGGGACACCCGTTAGCATAATGTGTGTAGTCAAAGGACACACCCCCAGTTATAGGGCCCATGAAAAATGAATAAGCAAAAAATAATTGGTGAAAGTGGTTGTAAAGCCACTATATATACTTTACACTATCCTCTCTGTTTAATTAAGTAGGGTGCCTCAGTGTTTGTGCTTTGTAAAAATAAGCAGCTATATACCTGATTTCCGAGCGCTGATAGGTGCTCACGTGACCGGCTAGCCCTCTCCTCTCTCGGCCTGACAGCTGCAGCGGGCGGGCCCGAGGATCCCCCGCTGACGTCAGTTAGGAGGGGAGGAGGCGAGGAGGAGAGAGCTGGTTACGTGAGCGCCGATCAACGATCGGAAATCAGGTATATAGCTGCTTATTTTTACAAAGCACAGACACTGGGGTACCTTACATAATTAAACAGAGGGGATAATGTAAAGTGTATATAGTGGCTTAACAACCACTTTTACCAATTATTTTTTGCTTATTAATTCTTCATGGGCCCTATAACTGGGGGCGTGGCAGGGTGTGTGTCCTTTGTCTACACACATTATGCAGGGACATGGAGCTGACAGGCAGGGAGGGGAGGGGGGGAGAGGAGCAAAGAGGTGGACAGAGGAGGACAGCAGAGAGCAGATGACGGAGGCACGTAAACTGACCACGGTTTCAGGGCTCAGCAGCCATAATACACTGTGGTCAGTTTACAGGGGGAGGGGAGAAACTAGCAGGATCAGCCAGGTTTTTTAGGTGATACATTGGGCCAAATGACACAGGACAAGCACTGTGCTGAATAACCTGCTTTAAAGGCGCAGGATACATTTTTTTTTTTTAGGTTTAAACCCAAAAATGCTTTTTTTTCCAATATGTTTATTTAATAGTGGATCCAAATGACGGACAGTTGGGAGGTATGGGTTTACTGAGCACTGTCTGTCATGGACATGCACCATGCAATATTTTAATTTAATGTCCACACAATCCTGATTAAAGATTGGAGATTAAACCCTATCTTCATTCTGGCTTCATTCTGGCTCAGCACAAATGCAATTCTTATTACTTGCTATAAGTGTACCATGTTTGCAGTTTTGGACTTGATGCATCCAAAGCATTCTATGGTGCAAAAAACTCACCCATACCAAATTTTTATCATTTTTTTTCACACAAATAGGGCTTTCTTTTGGTGGTATTTAATCACTACTGTGGTTTTTATTTTTTGCTAAACAAACAAAAAAAAGACCAAAAATTGATAGGTGACACTGGTGGGCATTGATAGGTGGCACTAGTGGGCACTGATGGACAGCACTGATTTGCACTGCTAGGTGGCACTGGTGGGCATTGATAGGTGGCACTAGTGGGCACTGATGGACAGCACTGATTTGCACTGCTAGGTGGCACTGGTGGGCACTGGCAGGTGGCACTGGTGAGCACAAATGTGGTGGCAGTGGCTCCCTGTTCGGGACCAATGTCCCTCTGTCAGAAACTGATGATTGGGCTTTTTTTTCTCCTCGCGCTGTCAGCGTGAGAAAAAAAAAAAGATTACCGGCTCTGTTTACATCACGTGATTACCTGTGATTAGCTGTTATTGGCTGACAGCTGATCACGTTGTAAGGGGTCAGGATCGGCCCAATACTCCAATCTATGATCAGTCAAGTCTCAATGACTCGCTGATCACAGAGCACGCAGGCTCTGCCCTCCAGGCAATTTAGGTCTGTAGCAGTCTTTCGGCTAAAGGGGTTATAGGCATGTCCAATTGGATCTGTTCATATACCAACACACAGAGGTGGCTCGGGAGTGAGCATGCACAAGTGACTCTATAGCAAGCAGCTTGCTCTGGAGGCACTCAGCATGGGGGAGGTGCCAAAAGTACTGGCGGGGGACTCGAGAAGAGGAGGATAGTGCTCTTCTCGGTTCCTCTGCAGACACTTATGGCCCCTCCCCCTTCCCGAGTGCCCCAAGAGCAAGTTCTTGTGGAAAACCATTGCACAGAGCAGGTAAGTATGTTTATTATTATAAAGTAAAAAAAACAAGCATGTAGAACCATTTGAGTCTGTCTTAATTACATTGACACACTGCTGCCTGCTATTGTTCGGATATAGGATGGAAAATGCGGTGGACACAAATTTCATCTATTTGCTTTGTGTTCATGGGATTTATGCACATTGACGGCCTTGGTAATTTATCACTGTATTCACCATCCTAATGAAATGCTGTTATTACGCAACATTTAATGGGTATTAGTTGTTATAGATCAGGTAAAGAAACCAAAACAAATAGGTTCAGAAAAGGAAGTTTCATGTAATAAAATGGTATGGCACAGGGAAAAAGTATTAAACACATGAAGAAAGGAAGGTGCAAAAAGGCATGGGAAGCCAAGACGTTAGCTTAAATATATTAGTAATTAGAAAACAATTGTGCTCCTTGTCAGTGCAAATTAATATCAGTTGGTTCAGCCTCAACTGATGGCCTATAAAAAGGTGTCTCATTAGTCATTACCAAGGTGTCACACAAGAAACCTCTTATGATGGGCAAAAGCAAAGAGCTCTCTCAAGACCTTCACAATCCTTTTGTTGCAAAACTGATGGCATTGGTTACAGAAGGATTTCTAAACTTCTGAATGTTCCAGTGAGCACTGTTGGGGAACATAATTTCACCATAAACTGGCCACGACCAGGTTCTTCTCACAAGATTTCTGACAGAGGTGTGAAGAGAAGTATCAGAAGAGTTGTCCAAGAGCCAAGGACCACTTGTGGAGAGCTTCAGAAAGACCTGGCATTTCAGCAAGACAATGATCCCAAAGCCAAAACTCTTAACTGGTTTCAAAGAAATAAAATAAAGCTGCTAGAATGGACCAGTCATTCATCATCAGAGTTCATAGAAGAGGCTCATGGAACCTTCAAGATTTGAAGAAGAAGTGTGGAAGAATAGGCCAAAATCACACCCGAGCAATGCATGCGACTCGTTTCTCCTTACAGCAGGCGTCTTAAAGCTGTCATTACCAACAAAGTATTAAATAAATTACAGTTAGCATGTTTAATACTTTTTCCCTGTGTCGTTCTATTTTATTACACATAACTTAATTTCTGAACTTATTTGTTTTGGTTTCTTTATATGTATGGATTGCATGGGTTGTTACCGACATGTGGTGAAAATTTCATGTCAGTATCACCTTTGGAATTATATTTACCTAGAAAAATGGTGACGTGTTCAATGCTTATTTTATATATAAAATATATAAGTATATTGTACATTCACATCAGTCCCTGATGCGGTGTCTTTTAATTTTGAAATAATTATAATAATGCTGCTGGGACCCCGGGATAACATTTGGTGACCTTGTCATCTTTCACACAAATCTTAATTGATACATTGATTAAAAGTGTAGCACTGCCTCCGTAAGAGCTGTTGGTCAAGTTGGGTCCTCTGTTCTTTGCTTCAACCTCCATGAGAACTTCAGCCCCTCTAACACACTATAGGTTGAGTGTACAAACGCATGCAAGATCACAGAAAATCACTGAAAGTAATACTTGGTAATCAGTAATGATACCATGTCCAAGAAAACAGGCACTGAACCTGTTTAGTAATGGTAAACTTAATAGATTTTCATATGGTAGGTAACGAGGCAAGCATGAAAATGGATTACCAAAGGTAATAACACAATTTAGCATACAGAGAGGTTAGTAATAAGGACTAGGCATAAGATGACACCATGAGAGTGCAAAATCTGGTGCAACTCTACATAGATACAGTGGGGCAAAAAAGTATTTAGTCAGCCAACAATTGTGCAAGTTCTCCCACTTAAAATAATAGATAAAAGAGGCCTGCAATTGTCATCATAGGTATACCTCAACTATGAGAGACAAAATGTGGAAACAAATCCAGACAATCACATTGTCTGATTTTTGAAAGAATTTATTTGCAAATTATGGTGGAAATTAAGTATTTGGTCACCTACAAACAAGCAAGATTTCTGGCTCTCACAGACCTGTATCTTCTTCTTTAAGAGGCTCCTCTGTCCTCCACTCATTACCTGTATTAAAGGCACATGGTTGAAATTGTTATCAGTATAAAAGACACCTGCCCATAACCTCAAACAGTCACACTCCAAACTCCACTATGGTGAAGACCAAAGAGCTGTCGAAGGACACCAGAAACAAAATTGTAGACCTGCACCAGGCTGGGAAGACTGAATCTACAATAGGCAAGAAGCTTGGTGTGAAGAAATCAACTGTGGGAGCAATAATTAGAAAATGGAAGACATACAAGACCACTGATAATCTCCCTCGATCTGGGGCTCCACACAAGATCTCACCCCGTGGGGTCAAAATGATCACAAGAACGGTGGGCAAAAATCCCAGAACTACACGAGGGGACCTAGTGAATGACCTGCAGAGAGCTGGGACCAATGTAACAAAGGCTACCATCAGTAACATACTATGCCACCAGGGACTCAGATCCTGCAGTGCCAGACGTGTCCCCCTGCTTAGGCCAGTACATGTCCAGGCCTGTCTGAGGTTTGCTAGAGAGCATTTGGATGATCCAGAAGAGGACTGGGAGAATGTCATATGGTCAGATGAAACCAAAGTAGAACTGTTTGTTAGAAACACAACTCGTCATGTTTGGAGGAGAGAGAATGCTGAGTTGCAACCAAAGAACACCATACCTACTGTGAAGCATGGGGGTGGCAACATCATGCTTTGGGGCTGTTTCTCTGCAAAGGGAACAGGACGACTAATCCGTGTACATGAAAGAATGAATGGGGCCATGTTTCGTGAGATTTTGAATGCAAACCTCCTCCCATCAGCAAGGGCATTGAAGATGAAACGTGGCTGGGTCTTTCAGCATGACAATGATCCCAAACACACCGCCCGGGCAATGAAGGAGTGGCTTCATAAGAAGCATTTCAAGGTCCTGGAGTGGCCTAGCCAGTCTCCAGATCTCAACCCCATAGAAAACCTTTGGAGGGAGTTGAAAGTCCGTGTTGCCCAGCGACAGCCCCAAAACATCACTGCTCTAGAGGAGATCTGCATGGAGGAATGGACCAACATACCAGCAACAGTGTGTGACGACCTTGTGAAGACTTATGCCGCGTACACACGAGCGGACTTTCTGGCATACTTGGTCCGGCGTACCGGAGTCTGTCTGACAATTCGATCGTGTGTGGGCTCCAGCGATTTTTTTTTCTCAAAAGTTTGACGGACTTAGGTTTGAAACATGTTTCAAATCTGTCCGACGGACTTGGCTTTCTAGCGTACAAACCGGTCGTCTGTGTGCTAGTCCAACGGACCAAAACTGACGCATGCTCTGAAGCAAGTACAAGACGGAAGCGCTCAGTCTGGTAAAACTAGACTTCGCATTGAAGCTAGCACATTCCTCTTCTGTGATCTTTTAATACAGCGCATTCTTTTTTTATTTATAATGCGAGAGGAATGACGTTGTTTTGCTGCTTATATTCACACAGAGTTCTCACAAACTACTTTCATCATGATTTATCCTCATGCAATGACTAATATGATATTTTTTAAAAGCCAGATCTCCAGAAATAAAGTAGAAAATTATTTTTTGGACTCATCTTTATTTTTTTTAGATTTAAACAATATCTATTTTACAATGTGTGCTAAATTATACAAAATGTTAGTTTCTTTATTTTTTTTTTGTAGTTTCAAGTTACCACAATAACCTTAATATTTTTTATTGTTTTAATGAACCGTAATGAGGTTAGTGTCCCTTGTTAATTAGACATAGGGGGGTTATTTTCAAAAGGCAAATTCATTTTCACTACAAAACAGTGCAAATTGTACTTGGAATTGCACTGAAAGAGCATTTGGAAGTGCATTCACTGTGGATCCGAGGGGCACATGCAAGGAACCCCCCCCAAAAAAAACATTTCTCTTGCACATGATTGTATGATAAAATCAGCAGAGCTTCCCCTCATTTCAGATCTTCCCCTCAGATTTACAGCGACTGCACTTCCAACAAGTGCACTTGCAGTGCAATTTATAAAGTGCACTTTGCACTTGAATTTCAAAATGATTTAGCCTTTTGTAAATAACCCATATAGTCTTTTTGACCTGTACCTGCCTACCCACAAACCAAATGCCCTTTTTGAATCAAAACACATAGTCAATAATGTAAGGTAAAGAAAATATCCATTTATTTTGGTAAAAAAAGAAATGAGGAAGGCAACACTGGAGACACTTTTGGAATGTGTGAAGCCTTTTGTCCCCTAGGACACACATCAAGTTTTTTGAAAATAAAATTGGTATCTTGCGACTAGGGAGCACAGTCAGAAGTCAGACCAGACAGAAGCCAGGCAATCACCTTCGACTCTTCCGTGGAGCCTTCCCTGCACGCTGCCCTGCAGCCTTCCCTCCACGCTTCTCTGCAGCCTTCCTTGGAGGCTGTGCCTCTGGTGGTGTACTTGGGGCAGGAGGAGGAGGAGTAGCAGGAGGAGAAGGAGTAGCAGGAGGAGTGGCTTCATCTGCTATATAGGTTGTTTGAGTAAGCTCCCCTCTCAAGCCCTTCTGATATGCTTGAAAAATAAGACCCTCACAGAGGAGGCGTTGCCCCTTTACTAGTTCCAGCAACCTGGTGGCCATATATGTTCCATAGGCCTCTTCAGCATTGGGTGGTGTGCTCAGGATTTGGCTGGCTTCGCGAATGAGGGCTAGTGATTCCTCCTCTGTTTGGGTCATCTTCCTGGGCCTTTTGTTGGTAATGCGGAGGGGAGGCACCTGACATTCCATGAGGCTTCTACTGGGCCCAGCCACGGCCTCCTCCTCTCTCCCACTGGGCAAGGCCTCCTCCTCTATACCTCTGGGCACGGCCTCCTCCTGGCTGAGCTCATCCTGGGTAAAAAAAAGGGACATACCGGTAGTTGTAATTTTTGGTTACGCAATCACACACAATTTTCAGCTTATGACTTGCAAATATAATTCTAAACAAACAGTAAAGGCTATGTTTTTTACCCCACCATTATTGTAGCTGCTCACCAATATTAGAAGTATATTTTTGGCCACTACTGTCTAGTGATATGTCTACATATTAATAATTGTGCTTAAGTCATTTTTGGTGAAGCACTTCAAAATTTTTACGTTTACATCATTAATATTTACACAATCCCAAATTCACAAAAAAAGTATACCTGGCTGAAGCTGGGCGCATCCACTTCATCAAGGATGAAAGGGCCCAGTTCTTCTTGGGACTCCTCAGCTGGGGTGGAGGTGGAGGGAAGGCTGGAGGGAAGAGTCGAAAGTGATTGCCTTGCTTCTGTCTGGTCAACCAGAAATCGCAGTTTTTGGTAGTACCACAGCTTGGGGACATAAACCTGGTCTGCTGCTGCTCCTGATCGGAGGGAATCCTGGATCTTATTGTGTTCCCGCCTGTACATATTGCGCAAGATACCAATTTTACTTTCTAGAAACGTAAGGTCTGCCTGGGGGACTCGAGTCTTCACAAATTCCAAAAGTGTGCCCAGTGTTGCCTTCCTTACATCTCTATTAGAATATAATGGGTGCTTGACCTCCCACAGGTTTCTTTTTTCTTGATACAGATCAATGAAACGTGTCGAAAATTCAGCCTCCTTAAAGGGATTCATTTTTTCTGAAAGACAAGACACAAGATAAAAACTGTAATGTCAGTCCAAACTCCCAGTATTATTTTATGCAGCATCTAGGGTACACATATACACACACCAAACACATTCCCCAAACACACACCCACGTTTAATCTTACCTTCGTTTCTGATGCTCACTACTTCCGCTCGGACATACGTAGGCCAGCATAATAGCTTTATATGCACTGCGCATGTGTCATGCTATGCCTGTGTCGCCCGCCCCTGATGTTCTTTAGTACGATTTGTCCCCGCCCCTTCACTCTTCGTTGCGCAGTGGCAAGATATAGAGAAAAATGGCGGAGAGATTATCTGCAACTAGGGCAGAGGAAAGCCCGGAGCCACAACCATCCAGATCCAGGAGGAGATATAAGGCCACCAACATGGCCTTTGAAGAGATGGTGGAGATGGTGTCCATATTGAGAAGGGAGGACTATGATGGCAAAAAAGGACCGTACATCTGACCCAATATGTGGAAGGACAAAATAATGGCCTCAGTTGTCACCGCTCTAGACCAAAAATTTGGCCATAAACCTGCTAAAGAACAATTGAGGAAGCGGAGGTCTGACCTCAAAACTAGGGAGCCTGAACAATATTGGCGAACCAAGAAGCTGCTTAAAAAAAGTAAGTACTTGTTGTGTGTTCCTATTGAGATACTTAACTTGCATGCTGATCCATGTACTTTTAGTTTATACAGCATCGTTCGTAAAGACCGTTCTTTTGAAAATACACATGATACTAAGAAAATGACGTTTGTTTTTTGCCAAATACGATGGTACAGGGTTGGACATACATTTAGGTCTTGATAATTTGTCGTATTCCAAAAATGTGGTGATGTTGTGTAGATGTGTTTGAAACTATAATGCTTCTTCAAAAATGATTCAGTGTAATGTATGGACACAGCAGCTGTTTCCACATCTGGACTCACGAGCACTAGTGTACTATGTGACACCAGATAAAATTTTTGAGGGTAATACACATAGGGGATAATTGAGGTGTCTGCATCTGTGAAACTTGCATGAATATGTGTATTGTTTAGCATTTTTGGTCAGAGTGAATTTTAATCCTGTCTTCCAAAATTTTTTTGGAAACAAAATGACAATTGTCCCCAACTTCTAACCAACGTTTCATATTCCTTTTTCATGACTGAAATATCACTATGTTTTAACTATACCTTTTGTTTAATTCTCATAGGAGAGAAAAGAGTCAAACAGTCCAAGGATCCCAGGACCCCCCCAAGTCACCAGCCTGAAGCAGGAATTACCCCAAGCCCCAGCCCAAGACCACGCCCACCCGATGAGCTGGAGGAAGGAGATGTGGAGGAAGTGTGCGATATTTCCACCCCACCAAGTGAGTGACTAACACCCCAGCTTAAGTTAATCTATTTAGGCGTGCATATTTTTCAAAATGTTTTTTTCCACACATTTTAGGTGATGTTCTAGTTGTGGAAGGCCAAGCGGCAGAGCCATTTAGCACAGACAGTGCACAAAGACTGATTGGGCAGATAATGGTGTGGACTGGCCAAATTGACAGCATGAGAAATCGGCTGGACAGCAAGCAACAGGAAATGAAGAACATGATTGATGTTTTGGGCAGAATCTAATAACTTTTTGCCTAAAAACATCAATCATGTTCTTCATTTCATTGTCAAGTTTTATTTTTTTTAAATGTTTGAAGTTGTTAAATACTAATCTACAAATTTAGCAGATGCACACGGTGTGTCATCATGTGCTATCTTCCATCAGGGGATATCAATGTACTTGTTTTGTGTTTGCAACCCCTTCATCAGAATAATGTTAGTTTGTGAGAGGAACAAAGGGATTGCACACACAAAACATGTCCATTGCTCCCTCATGATGGGAGATAGCACATGTTGACTTGAAACTTTTTTACTCCCAAATTGTGAGCATCTGAAAATTTTTTGTTTTACATGGGTGACATCACCAGCACCGTTATTAACATGTTGAACTTTGTAAGTTCCTGTTATTTTTGCTTCTTATGTTTTTAAAAACCCTGTTGTCAAGCCTAATTTTGTAAACAATGTATATTTTTTATATGCCTAAACTAAACAAAAAAAAAATATATTGTTCCTAAAAAAACAAAACAAAAAAAAAACATCAACACGTTCAAACAAAATGCACCTTTCAATGTGCACACAGTAAAATGTTTTTACTACTACAATGTGTGTGGCTTATTATTTATCAATAACAGTTTGTTATTTTTTTGTGTGGTTACAGTGACAAAGGGCCTTATTAACTAAAGGGAAATGCACTTGCCACTACAAGTGCACTAGGAGACAGACAAAACTAAATGCAAACAAGAATCAAAACAAGAGATTTTTGCCAAAAATTTTTTTATTTTTTTAAATAAAAGATTAAAGCTCTTGTTGCATTGCAATACTCCCCCGACCATTACAATAATTGACATATCTGTCACGCACTTGATGGGCGGTTTGGGGGGCCAAGCCAGTACGGCCACTCTCCAGGCCTGTGAGTGGATCTTCACCACTAAGTCCGGCCTCAGGCCCAACTGAGGTAAGATATGTTGATGAATGATGTCTCAAAAAATTATGCAGACTGCAGCAAGCCATGATGACATAATTGATCTCGTATTTTGCAAGATTTATTGCTGAGAGGAACAAACGGAATCGGCTGGCCAGAATCCCAAAGGCATTCTCCACAACTCTTCTTGCTCTGGCCAGCCGGTAATTAAATACCCTCCTCTCCGGGGTGAGGACCCTTTGGGGGAACGGCCTCATCAAGTGCTCGCCGAGAGCAAACGCTTCATCAGCAATGAAAACTGACGTTCTGGTCATCAGGTGGCAATCCCAGGCCACCAGTCTGGAGAAGCTGGCACAGCTCAGTCTGCGCAAAGACTCCTCCGTCCAACATCCGGCCGTTCTTCCCCACGTCCACAAACATAAATTCCAATTGTGCCGAGACCACCGCCATCAAAACTGAACTATGAAACCCCTTATAGTAATAAGACCGCGAATGGGGTGGTGCCACAATGCGGACATGCTTCCCATCGATCGCCCCGACACAGTTGGGAAAGTCCCAACGGTCAACGAACTGGGAGGCCACAGTCTGCCATTCCTGTGTGTTCGAAGAAAATTGTGGAGTCAAACAAGAAAAAAATATATAAGTTCTTTTAAAACATAACTTTGATATCAGATTACACAAAAACATTCTTGAACAACAGCAGTCCAACATTATTAATATGTGTTATTTTTATAAAAAAAAATTAAAAACCATAAGGCCCACTTATAAGATTACTCATCCCCTCTGATGGACTATTGATCAATTTGTATGTGGGGAGAGGGGTTCTAATTTAGGCCAAGAACACACCTGACAGTTGCAAACATTTGAGGGGGGTGGGGGAGGGGTTCTAATTTGGGCAAAAAACACACCTGACAGTTGCAAACATTTGAGGGGGTGGGGGAGGGGTTCTAATTTGGGCAAAAAACACACCTGACAGTTGCAAACATTTGAGGGGGTGGGGAAGGGTAAAACAGTACAATGGAGCTGACAATATACATTGTTGAATGGACTATAGGCTAGAGGTATAAATGGACCCAGGATTGCATGGTGGGGAGGTTATTGAAGGTAAATATGCATGTAGGCCAAAAAATGATTAATGTAAAAAACCAGGCATGCATGAAGATAAAGGGGACATTCACAGCATATTCCAAGCATGGTAATTAGGTAACGAGGACATTTAGACAATACATTAGCAAACATTAAATACATATCATGTAATGTTAAAGGATAAAACTTACCTTCATATAGTCCTTCTGCAGGACCTGAATGATGGCAGAACAAGTCTCTGGGATTATTATCCCCAGAGCCTGGGGGGAGATGCCTGTCGAGAACTTCTAGTCCTGAAGACTTCTCCCAGTCGCCAAGTAACGTAAAGTGGCAACTAGCCTCTGCTCCGCACTGATGGCTTGCCTCATGCAGGTATCCTGCCTGCAGATATAAGGGGTCAGCATAGCCAGCAGACGTTCAAAAACGGGTTCCGTCATCCTGAGATAATTCCTGAAATACTCAGGATTATTCTCACGGATCTCACGGAGCAAAGGCATGTGCGAGAATTGGTCACGCTGGCGCAACCAATTCTTCGTCCATGAACTCCTCCTCGCCCTGTTCATGGACTGGACTCGGGTCAAAGTATTAACCCCAACACCAAGTCCCTATGCAGCGCACTCGAGAACGAGTACGTCCACGCAACATGGCTTTAAAACGGTTGGCTGGTCAAACAAACAAACTTAGAACAAACGCACTGAAGAACAGCAAGGCCTATGAAGAGCGACCTGTAAATCAGGAACAAGCGGACCAGAACGGCCTGCTAGGCAGGTTACGAACTGACCAACACACACTGTAAAGCAGATACAAACCTCACAAGCACAAACTGAACCGCAGAAAACGATCTAAATAAGCTGAAGTGTGAAAAGCGTGAATCGTCTCTAACCAAACTTCTACTAACACGAGATAAACACAAGATTAACAGAAGGAGCCCAAAGGGTGGCGTAGTGGGGCTTGAACTTCCTTTTTCTAGTCCCGTCGTACGTGCTGTACGTTCAAAACCATCGGACTTTTGGAGTGATCGTGTGTGTCCAAGTCCGTCCGTTTGTAAGTCCAGCGCACCTACGCTACAAAGTCCGCCGGAAAGATCGCCGGACCAAGTATGCCGGAAAGTCCACTCATGTGTACGCGGCATAACAGAAAACGTTTGACCTCTGTCATTGCCAACAAAGCATATATAACAAAGTATTGAGATGAACTTTTGATATTGACCAAATACTTATTTTCCACCATAATTTGAAAATAAATTCTTTCAAAAATCAGACAATGTGATTGTCTGGATTTGTTTCCACATTTTGTCTCTCATAGTTGAGGTATACCTATGATGACAATTGCAGGCCTCTCTCATCTTTTTAAGTGGGAGAACTTGCACAATTGGTGGCTGACTAAATACTTTTTTGCCCCACTGTACCAATCAGATTCCAGTTTTGTTTTGTTTTTTGTCAAAGCTTATTTGAACAAAATGAAGTTAGAAGAGATTGGCTATCATGCTCAGCTGCACCAGATTTTGCACTCTACAGTTTTAGTAGTCAACCCCTTGGCATCCAGATCAACATAAACAGTAGCAAGGTCACCTAAAATGCAGCAGTGGACAGCGTCAAAGCTTGACCTACCGAACACAGGCGACTATACTGCCAAAGTGCATTAATGGTGACAATTCTAGGCCTAGACCTCCTAGATGTGCATTATCCATAAGTATTAAAGAAAGGGGAGAAGGGATTATAAAAGGGACTCCAGGATGGTTTGTCTGAAGGGGCAGTCCTTTATGTTACTCTTCTCCCGACTATCATTGGGGCCCTTTAACAACTTTGCCTCTATCTCCTGTTCACCCTCTATAGACCAGAACAATGTTTACATTTCTACTATGGACCTGTTTGTTCAGCAATAACTTTTGCTGTTCCTTAAGATAACAAGGTAACAAGGCTTTCTTTTCATGATATTGCCTTGCATAGGATGCCTGTATCTTCAGCTGGATGACACAAGACGTAAACTGACCTCGGTAGCATGGATCGGCTGCCATGTTACCATGGTCAGGCTGCAATGCTACCATGGTCATTTTACTTGTAGGAAGAATGTCACAGACAAGATCAACATTGTAGAATAGAACTGTAACACAACAAATCACATTTACCTAAATCAAAGAGCCGGCGCAAGGTTTTGTTTTTAGGTTTACAAACATTTTATTGGTTAATAAAAAAGAAGAGAACACAAAAATCTACAGGAAATTAATAATTGAACGGAGAAGGAGAATAAAGAGTTATGATTACAATAAACTAAAGGTTATTAAGGGGTTAAACAGAGGAACATTTTATTAAAAAAAAAAATACTTGTCAGGTTGCTGTAACTGACATCATCTGCAGACTGAAGTTCATCCTTTTAATCTGCAGATGAATGAACAGAAAGTTACAAATGTAACTACATTGTATCTTTCTATCCCAGCAAGTGTTATTTATAAACTCTGTCAGACTGCTTTTTTTTAAAGCTAAAGCTGCCAACCTCTCTGTGTATCCAACCAAGCTAGCAGTGTCAATAATGGCTGGATAGCCCTCTCACCAGTTTCCAGAAAGCTGCTGTGGACGCTCAATGTAGACATGGCCCCCCCCCTCAATCTCTTCCTGAAAGCCTCTTGTGATCAGTGGTGGGAAACAGAAAGTGAGCAGATGCTCCAGCCTCTCTGTGGCAGTGGTGCAGGATCTGTTATGGGGGTGGTGCTGTGCTGCCCCCGGGAGTCCTAACTCCCAGTCTCAGGTTCGTATGCCCACTGGAAGGTGAATACCAGAACAGAGGTGCTCTCTCTCTCACTTCTCGGCACCAAGAGGAAGAACTTTCCCGAGCAGTTTAACCCCTTCCCGCCCTAGCTATAGCTGAATGATGGCTACAGCACAGGCTTACTTTGCCAGGAGGGCATGTATTGTCATCCTCCTGTGATCGCGCTGCACGGCCAGCACACTCTGTGATCCCTGATTTTGTCAGACTCAGCTGATCACAGATCGGGGTAAAGGTACAATCACATCGACCCTTTACCACGTGATCAGCTGTGTCAAATGACAGCTGATTATGGATGTAAACACAAGCCAGTTATCGACTTTTCTTTTCTCGCGCTGCCAACCTGAGGAGAGAAGAGGAGAGCCGATAACCTGCTTGTGTTAAAGGAACATCAGCACTGATAATCAGGGCACTGATTATCAGTGTGCTGATTATCAGTGCAGTCCCAACAGTGCTCATCAGCGCTGCCAATCAGTGCCCATCCGTCCTGCCAATGAGTGCCTCCTCATCAGTGTCACCCATCAGTGCTGCCTGTCAGTGCCTATCTTTCAGTACCCGCCTATTAGTGCCATTTCATGGTGCCTATCAGAGCCCATGAGTGCCACCTATCACTGCCCATCAGTGCTGCCTATCAGTGCCCAACAGTGCCGCCTATCAGTGCCACCTATCAGTGCCCATCAGTGCCGCCTATCTGTGCAGTCTCATCAGTGCCTCAGCAGTGTCGCCTGATAAGTGTAGCCTCATCAGCGCACATCAGTGAAGGAGAAAAATTACCTGTTTGCAAAATTTTAGAACAAACTATGAAAAATGTTTTTTTTTTCCCCCAAATTTTCAGTCTTTTTTCATTCGTTTAGCAAAAAATAAAATACCTAGCAGCGATTAAATACCACCAAAAGAAAGCTCTATTAGTGTTAAAAAAATTGTAAAAATGTAATTTGGGTACAATGCTGTATGACCGCGCAATTGTGATTCAAACTGCGACTGTGATGAAAACTGAAAATTGGCCTGGGCAAGAAGGGGCTGAAAGTGCCCAGTAGGCAAGTGGTTAATAAAAATCCTTCCTCTACTCCTCCTACTGCACAGTGTCTATTAGGATCTGTAGTCCAAGTCCTATAATATGGCCATCCCAAATTGCAAGTCTCTGCATTCTCAGTGCTCTGCAAAGAAGTTTATAGGTTTGCTTGGTTTTAGCTCTGCCCCTACTGGCCAGAGCAGAATGGTGCAGTATAACATCAGTATCTCAAGTAAACTAATTGTAAAGGAAAGTCTCCTTTTCCATGTCCAGCACCTGGCTACAAAATTGATATTTTAACATAATTAGCTGTGGTCTCTGATCTAATTTTCTTTATATTTGAAAACATTAAACACCTCCTAATAACTGTCATGGAGGGGAGTCCACATCCACTAGGAACAGGCTGACCAGGAATAAAGTTGTGGCTGAGGTTGTATGGAGGTGCAGAATACAGAGAAGGCAACCAAAGGTATCGGTTCTTCCAAGGACTCTGAAAGTTAGAACCATTGAGTGTCAGAAGAAAATCTGGGAACTGGAAGAGACCTGGACTACTCAGTGATGGAATGACAGAAGAGACTGATGAGACACAGTGTGACACAATATATTGGGAGGCAGGATACTTCAAGGACAAAGATGGAACACTACTCTAAGTGCCTGCACATTCATTGAAGGTTGGAACCCTAAGGCTCGGTTCACACCATTGCGCTGTGCGACCTCGCACCGCACTGCGATGTCTGTGCGATGCAAATTCAGCCATACAGATTGTATGGCTGAATTCGCATCGCATTCAGACCAAAGTCGTGCAGGACCCTTTTTTTGGTCTGCACCTTTTTTTGGTCTGGTGAACACCCATGCGATCCGATTCATGTCCGAACTGACAGTTTGCACTGCGATATGCGAACTGATCTGGGAGTGTCATTAACTTTGTATTGGCACCCGCGGCGGTTCACATAAGGCAGTATGAACTGCCTTGAGAGTCAGATGCAATGCGGGAACCCGCAGTGGATTCACAGCGTTCCCACATCACACCTATGTGAACTGAGCCTTAGTAGGACCAAGGCACAGAGTCTAAGAAGTTGTATGGTCTAAGAAGTCGCATGGTTTCCACGAGAGCACCCTGAATGAAATGAGGGACTTTGCTGCACGATGGGTTACCAGGTTGCAGCCCTCTGACTTAACCAAACAGGCAGCTACAGAGAAGGACCGCGGCACCCGGAGCACTGAAGGAACCTGGAATCAGAGGAACTTAAAGTGGAAGTAAACCCATCCATTTAACCATTTCAAAAAAAGTTACATTTCCGGCACATGCCAGGAATGTAACACTCCCATTGGTTGTGCTCTCAACCAAACTGTCAAACCATCCAATGGCTGGTGTCATAACGGATCACATGTGCAGCATCATGGCAGTTATAGATCAAACAGAAGCCAAGATGGCAGCTTCCTTGGCTGAAAAAGATAGGAGGGTTTACTTCCACTTTAAGTGAGAGTCTCTTAAAGTACTGGGGTTCTGGGTTGGCTGGGGTCAGAATATTCCCATAATAAAATAAAAGGGATGTCCTTTACATGTCCTTGATGCTGTTTAGGAGCTTTAGGTGTGCTATTAGGTGCCCTAAATACTATCTGGAGGTAAGAAACAAGCTGGGAAATTTAGCCCAATGTGTAGGTGATGGATTTAAAGCACAGATATAAATCTTGTTTTAAAAAAGCAACTGCCTTATTATTTGAAACAATGAAACAGTTATTTAAGGGTGTAATAGCTAGATTATCCAAGTTCAAGATAAAATTAAACTTGCCTTGTCCTGAAGTCAAGTATAATCTAAAGCCAGCCACAGACAGTTCGAAACTTGGCTGGTTCAGCAGGGTCTGGTCGAGATTCAACCCATGAATGGGCAGGCTGAATGTACCCAAGTCGATTAATTGATCGACTTGGGTATGACCAGCCTATTGGATTTTACATGCGATTATTGCTAGCGGTTAAGCGTTTATTATAGCCACTATAAGTAATCACTGTGTTGCGCCACGGGAGGGATTCCCCCCATCAACGCTGACTGTTTTGTTGAGGGAAATCAAGCGATTTTCTTCTCCGGCAGGGGCGGCCCGTGCATTAAGGGTGCACAGGGGCCACCCCCTCTATCCTTGCCACCCCCTATATGCATTGCATGAATCTATCCATGGCTGCCACTGCCACCCCCTATTTAGGAGTCTGGCCCCTTTTCTGACGTCAGGTGTCTGAATTACAGCAACGGGGGTGTTTTTTTGGGGCACCTGATTAGAGCCTTGGGCTTTTATAGGCTTCAAAATAGGGTGGACTCGGAGCACAGAGCATTGCGATCGCAGTCCACCCTTAGAAAAATAATATTAATTTGCTTTTCAAAGACTGAATCACCTCTCCGCCAATCAGGAAGCGTGGGTCTGTTAACCATTTCCCGATTGACTGAAAGGTTAGGCGATCCGATTGGATGCCTAGGAGGAGGGGAGGAGACATACGACGGAAGCCGCCGTCATCTCAGAATTGAAGAGGACACGGAAGACGCTGCAAGATGCCTGTTGCAGCCGGTCCCCCTACCCGATGATCCCCGATGTGCCCGCCGATTGGGTAAGTGCCGGTCGCCTGGCAAACAGCGGGGGTGGTTGTTTGCCACCCCCCAAACGAAAAAAACACCAGCCACTACTGTTCTCTGGTACTTGTTGTAGGGATTGAACACTGTGACCAAATTGCAATCAATTTGGGTACAACCTTATCAGAAAATAATGTGCTACAAGATTAATTGATAGATGCTAATTGGTTTTGGAGAAAGGAAAGTGTTTTTTTTATGCCTAGGATAATAATACAGGGTAGGGGCAGATGGTGTTTTTACTTTGGTCCACTCCAGAACTTGACATGGACCCGGAACCTCATTGAACCTCATCTATATTTAGACACTTCAAAGTTAATCAACCAAGTAAGCCCTAGTTAAAGTCCTTGTAGGTCTTATTTTCAGGGTAGGGCTTATTTTCGGGGAAACAGGGTATGTAAGTTTAACTTACAGATTTTTCTTTAAAGGTGAACTCAAAGCTCCCAACTGTCCCTGATTTCGAGGGACTGTCCCTGATTTGAAGCAATGTCCCTCTGTCCCTCTTTCCTCCTCATTTGTCCCTCATTTTGGTCTGATCTATATAGTTGTATATAAAATGCACTTTTTATCTTTTAAAAAGTGCTTTTCAGTTCTAAACCTTTCATTTGATTTCTAAATGGCTACATTTGTAAATTCCAAAAGCCAATATAAAGGAATAATAGTGGTAAAAAAGCACTTGTGAGTTTAACCAATCTTGTTTTTTTTGTACAATTCTCCTTAAAGGGGGCGTGGCAAGGGGTGTGTCCTATGCCTACATACTTTTGCTGATAGGTGTCCCTCATTCCCATCTCAAAAAGTTGGGAAGTATGTGAACTTGAGGTGCCTCCACCTATTTCTATCCTCAACCATGGACTCCCTTCAGCTACGTCAGAGTGAACAACGATATTAAAGGCTTCCCAAGCACATCTATACTTCATAAAATTGCAGGCTTTGCAGATGACCTACTGTTTTTAGATCCTTGATGTCTCAGTAAAGAGAACCTGTAATAGCAAACTGCTATCACATAGGGTCTATTGACCCCTATGTGATGGCAAAAAAGGTCATTGTAATGCTGTGTACACACGGCCGGACTTTTCGACCAAACTTGTCCGATGGAACGAATCCGTCTGACAATTCGACCGTGTGTGGGCTTCATCGGACCTGATTTTCGGTCGAAAATCAGATGGACTTTAGATTTGGAACATGTTTCAAATCTTTCCGACGGACTCGAGTCCGGTCGAAAAAATCCTCTCGTCTGTATGCTAGTCCGACGGATGAAAACCGACGCTAGGGCAACTATTGGATACTGGCTATCAACTTCGTACGTCATGACGTCATCAATGTGATCGTGTGTAGGCAAGTCCGTTCATTCAAAAGTCCGTCGGAAATACGTCAAAAGTCCGTCGAAAGTCCATCGGAAAGACCATCAGACCTTTGATGCCGAAAAGTCCACCCGTGTGTACATGGCATAACTTAAAAAAAATAAAAAGTAATAATAAAAAAATAGCATTAAAATGTCTTTAGATCCCCCACCCCCACATACACACAGATAGTGTTCTGATAGGGGACCGCCCCCCCCCCCCTGCTAGAACACACCGGTCAGCGTTTGCGGACATTAGCTGAGAGCCCTGATCAGATTCTGATCAGCTGCTGGCTTTTCAGCATGCTGGTCGTGAGATCGGCTTCTGTCGGACAAGGACCTGTACACACGGGCAGAATGTCGGCCAGTTTCTACTGTAGAATCTGATTGTGAGTGTGAGTGTATGGGGTTTAATCGTCTTCTAGGATCATTCACTAGGGAAGAACAAAGCACTTACGGGATGGATTATGAAAACATGTTAGCTCTCTATATACTATGCAGTGTTTTGCTCCCATGTAAAATCCTATTGTTGATTTCCAGGGGAACTGAAATACAGGAACAAAGAATAACAGAGTAGAAGATTGCGTAAATCATCACATCCCTGGCATGTTTTACTTTTTATGGAAAGGCACATTACAGTGGAGTGTATCTTGTTCAGGTCCCCCCAGTCATCCCTAATTATGTAAGCTCTGGGTGTGATCCGACATTTACATGTTCACTCCCAACTTCTTACCGGCTGCAATTTAAACACTTTCATCCCACAGTGAGTGATCAGGCTTGGAGCAACTCTGGAGAGGGAAGGATGCTCTAAGAATCCACAAGTCATATTGCTATGATCAAAGGAGCTGACAGTCTGATTATCAACGGCTGCTAAAAATGTGTTGACCTTCAGGGAAGGAGCTGCATCTGTCTGAGCACAAGACGGCCTGAATTTTGGAGAAAACATTTTTAAAAACTCGACAAAAAGTAAGTGACTGTTTTTTTTATTTTAAAAACAAATCTGGATAGAAAAATGCATAATAATAAACTGGCCATACATGTTACAGTCTGATTGTACAATCTACCGAGCGAACTGAAACTATCCTACAATTCAATTGAGATATAGATATCTATATATATCTATATATCTATATATCTATATAGATATATAGATATATAGATATATCTATATATCTATATATATATATATATATATATACACACACACACACATATATTATATATATATATATATATATATATATATATATATATATATATATATATATATATATATATATATATATATATATATACACACACACACACATATATTATATATATATATATATATATATATATATATATATATATATATATATATATACACACACACACACACACATATATTATATATATATATACACACACACACACACACATACATATATATATATATATATATATATATATATATATATATATATATACACACACACACACAAACACAAACAAACACACATAAACAGATATATACAATTGAAAAATACTATATATTAGTATATAATATTATATAGTATTATATTATTTATTTTTTAGGCATTGCTGCAGATTGAGGTTAATAATTCAACATTATATGATCGTTAATAATTGCAATATTATTTCATCTATTTATGTTTACATATGTATTTATTTTTCTTTATTTCCTTTTATCTATTTATTTATTTCTTATTATATAACAAGTTTTTGGAATCATATTAAAAAAAACATCCTTATCCTTTGGGCACCTATTACAAGGGCGGTCAAAATAGGCAGCTGAGCTGCGGTTTTACCTACCCTGGCCATCCACCGAAAAGGCTAAACAACAGCTGGAGAGGAGGCTGTTCACATGCTGCACCAAGTTTAATGCAACATGCCGAGTTGATAGGTGGCACCGCCTATTGAGCTCGACCCTTCAAGTCAATGGGGCCGTGCTGCAACAGCAAGCCAGAGATGGCTTGCTTGCAGGGGAGGTGCATTAGTCCCAATATAAGCTGATGTTTGGCAGACAGAAAAAGAGCAGGCATTCAGAAGGTAGCAGGAAGGTGGTCTTCTGAAAAGCGATCCACCGCAGAGATTGTACTGTGTGTGCTAGCTTTACCAACTGTTTAGATATAAGGAAATTGTCTGTACCCTATCCAAATAATTCATACAAACAAATCAATTTTTTTTAAATACACAGCCTCTTATACGTAAGCCCACATGCTTGTAGAATTCACTAAAAAAAAATGTAAACTTAGTAGGTTGTAGCATGTGTTTTGCAAGCCAGGTTGGATTAAGCAACGATCATGAGTTTAAAGTGAGATTATAGCACAAATAAAAAATGACAAATGCCTGTATAATGCAATCTGACATTAGTATTAACACGGTAGTCTTGGTTTTTCAGAGTCCTCCTTGTAAGATAGTTTTTCACCTCTTGATCCTTCCTTTATGTTTGTTAATTTGTTAACTTCCATTAACAGATCAATATATCCAGCAAAAGTGTCAGTTAGGGGGTTGAGACAAACCATTTAACACTGACAAGTTTGCTTACAATGATCAGCTTTTTTTCATTTAGTTAAAACCTTTATCCCAAAGGGAAAAAAAAACAGTTTCTGTAACTGCCTAAAAAAAGTGTTAGCCGGAGTTCAGCTTTAACTTCTTCATGCCCGCCCTGTAGCCGAAAGACGGCTACAGCGCTGGCTTTAATTGCCGGGAGGGTGTGCATAGACGTCCTCCCGAGCATGCGCTGTCAGCGCATCCCTGCAGGGTGCGCTCTGTGATCGCCGAGTCTACGAGACTTGCTGATCACAGATCGGAGTAAGGGACCGATCCCGGTCCCTTACCACGTGATCAGCTGTCAGCCAATTACAGCTGATCATGTGATGCAAACAGAAGATCGGTAATCAGTATTTTTTTTCCCCTCACACTGACCGATCACCAGCTTCTGTCAGAGGGACATTGGTCCCTCACACAGAAAGCTGCGGCTGCCTCATCTGTGCCCACCAGTGCCACCTATAAGTACCCACCAGTGTCACCCACCAGTGCCCACCAGTGCTACATACCTTTACCCACCAGTGCCACCTATCAATGCTCACCAGTGCTGCCAATCAATGCCCATCAGTGCTCATCAGTGCCACCTATCTCTGCCGCTTATCAGTGCCACTGATCAGTGTTGCCTATCAGTGCCACCGAATAGTGCTGCCTATCAGTGTCACCTACCAGTGCCTACCAGTGCCCATCAGTGCCCATCAGTGCCACCTATCACTGCCGCCTATCAGTGCCATCTATCAGTGCCACCCGTAAGTGCCTTTCAGTGCCGCCCATCAGTGTCACCCATCAGTGCCACCTCTCAGTGCCGCCTCATCAATGCCTCCTTATCAGTGCCCATCAATGCAGCCTCATCAGCACACATCAGTGAAGGAGAAAAATTAACTGTTTTCAAAATTTTATAACAAGCTATGAAACTGTTTTTGTTTGTTTTTTTCAAAATTTTCGGCATTTTTTTTGTTTTTTTTTTGTTGCAAAAAAACCCCCAAAAAACCCACCGGTGATTAAATACCACCAAAAGAAAGCTCTATTTGTGTGAAAAAAAAATGATAGAAATTTAATTTGGGTCCAGTGTTGCATGACCGCGCAATTGTCATTCAAAGAGTGAAAGCGCTGAATGCTGAAAATTAGTCTGGGCAGGAAAGGGGTTTAAGTGCCCAGTAAGCAAGTGGTTAATATGTTAGCCACTAACAGTATATAAAGTTCATCTAAATCTACTAGCCATCTATTACTACCCTTTCCACAGGTTGACTATCCTGTTCAAGTGGAGCTATATGGCTTCTCCATAAATACAGTGGAGAACTGAGTGTAACCACCAAGTCCTTGTACACGCGAACCAAAAATCGGGCAAAACCTGCCAGTTTGGAATTGGCCATCTTTCTACCCATGTGTACAGTTGTCAGGCTCAGCAGGGCGATTGCTGCACTAACATTGCTTTGGTTAGTACAACAATCTCTCAGGTTTTTTTTGTTCAGCCCGCTGGGTTGAATGAGAAAAAAAATTCCAGTGTGTATCCAACCTAAGACAGGTAATGTGTTAATTTTGACAAAACCACGCTCCGCCCACCTGTCCGCGTCATTCATTTACAGCGCTCTGTGAATGTGAAAACTACAAGTACCAACAGACTTTTCAGCTGTGGACTTGTAGTTCTCAATAAACTACCAGAGTGCTGTTGAGAGCTCTATGTGGTTTATCGATTCTTCCTGTCAGAGTATAAATGCCTGCCCGTATCGGAGGTACGGGCAGACAGCTACACAGAGGGGTTGATTTACTAAAAATGGAGAGTGCAAAACCTGGTGCAGCCAATCAGCTTCTAACTTCAGCTTGCTCAATTTACCACTTGCTGACCACCTGCCACAGTTGTACTGCGGCAAGGTGGCTTGGCTGTACAAATCGCTGTAGGTGTACGTTGGCTCTTGCACTCGTTTTTGTGGGCGCGCGCACTCCCATTGGCCAGCGGGGGAACCAATCAGCGGGTGGGGCGGACTCGATGTCCGCCGGCCACCCGCGATCATTCCGTGTAGTGACAGAACTGGGATCTGCCTGTGTAAACAAGGCAGATCTCCGTTCTGACAGGGGAGATCACAGATCCTGTCTTTCTGCTATGCAGGAAGACAGATCCGTGTGTTGTGCCAGGCAGCCCATCCCCCATACAGTTAGAACACACAGTGAGGGAACACAGTTAACCCCTTGATCGCCCCTGATGTTAACCCCTTCCCTGCCAGTGTCATTAGTATAATATAGTGCATATTTCTAGCACTGATTACTGTAGTAATGTCACTGGTTCCCAAAAAAAGTGTCAA
This sequence comes from Aquarana catesbeiana, assembly GCF_042186555.1. Lineage (NCBI taxonomy): Eukaryota > Metazoa > Chordata > Amphibia > Anura > Ranidae > Aquarana > Aquarana catesbeiana. Next base: position 754,945,913 of record NC_133325.1, read on the forward strand.
AAATGTCCATTCGGTGTCTGATCTGTCAGCAGCAATGTCACAGTGCCGCTAAAAAGAAATAAAAAAAAATTAAAAATGCCATAAATCTATTCCCTATTTTGTAGACACGATAACTTTTGCGCAAAACAATCAATATACGCTTATTGGGATTTTTTTTTACCAAAATTATGTAGCAGAATACATATTGGCCTAAACCGATGAATACATTTTATATATATATATATATATATATATATATATATATATATATATTTTTTTTTTTTTTTTTTTTTTGGAAATATTTTATAGCAGAAAGTAAAAAAAAAAAGATTTTTTTTTCAAAATAGCGCAAAAAATAAAAACCGCAGAGGTGATCAAATACCACCAAAAGAAAGCTATATTTGTGGGGAAAAAAAAGAACACACATTTTGTTTGGGTACTGCGTTGCATAACTGCGCAATATTCCGTTAAAGCAACACAGTGCTGTATCGCAAAAAATGGCCTGGTCATTAAGGAGGTAGATCCTTCCGGGGCTGAAGTGGTTTCTATGCAGAACTGCACCAGATTTTCCAGTTTTGGTAAATCAACCCAAGGCAGTCTGCATGACTGTGGCATTACACCCTCAATAAACCCGATTATAGGTACAATGCTTTACAGGCTCCTAACGAAAAAAAAAAAATGCATATTTTTTTTCCTGCAATAAAATTTAAATGTAATACATTTTTTTGGGAAAGATCAATTTATCCTTTAAGAAGGATGGTTATTCGTACGCTTCATCTGGCCACAAACATTCCAACCTGATTGTGCAATCTTTTGCCTTTTGAGCAAAATTTACCAACAAATGTCTAGATCAACCATTCTCGGCCAGGGTTCCCCCAGAGATTGCTAGGGGTTCCTTGAACTGTGGCTGATTGATCTTCCATCTGATGGTGTCTGAATAATTTTGGGGCCAACAGCACTGCATAGTCGGCAACATGACACCAATACTCTTAAAAAGTGAGAAAAGAGACGAAGCTCTCTCAGACGGTTATGGGATTTTTGTTTGGAAGTAGTGTGTCTGTTATAAAGGTGAGCACCAAAAACAACAATTAATATAAAAAGAATATGCATTTATTGCTAAATATCAGATAAAATCAGATATGACACCAATACTCTTCTTAGCTACCTGGAAGGGTTGCCTTCATCCCACTGGCCACCAATAGGGGCATTTTTCCATTAACCCCAGTGGGCTGATTTTAGCAAGAGTTCCCCCAAACCTGAAAGATATTTCAAGGGTTCCTGTGAGTTAAAAGGGTTGAGAAAGGCTGGTTTAAGCCAGCCAAAGATGGTTTGAATCTCAGCTGGTTCAGCAGGAAGTTCAATAACTCTCAGCAGGCAATCAGGATTCAGATTTTACCATTCAACCGTAGAATAGAAATTGCATACATTCCTGATTCTTGCATTGCCTCTTCAGTAAACCTGATTAGGTTTAGATCTTTTCAACCTCACACTATGTTTTTTTTTTTTTTTGTTATTTCCTTCAGCTTGGTTAAAGCACGCTTTGTTATTTTTACCTACACATAAGCCTATAATAAGGCTTACCTGTAGGTAAAATGAATATCTCCTAAACATGCACCATTCAGGTGATATTCATGGATGCAGCCAGTTACGTCAACGGTGCATGCGCTCTGAAGGACCGACATACTTTGCCGGACCCTCAAAGCTTCCTGCCGGAACCGGGGGCTCCCGCACGCAGGTGTGGCAGTGATGTAATCGTGACTTCGACCAATCATGTAGCCGGAGCACACAAACCCGGAAGAAAGACCAGTGAAAGATGTCAGCCCTTTCAGTGCGCCACTGGAAGGCTTCGTACCAAGGTAAGTATTTCATGATGTGCTAGTATGCGATGCACCGCAGTTTACTATCGCTTTAACAAGCAAACACCACTGGCAAAGAGCAAATGTTACTGCAAATGCATGTGTCCTTTCATGTATGAATGTTTGGGAATATAAATATCCTTAGTACTGCATCAATCTTTTTGAAGTTTTTAGAATTTCACTGATTGAAAATTCAGTAACATGAAGGTTGCCATTGCTTTTCAGATTTGAAAATGCGGGTTGCCTGGCTGTTTTACTCAACCTCTGGCTTGAGTACTTTCTCTCTGTCATTGACCTGGACCAAGTACGTAGATTAAAAAAGTTAGAGAGAACTCAATGTCCTTATTTTCATAATTGTTCAGAAGCGTGTCTCAAGATGATCAGCAGGGAGACTGTACAATAGCATTATAGGAAAGAAAGCCTAACAATAGCATCTTTCATGACAGCTTTCCTTTGAATAAGCCCCACACTATCTATCTATCTATCTATCTATCTATCTATCTATCTATCTATCTATCTATCTATCTATCTATCTATCTATCTATCTATCTATCTATCTATCTATCTATCTATCTATCAAGCTACATAAATGGACTAAAATATCTCCTAGAAACCTAAATGTTATTAGGTCAAATATAGTGCCAACATATTGCACAGCACTGTACAATATAAAGGGAGACAGTACAGTTATGGTGCAATACAAGGTTAGGAGGGTCCTGCTCATGAGAGCTTACCATCTAATAGTTCATGATATTTAACGGTGTTCCACCGTTAAACGGTAACGGTGTGCCAGTCACGGCACGACTCGCGCATGTCAAAGCCTAATTGAACAAGCACAAGTTAGAAGCTGATTGGTTACCATGCACAGCTGCCCCAGATACTGTGTGCACCAGTTTTAGTAAATCTCCCCTAATGCCTATTGTGACTTTTATATCATTTTTCATTTACTTTATAATAAAGTATTGTGTTTTTACCAACGTATCTGGTCTACTTTGGTACCAATAAGGCTCCTTTCACACTGAGGTGCTTTGCAGGCGCTAAAGTGCTAAAATAGCGCCTGCAAAGCGCCCTGAAAGAGCTGCTCAATGTACTCCAGTGTGAAAGCCCCGAGGGCTTTCACACTGGAGTGGTGCGCTTGCAGGGCAGTCATAAAAGTCCTGCAAGCCGCATCTTTGGAGCGCATTAGGAGCAATGTAATTACCACTCCTAAAGCGCCCCTTCCCATTGAAAACAATGGGGCAGCGCTGCAAACCCGCCCGCAAAGCGCTGCTGCAGCGGTGCTTTGCGCGCGGTTTTAACCCTTTTTCGGCCGCTAGCGGGGGGTTAAAACTGCCCCGCTAGCGCCGCTAAAATGACAGTAAAGCGGCGCTATATTTAGCCCCGCTGTACCGCCAGCGCCCGCACGCCTCAGTGTGAAAGTAGCCTTAGACTACTTTCAGACAGGCTGCAATGCTTCCACGGGGGATCACTTTTCAGAGGGCGGTATGGCAGTGATTGGCAAGGCGTTCAGGAGGTGACCCTGCCACCTCCTGAGCATCTACTTTTTTTGGGGGGGGGCAGGGTTAAATATCAAGGGGGATATTTTAGTAAGAAATCTCACTGCAAGCCCAAGCAGAGCATTTGGCTTGTGGTTGCAGTATGCTCCCATTGAACTCAATGGGAGGGATTGACAGTAGAGTATGTACTAATGCAAATGTGCTATATTTGTTTTCCTAGAATCCAAATTCTTAATATATGTAATTAACTAACCTGCATATGAATCATCTAATCCTGTTTAGACAATATCTATTAGCTGATCCTTGTATCAGTGGCACTACCAGTACAATTTTCTTGTACCTCTGACTTTGTAGCCTGCATTACAGGCCTGCTTTTTAAAGTAGAAGTTCAGCTTAAAACAAACTCTAAATCTACTCGCAGCAAAATTCTAAGACTAATCTATTGAGCCTTGTAAAGAAGAAATCGCTGTGAATACCTTTTCTGCAGCCGGTTCGGTCTGGTCGCACGCTGAGCTGTCAGCGGAGGCTTCTCTGTGGAGGCGTGTGTAGAAGAGGCAACCAACAATGGAAGCCCTATAGTAACTGTATGGGTGATGTCACTTCCCATTCATTTCCCAGCCGTTGTGGGTTCTCTCCTGGTTTTTAGCATGCCTTGCATTTATGCGAACTTGTGTATACACTTTTTGTCGTTGAGTATGCTGTATATGACCTCATAAGGTACAGTAAAAATGTTCTGTGCAATGACTGCTTTTTGGTATACATCTCTCATTTAAAGTCCCAAAACCCCCTTTTTGTGAAAAGAAGCATGCTGACAGGAAGAGAGAGAGTAGAGTGGCAGAGAGATTTGGGATGAGCTGAATGTACAGGGGTCCGATTTGCAGGAGGTTCGCTGAACTGTCCTGAATTTGTGAACATTAATTTGAGCCCTGATTTTGTCGGGGGGTGCACCACTAGTTGCTACTAAGCCAGTGGCTGCCAGCTTCCTGACAACTAACCTTAGCGGGAGGCTTTGCATGTTTATCAGCGCAAGTAATACCACTGCTAAATGTATAATTTCCTAATGCAGATGTAGGTTCAACTGGTTGCACAGATGAACATCCCATTTAGTTCACCCATTTGCTGTATACCAAACAGGGAAAGTTTGAACCGAATTCTACTTCGTTCTGAACCCCAAGCGTTTTGCTACTTCTCCTTTCAATGTGCAGTTACAGCCCAGGGAGGGTCCAGGGGAGGTGGACTGAATGATGCTGACCATCAGACTGAGGACATCTAGTGGCAGAAATAATGGCTGTGGGGAAATCTCCAGGTTGAGTGTGACTATTGCGGCAAAAGCTGGTTTTGTTATTCGTTTTTTTTAATGGGCTATTCATTTTTACTTTTGGCTGGAGTTTTGCTTTAAAAGGAAGTAAAGCCCATCTATAAAAAATGTTCCCTTCCCCATCCCCTACCTATCCTGTATAAATAAGATCTGTGTGCCTTTCTATTTTCAATCTGCTTTGGTCTGGTCATAATTCTGCAGCTCTGTGTAAGGGAGTGCCCAACGTTAGCAGTAAATGCCCGTAGTCCAACCATTGTCAGCACTCCCTCCTCTACCCTGCAGCAGCTGCTCTCTGGCACAGGAGAACTGGAGCGGCGGGATCACGTGACCAGACTGGAGCAGATTAAAAATAGGTAAGTGCACAGATCTTATTTATACAGGTTAGGCAGGATAGGTAGGAAGATTGGAAAGGGAACATTTTTAAGAACAGTTATGCCCCGTACACACGGTCGGACTTTGTTCGGACATTCCGACAACAAAATCCTAGGATTTTTTCCGACACATGTTGGCTCAAACTTGTCTTGCATACACACGGTCACACAAAGTTGTCGGAAAATCCGATCGTTCTAAACGCGGTGACGTAAAACACGTACGTCGGGACTATAAACGGGGCAGTGGCCAATAGCTTTCATCTCTTTATTTATTCTGAGCATGCGTGGCACTTTGTCCGTCGGATTTGTGTACACACGATCGGAATTTCCGACAACGGATTTTGTTGTCGGAAAATTTTATATCCTGCTCTCAAACTTTGTGTGTCGGAAAATCCGATGGAAAATGTGTGATGGAGCCTACACACGGTCGGAATTTCCGACAACAAAGTCCTATCACACATTTTCCGTCTGAAAATCTGACCGTGTGTACGGGGCATTATAGTTAAGCAGCTCATAGATTATGCGATTTTCTTTTCTTCTACTACGGGTGGAAGGATAGAAAATCCCTCCTGCAGCGCTATTGTGTTCTGCCGGCAGGGAGCCTTCCCGGCTAGCAAAACACGATGGTTACTGCTGGTAGCCATAAATCTCATGAAAAAAATCTGAAAGGCTGGTAGTACCCAAGTTACTCGATGTATAGAATTGGGTACATCAGTCTGCCCATAGATTGATCGAATCTCCGCCTGTCCCTGCTGAACTGGCCGAGGTCTGATCCCTCTATGGCCGGCTTTAAGCTTTAATTTCACTTTAAGTATTTTACAGTTAGAAAAGGTATGTCAGCTGCAAAACAATAGATATAAGTTTATCTGTCATATTCCTTTGTCCCATTAAATTGAAGATGAATTCTTTAAAATAATTGTGATCAGCCACCCTCCACATGAACACATACCAATGAACAGTATAACATTTCTGTAAACCCCATCAGTCTCTTTATATCACTTTACATCACTCTGACCTGATTCTCCCCCCTTTCTTATCTCTTCTGTGTGATTACACTGTGTATTTATCAGAAGAGACAATGGATCGCAGAATTCTGGGTTATCTTGCAAACAGGCGCACAAATAATTCTATTTTCTTAGGCTTTATTATCTGGCCAGGAATTAGGGTGGGGGTGCAATTTATTTGAATTGAACTGATGCACCAAACATGTATGGAGGTTGCATTCCGTTTCATACAATGCATTGTAATCCTTCCCTAAGTGATAAGTCCTGCTGATTGGCAATGGTAGTGTAGCTCTCACTCCCTCAGGAGCCCACAGTTTAAGGTTCCTAGGATCTTTACCCGTAGTTGCACCCATAGCAAGACACACTGGATTTTTGATTTACTAAAACTGGAGAATGTAAAATCTGGTGCTGCTATTCATGGTAGCCAACCAGCTTCTAACTTCAGCTTTTTCAATTTAGCTTTGGCAAAAAAAAAAACCTGACAGCAGATTGGTTTCTATGCAGAGCTGCACCAGATTATGCACTCTCCAGTTTTAGTAAATACACCCCACAGTAACAGTCACTCCTTTGGCTCAATGAACAGTCTAGGGGTATGCTTGTCTGATGCTTTAAAACTGAATCTTGACTTGGATAGGAGTGGGGTAACTGCGGGAAACTCCAGTATCTTTAGCAGCAACTTGAGGACAGTAATCTTCCACCTAATATTCTGAGCAGAGTCCTTGCACAAGCAATTAGATAACTGAGCTATAACAGGACACCAGGCACAATGTCCCCTTTGAGCAATGCCGACTCTAGCACCCGAGGGTTGGCAGCAGCAGGCGGTCTCAGGGATCTCTCCCTCCCATCTGCACTCACTACTGTCCTTGGATAATTGGATGCCTCCTTCCGATATCTTTTAGACACTTCTCCAGTGATCCCAGACCAGATCCCCAGACGAAAGTCCGTAGGTCAGCTCCAGCAACTTTTAGCAGAATAGGCCCCCCAGCTAGCCTAGCTGGGACCTCAATGAACAGCAGACACATTGCTGGCCTGCCCAGGAGGGCAACAACCCTCCAGGCTGAGATCTCCTCCTGCTAGCACAAGTCCTCTGTTTCAAGCCTCAAAGTATTTATACACTCTCCCATCCACAATTTGGGCACCTCTCCCCAGGGATTGGCCAGGGCTGCATCAATATTCAGCTACTGATTTGACTCCTCCAGCCCACTATTTTTCAGAATCTTTCCAGACAGACAGGGGAAAGCAGTCAAGCCTGCAGCCAGTGGAACACAGAACAGACCAAAATAATCACACGCAACTCAACTGATTACAGTGAGCGCTGAACTAAATTTACCTAACCCAGCACCTACCTAGCAGGGTGCTACAGTAGCTTTTGGCACATAGTTTCTGGTGTACAGAGAAATGCTTCAACTTAAACAGGGATTACACTTTGCAGTTTTTCAGTGGGTTGAACGAAAAAAAACTGACAGATCCCCGCATTAACACAACCAATGTTGATGCAGGGAAATCTCTCCCACTGAGTCATTTTATTCTGACAAGGGGGCTCTATCCCCAGAATACACTGATCAAAGCTCGCATCCATTGGCTGTGAGCGCTGATCGAATCCTGGTTTTCCAGCATGCCCAATCGACAAAAGCCGGTTAGACTGGCTTCTTTTGAACAGACAGCTGTACACGGGGACTGAAAGTCGGTCGGTTCCTGTTGAATTGACAATTATTATATCTACAGCCAATTTCTTTTTCAGTTGTTAATAAAATAGGGAAGATTTCTGTCAGTTTTTTCTTTACTTTTTTTGCTGTCTTGTTGGGTAGATTTTCCAAGGAATTATCCTAAAAGTGAGGGGGAATCCTCCTCTTGGAAGGTTGTCACCGAAATGAAGGCTTTATTCCATTTCATACAATACATCGTGACCCAAAGCTAACCCTTCCCTACGTGATACATACTGGCAATTGGCACTGGTAGCTACCTCCTGGAAAGGGAGTCAGTGTTATTAAGGATGGGCAATACCACAGCAGTCTCCTATGTGAAGAGGGAAGGGGGCACACGGAGTTCTACCCTACTCCGGGAAGTCGAGCCCATCATGTCCTGGGCCCAAAGAAATGTTTCCAACATCTCCAGCAGTCTTCATCTCCGGAGTCCAGAACGTCCAAGCGGACTTTCTGTCGCGCACACAGATGGACAACAATGAATGGTCTCTTCACGGGCAGACGTTCGATTGGATTCTGTCTCTGGGAATCATCCCAGAGGTGGACCTTTTTGCGTCCCTCTGCAACTTCAAGGTCAAGAAATATTACACTCGGAGCCGTTGCAGTCAGGCCTTCAGAATAGATGCCCTGACGGATGCTTTTCCCCCTGCTCCCGATCATCTTCAGGTTCCTGCTGAGACTTCAAGCGGAAGCAGTCGAGGTGGTGTGATAGCACCATTCTGGCCAAACAGGCCATGGTTTCCCCTTCTGACTCAGCTCAGCTTCCAGGACCCTTTGCTGCTTCCTCTCAGGACCTTCTTTCTCAAGGGGCAGCCCTGCACCCTTGTCCGGCATTACTGAAACTGATGGTCTGGTTCTTGAGAGGGAAAGGCTGGAATCCCTCGGGTGCACTTCAAGGGTGATTTCCACCCTCATGAGCTCTGGGAAGGCGATCAGGAATAAAGTCTATGACAGAATATGGGCCAAGTTTGTCAAATTCTTATCCGCTGCAGGCAAATCAGTCAGAGACCCAGGAATACAGGATATCCTCAGCTTCCTTCAAACCGGCCTAGATCTATTTCTATCCATCAGCTCTTAGAGTACAAGTCTCAGACTGTTATCACCAGAACAGATATCCACATTAGAAAATTTACTCTCACCTCCTTGTTCTGGTGACAACCCTAACATTTTGATCGTTGTCACTGAAGCAAATAGAGGGATGAGTCTCCCTATAGAGAGAATCATAAAATTGACAGACGTTCTAATGTTTCTCTGCTATATCCCAAAAAATAAAAAGTTACTAAGAGTCCAAGTATTAGACCATGTTATCCACAGATACCGTAGTCAGTGAAAAGTGAAAACACAGCTGATGCCATACTCATGGGCATCCGCAGAACTTTTTTCAGGGGGGGCATCATTTTAGGTCACCCATGCTCCACCCCTTTTCGACAATGTCATGAAGGGGAGGGGCTTAGTCATTATCACATAAAGTGCAGGCATGTGCCCATCAATTGCAGCCTCATTGTGCCCATCAAATTTGGACTGTACAGTACGGAGGGTGTACAGTATATGTATATATAGGAGGTGTTAGTATATACAGGATGGAAGGTGGGTGTATATAGCTGTATTCAGGACAGATGATGTATATCGGCAGTCAGTGATGATGGAGGAAGGTCTCTATATACAGGAAGGAAGGTGGGTAAATACAGCTACCTTTATATAGAGACCTGCCTCCATCATCACTGACTGCAGATATACATCATCTGCCCTGTATACAGCTATATATACAGGACAGATGATGTATATCTGCAGTCAGTGATGATGGAGGAATACAGGAAGGAAGATGGGTGTATATAGCTGTATACAGGACAGGATAGATGATATGATCTTTCCTATATCTGGCACCCCCCTTCACTGATCATACCTGTATACACTCAGCTGCCCCCCCCTCATCTGTATATATGTCAGGCCCCCACATACACATCTGTAAACACACACACAGCTCTGCCCCTACTGTACACAAACAGGCTCCTCCCTTCACTTGTACTCACAGCCCCCACTTGTAAGGTGGTCTTCCTTCTCCCAAGTCCTGTTTCCACATGCCCCTGTGAAAAAATACAACAGGCAGCAAAGCAAACACGAGGGGCGCACATACAGGAAGCAGCCAGAGGTGGCAGTAAAGAGCTCTGTAAGTTCAGTGACACTGATCTGCAGCAGCTGTGGAGCTGACTCACACAAACCCAGAGAGCCAGCACAGCTACAGATGCGGCCACTTCAGACTAGAGCTGCACAATTAATTGTTAAAAAATATTGATCTCAATTCAACCCCCCTGACGATCTCTATTGCAGAGTTTGCCAATTCTTTCATATACCAAGTGGAGAGACTTATCTGCTCACTCAGCTGTCAAAAGAAAACATCTGGGCAGTCTGCCAAGTTTTTAACATGAAACATTGTAACTAACTCTTCCTTCTTAGATCAAAGGGATGCACTTCTGTGTGTAAAGAAAAAATCCAGGCAGTCTGCCAAGTTTTTAACAACCTGTAAATGCAGGAAGTTTAACCACTTAAAGTCTAAATATTTTTCTGACACTTGTTTCTTAATCAATATTTTTTGCTAGAAAATTACTTGGAAACAAAACATTATATATATTTTATCAGAGACCCTAGGGAATAAAATGTCAATTGCTGCAATATTTTATGTCACACTGTATGTGCCCAGCGGTCTTTCAAACACAATTTTTTGGGAAAAAATACATTTCAATGAATAATAAAAAAAAAAAAAAAACGCAACAGTAAAGTTAAAGCAATTTTTTTTCTGTTTTAATGTGAAAGATGATGTTACGCCACGAGAATCGTGAGAGAATCGTGATCTATCTTCTAAGGCCCCTTTCACACTGGGGCGGGAGGTGCGTTGGCGGTAAAGCGCCGCTATTATTAGCGGCACTTTACTGTCGTTTTAGCGGCGGTACTCGGCTGCTAGCGGGGCGGTTTTACCCCCCGTTAGCGGCCGAGAAAGGGTTAAAAACCACCGCAAAGCGCCTTTGCAGAGGCGCTTTGCCGGCGGTATAGCTGCGCTGCCCCATTGAATTCAATGGGCAGGATCGGTGAATGAGCGGTGTATACACCACTGCGAAGATGCTGCTAACAGGACTTTTTTTCCCGTCCTGCTAGAGCACCGCTCCAGTGTGAAAGCCCCCGAGGCTTTCACACTTGAGACACAGCAGCGGCTGTTTCGGGTCGGTTTGCAGGCGCTATTTTTAGCGCAATAGCACCTGCAAACTGCCCCAGTGTGAAAGGGGTCTAAGGAAACTTCAGACCCTTGCCGATTCCAGGGGGGTCACTCACCCCCCCCTTTGCCCCTAAATGTGGACGCCCATGGCCATACTGTATACAGTCAGGTCCATAAATATTGGGACATCGACACAATTCTAATCTTTTTGGCTCTATACACCACCACAATGGATTTGAAATGAAACAAACAAGATGTGCTTTAACTGCAGACTTTCAGCTTTAATTTGAGGGTATTTACATCCAAATCAGGGGAACAGTGTAGGAATTACAACAGTTTGTATATGTGCCTCCCACTATTTAAGGGACCAAAACTAATGGGACAGATTAACAATCATCCATCAAACTTTCACTTTTTAATACTTGGTTGCAAATCCTTTGCAGTCAATTATAGCCTGAAGTCTGGAACGCATAGACATCACCAGACGTTGGGTTTCATCCCTGGTGATGCTCTGCCAGGCCTCTACTGCAACTGTCTTCAGTTCCTGCTTGTTCTTGGGACATTTTCCCGTCAGTTTTGTCTTCACCAAGTGAAATACATGCTCAGTCGGATTCAGGTCAGGTGATTGACTTGGCCATTGCATAACATTCCACTTCTTTCCCTTAACCACTTCCCTACCCGCCCATAGTCATATGACGTCCACAGATGGGATCTCCCATCCTGGGTGGACGTCATATAACGTCCTGGGATTCCCGGACGTCTAGGGTGCGTTCCTCGGGACCCGGTGCGTGTGCCCGGCGGCCGCAATGTCCGCCGGGCACCCGCGATTGCCCGTTAACCGGGCCGGCATGTGGATCTGTGTGTGTAAACACACAGATCCACAGCCTGTCAGCTCTGAGGAGAGCGATCTGTGTTCCCAGAATGGAGGAACACAGATCGGTCTCCTCCCCTAGTGCCCCTCCTCCCCCTTCAGTTAGAATCATTCCCTAGGAAACATATTAACCCCTCCCCGCCCCTTAGTGGTTAACCCCTTCACTGCCTGTCACATTTACACAGTAATCAATGCAATTTTATAGCATTGATCGCTGTATAAATGTGATTGGTCCCAAAAACGTGTCAAAAGTGTCCGATGTGTCCGCCATAATGTCGCAGTCACCAAAAAAAATCGCGATCGCCGCTAAAAAAAATAAAAAAATATTTTTTTTTAAAAAATGCCATAAATCTATCCCATATTTTGTAGACGCTATAACTTTTGCGCAAACCAATCAATATACGGTAATTGCGATTTTTTTAACCAAAAATATGTAGAAGAATACGTATCGGCCTAAACTGAGGAAAAAATGTGTTTTTAAAAAAAAAAATTGGGATATTTATTATAGCAAAAAGTAAAAAATATTGTGTTTTTTTTTAAATTGTCGCTCTTCTTTTGTTTATAGCGCAAAAAATAAAAACCGCAGAGGCGATCAAATACCACCAAAAAAAAGCTCTCTTTGTGGTGAAAAAAAGGACGTCAATTTCTTTTGGGTACAACGTCGCACGACCGTGCAATTGACGTTTAAAGTGCGACAGTGCTGAAAACTAAAAATTGGCCTGGGAAGGAAGGGGGTGAAATTGCCCTGTATTGAACCGGTTAAAAAACTCTTTGGTTGCTTTTGCAGTTTGCTTCGGGTCATTGTCCATCTGCACTGTGAAGCGCCGTCTATTGAGTTCTGAAGCATTTTGCTGAATATGAGCAGATAATATTGCCCGAAATACTTCAGAATTCATCCTGCTGCTTTTGTCAGCAGTCACATCATCAATAAATACAAGAGAACCAGTTCCATTGGCAGCCATACATGCCCACACCATGACACTAACATCACCATGCTTCACTGATGAGGTGGTATGCTTTGGATCATGAGCAGTTCCTTTCCTTCTCCATTCTCTTCTCTTCCCATCACTCTGGTACAAGTTGATCTTGGTCTCATCTGTCCATAGGATGTTGTTCCAGAACTGTGAAGGCTTTTTTTAGATGTTGTTTGGCGAACTCTAATCTGGCCTTCCTGTTTTTGAGGCTCACCAATGGCTTACATCTTGTGGGGAACCCTCTGTATTCACTCTGGTGAAGTCTTCTCTTGATTGTTGACTTTGACACACATACACCTACCTCCTGGAGAGTGTTCTTGATCTGGCCAACTGTTGTGAAGGGTGTTTTCTTCACCAGGGAAAGAATTCTTCGGTCATCCACCACAGTTGTTTTCCGTGGTCTTCCGGGTCTTTTGGTGTTGCTGAGCTCACCGGTGCGTTCTTTCTTTTTTAGGATGTTCCAAACAGTTGATTTGGCCACACCTAATGTTTTTGCTATCTCTCTGATGGGTTTGTTTTGTTTTTTCAGCCTAATGATGGCTTGCTTCACTGATAGTAACAGCTCTTTGGATCTCATATGGAGAGTTGACATCAACAGATTCCAAATGCAAATAGCACACTTGAAATTAACTCTGGACCTTTTATCTGCTCCTTGTAAATGGGATAATGAGGGAATAACACACACCTGGCCATGGAACAGCTGAGCAGCCAATTGTCCCTTTACTTTTGGTCCCTTAATAAGTAGGAGGCACATATACAGACTGTTGTAATTCCTACGCCGTTCACCTGATTTAGATATAAATATCCTCAAATTAAAGATTAAAGTCTGCAGTTAAAGCACATCTTGTTTGTTTCATTTCAAATCCATTGTGGTGGTGTATAGAGCCAAAAAGATTATAATTGTGTCAATGTCCCAATATTTATGGACCTGATTGTATATTTTGCAGAGATGCCAAGGGTCCAGGAATGGATCATAAACTGGTGTGACCGGGGGAATGGGAGGAAAGTTTGATTTTGTAGTACAAGCTTTCAAGAATGATCAGTTGCCTTCGTCAGGCATGATGAAATCACATAAAGGGTATTTCGTAAAAGCTTATATGACAAAATATAGTCAGTTAGCCAAACAAAACATATCACCTATATTTTCACTGTCTTAGTAAAACTAACTTGCCCTTATGTGAACTTACCACCTTGCTTGCATACTCAACTCTCTTGCACTGCAATCCCCTACACTGATGACCATCCCTTCCAGTACTGGAAGATATTTGTGCCAAGTCTATTGTTTCATTCCTTAGTATGTTTCTTTATTCTTTTTTTTTTCTTTTTTTTTTGTACTGTTAGTTCTTGGCATGGTGCCTTTAACCTTTCCCTAATCCCTAAGGCCCTATTCACATGATCTGTTACATTAACACGCATACATTAGAGCTCTGCATTAAGGCAGGTCATTTATGTGACTAGCACACCTTAACCACCGGAAGATTTACCCCCCCTTCATGACCAGGGAATTTTTTGTGATAAGGCACCGCGCTAATTTAACTGACAATTGCGCGGTCTTGCAATGCTGTACCCAAAATAAATATATGTCCCCCCACACACACACAAATAGAGCTTTTTTTGTGGTATTTGATCACCTCTGTGGTTTTTATTTTTTGCGATATAAACAAAAAAAAGCAGACAATTCTGAAAAAACACCCAATATTTAAAGTGGAGTTCCAACCATTTAAAAGTCAGCAGCTACAAAAATTGTAGCTGCTGACTTTTATTAAACAGACACTCACCTGTCCCACGGTCCAGCGATGTGAGCACCCAAAGCCTTGCTCCTCTCCTCCTCCTCTCCGCGGCGCCGGCATTGTAACAGTGGGCGCCCACCTGTGGCTGTACAGCCGGGCGTGCACTGCGCATGTGCGAGCCGCGCTGCGCCTTGTGAATGGCCGGGCAATCTTCTGGGACCTGTGAATCACTCCCTCAGAACTTCCTTCTGGCGCCGATGAGCCAGGAGAGGAAGTGGGAGCCGGGTGCCTGTCAAAACTGGGTACCTGCCCCCCCCCCCCCCCAAAAAAAAAAAAAAAATTACATGCCAAATGTGGCATGTCAGGGGGTCACCAGTACTTGAAGCGGAATTCCATTTTTTGTGTGGAACACCGCTTTAATAATAGCACTTTCTGCTTTAAAACATATACAATAATATTTTAAATAAATCTAATTTCTTCAAAAATTTAGGCCAATATGTAATCTGCTACATATTTTTGGTTAAAAAAAAAAAAAAATCACAATAAGTGTTTATTGATTGGTTTGTGCAAAATATATAGTGTCTACAAACTATGGGACATTTTTATTTAATTTTTATTCTTTTTTACTGGTAATGGTGGTGATCAGCAACTTTTAGCACCACTGCAATATTGTGGTAGACATTTGGACACTAACTGATATATAAAAAAAAATTAAAAATGAACAGCTGCTCAGAAATATTCTATATAGTACCAATAATAAATATATGTCGCTTGTGGGAATACATTGCAGAGCCCCATCAATTTTTTTTACATATTTTTAGGAAAAACAAGAAAGAAAGAAAAAAAAAACACAACCACAAAAACAAAATAAAAAAAACCCAAAAGACACAAATAGAAACCAGAAACAAAGTAAAAAATAAGGATAACAAAGGATAAAGAAGAGGACAAAAAAGAGAGAGAGAAAAAAAATTGTTATGTGCCACCAAGTTATGGCTTATGTAACTATAGGCTCATCAAGGAGTACCTGGTATCTCTCTGATACAGTAAAACGGGTCCACCGACCCCACGATTTACTAAAACGGGCTTCCTGTCTATTTACTAATGCAGTAAGTTCCTCCATGCACATTATATCTTTTACCACTCTGAGCCAATGACCTACAGTAGAAGGGGAGGAGGATTTCCACTAAGCTGGTATACAAGCCCTAGCCGCATTAAGATGTCTCACTACCAGTGTTAAATTAGTCGACTAAAACATTTTAGTCGATTAAAATAACTAAAACATTTTAGTCGACTAAATGAATACTATTTTAGTCGACTAAAATACGACTAAAACTAAAACAATGGAGATGACTAAAATACGACTAAAACTAAAAGCCATTTTAGTCAAAAGACTAAAATGAGACTAAAACTAAAGTGCCATTTTAGTCAAAAGATTATGACTAAAACTAAATTGCAATTACTGAAATGTACTGGAGATTTTAGTCAACTAAAACGTAGGACATTTTAGTCGACTAAAATGTACTGGAGATTTAGTCGATTAAATACGACTAAAACTAAAACAATTGCAGAAAACTAAAATGGGACTAAAACTAAAATGTCTTTTTAGTCCTAAGGCTAACATTAACACTGCTCACTACTGAATGGTGATATCTGCTAAGGCTAAGATGCAACGAGCAAGCTTCTGGATCTCAGTCAAGAGTAAGGTCGGACACAACTTTAATTAGGGTGCAAACATCCTTTCAATAAGAGCAAATTTATCACAATGATAGAGCATAAATTGCTCGTTGATGGAGGATGGTCTTTTCCCACAATTTTAAAGCATAAAGCACTCTTTGATGAAGGATGAAGGATGACAGAGACCTCGTCAGAAGACCAATTTACAGTAACAGGTTCCCTAAGCTTTATCCATATAAGAAGGCTGATGTATGTTTATGCATTGCACTTCCAGGGGTGGATGCTGCCCTCTAGTGTCCGGTGCAGCAAGTGTCTTTGCCTTTTTATAACTTGGTTGCCTTCAGAGATCCTATGGATGAGAAAGTGGACTTGTTCACACCAGATGCAGTCCTGTGCATTTTTATTCTACATCAAGAACGCATGGACAGTGTTTAACTTTGATTCCAATTACTTGGTTCACACCAGTACAGCGCATTCTATTGCAGTCAACAAGAGTAGAATGTTGCATTGTTTCTGGAAAGTGGTAAAACACATTGAGAACGCATCAAAAACACTCATGCAGAAACACATCTGGAATGCAGAAATTGTGGTGATCTGGCCATCAGGCTTGCACAGAATCTATACAGTGACAGATTTTGCCTGCCAACCAGCAATAGAGTAAACTTCGATATATAAACTTTAGAAATGGCATTACATTCAACGTTGGAAACTACAAGATTTGGCACAGTTTCTGGAAAGAGTGGAACCTAGCAACTGACTTTTGGTTAATGCGTTTGTAGCCTCCTTTTGGAGAGTTTGGACAACAATCACCAAAGACCAGTGTGTCCAGAAGACAGGTGGGGGTACAATGGAGAATTCCAAAGCTAACCACTGAATCCATTTAATTTATGTCCAACAAATCTCAGAAGAGAAAATGTTTTCAAGATTTTTAAACTGCTACAAGGCCATCATGCCAGTGATGCCGAAAACATAGGATCATCTGGGGGGCCTTTCTCCCCAGTCTTTCTAGTACCTAAGGCAGGAGCCTTCTGGCCTGTTTCAGTTTGAAGGAATAAAATGTGTTCATATACACCAAGAGGTTCAAGATGGAGTCCATGCAGACAGTCACAGGGACAGTTCAGCAGGAGGACCAGTTAGTATCAATCAACCAGCCGACTCATACTTCCATGTATCAATCAATGCCGAGCACCAGAGGCGTGTGAGATTTGCAGTGGCCAGATGTCACTTCCAGTTCAGGTGTCTGCCTTTTACAGAATTGGCACAGCCCCAGGAATCTTTTTGAAGATCTTGTTGGCAGTGGTGGTACCTTGGGCTAGATGGCACATGAGGGCGCTTCAATTTGCCTTCTTTTGCCTATGAGCTGGGCTGCCTATGGATCAGAAAATCTTTGTGCCTATACAAATTTAACAAGAACTGGAATTTTGGACATTGCAACTGTGCTTCTTTCGGAGGCATGCCTCTCAGCCCAGGATGATTCTGAAGCCAGGTACCAGTCTCTGGGGCTGGGGAGTCCACAATCTGAAGAGACAAGTGCAAGGCCATTGGAGCTCCGTGAATCGCAGACTCCCCAAGTATTTTAAATGGAAGGAAGCCTTTTTCTAGCATTGCATGCCTTTCAGGATCTTCAAGGGGGCCTGAGTAAGGTTGACAACAAGACAGTAATAGCCTACATTGCCTGAAAAGGGAACACCAAAAGTATTTTCTTGTTACATCTTGCAAAGAAACTTTTCGTGGGGCAGAGAATCACTTAGTCAGTTAAGGTTGGTCTTCTTGCCAGGGAAGCAAATCCAATTATTGGTTCGGCTAGGCAGAATATTTTTTTCAACAAGTGCTTCATACCAATATTGACCCTATGGGACCTTCCAGCAGTAGTTCTCAGGGAGACTTCACTGAACATGTAGCTTTGGATATTTGCAACAGGATACCAATGCAAAGACTCTGTCATACAAGAGGTTCACAGTGCCCTTGAATTTTCTGTTTGTCTCTGGCCAAATGAAATCCTTCATAGCAAGGTCAGTAACAGCACCCCAATCCAATTAGATTACTTTTAATAACCTGGCTATGGAATAGGCTACACTAGAGGTGCAGGGATTCTCATCTGAGGTTATACAGAGCTTGGTGACCAGAAGATCATCCATGAACGCTACATAGGAGAGGATATGAAAAAAGTTTGTTTTGTCTGCTCACCAAAAGCTTTTGTTCCTGTGTTCCCTGCTCTAGCCAATATCCTTGACATTTTACAGTCATCGCTAGAGGGTGGTCTGGCATACAACTCCATTTAAGGTACAGATCTCTACTTTATCTTTTCACAGGCTGCAGATGGGTGCAAAAGCCAGTGACCAGATGCTTCTTCCAGATGACAATCCATATGACCTTGAGGGAAATCCTTGTTCCCTCTGTGGGACTTAGGCCTGGATCTGAGAGCACTCTTTGCTCCAATAGGTTTAATTTCCATTGAAGTACCTCATAGTAAAACTAGTTCTCCTGACAGCAACTACTTCAGACAGAAGGATGTTGAAAATTGCAACACTTTCCTGCAAGGGCCATTTGGTGTCTTTTTTTCTTTTCCTTTTTACCAAAGATAGGAATACTACGTATATCTCCAAAGTAAAATTTTATAGTGGTATCCAATTTCCAGAAAAACTGGGAAGTAGTCCCTCTGAGTTTTCACGCGAGAGGCATTGAGTGCACAGCAGGAAGACTTCAGTTTTCTTACATATGGTCGAATTACTAACAGTGTACTTGGTCAAAGGAGGAAAGCGTACAATCTTTTAATTTAGCCATCAGGCCCTCAAGAGTCATCCACACTTGGATTACCAGGGTGATTAGATTGGCATGCAGAAAATAGACCTTTCTGCTCTGAAACAATTGCAAGCCTATTTGGATTTCCTGAGCATGGAAACCAATGTAAGATCTACTTTACCCTAGCTGATCAGCTGCCTGCAACCTGCCCCCACCCCCCCCCCCCCCCCCCACCATCAGCAGGTCTCAGCCAATGATCCATGGCCAGGACCTGCTAATCGGCTGTGTCCAATCATAGCCCAGAACCCTGTGTTGACAATCACAGGACTCTGTACACAGGGAACAATCTGTTTGTTTTACACAGGCACAAACAAAGATATATTAAAAAGCAGCACATATTGCACATTGTTAAGCACCGTTAACCCTTTGATTGTCCTTGATGTTAACCCCTTTCCGGCCAGTGTCAGTAACACAGTGCCAGTGCACAGTATTATCACTGATCACTGTATTATTGTCACTGGTGATGTCAGTGGCAGTTAGTCAGTTACTGTACCTCCGAGCCAGAGCCAGTTAGTGCTGGATGCCCCCCCACTATAAATTGCTGATTACCGCCATTACTAATAAATAAAAAATACAAAAATAAAAAATCCCAGTACATATACCATAGTTTGTAGGCACTATAACTTTCATACAAACCAATCAGTATAAGCTTATTGGGATTTTTTTTTTACCAAAGACATGTAGGAGAATACATTTTGGCCTAACTTTATGAAGAAATTTAATTTTTTTTTTTTTTTTATTGGATATAGTTTATAGAAAGTAAAAAATAACATTGTTTTTTCAAACTTTTCGGTCTATTTTTGTTTAAATAATAAAAAAAAACAAAAAAAAAAAAAAAACAGTGGTGATCAAATACCACCAAAAGAAAGCCCTATTTGTGTGAAAAAAAAATGATAAAAATTTTCATTTGGTACTGAAGGGTTAAATAATTGTTTAATATAATTATGAATAATATTTCATGCTGTAGAGTGCTACTTTAGGTTTTGATTGAAAGCTGTTTGTTCTAAGCACATTTGCAAGAGACTTATTTGGCAATAATGAAAGTAACACCATTAGAAAAAGAGGAACTTGTCTACTGGAAAATGTTATGCTTCAAAACATATTGAGCAAGCTTTCCTATTAAAGTATAATATTAACATATCGAACCAGGCAGGACTTCAGTGATGCAGGTTTATTAACAGCTGGGAACATACTTTATGTTCCAAGTATTACAAGATGCAGGTCTAATTTATACAGTTTCTTACAATGCAAGCATATTAGGTACAGCATGATTGGTTGCTACAATCTACGTCAATGTAAATTACCATAAATCTGACACCTGTCATACAACCAGACAAACTTAATTATTCCAAGAATCCCTACAGGTTTATTAAAATGATTTATAATTGGTTTTGTCCAATTAAAAACACCCGTGTAGAGACAATGTGGCACCCAGCTGTGTTAAATCAAACCTTCCTTGTCCTGATAAGACTTCACCAACTTCAAGGATAACAGATTTGCGACTTTGGGAGAATGAACTTTCAATAACCCCACCTTATGTGTTATATGTCTCACTATATAATCCTATATTTATGTATTTTAACAATTTTAATGAGGGCAAAAGCAGACCTTTGTTTGACCCTGTCAAACTTAAATAATGTACTGTACATAATGTTCCTATATTCCACATATTTTTTCTAAACCACCTGTATAAGATGTTCTTATCTTATCAGGCTGTAATTAAACTGCTGTCAACATTTTTCTTTTCTAATTAGTGCTTACTTAAAAACTAAAAATGCATGAAGCAGAGAGGTCATCTAAAGTTCAACATTTAAAAACAAAGACTTTCTATATCTATGGGATAGCATAGTATACATTAATAAAGATTAATAACCATTGCTTTACTTGAATAATAATATTGATAAGACCACTACTATATAATAATAATACTCATAATAATATGAATAATAATAATTATTATCAATAAAACATATGCAAATGATTATAAATAACATAAAATATATATTGGGTAATATGAAATTCTACTACACTATATATATCATGAATAATTAATATGTTATATGTGTATCGTTATGATTGTTTAAATGATTAAAGGAGGTTTTCTCCATGTAGTAAAGGAAATTTGCCATTTAACGCACCTATCATATAATATGTATTATATTTGTATCTAATTGGTGGGCAGGGATGTTTCCACCCACCTGTTTTTGTATACTTAAAGAGGAACTGCAGTCCGCTCACATAATTTATAATAAAAACGACTTTGCCATTTTGAAGCTTCCCTCCAACTACTTTGCATATTATTTTATTTATACTGTGATTCTGTATTTGCTAAATATGCTGCAGAATCTCCCTCCGCTGAGTCTGGCTGAAGCCATTTTAACTGTGGGCAGCTGAAGCTGCTGCCTGTTCACTTCCTGGATTTACACAGACACACAGAGGCACACCTCCAGCTCTGCAGCTCTCATTGGCCCTCATATGACTCGCCCCCCCTCCCTTCCTGGCAAACTCTCACAAGAGTGAGAGAACCAGGCTTTTTACCACACAAGAAACAGGAAGTGGGCTGTATAAGGTATTTACTGGCAGAAAAAAAAAGTTTTACTATCCAAAGTTAAAACAACAAGGGCAGAAGATTTAATAGATGGAACGTTAAAAAAAATGACTGAAGTTCCGCTTTAACATGATGAATAATAAATAATAAATAAACAAGTCTCTGCTCTTCACTGATGGTAAGAATTTAACCCCTACAGGTACAGCATTTCATGACCATGCAATTACCAGTTAAAGTGTTACTAAACCTACAACAGTGAAATCATTCTGTATATGCAGTAAAGCATGCTTGTTATGCTCACTGTGGAACTTAAGGGGTTGATCCTCTGCATTGTGTATAAAGGCTGTGTGATCCTGTCTTCTCTGATCCTCCCCTCCTTCCACTGTCTCCTGATAATTCCCTGATAACACAGACTCTATGGAGTCAGGCTGCACATGCTCAGTTTGGTGTATATTGCTAGAGAGTTTTTTTTTTTTTTCTTGGGAGAGTGCATGCGATCAGTACAGGTCCAATCAGCACTGTCAAGACAGAGGATCAGGTGGATAATGAAAACTCCTCCTACAAGCTTTAAGCAGACACTGATACAAATCATAAGACTGCTCAAACTGCAGGTGAGAAAAGGTATTTATCAGTTTATATTTTCTAAAATAATTGCATTTCCCATGTTCTGTGTACTGTGGGAGACCAGATATAGTGAATGCAGAGTCCTGCTCGTCTGATATTTAAGGGGGTAAAACCTTCCTGAGTTGAACTGCTTAAGGCAGCCATACCTGACTCAATTTTCTCTTTTTCCGCCCATGGGCTGATTGAGAGAGAAGAAATCAAATAATTCCCCCTCTCATGCTAACCTGCATGAAGAAATCTCTCATGATGGAGATGTGTTCATTGGGAATTGGACAAAACTCAAGCCATCTAGGGTGACTTTAGAGTTTCCATTAGCTTCGAAAAATATATGATGGACAATGATCAAGAAACTACCACGTACTAGAAGTTTTCCTTTAATCTTGTCGGAGAGCTCAGTGAGCGGAAAGAATTATACCAGAAATGTCTGGTAGGGAACGAGTATTTGGTTACATATTCCTTTATGTTCAAGTACAAGCACTTCATAATATCTAGGTAGGATTACCCTTCGGAGACTAGTTATTAGTTTAGTTGATTAAATTACAACAACAGGTAAGTGACAGATATGAATGACAGCCGGAATGTAGAATGTGAAAGACCGGAACGTACATTGTGAACTTTCTATAGTTCCACATATATTCACGTAACAATGTTCTGGGAGTTTCATGAATAGTTTGTCAATAGATAAGATCTGACAGCCCAAAAAATCTTTATAAAAATATGTTTCTACATAGATAAGCACATTGAATACTAGAGGAAAGACAGCCAGGTCAGCACATTTCTTTCTAAAGAAGCCTTAGGCTTCATGTACACAGGACATTTTAAAACCTCTCCTGAACGATTTAACTTGACGGTTAGTAAGCGACGTTTAATAACAACCGTTTTGCCGCATTTGCATGCCGCATTTAGCCGCATTTGCTTTTAGAAGCTTTTTTTTTTTTCTTTCGAATAGTCAAAAATGTATCTCCATTAAAAACGCCTGTAAACGAAACGCGGCTAAATGCGAGTTACCGCGCTTACAAGCTGTTGTAAAATGCCTCTGAACATGCATCCTCAATGCATTTTTTTGCTTTCCAAAAAATGCTTCTAAACTCAACTGCCTAGAAACAACAATAAACGACCCTGTGTATGTGTACTGATAAGATAACACAGAAGAGAGTTCAGGGGCAGCTGGAAAGAATGCCCAACTGTTTCTAAATGCCCGTTTACCAGCAGCAGTGTACAGGGCCGCTATTAGAAATCCCCCCTTTGACTCCGCCCTCGACCCCACCCCTGGCCCCTCCCCAAGCCATCTTCCACATAAAACCTGACAGTTGCCTTTACCAATATACACACACTGCTGGCTGCAGCTCAGCTGAGCGTTTTTACTGCCCCCCCCCCCCCCCCCCCAAGACAAGTGTAAAGTAGCATCTCACAGTGCCTTATGACCTTTAGGCCTCATACACACAGGTGTTTTTTTTACTGCTTCCAAACGCCCCTCCATAAAATCCTATGTGTCAATGCACATATTGGGGATTATTTACTAAATCTAGAGAGTTCAAAATCTAGCGCAACTCTGCATAGAAACCAATCAGCTTCCAGGTTTTATTGCCAAAGCTTAACTGAACAAGCTGATGTTAGAAGCTAATTGGCTATCATGAACAGCTGCATCAGTTTTAGTAAATCTCCACCATAGACTTTTAGACTCTTTTAGTGGCAGGGGTGTTTACAAGCAGGAAAAAAACCCCAGGGCCAGTGCGTCCAGGAGCAGCAGCGTTTTGGCAGAAAAACTACTTGACACGTGTAAATGTGACACTTGTAAAAGTTTCTCATTCTTTTACAAGCGTTTAGGTGCGTTTACAGACGTTTAGCGCTTGAACGTTAATTCATTTCCATGACCCGAATAAATGATTATTCTGGCCAATGAAATGAATTAACGCCCACGTGCTTGACGCCTGTAAAAACGTTAGACAGTTTTACAAGTGTCAGGCTTTTTTCTGCCATAAGGCTACTGCCAAGAGGAGCATTTTTAACCACTTCAGCCCCGGAAGGATTTACCCCTTTCCTGACCAGAGCACTTTTTGTGATTCGGCACTGTGTCGCTTTAACTGACAATTGCGCGATCGTGCGACGTTACACCAAAACAAAATTGACGTCCTTCTTTTCCCACAAATAGAGCTTTCTTTTGGTGGTATTCGATCACCTCTGTGTTTTTTATTTTTTGCGCTATAAACAAAAAAAAGAGCGACAATTTTGAAAAAAAGCAATATTTTTTACTTTTTGCTATAACAAATATCCCCAAAAAATATGTATTCGTCTACATATTTTTGGTAACAAAAATCGCAATAAGCGTATATTGATTGGTTATAGCGTCTACAAAATAGGGGATAGATTTAAGGCATTTTTATTATTCATTTTTTTTATTAGTAATGGCGGCGATCTGCAATCTTTTTATCGTGACTGCGACATTGCGGCAGACGCATCGGACACTTTTGATACTATTTGGGGACCATTGTCATTTATACAGCGATCAGTGCTATAAAAATGCAATGATTACTGTGTAAATGACACTGGCAGGAAAGGGGTTAAACACTAGGGGGCGATCAAGAAGTTAAGTGTGTCCTAGGGAGTGAATCTAACTGTGGAGGTGATGGGCTCACTACAACATGACAGAGATCACTGCTCCCAATGACAGGGAGCAGTAGATCTCTGTCATGTTGCTAGGCAGAACAGGGAAATGCTTTGTTTACATAGGCATCTCCCCATTCTGCCGCTCCGTGAAACGATTGCGGGACAACGGCAGACATTGAGTCCCGCAGGGGGACGTACAGGTATGCCCATTTGCCCATCGCTGTCATTGTGCCGACGTATATCGGCGTGCGGCGGTCGGCAAGTGGTTAAAACATCCTGAGGGCATTAGGCCTTATAGCTTTAGGATAATCATCCACACAGGACAGCAGGTGCTCTATTGCTTTGTCAAAGTGTGTCACTGGATGTTGGGTGCTGACTTTGTTCATTTATAGCTGTAATGTGTGTTACAGATTGTACCCCACAGTACATCCACAGCAAAGTCAGCACCCAACATCCAGTGACACACTTTGACAAAGCCATAGAGCACCTGCTGTCCTGTGTGGATGATTATCCTAAAGCTAGAAGATGTTAAAAGGCCATGTGAGTACTTTGGATGATTCTATTTGGATATCACAATGGGTGTAACACCTCACTCACTGCGTGGTGCTCAGTGCCTGCCTCGCTACCCGCCACCACCGCTGCTCATATTCGTTTTACTGCTCCCTCCCTGCCAGCTCTCTCACATCAGTCCCAGCACCTGTAAGAGCAGAGCAGCCGCAGCACTTTACAGATCACTCTGCCAAACACTGACACCAGGAAAGAAAGATAGCAGCGGGGAATTCTAGAGCATGCGGCTGGGCGCAAGATGGTGTACCTCCGCCCCGAAAATGAAAAAAATAGTCCCTCAGCTTCCACTTCCTGGGCCCCTCTATTAAACTGATGGGGCCTAGAATAACATATTTATACACCCCCCCCTAAGCAAGAAGGAGCTTGGGGGGTAATTTAGTAAGCCCAATTTTTTTGTTTGGAAGAAATGCATAGCTCCCAACTGTCCCTGATTTCGAGGGACTGTCCCCGTTCTTGGAACAAAGTCCCTCTGTCCCTCTTTCCTCCTCATTTGTCCCTCATTTTGGTCTGATCTGTATTGCTGTATATAAAATGCAATATTTATCTTTCAAAAAGTGTTTCACAGTGCCAAACCTTTCATCCTAAATTGCTGCATTTGTTAATTTGGAAAGCCAGTATAAATAGTAGTGGTTAAAAAAAGGACTCATGGGTTTAACTAATCTTTTTTTGGTATAATTCTCCTTTAAGAGGGTGTGGCAGGGGGTGTGTCCTGTGCCTACATACTTTTGCTAATAGGTGTCCCTCATTACCATCTCAAAAAGTTGGGAAGTATGGAAATATATTCTAAAGCTGGCCGGCCCCCCGAAGAGATGATAGGGCCTGGGCCCGGTACAACAGGGCTGGTTGTACTGCCTTATCAGTGGCCTTATGCTTCATGTACACTGCTGCTGGTAAACAGGCGTTTAGGAGCAGTTGGGCGTTTTTTTCAGCTGCCCCTGAAATTTCCTCTATGCTATATTATCAGTACATGTACACAGGGTCGTTTATAAGCCGTTTCTAGGCAGTTGAGTTTAGAAGCATTTTTTGGAAAGCAAAAAAATGCATTCAGGTTGGATGTTCAGAGGCATTTGAAACACCAAACGCCTGTAACAGCTTGTAAACGTGTGTAAATGTGGTAAATTGCGTTTAGCCATGTTTCGTTTACAGGCGTTTTTCATGGAGATACATTTTTGACTAATTTCAACCTAAAAAACGCTTCTAAACGAAAACACAGCATGTAAACGCGGCACAACGGATGTTTTTAGCCCCAAAAGGTTTACCACTCCCTTCATGACCAGGCCATTTTTTGGGATATGGCCCTGCGCTACTTTCCCAAATGCGCAGTCGTGTGACGCTGTACCCAAATAAAATGAATGTCCTTTTTTTTCCCACAAATAGAGCTTTCTTTTGGTGGTATTTGATCACCTCTGCGGTTTTTATTTTTTGCACTATAAACAAAAAAAGAGCGACAGTTTTGAAAAAAAAAATATTTTTTTTTCTTTATGCTATAAAACATATCAAATAAAAAAATGTAAAAAATCTAATGTATTCATCAATTTAGGCCAATATGTATTCTGCTACATGTTTTTGGTAAAAAAAATCCCAATAAGCATATATTGATTGGTTTGTGCAAAAGTTATGTACTGTATGTGCGTTATAATTAATCAAAATTAGTCGATTAACCGATTTAAAAAAACGATTAATCGAACACGAAAATTTTAATCAGTAACAGTACTATAATATTTCCATAATCAGATATTATTTTGGTACTATAACCTTTTGAAATGTTAAAAGGAACATATATTGGTGATTTTATTATATTACATTTTCTGTTTGGTTATATTACTTTGTAATTTCTTGAGAAAAAAAAATTACCCCTTTTTGTAAAGTAGAAAGTACAAGGTATTTAGTAAGAGGCATGGAGAGTTTTTTTGAAGTTGTAATTTTTCATCATAATTTTTTTTATTTTAACATACTGCCATTAGTGCAGTACAGCGTCATCATATAGCAGGTGTGGCGGCGATCAGGGACACTGACAGTCCTTAAAAAAAAAAAATAATAATAATATCTTTTTCCATTTTTCTTTCTTTGTTTTACATTTTTTTTAACCCAGTGACCAGAGCAATACAGTGGTACCTTGGATTACGAGCATAATTTGTTCCAGAAGAATGCTTGTAATCCAAAGCACTTGTATATCAAAGCGAGTTTCTCCATAAGAAATAATGAAAACTCAGATAATCCGTTCCAGTGGCACTGCTAGTGTATAAATCATAGTATGAATGTACTAATGCGCAAACAAATAACTAACACTAGTGAGTTGCTGCCAACACGAAAATATGTTCCGGCACAGTGATAATAAAAATTAATAAATGTGGCGCTTTCTCAGTGACCAAAGTGCTAATGCTATATAAATCCTCAAGTGATAATGAAATGATATCCAAATATACACAAACAAATAAAACAATCCATCAATGGCTAAAATAATAGTGCTAAGTTATTATTATTATTATTATTCACGATTTATATAGCACCAACAGTTTACGCAGCGCTTTACAATGTAGAGGGGGGACAGCACAATTACAGTACAATACAGAAGGGACAGGAGGGCCCTGCTCGTAGAGCTTACATTCTAAAGGGAGGGGGTGGCAACGCTGTATCCTGGCCTAGGCCGACAAGGCCCAGGCCTAGGGCAGCACTTTGCAGGGGGGCAGCACGCGAAAGAGTCCCCGCGGGCTTGTGCTACACTGTTAGTGTAGCGCCAGTCTTATGGGGCGGACTGGGCTGAGAGGATAATTAATCTAGCGCCCCCATAAAGCGGCCGCACTGCTTCCGATATGCGAGCGGCCGGCATTCTGAAACTGTGGGGGGGGCGGGCACCGCTTCTAATTTTGACTGTCCTATCATACTGGACCACAAGCCTTCCTCACTGTGCTATGTTTTCTGCTGCACCATTGGCGTGGTTAAATCTTCTTAGTCCTCTCCTTAAAATTATCTGAAATTATCATTTTGGATAGAGTAAGTCCAGTTTATTTTTTTTTTCCTGTCCCATTGCAGAGATTTCTCTTCACTTCCTGCCCCATAGCCAAACAGGAAGTGAGAGGAAATCTATGCAAATTAAGGGAATCCATCCCCCCCCCCAGGCCCTCAGAACTAGTGTCCCCACTCAAAAATTTCAGGGCAGGTCTTAAACAGCAAGGGGTGTGGCCTTGACAGGAAGGGGTGGGTCATATTTAAATTAGGGGGTAGTCGAGTTTAGTCAGGCCTAGGGCAGCACAAAACCTAAATACACTACTGGGGGGTGGTGGTACAAAAGGTAATAGATGCAGAGAATGATTTGATGGGGTTGTTAGGTGGGTGTGGGATAGGCTTCCCTGAATAAGTGAGTTTTCAGGGATCTTCTGAAGGTGGACAGGGTAGGGGCTGATCGGATATACCGGGGCAGGGAATTCCAAAGGATGGGAGAGGCTCTGGAGAAGTCCTGAAGACGAGCATGAGAGGAGGTAACAAGGGAGCTAGAGAGCAGGAGGTCCTGGAAGGAGCGGAGGGGACGATTTGGGCAATATCTGCAGATGAGGTTGGTGATGTAGATGGGGGCGATGTTGTGGATGGCCTTGTATGTTGTGGTTAGCATTTTGAATTTTATACGGTGGGGTAGGGGAAGCCAGTGAAGGGATTGGCAGAGAGGGGCGGCAGTCACGGATCGGTTAGTGAGGTGTATTAGTCTAGCAGCAGCATTCATAATAGACTGAATGGGGGATAGCCTGCGTAAGGGTAGGCCATTAAGGAGAGAGTTGCAGTAGTCAAGGCGGGAAAGAATCAAGGAGTGAATAAGTTGCTTTGTGGTGTCATTAGTCAGGAAGGGTCAAATTCTGGAGATGCTGCGGAGGTTAAGGCGGCAGGATTTAGCCAGTGATTGGATGTGGGGGCTGAAGGACAGGTGAGAGTCAAGGATTACACCCAGCACCCTGGCATGTGTGGAGAGACCAATGGTTGTGCTGTTGATCTTAATGGTAAAGTCATGGGGGGGGGGGGGAATCGGGAAGGAGGAAATATTACAAGCTCAGTTTTAGAAAGATTGAGTTTGAGAAAGTGGCGTGACATCCATACCAAGATGTCATTCAGTAAATTTGAGATCCATGAAGAGATCGAGGGGGTGAGTTGAGGAGTGGAGAGATAGATCTGGGTGTCATCGGCGTAGAGGTGGTATTGGAAGCCATGGAAGGTTATCAACTGGCCCAGGGAAGAGGTATAGAGTGAGAAGGACAGAGCCTTGGCGTATCTCCAACAGAGAGAGAGGAAGAGGAGTAGAGGAGATGGAGTTGTAAGTGACACTGAAAGGTAGGAGGAGAACCAGGATAAAGCAGAATCACAGAGGCCAAGGCTAAGTACAAAGGATCTTCAATACAGAAATGATTTCATGAATTAATATTATCAAAGTGCAAAGTAATGATATATAATCAAAATTAGTAATGCAGCAATGTTCAATGAGTTCATAAATATGTTCAGTATACTTAAAGTGCAATAAAACAGTGCAATAATTACTTAAAACATAACAAAGTCCATAAAGTGCTTGGTGCAGTAAATCTTCAGTGCATGGAATAGTTCATAAACAGTGTCACCGATCACACTGCAAACCAATATATTCAATTCCTAAACTGTGCTTTCAACTTCCATGTGTAAAGTGTGCCCCAGCCTCTCACCTCAAAGGAAGACCCCTACGGGTCTAGTCGCATTTGTGATGAATCTCTCATATGTATTCACAGCAGTAAGCTCTTTCCTTATAATCCTCTGCTAGATCAGACCAGCGGTGTTCTCAGATACAAGCAGGAATTTCCACTAAAACATAACTATCTCCTCCTCCACTTTTCTCCAATAAGGCTCACATGTAATAAAAATAAGTCTTCATGTGTAGCATTCCAATACAAATACTTTATTAAAAATGTAGTAACTCACACATAGGTTCACAATTGTCAGCTTTCACATATATTAGGGACTTCCGGTCTCGGCCGCGATCGGACGTGACGTTCACCTGGCTCCTACCGACGCGTTGCGTCACTGCTCACGTGACTTCATCAAGGGTATTGCTAGTGTATGCAGTACCGCATGTAACCAGAGGTGGGGGGGCGCCTGAGACATTCAGAAACACTCGGAGAGAACTCCAAGAGGCTTGGTGGCACTCGGGAACTGAGTGTTTCCGAGTTTTTCTGAGTGGCTCCGAGTGTCACCGGCGCCCCTGCACCTCTGGCCAAATGTGGTACTGCACACCCCAAAGGCTTGAATCCTGCTCGTTTTGCGAGATAACGCAAATAATAGCACATATTGCGAAATGCTCGTAAGCCGCGTTACTCGCAATCCGAGATATTACTGTACAATGTTACCATAGTAACACTGTACTACTCTGGGGAAGTGATCAAGATTTAATTTTTTATTTTTTTTGTGATTGCTTATACCAGTGAATTTCACTGGTATAAGCAACCATTTTTACTGAATGAAACTGATCCATTCAGTGTGTTTTGTTGTGATTAGCTGTGATTGTCCAATGGACACAGCTGGTGACAGAACACGCTCAGCCCCATGTGGGAGGACCTCATATGACAGGGGAGTCAGGAGGGCACAGAACTGGTTCTGGGATACTGCACGAAACACGACCATCCCGGGAGAGCTTAGTAAAAAGCATGACTGTTCCGGCAAATCCGACAAGTATGATGTAATGCAAAATTATCATGGGGGCCCCCATGCACCTGGGGCCCCTGGGCTGTGCCCAGGGGTGCCCATGTATTGAGACAGTCCGGCTCTGTGTTTCTCTGCAATGCAGGAAGGCTAATGGCTGTTAGGGGCCGGTATGCCTCTAAAAGCCTTGGATGGTAGTTTGTTGGTCATAATCCACTTTACATTTTTCTAAGCTTCTATCAAAACCATGTCTGTCGTGACTTATGGTTTTAAGAAGCACTAAACATTTTATACAAGGTTCACCTACAACACTGGTGTCATAGACAATTTTAAAGTGATTCTAAACGTTATTTTTTGTTTCAAATAATAAACATATTATACTCTCATGCTCTGTGCAACCTTTTTGCACAGAGAAGTCCTGATCCTCTTCTCAGGTCCTCCACCGGCACTCCTGGCTTCTTCCCTGTGCCGAGTGCCCCCATAGCAAGCCGTTTGCTATGGGGGCACTTATGTGGGTTTGCTCCCAAACCTCGCAGTCTGTGTCTATTGACACAGAGAGCAGGACTTGGCCTTGAGCCCTCGTCACTGTCTGTGACTGACAGCAGCAAGAGCCCATGGCTCCAGCTGCTGTGTCTGGGCCAATGAGGAGAGAGAGCCTGTGCTCTCGTGCACATCACTGGATCAAGATCGGACTCAGGTAAGTATAAAGGGATGCTGGTGCTTTACCTTAAAATGGTTTTAAAGTCAGAAGGGGGCAAGGAGTGAAAGGGGGCAAGGCCGAGCCGCGGCTCTATGTCTGAATGGACACACAGAGCATTGGCTCAGCTTGGGTGCCCCCATAGCAAGCTGCTAGCATTTTTAGTTTCTTTGGGGTCTTTCCTTACAATTTTTTACACACCTTTTCTGTCACTTTTTAAATAGCCTTTTTTTTTTTCCTTCAGACTGATAATTAAGGGGAGTGGTTAATTGGCCACAGGTGCTACAGGTCCTATATAACTTTTTATAGTACTCACAGCTTGCTCATCCTTGAGCTTGCTGGAACTGGAACATAGTGGAAATTTGACTAAGTGCTGAGTTAAAAACCGGAGTTAAAAACAGGCGAGTCTAACCGGAGTCTTCAAACGTGTAAGTAACATCTGAAATTTCCTGTTAGTAATACTATTATTGTAACAAGGATAATGTGTGCTAGCAAGATTGAAGGTTTTGTGCAGTGCACAGTGTGCCGCATGTATATAACAATGGAGCAACAGCTCCAGGATGGATGCCACTGTGACAGATGTGAGCTGGTTGCCCCTCTGGAAGCTCACATTCCAGATTTGGAGGAGCAAGTTGTAATACTGGGCAGAAATGTAGGGTTTAAGTGAAGGGTAGAGGGGTAAGTCTGAATTATCATGTAGTAAGATGGGTTACTGTAATCAGAGGGAGTGGCAGGGACTCGCAGAAAAAGGAAGGTCAGCCCTGGTTTTGAGCACCCAAACAGATTTGCCAAGTTGGGTGAAGATGTAGGGGTGGCAAGCTTGGAGGTGGCAGCCCTAGAGGTTACTGCTATCCCTAACAGCCGGGTGAGCAGCCCATCTCGTAGGTATGGTGAGGGTGGTACAGGTAGACCTAGACAGTTGGTGATAATTGGGGATTCTATAATCAGAAGGACTGATAGAATAATTTGTCACTAAGACCGCCTCAACTGAATGATTTGTTGTTTTTCTGGTGCCAGGGTTTGGCATGTGGTGGACCAGGTTGATAAATTACCGGGAAGGGCTGGGCATGACCCAGCTGTCTTGGTCCACGTTGGAACCAATGACAGAATATATGGAATGTGGAGGCTCCTTAAGAATCAATTTAAAGAACTAGGCTGCAAGTTAAAGGGAAGGACTTCCAAGGTGATATTCTCTGAAATATTGCCTGTGCCATGCGCAACACAGGAAAGACAGGGGAAGATTAGAGGTCCGAATGCATGGCTAAAGACCTGGTGTAAGGGGGGATTTGGGTTTCTAGAGCACTGGGCTGACTTTTCATTGGGATACAACCTACATGCTAAAGATGGTTTGCTCCTAAATAGAAGGGGGTCTGCTGTGCTGGGGGAGAGGTCTATGGGAAGGCTGTAGGAGTATTTAAACTAGGGTTGAGGGGGGGGGGGGTGAAGTAGATTATAATGGGGCAGATAGGTCAGTCCCTATTGGTGGGTGAAATGGGGAAAGATTGAGGGAGGGCTATGGCAGGGGATATGAAGGTTCCCATGTTACAAACAACCATTTGAAATGGTACTATTTGTACTAGATTAAAACATATGCAAAATAAGAGTGTAAAATGTGACAATGAATGAAAGTGTTTGTTCACTAATGCCAGAAGTCTGCCAAGCAAAATAGGTGAGTTGGAAGCTTTGGTGCATGAAGAAAACTATGATTTAATTGGTATTGCTGAATCTTGGCTTCATTCTTCACATGACTGGGCTATTAATATTCCTTGCTATGCTCTGTTTTGGAAAGACTGGGTGAAACGGAGGATTGATGGTGTCTCTCTCTATGTGAGAAGTGATCTCAAAGTGAGTGTGAAGGAGGATGTAGTTAATGGAGAGTGTGATGAGTCTGAAGTATTATGGGTGGAACTGCACGTGGTTGTGTGTACTACAAAAGTAATCATTGGAAATTGTTATAGACCTCCTAGTGTTAATGAGGAGGTGGAGACTCGGCTCCTTGCACAGATCGAAAGGCTGCAGGGGCTGGGACAGTTATAATAATGGCACCGCAGGAATCTATTGGCTAAGATCAAGTTTAGTATCTGTTCTTATCAGTGATCTAGTGGAAGTTCCGTGCTGTCATTCTGACCTGACCGAGGTTGGAGTGGTGGCTATAAATCTCTGCTAGAGTGATGGGGGCTTGGAAGTTAGTACCGGCTTGAACAGAAACATGGGCGCCCACAGGCAGTTGGGGCACGGGAGTAATTCCCCGGGGAAAGCTGGAAGAACCTGTTACCTCCTGGTTTGAACGTTCTACCTTGTCTGGTCATGGGCTGGGGATCCGGAAGGTCTGTGGTGTCTGTGCCCCCTGGGAATGGTCACTCTAGGAGTGCTCTTAGCACTTGGGTGTGGGACCCCACTGTGTGAAAAGGCACATGGTCACAGCCAACAAATTTGCTTTCCTTTTGCACTGCACCTTTTAGGGCTGGGCCTTTTGGCTAAAGTCCGGGGCAATTTTTGTCTGCCAGGCCTCAGGGCCCAGCCAGTGCACAATTGCACGGCCACTTTATTATTTTTTATTTATTTTTCTGCCATGTTTGTCACCTTTCACTTTTGTGTGTGTTTTTCTCACGGATGAAGGGTGTGGGTCCTCGGGCTTGCCCTGACGTCTAGGGGAGCATGTGTGGCCCTTAGGTTCCTTCCTCCCCTTCCCCTGGGGGGGTCTCTCTTTGGTAGAGCCCCTCGACCAAGTATTCGATGGTCAGCTTCGGCTGACCTAGAAGAATGGGGTCTGCCAGGCCTTCTGGATAGGCAGACCATGGAGTCCCTGTGAGGAGCCTTGCGAAGGGTAGAGGTCCTATCCCTTCGGGGGGGGGAGGGCGGCCTAAAAGCACCTTTAAGTGCACTTTTTAGTGTGTGTTTGCACATGCATGTTTTTTGTTCATTTACAGGGTTTTTTTTTTCCGTTTTAGATTTTTGCACCACCGTGGACTAAAAAGAAAAAATGGCACTGCAGGACCAGTTAAAGGGCAAACATTTATAAATATATTACAAGACAATTTTATGGTAATCTCTGAGCTTATTACTAATGTTCATATAAAAGAACATCTGGGTAGCAGTGATCACAACATGATTTCATTTAATTACTGTTAGCTGTAAGCAAGGAGTTCCGGCGAGGGACCCAAGAAAAGGAGGATCTGGGCTGCTCTATGCAAAACCACTGCACAGAGCAGGTAAGTATCATATGTTTGTTATTTTTAAACAACAAAAAACAAAAAACAAGACATTAATATCACTTTAATGCAGAGAATGCATTAAAGTGGAAGTAAACTCTCTCCCATAACTTTAGCACATATAAATCGCCATTAAAAGCACTATTGATCGCTGTCCTCAGATGTCACCTTACTTGATTAGTTTGCTGGTAATCCATCCCGTTATCTGTAATGAGTAAGAGTGTCCTGCTCTCTCCCAGGGGATTTTTGTTACATTGCTGTATCTTTATCTATCTTGGATGATAACAGCCCAGATCTGGATTTATTACTTTTGATATATTGTCAAATTTCTTAGTCTGTGGCTACCTCTGACTGAGGGATTCCTATATTTTCTGATATGAACAATCTATGATTATATCCGGTCTTCTATGAATATTCACTTTGATAAGTTTGAAAGTATCATACCTAGACACTCGTGATCATTGATTCACAGGTGGTTCCTGGGTGTTGTTTGCCTGGTGATTCGCTCTGACCTCATTGCACCACCTTGCTTTTTCCCTTTGTTGGAAATTACTTTGTCGATCACTGATTGATTAATATGTGATTCCTTTTGCAAGATAGTGAGACCCCTTTCTCTTCTTTGCAACTACTGAATCCCAAATGTGTCCTAAAGAAGTGTACAACAAAAGCGTTGACGCATTAGGGCTCATATCATATATAGATTGTTTTTTGCCCAGCCGTCTTGTCATGGTCCTGGACTGGAGCATCCCGCCGGTGGCGGTGGAGTGCAGGGCAGCGGCTTTGAACAGGAGTGAGTAAGAGAGAGAAGACGAGGTTTCACCGCCACTCTGAGCAGCATCTCTGGCGCTTCCCAGAGCCTGCACTCCTTCTTCAAGCTCCTCTCCTAGCTCACTGTGACTGTCATGGAACAGGAAGAAAACAGGCTGACCGAGGACGGGCGGGAGGTAGGTGGATCACACACGCCTACCCACACAGACAGGGGCTGGGACTGTAGGAACTGCAGGCAGGGCTAGGAGGTCTCTCTTTCCCACACCCTCTTATCCACCCCCCCTCTCTCTCACCCACTCTCAGCCACCCCCCCTCTCTCTCTTTGACCCCTTTTCATCCACCCACCCTCTCTCTCACCCACCCTCACTCCCCCGTCTCTTTCACCCTGATGTATGGGGGGGGGGGGGCTTTCTGTGGACCCTGATGTAAGGGGGGCTCTCTGGGGACCCTGATGTATGGTGAGGCTCTCTGGGGACCCTGATGTATGGGGAGGTTCTCTGTGGACCCTGATGTATGGGGAGGCTCTCTGGGGAACCTAATGTATGGAGAGGCTCTCTGGGGACCCTGATGTAAGGAAGAGGCTCTCTGAGAACCCTGATGTAAGGAAGGGGCTCTCTGGGGAGTCTGATGTAAGAAGGGCTCTCTGGGGACCCTGATATTTTATATATATATATATATATATATATATATATATATATATATATATACACACACACACACATACACACACACGTGGGGAACCTGATGTAAGGGGGGCTCTCTGGGGACCCTGATGTATGGGGAGGCTCTCTGGAACCATGATGTATGGGGGCTCTCTGTGGACCCTGATGTATGGGGAGGCTGTCTGGGGAACCTGATGTAGGGGGGGCTCTCTGGGGACCCTGATGTATGGGGAGGCTCTCTGGAACCATGATGTATGGGGGCTCTCTGTGGACCCTGATGTCTTGGCGGGCTCTCTGGGGAACCTGATGTGAAGGGGGCTCTCTGTGGACCCTAATGTATGGGGAGGCTCTCTGTGGACCCTAATGTATGGGGAGGCTCTCTGGGGACCTTGATGTAAGGAAGAGGCTCTCTGAGAACCCTGATGTAAGGAAGGGGCTCTCTGGGGAGTCTGATGTAAGAAGGGCTCTCTGGGGACCCTGATATTTTATATATATATATATATATATATATATATATATATATATATACACACACACACACACATACACACACACGTGTGTATGTCACATGTGTATGTCTGCCCAAGCGTATGACTTTTTTTACTTCGCTGCTATGGGCTCTAGCCCCAGGTCTTTTTTAGACCTAGCAATGCCCCTGGCAAAAGCTGTTTGCTTTCAGACTGTCTCTAACCGAATCTCCATAAAGTTGAAATAAACAGATCAGAGGAGGAGAGGGAGGAAGGCTAAAGGAGACTCCTCTGATTCATTCAGCTGTGTATACAATTTAGCTTTAGTTATTGAGATCTGTGAAAAACAGGCTTTTTCAGCAAAGTAGCTAATGTCAGCCTGGAAAACATGTAAAGCCTAAAGCTCAGTCTGTAAAGGCCCATTTACACTAAAGCGCACATAATGTGCAGTTTTATATGCTTTTTCATGCTTTTTTATGCATATTTTCTGCATAGTTCTTTTTTTTCAAAGCTATGCTTCCTCTGAGCTAACTGTTAAGAACTATTGAGGGTGAGCGGTGTGTTGCAGTGCATTGTGTTTATATTCGTTTACACACATTTCTGAGAGATTATGCAAACATTTTGAATACTATGTTCTGGTGTGAACATGACACATAAAAAAACTATTGTTTTCTATGTGTCATTGCAGTTACTGTACCTATACTTCTCCATGAGGACTTTTTCCATTCCTTCTCTATGGTGGCCCATCCATTAGGGGTGCACTGGTGTGGCCCCCTATTCATGCGTCTGGCCCCCTAATATACATGCAGGGCCCTGGATGCATGGATTCCAATGGGGGGGGGGGCTTAAGCACGCGATTAGAGCCAGAGGCTCTAATAGGCTTCAAAAAAGGGTGGGCTTGGGGGGCAGAGCACTGCGCTCCAAGCCCACGCAGTTGTGTGACAATAATGAATGAATGAATAGTGACCCGACCGAGTGGGGGGGGGGTTTCCCTCCCCCCCCCCAAAAAAAAAAACCAGCCGCCATTGTTCCCGCTTATACTGTGACGTTTAATTGGCTTCAGTTGGAGAAATTTGGGAATCCTGGGTAAACAGTGTGTGAATCTTAAATCAAAATATTCATCAATAGAGCCCTCTACATCAATGTAGCAATTGCCTTGCCCAATCATGGGACTTGAGTCCTGTTACACATGGGCAAGATTTGATTAGCTCAGCAAGCCAACAGCTTCATATAGTAAAGTGAACCTGTCACCAGTATGGCCAAAGTACAGGTTCACTTTAAATGCTGAGCAAGCTATGCTACTGGAGTGTGTCACCTGCATCAGGGATTTTTCTATCTGCGTTACTGCTAAAATACATAGAACTAAAACATACAAAACGTAATTCATATCTTTTGATTGTAATGAATGTTGGAGATGTAATGTAACGCTATTTATTGTCTTTTAGAAGTTTATTTAAATTATAGCATGTTAGTGCGTTTAGCTAAGCTGTTATTATATTTATTTTCTTTTAAAGGATAATGGGTTTGAAGGAAAACTAAAGAAGTTCACAGAAGAATAGGAGCGGGAGAACGAGCAAAGGATCAGGTAAAGAAATGGACTAGACAACCCTTCTCCTACCTGCTACCTACTAAACCGCGTCTGTACCTCGGACCATCTAAATAAAAATAATGGAAAATATAAGTTTATTAGATTTATTTATTGTATTTATTACAGGTACTTACATAGTGCCATCATTTAGGCACATATAGGCAGCGCTTTACACTCACTGGCCACTTTATTATGTACACCAGGGATATGCAATTAGCGGACCTCCAGCTGTTGCAAAACTACAAGTCCCATCATGCCTCTGCCTCTGGGTGTCATGCTTGTGGCTGTCAGAGTCTTGCTATGACTCATGGTACTTGTAGTTCTGCAACAGCTGGAAGTCTGTTAATTGCATATCCCTAATGTACACCTTGCTAGTACCGGGTTGGACCCCCTTTGCTTTCAGAACTGCCTTAATTCTTCATGGGATAGATTCAACAAGGTTTTGGAAACATTGCTCAGAGATTTTGGTCCATGTTGACATGATAGCATCACGCAGTTGCTGCAGATTGGTCGGCTGCACATCCATGATGCAAATCTCCCGTTCTACCAAATCCTAATGGGGCTCTATTAGATTGACATCTGATGACTGTGGAGGCCATTGGAGTACAGTGACCTCATAGTCATGTTCAAGAAACCAGTGGTGAGATGATTTGATCTTTGTGACATGGTGCATTATCCTGCTGGAAGGAGCCATCAGAAGATGTAGTCATAAAGGGATGGACATGGTCAGCAACAATACTCAGGTAGGTTGTGGGGTTTAAACTATGCTCAATTGGTACTAAGGGGCCCTAAGTGTGAGTCAATGGCTCCTGCTGCTATCAATCTATCCAATGAGGACCCGAGACATCGGCTAGAGGCGCTGGGCTAGTGCACATCGCTGGAATGATCAGATTCAGATAAGAAGGGGGGGGGGGGCTCTGGGGGCAGCCGCAGCATTTTCACCTTAAAAGAGAAGTATGGGTTTGGGTGCTTTTCCTCCATCATTCTTACCTAGGTGGATGCAGCATCGGTCCGCTCAGTTCTTGCAACTCCCCGAGCAGAGAGCTGCTGATTATCAGAATCTCTCTGCTGTGCCCCCTCCTCGCACATTGGAGTGTTGAGGTGTGGAGGGGTGGGAAGCGGCTTGCTGAGAGGCTGAGACTGGTGTCAGTCCAGGCACCTGGTGGATCCAGACTTCCATTGTCATGATGATGCGGGGCCTGGACTGACATTGGAGATGTCAGCAGAGAGAGGACTTCAGACCGCTCTCTGCTGAAAACGGGTCACAGGAGTACAAAACGAGTTGCACTCCTGTGACCCATAGGAGAAATCCAGCCAAACGAGCTCAGGCTGGACTTCTCCTTTATTGCATAGAATACATTAATGTGAAAAATCATGAGACTTTACAACCCCTCAACCCCTTTAAGCACTTATAATGTATATACCATCCTGGGCTC
The DNA here is from genome assembly GCF_042186555.1 of Aquarana catesbeiana. Taxonomy (NCBI): domain Eukaryota; kingdom Metazoa; phylum Chordata; class Amphibia; order Anura; family Ranidae; genus Aquarana; species Aquarana catesbeiana. The sequence goes on from NC_133325.1 coordinate 754,985,724, forward strand.
ATGGCTTCTATGCCTCCTTGCAGTTAATTCTTATTCCTCTTGCTGTTTTTACCATCATGTGTTATTATAAATGAAGGGCAGAAATGTCATTGCTGAAGTTCCTGTGAAACAGAAAAGCTTACTTTAGCTTTCCAAGTAACACTTCATGCAATGTAATATTAGAAGATGGATCTCTGCCAGACCTTTTACAAGTTTATTTTTTTTGGAACATTCAGAATGAAATTTGGAATGTACAAAAACCAGATTTACAGCGAACACATGAACGCAACAGTGCAAATACCATATCTGTGTCATGGCCAAAGTTTAGTAGGTCACTGCAAAGATCTAATAAACTGCTGCAGGGTACATGTGTGAGATGGCTCCCTTGGTTTTGGCCTGCAGAGCACTTCAACTCCCATGAATGTTGTAGTAACTGGTCTGTTCCCCCATAGGTGTGCCTAGGCCATCTACATCTGTAGGCCCATAAAAAGTAATTTGCCTTTGGATCAGCTGCATCCCGATGGGCCACAGAAAACAATAGGAAGCCATGTTTCCATAGCTCCCAACTGTCCCTGATTTCGAGGGACTGTCCCTGATTTGGAACAAAGTCCCTCTGTCCCTCATAGCTTCTCATTTGGTCTGATCTATATAGTTCTATACAAAATGCACTATTTATCTATCAAAAAGTGTTTCCCAGTGCTAAACCTTTCATCCAATTTCTAAATTGCTGCATTTGTAAATTCCAAAAGCCAACATAACGGGAATTAGTATTGGTAACTAAAAGCACTTGTGGGTTTAAACAATCAGTTTCTTTTGTACAATTCTCCTTAGGGGGGTGTGGCAGAGTGTGTGTCCTATGCCTACAAACTTTTAGTGCCAGTTCACACTGGGGCGACTTGTCAGGCGACTTAGCCGCCTGATAATTAGCGTCCCTTTCTGTACAATGGAACCGTTCTAATCGGAGCGACGAGGTTCCTGTACGACTTTCGGGGCAACTTGAGGGGACTTTCATTGACTTCTATACAGAAGTCGTTTTGCAAGTTGCTGCTCCTGTCGTGTCCTGGGTCGCCTGAGGCAGTCGCGCTGAAAGTCGTGCTGCCTCAGTGTGAACCGACACTTACTAATAGGTGTCCCTCATTCCCATCTCAGAAAGTTGGGAGGTATGTGTTTCAAATGCTTCACTTTGGGGTTGATTTACTAAATCTGGTGCAGCTGTGCATGGCAGCCAATCAGCTTCTCCCTTCGGCTTGTTCAATAAAACCCCTTTCATACTGAGCTGCGGCCCCTTTAGCGCTGTTTGAATGGCGCTTTAAAGGTTAAAGGCGCTCCGCTAGCGGCCGAAGAAGGGGTTAAAAGCTCTCGTGTTCCGGCGCGTTTCCGAAGAGCTTTTCTCAGGCACTTTGGAAGTGCTGCCCATTCATTTCAATGGGCAGGGCGTTTAGGGAACGCTGTATACAGCGCTCACAAACCTCTCCAAAGATGCTGCTTGCAGGATTTTTCCTAACGTCCCCCAAGCACAAAGCCCCAGTGTGAAAAGACACACTGGAATGAATGGTGAGGCGGTTTTCAGGCACTATTTAGAGGCTATTTCTAGCGCTAAAATGCCTGAAAACTGCCTCAGTTTAAAAGGGGTCTTAAAGTGATACTAAAGTCTGATTTTTTTTTTTGTTAAAAATAACAAACGTTATACTTACCTGCTCTGTTGCAGTTGCAGTTGCTTTTGCACAGAGCAGCCTGGATCCTCCTCTTCTCTGGTCCCTCTTCGGTGCTCCTGGCTCCTCCCTCCTGGTGAATGCCCCCACAGCAAGCAGCTTGCTATGGGGGGCACCCAAGCCGAACCAAAGCTCCCTGTGTCCGTTCAGACACAGGCCACAGTCCATATTCCCATCGCACACGTTCCTGGATTAAGCTCTAAAAGTACTGGGTGCTCTAGCAACAGCCAGCTGAATGCTGGAACCTATGCGATATGTAGATATTCGCCAGCACGCCAAAGATCATCACATGCCTGACGAAGGGGTCCTGCGTGGCTCCAAAACGTGGCACTACACCGTTTTGTGATGTGATTATTCTTTGAATAAAAAAACGTTTGGATGAAATTGATGATCCTTGGTGTGCTGGCGAATATCTACATATCGCATTAAGACACCGGGCTGCGTCCTGGCCCCCACCCCCTCTCTCTTCTCATTGGCTCACTGACTTTGATTGAGAGCAGTAGCAGCCAATAGAATACATTGACAAAAAAAAAAAAACTGAAAGCTGACTGGTTTCTATACACAGCTGCACCACATTTTGCACCCCAGTTTTAGTAAATCAACCAATATAGCCTTTAGCCTGCAAAGCTATGGGTCTCCCAAGCTCCAGTAACGCCACCCCAAGCCAAGAAGTGTGAGCGTGAGTCATTGACCAGTCACTGTGCTGGGAGTGTGCAGTGAGTGCACTCTCAGCACAGCAAGCTCATCTATGGACCCCTTTGTGCAGTGAGTGGGTGTTAAAGCCCAACCTTTTTGCTGCTGTACATATGCACACATGGGCAGCAGTAGTGGCCCGTCCATTAGGGGTGCCCGTGCTCTGCCCTCTCTATCTCCGCCAACCCCCTATATGAATAATGGATAGATTCATGCATAGCATGAATCTATCCATGGACGCCGAGGCCACCCCCTATTCCTGCGTCCGGCCCCATTTAGGACGCCGGGCGCCTGAATTACATCGGCGGGGCTAATTTTTTTTTAAGCACCTGATTAGAGCCATAGGCTCTAATAGGCTTCAAAATAGGGTGGGCTCAGGGCGCACCCAGGTGTTACAACAGCGAATTCATATTCACTGTTGTAACACTGATCCTCCATCTGGCCAATCAGAAGCAGGTCTAAGACCCATTTTCCGATTGGCCGAAAAGAGCAGACTCCCAATTGGCCGCAGAGGAGGAGGGAGCAAACGGAAGCCGCCGATGCCCATGGAGAGCAGAGGAAGGGAAAGATGTCGCCGCCGAGCAAGGGAAGCCGCCGGTGAAGCGCTGCATAGATGGGGTAAGCGCACCAGACCAACTGACCAATGGGGGGCGGTACTGTTTGCCACCCCCCCAAAAAAATTACCACCGGCCGCCACTGATGGGCAGCAAGAGGCTAAGAATATTCATGTTATGCTTTGTGTATCATGTTTTTTGCAATTAAATAAAAATCTTTAGCTGCAAGATGCAATTGTAGCGCTGACCCCCTCTTAGGAACTGTTGGGATTTCTGGGGTCTCCTGCCCTTAAAGTGTTTGTTACCCCAACATGATATGTGCCTGCTGTACCATGTACTTGTGTGAGAAAGTATCCTGTTCTCTTTATATTGCTTCCTTTATGTGAAATCCCTGGTGTTCCAGCCAGTCCCTCTGCTTTCCTATTAAAAACTGACCACACTAAGAAGGAGAACACACTGTGGTCAGTTCTTTAGCTATGCCAGTGTCTCAGTGTAGGAAGTAAATGCTAAAGATCCTTGTAGCAAGATGGCTTCTGTAGAGAAAAGCAGATGAAGGCATTGTCAGAGGGAGAACTGTAATCTCATGCATTTACACATTATTTAGCACTAGTGTACTAGACAAAACCAGTATTAAAAAAAAAAAAGTGTGGACGTTTTTATATATTGTTTTTTTTTACCAGAGTTCCTCCTTAGTATGTTGGCATCCAAAATTCTCAAGACTTTGTTTCATGTTCACATCTCAGTACTGCCAAAGGTACACAATGACCTTGGCCATCAGACAAACTGTGTTGCAAGGACGAGTAGGGGGGCAAACAGACTGAATTGGGGCACTGTGTGTTTTCATTATGAAACAATAATTACTAAAGCTCCAATGAAAGGGACATTTGTTATTATTGCCACACTGTGAACAGCCAGGCATTTGTTATGGTGCTCAATGTCACCTATGGAATGTGTTAAGATTTCCATAGAAAAAAAGTGTCTACAAGCGGAAATATTCTCCTTCCTTATGAACAAGGATTATTAAAGAACCTTTCATTAATCTTCTGACCTTTTAGATGTCTGCAGCCTATTATATTAGTACAAAAATTGATCAAAAAGGAAACAATTATCAGGGAGTCTCGTGAATAGTAGCTACTGTACATCTTACCTGGCAGTATATTATACATTATTATTTTTATTTGGGATAGGCATATATTGTCTTATACAAGAGGCACATTACATAGTTACTGCACATAGTTAATCAGCTTGAAAAAAAAAAAATGTCCATCTCGTTCAAGAGAAACAAAATCAAATAGAAAACCTCCATATACACTATATTGTCGAAGGTATTGGAACTCCTGCCTTTACACACACATACACTTTAATGGCATCCCTGTCTTAGTCCGTAGGGTTCAATATTGAGTTGGTCCACCCTTTGCAGCTTTAACAGCTTCAACTCTTCTGGGAAGGCTGTCCACAAGGTTTAGGAGTGTGTCTATGGGAATGTTTGACCATTCTTCCAGAAGCGCATTTGTGAGGACAGGCACTGATGTTGGACAAGAAGGCCTGGCTTGCAGTGTCCGCTCTAATTCACCCCAAAGGTGTTCTATCGGGTTGAGATCAGGTCAGTGTGCAGGCCAGTCAAGTTCCTCCACCCCAAACTCGCTCATCCATGTCTTTATGAACCTTACTTTGTGCACTGGTGCGCAGTCATGTTGGAACAGGAAGGGGCCATCCCCAAACTGTTCCCACCAAGTTGGGAGCATGAAATTGTCCAAAATGTCTTGGTATGCTGAGGCCTTAAGAGTTCCCTTCACTGGAACTAAAGGGCCAAGCCCAACCCCTGAAAAACAACCCTGCACCATAATCCCCCCTCCACCAAATGACTTGAACCAGTGCACAAAGCATGGTGCACTTGCAGAAGGTCTTATGCATTAAGGTAAAAAACCTTTTGCTTTTAGAACCACTTTACAACAATGTACTGAGCTGGCTAGAACTAGTTCTTGAGGAAGTCTATTCCACATTTTCACAGCTCCTAATGTGAAGAAGTCTTTCTGTATGTGAAGGGTAAATCTATTTTCTGCAGATGTAAAGTGTCCCTTGTCCTTCATAATGACCTTAAAGTGAATAACTCAACACCAAGTTCACTATATGGACCCCTTATATATTTATACATGGTGATTATATTCCCCTTAATCTCCTGTTCTCAAGAGATAATTAATTCAGTTCCTCTAATCTTTCCTCATAGTTGAGCTCCTCCATGCCTCTTATCAGTTTGGTTGCCCTTCTCTGCACTTTCTCCGGTTCCCCGATATCCTTTTTGAGAACTGGTGCCCAAAACTGAACTGCATATTCTAGAATAGGTCTTACTAATGATTTGTACAGGGGCAAATGATATCTCTCTCTGGAATCCATACCTCTTAATACAAGAAAGGATTTTGCTCGCTTTGGAAACAGCATCTTGGCATTGCATGCTATTATTAAGCTTATGATCTACCAAAACCCCCAGATCCTTCTCCACTATGGATTCCCCCAGTTGTACTCCCCCTAGTATGTATGATGCATATTCTTAGCCCCCAAGTGCATAACTTTACATTTATCAACAATAAACCTCATTTGCCACACAGTCACCCAATTCGACAGTGCATTGAGGGCGCCTTGTAAATTGGAGACATCCTGTAAGGATGTTATTCCACTGCATAGTTTGGTGTCATCTGCAAAAACTGAAATTGTACTTTTAATCCCAGACCCTATATCATTTATGAATAAATTAAAAGTAAGGGTCCCAACACTAAACCTTGGGGTACACCACAGATAACCTTAGATAATTCAGAGTATGAATCATTAACAATCATTAACAATTTGGTCTTTTAGCCAGTTTTCTATCCATTTGCAAACTGAATTTTCTAAGCCTGTAGATTTTAACGTGATTGCAAAGGTAGGAGCCCTTTTTATCGATCCAGCACTGTGCCCATCTGCAGCTGGTCTCTTTCTCATCACAGAACAGAGAGGCAGCAGCCATTGGCTTCTGCTGCTGTCGATTAAATTCTATGAGAATGGAGCAGGGGCCAGGCTGAGCCATGTTTTGTATGTCTATGGATGCACACAGCCCGGCTCAGGAGTGAGGCATGCGCCCCCATTAGTGAATGGCTTGCTATGGTGGGGCATGCTGAAGAGGAGGAGCCAGGAGGGCCGGCGGAGGACCCCAGAAGATGAGGTTTGGGGCCACTCTGTGTAATATCATTGCACAGAGCAGGTAAATATAACATGTTTATTCATTTATTTTAAAAAAAATTGACTTTATAGCTGCTTTAACTTACACATTAGCCGTGTGTGGGGAACTGTGTCCAATACTTTGGTAAAATCCAAACATAGTATATCCACAGCCACTCCTTAGTTTAAACTTTTTGGGGCACAGACAACAATAAAGTCTTAACAGGGGTTCTAATCCCTCTCCAGTCTGTCCAAAACAAACAAAAAAAAAATGTTTGCCTTTAGTTATACTTCAAGGTCCACTTAAATGTTTGACTTTTATTACTGTATAGTAAAGTTATGGACTCATTTCTTTTACAGAAGAAAGGGACTGACTGACAGACTGTTGATCGGGAAGATGGCCAGTGAAGGCACAGCGCATGTCAATTCCTCTATCTTGATGTTCATGAACTACGGAAGCGATCCCGTCAATGCCACCATAGGCCATACAAAACATTCCGACAAAATGGAAGTGTTATATATTCTTCTACTCCTTGGATTTTTTGGATTCTTTACATTTGGAATCATGATAAGTTACATCCGCTCCAAAAAACGGGAGCACTCCAATGATCCTTACCACACGTACATTGCCAAAGACTGGAAGAAAGCCTCAACTGTCACACCCCCGTGTCTCAGCAGCCCCACGTCATCCTGCTACTTAATGGAGAACAAGTTCGCTGTGGAGCAGCCATACAATATCCTACCGACAGTGTGTACATCTGTATCACTGGACCAGTCTGGATCTCTGGGGTCCCAATAAGCATCTGATGAAGGAAAAATAGAACAAAAACTATAAATGCAAAACTGGATTATGGAAACTTTGCTGTTTAAATGATAAACTGCTTAATAAGTTTAGGTATTCTGATTATTGGAAACATTTCACCTTTTGAACCCTGAAAGGCCAACAGGCTTGAGATGCCTTTAGATTGGTGCTCAGGTTTCCCTGAATGTTACGATGTGCAATATTTGAAAAACAAAAAAAGTAAAATTTTGAAAAGGACCTGTTCTCTTGTTAGGGCACCCTATACCCACTGCTACTTAGATTTGCTGCTGCCCCACCTCTGCTTATCTGTGGGAGCTCTAGGAAATATGGAACATGAAAAAATTGGACCTACAAATCCCCCTTTCTCTGTCAAGAGTTTCCTATGCACAAAGTTTATTAACAACCTAAAGCCAAAGGGTTAAATGCTTGTTTCTATCTAGGTCAGTGGTCCCCAAACTGTGGCCCGAGGGCCAGATGTGGCCCTTTGCTTGCCTTTATCTGGCCCTTGGGGCACTATTTCATCCACTGACCTCAAAAGAGGGGCACAATTCCTCCCACTGACACCAACAATGGGGCACAATTCCTCCCACTGACTCCAACAATGGGCTGCAATTCCTCCCACTGACTCCAACAATAGGGCACAATTCTTCCCACTGACACCAATGATGAGGCCAACAATGGGGCAGAGTTCTTCCCACTGACACCAACTATGGGGCAAAATTCTTCCCACTAAGACCAACAATGGGGGGGCACAATTCCTCCAGCTGACACCAACAATGGGGCACAATTCTTCCCACTGACACCAACAATGGGGCACAATTCTTCCCATTGACACCAACAATGGGGCACAATTCTTCCCATGGACACCAACGATGGGGCACAATTCTTCCCGCTAAGACCAACAATGGGGTACAATTCCTCCCACTGACACCAACGATGGGACACAATTCCTCCCGATGACACCAATTATTGGGCCCAATGATACCTATGATGGGGCGCAATTCCTCCTACTAACACTAAAGATGGGGCATTGTTTTAAACCACCAATGTCAGGACCTTTTCTACTCCCAATGGCCACAGTCTGGCCCCCTAAAGTCTGAATGACAGTAAACCAGCCCCTTGTTTAGAAAGTTTGGAGAGCCCTAGTCTAGAAGACGGTAAAACCATTTAACTTACCTGATACTCTGCTCCCCTATGCCCTGTTGACTGCCCTCACATTCAGTGCAAAGGCTATGGACCCTGCACTGTACTTCATGGTGTCAGAGGTCTGCCCATGCCAGAGCAAAGGGGAAGAAAGGCTGGTTTAGCACTGTAGAGACAGCCTGCCATAGTGGGGGATCCCTGCTTTTTCCAGTGTCCTAGACATATATGTGTAGTGCAGTGAGGCAGCCCCACTGCAAAAAAAGGATTTTTTCCTTTACCTGGTATTGGTCTTTAAGAAAACAAGAACATAATGCACAAGGGTAAGAAAGATATTAAATATGTAAATCCAACATTTCATATTACTGTTATGTACCTGCTGTACCATGTACTTGTATGAGAAAGTATCCCGTTCTCTTTGTGTTGCTTCCTTTATGTGAAATCCCTGGTGTTCATGCCAGTCCCTCTGCTTTCCTATTAAAAACTGACCACACTAAGAAGGAGAGCACACAGTGGTCAGTTCTCTACCTGTCCTGGGAACTCAGACTTGTCCTGACACGCCTCCTGCACAGCCATTCACTGGCAACAGCAGTGTGCTGCTGTTTCTCCTCCCCAATCTGTTATGCAGCTGAGAACAGAGGTTATGTGATCACTTAGAGCCCTTGCACACTGGGGCGGTTTGCAGGCGCTATTGCGCTAATAATAGCGCCTGCAAACCGCCCCGAAAGTGCCGCTGCTTTCATTCCAGTGTGCAAGCCCCGAGGGCTTGCACACTGGAGCGATGCGCTGGCAGGACGGTAAAAAAAGTCCTGCCAGCAGCATCTTCGGAGCGGTGAAGGAGCGGTGTGTATACCGCTCCTTTACCGCTCCTGCCCATTGAAATCAATGGGACGGCGCGGCTATACCGTCGGCAATGCGCCTCTGCAGAGGCGCTTTGCGGTGGTATTTAACCCTTTCTCGGCCGCTAGCGGGGGGTAAAACCGCCCCGCTAGCGGCCGCATACCGACGGTAAAACGCCGCTAATAATAGCGGCGTTTTACCGCCGACGCCGCCCCCCGCCCCAGTGTGCAAGGGCTCTTATAAAAAAGGGAAAAAAAGGTATTTATATATATTTTTTTATATCTACACACAAATATTTTGCATTTCATTTCTATTTTAAATTGAATAGGTTGTTTTACAGGGTGAGGGTTTACATACACTTTGACTTAAAAAAAAAAATTAACAGGACCTTTCTCATACCTCCCAACTTTCTGAAATGATAACAAGGGACACCTTTTTAGAAAATAGTATATAGGCAAAGGATGCGTCCCTGTCAGGCCCTTGTTACATTGACCATAAATATCTATTTTTACTTTATACTGGATTTCAACAAAAGCATTCAATAAATAATGCAGCAATACAGAAGTTGGTTTAAAAGTTTAGTACGAAAACACAATTTTGGTAGTAAAATAATACATTTTTTTATAGAAAAATACACATCAGACCAAAAAGAGGGACAATTGAGACTGCACGAGGGACAGAGGGATTTGGTCTCAAAAGAGGGACAGTCCCTCTAAATGAGGGATAGTTTGAGCTATGTTTATTGCCCACCTACATACTCACCTACCTAGATCCAGTGAAGGACAGGGAACCTATGGCCTGGGAAGCAAAACCCAATCAACCGGCCCTTTCATTGTAGGGACAGTTTCATGTGGGCTATAAGTATACCATACAAAGTTTGCTGAGCAGCTTTAGAGATAGGTGGTCATGACAAAAGGTGGACATCATCTTATAAAACATGGTTTATTACATAGTTAGGTTGAAAAAAAGTCCATCTAGTTTAACCAATAAAAAAATGCAAATAGAAAACCTCCACATACACAATCCTATACCCACAGATGATCCAGAGGAAGGCAAAAAAAAACACACTAAATTATGATACAAAAAATTCCTTCCTGATCCCCCTGGGGGCAATCAGATGTTCCCTGGATCAAATACCCCTGGCATTACCAGAACACCCAGATCCTTCACTGCCATTAACTCCCCGGAGGTTCTCCCCCTAGAGGATGCATGTTTTTAGCCCATAAATGCTTAACTTTACATTTATGAACATTAAACCTCATTTCCCATATAGTTGCCCTATCAAACAGTTCACAGAGGTTGGGAACATTCTATTATTCCATTTTACAGCTTGGTGTCATCTGCAAACACTGAATCTGTTCTTTTACACCCAAACTCCTTATAATTTATAAATAGGTTAACTCTTTGGCACTGGCCGCACTCATTTATGTGGCCTCTCTGCGCCTGGTCCTTGGCGCCGAGGAGCTGCATATTTGTGTGAATTGCTGTCCATACAGCTGTGCTGAGAGTGCACTGTGCTTGCTCCCGGCACAGTTACCGAGGCCTAACCAAAAGAGTTTTCGAATCACATAACCGCCGTGAAAGACACTCATCTTAAGATCCGCCTCGCCTCCCGGCATCACAATCCTCTTAAAGGGCAGGGAGGCGCCAGCTTTAAGCGCTGGCTACAGCGCAGGCTTCCAGTGCTGGGAGGGCGTCGATAGATGTCCTCTCGTGATCGCGCTGACCCCCCTGCAGCTCACGGGCGCTCCTTCGCTCCTTCGGACTCGGCTGATCACAGAACAGGGTACAGGGCCAATCACAGCACCCCTTTACCACGGGGTCAGCTGTCACCCAATGACAGCTGATTACAGAAGTAAACAGAAGCCGGTTATCGGCTTTTTCTCTCCTCACGCTGTGATAACACTGTATTGCTCCGGTCACAGTATGTTAAAAGAATTATAAAAAACCATAGCCACACTGGTTATATGATGATGCTGTACTGCACTTTTTTTTTCTTAATTACCTTCATTTTCCAAAAAAAAAAAAAAATGTGACAAAAAATTACAACTTCAAAAAACTGCCTCTTACTACCTTGGACTGTCTACTTCTCAAAAAGGGTTCATTTGGAGGATATTTGTACTGTGCTGCTGTTTTTTGGGCCTCAAGAAAAGAGATTTGAGGATTGATCAATTTTCTATATATACCATAATATGTAGACTCTATAACTTTCCTACAGACTAAATAATATTTATTTTCTCCAAAGAAATGTAGCAGAACACAGTTTGGCCTAAATTTATGAAGAAAGATAATTTATATTTACACATTTTTTATAACAGAAACTAAGCAAAACTCGTTTTTTTAAATTTTGACACCAGGAATGGAGCATTATTCCTCCAGTGGACATCAACAATGGGGCACTACTCCTCCCAATGACGGGGCACTATTTTTCCCACTATTTTTCGGGGCACTATTTTTCTTGCCACTGGAACCATAGATGGAGCATTATTCCTCCCACTGACACCAACAAGGGGGCACTACTCCTCCCACTGATACCAGTGATGGGGCACTATTCCTCCCAATGACACCAATGACGGGACACTATACCTCCTACTGATACCAATGATGGGGCACTATTCCTCCCACTGATACCAATGATGGGGCACTATTCCTCCCACTGATACCAATGATGGGGCACTATTCCTCCTACTGATACCAATCATGGGGCACTATTCCTCCCACTGATACCAATGATGGGGCACTATTCCTCCTACTGATACCAATCATGGGGCACTATTCCTCCCACTGATACCAATGATGGGGCACTATTCCTCCTACTGATACCAATGATGGGGCACTATTCCTCCCACTGATACCAATGATGGGGCACTATTCCTCCCACTGATACCAATGATGAGGTACTATTCCTTTCACTTATATCAATAATGGGTCACACTGTCATATGCGAACTGCCAGGAGTGTCAATACAATGTTAATGACACTCCCATTCCACCTCGCATATCGCACTGCGAACTGTCAGTTCGGACATGAATCAAATCGCATGGGTGTGAAAACCCATGCAATCCCATTCCAGTGAGGACCAAAAAAAGGGACCTGTGAGAGTTTGGTCTGAATGCGATGTGATGTCAGCCATACTATCTGTATGGTTGAAATCGCATTGCACAGACATCGCATGCGATTTTCACATGCGATCTCGCAGAGCGCAGAAGTGAAAACCGGCACTTACTCCCAATGACCACCAAGCCTGAGGCATTGTTTACTGACACTTGGACATTTTCTACTCCCAATGGCCAAGTCCAGACCCCTAAAGTCTGAAGGACAATAAACGGGCTCTTTTTTAAAAGTTTGGAGACCCCTGTTATAGAACATCAGACTCCATTACCATTATGTCTGTTAGTGAATCCCTTTTTGCTCCTTTAGCAAGTACTGCTTTCCCCCTTTCAGGTGCTTTGGTATGTAAAAATGTGTTCCAGAGAAGTAGTACAGAACGCAAGTCTTATCATTATGTCAACACCTTGCTGTATTTATTTTGCTTGGAGCATGCAAGTTTCAGTGTCACTTAGTTTGAACAACACAGAACAGAATAATAACCCTGGGCATCCTCAGTTGGGTCGCAAGGTTTTTGACAAAAGGTAACAATATGTAAACATGGATTATGAATGACTAGAAGCTCTTAGGCTCGGTTCACACTGGGGCGACTTGTCAGGCGACCTAGTCGCCTGACAAGTCGCCTCCCGTTCTGTGCTATGGAACCGTTCTAATCGGAGCGACGCAAGTCGCTCCGACTTAGAAAAAGGTTCCTGTATTACTTTGGGGGCGACTTGGGGCGACTTGCATAGACTTCTATGCAGAAGTCGTCTCGCAAGTCGCCCCGGCAGTCGTTTGCAGGTCGCCTCGCTGAGGCGACCTGCAAGTCGTGCCGCCCATGTGTGAACCGAGCCTACTGAACTCTACGGACCTCTAAAATTGTGAAATGTTTAAAAATCGTACACCGTTTCTTGTTCATAGCCAATTTGAAGCTAAAATTGCATCAGAAATGAACTGGCTCACAACTTTGCTTGTCTACTAATTGATCTTTTTATGCAGATTTGGGCATTTTGGCCCCACAGATTTCAGTGGCAGTACAGTAAAACCTTGGATTGTGAGTAACGCGGTTTACGAGCGTTTCGCAATACGAGCTGTTTTTTTTTTTTTAAACCCTGACTTTTTTTGCGTGCGTGGTCTCGCGAGATGAGCAGGATTCAAGTCTCTGGGGTGTGCAGTACCGCATTTGGCCAAAGATGCGGGGCCGCCGGTGACGCTCGGAGACACTCAGAGCCGCTCGGAGATACTCAGAGCCGCTCAGAGCCGCTCTAAGCCGCTCTGAGACACTCGGAAACATTCCATTCCACAGTGTCTCCAAATGGTCTCCAAGCTTCTCCAGGTGTTTCCGAGTGTCTCCGGCGCCCCCCCCCCATCTCTGGCCTCATGTGGTACTGCATACACTAGCAGTAAACACTGGAACTAATTATCTGAGTTTTCATTGCTTCCTATGGGGAAACTCGCTTTGATATACGAGTGCTTTGGGTTACAAACATTCTTCTCTAACGGATTATGCTCGTAATCCAAGGTACTACTGTATCTGAAAAACACGCAAAAAATACGAATGACATGCATTTTTCAGGCACTCTCATAACAAAAGTCTATGGAGTCAAAAACCATACTATCCTGTCCCAAAGATGCTCCTATATGCCGTAAAGACGCTCCTAAAACACATTATAAAACATGCAAAAAAGTACACTCAAATTTGAATGTAGCTCAAATTATAATGTATCTAAAGCTCAAACTTTAAAAAAAAAAATGATGGATATTGTGGACAATGATTACATTTGATTAACCCTTTAACGACAGCAATGCGCATATACAGTATATTGTCAAAAGTTTTGGGACGCGTACCTTTACACACCCTTTGCAGCTATAACAACTTCAACTCTTCTGGGAAGGCTGTCCACAAGGTTTAGGAGTGTGTCTATGGGAATGTTTGACCATTCTTCCAGAAGCAAATTTGTGAGGTCAGGCACTGATGTGGACGAGAAGGCCTGGCTCGCAGTCTCCGCTCTAATTCATCCCAAAGGTGTTCTATCGGGTTGAGGTCAGGACTCTGTGCAGGCCAGTCAAGTTCCTCCACCCCAAACTCGCTCATCCATGTCTTTATGGACCTTGCTTTAACACGAACTCCAGGAAAGCATACATTGTCTAAATACAAGAGTCATGTGCAGTGCCGGCTGGTGCTCAACATTTTGGGGGGGGGTGGGGCAAACAAACCTGCCCCCCCTAGGGAGACGGATGGCGGCGATCAGTGCCCTCCCGTGCGGCGATCAGTGGCCTTACCTTAGGAGGGCGATGCGAGGGAAGAGCCGGGGTCCGTTGCTTCTCCTCCCGGCTGAACAGGAAGTGGGTCCCAAGACCCGATTGGCTGGGAGTCCTAAGACTCTCGGTTTTGACAGGTATCCCATCCCCTCTACCCCCCGAAAGGTGCCAAATGTGGCAGCAGAGGGGGGAGGAAGCAAACAAGCGGAGCTGCCCCTTTTATTGGGAGCTCCGCTTTAAAGTGGCATTAATCCCAAATTCAAAAATGTAATTTTTTTTCACCTGGTGATCTGGCCAGTAACACACCTTCGTATTAGATCGCCCCCCCCCCCCCCCCCCCGCTCTGGAAGAATGAGACACCTTTGGATAGCATCATTGTAAGTCTGGGGGGGGGGGTAGATGTACTAGAAGATTTACATACACTAACAAACTAGAACTCCAACTAATACTGTATAATTCGTTACAGCAAACTGTTTTTTTTTTCTTTTTGGAATAAACATTTTACATGAATAAATAAAAGCTGATCATTGTAAGCAGTCCTTCCAGTTTTAAATGGTTTGTTTAATCTCTGTAACTGCAACATTCTGCTGGAGAGCTTGTTCTTTTGAAAAACAACAGACTTACTGGATAGATCAAAAGAAGAAAAAGGAAAAAGGAAAGAAAGCCTAAAAAAAAAAAACAATGCAACCATCACATCTAAGAATTGGTCAAATTCAATATAATAAATGTTTGGTTTTGGGTTTAATACCTTAAAGCTTCTCTCCATTTGCCCTTGTAATTGAAAACTGCAAATCTACTTTTACTTGTCAATTACAAACTCTTTACCATTCCTCAGGTGTTTTATTGAGCACAGAAATGCATTGTCATGTATACACAAATGTATAATATGTTTTTTTTTATCCCTGGTGCAGGATGGATACAATGCCTTTTGGGTGGCTGTTACCAATCCTCTCTAGTATAAATCTTCTCTGATCCATTCTGGAGTAATCAGGACTGAAACACCAATGTGAAAAATGCTAATGACTTTTTTATAGCATGTATTGTCCTGAAATTATTTATACGTTGTATCAATATTTAGACAAGAGTCAGAAGGACATTAAGAGCAGAAACAGAGAGAATCCGGTCTCTTGGCAGCAGCCAAGTGATGCACTGTATCCAATTAACATGAACGAGTGAGCAAAGAAGATGCAATTACCAGCAGTGTGTAATATAGTAATACTTAACGTAGAACTATAGTGTAAATAGATTTTTCTGTTTTTAAATAGAGTAAGGAGGGTCATAACCCCTGTCATTTTTTTTTATTTGAAATCTGTGTCCCATTGGGGAGATTTCTCTTCACTTCCTGTTCCTTGCCACAACAGGAAAGGACAGGAAATCCCTACAAGATACCCCTCTATTTTTCTGGGGACAACACAAAATTTGGGATTTTCTGTTCACTGTTGATGATAACTGTAAACGGGACAAATATCTTCCCTGCACATCTCTAATCTGTCCAAAACAAAACAAAACAAAAAAAAAAAAATGCTGTTACATATATTTTATTATGTAAATAAAAATAAATAATAAAAATGTTATTTTTATATATATATATATATATATATATATATATATATATATATATATATATATACACACATATACGCACAAACCAATCAGCAATAACATTATGAAGATCCACCTAATATTGAGTTGGTCCCTCTTTTATCAAAACAGCCGTGACCCGTTGAGGCATGGACGTTACTAGCCCTCTAATGGCCCGCATACATGGTTGGATTTTCCAACAGAAAATGTTCGATGGGAGCTTGTTGTCGGAAATTCCGGCCGTGTGTAGGCTCCATCGGACATTTTCCATCGGAATTTCCGTCACACAAAATTTGAGATCTGGATCTCAAATTTTCCGACAACAAAATCCGTTGTCGTAAATTCTGATCACGTGTACACAATTCCGATGCACAAAGTTCCACGCATGCTCGAAATCAAGCAGAAGAGCCGCACTGGCTACTGAACTTCCTTTTTCTCTGCTCATCGTACGTGTTATACGTCACCGTGTTCTTGACGTTTTCGATAAGATTTGTGTGACCGTGTGTATGCAAGACAAGTTTGTGCCAACATCCGTCGGAAAAAATCCATGGATTTGTTGTCAGAATGTCTGATCGTGTGTACGGGGCATTAGGGTATACTGTGGCATCTGTCTCCAAGCCGTCAGAAGAAGATCCTATAAGTCCTGCAAGTTATGAGGTGGGGCCTCCATGGATCAGTCTTGTTTTCCAGCACATCCCACAGATTCTTGGTTGGACTGAGATCTGGAAAATTTAAAGGCCAAGCCAACACCTCAAACTCATTGTTGTGGTCTTCAAACCATTCTTGAACCATTTTTGCAGTGTGGCAGAGTGAATTATCCTGCTGAAAGAGGCCACAGCCATTAGGAAATACTGGGTGTACTTGGTCAGCAACAATGTTTAGGTAGGTGGAACGTGTCTAAAAACATCCACATGAATGGCAGGACCCAAGATTTTCCAGCAGAACATTACCAAAAGCATCACACTGCCTCTTCCAGCTTGCCTTCTTTCCATACTGCATCCTGATGCCATCTCTTCCCCAGGTAAGTGATGCCCACGCACCCGGCCACCCACATGATGTAAAAGGAAACATGCGATTCATCAGACCAGACTACCTTCTTCCGGTGCTCCGGGTCCCCTCCCTCCTGCCGGGTGCCCCCACAGCAAGCAGCTTGCTACAGGGGCACTCGAGCTGAGCCGCTGTTCTTAGGGTTGCCACCTCATCCCTTTAAACCCGAACACATATGAATTACACAGGTTCTGAGGCTAATTAAATGCAGGTAAGGCACCAAGTGAGTTTAATTACCACCTTAATCAGCCACAGAACCTGTGTAAAGAATATATGTTCGGGTTTAAAGGGATTAGGCAACCCTAGCTGCTCTGTGTCCATTCACACACGGAGCTGTGGCTTGGCCCGCCCCCTCCATCTCCTGATTGGCTCACTGGCTGTGATTAACAGCAGCGAGAGCCAATGGCTCCGGCTGCTGCCAAAAGCCAATCAGGAGTGCAAGTCCCCGGAGAGGCAAGGCTCGCCTTGACATCACTGGATCGAGATGGGGTTCAGGTAAGTATTAGGGGGGCTGCTGCACACAGAAGGTTTTTTTTACCTTCATGCATAGCATGAAGGTAAAAAACCTTGTGCCTTAAAAACCACTGTAAATGGTCATAATGTTATGCTGATATGCTATATATATATTTCAAACAAAGTAGGTATTCGCCAGTTAAAGCATTGGTAAACTCTTTATTGAAATAAAAAATAAGCTTTAACATGTTATTATAATTTCAAAAGTATTTTTTTCTATAGTTAGTAATCTGCAGCTTAATTATAGTTTAATTTTATAGGGTGATAATTCTCTGTGTTCTGTGTTCCTGTGTTGTCAACCTGTCATATAAGCTTGTCATGGAGTCTACAAATGACCATTTCAACACGCAATAAAGTAGAACTATAGGTAAAAGGGTTTTTTTTTTTTTATCTTGGATAGAAAATGGAGGGTTATGACACTTGTACATTTTTTTCCTTCTGTGTCCCATAACAAGAAGTGGGAAGAAATCCCTACAAAGTGAGGGAATCTCTGACCTTTCACTAGAACTAATCACCAGAACTAGTGTCCCCACTGGAATATTTCCCCTCTATTCCTGTTTTGGTGACAACCCAACATTTTTTTTTCCACTTTCATTTTTGGTGATAATGGTAAAAACAAACAAAAAAAACAAAAACAAAAAAAAGTTAAGTTTTGCCTTTAGGTATGGTCCACTGTTGTCATCCTTGGGCATTTAGGGCATTTGCCTTTAGGCATAGTCCATTAGTATCACCCTTGGGAAACCTGCCCTGATGACATTGCAAGTATACAAATGGGCAGGAAGTAGCTGCAAACATGCTAAGTTCCTCTACCCCAAACTTGCTTTTCCGTGTCTTTATGAACCTTGCTTTGTGCACTGGTGTGCAGTCATGTTGGAACAGGAAGGGGCCATCTCCAAACTGTTCCCACAAGGTTGGGAGCATGAAATTGTCCGAAATGTCTTGGTATGCTGACGCCTTAAGAGTTCTCTTCACTGGAACTAAGGGGCCAATCCCAACCCCTGAATAACAACCCCACACCATAATCCCCCCTCCACCAAATGATTTGGAGGGGTGGCCCAATATTTTTGGCAATATAGTGTGGATGAGCAAGTTTGGGGTGGAGGAACTTGACTGGCCTCAACCAGATAGAACACCCTTGGGATGAATTTGAGTGGAGACTGCGAGCCAGGCCTTCTCATCCAACATCAGTGCCTGACCTCACAAATGCGCTTCTGGAACACTCCTAAACCTTGTGGACAGCCTTCCCAGAAGAGTTGAAGCTGTTATATTTCAATAAGGAGTGGAGTGGAGTGGCACTAAATCCTTGAAAAAATGTTTATTCCATAGCAAGAAAAAAAAGAGTGTTGATATAATAAATGTGAATGTAAGAGTTGAAGCTGTTATAGCTGCAAAGGGTGGGCCAACTCAATATTGAACCCTACGGACTAAGACTAGGACGCCATTAAAGTTCATGTGCGTGTAAAGGCAGGTGTCCCAATACTTTTGGTAATATAGTGTACTTTAATAGGCTAGAGGCTATAAGTCATATATTTTATAAAGGGAATTTCAAACAGGTTAAACATGTTACACCACTTCTTTGTCTGACACAGACTATATTAATTATTTTTAATAGCTAAAAGTGCTAAAGAGACTGTAATTATACTGTCACACCAATGACAAGGTAACCAGAGGTGCTGTCTGAAAGCAAAAGTCTCAAAAAACTCCCAAAAACAATCCAAATTATGGACTGTACTCTGTTATGTGACATTTTGCCCAATGTAACTATAGTAAAACATATGGAGGAGGGTTAGCATAGTACACCTTTCTATTGTTTTAAGAGAATATTAGAAGTCAGGAGATTACCAGTTTCTTTCTAAATAGAGATTTTATAAAATTAAAAACATAACCAAGAGATCAGTTTATGATCGAATAAACATTCACAAACTCTTTAAATCCATTATTGTTTCGAATTCGTATTAATCATATAAAGGATAAGTTCACCTTTCAATTAAAGGTGAACTTATCCTTTACGTGATTAATGCGAATTTGAACAATAATGGATCTAAAAGAGTTTTGTGAATGTTTATACGATCATAAACTGATCTCTTGTTTATGTTTTTTACTTTTATGGCTGAATTGTCAGAGTCGCAGCAGTCGCACTTGCGACGACTGAACCCTGGAGTTCCACCACTTCAGGGGGGCCCCCCGCCCATCTGAGGGACCCGCAGGCCCCCTCGCCCGTTTGCCAGTGTGAGTGGCCCGTGGGTCCTCCCGCCCGCCCAGGTGAGGGGCCCACCCGTCTGCCAGTGTGAGGGGCCCCCTCTGCCCCTTTGAGGGGTTCGCCAGCTGACCACTGAGGGGAGAGAAGGCAGAGCTGAGACTCTGGACACTGAAAAAGAAAGTCAGCTTACCAGCTGACACCAACCGAGTTAAGGGGGAGGAACTCTCCCTTCTGCGACTGCGAGGAGTCCCCAGGAGGCAGAGGCATCCCTGGAGGCATGACGGAATTCTGAGGAGGAATCGATTGATTGAAGTAAGTGAAAAGATTGCCATTGCAACCACCACCACCTCTGCCTCTTACTGATCCCATCCCCCCACCACCACAGCAGATCTCATACAACAGAGGTGATGGGGGGGGATAGGCATGAGCTCGTTGGTGGTGGGGGGATGCGATTAGCAAGAGGCAGAGATGGTGGTGGGAGAGGATGGCACCACCGCTGCCACCTCCCTCAACATCACTGCAGCCGCTTCCCCTCAACACCACCACTGCCCCCCCTCAACAACACCGCTGCTGCCCCTCAACATCACCGCTGTCACCCCCACTCAACACCACCGCTGCCCCCTCTCAACACCACCGCTGCCACCCCCCCTCAACACCACCACTGCCGCCCCTCCTCAACACCACCGCTGCCAGAAGATGGAGGAAGAAACCGAAGGGAGATAGAAGAAAAAAGAAAGAAGATAGAAGATGGAAAAAAGAAGACTTTAAATAAAGGAATTGTCAAAAACTATCTCTTGTCCTTTTTTTACATTTTTGACAGTTTTTTTGTGAAATGGTAGGGGTACTTTTGTACCCCCTTACCATTTCACACAGGGGGGGCGGGATCTGGGGGTTCCCTTGTTAAAGGGGGCTTCCAGATTCCGATAAGCCCCCCGCCCGCAGACCCCCACAACCACCGGCCAAGGGTTGTAGGGATGAGGCCCTTGTCCTCATCAACATGGGGACAAGGTGCTTTGGTGGGCTACCCCAAAGCACCCTCCCAATGTGCCAATGAGGGCATGTGGCCTGGTACGGTTCAGGAGGGGGGCGCTCTCTCGTCCCCCCCTCTTTTCCTGCGGCCTGCCAGGTTGCGTGCTCGGATAAGGGTCTGGTAATTTTCAGAGGGACCCCTACGTCATTTTTTTTTAAATTTTGGCGCGGGGTTCCCCTTAATATCCATACCAGATCTGAAGGGCCTGGTATGGGATTTAGGGGGACCCCGACGCCAGTTTTTTTTTAATCTTGGTTGGGGGTTCCCCTGTGGGGAAATCCCATGCAGTTTTTATCAATGAACTTTTATGTGTATTGTCGGACCGGCAATTCATTAATAGCCGCAAGTAGTTTTAAATGACTTTTTTTCCTTTGAAATGTCATTTTGCTGTCAGACTGTTCTAAACACGGGAAGCATGCGCCCCTTTACAGACATGCTATAGACAACCCCCAGGTACGAAATTTAAAGGAATATTACACTTTTATTGTTTGACTTTAAGCATTATTAAAATCACTGCTCCCGAAAAAACGGCCGTTTTTAAAACTTTTTTTTGCATTGATACATGTGCCCTGGGGCAGAACTCGGGTCCCCAAACCCTTTTTAGGACAATACCATGCAAATTAGCCTTTAAAATGAGCACGTTTGATTTCGAACGTTCGAGTTCCATAGACCTCAATGGGGTTCTAACGTTCGTGCGAAGTTTTGATCTGTTTGCAAGTTCTGGTGCGAACCGAACCGGGGGGTATTCGACTCATCCCTAGTTATAACTGACAATTGTGAATTCACCACCAGCTTCACAAACTTTGATGCTTGTGGCTAATACCCAGTCAAGGCCTTTTCCTCTGGAAGTTGCGAATGGATGGCAATTCGAACCTCAACAGTCTCTAGACATCACTAGCGAGCAGGTATTGGTATGCAATCAGGGCTGGTGCAAGGATTTTTGACACCCTAGGCTAGTGGTCTCCAAACTGCGGCCCTTTGATTACTTTTATGCAGTCCTTGGGGCACTATTTTCATCCACTGATACCAAAAATGGGACATAATTCCCTCCACTGACAAAGATGGGGCACAATTCCTCCCAATGATACCAACAATGGGGCCCAATGACACCAATGATGGGGCACAATTCCTCCCAATGACAACAATGATGGGGCGCTATTCCTCCTACTGATATCAATGATGGGGAATTGTTTATTTCTAATGACATCGGGACCTTTTCTACTCCCAATGGCCACAGTCTGGCCCCCCTTGAGTCTGAAGGACAGAGGACAGTCTTTTGTTTAGAAAGTTTGGAGACCCCTGCCCTAGACGAAACCTCATTTTGCCGCTCCACCCCTGACTCCACCCCCTTTGCCCTGCCCATGTATACCCCACCTTTTTAATGAGGCGCCCATCAAATGCAGCCCACCAGTGCCCATCAATGCAGCCTACCAGTGCCCATCAATGCAGCCTACCAGCGCCCATCAATGCAACCTCACCAGCGCCCATCAATGCAGCCTCACCTGCGCCCATCAATGCAGCCTACCAGCGCCCATCAATGCAGCCTACCAGTGCCCATCAATGAATGTTTGCTTGCTTCCATTCATTCAGGGGTCGAGACACAGTCCTCCGCCGCCGCTGCGCCTTTGACACTATATGCAAACTGAGCGGCTGCTGCCTGCTGATGCTGATACTTAGTTGCTTGCTGCAGAGAGAAGAGAGTAGGCGCCCTAGGCAGCTGCCTAGTTTGCCTGATTTTCAATAGATTTGTCCTCTCAAAGCTCTTTATATACATATACAATGAGTAGACATCCCAGTCACCAGACATTTCTCAACAAATTTCAAGTGAGACTGATTTTGGATGATCTGTTTCACCTTGAGAATGATCTGTTAGGGTGCGTTTATAGATGTTGCAGTGTCTGTACTGTTATAACCAATCCAATGGTTATTCGCCAGTTCATCATCCAATGTAAGCCTTCAGCCCTCCATCTGATTGGGCAATCTCTAACCTATTTCTTCTCAACTGTACAAGCAATAATTTTGTATGGGGGGCCTACCAAAAAGTCTATTGGATTTATATCTAACAACATCATTTTTATAATGTTAGTTTGTAAATGTAGAACTTTTTTTGTGGTTTTGGATGGAGTAGGGAAGCTCCTTTATTGCTTTCTGTTTTGGCCTTACATACACTTTAAGAGAGACTTGTACAATCGCATTCAATTATATTTGGACACTTTTACTATCACAAAAAACAATTAGTGAAAATTCGCAAAGCGTATTCACTACCAATTCATCAGTGATTTTAAATATCTGTATAACGCCTCTTTAATACGGTGTCTGCTCAGTATATGCAGAGTGGACATGGATAGAGTCCACTCTGCCCTATGAGTGGCCCGGGGGTAAATTGACTATGCCCTCCGATCCGCCTAGATGGATAGGGATGGATATGCTTCAGTTTCTTTTTAGGGGACTGGATCGGATTGCAGGTCCGCTTACGCCTGCCAGTCCATAGGGATACATGAACCTTCTGATCAGATCCACCTGAAAAACTGACAGACCTGATTGGATTACCCCTTTGAAAGGGGCCTAAAACACTTCTATGTATTGTGCTAAATCCTGCCATTACTGATAATATTTTCTTTCAAAATGATTTAGTTATAGCAAGCATACCTGACTATGGCTGACAAATGAAGCGTTATCATCAATTTTTTTTATTTTTTCACATTGAGACTCCACCAGAAACTTACATACATACTGAGACTCCACCAGAATGTGATTTCAACATGGAGACTCCACCAGAATGTGACCATCAGTCCGCCAGCATTATGGAATCCATCCCAGAGACTTTGGATGGCTACATATTCCTTAACTTCCTCGGAGAGGAGAAATATGGAAAGGTAAGTGGTTGGATCTTTTCTTGGATTTAACATTTTGAGATAGAGCAACTGAGGATTAGAACCTCTATCAAGTTTTTTCACTATCCAGAGCTGCATTATAGAGATTTAACCTCACCTCTTGTCCTGCTGACAATAGTTTTACCAGACAGGAAGTGATAGAAAAACTGCAACAAGAACACAGACAGAAATGCCCACAACCTACTCCACTAAAGAAAAGGTTTTTTTTCGGTCTGTGTGGCTGTTGCAGAGCTGGGCATGCATATTAAATCCCAATTAATCTTTCCATTTAGTTCAGCAAAATACATTCCAGGTGCACCAACATATAAGGGTTTACAGTCAGTTTTTTCTATAGCAGTAATGGCCAAAGTAGAAAAGCCTGTCCTCTGCCAACATGCGGTAGAGCAGGGCCCTTGCTCTCCCTTGGGAAGCAGTGGTCTCTCCACAGTGGTTTAACAAGTCCCCATGACGAATCAGAGCTACAGCTCTCCAATCAACAAAGCTCATGTTTCATACTGACTGGAGAGCTCTGGATTCTGATTAAGAAAGGAACATGCTGAACCTCTGTACAGAGATCATGGCTTCCGCAAAGACAGCAAAGGTCCCACTCTGAAGCATGCTGGCAGGGCATAGGCTTTTCTATTCAGATTGTGGCTGATTTTTAGAATAAAGAATTGTATTGCACATGTTTTGCTTTGATGCATCTGCAATGTATTTTGCTGATTTCAACTGAAGGTTCAATTGGGCTTCCAACTATTTAATACAAAAGTAATTGAAGTGGTTAAACCTAATTGTGAGAACAATGGCTTCTATAAGAAGGAATGGGTTGTATGGGAATAGGGGGCCTCACTTTTCTTGGTTGATTCTTCATTGACTTATATCTCAGTGCAGCAGGATGACTGAGACTCCAGAAAGAAGTGAGAGAAGGTCCCGGAATTTTAGCAGTTTTACAAATGTAGACCCTGTGATGAATAAAATTTCATTTACGTGATTCTAGCCATTATTGTGCACCCATAAAATAAGTATTCAATGTGAATGAACTCTAGATTGTCAGCTATAATTTTCTCTCCATCTGTCCCTTCCAGGTGGTTTTGGTATCACAAATCTCCACTGTCCACCATCCAAAATTCTGAACAAGAATGACAATGACTTTGAAAGTTTTCGTAAGGAGAGCCGAATGCTGAAGCAAGTACGCAGCAGCCCATTCTGCACTTATGCATATGATGTTCTGCTGTCAGAGGTAAGTGATTCTATTGCCGCGTACACACGAGCGGACTTTATGGCAGACTTTGCCCGGCGGACTGGATTTCGTCAGACAATTCGATCGTGTGTGGGCTCCAGCGGACTTTGTTTTCTCAAAAATTGGACGGATTTAGATTTGAAACATGTTTTAAATGAATCCGTCGAAATCAAGTCCGGTCGAAAAGTCCGCTCGTCTGTATGCTAGTTTGACGGAGAAAAAGCCACGCTAGGGCAGCTATTGGCTACTGGCTATGAACTTCCTTGTTTTAGCTCGATCGTATGTCATCACGTACGAATTCGACAGACTTTGGTGGACTGTGTGTAGGCAAGTCCGTTCATTCAGAAAGTCCGTCGTAAAGTACGTTGAAAAGTCCGCCGAGCAAAGTCTGCCGTAAAGTCCGCTCGTGTGTACGCGGCATATCTTCTAATTAATATGTGGGAGAGGTTGGTGTTCAATGGTTATCCTCTCAGAATACTGCTGTAAGTGACACCTACCTTTCGCATAACCTAGCCAAAGCTGCATTGGGATTCACAGAGCGAATCATTTCTATAACCCCAATCTTTCTTTCCTCTGCACAGGATTATGTATTCTTCGTCATGGAATACCTGAATGGTGGAAAACTGTATGACTTCTATGAGCAAAGGGTACCAGTAGATATTGAGACGACAAGGTAAGCCAATGAGGTACAAAGTTAATAGGGATTTGGTAGAAGGACTGTAGATAGATCACATCAAAGTGTAGACTTTGTCTAGATACAAGATGGGTATGACAATGGGGTACAATGATCATAGGGATGGAGGTAGAACATAGGACTGTACAAAGATCACACCAAAGTGTAGGCTTGTCCTAGATATGAGATCACAGTGGGAAGGTCTGATTTTCAGTAGATCTGTTCTATCACAGCTCTCCCTATACATATACAATGAACAGACATCCCAGGCACTGGACATATCTCAGTAAATTTCAAGTGAGACTGATTTTGGGCGATCTGTTTTACCCTGGCAATGATCTATCAGGGTGCGTCTACAGATGTGGCAGTGTATCCATATAAATATTGTTATATCCAATCCAAAAGTTATTGGCCAGTACGTCATCCAATGTAAGCCTTCAACCTTCCATCTGATTGGGCAATCTCCAACCTATTTCTTCTCAACTTTACAAGAAATTATATTGTAGGGGGCCTACCAAACAATTGATTTGATTTGTATCTATCGAATCCTTGTACAACATAATTTTTATTGCTGATCCCCTGCTGGTCAGAGCAGGCGGATGACAGGTCTATGTACACTCAGTATATGCAGAGTGGACATGGACAGAGCCCTTTCCTTTTCTTTTTAGCAGATCAGATCGAAATTGAGGTAGGCGGGTGTAATCGCACACAAGTCCGTTTTTCCCGCCAGTCCATAGGGATACGTGAACCCTCTGATCCGATCCACCTGAAAAACTGACAGATCTGATTAGTTCACCCGTGTAAAAGGGGCCTAAAACACTTCTATGTATTGTGCTAAATTCTGCCATTACTGATAATATTTTCTTTGAACATGATTTAGTTATAGCAAGCATACCTGACTATGCCTGACAATTGAAGAGTTACAATCAATATATATTTTTCTTTTTGGCTTAGATTATCATAAAATGTTTACCATCAATCTTTTCTATCTCTCCATCAGATTCCTCACTGCGGAGATCCTATGCGGTCTGCAGTTCCTTCATGGCCGGGGGATTGTACACCGGGATTTCAAATCAGAAAACATCCTCCTGGATAGCATTGGACATGTGAGAATTGCTGGCTTTGGCTTATCAGCAATAGGTGTGGACAAATCCCGGACCCCGACAACCTGGTACGGCACTCAAATGTACATGGGGCCAGAGGTGAGTATTGGATCATTTTTGTTTTCCTGTCTTCTTGTCAGTAAAACAATCAGTAATGACTATTCTATTCTTTTTGATATTTCCACAGATCTTCTTGGGTCTTCCATATGGATTTGCCATTGACTATTTCTCCCTTGGAGTTATAGTCTATGAGCTGCGACTGGATATTATCCATTCACCCGCTCAAACACAGACTTAGACATCGAGGCCAGTAGAATTTTTTTTTGTAAGTGTGCGTTGGACCAGCTGTGAGGGGAAGTTGGAGGCCAGTAGTCTTTTTTGCAGGCATGTGTTGGACCGGCTGTAAGGCGAGGTTGGTAGTCTTTTTTGTAGGTGTGCTTTGGACGAGGCTATGAGGAGAGGTTGGAGGCCAATAGTCCTTTTTTTTCCCAAAAAGGAAATCAACCAGTGCAACAATAATCCCTAAGAAATAAGCAGCTGAATATACTGAGGGTCAAAAATATCAAATCCCAAAAACAGAATCAAACAAAAGGCAGTACAGCGCTTTGAATTTTAAACTAATGATTGCGTAATGAAAACCACACAAAACTAAAAAAAAAAACCTAAAAAGAACTGAAAAGTCCTTAATATCTTGTAAAAAGAGTCCAAAGAGCACTGATAAGCTTCCAGTGTTGAGAGTGAAGAAATAAACATAAATGGTGACTTCCGTGACACCCTCCACCAGCGTAAGGATTGGCACCTCACCTCATGTAATGGACCCCTGAGTGAATCAGTCAGGTCTCATACAGCATTCCCATTAATGGGTCAGTAACCACACATCAACATTAGTAGTGGAAGGACAGTCTGGGTATCTAGATGAGAAATCCTCTTCAACTCCGATAAGCAGATGCATGAAATAGAATAAACAATATCTAGTGCTCTCTGTATATCATATCAAACGATGTTTATTAAAACTTGAATAAAAACTCACAAATGTAGCACTGTGCCCCTGTGTCCTTTGGACACAGTAGTCCTTTTTTCTCGCAGGTGTGCGTTTGACTGGCTATGAGGGGAGGTTGGAGGCCAGTAGTCCCTTTTTTCCACAGGTGTGCTTTGGACCGGCTATGAGGGGAGGTTGGAGGCGGGTAGTTGGAGTGGCTGTGAGGGGAGGTTGGAGGCTAGTAGACTTTTTTCGTAGGCATGTGTTGGACCGGCTGTGAGGAGAGGTTGAAGGTCAGTAGACTTTTTTCGTAAGCGTGCATTGGACCGGCTGTGAGGGGAGGTTGGAGGCCGGTAGTCTTTTTTGCAGGCGTGCGTTGGCCCGGCTATAAGGGGAGGTTGGTAGTCTTTTTTGCAGGTGTGCGTTGGACCGGCTGTGAGGGGAGGTTGAAGGCCAGTTGTCTTTTTTGCAGGCGGGCATTGGACCGGCTGTGATGGGAGTGTAGCACCCTGGTGTTTAGGCAGGGTTGCTCACAAATTTAGTCTGCCAGGTAGTAAGTGTCTTGGCTAATTGTGATGAAAGTATGGTGTGGATAAGTGTGGCGCTAAAAAATTTTTATAAATGTACGTTAGTGAGCAAAGTCAAACAGAATAGCCTCTGAGAGACGGTATGCACAATAAAGTATATTAGTGAAACTTTAGAGTGACAGCAATATATACCCTAGAGTGGTAGAATAAAAACACCTAAGTGGAACATATATGAGATGTTAGCCAACACTGACAAAAACCAATGTGAATAGGATATATATAAAAAAATCTTGCGACTACTACACATCCCAATAATGGGAAGGAGTAGTACAAATAACTAGAGGTGAAACAAGAAAAAGTGAAGCAAAAAAATGAAACAATAAGATATAATATGATATCAGATTTTTAAGACATCCTAAAACTGTAATGTCCCCAAATGTGAAATCGAAACAAATGGTGAAAAAACAAAATCTAAAATGTTGCAATTATAGGCTAGAAACATATGGACTGGGGCTAGAACACCAGACATAAACTTTTAAGTTACTAATATAACCAGAAGTCCAGAAACCAATGGGTATACATCTGGAAACGCAGACCGAAGAAATCAGCAGTAGCCGAAAAAAAGGAATGTGGAAATGGGAGTCCCCCAAATCCAAGGATGGCATCCACAAGATGGAATATCCAGCTTGTAAGTGAAAGGGATATGAAGAGGTACCCTTACCAGCAGTGATGGACTCCCAGCCGGCGGCTTGGGGGTCAAACAGGCTTGTAATGGAGCAAGGGAAACAGCTCTTTGTCCCCAATGGCAGGAGTTGATAAAAGGATAAAGGCACTCACCAACCGACACTCACTGATCTCACCGACTCTCGGCTTTGATGGTGTAGGTGAAGGGCTATTCGCCAAAGAATGAACTCCATGCAGTGGGTGGAAATCCTCAAGGGAAAAAAGGATCAAGAAGGGAGGCTCCTCATAGTGTAAATCAGCTTATCAAAAAGCTTTTATTTAAAATAAAATAATAAAAAATACACTCTGGCTCATAAGTAAAAGTCAGGTATATAACGGTTTTAAAAAGCGCTTAAATCAAATGGTGGCAAGACAGGCATCACAAACCCAACGCGTTTCGTCCGATAGGACTTCAACAGGAGTATATGACTGTCTGCCACTCATGCCTGTATATATACATAACCTTATAATACACAAATAATAACAGCTGTTCATGCCATGAGAGCCGCCACTTCCGGGTCGCCGTCACTCCGGAAAATAGCCGGAAGTAGTAGGGACGTGAGAAGCTGTGAGACGCAGATGTAGGCCGCGCCTCACAGTAACAGGTCACGTGGGCGTGAAACGTCACTCGGCTAGCGACAGGAAGTGACTGAAACAACAAACAAAAAACAAAACCCGTGAGGCGCACATGCGAGTCACGCCTCACTATAATGGGACCCGTGTGCGTAAGGAAATAAACGAAATAGAAGGCGTTGGAACGCAAATGCGGTCCAGCCTGCAATGATAGAAGAGTGAACCCCATAACAATATGTACATGGCGGCTGACATGGCACAAACATTGCTGAACGGGGAAAAAAATGTATAATACATGATGGTATGTAATATAATATCACAACACAGTGGGGTCCCTGATGGATTTACTACATTAATGGATCACAATAAACATCAAATATGGCGATAATACCACAAAGAGCTATAAATGAAGAATAGGATAAGAGCATTGGAGCGTAAAAAAATATAACTAAGATATTCATAAAGATAAGTAGCGAACAGACCTTAAGATAAATTAAAATAGATAAAAATAAAAATATAAAAATATATATATGTATTCAGGGCCTGGAAAATTGTTAGAAGATCCACCAACTTTTCCCTAGATCTGGGTTTGCTGCACTTCTCTCTTCTGTCGCTGGGTGGCACTGTTGCCAGTGACATTGGATTGACAAGGGCATAGCGAAGCAAGACTATGAGTGGATGGGTTGTCTCAGCCAATTGGCAGGTGTTTTTGGCCCTTTGGCCTGCTGGGAGAGCCTATTTATTTGAGCAGAATCAGGTGATCTTTGTTCTGTGCCACCTGGACGGCTGTCTGGGTGCACGTGTTAAAATGCTCGGGGCTGCTAGGCCAGAAGCCTGAGGCCTATCCTGGTAGTACCTGGCTGCTAGGCTGCCTGAGGCCTATCCAGGAGTAGAAGAAGCAGGGCGGGGTTGGAACTTCAGGGCTGGAGTCCAACCAAGTTGCAGAGGCTCATCCGGACGAGGGAACCAAGTTGTTGCTATCGGGAACGATCATTCCGGGTGCCAGCGGCAATCACGGATCAAGGCCAGAGGTAAAAGGGAAGCAGTCGCCACTAAGGGACCATCCCTCCTGTTATCACAGGCCAGTTAATAGAAGCCTGAAAGAAGTACCAGAGCAGCATTTTTCACTAGTCGGGTACAGTGAAGAAGTGGGAAAGCTTCAGCAAGTGCCAAGCCAGGGACCCAGCAGGTTAGCGGGTGACGCTTGAGGAGTATACAGCGGGTTAGCAGTGGAAGAGCTTAGAGGATCCAGTAATGACTAAGATCCTGAAGTCTAGTGAGAGACTGGGAGCTCAGTGAGTGAATATCTACAGTGGGACACTGTGAGATGTAGGAGAAGATTTATAACAAGTTACTGTAAGTTACGTGTAAGGATTTCTATTGACTGTTCAGTTGCAATAGCAGTTCTGCAAATACAGTGGCTGTATCCGGCTGGAAGGCCCTCAACCTGTATAGCGGTCTGCCTATTAATTTGTCTTGGAGTCTGCCAAATATCATTGCATCTGCTTAAGGGTGTCCTAACCCTAACCCTCTCACCCCAGTTCTTGTTAAGAGACAATAAATCTCTTCTGTTCACATCCAAAAGTGACTGCCGCCCAGTTATCCTATCTTGCATTACACCCACTATGCTTAGTAACCCACTCTACAAGGAAGGATGTCAGCTCTCCCTGATTCTGGAGGTTACCATTAGACCTTTGGAGGTCAGGGCCAGCACTACAGAAGGTTAGAGGCTGATGGTCTTTTTTTCACAGGCATGCGTTGGACTGGCTATGAGGGGGGGTTGGAGGCCAGTAGTCTTTTTTTGTGTAGGTTGGATTGGCTGTGAGGGGAGGTTGGAGGCAAGCAGCCTTTTTTGGCTTTTATTCGCAGGTGTGGGATGGACCGGCTATGAGGGGAAGTTGGAGGCCGGTACTTTTTCTCAGGTGTGTGTAGGGTCGGCTATGAGGGGAGGTTGAAGGCCAGTACTTTTTTCAGGTGTTTTCACACATAACTGCAAATATATGTAACCAAAACCTCAGTTTTTAAAAAAAAAGTAGTTTAGACTCTCAATGTATTTCTTGCTATGTATGTCACAATTTATAAATGACGTTAGTGTAGAGTTAGGGACCGCACTTTGCAGGGGTGCCTTGACGTGGCAGTGCGGCTTCACATATATGTGCAAATGTTTCCAATGTAAACTGAACAGAAACTCTTAAAACAATTTAAACTTTTTTTAATTAAATGGCAGGTAAGTGTTCTGGAAGATTTTGTGTATTGTATTGTTCAGTGAATTTTCATCTTTATGTGTGGAATCACACTTCTGTGCATTTTTGCAATGTATACTAACACATGTTGCATGTATTATGCCGCGTACACACGAGCGGACTTTACGGCAGACTTTGCTCGGCGGACTTTTCGACGTACTTTACGATGGACTTTCTGAATGAACGGACTTGCCTACACACAATCCACCAAAGTCCGTCGAATTCGTACGTGATGATGTACGACCGGACTAAAACAAGGAAGTTCATAGCCAGTAGCCAATAGCTGCCCTAGCGTGGCTTTTTGTCCGTCGAACTAGCATACAGAAGAGCGGACTTTTCGACTGGACTCGATTTCGATGGATTAATTTAAAACATGTTTCAAATCTAAATCCATCCAACTTTTGAGAAAACAAAGTCCGCTGCAGCCCACACACGATCGAATTGTCCAACCAAATCCCGTCCGCCGGGCAAAGTCTGCCGTAAAGTCCGCTCGTGTGTACGCGGCATAAGTGTGTTTCAGTGCCATCCATTGTCAGTGGAAGCCATAGTTGCCAACATTATAAAAAAATTTCCAGCAAGCCATTTTTGGTAGAAAATAGAAATAAGGGCGGGGTTTTAATTTAAAATGGATGTGGTTCTACAAGTGGCATATCATTAACCTAGAACTGTAGAATTTTTTTACCACTTCATTACCAGACACTTTCACCCCCTTCTTACCCAGTCCATTTTTTTTTAGATTTCAGCGCTGTCACACTTTGAATGGCAATTATTCAGTCATGCAACACTGTACTCAAATGACATTTTTAGCATTTTTTGTGACAGATAGAGCTTTTTTTGGTGGCATTTAATTATCTGTTATGGGAATATTTCTGTTTGTGAATCTAAAAACAAAAGTTAATACTGCAATTGCAGGAACAGATTTACTGGACGCAATCACTATGTTTAAAATGTCTGTTCAAGACAAAATGTATTATTACATGTTATTTTATACATAGATAAGAAAGAGGTGGTGTGAGATATTATTAAAAACTAACAAATAGAAATATGTTATTAAAAGCTAGCGAATAGAATAGTTGCAAAATTAAAACCTTGAGAGGGGAGGGGGGAGTAGAGACAGAGAGAACTTCTAGCAGAAGATGTGTCTGTGTGTTATATCTGGCCTTATTCTGTAGTTCTCTTATCTTAGCAAGATGCCCTTTATTAATGTCCTCATTATCAGAAATGTATGTCAGTGCGAAATACCTTACACATCCCACCTTGAGCTGCAGTGAGATCATTTAGAATTAATCTGTGATCTAACACTACTTTTTTAAGCTGAGCCATTTCTTCACTTAAAAAACCTATATCAGTAGTAGTAAGGTTAATAATCTAATTTACAATTCTAGTGTAATTATTTATTCTTTTCATTGCTTCAATTCCCCATCCTGTCCAGGAAGGGAACCATGACCATGTCATCTAAACAATGGTGATCTTGCAAGCTACCATACACAAATTGTCAGTTCTAATATATTCTGCTGCTAGCACTGATCACATCCCATAAGGTGGTGCATTCAGCAAAAACATATATTAAAAATAGTGCTGCGCTAAACAATTCTTGTGTGTTTAATACACACGCTATACTATGTCTGTAGTAAACCACATAAAAAATTATAATGACACCACTAACTCAAATTGGTGTAAGTCTGTGCTCAATTATATTGCAGCATGTGAACTACTAATTGATTATTATCTCTGCTTATCCTTATATCCACACTCTACTACTGCCTATAGAAAATCATATGCATATAGTGCTAATGAGTGCCACAACAAATTATTAATTAAAGTGACTCTGTGCAATGAAATAAAATATATACATTAATACTCAAATATCAACATCTGTCATAAAATAAATCCAATAGATACTGTATATGCGCAAAATATTCACAAACGTGTTCCCATGCACTAAGAAGTGCTATGTGCAAAGTGCTATTGTGCTTGATTCACAAGCTGACAAGCATTATATATATAGTCCATTCACAGTTCAAAACGTGGCATCTATTATTACTCTCGCTGTTAATGTAATACATAAGTTTCTACCTGTTAGTTTGTCTACTATGTATTCTCAGCCCCAATTGACTGCAGTAAACTACACTGATGTGGAATTTTCTCGTTATTAATTACTAGCTCAGGACAGTGCATAGAAAAAAACACATTAACTTCAGCACGCACACATAGATCCTACACATCACCTTATATTATCCTCATTTGTTGCAAATTAGCATAATTGTCAGCAACCCATATCTAATGTCTCAAATGGTTTCACAATATGGTTTCCCCCATGCATAATAAATACATATTCACATGCTATTGTATAGTATACTAATTAACATCTCAATATATTCTAAAAAGTTATTTTATTCATCCACAATAAAAGCTAAGTGTAAAAACCACCGATACATACTATTAAAATGTAATGTCTATTATTATCTTCATGAATATAATTAAAACATTTTATTAGTCTAAAATGTATTATAAAACTACAGGAAATCGAATATATTTAAAGTTTTAATGTAAAATTATGAAATTACTCTAAACCCTTGCTATAAAATAATATCCATCTAAACCAGTATC
Source organism: Aquarana catesbeiana (assembly GCF_042186555.1). Lineage (NCBI taxonomy): Eukaryota > Metazoa > Chordata > Amphibia > Anura > Ranidae > Aquarana > Aquarana catesbeiana. The sequence goes on from NC_133325.1 coordinate 755,019,900, forward strand.
TATATATATTCATAAATAAACGGACCATATTTAACCCCTACTGGTCTACTTCTTAAGCACGATTTAAATATGTATGACTTTACAAATCATGTATGCAGAGTTGCTTAGTAACTAATCCATCACTATTCCAATAATAAAGTAGTACTCTCCTTATACTATGACCCTTATCTTAATAATGTGGTCACTGGGGGCAACCATATTAGTACTACATTTTATTATTGTTTGCTAATTGGGTTACACCGATACCAGATCCATCCAAAGAAAATAAATAAATAAAATAATCCCTCATCATCATGTTTTTAATTAGAAGATTACGCCCATGTTTTATATATTGTGGTAAATAACTTCTCCGTTTTACAATTATAAAATTAATTATTGCTAAGAAAGCATTTCAGGTCAAATTCTTTGTTCAAACCTCCCGGCGCCTGAGCTTGTAAAGAGTGGTGCACTGTGGCACCCACAACATGTGAGTACCCCACAGTAGGGGCTAAGTTTTATTCATACAATAAATTGTTTAAACGATATCACGCTATCGAGTTTTTTTCATCATACACATGTGGAACACGTTACCAGTAACCAGCCCAGGATTTCAACATAAACACTGAACCCAGAGGTGGTTCATATGCATGTATTGACCAGTCTTAATTGCAGGGTCACACGCTCTAAGGTGAGCGCATATACTAAATAGGGGAGCACCAGAGCGCACACAAGGACACGTTTTACCATCACCAGTTGCTTTGGATGTTTTGAACTGTGAATGGACTGTATAGATAATGCATGTCAGCTTGTGAATCAAGCACAATAGCACTTTGCACATAGCACTTCTTAGTGCATGGGAACACATTTGTGAATATTTTGAGTATATATATTTTGGATTTATTTTATGACAGATGTTGATATTTGAGTATTAATGTATATATTTTATTTCATTGCACAGAGTCACTTTAATTAATAATTAGTTGTGGCACTCATTAGCACTATATGCATATGATTTTCTATAGGCAGTAGTATGCCGCATACACACGATCGGACATTCCAACAACGAAACCCTGGGATTTATTCCTGACGGATGTTGGCTGAAACTTGTCTTGCATACACACGCTCGCACAAATGTTGTCGGAAATTCCAAACGCCAAGAACACGGTGACGTACAACATGTATGATGAGCCGAGAAAAATGAAGTTCAATAGCCAGTGCAGCTCTTCTGCTTGATTCCGAGCATGCGTAGAATTTTGTGCGTCGGAATTGTGTACACACGATCGGAATTTCCGACAACTGATTTTGTTGTCGGAGAATTTGAGAACCAGCTCTCATATTTTTGTTGTCGGAAATTCCGACTAAAACTGTCCAATGGAGCCTACACACGGTCAGAATTTCCGACAACAAGCTCCCATCGAACATTTGGAAATTCCGATCGTGTGTACGCGGCATTAGAGTGTGGATATACGGATAAGCAGAGATACTAATCAATCAGTAGTTCACATGTTGAAATATAATTGAACACAGAGTTACACCAATTTGAGTTAGTAGTGTCATTATAATTTTTTATCTGGTTTACTACATAGTATAGCGTGTGTATACATGTGTATTAAACACACAGGCACTTTTTAGAGCAGCACTTTTTTTTAATATATTTTTTTCATGACCATGTCATGTCATCTTCAGTGAACAGCTCTCTTTTGAACGCTAAAGGGTATTCTGGACTTTGACCTGGTCGCACTGTATCTTTGTGAGCAGCCAAAGCAGGTAATAGCTTCCCAATATAACATGTTATATTACAACAATATATTACAATATTACAACAATATAATATGTACCTGTAAAATTAGTAGGAAACCAGGCGTAAGCGTTATCTCCACATATAATATAACCTTCTACAAATGGATGGTATACCTGCTCCTAAAAAACTAAATGCAATAACATGGAATCTCAGGCAACCACTATTTCCACATATTGGGAACTGTGAGCAATTTGTACTATAAAGGGTTCTATTTAGTTCTGGATCTGAGATATAATAATACTGACCATAGTTTCCTCCATAAACTGTAATCTTTGCTCCAGTGCAATCTGAATTGCCCAACCGTGTACATTTAGTGGTTAAATGGGCATGTGATGTGTTTTGAAACCATCAAAGTTACTGATCTGTGCTCATTTGCTGTGGAGATTATTTATGAGCCAAATGCACTGTATATATAGTCTATACTGAATGCAGAGTATATATTTATATATATATATATATATATATATATATATATATACACACACTAGACTGTATACAGTGCTGTGAAAAAGTATTTGCCCCTTCCCAATTTTTTTTTTTTGCATATTTCTCACACTTAAATGATTCAGATCATCAAACAAATTTTAATATTACACAAAGATAACCCGAGTAAATCCATGTAAAATAGTTCAATTCTAGTGGGGAAATTTGAGAAATCACCACATCCCTAATACGGCATAAGAATCACCACATCCCTAATACGGCATAAGAATCACCACATCCCTAATACGGCATAAGAATAGCAAACAAGAACCCTCTAGTGGGACTTTAAAGAGGTGATAACTCCAAAAATGCATATGCAAGCAAGAAATATGTAAAATGTATAAGTTTAATAGTACAAATGTCTAAAAGGAGAATCAATGCATAGAGAGTTTGTATCTCAAGTTTACAAGTACAATATAGTATAACCATATGAAATCATCATTTACATATGATGTAAACTAAGTGAAACTCTACGCGTTTCGATATTATGCGTCATTCCTCTTCACCAGGAACAAGTGGTAAGGAAATTTATGATATCAGTTATGTAGAAACAGATATCTTAAGTATGAAGTAAAGGAAAAAAGACAAAACACAAGGAGGAGAAAGCTGCGCCAAGCTCCACGGTGTCTCAGAAAGCGGGGCAGCAGACATCTTGCTACTATATTTATGTAGATAAGCTCACTCAATTGCTGAAATCAGTTTGCTAATTCAAAACGGGGTTTGGTGTAGCAAGATGTCTGCTGCCCACCTGCTTACTGTAAGTGTGATGAGGTCGAGTGTAAGGTGTACCAAGATGGGCTTAGCAACGTAAATTTCGTAACTGTTAGTTGATTTCTGCCGTGCGCATGCGCAGTAGTTGGCCGAGCATCTTGTCAGGCAAATTCCTCTGTGCACCGACATCAGCCACTGAAGGCATGTATGACGCGTTGAGCATGCGCAGTGAGCGCGGTTTGGCGTTACAGCTGATTCCACGTCACAGGAAGTTATGCGGGTTGCACATTCTGCCAGGCTGCTCATTTTGTCAGAACACTCCCTCTCTTTCCTGCACAGCCGTACGTCAGGATAGGAGATTGGGCGGGCCAGGCAGACACAGGGAGAACAGGGAAGGGAGCAGGAGGAGGGGCAGCTGTATACCCCTCTGCTCTCCTGTCCATTGCTGGGAGGGGGGAGTGAACTCACTGGACTGTGTGAGACACTCCGCTCAGCTGCAGCCACCGGCCCCTAAATGTACACAAGGTCTGGCAGCGGTTGCGACTGTCAACTTGTAGTTTTCAATGAACTACCACGGCGCAGTGGAGCTCTGTGGTAATTCATTCTATCTTATTGTCAGATTGTATCTGCCCATAGGTGTGCACACAAGGTGTGCCGGATGTGCCTAGGCACACCCTAATCACCCCATTTGCATTAGCATTATTGCTCTGTATGCCAGTGGGAAGGTGGGAGAAATCCTCCACTAAGCGACTCTGCTTAGTGGAGGATACAGGGCATTTTCACCCCCTTCCTGCCCAGGACAATTTTTAGCTTTCAGCGCTGTGACATTTTGAATGTCAGTTGCGCGGTCATGCAGACTGGACCCAAATTACATTTTGATCATTTTTTCCCCCACAAATAGAGCTTGGTGGTATTTGATCACCTCTGTGGTTTTTATTTTTTGTGCTATAAACAAAAAAAGAGTGCCATTTTTTTTAAAAAACAAAATATTTTTTACTTTTTGCTATAATAAATATACATTATTTCCTCAGTTTAGGCCGATATGTATTCTTTTACATATTTTTGGTAAAAAAAATTGCAATAAGCGTATATTGATTGGTTTGCGCAAAAGTTATAGCGTCTACAAAATAAGTTATTGATTTATGGTGAGCACAATCCGGTCCAGGACTCAGAGAAATCAGGAACAGAAGCAGATGACATATATGTCCCCAGGCTGTGGTCTTACAACAGCCTGCGTCTTTTGTCAGACCAGACCGAACCCAGGCCATCACTTTCTTGTCTTCCTTCCACGCTTGCTTCCAGGCTTCCAGATTTGGATTTTGTGGGAATTTCAGAGACCTGGTTCAACAGCTCTCATGATTGGCTGGCAAACATTCAAGGGTATACCTTTTATCGCAAGGATAGAGAGGGTAAAAAAGGGGGAGGGGTATGCCTATATATCAAGAATAATGTACAAGTGAATGTGAGAGATGACATCACTGAAGGAGCTAGAGAGGAGGTGGAATCCTTATGGGTAGAGCTCCAAAGGGATCAAGCTAAGGGGAAAATAATACTGGGAGTATGCTATAGGCCCCTTAACCTGAGGGAGGAAGGGGAGACAGATCTCCTATCACAATATGGATTAGAAGCAAGGATGGGAAGTGTTATCATAATGGGGGATTTTAACTATCAAGACATAGACTGGGCGGAGGGAACTGCGCATTCATCTAAGGCTCGCCAGTTCCTAAAAGTCTTGCAGAACTTTTTTTTGGGTCAGATGGTAGACGCACCAACTAGAAATAAAGCGTTACTGGATCTACTGATTACCAACAATACAAACCTGATCACGGATGTGGAATTACAGGGCAATTTAGGAAACAGCAATCACAGGTCATTGGCTTCAGTATAAATCACACAAATAGAAAACATAAGGGGAATACAAAGACACTGAATTTCAAAAGAGCCAACTTCCCTAAACTACGAACCTTGCTAGAAGGCATAAATTGGGATAAAATCTTAAGAACAAAGAACACGGAGGAGAGATGGGTTTGCTTTAAGAGCATATTAAATAAGCATATTAAATAAGGGCATTAGCCAATGCCTCCCATTGGGTAATAAATTTAAAAGAGCAAACAAAAGTCCTGGATGGCTTAACTCCAATGTAAAAATGCTTTTACATTGAAGAAGGCCTTGAAGAAGGCCTTCAATGCAACAAGAAATGTAAGGGTGCAATAAGGTTGGCTAAGATAGAACATGAAAGACACATAGCGGAGGAGAGCAAAAAAAATCCCAAGAAATTCTTTAAGTATGTAAACAGTAAATAAGGGAGGAGAGACCATATTGGCCCCATAAAGAATGATGAAGGACATCTGGTTACAAAGGATGGGGAGATGGCGAAGGTATTGAATTTATTCTTCTCCTCAGTCTTCACGAGGGAATCGGGGGGCTTCAGTAACCAAAACTGCAGTGTTTATCCTCATGACACATCACAGGCAGCACCTCCATGGTTAACAGAGGACAGAATTAAAATTAGACTTGGGAAACTTAACATTAATAAATCACCGGGACCAGATGGCTTGCATCCGAGGGTACTTAGGGAACTCAGTCAAGTAATTGCCAGACCATTGTTCCTAATTTTTACTGACAGTCTACTGATTGGAATGGTACCGGCTGATTGGAGAAAAGCCAATGTGGCACCAATATTTAAAAAGGGCCCAAAATACATCCCTGGGAATTACAGACCAGTTCGCCTAACATCAATAGTATGTAAACTCTTGGAGGGGATGATAAGGGACTATATACAAGATTTTAGTAATGAGAACGGTATCATTAGCAGTAATCAGCATGGATTCATGAAGAATCATTCTTGCTAAACCAATCTACTAACCTTCTATGAGGAGGTGAGTTACCAGCTAGATAAAGGAAGGCCCGCCGTAGACATGGTGTATCTGGATTTTGCAAAAGCATTTGACACAGTTCCCCATAAACCTTTACTGTACAAAATAAGGTCTGTTGGCATGGACCATAGGGTGAGTACATGGATTGAAAACTGGCTACAAGGGCGAGTTCAGAGGGTGGTGATAAATGGGGAGTACTTGGAATGGTCAGGGGGTGGCTAGTGGGGTCCCCCAGGGTACTGTGCTGGGACCAATCCTATTTAATTTGTTCATAAACGACCTGGAGGATGGGATAAACAGTTCAATCTCTGTATTTGCGGACGATACTAAGCTAAGCAGGGCAATAACTTCTGTGCAGGATGTGGAAACCTTGCAAAAAGATCTGAACAAATTAATGGGGTGGGCAACTACATGGCAAATGAGGTTCAATGTAGAAAAATGTAAAATAATGCATTTGGGTGGCAAAAATATGAATGCAATCTATACGCTGGGGGGAGAATGTCTGGGGGAATCTAGGATGGAAAAGGACCTGGGGGTCCTAGTAGATGATAGGCTCAGCAATGGCATGCAATGCCAAGCTGCTGCTAACAAAGCAAACAAAAGAGAAAAACACAGCAACAGGCGCCTCTTAGTAAAACTGTTTTGCATTCAATAACAAATAGCATTAAATCACTCACATGTAAAAAACCGTTGTCAGGCACAGGGGAGTCCAGTTCAAGCCATATACGATCTCTGCAGCGTAGATGGAGTTTCAGCTCTGTTCCTCTCTGCTGTCGGCGTATTGATCCACAGGGCACTTCCGGGATACGGGCGGGATCCACAGTTAGGCTTGGAGCGTGGGTAGACAATCACAAGGGGGCTGGGGTGCAGAGTTCAAGGTATTGGCTATACTGCCATAAAGCGACGTGTTTCTGAACATGCGTGGAAAGCGTGCTCCTTTGTCAAGCTTCAACTCCTCCCACAAGACTGCCCTACCATACAGACTGTTCATCTTCACACAGAGCAGTATTTGCTCAAAGGACTCTCTTATGAACTTGCAATGCTTAACCCCATACTTTGACCTGCGCCGCTATCCATTGTTGTTTTCCTTAACAAAGCAAACACAATATTGGCATGCATTAAAAAGGGGATCAACTCCAGAGATAAAAAGATAATTCTCCCGCTCTACAAGGCTCTGGTTCGGCCACACCTAGAGTATGCTGTCCAGTTCTGGGCACCAGTCCTCAGGAAGGATGTACTGGAAATGGAGCGAGTACAAAGAAGGGCAACAAAGCTAATAAAGGGTCTGGAGGATATTAGTTATGAGGAAAGGTTGCGAGCACTGAACTTTTTTTCTCTGGATTAGAGACGCTTGAGATTTGAAAGCTGGTTCTCAAATTTTCCGACATCAAAATTCGTTGTCAGAAATTACGATCGTGTGTACACAATTCCGACGCACCAAATTCCACGCATGCTCTGAATCAAGTACGAGATGGATTCGCTTGGTCTGGTAAAACTAGCGTTCGTAATGGAGGTAGCACATTCGTCACGCTGCAAATTTTTTAAATCTTTCAATGGAGCGCATTCTCTTCTTCTTTATAATGCTAGAATAATGAAATTGTTTTGCTGCTGATATTCACACAGAGTTCTCACAAACTGATTTCTTTATTATTTCTCGTGGTTTCCTGAACATTTGTTATTTTTTTCGTCAGATGTCCATAATAATGTTTAGAATTTATTTTTATAGTGATCTTTTTTCTTTATTTTTTTTTTGCGAAGATCTCCATTTTTTTTTTGTTTTTTTATTAAGATCTCCTTTTTTTTATTTTTTTTTATAGTGATCTACTTTTCTGTTTTGTTTTATTATCAAGATCTTCTGTTGTTTTTTTTTTTTATATATATTTTTCTACTGATCTTCATAATATTTTTTTGTTTTGTGTGTCAAGTTACCACAACACGATTAGTAACTTGTATTTTTTAACCTCAAGGAGGTTGTTTGGTGTTGGTGTCCCTTGTTAATTTGACATTGTATTTTTGAAATGTACCTGCCTTCTCACAAACAAAACTGTACTTTTTGAAGTAAAACACATAGGCAAATATTTGTGAAAAAAAATTGCCATTTATTATGGGTCATAACCAAATAAAGAGGAAGGCAACGCTGGCTAAACAGGTGAAATTGGCGAAGCCTTTGTACCCCAGGACACACATCAACTATTTTACAGCCAAAATTGGTAGCACGAGGAGTCCATATAATAGTGAGCACAATCCGGTCCAGGACTCTGAGAGATCAGGAACAGCAGCAGATGACATATATGTCCCCAGGCGGTGGTCTTACAACAGCCTGCGTCTTTTGTCAGACCAGACCGAACCCAGACCATCACTTTCTTGTCTTCCTTCCACGCTTGCTTCCAGGCTGTGGCTCTGGTGTTGAAGTTGTGGCAGGTGGTGGAAGAGGAGGAGGAGGACGATGGTCGAACTCACAAACCTGGCTTTGGCTTGTGAGTTCGCCCCTCAACCCCTTATTTAGAGCTTGTAAGATAACTTCCTCACAGAAGAGGCGTTGGCCCTCCTCCATTTCCTGCATTTTGCAGGCTGCCATGCAGGCATAGTCCTCTTGAAGACTGGGGGGGGGGGGGGTTCTGAGGCCCGCAGTAGCCTGCTGAAATAGTCCAAGTGCTGCCTCTTCCAGGTTACTCCCCTTCCTGGGCCTTTTTTTTTTTAAGGCGGAGAGGAGGGACCTGGGTTTCGGGCAGGTTACTGGGCCCAGCCACCTCCTGGCTGCCACGTTCCACAGCCTCCTCCTGGATGAGGCTTTCCTGTGTATGAAAAAGGGACATAGTTTTTTGTTTTTGGTTCATCAATCACACACAATTTTCAGCTCCTGACTGTTGCAAATTGAATGTCAATAAATATAAAAGACTATCCATCTGACCTCAGCATTTTTCATTCTGGTCCCAATCATTTGTGGCCACTACTGTCTATTGATATGTAAAACACTTTGTTAAATCAGAAATTAGTGATCAATAATAACATTTAGTTAACATCATTAATTTTTGGACAAGAAATATGTTGAACAATGCTATACCTGGCTCAAGCTGGGCTCCTCCACATCTTCCTGGGTGGAAGGCCCAGGTTGGACGTCAGAAGCCTCAGCTGGGGTGGATTGAAGTGTTGAAGGAAGACTGAAGAGTGCTGGCCTGGGTTCCCTCTGGTCTGCCAGAAAATGCAGTCTGTCATAGTACCACAGCCTGGGTACATGAATGTCATCTGCTGCTGCTCCTGATCTCTGGGAATCCTGGACCTTCTTGCGCTCCCTATTATATGTGCTCCTCATGCCACCAATTGGGGCCTTCAAATAGTTGATGGTTGCCGTGGGGATCTGCGGCTTCACAAATTCCAGCAATTGATCCAGCGCTGCCTGCCTCTTTCTTTTATTGGTATAAAAGGGGTGGTTTACCTGCCACAGACAGGGCAGCTCCCTGTACATATCAATGAATATGGGGATAAAGTCCTGATCATTCAATAGATCCATTTTCTCTGCAAGACACAACACAAGACAAAAACCCTAATGTCAGGCTAAACTCTATGAATCTTGTCCCAATATAGGCCTCAATCTATAAGCAGTATAGGCCCAAGTTAAAATTGTACCTTTGTTATCACGATCGGTGCTTCCACTGCTCCTTCCTCCGCTCACAGATCGTACGTACGACGCATGCGTGTTACGCATTATATACACTGCGCATGCATGAAACTCCTGACCTATCTAGCATATTGCCCACCCCTTCTCTTTTGGCGGAGTGGGAGAGCACATGTCGGAGAAAGAACAAGTGCATGCAGACAGCAGCAGCAACGACGAAAGCCCGGAGCCACGAACGTCCCGATCCCGGAGGAGATTTAAGGCCTCAAATATGGCCTTCGTAGAGATGGTGGAGATGGTGGACATCTTGAAAAGGGCCGACTATGATGGGAAGCATGCACCTTACCCAAACCCAAATGTGAGAAAGGCCAAGATCATGACTAAAATTGTGAGAAGTCTGCACAGGAATTTTGGGGTACGACGATCCAAGGATCAATTGAGGAAACACTGGTCAGACCTGAAATTGAGGGAGCAGGATCAGTACAGACGGATCAAGAGAGTTCTGCAAAAAAGTAAGTAGTTGTCGTGTGTTCCTACTATTATTATTATTCCTTGCATGCTGCTCCATGTGCTTTTCTTTACTGTTGTACAGTTTAAAATGGCAACTTTCAGGTTCGTGGGCACAGTAATCTTTCGTAGTAAACATCATTCGTTCGCCCACTAATACGATGTTTTTGGCAGATACAGGTTAAATAAATTTGTTCAGGCCTATTTGTATTTAAAGTTTATGACATTGTTGTCTAGATGGGTTTGTTACTAGAATGAATTGCAAACTTGATTCAGTGTAAGTAGAGGACACTCAGCAGCTGTTTACACATCTGGACGCAGGAGCACTAGTGTGGGGCACCATAACAAACTTTTAGGGTGTCCCACACAGGTGCTACAGTGGATACCAGGGTTGTCTCCATGTGTGAAACTTGACCAAAAAAGGTAAGTATTCCAGCTTGAAGAAAAAGGAAAAAATCATGTCTTCAGCTTGGAACTCTGCCAAAACAGACAATTGGAGGACACTTCCAAGCAATGTTTCATATTACTATTTCTGCCCTCAAATATCTGTGTGCTAAGTATACCTTTTTTTATTCACATAGGGGAGAAAAGAATCGGGACATCAGAGGACACCAGGGACCCCCAACCTCCTAAAGAAGGGGAAATCCCCACACCACAACCAGAGGATGTGGAGGAAGGAGAGGTTTATGAAGTGGGCGAAATAGTGACCACAACAGGTCAGTGTCTGAGACCACAGCTTCAGGTTATAGATGTATGCCTGCATATTTATAATACATGGTGTGTTTTTTAATTTTAGGTGATGTGGATGTTGCGGAAGAAGAAACACATTTCACAAGTGCAAGTGCACACGTCCTCATCGGGGAGATCATGGCGTTCAATCGTGATTTACAGAAGATCAAGGAAGACATCAATGATGTGGAAAAAAGACTCAAAAACATCATTGATGTTTTAGACTGAATATAAAACACACCAAAATTTAGCAAATTGTTTGTATTTTTACAACTTTTCTTTAAAAACTTGAAAGACAAATTTTGAAGATGCACACAGTGTGTCAACATGTGCTATCTGCCATCATGGGATATCAATGTATGAGTTTTGTGGGTGCAACCCCTTCCTCGCAACTAAAGTAGAGAGGAAAGGGTTGTACCCCCGAAACACGTCCATTGATCCCCCATGACTTTAAGCATGGGATCAGGAGGGAAATCCCCATTTTGACTCTCAATTTGTGTGCATCTTCAAAATTTGGCTTTCACAGGGGTGACATCACCCCATCTGATGAAGGCACTATCAACACAGTTTGGACATACTAATGTCTGATATTGCCTTCAATTTATCAAAGTTGAACTTTGTAAGTTCCTGAGTTGTTTATTGTTTTATTTTTTTAAAAACATGCCTGTTTACCACAAAAAAGGATATTTCTACTGTCCAAAAAATATCCAAAAATATGTTGGTTTGTTCAAAAACCATTTTCTAAACGCACATGTGAATGTGCACAGAGTAAAATTTTTTTTAATCAACAACGTGTGGCTTCTTCTTTCAATGCTCAATAGCAGTTTTTTTCTTAAGTTGGTGTTTACAGTGACAATGAGGGTTATTTAGTAAAGGCAAATCCACTTTGCACTACAAGTGCACTTTCAAGTGCACTTTTGCAGTGCACTTGTAGTGCAAAGTGGATTTTCACCTAGTAGATAACACCCACAGTGCTTTCTAATTTGCAACAATCAGGCCATTTTCGTCACTCCAAAAAATTAATTCATGGTGCTGAAAATGATGATCCTTTATCCTTAATGCATTACATACATTAACAACAAAAACAAGGTGTGTGTGTAGCAGGCCCACAACATAATAGTTAGCTGAAGAAGAGATTGTCACCTCATGTATCAAATAAATTAAGTTTGCACTATTGAAGAAACTGGCCAAAAAGAAAAGCCCATTGGATAACCTAGGAGACAGCTAAAAGAAACACAAGCAATAAATCAAAGGAAATATTTTACTGTTTAAAATAAACATTTATTTAAAAAATGTTTCTTATACATTTTCTGGCATATCAATGGCCCCCCTACCCGTAAAGTACTCCATATATTTTAGACGGACCTCGGGGGGCCAGCTTGGTCTTGAAATTCAGTCTCTGGCCCAACTGAGGCCACATAGTTCATAGAATTTCTCCTTAAAAAGTTGGAGAATGCAGCATGCATGGATTATATGGTTAAGTTTATATTCCGCCATGTTGATTGGCGTAAGGAATAGGCGGAACCAGCTGGCCATTATCCTGAAAGCATTCACCACCACTTTTCTGGCTCTGGCCAACTGGTAGTTAAAAACTTAAAAACTCTCTGGTCCGAGGTGAGAGTCCTCATCGGGAACGGCCGCATCAGGTGATCACCCAGGCCAAACGCTTCATCAGTGACGAAGACGAACGGCAGACCAGCCACGTTGTCTTCTGGAGGTAGCAATCCCAAGCCACCACTCTGGAGCCGTCCGTAGAACTCGATCTGGGCAATGACTCCACCATCCGGCATCCGGCCATTCTTCCCCACATCCACATAGAGAAGCTCATATGTCGCTGACACCACCGCCAACATCACTATACTATTAAACCCCCTATAGTTGTAATAGTATGACCCCAAGTTGGGGGGTGGGACTATGTGGATGTGTTTCCCATCTATTGCCCCTCTGCAGTTGGGAAAGTCCCACCGCTGGGCAAATTGGGAAGCTACAGTCTGCCATTCCTATGGCGTTGAAGGAAACTGTGGAGTGAAACAAGAGAAAAAAAATAAGTACTTTTGCACATAACCTTGCAAGCAGATTAGACACAAACATTCTTGGCCAACATCAGTATAACATTGATTTAAAGGAGTAATTAAAGAAAAACTAAGGTCACTTATCAGATCCCCCACCCCTCTGATGGCCCATTGTACAAATTTTAGGGGGGGGGGTGTTTTGGACAGGTAACCCTCTCCACTTCATTGAGAGCTGAATGCATAAATAATGTGTGTTACTATGGCCAACCCCTCCTTACTTACACTATTGGCATCCCACTGGACAGGTAAGAAGTGTCCTAATACAAAAATATAAATGCACACTGTACAAATTGAAGCACATTTTTACATTCTGCAATTACCTATCAAGATAATAGGAGAACAAAACTTTAAACAGTACCATTTGAAAGTATTCAGGCAGGCCCTTTCACTGCATGCTTTGGTGAATGCATCCATAAAAATGAACACAAAAGAGGCGGATATAGTGGTATAGTGTGTATGGGTTTGGCAAAGTCAGCAGATAGAGGATTGGTATCGGTTGACTTAGCGGTTTGGGAGGGAGGGTTCTAAATGATTTTGGGACCCCAAAAAAGCCTCTGGCACTCTGCATGATTTTAAGGACACAAATAACATTTGTACACATGTTAGGGGGTGTTTAGGGTAAAGCCCTACTATGGAGCTGACAAAATACATAGTTAAGTGACTAGGCTAGGTATGTATGGGCCTAGGATAGCATGCTGAGGAGGTTAGTGAAGTCAAATATGCATGAGGGACAAAAAAGGAACTTTCAAAACTTCCAGCATGCACGAGGATAAAGAGGACATTCACAGCATTACAATCATGGTAATTAGGGAATGATGAAAGAAATACAATACATTAGCAAACATTAAATACATAGAATGTGATGTTAAAGGAGAAAACTTACCTTAATATAGTTCTTCCGCAGGACCTGTATGATGGCAGAACAGGCCTCTGGAATAATGATCCCCAGAGCCTGCGGGGAGATGCCAGTCGAGAACTTGATGTCCTGCAGACTTCTCCCTGTCGCCAAGTATCACAAGGTGACGACTAGCCTCTGTTCAGGAGTGATGGCTTGCCGCATGCAGGTGTCCTGCTTCGTAATATAAGGGGACAACAAAGCCAACAAACGGTGAAAAACGGGGTCCGTCATCCGGAGATAATTTCTGAAATCATCAGGATTATTCTCACGGATTTCCCAAAACAAAGGCATGTAAGAAAATTGGTCACGCTGGAGCAACCAATTCTTCATCCATGAACTCCTCCCCGCCCTGTTCATGGACTGGGCTTGGGTCAAAGTAAGGACCCCAACACCAAGCCCCTGCACAGCACGAACTCTACGATGAGTACGTACCCGCAACATGGCTTCAAAACGGTCGGCTGTTCACAACAGATCGCATTGAAAATTAGAAAACCAGATACGAACTGACTACACGCACTGAAAACCAGATACGAACCCACAAGCACAAACTGAAGAGCAGTAACGATCTGAAAAGCAAGAGGCTATTATGTAACTATGTAACTATGTGACAACACTGAAGTAATGACACTTTGCTACAATGTAAAGTAGTGAGTGTACAGCTATTATAACAGTGTAAATTTGCTGTCCCCTCAAAATAACTCAACACACAGCCATTAATGTCTAAACCGCTGGCAACAAATGTGAGTACACCCCTAAGTGAAAATGTCCAAATTGGGCCCAATTAGCCATTTTCCCTCCCCGGTGTTATGTGACTCGTACATTTTACAAGGTCTCAGGTGGAATTGGAGATCAGGTGTGTTAAATTTGGTGTTATCGCTCTCACTCTCTCATACTGGTCACTGGAGGTTCAACATGGCACCTCATGGCAAAGAACTCTCTGAGGATCTGAAAAAAAGAATTGTTGCTCTACATAAAGATGGCCTAGGCTATAAGAAGATTGGCAAGACCCTGAAACTGAGCTGCAGCACAGTGGCCAAGACCATACAGCGGTTTACCAGGACAGGTTCCAGCCAGAACAGGCCTCGACATGGTCGGCCAAAAAAGTTGAGTGCATGTGCTCAGCGTCATATCCAGAGGTTGTGTTTGGGAAATAGATGTATGAGTGCTGCCAGCATTGCTACTGATGTTGAAGATTTGGGGGGGGGGGTCAGTGCTCAGACCATACTCCGCACACTGCATCAAATTGGTCTGCATGGCTGTCGTCCCAGAAGGAAGCCTCTTCTAATGAGACCAAGATAAACTTATTTGGTTCAGATGGTGTCCAGCGTGTGTGGCGGCAACCAGGTGAGGAGTACAAAGACAAGTGTGACTTCCTACAATCAAGCATGGTGGTGGGAGTGTCATGGTCTGGGGATGCATGACTTCTTCCGGCACTGGGGATCTACAGTTCATTGAGAGAACTATGAATGCCAACATGTACTGTGACATACTGAAACAGAGCATAATCCCCGCCCTTCAGAGACTGGGCCGCAGGGTAGTATTCCAACGTAATAATGACCCCAAACACACTTCCAAGATAATCACTGCCTTGCTAAAGAAGCTGGACAAGCATGTCTCCAGACCAAAACCCTATTGAGCATCTGTGGGGCATCCTCAAATGGAAGGTGGAGGAGCGCAAGGCCTCTAACATCCACCAGCTCCGTGATGTTGTCATGGAGGAGTGGAAGTGGACTCCAGTGGCAACCTGAGAAGCTCTGGTGAACTCCATGCCCAAGTAGGTTAAGGCATTGTTTGAAAATAATGGTGGCCACACAAAATATTGACACTTTGGGCCCAATTTGGACATTTTCACTTAGGGGTTGACATGGGATTTTATAGCTAGGCAACTCCTATCCTCATATTGATTAGTGGTTCCAAATTAATAATAACTACTGCAGTAGGGAATAGACACAAAAGATACACTCTGCATCTTTACAAATAACTGCTTTATTATGACGCAATTGAAGGTTTTTATATACATGATTACGTAGGTATCACATTAATCACACAATTGTACGTTTATTATAACAAGGGGCGTAGCATAGGCAGACTAATTCTAATCAGGACTCGAAAGAATGCAAACATGTACTGAAAACATTATTAGTGCCGTGTACACAGTGAGGGCAGTGTGCAATACATACAAAATAGAATACAATTATATACAGAACTTAAAAATTTCCTTTACAGGGTGTACTCACTTTTGTTACCAGTGGTTTAGACATTAATGGCTGTGTGTTGAGTTATTTTGAGGGGACAGCAAATTTACACTGTTATACTAGCTGTACACTCACTACTTTAAATTGTAGCAAAGTGTCATTTCTTCAGTGTTGTCACATGAAAATATATAATAAAATATTTACAAAAATGTAAGGGGTGTACTCACTTTTGTCAGATACTGTATATTGGAATTTTTTTATACTACTAATGGTGGTGATCAGCGACTTATAGTGGGACTACTAATGGTGGTGATCAGCAACTTATAGTGGGACTGTGATAGTGTGGTGAGCAATCTGACACTAACTGACACTGAGTGGGAACTGAGTAACTGACACTGGCATCTCCAGTGACACTAAAGCCGAGTACACTTCTGGGTTGAACAAAAAAAAAAACTGTCAGCTCCAGTCGGAACCGCTGTATTAACCATGCAAGGTTAGTTCAGAGATCTCCCCCGCTAAGCTGTTGTGTTCTGATGGGGGGCGGCACAATCAGCACTCTCTTCTGCATGTGCCTGGGCACACCCTAATTACCCCATGTGGCGCAGATTCCCCATTTAGACCCCTGACATTTCACCAAGGCCCTCTAACGGGGCTTCTAAAAAAATAGTAAAATGAAAATAATAAAACTGTAAAAAATTAATAAATAAAATAATAAAAATAAAAACTACTGACTCCGTACACTGCCCTACTGACACCTTCCGTATATATACACATGCACATACATGCATATGTGTTTGAGCTTTGGGGTGCACACCCTAATGCAATGGGCTGTGCACGCCTATGCTCTTCTGCTATTGGCTGAGAGCGCTGATCGGTAGTCGGTCGGCTGCTGGTTTTCCAGCATGCACGTCCGACAGAAGCCAGCCAAACGGTTGGCTTCTGTCGGACAGACCAACATACACATGGGCCGAATGTTGGCTGTTTTTTTTTTTTGAACCAGCGAATGTCTCCAAAAATGGGCTAACAACACAGCTGGGGAGGCAGGCGTGTGCACACTCGCACCCTACAAATGCTGGATCATGTACTGTACATGTACATGATTCAATACAGCGAGGCCACCTTGCCGCAGTAAAAAGGTGGTGGGCAGTCTGCTAGTGGTTAAACCTAAAAAGCAAACATTTATTATATTGCAGCTTACCAATTCTTAGATGCGATGGCTGCATTCGTTTTCTTTTTAAGACTTTTTCCTTTATTCGCCTGGAGATCCAGCTAGTAAGTCTGCTATTTTTCGACAGAACAAGCCACCCTGCAGGTGGAGCAGTTAGAGGGATGAGATAGATCATTTACCACTAGCAGGGGTGCTTACAATGATCACCTTTTGATTATTTATATAGAATTATTATCCAAAAAGGAAAAATTAACTGTTGCTGTACCTGCTTATAAGGTCTTGTGTACACTGGGCGTCAAAAATTCCTCTTTACAGTTGTTTTTTGTTCCGCCTCTAACCCTCGGTTCATATCTGTGCGTGTGGCTGCGGGTATCCAGGGCCGTCTTTATTGCAGGGCAAAAGGGGCAGCTGCCCAGAGCCCTGTCATTGTTGTGGGGCCCAAAGCAGCTACCTCATACTTGGCAACTATTCTGGTTTAAATTCCCTTGTTCCTTGAAGTTTTAGTCCTGTGCTGTGTCCCAATATCTCAGTGTGAAGTGCAGCTACAAATGCTGCCCAGCTCTGCCCTATTGTGTATGAGTGACTCACCTGCAGACCCTGTGTTTACACGTAAATAACCGGCATTCATATGAAAATAGCAGCAGCCGGCAGCATGGATATGTAAATAAAGGCGGCATTCATATGTATGTCATGCCCCCCTGAGGTCATATCCACCATTACCTATACTGAATGCTGGGGATGTAAAGGGGCATGCTTGAAAGCCCTGCCTGCAATTGTGGTCATTAAGCCTAACATCCGCCTATTCTGCAAAGGTAAGCAAATTGGTAGGGGAGGGGGGTAGTGTGGGGTGTGCAGAGGTAGGCATAGAAGGAATTACAGTTTGGGGTGCACAGGTGAGCAAGGGGGGGATGTATAGAGGTAAGGAAGGTGGGTGCAAAGATGAGCAGAGGAGGCAGGTAGAGTTAAAGGGGTGGAGGATTGGAGAGGATGGGGGAGGTTTGGGGTGCAAAGGTTAGCAGGGGTTTTAGGATGCAAAGGTGTACTGACAGGGTGGATAAACATATAGGTAGCGGGTGGAGCAGCCCATTCATTTCAATGAGATGCTCTATGCGATAGAAATGCTGAAGAAAGTCCCAGACCCTTTTTCAAAATCACACAGTTGCACAGCACATGTCAGTAGATGCGTGAGGGTGTCATTAATAATTGATGGCACTGCTGTGTATCTGCTAAAGGGCAGCACGTTTCTGTGGTGTCAGGAAAGGGATTTTTTATTTTTTTTTAACAATGAGGATTTCTTTATTGAAGTTTTAGTAGCAGAACAAATAAACAATGGCTGAATCAGCCAACCATGACATGATAACACAGTACAAAGATTTAGAATACCATAGTATACAACAAGAAGTGACCTAATATGCAGAAAACATGAATGGGGAAGTACATAGGGGGAGCCACATATAGATCTGATTCCGGGCTCTTGTATCATGAAGGGTAACAATAATGGAACCACTAAAACACACCCAACATCAATTTTAGAGTCCTCTACCTCCTGTGGATAGGCAGCATGTCTAGCCGCAAAAGGCCCAGTAGGCAAGGGAAGGAGCAGAGACTTCTTCTAGGAGGTACCAAGGGAGGGGAGAAGGAGGGTACCGAAATTAAGGCTCAGGTCCGGGAGGCACTACAATAGGATCTATGAGGAGGCCCCGTTCAGACCGATGTCCAGGACAGCCACACCTTATCAAATTTCCAGGGGCAGCCACGACTAATGTATGTCAATTTGTAAAGTGGTAATGCAGCGTCAATCATAGCCAGCCAGGAGGACAAAGTGGGCGGAGTAGGAGAGGACCATTTGCAAATGATCGCCTTTTTTGCATAAAACATTAAATACGAAATTAAGAGTT
Organism: Aquarana catesbeiana; assembly: GCF_042186555.1. NCBI lineage: Eukaryota > Metazoa > Chordata > Amphibia > Anura > Ranidae > Aquarana > Aquarana catesbeiana. The sequence goes on from NC_133325.1 coordinate 755,038,833, forward strand.
TGTTATGGTGGGATATTTGGTCATCATCAGGGATCCCCAGGAGGGCCAACAGACTGACAATTCTAGCTTAGTGTTAATCGGGTCAAAGACTTCTATCCAGAAAGTTCGTATCTGGGGGCAATCCCAAAGCATGTGTATTAGAGTGCCTAACTGAGTTTGGCATCTTGAGCAGTGGGGGTCCCTATCTGGGTTAATCAATTTTGGGTGAATGCGTCCTAAGTAGGGTCCCATATAGTGTAGATAGTGGCTTCTCTTGACCATCATGTGATAAAACCATCTCAACAGGGTCCAGTTGGAGTAAGGGCTTAGAAGGGAACTGAGCTTTGGCAGCATGACGGAGCTGGATGTACCTAAAAAACATCCATCCCGGTAAGTTAAACGCCCGGCAAAGCTGTGAGTAGGTTAGTACCGTTCCATCAGGCATTACGTCCCGCAGGGTTTTGATACCATATCTTGCCCAGACTTGAGGATCTGGGATCAATCTAAAGTGGGGCAGTCTGGAGGGGCGTGTCCAGGTGTAGACCAGGAAGGACGTGCTATCTAAGAGCTCCGCTGATCCTGAAAGAATCCCCCACCATCCTGCACAATCTCACACATTGGTGAGCCTCAAAACAGCCCTACCTGCTCCTGGTCATCCCCTGCATCCATCCCAGCAGGAATTGCGGAGCCGGCCGGCGGACTGCCCCACCACCCGGTCCCTGGCCGGCTCCATACACCCAAGGCCACCGCCATCTTGAGGCCTGAGGAGCTTCCAGCGTCCTCCGTGCTCGGGGCCCGCGATCCGCGGAATGAGCAGGCATCCCACCCCCTCATCTTCCCGTGGCATCACCTCTGGAGGGGACTGTTTGGGGCATTGATCCGAGGGTCCCAGACACCGGCTCTTCACTCACGCGGCCCGCCACCATTTTGAGGCCTGCAGAGCCTCTGCAACCCTCAGAGCCCGGATTCCGCGGAAAGAGCGGTCGATCGCTCCATCATCCACCGGGAGCATAATTTCCTGAGGAGACTGTTTGTTCCCATAGATCCGAGTGGCTCCCGGAGGGTCCCAAACGCCGGCTCCACACTCCCGCAGCCAGCCACCATTTTGAGGCCTGTGTGGCCTGCAGCATCCTCCCTGCTCGGGTGCCTGGGTGTGCAGCTGAGACGGTGGCCACTTCACACCCCTAGCCCTGAGGTATTATAGCTGGAGGGGGCCCATTGATCTTCAGTGTGGACAATCAGCATTATTCCAGCTTTAGATACCTGCTGTTACTATTTTGGAGTCTCACACACTGCGCACCACAAGCTCTTAAAGGGATATACACGCCTCCCTGCAATTGTATCCAAAAAGTCCCTCAGAGCACTCACTCATGCCCTCAAAGAGCAAAACAGCGACCAAGAAGGCGCCACCACAACCTGCCCAGTGTCCCAGCACCATTTTAGACCAGCTTAGAGTGTTAATTGCAGACATGGAACAGGTGGCGGGCCCGGCGTCCGCTCCAACCCCCCAGGTGTCATAGCAAGTGAATTATACTAATGTTATCCTCGCGGCCATAGAACAAAGTAGAACCTCCTTACTGGTCCGCATCGACCATCTGGCTGAGGAATGCAACCTCATCAGGGTGGACTTGGATATATTCCGGGGCAGACTTTCTGAGTCTGAGTTGCGGATCTCTGCCACAGAGGATCTTGCTGCCCGTCACGATGATGCCCTCCATACATTGCAGCGTACAGGCCAATCCTTAGTGGCCAAATCTGACGATGCCGAAAACCGCCTTCGGAGGAATAATGTCAGGGTCCTGGGTCTCCTGGAGGGGGCAAAGGGGGACCGCCCAGCCGAGTTTGCGGAGGCCTTCTTTAAAACACTCCTGAATATGACCGAGGTCCCCCGACATATGTGGTGGAAAGGGCCCACAGGGTCCCAACTGGCCGGAGCAACCCCGAGGCCCCACCAAGACCCTTCCTTGTGCGGTTTCTCAACTACAGGGACCGAGGCCCGCAAGCATCCCACCCTCCCCTATGAGAATACAGAGGTGCATCCATATCCTGACTTCTCAGCGGATTTACAGAGACGTCGCAAAACCTTCACGGATGTCAGGAGAAGACTCCGGGAACGAGAGATCAAATACTCCATGCTCTACCCAAGTCTCCTGAGAGTTCTTTGAATCCCCTGAAGAGGCAGATACCTGGCTACTGTCTTTGCACTGATCCTTATCCTTACTCTCCAATTTAAAATCCTGGCTGTGTTTTCCCCTTTTGGTTTTGGTTTTTGTTCCAGGGATCGTTTATTCATGTTTTATGGATACCAATCCACTTCTGCGTGTTTCAGTAGGTGGAGCGATGCGGCTCTCCCGCGGATGGGGCACGCAGCAGATCTCTTTTAACCAGTCACCTGACACTCGCCCCTATCCTAGTGTCCACCTGATGGAACTGTATGAAGGCCTTCTGGGGGTAAACTGGTCTCCCGTCCTCTGGTTCATGTTGTTCCCAGAGACTCACTGTGGGCCCCCCTACATGGCGGGCAATAGCAAGGGGTGACCCCCCCCCCACTTGGGGCAATGCTTTCCCCCTAATTTTACTTGATCCTTGATGATCGGAGCTATAGCAAGACGATTCCAACACACCTTCCCGAAGATAGGATGCCCGCGTAAGGTATCGGTGGACTATCCGGTCCCCCACCGGATGGGATCCACGTCCCCCCTCACTCACCTACGGTTAAAGTCCAGATACTGCCAGGGTCCCTCCCTGGAACTTTGAGCCTCACGTAGGCGATTATTGTCTTATACTAGTTAAGGGATTAAACTACAAGCCCGGTTATGTTGGGGTATTGGCGAAGTAGTAGGGTGTTCAATATTTTTCTTTTGTTTTTAAGCATAGACCGCTTCCCGACCCCCCCCCATGCTGCTCTGGGGGGAGTTGGGACCTGGTTGGATAGGCACCAGATGTTTGGGGAAGTTCAATTTGGTTGAATTGTTTTTCTATATGTTTCTGTTGTGTCTGACGTACAATGGCTCTTGCTCCACTGCTGCTCACCAGGTGTCACTTGCTCGACTACTATTAATCTCCTGTACTTATGATGGCCGTTGCGAATATGGCATCACGTGATCAGGATTCATTTTCTGTGCTGTCCTGGAACGTACAAGGCCTCAACTCTAAATTTAAGAGGGCGCTTCTTTTTCAATATATCAAACAGCATAACCCAGCTGTTCTGGTTCCGCAGGAGACACACCTGGTGGGCAGTAAGCTAAGGACTCTGAACAGGCCCTGGGTACAAAAGGCTTTTCATCCCTCTTACTCCACATACGCGAGGGGGGTTTCCATATTAGTGCATAGATCTCTCCCGTGTGTCATAGAGGCGGTTCACACGGATCCGCTGGGTAGGTACGTGATACTGGTGCTCACGCTTTGGCAGCATAGGTATGTCCTTGCTGGCATATATGTGCCGCCGCCCTTTAAATCTGATGTAATAGGTGTCATACTTGAGAGGATCGCCCCTTATTGTCCTGCAAAAATTTTAATGCTGGGTAATTTTAATGCCATCCTTTCCCCAGACCTTGACAGACCCTCACCATCTAAGTCTTTCACTGGGGAGTTGTCAAACTGGGTGGTATCTGCAGGAGTCACAGAAGTCTGAAGGTGGAAATTCCCATCCACCAAAACCTTTTCATGTTTCTCCACCTCCTACAAAACCGTCTCCAGAATTGACTATGCGTTTGCCAACCCCTCTATGCTGACAGATGTTCTAAAAGCTACCTATTTGCCCAGCGGCTTGTCTGTTCGCAGCCCCCTTGAGATCACCCTGCGCACTTCTGCCTTTCGTAGTGGCTCTATGTGGCGTCTGGGGGCTCAATGGATTTCCCAACCCGATATAGCCGATCAAACACCGCTGGCTCTTCGCAATTACTGGGATTCCAATGACGGGTCATCCTCTCCTGAGATAGTATGGGATGCCTTCAAGGCATATACAAGGGGGTCAGGTTGCAACAAACTGCTGCCACAGCAGCTTTGGAGAGCGAGGTGGGGTTGGCTTCTGACCAATATGTGTTGGATCCCTCTGCCTCAAACTTTGAACCTCTGCAGGCATCTAAACGCAGCCTTCATCTACACCTGTCAGAGGTTACTAGACTTGAAATGTATAACACGAAACTAAATTTTTTTGAACAAGGGGACAGGAATGGCAGACTGTTGGCGATGATCTCTCATCATGACACCCCTAATACCGTGATCCCTGAACTTACCTCTCCCACGGGTGAGGCCATCTCCCCAGAGGCTATTTTACAAGCCTTTCATGATTTTTATCAATCTTTATATACCACCACACTACCCTCGGGTTTAGACCCAGAGAGGTGGGCATCTCTCCTGGATCCGATAGCCCTTGGTTGGCTCTCCGATTCTGAAAGAACTCATCTAGTTGCTCCAATTACTGCAGAAGAGGTTCAAGTTGTAATTAACTCCCTATCCACTGGCAAAGCTCCTGGCCCAGATGGTCTCCCGACTGATTTCTATGTAGCACATGGTAACACGCTAGCCCCCTGGCTGGCCGCCCTATTTACACATTGCCTGGAACAGGGCTCTCTCCCACCTTCCATGGCACACGCACATGTTATCCTCATCCCTAAGATGGGCAAAGACCCCAAACTATGTGCCTCTTATAGACCTATAGCACTCCTTAATATCCTAACTAAACTTCTTGTCACTAGACTTAATCCATTACTTCCCTCTCTCATTGACTCGGATCAGACCGGGTTCATGTCCCATAAGTCTACAGACATCAATCTTCGTAGGTTGTTTACTAACCTCCATGCCAGTCATGACAATCAGGGTACTAGAGTGGTTACTCTCTCGACATTGAGAAGGCATTCAACTCAATTGAGTGGCCTTTCCTGTGGGAGATTCTGCGGAGAATGGGGTTTCCACTGGTATTCATTCGATGGTTACAGACTATCTATCGTTCGCCTCCTGTTTTTGAACTTTCTAGGGGTACAAGACAGGGCTGCCCTCTCTCTCCGGCACTTTTTGCCATTGCCATGGAACCAGTGGCGGAGGCGCTACGTGTCTTGCCACATATTAAAGGTCTTCGGCTGGGCTGGCTGGAGGAGAGGGTGGCCTTGTATGCAGACGACCTCCTCCTCTTCCTGAATGACGCTGGCCCCTCCCAGCAGGGGGCACTGTCAGTCCTGGAAGAATTCTCTGTAGTGACGGGACGTAAGGTTAATTGGGGTAAGTCGCAGCTGCTGGCTATTGATGCTGAGGCTAAAAAAGGGGCCTCGGCTTCTCTTCAGCTGCAATGGGTGGATGAGTTTACCTACTTGGGGTGTGTATCTCAAGGAACGTGCCTGACTTCATTCCAATGAACTTGTTTCCAGTAATCAACTCAGTCAAAGCCAAGCTGAAAGCATGGGAGAACCTCCCCCTGTCCTTACTGGGCCATGTTAATCTCATCAAGATGAAAATCCTTCCCAAGTTTACATACTTGTTTCGTAACTCCCCTCAATGGCTCCCAAAATCATTCTTTTGCCAACTTAACAACATTTTTTCCTCCTTTCTTTGGGGTACACGTCCCCCCCCCCGCTTTAAGCTAACCACCCTGATGCGCCCTTGTTCGCATAGGGGCTTAGCATTCCCCGGAATGTCACAAATACTTTATAGCGGCTCAATTGGTCACTGCAATTTGGTGGCTTGTTCTAGATAGATCCAACTAGGCTTGGGCCACTGAGGCTGCGGTATTGGGATCAGCGGAGGAGTTGTTGATTCTCCTTTTGCGGGGTCCATACGACCTAACCCCTTCCATGCGTATCACTCTTAGGGCCTGGAGGGAAGGTCTGATCTGTGAAAAATATCCTCGGACCGCTGTATCCCCGAACGCCCCACTCTGGAACAATCCCAACCTGCAGCACTTTCTCGAGATCCCAGACCCTGTGATATGGGCCAGGTACCATATCAAGGCTCTCGGACATCACCTCAGACCTAACAATATTCTCCTTTGATCACTTAATGTCTCATCACAACGCCCCACAAATTCAGATATCTACAGTTGTCCCATGCTTTCAGGGCTCAGTTCCCGCCAGGTGAAAGGCAGATGGTGCAATCCGACCTAGAGCGGATTTTGCGATTTGATTGTACATAAAAACCCACCTCAGTGCTGGGGCCGGGATGTTCCGGAGTTGGACTCCGAGGATTGGGAGGATGTGTGGGACTTCCCATTTAAAATACTGGTTTCCTTGAGAGATCGCCTCATTCAATACAAGATTGTCCATAGGGCATATCTTACTCCCGCTCGGGTGCACAGGATGAGGCCTTCTCTCTCCCCGGAGTGCTGGAGGTGTGATCATGCCCCCCGGGGACTATATCCACATCTTCTGGTCCTGCCCGGTAATTGCAGGTTTCTGTTCACAAATTCTTTCAGAGGTGAACGAGTTGCTAAGTATCTCTATTGCTCCTTCCCCAAAAATATGCCTGCTGGGGCTGGTGGAGGACTTGGTGCCCAGAGTGGCAGAGAGAACCCTGTTGGGTCTCCTGCTGTTCTATGCCAGGAAATCCATTGTCCTAGGCTGGAAGCGGAAGACTCCTCCCTCTATATGCTCATGGAAGTTACTTGTTAACAATGTGATACCCCTTTACAGGCACACCTATACACACAGAGGGTGTCCAAAAAAGCATGACAGAGTCTGGAGTAAGTGGTTAGCGGAACCCTCCACTGCTATAACAAATTAAGTGGCCTCCCTGATATCTGACAGCCCTCCATAACTTCCTAATAGACCAACCAGGGTTCGAGAGTTACTCTAGGCGTGCCAGCCCTTTTTTAGTCCTCCCTTGGAGCAGGAGCCATGACAACTTGTTGCTGTTGTTATACCTATGGTAGCCGTAGATAATTTAATGTTCCTAGATATTATAACAATACTTTATGACCCCTGCGTGGGTCCCTTCCCTGATGAAGGCCAGATGTTGGCTGAGCTGCTGTACGTCTGTATTGTTTTGTGTTTGTCAAGAAAATAAAATAAGTTTAAAAAAAAAAAAAAAAGTGGAAGAAGCGCCGCCTATCGGCCACCCAGATCCGAAGTGTGGTTTTAGAAGGAGTCAGAACTATACTGTACGCACCAGCCCCCCTATAAACTAGGTTCTGTAAATCCAGCATTGAGCCCAGGGATGCAGCCTCTAGACAAACTGCCGTATTAGTGCGGGCCCCCTCAAACCACCAGTACGCCGTAACCAATACCGCAGCCCAGTAATATACTTGGAAGTTGGGCAATACTAGACCCCCCAACTATGTAGGGAGCTGAAGTGTGGATCTAGCCAGGCACGGAACAGTTCCATTCCAGATAAAGGCCCCAATGCACTTATCCACCTCCCTGAAAAAGGAGGCTGGAACCCAAACCGGACTATTTCGAAATAAGTAATTAAATTTGGGCAGCACAATCATTTTCAGAATGTTGATGCGTCCAAGAAGATTCAAGGGGAGCCCCGACCATGCCGAACACCTTTCTTTAAGGAGAGATATCAGGGGAAGGAGATTACGGGCATAATATTGTGACGTATCCCTCTATACCAGTACCCTTAAATATTTAAACTCTGATACCCAGCGTAGGGGGGGTGGGCTGGCTAGGGCAGATGCCTATTCGTCCAAAGGAAAAAGTATCAATTTGGACCAATAATTTTCATGCCCGAGTACTCGCCAAACTCATCAAATGCCTCAAAGGCAGCCATCAGCGAGGGCCCCGCATCATTCAGGTACAGCAGGGCATCATCCGCATAAAGGGATATCTTCTCTTCCAGTCTCCCAACCAGCAAGCCAGGGATCGCTCGTGATTCCCTGACCGAAATCGCCAGGGGTTCCAATGCTAGAGCGAAGAGACTAGGAGAGAGGGGACACCCCTGTCCAGTTCCCCTGAACAGCGGAAAGGGATCAGAGACCCAATTATTGGTGCGGACCCTCGCCCTAGGCTCCCCATAAAGCATCCAAATCCATTGTAAAAATGTAGGCCCGAACCCGAATCTACATAGGATCTCCTACAGATACTCCCAGTCCACCGAATCAAATGCCTTTTCAGCATCTAGGGAGGCCACCACGCGAGATCCGGCATTATCGTGGGATAGGGACAGATTTAGAAAGGCGTCGGATGTTGATGTCGGTGCCCTTACCCGGCATAAAACTGGTTTGATCCACATGAACCAGCTCAGAGATCACTTTGGATAGGCGCAAGGCAAGAATCTTAGTCTTAGGATCTTGGCGTCCACATTCAAAAGGGAGATAGGCCTATATGAGGCACACTCCAGAGAATCCTTGCCGGGCTTAGGCACCAACACAACAACAGCCTCCGCCATGGAGTTGGGGAGGACACCCTGCTTAGCAAAATCAGAGAAAAGGGCTGTTAATTTTGGGGCGAGCAGTTCAACATGCTGGGAGTAGAACTCCACTGGTAGGCCATCTGCTCCAGGAGTCTTACCACCCTGTAGCCCTGCGATGGCAGCCTGGACCTCCTCCAGTGTGATATCTGCCTCTAGATTATCTCTGGAGGAGTCCTCTAACAAGGGGAAGGCGATACTATCTAGGAAGTTAGGAAGTTCTGAAGGTCCAAAGGAGAATAGCGAGATTCCGGCCTTAAAAAAAGAAAATGTAAAAGTCAGCAGCTGCAAACACTGTAGCTGCTGACTTTAAATAAGTACTTACCTGTCCTGGGTGCCCGCGATGTCGGCCGCCCGAGGTCAAACCGTCCCTCGGCTCTCGGGTCTCGGCACCTCCATCCTAGGTAAGGGAAACAGGCAGTGGAGCCTTGCGGCTTCACTGCCAGTTTCCTACTGCACACGCGTGAGTGACGCTCTGTGAATGGCCCCATGGTGTTCTGGGAACACACACCGTTCCCAGAAGACAACGGGGCCGCTCACCGAGGAGAAGAACACGCCGCGGAAAAGGAAGAGGCAGATTAGGAAGATTGCCTAGCAACAAGGGTTTAGGTAAGTTTAAAAAATTTTTTTTTCAAATGTTTTTTTAAAAATTTTTTTAGGATTTTTGGTGAATTTTTTTTTTTCAGGATGGCCCTCCACTTTAAGTAAGACTGAGAGCTGCCCTAGTCCTTTAGCATATCACCTAGCGCAGTCTTGTGAACCAGAATTGGCCTGCATTGAAAGTCTGCACTTTATGTCCCGCGGGCAGTCGGGGCGATACAAACCATTACCGTCACCAGCAGGTAAAATCATCCAGGAGGAAGATAGCACTGCAAACAGTCTGTAATGGAGGCTTGGCTTGCATAGAGCAGTAGGTAGACTAACGGACATAGTTCCGGATATCAGCAAAGCGTCCTACCGTACTGTAGAGGGTGACAGGACCTATCCAGGGACAATGTGACAGTGGCCCAAGAATCTGCTTGGTGCTAAAGTCGGTCAGTAGCAGGATAAATCACTCATTCACCGCCTACGTGGCAGAGTCTCCAGCCATGCCTCAGCGTCCCTGGGCAAAGTGAAAAAACGTACAGACTCATCATCCTGGACCCGGAGCCTAGCAGGAAACAGCACACTGTAGCGTATAGCCTGGGCTATAAGCTCAGTCTTCACCATGCACACATAGGCATTTACAGGTGTTGAAAAGCAGATGAGGCAGAAAAAAAACCCCATCACCAACTCGTTTAGGAAAGGAGCATTTTGGCAGAAAAAATGCTGAACGCGCCTGAACCTAGGTGCATTTAGCGATGAATTAATTTATTCTATTCCAATGAATAGAATAAATTCCAATTAATAGAATAAATTAATATTCTGGCCATTGGAATGAATGAACGCCAAATGCTTCACGTGTCCAAACACAACTTTAGGTCGTGTTTCTTTATGATGATGTAGTTGTTGAGGTGTCAGCTAGATATTGTGGTTCGTTTCGTTTCGAATTAAAATTTGGACAAATTTTCATTATTCGGAAATTCAGATGTATCCGAATTTCCGGATTAGAATAGTACCGAATTTAAACAAATCCGCAATAACGAAAAAAAAAATTTAGACAAAACTCGAGTTCGAATACTTTTCGAATACTTTTCGAATAGCTTTCAAATTCGAATTTGAAAACTTTTCAAATTCGAATAGCTTTCCAATTTCCAAAGAGAATAAAATAGAATAGAAAATAAAGGAACAGAATGTAAAAAAAAAAAAAAAATTATATTCTATTCCTTTATTTTCTATTCTATTATATTCTTTTTGGAAATTGTAAAACTATTCGAATATTTTTCGAATTTGAAAACTATTCGAAATTGAGGCGAAAACTTTTCGAATCGATTCGAAAACTAATAAACAAAATGAAGTCCGAAAACGAATTAAACGAATGAAACAAATTTAACTAAATTAAATTTATGTAAATAATGAATCGAAACAAAATAATTTTTTTCATTCTGCACACGTCTAGTGTCAGCAGGTGTAAATCAGTCAAAATGAAGGTCTGCTGTGTTTTCCGCCGAGGATAAATCTCATAAAAGGTGAAAACATAGTAAAGTTAGAGCTAGAGGCAACTGTGGTGCAGTAACTGACATGCACTCCAAATACCGCCAAATACCGACAGGCTGCCGTTCCTCTGGGATCTCCATTAACATTGCATTGTTTTAGCTTTAGCCCCTCAAGATTGAGAAAGTGATTACCTGTTCTATACAGAAGCTCTATGTTCATTCATAAACGCTCCCAAATGTCCCGGATTTCGAGGGACTGTCCCCGATTTGGAACACAGTCCCTCTGTCCCTCTTTCCTCCTCATTTGTCCCTCATTGTGGTTGGATCTATATAGCTGTATATAAAATGCACTATTTATCTTTCAAAAAAGTGTTTCCTGGTGCTATACTTTTATCTAATTTCTAAATTGATGCATTTGTTCAAAAGCCAGTATAAAGGAATAGTAGTGGTAAAAAAAAAAACACTTGTGGGTTTAACTAATCTTTTTTTTGTATAATTCCCCTTTAAAGGGGCGTGGCAGGGGGTGTGCCCTATGCCTACATACTTTTGCTACTAGGTGTCCCTCGTTCCCATCTCAGAAAGTTGGGAGGTATGTAAACTGAAGTATTTTTAAACAGTGGGAGGGCCCCACAGGGATTGGTTCCAGTAACTGGAACCACTGCTGCTTTGGGCCCCCATTGAATGGGGTCTGGGTCCCATACAACAGGGCAGGTACTACCCTCTTATCAGCTTCCCTGTCCGCAATACAAAGTAGCTGGAGAGATCCTATAAGTAGGTTCACAGTTTACAGAACCAATAATATTTCCTGCTTGTAGATGTCAAGTCTCATATTTTTAGAGATAAGTAGATCGAGTCTCAGAAGAAATGTGTAGGTCAACTGAAATCCAGAAACAGTGGGAGTATGAGCAACAGGTATACTCAGGATACTTGAAGTCCAGGGTACATAACAATACTGCCAGCATGTCTAGACCAGGAGTAAGAACTCCAAAACCATGTGATTTTGGCCTTCTTGGTGGTGGTAATACTGTTGGCTTGGGGGTAAACTTTTTCTCAATTTTGAGGGGCTATAATGAAAACCATAGCAGTGCTAACTGATATTCCAAGACGAAGAACGCGAAGAAGTCATGTCACTTTGGCGTTCTTGGTCCTCGTTTCTGCAAGCTGGCAATACTGTTGTATACTTGGGACTTCAGATATTTTGAGACATCTGGAGACAATGCTCAGGAGATGCTCATACACTCAATGTTTGTGGATTTCATATGATTTATACACTTCTTCTTCAGAGACTCTGACTACTTATCTCTGAGAATATAAGACTTGACATCTCCAGGTGGTAAATATTATTGGCTGTATAAACTGTGATACTACATGCAGTATAAAACCTCTCCAACTACTCTATATTGGGGATGTACCAAGTACTTTCAGAAGGCATACCGATAGCTTGGGGATCATCTTTTTCTCGATCTTGAGAGGCAAAAAAAAACAAAAAACCATAGCAATAGTAATTTGAAATGTTGATGTATAGACAGCATGTTGGTATTTGGAGCACATAGTAGCTCTTGGCTATCATGTCATAACTATGTTTTCATCTTTATGAGATTTAGCATCACTACGTGAGTTACAACTGACATTTTGATTGATTTACCCCTACTGACATTTATAGATATTAACCTCAAGATCAACTGGTATGTGACAACTACGACATGGCCGCAGAAGTTTTACCAATTTTAACCCTGTTGGGGACATTTTTTCAAGGTGGCACTAGTATAAGAGCAGACCACTTGGGGAGATTTCTATTTTCCATCATATGGAAGCACATCTTGTATGGATTATATATATACAGAATACTTCTCCAGAGCCTCTCCCATCCTCTGGAACTCCCTGCCCTGGTCTATCCGATCAGCCTCTAACCTGTCCACCTTTAGGAAATCCCTGAAAACTCACTTATTCAGGGAAGCCTATCCCACACCCACCTAACAACTGTCCCCGAGCCACCCCCATCAAATCATTCCCCGCATCTATTATCTTTTGTACCACCACCCCCTCCCTTTAGAATGCAAGCTCTACGAGCCGGGCCCTCCTGTCCCTTCCTTATTGAACTGTACTGTAATTGTGCTGTCCCCCCTCTACATTGTAAAGCACTGCCTAAACTGTTGGGGCTAAATAAATCGTGTGTAATAATAATAATAATAATAATAATAATCCCAAAGGGAAATTGTTACGACACAGACACACTTAACAAGGACAACAATAGACTGAACAAGATGCAAAAACACATCAAATTACCAATAAAAGCCATTAACACCAAATAACAAAATTAAAACTACACTACAAATAAAATATCCATACAATTAAAATACAGCATAGAATAAATAACACAGACTAAAATAACAGGCAAACTACCAAATACAAATAATACACCACTTTTTCTAAAACCACCCTAGATAATAACCTCCATAATATTAACTCAATGTTAATATTTCTGTGGATTTAGGAGCACATGCAAACCCAATTACTTGCATTTGTTTAAACCAAACTTTCTAAACAAAGGGCCAGTTTACTTTTCCTCAGACTTCAGGTGGGCCAGACTGTGGCCAGCAAGAGTAGAAAATGCCTCAGACTTGGTAATCAGTTGGGGTTTAAGTAATTACATAACACCTGTGGGCAGCAGGAGGGATTGGTATTAGTAGGAAGAATAATCTCTATCGTTGTTGCCAGTGGAAGAAATAATGCCCCAAATAATCCCCATAATTTGTGTCAGTGGAAGGAATAGTGCCCCATCATTAGTGTCAGTGAGAGGAATAGTGCCTCATCATTGGTGTCAGTGGGAGGAATAGTGCCCCATCATTGTGTCAGTGGGAGGAATAGTGCCCCATCTTTAGTGTCAGTGGCAGGAATAGTGCCTCATCATTAGTGTCAGTGAGAGGAATAGTGCCCCATCATTGGTGTCAGTGAGAGGAATAGTGATCCATCATTGGTGTCAGTGGGAGGAATAGTGCCCCATCATTGGTGTCAGTGGGAGGAATAGTGCCCCATCATTGGTGTCAGTGGGAGGAATAGTGCCCCATCTATGGTGTCAGTGGGAGGAATAGTGCCCCATCTATGGTGTCAGTTGGAGGAAAATTTCCCACGGGCTGCAGTTTGGAGACCACTGGTTTAAACAGTTGATTGCGTTGATATGGTATCAGAAACCCATTTGAGATATATTGATAACGTGCACATTATTGTTTAGTACAAATCATTCTTGAAGCATTATCTCTGTAACAACATATAACAACTTGTGTACTATTATTAAAACCCTAACAGGATGTTGTGGGATCCTGGCTAGATATGCAGATTAGATGGGATACATTTCAAATGTATATGTACTTATGTTTATGTTGGTACCCAAGCATATACACTATATTGTCAAAAGTATTGGGACACCTGCCTTTACACGCACAGGAACTTTAATGGCATCCTAGTCTTAGTCCGTAGAGTTCAATATTGCGTTGGCCCACCCTTTGCACCTATAACAGCTTCAACTCTTCTGGGAAGGCTGTCCACAAGGTTTAGGAGTGTGTCTATGGGAATTTTTGACCATTCTTCAAGAAGCGCATCTGTGAGGTCAGGCACTGATGTTGGACAAGAAGGCCTGGCTCGCAGTCTCCGCTCTAATTCATCCCAAAGGTCAATTTTCCAGTTCTATCGGGTTGAGGTCAGGAATCTGTGCCGGCCAGTCAAGTTCCTCCGCCCCAAACTCGCTCATCCACACTATATTGCCAAAAGTATTGGGCCACCCCTCCAAATCATTTGGTGGAGGGGGGATTATGGTGTGGGGTTGTTTTTCAGGGGTTGGCTTGGCCCCTCAGTTCTAGTGAAGAGAACTCTTAAGGCATCAGCAAAACAAGAGATTTTGGACAATTTCATGCTCCCAACTTTGTGGGAACAGTTTGGGGATGGCCCCTTCCTGTTCCAACATGACTGCACACCAGTGCACAAATCAAGGTCCATAAAGACATGGATGAGCAAGTTTGGGGTGGAGGAACTTGACTGGCCTAAACAGAGTCCTGCCTCAACCCGATAGAACACCTTTGGGATGAATTAGTGCGGAGACTGCAAGCCAGGCCTACTCATCCAGCATCAGTGCCTGACCTCACAAATGTGCTTCTGGAAGAATGGTCAAGCATTCCCATAGACACATTCCTAAATCTTGTGGACAGCCTTCCCAGAAGAGTTGAAGCTGTTATAGCTGCAAAGGGGGTGCCAAATCAATACTGAACCCTACGGACTAAGACTGGGATGCCATTAAAGTTCATGTGCATGTAAAGGCAGGTGTCTCAATACTTTTGACAATATAATGTATATATAATTAATGTTCTATACAGTTTATTTATCTAAAAAATTGCTTGAAGTTGGCTCCAGTTTGGGGATGTATTATTGTGCTATGATTAATTGAGGAGTTTAGACTTTGTCATGGAAAAAAATAGCTTGAAGTTGGCTCCAGTTTGAGGATGTATTATTTTGCTATGATAAATTGAGGAGTTTAGACTTTGTCATGGAAGGAAAATACAGTATAGGATATTTATAAAGTATAATTGGTTAGACACAACATCCCATTTGTTGTCTACTCCAGTGGTTCTCAACCCTTTTGAGACCAAGGCCTGGTAAATTCTTCCAAAATCTTCCTTGCCCCGACAGTAAAGAATAAAGTTTATGAAGTATGAGAATGCAGAGTTTATAAAGTATGAGAATGCAGAGCATGTATTAAAAATGCTGGTGGGCTTTGGATGGGGCTGAGTGTCCTGCCGGGAAAAAGGAGGTTGTGGAGTGTGTTAGGGGACTCAGCGGCAGACTTGGTGGCCCTGTAGAGGATGAGATTTCTGGAGGAGGCTAGAGAGCAGTGAGGAGGCTGAGGGCTCTTAGTGGACCTGAGGGCACTGTGGGCTAAAATGGGAAATTGGGGGTACTATGGGAGGCACTTTCAGAGGTTAAGGGATCTGCAGCTGGCTGGAGGCCTAGGAAAGGGTAATAGCCCGGTGGTTGAGAATCATTGGTCTAGGGCTAGGCTATATTTTCTCTACTTTCTGAAAATGTTCTTAGCTTGAAAAATGAAAACTAATAAAAAACTAATACAGCCACCTCATTTAAAGGCTAACTAAAAGCAAAACTTTTATATTTAGTTTTGGCTAGAGCGGAGAGGGATTAGAACACCTGTCTTTTTTTTTTTTTTGCTGGTTCTGCCCCGGTTAGGAAGATTCACTTATTTGTCCTGCTTAACATTATCATTGAAGTGAAAGTAAAAGAAAATCCCAAATATTGGGTTGACATCAGAACACCAATAGAGGGGACATCTTCCAATGGGGACACTAGTTCTGGTGACCCTGGCGACACATAAAACCAAAGAAATGTCCAAGCTCAACTTACCAACCCTGGTTATACACCGGGATTCTCTCACTTTGGAAGGATTTCCTCCCACTTCCTGTTTTGGCTATGGCACAGGAAGTAAAGCGAAAGTTCTCCAATGGAACAGAGATGAAAAACTGACAAAGGGTATAGCCCTCCCTTACTCTATCCAAAATTTTAAAAAAGTAGTTACATTTTAAAGTGGACCTTCATCCTAAAGCTGATGCTGTGCCGCCCTGCCTCCCTCCCCCCTCCCTCATTTACAAACAGACAATTTTTTTAAAAAAAGGTACTTTATTTGAGCCCACAGCAGCACTTCCACATCTCTTGCCTTCCCTGTCTTTGCACATGCGCAAATAATCACCTGGGCAAGAGCTGATCTGCCGACAGGCTCTGCCAGAACCCAAAGGCCAGGCAGAGCCCGTGGGCACAGCTGCACATGTGCCATAATAGTGGTGCCCAAAGGGGCCGCAGAGCCCCCAAGAGAGGTGGATGGAAGTTGTGCTTCAAGGACTGGTATGCTACAATATATTAAATTTTTGTTCTTGAGTTTATAGTATTTCTGCTTTAACTCTCTTGATCTAAGCAATGACACATTGACATCCTGCAGCCATTCATGGCAAGAGACACGTTCACTATAATGTCACCACTCTACAAACATCAATTTGGGTCTAGCCACAATCTCTAGAATCTAATGGAAATATCAGATGATAACAATGTTTAATCAGTTACTACAGGGTAAACTGTGAGTGTCACACATAGATATAATGTCCTGCCCTAGCTGTTGTTTGGTGGATTAATAATTACTGGCATTTACTACATGGACCTCACAACACTGGCATGTCAGCTCTGAGCTGATGGATAGATCTGTATCTTTCCGGCTGTGGAATTTTTTCGATATCCCACAAATAATCCTTTCACTATCTATACATATAATAGTTATCCCACAGACGTCAGCTCCCTTGTTTGCTACAAATATTTGTTTTTAATCTCCCTAATTGAAGTTGTCATATACCTCAAAAGAAGATTAGATTTAAAGGGACACTATAGTGGTTTCTGGGCCATTTAGATTCTGTGATGTTATATTAACCACTTCAGCCCCGGAAGGATTTACCCCTTAATGACCAGAGCACTTTTTACAATTTGGCACTGCGTCACTTTAACTGCTAATTGCGCGGTCATGCAATGCTGTACCTAAACAAAATTTGCGTCCTTTTCTTCCCACAAATAGAGCTTTCTTTTGATGGTATTTGATCACCTCTGCCGTTTTTATTTTTTGCGCTATAAACGGAAAAAGACCGAAAATTTTGAAAAAAATGATATTTTCTACTTTTTGTTATAAAAAAAAATCCAATAAACTCAATTTTAGTCATACATTTAGGCCAAAATGTATTCGGCCACATGTCTTTGGTAAAAAAAAAAATGTCAATAAGTGTATATTTATTGGTTTGCACAAAAGTTATAGCGCCTACAAACTAGGGTACATTTCTGGAATTTACACAGCCTTTAATTTATGACTGCCTATGTCATTTCTTGAGGTGCTAAAATGGCAGGGCAGTACAAAACCCCCACAAATGACCCCATTTTGGAAAGTAGACACCCCAAGGAAATTGCTGAGAGGCATGTTGAGCCCATTGAATATTAATTTTTATTTGTCCCAAGTGATTGAATAATGACAAAAAAAAAAAAAATTACAAAAAGTTGTCACTAAATGATATATTGCTCACACAGGCCATTGGCATATGTGGAATTGCACCCCAAAATATATTCAGCTGCCTCTCCTGAGTACGGGGATACCACATGTGTGGGACTTTTTGGGAGCCTAGCCGCGTACGGGGCCCCGAAAACCAGTCACTGCCTTCAGGATTTCTAAGGGCGTAAATTTTTTATTTTACTCCTCTCTACCTGTCACAGTTTTGAAGGCCATAAAATGCCCAGATGGCATAAAACCTCCCCAAATGACCCCATTTTGGAAAGTAGACACCCCAAGCTATTTGCTTTGAGGCATGTTGAGTCCATGGAATATTTTATATTTTGACACAAAATGCGGGAAAGTGACAAATTTTTTTTTTTTTGCACAAAGTTGTCACTAAATGATATATTGCTCACACAGGCCATGGGCATATGTGGAATTGCACCCCAAAATACATTTAGCTGCTTCTCCTGAGTATGGGGATACCACATGTGTGGGACTTTTTAGGAGCCTAGCCGCGTACGGGGCCCCGAAAACCAATCACCGCCTTCAGGATTTCTAAGGGTGTAAATTTTTTATTTCACTCTTCACTGCCTATCACAGTTTTGGAGGCCATGGAATGCCCAGGTGGCACAAACCCCCCAAATGACCCCATTTTGGAAAGTAGACACCCCAAGCTATTTGCTGAGAGGCATGGTGAGTATTTTGCAGCTCTCATTTGTTTTTGAAAATTAAGAAAGACAAGAAAAAAATTTTTTTTTTCTTTTTTCAATTTTCAAAACTTTGTGACAAAAAGTGAGGTCTGCAAAATACTCACTATACCTCTCAGCAAATAGCTTGGAGTGTCTACTTCCCAAAATGGAGTCATTGGGGGGGGGTTGTGCCACCTGGGCATTCCGTGGCCTCCGAAACTGTGATAGGCAGGGGTCCCGTACGAGGCTAGGCTCCAAAAAAGTCTCACACATGTGGTATCCCCATACTCAGGAAAAGCAACAAAATGTATTTTGGGGTGTAATTTCACATATTCCCATGGCATGTTTGAGCAATATATCATTTAGTGACAACTTTGTGCAAAAAAAAAAAAAAATAAATAAAATTTGTCTCTTTCCCGCAACTTGTGTCACAATATAAAATATTCCATGGACTCGACATGCCTCTCAGCAAATAGCTTGGGGTGTCTACTATCCAAAATGGGGTCATTTGGGGGGGTTTTGAACTGTCCTGGCATTTTATGCACAACATTTAGAAGCTTATGTCACACATCACCCACTCTTCTAACCACTTGAAGACAAAGCCCTTTCTGACACTTTTTGTTTACATGAAAAAATTATTTTTTTTTGCAAGAAAATTACTTTGAACCCCCAAACATTATATATATATTTTTTAAAGCAAATGCCCTACAGATTAAAATGGTGGGTGTTTCACTTTTTTTTTTTTACACAGTATTTGCGCAGCGATTTTTCAAACACATTTTTTGGGGAAAAAACACACTTTTTTAATTTTAATGCACTAAAACACACAATATTGCCCAAATGTTTGCTGAAATAAAAAAGATGATCTTAGGCCGAGTACATGGATACCAAACATGACATGCTTTAAAATTGCGCACAAACGTGCAGTGGCAACAAAATAAATACATTTTTAAAAGCCTTTAAAAGCCTTTACAGGTTACCACTTTAGATTTACAGAGGAGGTCTACTGCTAAAATTACTGCCCTCGATCTGACCTTCGCGGTGATACCTCACATGCATGGTGCAATTGCTGTTTACATTTGACGCCAGACCGACGCTTGCGTTCGCCTTTTTTTAAAAAAAAATCATTTTTATTGTTATCTCAGGGAATGTAAATATCCCCTATGATAGCAATAGGTAGTGACAGGTACTCTTTTTTGAAAAAATTGGGGTCTATTAGACCCTAGATTTCTCCTCTGCCCTCAAAGCATCTGACCACATCAAGATTGGTGTGATAAAATGCTTCCCCAATTTCCCAATGGCGCTGTTTACATCCGGCGAAATCTAAGTCATAAAATGCTTGTAGCTTCTGGTTTCTTAAGCCATAGAGATGTTTGGAGCCACTCTGGTCTCTGATCAGCTCTATGGTCAGCTGGCTGAATCACCGACTGCATTCTCAGGTTCCCCGTTGAGATAGGAGAGCCAGAGGAAAACACGGAAGACGGTGGGGGAGGGGGGGCATTCCCTCCCACTGCTTGTAAAAGCAGTCTAGAGGCTAATTAGCTGCTAGGATTGCTTTTACATGAAAGCCGACCGCTGGCTGAAAAGAATGATACCAAGATGATACCTAAACCTGCAGGCATCATTCTGGTATAACCACTCAAAGTCGTGAATGGCGTACCTGAAGACAAAAAAATGGTTAACAATAAAGCACAGTAAACAGTAAAGTATAAAAAATTGCATACCTGAAAAGCAAACATGATAAAACATAATAACAATAAAACATTGCAGAATAGAATACAGTAAAAAAGAGCAGAACAATAGAGAGAGAATAGAGAGAGCGAGAACAATAAAACGACAACTATTTTTTTTTATTTTATATTTTTGTTTGTGTTTTTTTTTTTTTTTTTTACACTTTTTTTTGTAACTAACTTTTATAACTGTAACCGGTTCCAGGTTCGGGTCTCTCAAAATGCGATGGCATCTTGGGAGACCCTGTGAAAGTGTGCCTAGTCTGTGGAATGCTGTACCCTACGCTAATACTCAACTAGTGAATGGTAGCGTTCAAAACATTCACCAATGTAAAGACCAGGATTGTCAGGACAGGAGGGACAATAATAGCGGTTGTCATGTCTATATCCATGCTTGCTGCAGACACAACATCTTTTTTGGGGGGGTTCGTTGGGTAGGGGTACTCGGGAGGACATAAAGAAAATGCCTCTCATGCAGCCGACTGCATTTGGTTGGGGATGTGAATGGGGGAAGTACGGGCGCTGCAGAAGTGGTGGGTTCCCAATTAGGATTGGCGAATGCAGCAGGAAGGGCATTATGGGCACGACGGTCCTGTTTTTCTTCTTCTTGGTGGCAGCGGGACACTACTTGTGCTTGCCACCTCACCAGCTTGAACTGCACTTATGGGACTCGCCACGTCACCAAGTGTTACTGCAGTGCTGGTTTGACTATGACCGGGGTGTACTAGGCCACTGGTGCTTGCCAGTTCACCAAAACGCTACCAAAAAAACTGTTAGCGATCGCAGGGATCAGGCCTGACTCTGCGAACGCTGCAGTTATGTGTTTAGTGTTTTGTAAGTGACAGTGATCGATCGATACTGCACTTGGGTGGGCTGGGCTGGGCCGGGCGGAGGGGCAAAACGCAGGTGCTAGCAGGTATCTGGGCTGATCCCACTAACGCTGCGTTTTTGGGAACCCTAAACTGCTGGGGACGCTAGTATAGATCTGATCGGATCAGATATTGATCCGTTTAGATACTATACCACTAAGGGATGTGTACGGTGCGTGCATGGGTGTTAGAGGTACTGGCGCTAATCTGACGCTGCCTGGGGCGACGCATATCACCGCCGGGCGATCAGGGGGCTAAACCTTTATTAGGTAATAAACGGCGCGTGCCCTGACACTATAAAAAATAAACGAACTAACCAGTGTCACCCGTAACAGTTATACGGTGATCAGTGGTGAAAGGGTTAACTAGGGGGCAATCAAGGGGTTAAAACATTTATTAGGTAGTATATGGGGGTCCCTGACGCTATAAAACGCTGACGACGAACCTAAATATTTACCTCACTAACTAGCGTCACCAGCGACACTAATACAGCGATCAGAAAAACGATCGCTTAGTGACACTGGCGACGGGGGGTGATCAAGGGGTTAAAACTTTATTAGGGGGGGTTAGGAGGGTATCCTAGACCTAAAGGGGGCTAACCCTAACTGCCCTAACACACAAACTGACACCATGCAGTAATAAAAAAAACAAAAAAAACAAACAAACTGCTTGGTGTCAGTGTGACAGGGGAGGGAGGGGTGATCGGGGGGCGATCGGGGGGGTCGGGGGTGTAATGTGTGCCTGGCATGTTCTACTGAGTGTGTGTGTGTTTTACACTCACAGTGATGTCTTCTCTCCTCGGCGCCGGAACGGAAAATACCGAGCCGAAGAGAGATGACATCATTTCCTTTTCTGCTGTTTAGCATACAGAAGCAAAGGAAGATTCTCATTGGCTCGGAGCGATCGCGAGGGGGGGGCCACGAACAGATGGTCTCCCCCTCACCTCTCATCGCTCCCAGTCACAAGCCGACCGCCTCGGGCACCGGGTGGGGGTCCGATAGGACCCCCCGCCCGCGGGAGGCAGATCACGTATATATACGTGATTCTGCCTGCCCGTGCCATTCTGCCGACGTATATCGTCGTTAGGCGGTCGGCAAGTGGTTAAATGATGATTTATATTTTTTTAAATTTTGTTTTATATTTTTGTATGCGGTCTTTACTTTTAATTGATATTTTATCCAGGATGTATCCATGGTCATTAGTTCAGCACTGCAGTTATATTGGCAGCCTATCCATATGTAGCACTACCCCTGCAGGGGTTGCAGATGACTGGGTTCCCCACAACAAGCATTTTTCACAGTTTCTCTAGACACAAGGAACAGGCTTTGAGCTTGGTTTTTGTTGTTTTATTAGGGGTAATAACTTGGATGGGGAATAGGAATTATGGGATGCCCAGCTTGACTTGCAATAGAACAGGGTCAACTTCTTCCCTATGTACACGCTCCAGAACGGTCCTCCCCTTGAACACTGACTGTCAGTCTCTGATGATCAAAGATGCAAAAGCCCCTTAAAGTGGTGTTCCAGCCAAATTTTTATTTTTTTTTAAAGTCAGCAGCTGCAAACACTGTAGCTGCTGACTTTTAATAAGGACACTTACCTGTCCAGGGAGCCCGTGATGTCGCCCCCCCACCCAGGCCGATTCGTCCATCGGATCAGGTGCAGGCGCCGCCATTCCAACTAAGGGAAATCGGCAGTGGAACCTTGCGGATTCACTGCCAGTTTCCGTCTGCGCATGCGGGAGTCGCGCGGCGCTTTGTGTATGGCCAGCTTATCTTCTGGGACATGCACATGTCCCAGAAGACAACGGGAGGCTCGCCGCAGAAGAGGATGTGATGTCCTCGGCCGCGGCCTGGCTGGATCGGAAGTTATCTTTGTACTTACAAAAAATGTAAGTTAGAAGGTAAAACCTTTTTTTTCAAATATCCAAAAAACGAGGGGTGGAGAGATGGTCTTTCGTTTAAGACCACCTCTCAAAATTGGGTGTAACTCCGCTTTAAGGACTAGGAACTCTCAGTCCCTTATGTAGCACTGTCCCCGAAGGGCTTGCTGAGTGTTGAATTCATAGGCCTCTCTCTGGTTACCTGCAGCTGGTTGCTAATAATTCCCAATTGGTTGCTGAGGTTTCCCACTTAGTGGCTGAGGGTTCCCCACTTGGTTGCCGAGGGTCTCCCACTCTGTTGCTAGGGGTTCCCACTTCCCCTGCCCTTCTCCTGCTTGCTCGTCACTCAATAACCAGTCCAGGGTATTTGTGTTTTTGCATTTTATTTTGGATTTTGGATGGGAGAAGGGATGAGTGGGTATAATCCAACTGGAACCATTCACAAAGGATAAGGTCAACTCTCACTTGGCCTCACTGGATTGGTAGTAGAAGCAGTCACCTCTGCTTTGACCATACAGCCACAGGTATGGAAGGGTTAAACTTCTTAATCTCACTAGCAGCAGACTTGATGCACTGCATTATCTTCAGGGCACTCTCTAGCATCCCCTTTACTGACACCCGTCCACTGACTCTTCTAGCTGAAGGGGGTGGCCCTCACTCGACAGGCCCCAAAGACACAGATCTGTACTCACAGTAGGCACAATCAGATCCTTCCTGGTGTCTCCCTTCCAATCGGCTGTGCAGGACCTCTGGGTTCAGCTTCTCTCTCTCTAGGCCCCTGGGTTGACCACCCAGGGCCACACGACCGCCTCCGCGGCGGAGAGGGCAGCCACCCCCTCCCTCCTAGACTCTTTCCCACTGCTCGACAAACTCTGAGCACATGTATTCTGGCTTTATATACAGTATCCCAACATGCAATGCAGCACTTTTCCTCTGCCAATTGCCAGGGCTGTAACAAAGCCTATGCACTCACTTGTCATGTCCCCTCCCACTGTCCAATATGCCTCCCTATTGGACCAGTGGGGGACAGTCAGAACAAGCTGAGCTGCACCTGAGTACAATAAGCAGACCTAACCAATAGATCCTGCTCCCTGGTAGGCAGAGAGCACGCTAAGTTTTACCTGACCATCTTCCTGGTAAGTAGAAAGACCAAAACTATACTCTCTTCTAGCACCTACCTAGAAGGGTGCTACACTTAGAAAGTAGCACAAAGTGTTGTAGGCTGCATTCCAGAGTATCTTCAAGTCCCCTGTAGACACTGATCTCAGCTCTACTGACTGCAGAAAATGACCTGGCTGCTTCTTCCCCAGCCCACCTGGCTGCTCCCAGGGCAAGGAAAAGGAAAGATTAAGTACAACACATACAACACAATATTCCAGAAAGGCTTGCTACATGTGGCTGGCAGTCTCTCCTCGTGTAAGTCTCTGAGTGCGCTGATGAACTCACACTGTCCTCCTTGCTCCCCGCTGCTTCTTGGGTTAGATTCCTTTTAAAGGATTCTCCCAAGCCAGCCTGAGCCCCAGCCTGAGGCAGCGCTCCCCCATAACCCGCCCCCCAGACCAGGGGCTCTTCTCTAAGGCCACCGACAGTCACCTCAACACTTCTTCCTCCACCCGACTTCCCTGCTGGCCTGACTCATCCATATTTAAGAGCTGGCTCATCCAACATGCCAGTCCCACTGCCTGTGGATTGGCCAAGCTCTCCTAAGTATGCAAACCAACCCTCCTGGCCTCAGCCCTCCAGCTTCAGCTTCTAGAAATTTCTCCAAATCTCCAGAGGGAGGCACCGGAGACCTGCCTGTATGAGTCATCCAGCCTGACCCGCAGTAAACCCATGACCCAATTAAGACTCACAATTTAACTATGAGCCAAAACATATTTTATGTTCACACTAGTAGCACACTAGTTACACTTAAATAACTGAATCAGATGGTCCTATCTCTGCTAAGAGAGAGGGAGGAGCTATGTCTCTCCTCCAACTCATTATACTATCTCTGTAGTCTGATGTAATTTCTATTCACTTAAAAATCTCAAAATGCTTTGCCTGACCTCATGCACAGCAGTGTTACAGTAATTGCAGAATCCCTCCCGGGTCTTCCAGCATTCCTCACATGTTCCCTGCTAGGATATCTAAGATTCCTATGACCTCCTCTTCCTCCAGGACTTCCAGAGTTCCCAGAGTTCCAGAGTTCCCAGTAAGGATGCTGGGCGTTTCCTCTGACAGGAAGGGTATTAAAAGAATATCTTCACCTTAGAAAGAGAAAATTAAAAGTCAGCAGCTACGAATACTTTTAATAAAGGACCTTTACCTGTCCAAGGATCCAGTGTCGTCCTAACCTAGACCGGTTCTTTATTGGTCTTTGGATTTAAAGTCAGCAGCTACGAATACTTTTAATAAAGGACCTTTACCTGTCCAAGGATCCAGTGTCGTCCTAACCTAGACTGGTTCTTTATTGGTCTTTGGTTCCCCAGCACTGGCATGTTTACTAAGGGAAGCCAACTATTACTCTGTGCGGCTTCACAGCCACCTTACCACTGCACATGTACGAGACGCTCTGCGCTTTGTGAATGGTCCAGTAGCCTCCTGGGACCTGTCTTCCAGAAAACTGTGGGCAAAGAGAGGGGAGCTGAACTTCCAATCCAAGCAGAAGTGGGAGCGGGTACCTATCAAAACTACGTGCATGCTCCCCAACAAAAAAAAATAATGTACCAAATGTGACAGAGGATGGGGAGGAGGACATATAGGGGGAAGTTATGCTTTAAGCTCCAGCCTTTGAAATCCTTGATGCTGTGTCTTATCACCAGCCACCTAAAAATTAAAAGTGCTATAATACCTGGCAGTTGCTTGTTTGTTGCCAACCCAGACTGACCCGACTACTCTATCGCCTGCTGCTTGCCTGGATATAACTAATCTCACCTGCCACCTGTAAAGACCTCTGCTTGACCTGACCACTACAATCTTGTGATCCCTCTCTGCATTGTAGCCTTTCCGACCCAGTGAAGAAAACCGGGACCACCAGGGTTTCTGGCCAACTCCACCATCAACAGCTCCAGTGAAGCTAGGGTTGCCACCTCATCCCTTTAAACCCAAACATATATGAATTACACAGGCTCTGAGGCTAATTCAATGCAGATAAGGCATCAAGTGAGTTTAATTACCACCTTAATCAGCCACAGAACCTGTGTAATTAATATGTGTTCAGTTTTAAAGGGATGAGGTGGCAACCTCAAGTGAAGACCAACTGCCACTTAGGCACCTCGAGTTAGCCCACATCACCTGCCAGGGGCACCATAACAAGAAGTTGGTGGACAATTTCTGAGGTCAGGCCCTTGGCAAGCAAGCAACTGTCAGACATCAGTTTACCTCTAACCCCTGACACTCAAGGTGAAGTGTGTGGTTCAGATTAAATAAGAGAGCAAATTATTATTTAGATTCTTGAATAAGCCTAATTTTGACTGACTCCACTTAACACTTATTGAATTAAGAACAGGAGGAAAAAGTAACTGGCTTGGAGAGGTGCCAGTCAGGAAAATATATTTGGAGTTCTGCCTGCACTTGAAATGCATAAATGTGTGATTTTGATTGAATTTTTAATTTTTTTACCAAAAATAGATTATAATGAAAAACATGCTATGGGAAAAAATAACACCACCTACTTTATAAGATTTTCCCAATTACCTTTGCAGTTGCGTCCTTTTAGCTCTGTTGCTGGCTTTGAGCCCTATTATTTTCAGTGCGTTTTTTGGGACACGTTTATTGCTCAGCAGCATAGGGAAGCCCACTCACTTGAATGGGCTTCCCTAGGCATGACAAATGACAACATTTGGAAATGCTTCCACTTTTTGGACATTGCACAATTTAATGCATTTTTAGTGCATTTCTGAAAAGGCGGGCAGAAACGCTCATTTCTGCCAGCGTTTCTGCAACACCTAGTGAGCTGTCCATGTCCAAAGATAAATGTAAGGCAAAACGAGGACAGAACAAATTACAAACCATGATTGTGTTTCTGCCTCTTTTCATGAATCATTCTGTTAGTGGAGCAATTTCTGTACAATCCATTAACAAATATAGCTACTGGAGTAGAAAATTTCCAGTTAGTACAAGATATAATAGTAGATGACTGCAACTCCTGAAATATCAACCTGTCATCATGTGTAATCATCTTCGCATCACCCAGTATGACCAGTCTAACAATGAGCATCTTTGCTGTTTGCTGAAGGGGTGAGCTACAAGTCATCAGATATCTACTCCATGTATACACAAGCACAGACTAGAGAAGGGGTCTCCATCCAGTGCAAAGCCTGATGGGAAATCAGAACATATAGAGAGAGAGAGAGAGAGAGGTGATTGGCCACCGACAAAGGACGAGACGCAGAGCAGAGGAAAAAAAAGAGGAAAGAATAAAAAGTGAAGTCAAAGAAGAGGAGTTGGATATGTGAGGGTGGATTTTTTCGGTGAGTATCTTAAACAACAATGAACCAATTATATATTATTGTGTGTATGTATATATGTATGTGTATATATAATATATATATATATTTATGTGCAAAATTTTTAGGCAGCTGTAACAAAATGCTGTAAATTAAGAATGCTTTCAGAAATAGAAGTGTTAATAGTTACATTTTATCAATTAACAAAATGGAAAGTAAATTATCAGAAGAAAGATTCAATCAAATCAATTCTTCTAGGTACACTTGCACAAAGTTTTTGAAGGAACTCAGCAGGTATTTTGTTCCAAACATCTCGAAGAACTAACCATAGATCTGTGGGTGTAGGCTGCCTCAAATCCTTTTGTCTTTTCATGTAACCCCAGACAGACTCCATGATGTTGAGAGCAGGGCTCTATGGGGGTCAAACCATCACTTCCAGGACTCCTTGTCCTTCTTTGCACTAAAGATAGTTCTTAATGACATTGGCTGTATATTTGGCGTTGTTATTCCCCTGCAGAATAAATGTGGGGCCAATCACACACCTCCCTGATGGTATGGCATGATGGATAAGTATCTGCCCGTATTTCTCAGAATTGACGACACCATTGATCGGGCAACGTCGAGGACCGTAGATGCAGTGGTCGGCCAAGGAAACATAACCACTTCTATACCAGGCACTTTCGCCCCTTCCTGCCCAGGTCAATTTTCAGCTTTCAGCACTGTCCCATGTCACACTTTGAATGACAATTGCGCGGTCATGCTACACTGTACCCAAACAAATTTTTTATCATTTTGTTCCCACAAATAGAGCTTTCTTTTGGTGGTATTTAATCACTGCTGGGGTTTTTATTTTTTGCGTAACAAATAGAATAAGATCGAAAATGTTGAAAAAATACGTTTTTCTTTGTTTCTGTTTGTAAATAAGTAAGTTTTCTCCTTCATTGATGGGCGCTGAGGCTGCACTGATAAGGTGGCACTGATAGGTGGCACTGGTATGCAGCACTGATGGGCACTGATAGGCGGCACCGATATGTACTTATGGGTGGCACGGATGGGCACTGATAGGTTGCACTGATGGACACTCATGGGTGGCACTGACGGGCATCACTGATGAGACATCTGGCAGGCATTTGTAGTAGGCAATGACTCGCACCATTTCTGAGCACTGATTGGCATTTTTTAGGGCACTGTGTGGCATCCTTGGTGGCCATGGGGGGCATACCTGGTCATCTATGTGTGCTCGCCATCCCTGGTGGTCCTGGCGGCATCCCTGGTGGTCCAGTGTGGGCATCCGCGGGGGGGCTGTGCTGATAAACAATCAGCACAGACCCCCCCGTCAGGAGAGCCGCCAATCGACTCTCCTCTACTCGCTTCTGTCAGACACAAGTGAGGAAAAGCTGATAAACGGCTCTTCCTGTTTACACTGTGATCAGTCGTGATTGTACACGGGCTGATCACGTGATAAAGAGCCTTCGTCAGAGGCTCTTTACCGAGATCGGTGTTGCGGTGTGTCAGACCACCGATCACCACAATGGACGCAGTTATCTTGAAAGATGTCAAGATAACTGTCATTGTCATTTTGTCAACTTTTCATCTATCAAATCTTCTTTTAACTTTGGATATCAAAAATTTTTTTTTTCTGCCAGTAAATACCCTATACAGCCCACTTCCTGTTTTTTGTCCGGTCATTGGCCTTGGCTTATGGCATCATGCACAGCTCTCTCTCTCTCACTCTCTTGAGAGTTTGCCAGGAAGGGCGAGGGGGTGAGTCATAAGAGGGCCAAGGAAAGCTGTAGGGCTGCAAAGCTGGAGATGTGTCTCTGTAAATGCAAATTTTGGCGCAGGGTTTCCCTTAATATTCATACCAGAACTGAAGGGCCTGGTATGGATTTTGGGGGGTCCTCCACGCAATTATTTTTTTATTTTGATGCAGGGTTTACCTTAACCACTTCTGGACCATCCACCGTTGGTATACGTAGGTACTTTGAGGATGGCTAGCTGCCATAACCCCGGTATCCTCTTCAGTGGGCGGTCCGCTTCAAAATAAAAGTGGTCTCTGCGGCGGATTCACCACAAGATCACTTTTATCGGTGGCAGGAGACCGGAGCCGTCGGCAGCGGCAGAGGTGATTGGATCCTTTCCCTAGCCTGACATGGAGACAAGTGAAACGTCAAAACGTCACTTTCGCCTATAGCTCTTAAAGGGCCTTTTTTTTTTTTTTTTTTAATGAAAATTATTTTTTTCTTTTTTTTTATTGCATTTTAGTGTAAATATGAGATATGAGGTCTTTTTGACCCCAGGTCTCATATTTAAAAGATCCTGTCATGCTTTTTTCTATTACAAGGGATGTTTACATTCCTTGTGATAGGAATAAAAGTGATACATTTTTTTTTTAAAAGAACAGTGTAACAAAAAAAAAAAAAAGGTAAAATAAGAATTTTTTTTTTTTTACGCTCCCCATCCCGACGAGATTGCGTGCAGAAGCAAACGCATACGTGAGTAGTGCCCGCATATGAAAACGGTGTTCAAACCACACATGTGAGGTATCGCTGCGATTGGTAGAGCGAGAGTAATAATTCTAGCCCTGGACCTCCTCTGTAACTCAAAACATGCAACCTGTAGATTTTTTTAAATGTCGCCTATGGAGGTTTTTAAGGGTAAAAGTTTGTCGCAATTCCACGAGCGGGCGCAATTTTGAAGCGTGACGTGTTGGGTATCAATTTCCTCAGCGTAACATTATCTTTTGCAATATAAAAAAAAATGGAATAACTTTACTGTTGTCTTATTTTTTAATTCAAAAAAGTGTATTTTTTCGAAAAAAAGGACGCTTGTAAGACCGATGTGCAAATACAGTGTGACAGAAAGTATTGCAATGACTGCCATTTTATTCTCTAGGGTGTTAGAAAAAAAAATGTATAATGTTTGGGGGTTCTAAGTAATCTAGCAAAAAAAAATGTTTTTAACTTGTAAACAACCAATCTCAGAAAGAGGCTCGGTCCTTAAAGCGGAGCGCCGCCGAAATTTTTTTTTTTAAAAAGTCAGCAGCTACAAATACTGCAGCTGCTGACTTTTAAAACATGGACACTTACCTGTCCAGGGCGCCCGCGATGTCGGCACCCGAGGCCGAACAGTCTCTCCGTCCTTGGGTGCTGCCGCCTCCATCTTCGGTAAGGGAATCAGGAAGTGAAGCCGTGTTCACTTCCCGGTTCCCTACTGCGCATTCGCGAGTCGCGCAGCGCAATACGGATGGTCCCTGCTGCCTCTGGGACCCGTGTGTTTCCCAGCAGGCAGCGGGGAGGGAGCAGGAAGTGGCGTAAATAACCGCAGATTCTGCGGCTATCTATGCCGGAAGTGGGTACAGATACCTGTAATATACAGTTATCTGTACCCCCCTCCCCCCTGAAAGGTGCCAACTGTGTCACCGGAGGGGGGGGAGGAATCTGATGAGTGGAAGTTCCACTTTTGGGTGGAACTCCACTTTAAGTGGTTAATATTCATATCAGACCCAAAGGGCCTGGTAATGGACTGGGGGAAACTCACGCCGTTTGTTTTCAATGATTTTTATCTATATTGCCAGGATCCAACAATACATTACAGCTGCGAGCAGTTTTAAAATATTTTTTTTTCCTTTAGAAATGTAATTTTGCTGCAGTACTGTTCTAAACATGGGAAAGATGAGCTACTTTACAGGCATACTAAGGACACCCCCAGGCATGATATTTAAAGGAATATTTAATTTTTATTGGAGCGCCGCCCACTCCTGAACCGTACCAGGCCCTCAACATGGGGAGGGTGCTTTGGGGTTCCCCCAAAGTACTTTGTCCCCATATAGATGGGAACAAGGGCCTCATCCCCGCAACCCTTGCCCGGTGGTTGTGGGGGTCTACCGGTGGGGGGGCTTATCAGAATCTGGAAGCCCCCTTTAACAAGGGCCCCCCCCCCATGTGAATGGGTATCGGGTACATTGTACTCCTACACATTCACCAAAAAAAGCAGTGAAATGTGACAAAAGACAATAGCCGGTTTTTGACAATTCCTTTATTAAAAATGTCTTCTTCTTTCCCCCACTTCTTCCTCCAGTCTTCCTTTGGTTTTCTCCTTCTTCCTCCAGCTGCTTCTTCCCCCACTTCTTCCTCCGGTCTTCTCCATCTTCTTCTTCCCCCGTTTCGACCTCTGGTCTTTCTCCCCCGCCGCTCCCGCCACCATTCCGGAAGAAAATTCAAAGAATGAACATTCAATCAACACGGGAAAGATGTGCTACTTTACAGGCATACTAAGGACACCCCCCAGGCACGATAGTCAAAGGAATTTTTAATTTTTCACTTTAAGCATTATTAAAATCACTGCTCCTCACAAAATGTCCATTTTGAAAACATTTTTCCAATTGATACATGTCCTCTGGGGCAGGACCCAGGTCCCTATACACTTTTTATGGCAAAGAACATGCATATAAGCCTTCAGTGAGAACTTTGGATTTTGCAGGTTCGAGCCCTATTGACTTCCACTAATCCCGGATAGGTGATCTGAGAGGTATGTTTGCCGGCAATAGTGCTGCTTTCCACTTGCATTAGCGCCCAGTTTCTGAGAGTTGAAGTCTTAATTGGCCATAAATGGGCGCTATTTTCCGGGACTGCAGGATCATTTATCGGTGCTATAGTAAATGACCCCCACTACATTCCAGAGTGTCTCCGAGCGTCTCCGGTGCCCCCACACCTCTGGCCACATGCAGTGCTGCATAGACAAGCAGTGGCTGTGGAACGGATTATCTGAGTTTCCATTATTTCTTATGGGGAATATATATATAGTGATACAGTGATATGTGTAATATTATTTGATTTATATGATATGTAAAGTTATATTGTATAAGGTATATGGTATACAAAGATGCCCATTTCCCCAGGGATTCTTATGGAATGCTAGTGTAGCTGTGAATAGAGGTTGTATGGTATTTCAATAGATCCTCAGTGAGGGGAGGGAGTTAGGCTGAAATACATTTGTCACTAGAGTTTGTGGAACTATAAGACGAAACCAGCACATTTTACGAGGAGGTGGGGGTCTGAATTTAGGAGTAAAAGTAGATGAACAAAGGTTTGCAGGTCAGACTGCTAGACACAAGGGAAGCTATCATTAGCTTCTTACACAGCAACACATCTGCATTATTGATATTATTTTTACATTCTACATTTTAATATTGTTCTTGTAATATTTTTGCTATTTTATTATTAAATCCATTTTTGAGTTTTTACATAAGAACTAGAAAGGACTTTCTTGGGACTCTTCTCATCAATATAAGTTACATAATATCAAGAGAATATTCTTATATTCTACAATATGGGATGCCCAGTTGATTGTAAAAGCAATATAGGGACTGAGAACTATATACACCTCTGGTATATACAACTTCCTCTCTTCCTCCAGCACAAACTTGCTTGCAGACTATCACTCCCAGGTCCAGCTAGCACTGAATTGCAGGCCTGACACTGGCTCAGTCAGGCCCAAAGCAAAAATGCCCTTTGCAGGCAGAGACCACAGGCCCCTATGATGTGGTAAAAATGGTGATCCTAGTGCTAGCTGTCGCACATGGCTACTGATCCCAGTACCACCTCTTCAGGCCCTGCCAGCCCTCCTTGCTGCAGCTGCCTCTTTCCACTGCTCGTGCCACCACTGTACACTCCACTGGCTCTGCACCCATCCCAGGCTGCTTACACCCAGTCCTCTCAGATGTGCCTCCCAGTCCTCCTGACTGTGTGTCACTCACTAGCCCTCTTGGCTGCAACTTGTTGTTCCTCCTGGAGACTTGGCTGACAGTGTTCTCCTGCTGTCCTCTCCTTGCTCCTGTGCCTCCTGTCCTCCCAGACTGGGGAGCTCCGTCAAAGGCCACCAACAGCCTAACACTCCATCTCCAGCTTCCTCCCAAAAAACTCCTCCCTGGCTGGGCTGACCCTGAGTATTTCCCTGCCAATCTAAGTAGGGGATTGGCCAGGGCCCTCAGAATACCCCAGACAGCTCCACCTCACCTCTCCTTCTATCTTTCTAGAAGGTTCAAGCACATTCTGGGAATCAGTTGGAGGTCTCAGTGATGTTGCCTGTGAGTCATCCAGCTCTCCCTGGATTTCTGCCAACCCAGAAACAAAAACAAGCAGGCCTGGTTGCCAGCCAAGCCTGCATAAATTTGCCTACACTGCCAAAAAACTTCTCTCTCACACCTAGCACACTGTAGGGTGCTACACTTGTATGAGAAAGTATCCTGTGATTTGTATTGCTTCCTTTATGTGAAATCCCTGGTGTCCATTTGGTGGACCAGATGTTCCATCCTTCACCACTGCCTGTTAGACCAACCCCATACTCCATCCAACCTGTACCATTAAATCCCATTAATAGAGACCACACCATAGTTGGAGTAAAAATTGGCCATAGCAGCCTCTTTATTAACAAATCAACTTATAGTTACATAGTTACATAGTAGGTGAGGTTGAAAAAAGACACAAGTCCATCAAGTCCAACATATGTGTGTGATTATGTGTCAGTATTACATTGTATATCCCTGTATGTTGCGGTCATTCAGGTGATTATCTAATAGTTTCTTGAAGCTATCAATGCTCCCCGCTGAGACCACCGCCTGTGGAAGGGAATTCCACATCCTTGCCGCTCTTACAGTAAAGAACCCTCTACGTAGTTTAAGGTTAAACTTCTTTTCTTCTAATTGTAATGAGTGGCCATGAGTCTTATTAAACTCTCTTCTGCGAAAAAGTTTTATCCCTATTGTGGGGTCACCAGTACGGTATTTGTAAATTGAAATCATATCCCCTCTCAAGCGTCTCTTCTCCAGAGAGAATAAGTTCAGTGCTTGCAACCTTTCTTCATAACTAAGATCCTCCAGACCCTTTATTAGCTTTGTTGCCCTTCTTTGTACTCGCTCCATTTCCAGTACATCCTTCCTGAGGACTGGTGCCCAGAACTGGACAGCATACTCCAGGTGCGGCCGGACCAGAGCCTTGTAGGGTGGGAGAATTATCGTTTTATCGCTTGTGTTGATCCCCCTTTTTAATACATGCCAATATTCTGTTTGCTTTATTAGCAGCAGCTTGGCATTGCATGCCATTGCTGAGCCTATCATCTACTAGGACCCCCAGGTCCTTTTCCATCCTAGATTCCCCCAGAGGTTCTCCCCCCGATGTATAGATTGTATTCATATTTTTGCCACCCAAATGCATTATTTTACATTTTTCTACATTGAACCTCATTTGCCATGTAGTTGCCCACCCCATTCATTTGTTCAGATCTTTTTGCAAGGTTTCCACATCCTGCGGAGAAGTTATTGCCCTGCTTAGCTTAGTATCGTCTGCAAATACAGAGATTGAACTGTTTATCCCATCCTCCAGGTCGTTTATAAACAAATTAACTTAAATTAACATAAACCGTAAAAAACATCTGTTAAACCAAAAATCCATCAGTCACTACTCACAATGGTCTTTGCAGGAACCCTAAACTAACATATGTTCAAGAATGCACTGCAGTACCTTTACTATAATAACAGGCCTCCAGCCGACATAGCTAAACACGTGTTAAGAAGAGGCTTGAACTAGCATGTTTTAAATATATAATGTAGTGTCTGTCATTCAGCCCCTGTAAGAGCTATAGAGACAATACATCCCAAACAGGAGGGGACAGAAAAGAAGGGGGGCTTATCGAATGACAGTGAACATTTACTTGATAATATAAAATGCAATTATTTATTGATTAAATATAAAAATAAAACATGAAGGTAGATAAAGGTAACCAACACTGGACTAGCCCAAATCATTTAATAATAATCCACACTGGACTAGCCAAAATTATACACTAACATGTGGGACATAGACAACATATAACAAATAAGACAAAACGTCCGGACGCCAAGTGAATCAGTGTCAATTGTGCTTACTTAGAAATACCAAATGTGTAGCAACAGCTATAAAGTAGAACAACCTGACACCAACCCCTGGGGGCTCAAGCCATGGGAAAGGATGGGTAAAGGGTAGAGGGAGAAGGACCATAAAATCCAGTCATAACTGTATATAGGGGAAATGCTGTAGTACAGCTGCTGTAAAGTCAGTATTGCCGTAGCCAGTAGATTCTCAAAGCAAAAATGTCCATCAAAATTCCGGATTTCTATATAGTGGATTGGCCTTCAGTGAATTAAACCCATTGTTTCTTTTTGTATATTTCTGTTTCTTCATCTGCAGATCAAAGGGATGAACAAATGTTCCTCTGTTTAAACCCTTAATAACTCTTAATTTGCTCTAATCAGCCTTAATTAACTCTCTATTCTCCTCCATTTAAATTTTATATTCCTGCTTCTTTTTTCTTTTGTTCACTTCTATTTTATAAACGATAAACAATTAAAACTTTTTTTTTTTTTGCTTTGTTAGTGAATATTTTTACACATATATATTAACATATATTTACACATTTCACATTGAAATAAAAAAAAAATCAATTTATTTCATTTGTAAATATTTTTTCAATGCTTTGTACCATTGCTGACAGCTGAAGGTAAAACAAAACAGTTGCGGTAGGTATCGGTAACTGGTATCGGCGAGTACTAAAATAAAAAAGTATCGGTACTTGTACTCATTGTAAAAAAATGGTATTGGTGCATCCCTACTTCAAAGATATATATGTAGCCATGGTGTTAGCACTACTGACAAACAATCCGCCAAATCACCCCACTGTCAGACTTAATGCATCCTTTCCAGAGACAATGAACGGTCATTTGCAAGCTTTGTTTTTGTTGTTTTATTGGGGGGTACAACTTGGATAGGGATAGGGATATGGGATGCCAATGGAATTAATCATTGCCATCACATTTAAAGAATTCAGTACACTTTGAACAAAGTTAGAGCCTGAAGATTGAATGTGCATATTAGACTAAGTATAAATCTTCTCCTGCATTTCCATGCAGACTGTTACTCCTCCTGCATCTCCATGCAGACTGCTGTCTCTAAGAGTTCCCCATCCATTACCGTGTGTGGGACAAAAACATCACTTTTGACCGTGTAAAAGCAATGGTCTTAGACCTCTTCACCTCCTGCCCAAAACTTGCTTCCTCCTGTACAGACTTGATTCCTCCTGCACAAACTTGTAGTTGCTAATTGAAGTATGACACATCCTCTTCTATTGGGTAGTATGAACTCACTCTGAATAAGCCCCTCTACTGTCTCTGGTGGCTCGCTGCTACTAGACCTGAGGCCTGCAGAACCTCTCCCCGGAGGCCTAGTAGGTTAAAAGCCTGTCTTCTATTAATCCATACACTCTTCAGTGCGATTCAATGGGCAATAGCATTAAACTGGAAGCGCCCCCAAGTATCCTGGTCACAGGTGATTTCCCGTATGGAGTCTATCAGGTCTATGGAGAGAATACATCATACTCTCCTAGATTCCATGCCTATATTTGACCGAAAATGGAACATCTGGACAGCTCATCTGCTTAGCAGCAGACTGGAGGACCCCTCGGAACCCACAGCTGACCCCCTTTAATGCAAATATTAATTCTATTTAGTAAGAACACGCAGAGGGGATACTCCAGGGCCCTCACAACATATCTGATCCTTACAGTAATGGACACATTGTTTTGTACTCCCTGACTGTAAACTCAATTTATTAGAAATGCACATTTATCACAACTGTATGCTTTCTGTTTTCCTATTTTTCCTTTATTAGTTTGTCTTTTTATTTCCTTTTTTATTTTTTATTACCTCTGTTTTATGGGCTCATTTTGTACGATTATGTGAACTATGGTTCGCACTGTGTGTGAAATATCATTTCTCTGTTATGGGCTTTCTAGCCATTGTTACTCATGTCACTACAGTGCCTGTACACCCAAATGTTATATTTTCCTACAATAAAAACGTTTGAAAACGAAAAGCCTGTCTTCTAGGAAATGGACTACTGCTCCCAGCCAGCCCAACTTGCAAATCATGTGCCCTCCGGCCACACTGATTTGACACAGACCCCCACAGTCTCTTCTCTGATCCAGGACTCCCCACCATCCACCGAGTGCATTATGAAGACTCTGCTAATGACCGTGTAGAAGCAGAGTTCCGTCAAAGATTCCCTGGCACCTCCAGCCATCCACTGTGGTAACACTCACCTACCTTCCAGCCCTGAGTCCTTGATGAGGAACTTGTCCGGACCATGCGTTCCGGCAGCTTCTCCTGCCCCTCTGATCCAGGAGTTCCCTTCCATCGACCGTGTGGTGACAGAGACATTGCCAATGACCGTGTACAGGCAATGTTCCTTCACAGCTCTCCCCGGGCTTCCTCCTGAGATCGTTACCCCCCCCCCCTAAGTGGGGGTGTCCTCCTGCGGCTGTCTAGCACTCCATTCCTCACTTCACCCAGCCAACTTCTCCTCCCCAGTGGCATGTGACCTCAACTCATATAGGAGGCCTGCGCCCTGCCAACACCAGATAGGGATTGGTCAGGGCTCCCATATGAGTTGCCTGCCACTTCAGCTCTCGGCCCAACCTCTCCTCCAGAACATTCTCCCTGGAAGAAGGGGAGGCGCCTCAGAACTGGAGCACAAGTGATCACACCCACTGCTACTTTGACCACTCCCAGCCCCCAGATCAAAACAGACAGGCCTAGCATGCAGCATAAGCCTGCCTAAATTTGCCTGTGCTGAACAAACCCTAGTAATATAACGCTTACTAGCACCTACCCTTTGGTAGAAGGTGCTACATATATAAAAAATGTTTATATAAATCTTTGAAGCATACCCCCAGGTCCCTTCATGTTTTCAGCACGGTTGCTGCCGGAGTATAGAGTGACCAAGTAATGCTGAATAATTTGAACAATGGATATATGACACTGTTTTGTATATCTGAAATGCTTTTGTTAGATACCTTATATCTGTCGATCCAACAATGTCCCTGTATTTGGGAAAGCAAATAGAGAAGAAGAAATGGCAATGTGAATGCTTAAGTTCAACAAAAGAAATAAGATCCTCTACTCTACATTTTCATGTACTTCTCCTTTAAAATTCTTTTACTATGGGGCGGGCGTATTTGAGGAATGGACATTGATAAAAGGAGCTCTCGTACGCCGCCCTAACGTCCAGACGAAGCTACGCATCAGCATTATGAAACGCGTTGATGTCACTTCCACTCGGATGCCACGCTACGGCAACATCCCTTTTTGCGAACCCTTTGTGAAAGTGATGGGTTACGATCGCCTGTTCAAGGCTGACGGGAGTTAACAAGGGAGGTTTCTCTCCCCACAGATCTACTCCAGTCTCCATAGGAGGAATAGTGGAAGCAGGATCTCTTTGGCTTTGCAGCACTGTGTGCCCACATGACACCGGACAGGAAGGTATCTCCAGGTATTACGAGACATTGCCAAAGTGTAGCAGCACTGCTCTGGAGGATGAATCATGCTGACTGGCCCTACACTCGTTATGAGGAGTAGTAATGTATAGTCCATGCAATATACCAGTATCATCCGTGCACTGCTATTTAAATGCCTACTTATCAAAGCCAAGGCCTATAGTGGAGTTAACACACTAGCATATATCCACAATCTGGCATTATACAAGTCTATATAGAAATCTGGAATTTTGATGGACATTTTTGCTTTGAGGATCTACTGGCTACGGCATTACTGACTTTACAGCAGCTGTACTACAGCATTTCCCCTATATACAGATATGACTGGATTTTATGATCCTTCTCCCTCTACCCTTTACCCATCCTTTCCCATGGCTCGAGCCCCCAGGGGGTTGGTGTCAGGTTGTTCTACTTATAGCTGTTGCTACACACTTGTGCTGCGTACACACAAGCGGACTTTACGGCAGACTTGGTCCGGCAGACCGGAGTCCGTCGGATAATTCGATCGTGTGTGGGCTCCAGCTGACTTTTTTTCCCCTAAAGTTCAATAGACCTAGAAATGAAACATGTTTCAAATCTTTCCGACGGACTCGAGTCCGGTCGAAAAGTCAGCTCGTCTGTATGCTACCCTGTTTCCCTGAAAATAAGACCTAGTGTGATTGTCGGTGATGGCTGCAATATAAGCCCTACCTGACAAATAAGCCCTAGTTAAAGTCCTTATAGGTCTTATTTCCAGGGTAGGGCTTATTTTCAGGGAAACAGGGTAGGGCTTATTTGGGGCGTAGGGCTTATATTGCAGCCATCACCGACAATCACGCTAGGTCTTATTTTCGGGGAAACAGGGTAGTCCAATGGACAAAAACCGACGCTAGGGCAGCTATTGGCTACTGGCTATGAACTTCCTTGTTTTAGTCCGGTCGTACGTCATCACGTACGAATCCGTCGGACTTTGGTTGATCGTGTGTAGGCAAGTCTGTTCATTCGTAAAGTCCGTCGTAAAGTCCATCGAACAGTCCGCCGGGCAAAGTATGCCGTAAAGTCCGCTCGTGTGTACGCGGCATTGGTATTTCCGAGTAAGCACAACTGACAACGATTCACTTGGCGTCCGGAAGTTTTGTCTTATTTGTTATATGTTGTCTATGTCCCACATGTTAGTGTATAATTTTGGCTAGTCCAGTGTGGCTTATCATTACACAATTTGGGCTAGTCCAGTGTTTGTTACCTCTGTCTACCTTCATGTTTTATTTTTATATTTAATCAATAAATAATTGCATTTTATATTATCAAGTAAATGTTCACTGTCATTGGATATGCCCCACTTCTTTTCTGTCCCCTCCTGTTTGGGATGTATTGTCTCTCCAGCCAACATACTAGCTTGGAGACACCTATTAACCAAAATTCCAGCCAAACCACCGTTAACTGGAATACACCAGAGGGACCCATACCACCGATCGGTCCGGAACCTTTCCTTATCTTAGCTGCCACGACATCCTGAAGCCCCACACTTGCTGTGGAAAAAAAAAAAAAAAAAAAGAGACCTAAAGAAAAAACAGGGAGGGTGGGTGGGAAGTTGGTTACCTTGCCACGTGATCCACTGGAGTGGGACCATCTCCTTAAATGCCTGTAACCCCTCCTCCTCCCTGGCTGCCCCCCCAATCAGGTAAGCCCTCTTATTCTTCAATTGCCCTGTCCCCTGTTCATCACTGTCATGCCTGCCCTTCGCTATTTTTTTTTCTTTCGCTCCGGGCCTCACTTTCCAATTAAAAATTTACCACAGTAAGCAGAAGAGCACACCGTGGTCAGTTCTCTAGCTATGCTGGGAACTCTGTGTACTCTCCTCCAATTAACAGACATGCCCCCCGCTGCACAGCCATTTACTGGGAAGCTCAGTGTACTGCTGCTTCTCCTCCCCCCAGCTCTTATGCAGCTGAGAACAGAGGGAATGTGATCACTTATAAAAAAGGGGAAAAAAGAAAGGTATTTATAATGTTTTTTTCTATCTATACAAAAATGTTTTGCATTTCATTTCTTTTTTAAACTGAATGGGTTGTTTTACGAGGTGATTGTTTACAATCACTTTAAGGACCCAGACTTTTTCTGACATTTGTTGTTTACAAGTAAAAATCTGTATTTTTTTCTAGAAAATTACTTAGAACCCCCAAACATTATATATATTTTTTTTTTTAGCAGAGACCCTAGAGCAGTGATAGCAAATTTTGGCACTCCAGAAGTTTTGGGGCTAAATTTCCCATAATGCTCATGCACTCTGCAGTGTAGTTGAGCATGATGGGAAATGTAGTCCAAAACATCCAAAACATCTGGGTTGCCAAGGTTCTTCATCTCTGCCCTAGAGAATAAAATGGCGGTCGTTGCAATTTTTTATTTCACACGGTTTTTGCGCAGCGGTTTTATCACATTTTTGGGGAAAAAATAAATTTTAATGAATTAAAAAATGATTAAAAAAAAAAAACAAACATAATTTATAGCCCAATCTATTTGTATAAAGAAAGATAATGTTACGC
The DNA here is from genome assembly GCF_042186555.1 of Aquarana catesbeiana. Classification (NCBI taxonomy): domain Eukaryota; kingdom Metazoa; phylum Chordata; class Amphibia; order Anura; family Ranidae; genus Aquarana; species Aquarana catesbeiana. Next base: position 755,079,794 of record NC_133325.1, read on the forward strand.
CGAGTAAGTAGATAGCTAGCATGTCATGCTTTAAAATTGCGTGTGTTCGTGGAATGGCACCAAACTACAGTACTTAAAAAATCTCCATAGGCGACGCTTTAAAAATTTCTGCAGGTCACATGTTTAGAGTTACAGAGGAGGTCTAGTGCTAGAATTATTGTTCTCGCTTAGACGTTTGCGGCAACATGTGTGGTGCAAACATAGTTTACATCACATGGGCGTGACCTAGGTATGCTTTCAGTACTGTGCATGAGCATGCGGGGACGGGAGCCCTTTAAAAAAAAATATATTATTTATTTTATTACTTTTTTTTATTTTTAGACTGTCACTTTGAAAAAAAAAATTGTGGTCACTTTTATTGACAATATAGCATGACATCTCTTTATGGAGATATCTGGGGTCTAAAAGATCCCAAATCTCTCCTCTACCCTTAAAAACAAAAGATCAAAAAAAAAAAATGTTTATAATCTTTTGCTTTAAGGAAAAAAAAAAAAACCTGTTTACATGGCCTGAGAACCGAAAGTCATGACGTCGCTCCGGTCCTTCAAAGGCAAAGAGATGAGCGGTGGCCATCTTGCCATCACTTATCTCTATGGGAAGACACTGTCGGCACAGGAGGGTTCCCGGGCTCAGCGATTGGTAATGTAAGCTCAGGAAACGGTGGGATAGGTGCCCCCCCCTTCTCCCGCCGAATTCGCCGCAGGGACCACTTTTTACTGAAAACTGGCTCCCTAAGGGTAAAGAAAATACTGGGGTCATGGCATCTAGCTGCAGCCAAAACCCTGGTATTTAACGTAAAAATAATGACATAAATTCCTAGTTAGGTGGTCAGGAAGTGGTTTTGCTAGTGATAGTCTCAGTGTTAAGGCAGTGCAAAAACAACTATGATCATAGTGGCTTAAAATACCTCTGCTTGGGGACATCAGATAGAAATGATTTATTCAGGCATACTTTGTGACATTCTGAAATTCATAATCTCAGCAAAACTATAATCTTCTTCTATGAAAAAGGAATCTGCACTGAAAGATTTGCATCAGAAGGACTGAATGTGAGCTATGTAGAATGACAACATAAAAAAATGCTACAATGTGTTTTTTGTGAAACTTATCGCCATACTGCAGAGATGGGGGCAGGTTAGAGACAACGGAATAGCAAGTGGAAAAGCCTTCAAGATTCTCATGAAGCTTTTTAAAATGCTTAAAGTGGTTCTAAAGGCATACATTTTTTTCCTCTTTATTGTTTTTTTACACTTTTAAAAATGACAAGTACAAGTACCGATACTTTCAGTCAAGTGGTGCGATTTGCGTCCATACAAAATGAATGGGCTCAAATTGCACTGCAAATAATTGCATGCGATTTGAACAGGAATGCAGTGTGATTTCTGTCCGAATTGCTTGCAGTTTCTCCACCACTCCTGTGTGAATCCAGGGTTGTCATAGGGACTTCAGCCTGGGTTCACCAGGAGCGGTGCAGGAAACTGCATGTGATTCGGACAGGAATTTTACCGCATTCCTGTTCAAATCGCATGCAATACCTTGCAGTACAATTTGCATCCATTCATTTTGTATTGGTTTTGAGTACTCGAGTACAACTTTTGTATTGATACCGGTATCGCTGTATCCCTAATGTAAAGTCAACCTTAACCACTTAAGGACCAGTTTAGGCCGATATATATTTTCTACATAGCCACTGATTACTGTATAAATGTCACTGGCACGGAAGGTGTTAACATTAGGGGGTGACTGTGGGGGCCTGGGACTGCCTGGAGGAGGAGGAGACTGATCGCTGTTCCTAAACAGTAGGAACAGGAGAACTGTCTCTCCTCCCCTGACAGAACTGTCAATTTACATCTGTCAGGAGCAATCGCGGGTGGCCGGCGGGCATTGCGCCCGTCGGCCATGTGCATCAGCACCAGAGTCAGGCCGCGCACCCTACAGCTCTTAAAGCGGCCGACGTACAGCTATGGCGATTTGCCCAGGGGAGTCCACCTGCCACAGTATAACTGCGGTGGCTGGTCCTTAAGTGGTTAAAGAGGAGGTCCACCCACCCCTGCAAAAATTAAAAGCCAGCAGCTACACATACTGCAGCTGATGACTTTTAATAATAGGACACATACCTGTCCTGGAGTCCAGCGATGTCAGCACCACAGCTGATGTTTCCATCAGCTGTCGGGCGCTGCTGCCGCCATTGCGGGTACGGGAACTCGGCAGTGCAGCATTACGGCTTCATACCGGGTCCCTACTGCGCATACGCGAGGCACTGCTGCGCTCCCCTACTGGCCCTGCGGCGGGCGAAGGAGAGAGGGAGAAGGAGGGAGCTGAGCCACTGACGCAATTCACCGCGGCCCTGTGTCCCAGAAGTGGACACCTATCTGCCCCCCCCCGAAAGGTGCCAAATGTGGTACCGGAGGGGGGAGGAGACAAATGAACGGAAGTTTCACTTTTGGGTAGAACTCCGCTTTAAGCCTGGGTTGTGAGAACACAGACATCGCATGTGATTCGCACCTGCTCTGCGGTGCCGATCGCATGCGATGTCTGTGCAATGCGAGTTCAGCCATACAGTTGTATGGCTGAACTCGCATTGGCTTCGCAGGAAAATAGTGCAGGGACTTTTTTTTCCTGCATTGGAATCGGATCGCATGGGTGTTCTCACCAGTTTCAGGTTTCATTTTGTCATCAAAGGTTTTTTCATGATTGGACAGTGTCCCAGTCACTCAAATATGAGTCCGCCATAATGAATAAAGAGGAAAAAGAAAGAAGAAAAAAAAGGGGGGGGGGGTTACATGGTTAAACAGAGGCTACAGATAACCAAAAATAAGTGCTTCCACTTGTAAACATCTCTATGCAGGCAACTATTTCCCTTTGGGATTGCACTGCTGTCCCCTTCAAGGGTACCTCTGGGGCTACTTCCAGTGTTGAAAATTGGAAGTAGAATATTTCCCTCATGCCTCTTTGTCCACTGTGCTGAATACCTCTGGGGCTTTCTATATTGAGCTGTGTATAACTCCTTTTAGGACTAGCAAGTGAGTACCTTGGGTATACTTACTAATTTTGTTTTCTTTTTGTTTGGAAAACATAAATATTAATAAACCCTTTTTGTGCACCCCACTGCTATTTCTTGCCACCCCTAGGTTCTGTACCATTTGTTCCCCAGGGTGTGGACCTCCTTTTTGGTCAGCTGTGGGATGAATGTTTACCCTAATTAAGAATTTCTTATATACTAGGAAAATCTTCCCTTGAATTGTCTCCTGACTCTTGGTTCTGTATTGAGCTGTTATTGGAATCCGTATCTGCTCTTTCTACATAAACATTGTAAGCAATATTCATGTGTTTGATTTTTGATTTATATGTCTCTAAAAATATACATTATTTCTTTTGTTAGAAAAGGAGTTACTAACTGACCTTTGTATTTTAGTGCCTATTCATTGCATTCTTCCACAAAGAAACCCCTGAAGAAGAAGACTTCCTGTAGTCGAAACGTTGGGGTATCAATGTGATGCTATGTTGAATTTGAATAGGATATGTCACTACTTGTTTCTGTAGCTTTGAACTCCTAGGTTCATGGTGTTTTACCTCCAATTAGAATTTTAAACATGTTTGTATTTAATAAAACCTTTTTTTTTTATTTATCTAAATCTAACAGTGTTTGTTGGTGCCCTTAAGGTTTCTTCCCCCATCCAGTTTGTTTTTTTGTATTTACAGCCACTTTAAGGGTCACATAGTGTAAAAGGGTTACATACAAAATCGTCAGCCCTGCAGCCTTAATGAAACTAACACCTCATGAAGACTCCTGCAATCAAATAAAATCTAACGTACCCCTAACCCCAGAGCGGGGCTGAGGGAGGGATGGATGAGAAACAGCCTAGGGGACAGGAGAGGAGAGAAAAACATATATAAGAGCAGAAAGACAAGAGAGTGTGGGTAGGTGCAGCGTGGGGCAGAAAACACTCAGAGTCCAGATGCAGGAAACAGAAATGTATTGAAATGGAAGCTCAGCAATACACAACAAGCCCAGTGGTAAGACAGCTGACCGGGAGCACTCAGAGGATGTAACAGAGATGAGGGAGGAGCAGAGGGTGGGGCCAAGCCACGCTGTATGTGTCTATGGACACATAGCCCGGGTTGGGAGCGGGACCGCACATCTGCCCCATAGCAAACAGCTTGCTATGGGGGCAAACATAATAGAGAAGACGCCTAGAGCACTGGAGAGGGACCCCAGAAGAGGAGGTTCCGGGCCACTCTGTGCAATATCATTGCACAGGGCAAGTAAAATTAACATGTTTATTATTTTAATTTAAAAAAAACGGAGCCTTTCAAATCACTTTAAAGATGACGTTTAGGTATCGCAATTTTCAAATAGTAACATTGGACCGATGTAAGTATGTATGTGCCATACCTGTGGGCTCCTCATGGAAGCTGGAAATCAATGTATTAGGCACCTCTACTCCAGATATCTCCACTAGATTCCAGCTTCTGTGCCAAGCAGCTTCCCTGCTGCATTGTGAACACAGGAGGTCACCCACTCGACTCGGGTGCCATTCAGAGAACACTTTGCATTTTTTCTATGAATGCAAAGGGGAGAATTACTAAAACTGAAGCACTCAGAATCTGGTGCAGCTGCGCACAGTAACCAATCAGCTTCCAACTTCAGCTTGTTCAATTAAGCTGTGACAATAAAACATGGAAGCTGATTGGTTACTATGCACAGCTGCACCAGACTGTGTGCTCCAGTTTTAGTAAATTCCCCGCAAAATGTTCTCTGATTGAACGAAGTGGGACTTGTGACGTCACCACCCCGTCTCTTCACCTTGTCCAATCAGGAAATGCTTGGCTTTGATTGAGGAAATGTAAAAAGTGTTCCCTGAAAGGCGCCCGTGTAGAGAAGCCAACCTCTTGTGCTTACAATGCAGCAGGAAAGCTGCTCAACACAGGACCCCGAAGCTAGTGTAGATCACTGGAGTAGCGGTGTCTTCTTCAGTGATTTCCAGGGGTGGATCCGGGGGGGGCAACAGGGCAATCCCCCCCCCCAAAAAAATACCAAAATACCACACTGACAAGTCTTGCACTTGCTCTGCCCGAGTCTCTCTCTCACATCAGCCAATCAGCGGCGCCGAGAGAGAGACTCGTTTAGTGTTATTACGGCGCGGCCGCACTGACCAGGAGCCGGAGGAGGTGGGTGGAGCCTCTTCCCTGCACTCGTTGCTAGCGTCTGGGCTGCCTGGCGTCTAGCAACGAGTGACGTCAGAGTCATGGCGGACTTGAGTCTCAGACAAGTGACATCAGTGAGTCATGTCGGACTCGAGTCTCAGAGCCGACGTGACAGGAGCTGGAGCCTCAAATAGGGGAACAGTTGTTGCTGCAGTCCAGAGTTTAGACAGATAGAGTTAGATATAGTTTAGATAGTTTAGACAGACTAGTTAAAATGTCCAGCGTCCACTGTCAGTGGCAGATGCCAGCATTATTCCTTCTCCGCCCCCAACTTGTGGCAAGTGACAATCCGCAATGTGTGGCAGTCGACGTGGCAAGTGCACAATCTGCAACGTGTTGCAGGTGACGTGGCAAGTGGACAATCCACAGCTTGTGGCAGGTGACATAGCAAGTGGACAATCCTCAACATGTGGCAGGTGAAGTGGTGAGTGGACAATCCGTAACGTGTGGCAGGTGACGTGGCAAGTGGACAATCCGCAACATGTGGCAGGTGACGTGGCAAGTGACACACTCAGGGCTCCCACTGATTCTGAATTATGGTGAGTTGAACCATTTCATTTTATATTACAATGTAATAATATAAATAATGCTCTTCAATCATCCTGACACCATAACAACCATGGTGCCGTGATGATTGAAGCGCCAACACCAGGCATTTCCCAATAAATTGCCCGCAAAAAAAAAATATTTTCTGGCAGTGCCCCTCCCGAGACTGGACTCTGGATCCGCCCCTGGTGATTTCCAGCTCCCATAGGAATACCATAGATATGGAGCATAGGTACATACATTGATTTAAGCTGAACCTATGTAACTATGCAAAAATTGCCATACCTAAACTTCAGCTTTAAGCTATCCAGGGTAAAAATGTGCATGACGAAAACATTTTTTTGTTTCATTTAGATTAGTTAATCTAGTTATTTAGTTTAGTTAAGTTCCGTTGATTCATTCAATTTGTATTCAGGATTCGTGTTCAAAATTCCTTTTATGTCTTTTTCGAATTTACCTTTTTTTTTCGATTTGGAACATGCGAATCGATACATTTTGAATCTGTTGAAACTAAACTTTTTTTTTCTCGATTCGAATGTGGCAAAGTGAACAAACAGAAAAATCTTCATCAAATGATTACAATGACTCTTTCAACCACCTTTGGCTTAACAAAAACAGAATTATTTCAAAATGGTACTCTAATAACACACACAGTCTTTGATTTTAGAAATATGTTTACAGGTCGAATATGACTGGAATTCGACGTAAAATTTTATTAGAAGTTGATTTGAATTTCTAAAATTCGGGCGAATTTTGTTTAGTTATTCGGAGCATTTGGTAGACAGTTTATACTGTAATTTGAGCATTCGGATACATTTGAATTTCCAAATAATGAAAAATTTGTCTGAATATTTATTCAGACGAAACGAACCGCACATGTCTAATCCAGGGCAGAGTAAAAAGTTGTCCGGTGGAGAAAGCAAAATTCCTCATACTTCTGGGTATGGGATGGATGTGGTTGGCTCCACTTTTTCCCATGGTACTGCACTGAGTGCCAATCACCAGCGCTGAGCACTATTACATGGAGGTGTTTCCTTTGTAAGATTTACCCTTGCCTCTTTCTTTTGGATTTCCCATTACTTTCTCTATTGGAGACAAAGGAGAAGAGGACAATTAGAGGGTAAGCTTCCCTAGTGAGGAAACCAATGTCAAAAGAAAACTGCTAGAGGTTCTAATCTTCCACATTCTATCCAAAGCAAAATTTAGCAAGTTTTGGATTTACATAGACTTTAAGAAACTTGTTAGTGACTCTACACGAGATGCTTGGCATTTTAGTAAAATATGTGGTTTTGCAGAATTCACAAGGATCAGATTACCCTAACACAAAAAATTGTGTAGTTTTTTTTTTTCATTTGCTTTACAAATAGCTATATGGCCACTCCTTGCTGCCTTCTGCATATCTGCATTATACTAAAAGCCTGGATGTAATAAGCACCAGAGTGACAGAGAGCAGCTGAGCTTCCTTCAGCCGTAAGTATTTATCATGTGTCCTCTTCTTTCTATCCTATAGGTTATTCTATAAATCTAATTTATGCCAAATAAACTCATAAATTAGTCAAGCAGCAATGTGTCAAGGGCAGATAACTAATAGCAACCAGAATCTATTTCATACCATTCTTTCCCCCTGAAAAAGGTATTTTGATTGGTTGTTAGTAATGATTACACATAGTGGGCAAAATTCCTGGAAAAAAATTAGGAGGATACCTTACAATTATAGAAAAATGTCTGCCATGGCAACTCGTATGCTGCCCCCATGGCAAGTCATTTTGAGGGACATAGTGGAAGAAGGGGGTGTGGTGGACATGTTTCCCAGGGGGTACTGTGTTGGGGAACACTGAAAGTTAAAGTCCAGAGCAGCAGACAGACCATTTGTAAAGAGAAAGCCCTCACTCACCAAAACCAACCTCAAACTTTTAATGAGGTCATACTGGAAAATATATTAAACCTTTGGGTTTGCATTTGGTGATTGTTGGCTTTGTCTTTACTCAGTTATTATATGGTATCTCTATTGGCCATGCCCTCTAAACAACTTGTGGCATTGAGGGTCTGGTGCTGGATAGATTTGCCTACAATGTTCATTTCTAAAGACTGTGAAGCTCTAGACGGGCTCTATTGGGACCTCCTATCAGTGTTGGGACCTCCTATCACTGTCAAGTAGATCTTAACAATGCTTTCTTTTGGTTTGGATGTGGTGAGTGCTGACTTTATCTTTATTTTGGTTACTATATTTAGCCATATATTCAAAAGTGTCTGATCTGTCCGTCGCAATACCGCTAAAAATCACAGATCACCGACATTACTAGTAAATAAATACAAATGCTATAAATCTTTCCCATAGTTTGTAGACACTATAACTTTTGCGCAAACCAATCAATATACGCTTATTGTGATTTTTTTTTACCAAAAATATGTAGAAGAATATATATTGGCCTAAACTGATGAAGAAACTTGTATAAAACAAACCAAAAAAAAAAACAAAACTAAAAATTAAAAATGGGGGATATCTATTATAGCAAAAAGTAAAAAATATTGTTTTTTTTCAAAACTGTTTATAGCGCAAAAAATAAAAACCGCAGAGGTGATCAAATACCACCAAAAGAAAGCTCTATTTGTGGGGGAAAAAGGACATACATTTTGTTTGGGTACAGCATTGCATGACCGCGCAATTGTCAGTTAAAGCGACGCAGTGCCAAATTGTAAAAAGTGCTCTGGTCAGGAAGAGGGTAAAATCTTCCGGGGCTGAAGTGGTTAAAGACACACACACACACACACACACAAAGGCTATAAGCTTTAATCCCCAGTGGTATAAACTAAACCCCCGTGGAAGTTTTACAGTAGCAAAGAAATAAGGCAATGATATAAAACAGTGACACAGAAGCAATAACTGATTGTAGAAAATAAAGACTTTTAAGGCAACACTTTATTCAACCTATGTGAACGGGCAGGAGGAGGGCAGAGGGGTGACCGCTCTTGTGTCTCAAACCACCCCCTTCTATGCCTCAACACTACAGGCCAAATGGATCAGCAAAATACAACAATGTCCTTACATTAATAGAGCTCTTAACCCTTGAATACCTAAATCCGCTCAGCCAGTAAATAGAGTCCTGGGTGTAGGTGCTTGTACTTCTGTTACTAACTGAACAGCCCCTTAGTGGGAAGGAAGATATGTTGTAGTCTCTCAGAGAAGAAAGAAGCCTTTGGTCTTTAGCGAGCTCTTTAAATGGAGTACTTGAGATATCCTGGTAATTAGGAGAAGGTGAAATAGCCTGGTGACACCTTAACTGGCAATGTGTAGCAAAGGGTATTTATGGTGTCCTGTGGAAAAGGAGCGCCGCTGTTGCTTCACAAAGAGTTTGTGTAACAGGTCCTACAGGCCTTAAGTGGTGTTCCAGCCAAAATTATACTTTTTAAATAAAAATACCCCTATAATACACAAGCTTAATGTATTCTAGTAAAGTTAGTCTGTAAACTAAGGTCTGTTTTGTTAGTTTATAGCAGTAGTTTGTTATTTTATAAACTTACAGCAGGCCGTGGCCAACTTAAGTGTGGGCATCTGAAGCCAGACTGTATTTCTTCCTGGATCTCATCCTTGCAGATCTCGCACATGCTCAGTGCAGCACAAGCAGTGTAATAGGTTTCAGGTCAGGTTTCCATAGCAAGTGTCAGAGGAAGTTGCTGCCCCTTTCCAGAAAGCATTGCAAGCAGGAAATGATGCGATGAGCCATGGCCAGGGAGGAGGAAGTGAAAAATGAATACAGCAGATATACAGTAGGTGCTGAGAAAAAAAATAAGAAAATATCCAATTCATTTACAGTGCACAGTTTAGTAAGGGATGCTGAAGAGTTGTAAAAGTGGGTGGAACTCCACTTTAAGCAAAGGAACAAACAGTGATGTCTGCATGCAGTGTCTCTGTAGTAAAGGAATGGGCAAGTGCTCGCTCACCAGTCCCAACGACTCTGGGTAGTGGAAGCGGGGTCGCCGCTGGTCAGATAGAAGTACAGTAGCTGGCAATGGATGCTCCTGCACCCGCATGTAGTGACTCTCCCTCTTTCCGCAGCACAGGCTGCGACTCGGTCACAGCACACACCAACACAGAGTCATTCGCTACCAGTTTCCAGGCTGGGGTCCCAAGAGAGAGATCCCACCCACACACAGGCCTTTTATCACCTCTCCCAGCATTCTGTTCTTCCTCTTCAGCCGGCTGGTATTTGTAGCTCAAACCAGTCCAGCTGAATGCGGATCTTGGCTCCATGGACTACACGTCCCAAGATGCTTTGCTTTTTCTCATAGAACTCAGCCACTCTATATTCAGGATATAACAACACAGAGTCCAGCTGAACACTAGAAGAGAACAGCTCCACAGCAGCGACGCTGCACGGTGTCTCCTGACAATGCAGGCAGCATTAGCCAGCTCCTGGCGACATCTGTGTAAATAAAGTTGTTTGATACAAAAATACTTTTTGGTCGGACTTTAAAGGCAGATGGGACACCGAGTAATATCTTAGTGTCCCATCTGCCTTTAAAGTCCGACCAAAAAGTATTTTTTATTTTTTTCTTAATTTATATATACCAAAAAATGATAAAATGGCGTGTGTAGCATAGCAATGATCAGTGTTTATTGCATTTCCTCATTAAGATTAATCCTTTAACTTGCCTGTTCATGTGGTGAAATTGTACCCATGATTTTCAGCCTCAGTGACATCCGATCTGGTTTAGCTGAAGATTTCAATGCAATGGGATTAGTAATACTATGACAGAATCAACATTCCCTTATGCAAGAATCATAATAGTATTAAAAGGTTTAGATAACTAACTGCCTCAATCCAGGTGATAGATGCATTGTGCCCCAGCAAAGGATAAAAGGCAATAAAGACGTTTTTATGTTATGTGATCCACATCTTGGAATACTCAACAATGTAGAAGATAAAAAAAAAAAAAAACATGATATGACCCAAGTGTGTGAACAGCTTTCAGCTCAATCCCCCATATATGCAATGGGGGGATTTATCAAAACTTAAAGAATCTGAAGCAGCTGTACATGGCAACCAGTTAGCTTCTATCTTTGGCTTGTTCAGTTAAGTATTGAAAATGAAAGATAGAGGCCAACTGGTTGGCATGAACTCCATGTGCTCCAGATTCTGTCTGCTATAGTGAAGCTCTAGTGCGTCAATGTACACTTAAACACATGGGCATGGGAACTGAATTGCCTTAGTGCAGGGCTTGACAAATTTTCAGTGCCAGATCGAAGTGCCAGATCGCTGCTTGCCCAAAGCAGGGCTTAATTAAAAAACACACCTCTCTGACGCCAGGAACTGCCTGTCTTGGGAATTGGGTAATATAGCCCACCCTGAAGTTTAGGCAAGGTTGCTATTAAAATGCCAGGCGATAGTTGCCTTAGAAAATTGTTAGGAGATCAATTGATTTCCCCCTAATTCTGAAATTGCTGCACTACCAGGTGGCATTGTAGCTGGTGACATTAGGCTAGACAAGGGCATAGCAAGGACAGACGTGTGTTATGCTGCCCCGGGCTGCTAGGTCATAAGCCTGAGGCCTATCCCGGGGACACCTGGCTGCTGGGCTGTCCTATCCAGAACAGGAAAGCAGCTTAGGGATGGGACTGCAGGCTTGTAGTCCAACCAGAAGTGACGGTTCCGCCAGCCGAGGAACCAGCTGTGGTCAGAGGTAGAGGAAAAACTGTCGCCACTAAGGGACCATCCACCTTGCTACCGGAGACCACTGAGTAAGCTGAAGCAAGTACCAGAGCAGACTTCTCACCGTCCAGGGACGGCGAAGAAGTGGGAAAACTTCAGCACGTGCCAAGTCAGGGATCCAGCGGGACAGCAGAGGTGATGCTTGCGGAGCATCAATGAGTGCCAAGTCAGGGACCTAGCATGTCAGCGGAGGTGACGCTTGAACAGTATCTGTGAGTGCCAAGCCAGGGACCCAGCAGGGAAGCGGGGGTGACGCTTGAGGAAGATACTGAGTGCTAAAAGTGGAAGAGCTGAAGGGGATCCAGTGGCTATTGGATCTGAAGTCTAGTGAGCGAGACTGGGAGCTCATTGAGTGAAGACCCACAGTGAGTGATTGTGGGGAAAGCGGAGTTGGATACATTTACAGTTAGTAAATTTTACAAGGTTGTTGCCATAGACAGCGTCCTACCTATACAGAAGTGGTGTCCAAACGCAGTGGAAAGTGCGCGGACCATCCCGAGTAGAACAAAGGCCCAAGGCAGAAAGGCAGCATTCCAGCCTGACCGTCACCTGGCCACCATATGCATGTAACTGGCAGTGGCTTGCTAGGGAGGGACAGCGCAGCAAGGAGGGAGCGATGGGAGATCAGGTGACCGGGGTCACAATGCGCATTCTCATGCCACTCTTGTCTGTGTGGTAGGACAGGGAGAAACTGAAGACAATGCAGCCAAAAGCCCCACACTCCCTGTCCACTCACCGGTGGTAAGGGAATTGCACTAGATCAAGCCTGCAAAATAGAGGCCCCTAGAACCGCAACCCCAGCACCCAGCTGTCAAACTAGGAAGATGATGTCGGAGGTGGGCGGGCAGTGACAGTGAGAGCAGGCAAGAGAAGCCCTCAATCAAGATGACTTCTAGCACATTTGATTTCTCTCAGTAAGATCCATTATAAGAGAACAGCAAGGGAAATAAACATTAAAAGAGGAGAGGGATGGCCAGCACTAAAAACAGTAAGATACGTAAAAAAAAGCCACCTAAACAGGTCACTACTATACCCAAAGACTTTACTTGTTTGATGAAGCATCCACATAAAAAACACAGACTACTGTCTGCAGGGGCCCTGAAGGGCCACACAAGAAGTGTCAAAGAGCCAACATGTGGGCACCAGGGCGCTACACTGACCACCATATTTAGGGACTGATGGCAGCAGTGCTGGATGTGTAGATAATATAGCTGAGTTGGAGGGTGATGAGAGGAAGTAAAGTCCCCATATGAAGGATCAATCATCTGCCTTCTCACACCAGCCCCTTATCTCCTGTGAGTAGGACACGATAGGACAAGTGACCTCACAGGGTAGACAAGGAGCATGAACCCCTTCCCTGCCAGTGCCTGATCCTGCCAGGTGACTCCCCCTGATCACACACAGTACACTGCCACTCCTGTGCCAGTGCCACACAGCTCAGCCCTGAATGGCTGCCAGGCTGTCATCTCCCCACACACAATGTGCCAATTAGAAGGGCTCCCTGAAGTCACGTGTGTAGGAGCCTCCACTGATTGTGCCCAGGTGTGCAGTGTTTCCATGTCCCGAGCACATGCACAGCATGCTTGAAGTTGTAGGGTGTGGAGGCCCCGGCCCTCATCGGTTACCTTCACCCTCCTCAGTAACTCCCGGCTCCTATCTATAGCCGTGCTGTGATGTGCAGAGAGCAGGTATACTGCAGCTTCAGTACGATCTCCGGGCATCCCATGCTGTCCCCATACACAGTCACTGCAGATTCACTCCTCAATTTAAGGGCCAGTTTAGGTTGACGGCCAATAGGGTCAAAGGAGGAGGGACTTGTAAGAAGATTACCTGCGATTGGTGTGTGTCGCAGCCAATCGCTTGGCAACTCCTATGCTCTGGCATGCTATGCTCATGGCTGGTGCCAAAAGCCCAGGCACCAGGCCACAATTGCTAGTTGCAATTGCGACCTGGCGCCTGGGATTTGTCGAGCCTTGCCTTAGTGTATTGGGGTGTCATTAAAAATTAATGGCATTGCAACCTGCTAACATATATTAGCATGTACCAAAATGCACATCAATGAAAAAATGTTAATGTATCTTTACAGTGTATCCAAAATCCAATTTTTAAAAAAAGTTTTATACGAGAAGTTTTAGGGAAGGGTATGAACCCCTGTCGGGGTTTTTTTTGGTGTCCCTGTTGGAGATAATCACCATCTCTATTTTCCTTTGTCACTGAGAAAGTGACGGGAAATCCAAAATTTTAGAGCTGTCACCAATACAAGAGGTAAGGGTAAACCTTCCAATAAGGACATCTGATAACAACTGTAAGAGGGGAGTTAGACAGCCCATAGACATTTGAGGTGGATGAGGAAACCCTCCCACTGTGCCTTTGTATTTTGACAGTGGGGAGACTTCACCGCTGTCAGAATACACTGATCGGAACACTGACCAGCGGTGCTGATCAAGCTGAAATTTTTAAACAGAGCAGTTGTACTGAAGTTGACTACTGTACAACCACCCTGCCCATACATGGATCAAAATTTGGACGTCCCCTGCAGAACTGGCTGAAATTTGATATATGTATATTTACCTTCATCTTGTAGAGTTTCTCCATCAAGTCCTACTTAGTCACTCTCCACCTGTTTGTCGTTGCACTTTCTATTGGTGTTTTTCCTTCTACTCATGAATGATAGGATGTGGGCCTTTTATCACATGTCCTGAAGTCTAGGGGGAGGTTGTGTGGCCTCAAGCTTTCTTCCTCCCCTGTCTTGAAAGGCCTCTCTTTGGGAGAGCCCCCCACCCAGTACTCGTTGGTCGGTTTGGCTGATCATGAGAAGCGGGGTCCATCAGATTTTATAGCTAGGTGGATCTGAGTATGCCTAGCCCCTGTCAGAAGAGTCAGGGACCATGATACAACCTAATGCACCTCTTTGTGTGTGCTCACATGTACTTTTTTTGTTTACTTTGGGGGATAAAAAAAAGGGGGCATCTTGGGAATTCTCAAGGTAAACCCTGATCATCTGATCCATCTAAACTTCTCTAACTCTCTTCATAGGGAGCCTCATGCTTTACTCTGCTTCATAGGAAATGCGACAGCAGAAGAGAGACTAGACTAGCATCATAATGGCAGCAATGGAGGGGGGGAGGTGAAAAGTCTGCAGTAAGTACATTTTCAAGGGATGGAAAGGCTGTACCTCTAGGACAAGAAGTGAAGGGATATCACCCCAAATGGGATGCAAGCAACAATAAATAATCTGGCTGGGGTTTTAACCTTTCTCTACCCTATCCAAAATTTAAAAATGGCTATACATACAGTGGATATAAAAAGTCTACACACCCCTGTTAAAATGTCAGGTTTCTGTGATGTAAAAAAATGAGACAAAGATAAATAATTTCAGAACTTTTTCCACCTTTAATGTGACCTAGAAACTGTACAACTCAGCTGAACAACAAACTGAAATTTTTTAGGTGGAAGGAAGTAAAAATAAAAAAAATAAAATAATATGATTGAATAAGTGTGCACACCCTTAAACTAATACTTTGCTGAAGCACCTTTTGATTTTATTACAGCACTCAGTCTTTTGGGATATGAGTCTATCAGCATGGCACATCTTGGCTTGACAATATTTGTCCACTCTTTTTTGTAAAAACACTCCAAATCTGTCAGATTGCAAGGGCATCTCCTGTGCACAGCCCTCTTCAGATCACCCCACAGATTTCCAAAAGGGGTTCAGGTCTGGGCTCTGGCTGGGCCTTTCAAAAACTTTAATCTTCTCCTGGTGAAGCCATTCCTTTGTTGATTTGGATGTATGCTTTGGGTCGTTGCCATGCTGAAAGATGAATTTCCTCTTCATTTTCAGCTTTCTAGCAGAAGCCTGAAGGTTTTGTGCCAATATTGACTGGTATGTGGAACCGTTCATTATTCCCTCTACCTTGACTAAGGCCCCGTTCCGGCAGAAGAAAAAGAGCCCCAAAGCATGATGCTGCCACCACCATACTTCAAGGTGGGTATGGTGTTCTTTTGGTGATGTGCAGTGTTGTTTTTGCACCAAACATATCTTTTGGAATTATGGTCAAAAAGTTCAACCTTGGTTTTATCAGACCAGAACACATTTTCCCACATGCTTTTGGGAGACTTCAGATGTGTTTTTGCAAAATTTAGCCAGGCCTGGATTTTTTTATTGGTAAGAAAAGGCTTCCGTCTTGCCACTCTACCCCATAGCCCAGACATATGAAGAATACGGGAGATTGTTGTCATCACACAGGCCATACTTGCCAGATATTCCTGCAGCTCCTTTAATGTTGTTGTAGGCCTCTTGGCAGCCTCCCTGACCAGTTTACTTCTCATCTTTTCATCAATTTTGGAGGGACATCCAGTTCATGCTAATGTCCCCGTTGTGCCATATTTTCTCCACTTGATGATGACTGTCTTCACTGTGTTCCATGGTATATCTAATGCCTTGGAAATTCTTTTGTACCCTTCTCCTGACTGGTATCTTTTAACAATGAGATCCCTCTGATGCTTTGGAATCTCTCTGCGGACCATGGCTTTTGCTGTAGGATGCGACTAAGAAAATGTCAGGAAAGACCTACTAGAACAGCTGAACTTTATTTGGGGTTAATCAGAGGCACTTTAAATGATGGCAGGTGTGTACTGACTCCTATTTAACATGAGCTTGAATGTGATTGCTTAATTCTGAACACAGCTACACCCCCAGTTATAAGAGGGTGTGCACACTTATGCAACCACATTATTTTTTATTTTTTTTTATTTTTACTTCTCTTCCCTAAAAGATTTCAGTTTGTTTTTCAATTGAGGTTTATAGGTCACATTAAAGGTGGAAATGGCTCTGAAATGATTAATCTTTTTTTTACATCACAGAAACCTGACATTTTAAAAGGGGTGTGTAGACTATATCCACTGTACATGTAACACTACCCTCATAAGGGCTGCTAATAGACTCTGTACTCCACTGGTTGCCCGACTCTTCAAATCCTCCATCACTTCTGACACCCTGGGTTCAGTCATCTTACCAACTGCTATAGGACTGCAACTAACGTTTATTTTCATAATCGATTAGTTGGACGATTGTTTCGATTAATCGATTAATTGGATAATAACCTTAAAAAAAGTGTGGTGTATAATTTAGTTAATATGTAAAGTATAAAAAAAAGGCAATTTATTCTTAAATATCTATATGCACTGGTAAATATAAATAACCAACTATATGGTTAGGGAGCAAAATCTCTAATCCACTCTGAGAAGAACAGACAGAAGAGATATACTGTATATAATATTAGAGGTTGAATCTGGTAAATATCATCAGACTCAGAGATCAAATTTTTTATTTAAAGAAATAAAAAATTAAAGACTGTTTTGCCGATTTTCAGACAGAACTGTAATATATTATATGCTGGCCATACAAAAACAACGTCTTCCTTCCAAAAAAATTATTTTCTAATCGTTAGTGGGGTCAAATTAACATTCTTTTCGACCACAGTAATGGGAAAATTTGAAGGAGCAGAATAGAAAACTTCTTGGTCAAAGGAATTTTCAGACAGTGTTTGTGGTTTTCATTCAGAAATTACATTCATTTTAAAACTGAATGTTAAAACCAAGTGAAATTTTCAAATGACATTATTTCATTCATGCATTTTTGCACACGCAATTTTGCTGCGCTTTGCGTTTTGCATTTTTTATGCTTTTTTTGGCCAATTTGTTTTTGGGCAGATTAACAAATGCAAATTGCTGCAAAAACGCACTACATGCTTTTCTGCAGCTTCTCCATAGAAGTCTATTGAACCAAAAAAAAGCACAGTTTTGCGTTGAAAAAAGTCTTTGACCCTTTCCAAATACGCAGTGGCTGAAAAAAGCATAGTATGTGAATGTGTCCCATAGGAAACCATGTTAAATACACTGTAGTGCGTTTCTGCAAAAAAGTACCAAAAAATGCATAGGTGTGATCTAGGCCTAACACATTTAGTAGCAGCAGCATACTTTTTTTTATTTTTTTTGTATTACCTGTCAACGTGGGGTTAAAAAATAAATAAAATGATCCCTTTTATAGTACAAAAAGAGCAGATAATCGCTGCGGTTCATTTATACTGTGAAACAGTGAAAGTAATAATATATATTACTTTTATCATATATATATAGGGCTGAAACAACTAATCGATTAATCGATTATGAAATTAATCGATTACTATTTTCATAATCGATTAATCGGCCAGTAACATAATGGGGTTAAAAATAATAAAATTAGCTCTTTATAGTACAAAAAAGAGCAAATAATCGCTACTGTAAATATTACTTTCACAGTTCTACAGTAAAAAAATGAACCCCTTACAGTAGTGATTTGCTTTTTTTGTACTATAAAGGGCTCATTTTAGTTTTTTTTAACCCCATTATGTTACTAAACGTCTTAGACCTGGTTCACATCTTTGTGTTTTTTATGGGACACGTTCATATCTATGCTTTTTTTCAGCCGCTTCGTATTTGAAAAGGGTCAAGGACTTTTTTTTTTTTTTTTTTAACGCAAAACGGTGCTTTTTCGGTTCAATATACTTCAATGGAGAAGCTGCAGAAAAGCATGTAATGCGTTTTTGCAGCAATTTGTATTTTTTAATCTGCCCAACAACAAATTGGCCAAAAAACTGTATTTCTCTTCTAATAGTGTATACAGTATATCTCCTCTAATAGTGTATATACAGTATATCTCTGTCTGTTATTCTCAGAGTGGATTCAATATTTTGCTCCCTAACCATATAGTTCGTTGTTTATATTTACCACTGCATAGAGATATTTAAGAATAAATAGCTTTTTTTTTTAAACTTTAAATATTAACTAAATAAACACCACACTTTTTTTTTTAAGGTTATTAATCGATTAATCGAAACAATAATCGAGCAACTAATCGATTATGAAAATAATCGTTAGTTGCAGCCCTATATATATATCTATATATATATATAGATATATATAGATCTATATATAGATAGATCTATATATATCTATATATATATATATATATATATATATATACACACACATATATATAAATTAGTTAATACACCCAGAAGTGGCATATATGGGCATTATCACTAGGAGTCAGACATGAACCTATATGAAGGGTGGAAGGGAGATCTAAATCTTTTATATTAAAGTAGTACTAAAAGCTAAGCCATTTTTTATGGATATAATCATTTAAAATATAATGCACAATACTGGTAAACGTTTACTTTACATGTATTTGTAATGCCTTCTATAACCTCCAGTCTATAAACTTCCACTTTCTCTGGGTTCAGATGCTGATCTTCCCTGCACAGAGTCTTTAAAGTGATTTTTTTTAAAACAACAAACGTATCTGCTCTGTAATGGTTTTGCACAGAGCAGCCCCGATCCTTCTCTTCTGGGGTCCCCCACCGACACTTCTGGCTCCTCTTGCCTGCAAGCTGCAATGTGTAATATAGGGTGCCCCTATAGCAAGGTAAAAAAAACATCTGTCTTTAGAACCACTCATTTCCTGCCCAGGACTACATGTCCCATGAGGCATTGCTCCTCACACATTCACATTCACAAGTTCTCAGGCATTTACTGACATGGATGGATGTGCTGCACTGTATTTCCTGATATGTAAACGGCAAGGCAAACTTAGTGACTTGAGACCCTTCAGTAGCAAGGAAACACCGAGTACACAGTATGACTCAAATTCAATTTGACCTTACCCAAATCACAGAAACCTATGTGAACAGGTCAGCAGAAGGGGAGGGAACTAGCACTTTATTTCCAATGTTTCCACAACCTACAGGCCATTAACAATATTACAACATGACAGACAATATGCAACTATTGTGTTCAAGTTGGCTGGCTCCTTTAAATGAAGTTCTAGAGAAATAAGAGCAGACCCTCTGTGCTAAAACAACTTTAGTCACTTGAGCAGATGAAGAGAGGGTAAAAATGTGCTATTCCTTGAAATCCGGAAGTCTTCAGCTAGCTTTGTAATAATGTAATCAAGGTGATCCTTAGCAATAGTGTATAACAGATTTGGTGGATCTGCTATGTATTCTTATTTTACTTTAAACTCTTCCTGTATGATTTTAACTGTGTTGTATCTGGTCAGATCACAAGTAGCAAAGATGTGAACAGGGCATAGATGTCTGCATACAGTCTTCTAAAGAATATATGAACTGGCTTCCAGTGGCACCACAAGTACCAGAAAACTGGGCGGAGTAAATGATGTCTGTATGCAGTGTTCTAAATAATCTAAATGGGCTATGCCCGCTCACTACACTGGATACAAAAACTGCTGGAACAATGCAGGCGATGAATGAGAATCTTTCAGGAACTCCCTCTGGATCCCGGCTCTGGGAAACGGTGTCTGGAGTCCACCACACTATGCCGTGGCCTACCGGGATCTGAAGTGCAGACGTCGCTGGATAACCTGGATCAGCCTCCGGTCTGCTGGGGGATAGAAACGATGCCGTCCGCAGAGGTCCCTCTGGGTGCAGCTGAACGGCTCCCTGATGTGTAGGCCACAATTCAGCAGCAGCTCACAATGACACAGAGCTTCCTGCTGACAGATTCAAACCAGGGTCCCAAGAGAGCAATGTAGGCCTCTCCAGCTCTTTTTATATGATCTCCCAACAATCTGTTCTTCTATTCCCAGCAATCTGGTGGTTGTAGTTCAAACTACTCTCGCTGGAATGGAAACTTCAGCGTTCTGAACTACACATCCCACAGTGCTTTGCTCTGCACTAAGTTTTGTCAAAAGAAAAGGAAATGACACACAGAGTCCAGCCAACACAAGAGGGCGCCAACCCCACATTAATAACACTGCAAAATGTCTCTGAATTGCAGGCATAATAACCAGCTTCTGGCTACATACACTTTAACCACTTTAGCCCCAGAAGGTTTTACCCCCTTAATGACCACGCAATTTTTTGTGATATGGCACTGCGTTATTTTAACTGACAATTGCGTGGTCGTGCGCCGCTGTACCCAAATAAAATTGATGTGTTTTTTTTCCCACAAATAGAGCTTTCTTTTGGTGGTATTTGATCACTTCTGCGGCTTTTATTTTTTGCTCTATAAACAAAAAAAAGAACGACAATTCTGAAAAAAAAACAATATTTTTACTTTCTACTATAAAACCTATCCAATAAAAAAAAAATGTAAAAAATCTAATTTCTTCATTTAGGCCAATATGTATTCTGCTACATATTTTTGGTAAAAAAAAATCCCAATAAGCGTATATTGATTGGTTTGCACAAAAGTTATAGTGCCTACAAAATAAGGGATAGATTTATGGCATTTTAATTTTTTTTACTTGTAATGGCAGTGATCAGTGATTTTTAGCAGGACTGCGACATTGCGGCGGATAGATCAGACACCTAGCTGGCACTTGACACTTTTTTGGGAACCAGTGACCTTATTACAGCGATTAGTGCTAAAAATATGCACTGACACTGTATAAATGACACTGGCAGGGAAGGGGTTAACATAAAGGTCGATCAAAGGGTTAAGTGTATTCCCTAATTGTGCTTTCCTGCTGTGGCGGGGGGGGCTCACTGCATGGACACTGTGATCCGTGTTCCTGATTAGCAGAAACACAAGATCACAGTGTCCATGCCTGACAGCACGGCAGTCTGCATGTTTACATCGGCAGACCGCCGTTCTGTCTCCGTGGGGAGCGATCTCGGGTGGCCGGCGGACATCGCGTCCACCGAGCCCACTGACTGACTCCCCCTGTGGCCAATCAGCACGCGATCACTCCTCCAGCGGCAAAATCAAGTACAGGTATGTGAATTTGCGCAATAGAACCGCCTTGCCACAGTATATGTGCGGCAGGTGATCAGGAACTGATTAAAGTGTATCTTAACGCAAAACTCTCTTGCAAGTTTTTGAAAAAGCAAGGAAGGGTTAGAAAACTTATCGGTATGATATTGCTGTGTATTACATAGTAGGTGAGGTTGAAAAAAGACACAAGTCCCACCTATGTGTGTGATTATATGTCAGTATTACATTGTATATCCCTGTATGTTGTGGTTATTCAGGTGCTTATCTAATAGTTTTTTGAAACTATCGATGCTCCCTGCTGAGACCACCGCCTGTGGAAGGGAATTCCACATCCTTGCTGCTCTGACATAAAGAACCCTCTACGTAGTTTTAGGTTAAACTTCTTTTCTTCTAATCTTAATGAGTGGCCACGTGTCTTATTCAACTCCCTTCCACAGAAAAGTTTTATCCCTATTGTGGGGTCACCAGTATGGCATTTAAACTAAAACCATATCCCCTCTTAAGCGTCTCTTCTCCAGAGAGAATAAGTTCAGTGCTCGCAACCTTTCCTCATAACTAATATCCTCCAGACCCTTTATTAGCTTTGTTGCCCTTCTTTGTACTCGCTCCATTTCCAGTACATCCTTCCTGAGGACTGGTGCCAAGAACTGGACAGCATACTCCAGGTGAGGCCGGACCAGAGTCTTGTAGAGTGGGAGAATCCTTGCTTTATCTCTTGAGTCAATCTCCTTTTTAATGCATGCCAATATTTGCTTTGTTAGCAGCAGCTTGGCATTGCGTGCCATTGCTGAGCTTATTATCTACTAGGACCCCCAGATCCTTTTCCATCCTATTATTTTCTTTATACTCTGACATAATTTATAATGGTAACACCAAATTAAAGATAATGGCCAAATAACTCATACTTTAATTTTGAGTGGATGTTGGTGGGTGGAATCACATACAATCTTCTTGTAGCTCTTGGGAATTCTTATGGTGAAACCCCAGCATCTGATTCACCTAAACGCCTCTAATTATCAGCCTAAAGCTGGCCATATATGGGATATTGTACTCTGAGAGGGACACCTGATGGATCAATGGAAAATTTTCCAATAAGTCTCTTTGACCAGTCGATTAAACTATCGACTTCTGTCAAGTGGGGAAGCCCACACACCTTGTTGAACTGGACAAATTTCAACCAGTGTATGGCCAGTTTTACCCTCATGTCTTCACTTTGCTTCATAGGGAACGTATCGGAAGCAGAAAGACTGGATTAGCCTCATAATTATAGCAGGGGAAGGCCCATGGGAGCAGCAAGTAGCTTCATAAAAGATACAAAGGCTGGTTGCCGATTCTACCCAAAATGCATATACCAGTTTTGTGGAGGCCTCCTCTAAAGCAGCCTTTCTCAAACTTACTACCCTGGAGGAACCCCTAAAATAATCTTCAGGTCTCAGGGAACCCCTTCTAAAAACCAAGCCATCAGGGGTCATTAGGAAAATGGGCCCTACATTCAGAGGAGTAGCTTGAAGCTTGTTGGCCCCATTGCAAAAGCTGACCTGCCCCCCCCCCCCCCCCCCATTACCATCTGCCGCTTTTATAGCGTGCTTGCCCTGTCACTCTGTGTAGGTGAAACTGGACAGTCAAAGTGCCCAGGATGGGCCTTGGCGGGCCTCTGCGTATACTGAATTACCTACACAAGGTGACATAGCGAGCACTTTTCTCCACTGACACGGTGTAATCCCGAGCAGACAACCTCTGAGGAGTGGAGACCTACCTGAATAATAATAAAGTTATTAAAGATCTCTGGGGGTTCAGCATACTTAAGAAATTAACCAGCAAGGCCAAACTTAATATTAAGGAAAACGTAGGCTATTCTCACACTGGGGCCGCTCCGCGTTAGCGGTAAAGTGCCGCTCATCAGAGTTATTAAAATGGCCAAATGTTATATTTAGAGTTTTGCCTTACCATATAGAAAAATGTACTTGTAATTTTATCAGTAATAAGTCCAACCACAGGTCCAACCGATAGAAAACGAGTCCACCATCTCACTCTTTTGGTATCTTGGAACACAACCTGACTCCGGGCTACCAAAAAACCAGGCCATTTTGCTGTTTACTTATTTGGATTCGATTAGGTCTGTTATTCTCCCACAACAAGATTATATAAGAATTAAAGAAAAATGTAACAATTGCTATAGGGACGGAACATTTCATTTACCCCCCCTTTCCCCCTCCAAACTGCCATATTGGGCTGGCCATGACAGAAAATAAGACCTTTCTACAGTAATATTGCAATCTAAGGTGACAAATTCTTTAAAAATGTAAGAATACTTTCAATAAGTAAACTGTTTTGGTAAAGCAAGTCATGGTGTCCAACAATGTTGACAAATTCAAGTATTTTTCCAAATAATTCCCTCATATTTGTGTTTTCCAGGACCTCTCTGGAATGCCATAATGGATCAGAGTGTAACACCAGACTGGGACTCAAGCGTTGAAGTCTCACCAACGAACATCGACTTCCTTACACAGACAACAATCTACACCTGGACCCCTGACGAGACCAACGCAGGCTGGTTTATAATAGTAGTGATTGCGTTCTTCGCCATTATCATCATCTCCTCCATGGTAATCAACCAGATCTACTCGGAACCAGAAGAAGAGGAAGAAATCCTTACAGATTTCTTTAACAATCGGTCAAGCAAGAAAAAAAAATCTTTGAAAAAATTTCTTCCACTTCATTATGTGAACCAGGGTTATTCTGAGACAACCAAGAGCAATCAAGATAGTGAACATCATAAAGGACCTGTGATGAAACCAAAGAAAATGGAAAGGAATGCCGAAAATTCTGCACCTGGGCCGGTTCAAGCCTCAGAAGCAGTTATATGCATCTCAACAATATTCTAAATGCTCATGACTCTAGTACTAAAACAGCCCTGTTTTTTTTAAACAATTAAATATGACATTTATCTCTCAACCTATATCAGGAAAGAAATGAGAGAATTATTTTGCCCCATCAAGACATCAGTCAATAGGGTTTGCCAGAAACGTTATATAATGTAAATAAACTGAAAAATCAACAAGTAATCTAACTGTTGAGTAGGGTCACCATTTTCAGTTTTTGTTCTTTGCCAGTTATAGCTTGCGATGAAACAAAAAAATGCAGCGATGTGTGATGCTAAACCTTACAAATGCATAGATAGTGCCATAAACAATGAAAATCAATATTGCTAAAAAATGTAACCATGAACATAAAAAAAAAAAAAAAATGTGTAACAAGCAAGCTCACAGTGAAAAAAAATTAGTATTATTCCTTAATATCAAGTGTCCAATTTTCATCAATCCACAGAGACAAAAGTGCAAATTGGGGTATATACGTATTACTGTCCAAAAAGTGACTCTAGTGATGATAATCCTGATCAGAAGAGGGTGACTTCACACACGTGCTCCCCCCCCCGCGTGAATGCGCTCACCTCCAACAGTGTGACCGCACACTTAAGTTTGGTCCACATAAGCAGTTGAACCACTCTTGGGCTCTAATGCCGTGTACACACGGGCGGACTTTTCAGTATCAAACATCCGACAGACTTTCGACTGAGTTACGACCGACTTTCGGACGAGACTGGACTTGCCCACACACAAAGTCCGTTTGAAAGTCCATTGGACTGAACTTGATGACGTACGAAGGGACTAGAATGAGGAAGTTCATAGCCAGTAGCCAATAGCTGCCCTTGCATCTTTTTTTGTCCGTCGGACTAGCATACAGACGAACTGATTTTTCGACCAGACTCGAGTCCATTGGAAAGATTTGAAACATGTTCCAAATCTAAAGTTCGTCTGATTTTCGACACAAAATGTCCGCTGAAGGTCCGATGAAGCCCACACACGGTCGGATTGTCCGACGGATTCGTTCCGTCAGACCAGTCCGGTTGAAAAGTCCACCCGTCTGTGCGCGGCTTTAGTGAAACTGGCTCAGCAGGATCCCACAGGAAAATCCAGAGAAGTTGTCCTCAATTTTAAAACAAGAAAGAGGCTGGATAGTGCATTATCGCTAGTTTAAAAATGTATTTAGAAAACATAACATCAGGGTACTCACACATTTTAGGTGCTTCCAGCGCACCAAACTATAAAAGCAATAAGCATAGGATTCCTCTCCAAATGACTTCCAAACTTGTATGCATTGCTCCCAACTGTCCCTGATTTCGAGGGACTGTCCCTGATTTGGAGCAATGTCCCTCTGTCCCTCATTCCTCCTCATTTGTCCCTCATTTTGTTCTGATCTATATAGTTGTATATAAAATGCACTTTTTATCTATCAAAAAGTGTTTTCCAGCCTAATCCTTTCATCTGATTTCTAAATTGCTGCATTTGTAAATTCCAAGAGCCAACATAAATAATAGTAGTGGTAAAAAAAAAGCACTTGTGGGTTTAACCAATCTTGTTTTGTTTTTTTGTACAATTCTCCTTTAAGGGGGCGTTGCAAGGGGTGTGTCCTATACCTGCATACTTTTGCTGATAGGTGTCCCTCATTCTCATCTCAAAAAGTTGGGAGGTATGCTTGTATGTGTCAGCAGCTTTGTACAAACAAGCATGTATCCGAGCTCCTGTTAAAACAGTGGGGGTTATTTAGGAAAGGCAAATCCACTTTGCACTGCAAGTGCACTTGGAAGTGCAGTCACTCTAAATCTAAGGGGTAGATCTGAAATGAGGGGAAGCTCTGCTGATTTTATCATCCAATCATGTGCAAGCTAAAATGCTGTTTTTTATTTTCCTTGCATGTCCCCCTCAGATCTACAGTGACTTTACTTCCAAGTGCACTTGCAGTGCAAAGTGGATTTTCCTTTAGTAAATAACCCCCACTATGTTTTATAAATATTTTCAATTTTTAAAATGCAATACTCGTCTTTGCCTTTTTTTTCCATGTTCTGTTGCTTCCTCAGGTTAACTGATCTCCTGCAGCCACTTTGCAGACATTTCTGCATACACGGCATTTGTCAGGGTGGGATTCTTTATGGTGATGACAATGGATAATGCCTTTGTAATGTGTACTGAAATAGTCAGTTATAGTCTCCATCATAAGCCTGTGTGACAGTGTGACCCAACAGAAGAACAACCGGGGGATAGGAACAGAGCCTGCACAAGGACCATCATGGTAGGATGACCAGTTATTATTTTAACCAAAGCTACTGATTTAAAAATATTGGGGATGAATTTTGAAATTACACTAACATGGTAAATCTTATGTGGGATTGTAATGATTGGGGTCTACAAAAACTTTAAAGTCCAACTCCAAGAATTAGACATCTGCTCTTCCAGTGGTGCTCACCTGCACTGCAAGGCTCAACCTCTAATTCCAGGGGATCAAGAATATGGTGCATAAAGCACCTCTATCTTGGATGTTCCGGCAAGGTCCCTCTAGTGCTGCAACCAGTCCTGCAAATCAAACTCTCTGAGGTGCCGTGACTGTGTTCACAGTTCAACCTCTTTCATGTACAATTCAGGATTATTAGCCTTGCATTGTACTTGATGATGCTAAATGACAGCCCACAGACCAGAGCGCCAAACTGAGAAGATGAGTGCTAGAGCTCACCGGAGGGGGTTAAAGCGGAATTATACCCATCGATTTACCAGTTTCAAAAAACTAGTATGGAGGTAGGCACTGCCCTGGGGAACATGTACCAATTCAAAAATATTTTTTTTTTACATTCCATGAAGCTAGGGGGAAGTGATTCTTTATAGCACTGACATTTACAAAGGAAAAACGGTTTAAAATTGCCGGCAAATGGCTTTGACAGCTGTTAATGCCAGCTTTAAAAAAAAAAAAAAAAAAAATCACACAGACCCCCCCCCACTAAAAGTCTTCTTTGGAGAGATTTGTGCGTTTTTTGGTTTTAGTCATTTGCCAGCAATTTAAATGGTTTAATTTCCTAAAATTTTCAAATGTCCTTTTTGCTGTAGCACAGTAAGAATGAAAGAGAAAAATTGAGTCTGGTATAGATTAGATTTTAAGTGAGTACCTCACACACACACACAAAAAAAAACACAACACATGCAGGCACTGACACAGAGACACCACGCTTCACGCAGGATCTCGCCTTCCACGGGACATATGAGACCAGGAACTCACGGATCCTATTGGCTTATGGAGGAACTACATTTGTAGCTTTAGTGATATCCCATCTCGGTCCCATCCCGGTGATACTATATATGCTGCTACCGTCCTCGGGTGGAGCCTGATCGTTGTCAAGCACACCTACTGCTATACATACTTTGGAAACGCATTACATTTTATGCATGACAGTTATCCTGCTCTGGCGTCCGCCTTTGTGATTACTGAAACAGTTGCCTCCTGTTTTGAACATGGAATCATTCAAATTGAATTAACATTTATTTGAGTATACTTCACTCTGATGAAGGTGTTTTTTTAAAGACTGGAAATGCGTCGGGTATCAGGGTACACTACCCATTGGAGAGTATTGATGTTCCTTTGTATACTATGATCTTTTTTGTGTTCTGTTTTTGTGTATTATGTATGTACTGTACAGACGTTATACGTCTTTTTATCCATTTGTATTGAATATGCATTATTATTAAAGTCATTCATTTTTATATCAGAGTCTTTGAAAGTCCCACTTAGGGGGTATTTCTTTTTGTTTAAGTGCATCAGGGATGGGACTACCATACTCTGGATCTGACATGGTAGAGGTCTCCTTCTTTTCTATAGATTTTAAGTGAGTACTTCACACACACACACACACACAAAAAAAAAAAACATAACACAACAAAAAATGTGTGAGGTCCACATTGGCTGGCAAGGGAGGGGCGAGGGGACAGGCATGTGTCCCTATTCTTCCCCCCCGAACCATGCCAAGCCATATACCTCCCCAACTTGAGGGGGGGTGACTTGTCCCCATGCAGATGAGAACAAGGGTCTCTTCTCCACAACACTTGCCTTGTGGTTGTGGGGTTCTGTGGGTGTTTTGGGGGGTCGTGTTTATAGGAAACTGGAAGCTGCTTTTAATAAGAGGGCCCTCAAACATCCCCCCCACGTGAATGAGTATGGGGTACCTAGTACTTCTACTCATTCAAAAATAGTTGTAGCCTAGAAATAAAGATGCCCAAATGTTTGGCAAGTTCTTTATTAAAAAATATAAACATCCCCCAAGAAATTTCCCTTGTAAGGCTCGATTCACATCTATGCATGTTGCTTTTGAGCATTTTTGCAGGGCTTTTTGCTGTGCTTTCCGCATTTTTTAACCGCGTTTTTACTGCGATTTGCGGTATGGGGTGGGGTACATTGTGGATGGGGTACATTGTACTCCTAACCACTCACCAAAAAAAGTCTTGTAGTGTGTCAAAAGACAAGAGACAGTCCTTCATTAAAAATGTCTTCTTCCCCGCGCTTATTCCTCCGGTCTACTTTATCTGGTGCTGAAAATAAAAAAACGACCCTGCTCCGATGCTGAGTCCCGCCAATCTCACTTTGTTCACTTTGACGTCAAAAAATTTCTTATGTAATTGTCGGGCAAATTACATCATTCAGAAACCCCGCCCCTTGTGACGTCACTGCCCAGGGCATGATGGGTCCGTGATGTCACAAGTTGGCGGGGTCTCTGGTTGACGCCACCCGATGGCCAGGCCCTATCGTTTTATAAGAAATGTGCGACATCAGAGGGGACAGATCGTTGGGATGCAGTGTCGGGGGAGGGCCGTTTTTTTATTCTCAGGTCGGCGGCGGAGGAAGAAGAACACCAGACGAAGAAGACCGGAGAAAAAAGAAGACGACCGGAGGAAGAAGACAGAGAAAGAAGACATTTTTAACCACTTCAATACCAGGCACTTTCCCCCCTTCCTGCCCAAGCCAATTTTCAGCTTTCAGTGCTGTCCCTTTTTAAATGACAATTGCGCGGTTATGTAACACTGTACCCACATTAAATTTTTCTCATTTTGTTCCCACAAATAGAGCTTTCTTTTGGTGGTATTTGATCACTCGACACTACCTGCCTGGAGTTTGCATGTTCTCCCTGTGCCTGCGTGGGTTTCTCCAGGTACTCCGGTTTCCTCCCACTTTCCAAAGACATGCTAGTAGGTTAATTGGCTTCTGTCTAAAAAAAAAATTGGCCCTAGTATATGAATGGGAGTTGGGGACCTTGGATTGTGGGCTCTTTGAGGGTAGGGACCGATGTGAGTGTGCGATGTATGTGTGGAGTTCTGCGTAAATTCACAATGCTATATGGGTACCTCAAATAAAATAATAATAATAATAGATGAGCAATCCTAATGAGACACAATGTTCAGGGATAGGGACAATTGTAGACATGCACCCACATTCACTCAGGTTGAACTGGATGGACTGGGGTCTTTATTCAACCTTACTAACCATGTAACTATCACCTCTGGGGTTTTTATTTTTTGCTAAACTAATAAAAAACGACCAAAAATTTTGAAAAAAAAAGTTTTTCTTTGTTTCTGTTATAAACAAGTGCAAGTATGTTTTCTCCTTCACTTATGTGCACTGATGATGTGGCACCAATGGGCACTAATATGCAGCACTGATAGGTGACACTGATGGGCGGTGATAGGCAGCACTAATGGGCACTCATAGGTGGTACTGAAAGGCTGCACCGATGGGTACTTATGGGTGGCACTGATGGACACTGATGGGTGGCACTGATGGGCATCACTGATAAGCAGGCACTGGAAGGCATTAGTGATGGGCATTGATTGGCATCATTTGTGGGCACAGATTGGCATCCCCGAGGAGCGAGAGAGGACTCCCCCGCCCCCGCTGCTATGCACCGCTTTTCCTGGGCCTCCCGTCCCACCGGGAGACCCGATCCGCGATCTGGCACTTCCCCCGGCTAGAGTGAGACTTGAAGGAAGCCGGGAACGGCCTTGATCCAGTCTCCTTAGTGTAAACGCGGAAGCGAAGTCACAATGTCACTTCTGGTTTACTCTGCTGCCAATGGCGCCATTTAAAAAAAAAATACAGTATTCAGAATCACTGTTTTTGGTGATCTGAATACTTTGAAGTGCAAAGAAAAGATTTGGGGTCTTTTAGACCCCCGTTCCCTCCATAAAACGTACCTGTCACCACCTATTATTGTCACAAGGGATGTTTACATTCCTTGTGACAGCAATAAAAGTGATAAAACATTTTTTTAAAAGTGATAATGTGAACAAAATGAAAATAAATAAAATAAGTAAGACATTTTTTTTTTAAAGCAGAGCCCCCGTCCCCTGGACCTTAAGCAGCAAAAAAACATACACACAAGTCGTGCCCACATATGTAAATGGTGTTCAAATCACACATGTGAGGTATCGCCGCGATCGTTGAATGTTTGGGGGTTACAAGTAATTTTCTAGCAAAAAATACAGATTTTAACTTGTAAGCAACAAATGTCAGAAATAGGCTTGGTCATGAAAGGGATAAGGACACGTAGCCGGCTTCCCAGTCCGCTCCTTAGCAACCAGCTATATACAGTGACTGTAAAGGCAAAAAAAAAAACAAATTGCAAAAGGCAAATCGTGGCAAAATCACAGTAAAAATGCAGTAAAAACGCAGTACTTGCATTTTGGATACGGGTCAATTGAAGTCCATTGAAGTCTATTACATAGAAAAACGCTGCATGCTGTGGGAAAAAAAAGTTCCTGACCATTTCCAAAAACGCAGAGTCACAAAAATGCATTGATGTGAACGTGTTCCATAGGAACCCATGTTAGAAATAATGTCCTGCGTTTTTGCAAAAAGCATGAAAAAAACGCAGTAGTATGAATGGAGCCTAAATCCACTCATCCTTTCTCATCCTCATTGTCCTGGTCACCACTGTCACAGAGAGAAAATCTAAGGCCCCTTTCACACTGCTCTGAAGCAAAATCATGGTAAAACTGCATATGTGTTTTTACCAAGAATTTTCTGTGTTTGAGATGCGTTTCCTCTGCGTTTCTGGTGCATTTTTGGGCCAACTACACCTGTGAAAAATGGACGTGACTCAAAAACACACCAAAAATGATAATTGCAGGTGCGGTTTTAGCTCAATTTCAATTCATTTCAATGGAAAGCTGCATTTTTGGCGCAGTTTTCAAAACAGCACCAAAGATGCAGCATGCACAACTTTTCAAAACGCATTGCACCCACAGTGCAATGGTGTGAAAAGTTCCATAGAATTTAAAAGGGAAACATTTTTCCTACATTTTTCTTGCAAGGTAAAAATGCGGGAAAAACGTATCAGAGCTGGTTCGCACCACAAAAACGCACTCCAGATCTGTTCTGGATTCGTTTCTGCATGCGCTTTTTTAACCAGTTTTTGACGTGTTCCAGTGCGTTTTTGATGCAATTCCTGATGCATTCTTATTTTTTCCCCACACTATACTGGGTTCCAGTGCATTCCGGTGCGTTTTTGCTACGTTTTACTGCGTTCCAGTACAGTGCAGGAAAAATACAGCATGTTTTTTTCTGGCACACCCTGGAACTGTCTGCACTGGTGTTGGAAACCATATAACCTACTTTCCATGAGTTTTTGATGCAGAAAAAAAAAAACACACTAGACTGCATGAGGTGTAAACTGGCCCTCAGTGTGAAAGGACCCTAACATTCGATGTTGTCTCTGTAGGTGGAATATGAATTTTCTGTTGAGTGTACAGGAAGTCAAGGGAAAGCTCCCCAATTGTATACTATGGCACAAAAAAAAAAAAAAAAAAAGAAAAGAAAGAAAAAACCTGACAGGGTTTCAATCCTTCCCTACTCTGTCCAATAATAAAAGAACAAAATAGCTTTATATATACTTTAAAGTGGAACTATACCCTCTTACCCGCCTGCCCCCTAGTAGAAGGAGCGATCCTAGGCCCCATTCACACTGACACCGTCAAAACTGCATTTAGAGGCAATTTTTAAGGCATAATAATGCATGTAATGATTTTTTCAGTGGTGCCATTCACACTGTGCGTTTACCTGTGTTTAGCTGTGGATAGTTTAGCAGCATTTAGAGCAAATAGAATTCTGTGGATTTGATTACAAATTCTAAATGCACGTAAACATATCCAAACTAAACCAGCTTTAGGGTTCTTTCACATGAGTGCCCGTTTTTACTGCCCTCTGAAAAGTGATCTGCGGTGGATTGCGGTACAACAGCAGGTTCCTACTGCCTCCCAAATGTGTATTTTTTTTTAATGCCAAGGGAGATTTTGTATTGAAACACTGAGTCAAACAGAGTTGTCACCTGTATGGGATTCACCAGGACAGCCTGGGTTTTAGATCCTGTGTCCGGGTTTCAGTCCACCTGGCAGCAGCCCTGCAGTACCAGTCCTCCTATCCCCCTCTCCGCCAAGCCGGCTTCCAGTGCTTTTAATTATATTGAGGGGGGGGGGGGAGGGCACTTTAACTTGGGTACAGACTGGCCTGGGGGGATTATACTGGGGGAAAGACTGACCTGGGGGGTGTACTGGGGGACAGACTCACCTGAGGGAGGTGTACTGGGGGACAGACTGACTTGGGGTGATTATACTGGGGGACAGACTGACTTGGGGGGATTATACTGGGGGACAGACTGACTTGGGGGGATTATACTGGGGGACAGATTGACCTGCAGGGGGGATGTACTAGGGGACAGACTGACCTGGGGAGATGTACTGGGGGACAGACTGACCTGGGGGGATGTAATGGGGGACAGACTGACCTGGGGGGATGTAATGGGGGACAGACTGACCTGGGGGGATGTAATGGGGGACAGACTGACCTGGGGGGATGTAAAGGGGGACAGACTGACCTGGGGGGATGTACTTGGGGACAGACTGACCGGGGGGATGTAATGGGGGACAGACTGACCTGGGGGGATGTACTGGGGTACAGACTGACCTGGGGGATTATACTGGGGGAAAGACTGACCTGGGGGGATTATACTGGGGGAAAGACTGACCTGGGGGGGGGGGGTATGCTGACCTGGGGGGGGGGGGTGTACTGAGGTACAGACTGACTAAACACAACTGATCACAGCGTGAACCAGGAAGTGCTGGTAAACGGCTATCCTCAGTTCGCGCTGAGAGGGAGAGCCGATTGTCAAGTCTCTCCCTGTCGGGGGGTCTGCGCTAATAATCAGCACATTGATTATCAGGACAGCCCCCATCAGATGTGCCACAACAATGCCAATCAGTGCCCATCAGCTGCCAGTCAGTGCCCCATCAGGAACGTCTGTCAGTGCCCAAAGTGCCAATCAGTGCCCATAAAAGTGCCAATCAGTGCCCCATCAGTAACGCCTGTCAGTGTCCTTTAGATGCCCATCAGTAATGCCTGTCAGTACCTCCTCATCAGTGCTGCCTATTAGTGCCACCTATCAGTGCCCATCAGTGCTGTCTATCAGTGTCCATCAGTGCTGCATATCAGTGCTGCATATCAGTTCTGCCTATCAGCGCTGCATATCAGTGCCGCCTATCGGTGCCCATTGGTGCTGCATATCAGTGCCGCCTCATCAGTGCCCATCAGTACCACCTTATCATTGCTCATTAGTGCAGCCTCATCAGTGCCCATCAGTGAAGGAGAAAACATTTTAAAACAGAAACTAAGAAAAACTTTTTTTTCCCCAAAAAATTTTGGTTTTTTTTAGTTTGTTTAGCAAAAAATAAAAACCACAGTGGTGATCAAATACCACCAAAAGAAAGCTCTATTTGTGGGAAAAAAATGATAAAAATTTAAGTTTGGGTACAGTGTAGCATGACCGCGCAATTGTCATTCAAAGTGTGACAGCTATTACAAGGGAGGGGGGAAGAGGAATATGGGACTAAATGAAGCCATGGCCTGGTAAGGCCGCGCGCTTCCATCCCTATCAATTGGTACAAAAAAGGAGGGCAAAAGGGTGGGACTTTGAATGAAGCACGCAACAGCAACTGAGTAATTAGATGGACATATAGATAAATATTTATTGGTACAAACCACTGATTTAGACACATAATATATATAGGAAAGTAGTGAATCCCACAGTAACCATGATAATAATATGGATATCAATTGCATAACATAATAATTCACCAGAATCCACAAAAATGTATATATATACAAATATAATTACAAGGTATTGCCTGCATGGCCCATGGCCTTGCGATTCCCAGTCAAGATAGATATAAATAAACATGATTATATAAAAGTTCAGTTTCATGGTGTATAACCACTCGTCAGGAGCAGGCACGTGGTAGATCTATAATAAAAAATATATAAATTGGAAAAAGACTGGGTCTAAATATTCTGTCATGTACCAATATGAGAGAGGGGGGACCCCCCTACCACATGTTACATACAGAAAATCATGTGCTGGTGGTGTAATGCTAGGAATTGCAGGCCACCCAGAGATATCATGGTGGGAAGCTGTGGTGGGGGCATGTCCAGCGAAGGCGCCCAACAAAACACAGCATCCCCGGGTGGCTGTGGGTCTAGGCCCATCCATGGTGCAATGGGGGATGGTATGTGAACCAACCGATTGGGGTGTCTGTAAGCGAATGATGAGAGATGATTAGAATGGAGCCCTACCTGGTGGGGCAGAGTGGAAGTGCAAAGGTGAAACCAAAAAATAATCATCAAATAGTGAGAGAGGAGAGGGATGAGGTGAGGGTGACACTGAAAAAAAAAAAAAACACCATCTAAGGATCCAAGAGAGGAAGGTGAGGAAACAAAAGGGGGGTGACTGTTAAGAACCAGAGTACCTGGTACTGGGAAGAGAGGAGGAACAGAATCCAAGGTGATGCAGGGAGTCCATTGTGTGAAATCATGGGTGCCTAGCCCACCCAGGGGGGGCCGTATATATAGGCGCCAACAAAAAGACAACCCACCAACATCACGTCTGCGTGCACAGTGGGGGATGAGTCCCGAGTGGGAGGCGTGACGTTGATGCGCAGTGACGGTGGATCCGCCCCCCCTCAAGTATAAACAGCGGAGGGAGGGAGGAGGCCTGCAGTGCGCATCGCAGCCTCTGAACATGATAAGAGACAGTCGGCCCGACAAGACCACAGCACGACCACCAAGACTGATTGATTGGATAATTGGTTGTTGTATCTAATGAAAAATAGTAGAAGAAAATTACAAATCGCTAGAGGTATATATATATATCTCTAATAACTTATAAAAAGTAAACAGGTACATGGGAAAGGCTAACATGGGACCAGCTGGTTGCAGAATTCATGAGGTAAAGAAGGTAAATCAACTTAGAGCCCTTGCACACTGGGGCGGTTTGCAGGCGCTATTGCGCTAATAATAGCGCCTGCAAACCACCCCGAAAGTGCCGCTGCTTTCATTCCAGTGTGAAAGCCCCGAGGGCTTGCACACTGGAGCGATGCGCTGGCAGGACGGTAAAAAAAGTCCTGCCAGCAGCATCTTCGGAGCGGTGAAGGAGCGGTGTGTATACCGCTCCTTTACCGCTCCTGCCCATTGAAATCAATGGGACGGCGCGGCTATACCGCCGGCAAAGCGCCTCTGCAGAGGTTTGCGGTGATATTTTACCCTTTCTCGGCCGCTTGCGGGGGGTAAAACCGCCCCGCTAGCGGCCGCATACCGACGGTAAAACGCCGCTAATAATAGCGGCGTTTTACCGCCGACGCCGCCCCCCGCCCCAGTGTGCAAGGGCTCTTAGAGCTGCTGCGTGCTTCCATCCCTAATTCAAATATTACAAGAAAGGGGGGAAGAGGATTCAATGTGCCCTCCTTTTTTGTACAAAGTGTGACAGCGCTGAAAGCTGAAAAATGTCCTGGGCATGAAGGTATAGAAGTGCCCGATATAGAAGTGGTTAAGCTTCTCCCATTATTAACACAATTTGGCCACACCCACTGTTCGTCATGGGACGCTACATGCGATGCAATACTACTCTTCTTGAGGCACCCAAAGGTGTCCCAGGTCTTTTACAATCCTATAGTGTAAACTGCAAAAAAAAAAAATTGCTATGCGCAGCTAAAGTGTATGATTTTGGCTTGATGAAAAGTAGGGATGGGCGAACGATTCGGCCCGAGCATATGCGGTGTTCAGGGCAAATTCCAAAGCCGTCGGAACACCATTAAAGTCTATGGGACACTAACATGAAAAATCAAAAAAGTGTTAATTTTAAAGCATAGGTGTGCGCAGCCTATTGCATTAGGGTGTGCACCCTTAAACTCAAACACACATGCGTGTGCAGGTGTCTACATATATATGACCCCGGCACATTAATCTCCCTGCCGGCACAGTGAAAGAGAAGAGTATAAACACTTCTCTTATGGCAGAGCCAGTAAGAGGGAGATCTTTCCCCTATTTCTGCTGCTACACAGAGTGATAACATTAATGTGCATGGGGTGATTAGGGTGTGCCTGGGCACACCTGGCACACCCTGTGCGCACGCCTATGTTTTAAAGGCTTATATGCAAGTTATTGTCATAAAAAGTGTTTGGGGACCCGGGTCCTGCCCCAGGGAACATGTATCAATGCAATTTTTTTTTTTTTCGGGAGCTTTAAGCATTTTTTTAATGCTTAAAGTGAAACAATAAAAATGAAATATTCCTTTAAATATCGTGCCTGGGGGGTGTCTATAGTATGCCTGTAAAGTGGCGCATTTTTCCCGTGTTTAGAACAGTACCACAGCAAAATGACATTTCTAAAGGCAAAATTGTCAGTTAAAACTGATCGCGGCTGTAATGAATTTCGGGTCTCGGCAATATAGATAAAACTCATTGAAAAAAAGGGCAAGGGTTCCCCCCCAGTCCATTACCAGACTCTTTAGGTCTGGTATGAATATTAAGGGGAACCCCGAACAAAAAATTAAAAAAAAATTGCATGGGGTCCCCCCAAAAATCCATACCAGACCTGTAGGGTCTGGTATGGATTTTAGGGGAACCCTGCACCAAATTAAAAAAAAAAATGGCGTCCCCCCCAAAATCCATACTAGACCCTTATCCGCGCACGCAACCTGGCAGGCCGCAGGAAAAGAGTGGGGGACGAGAGAGCGCCCCCCCCTTCTGAAGCGTACCAGGCCACATGCCCTCAACATGGGGAGTGTGCTTTGGGGTCTGACCCCAAAGCACCTTGTCCCCATGTTGATGGGGACAAGGGCCTCATCCCCACAACCCTTGCCCGGTGGTTGTGGGGGTATGCAGGCGGGGGGCTTATCAGAATCAGGAAGCCACCTTTAACAAGGGAACCTCCAGATCCCGCCCCCCCCCCATGTGAATTGGTAATGGCCTACCATTTCACAAAAAAAGTGTTAAAAAATGGTAAAAAAAGGACAAGAAGCAGCTTGGGACAAGTCCTTCAATAAAAAAAAAAAAAAAAAAAAAAAAAGATGTCCCGCAATGTAAATCCACGCCGCCCGACGGACCGAAAAAAAAAAAAAGAGCTGCAACCGTTCCACCTTCATGGGAGGCTCCCGCCAACTGATGCTTCTTCTTGGTGACAGTTCCTATATAACTGAGGGCAGGTGACCACGCCCCCTCTGAAGCCCCCGTGGAGTCAGAGGAGTACGGGGTCCCCCGTTTAGGTCACCGGGTGGCAGAGCTCTATCCTGTCAGCGGGGATGTGCTGAATTTTCTTTCCCTGCAGAGCAGGGAATAAAATCCATCGTTTCCCTTAGTAAAAGCCGCACATACAGTTCACCAAAACACTGGCTAGGCACACATTTAACCCTTTGATCACCCTAGCTGTTTAACCTCTTCCCAGCGTCATTAGTACAGTGACAGTGCATATTTTTAGCACTGATCACTGTACAGGTGGTCCCCTGTTACAAGCATCCTACTTACAAATGACTCCTACTTACAAACGGAGTGAGACAACAGGAAATGAGAGGAAATCTACCCCTAGGAAGGGAAATTCTCTCCTGTAAGAATTATCAGGGGAAAAATATGTCTCCACTAAATCTTTATCACCGCCAATTCTTGTTTCCACAACAACCAAAAAATTTCAAAATTCAATTGTCCCAGGGACAGAAAGTGAGGTGAAATCTACTGAACAGAGGCACAGACAGCAAAACAAATGCTACAGAGGCGTTAACCCTTCCCTATCCAAAAAACGTAAAAATAGTTTTTGGCTGGAGCTACACTTAAAAAAATGTACCTGTTCCTACTTACAAACAAATTCAACTTAAGAACAAACCTACTTGTTTGTAACCCGGGGACTGCCTGTATTAGTGTCACTGGTTCCCACAAAGTGTCAACAGTGTCAGTTAGTGTCTGATTGGCCGCTGCAATATCGCAGTCCCGCTATAAGTCGCTGATCTGCCAACACTAGAAAAATAAATAAATAAAAACTCCAGTATATATCACAAAGTTTGTAGAAGCTACAACTTTTGCGAAAACCAATCAATATACACTTATTGGGATTGTTTCACCAAAAACATGTAGCAGAACATATATTGGCTTAAATTGATGAAGAAATTCGATTTTTTTTTACATCTTTTTATTGGATATATTTTATAGCAGACCACCAAAATAAAGCTCTATTTGTGGGACAAATAAGGACATAAATTTATGTACAGAGTTGCATGACGGTGCATTTGTCAATGTAACTCAGTGCCGTATCGCAAAAAATGGCCTGGTCATGAAGGGGGGGGGGTATATCTTCTGGCAGTCAAGAGGTTAAACATGAACATAAACCGCAGGAAAAAGTAATCTGGGAGACATAAAAGTTGTTATTACTCCTCAGATCACTTCTCCTGCATTCAGAAAAGATGAATTCAGGAGTGCCAGTGTGAAGGAGGCCTCAGCCTGTGGTACTGCAGTTGCCATGGTGCTGAACATGTGATCAGCTTAGACAGCGGCCATTTTGTGGAGAGCCATCACACTGGCAACTGTGATCGTTATCTCCAGAGACTGTCCTGAATATAGCACACACTGCAGACAACGACATTGGTATGATTGATTAAGGATTTCATTACATTTACTGAACTTTCTTTTTTTTTGGGCAGGAGGAGGGCAATTATATTGGTGGGTTTAGTTCCTTTTTAACCCTTTCTATTAGACCAGTGTGAGGGCTGACTGGCCACAAGGCCCTATCACGCCGTCCACAGTCACAATGGCGAAGAACCAGATAACCATTCCCAGTTACAAAAATACTTTACTGGTTTGTCTCTAATTTTTTTACTAAGTCCGCTCTCACACAGAGCGCATTTCGAGAGAAATTTGCTCAATTCCCCCATCAACACAGACAGTGTTAATGCGGGAATCCCTCCTGTCAGGCCATTGTCTTCTCCCAGCAGGGGAGGGCAGGGGAAGCTGTCCACGCCGGGAGAAGACACGGATTATCACTAGCGGCTATAGCTATAGCAGCCGCTTGCGATAATCGTAAGCGAATCTTGCAGGCTGGTTGTACCCAAGTTGATTGATCCATCAACTTGGTACTTTCAGCCTGCCTATTAATGGTTTGAATGGTTTCAGCAGGAACCGGCCGAGATTCAAATGTGTATGGCTGGCCTTAGGCTTTGTTTACAAGGGTGGCCAAGATGCGGTAACAGTAGGCGGTTGAGCCAAGGGTTCTATTGCCCGACCACCGAGCCACAAGTTAACATGGCCAGCGGCTACGTTAGTACACATCATCACAGTCAGTAGTGTTGCTATGGGGGTGCGGGCCGCACCGGGTGACACCCGCCAGAGAGGTGACACCAGGGCCGCTGCCCAGCGCTACACACTGTGCTATATTGCTTCTGCTTGCAGAGCTGCGGAGCTGCAGCAGAGCGGAGTGAGCAAGGCACCAAGCCGTGCGGAGGAGAATGCCTGTAACACTACCCCATCTTAACCGCTTCAGCCCCGGAAGATTCTAACCCCTTCCTGACCAGAGCACTTTTTGCGATTTGGCACTGTGTTGCTTTAACTGACAATTGCGCAGTCGTGCGACGTTGCACCCAAACAAAATTGACGTCCTTTTTTTTCCCACAAATTTTGATCACCTCTGCATTTTTTATTTTTTTGCGCTATAAAAGAGCAGCAATTTTGAAAAAAAACGCAATATTTTTTACTTGTTGCTATAATAAATATCCCCCAAAAGTATATACAAAAAACAATTTTTTTCCCCAGTTTAGGCCGATATGTATTCTTCTACATATTTTTGGTAAAAAAAAAAAAAAATCGCAATAAGGGTATATTGATTGGTTTACGCAAAAGTTATAGCATCTACAATATAGGGGATAGTTTTATGAAATTTTTATTATTAATTTTATTTTTTACTAGTAATGGCGGCGATCTGCGATTTTTATCGGGACTGTGACATTATGGCGAACACGTTGGACAATTTTGACACATTTTTGGGACCATTGGCATGTATACAGCGATCAGTGCTATAAAAATGCATTGATTACTGTAAAAATGTCACTGGCAGGGAAGGGGTTAACACTAGGGGGCGATCAAGGGGTTCATTGTGTTCCCTAGTGTGTGTTCTAACTGAAGGGGGAGGGGACTGTGTAGGGGAGATGACAGATCGCTGTTCATACTTTGTACACACACAGATCCCGGTTCTCAGTGTGCCCCAAGCGATCGCGGGAGCCTGGCGGTGATCGCAACCGCCGGGCACTCGCATTGGCTCCGTGGGCGAGCAGGGGGCGCACGTGCCCCTAGTGGCCGAGATAGGAAGCAACGATCACTCTGGCTGATCCCGTAACTAGAGCCTGAAGGAAAAAAAGGTGACAACACAGCAGCCCCTGGGTGTCTTCATCTCCAGGCATGCTGTAAGTTACTGTACACGGTCTCTACATAGAGTCCTAACCTGCCCTATGCCACCCCAACCTGCCCTATGCCACCACAGCCTGTCCTATACCACCCTATACTATCATTTACAGGGGACGTTTGGGGGTGTGCCCTCTGACTGTGTGCTGCCTGTAGGGCACCAGGCAGGATAGACAGAAGGGGGGGGGTGACACCATGTTTTGCCGCACCAGGTGACACCAACCCTAGTGACGCCACTGATCACGGTTGCAGCGCCAAAATGATACAAGCGGTTGCGTTTGGCAGGCGGTACTGCAGCCAAAATGTGCTTTTATTCCAGTGAATGAGGCTGCACCACAACCACAAGCCACATGTTTAGCTAGCGATTGCTGAGTGGCATTCTTATTCAAAATCCTTCTTTGGCTAAAAAATATGCCTGGCAGCTGTTTTACCATCTGATGAAAACCAATCCACCGTAGATTGCTTTTCATTCGGGCGGTAGAGATTACCATCGATCTAAACGATGTCCTAAATTTTCACTTGATAATAGTATCTACACCAGGGGTGCTCAACCTGTCAACCCTCCAGCTGTTGCGGAACTGCAAGTCCCATCATGCCTATGCCATACCTCCCAACTTTCCCTGCATTCGAGGGACTGTCCGTGATTTGGAACAAAGTCCCTCTGTCCCTCTTTTCTCCTCATTTGTCCCTCATTTTGGTCTGATCTATATAGTTGTATATAAAATGCACTTTTTATCTTTCAAAAAGTGTTTCCCAGTGCTAAACCTTTCATACAATTTCTAAATTGCTGCATCTGTAAATTTCAAAAGCCAATATAAAGTAATAGCAGTGGTAAAAAAAAAAAAAAAAAAAGCATTGTGGGCTTAACTAATCATTTATTTGTATAATTCTCATTTAAGGGGGCGTGGCAGGAGGTGTGTCCTATGCCTACATACTTTTGCTAAAAGATGTCCCTCGTTCCCATCTCAAAAAGTTGGGAGGTATGCCTTTGGGAGTCATACTTGTTAACTGTCAGTGGTTTGCAATGCCTTATGAGACTTGTAGTTCCGCAACAGCTGGAGGTCCACAGGCTGAGCACCCATGATCTACACTCTTTCATTAGCCTCCAATGCGTTTTTTTCATGCTTTTTGCAGAAATGCAGGACATAGGGTTCCTATGGAACAGGTTCACATCAATGCATTTGTGTGCCTTTGCTTATTTGGAAAGGGTCAGGGACTTTTTTAAACGCAAAACGGCGCTTTTTTGATTTTTTTGGTTTGCGTTTTCAAATCTGCCCAATACCATCCCCCCCCCCCACTTTCCCAAAAAAAGCATAAAAAATGCAAAATACAAATCGCGGCAAAATGGCGGTAAATAAAAAAAAATGCAGAAAGCATAGCAAAAAGCACTACAGAAACTCTCAAAAGCAACATGCATAGATGTGAATCGAGCCTTAAAGATTAGTTCACCTTTACCAAAAAACTGCCTATACAGATAAAAAAACTGTGCAGCTTTGTCTGACGTTGAATGGTAAACACGACCTCCATGGGCCTGGTATGCCCTATGACTAAGCCTTGTGGTTTAAATAGGGTTAGTTCACCTTTAGGGCCGGTTCACACTGCTGCGTGGTGCGAGATCACATTTGATTCGCACCACACTGCAGTGCAAATCACATGCGATGTCTGTGCGATGCAAATTCAGCCATACAGGTTGTATGGCTGAATTTGCATCGCATTTTTTACCAAACTCACACAGGACCCTTTTTGTGGTCCGCAGCAGAATCGGATCGCATGAGTGTTCACACCCATGGGATCCGATTCCTGTCTGAATTTGCAGATCGCACTGCGATATGCGAACTGATTTAGGGGTGTCATTAACTTTTAATTGACACTCCCAGCAGTTCGCATAGGGCAGTGTGAACTGCTGCCGGGAGACATGCAATGCAGGAACCCGCAGTGGATTGGCAGGGGTCCCGCATTGCTGCAGTGTGAACCGAGCCTTAGGCTTCATGTACATGGGACGTTTTAAAACCTCTCCTGAATGATCTAACTTGACAGATAGTAACTGACGTTTAAAAACTTCCGTTTTGACACGTTTGCATGCCGCGTTTAGCTGCGTTTGCATATAGAAGCGGGTTTTCTTTTTCCAAAATAGTCAAAAATGCATCTTCATTAAAAACGCCTGTAAACGAAACACAGCTAAACGCGAGTTACTGCGTTTACAAGCTATTACAGGCATTTGGCATTTCAAATGCCTCTGAACATCCGCCCTGAACGCATTTTTTTGCTTTCC
Source organism: Aquarana catesbeiana (assembly GCF_042186555.1). NCBI lineage: Eukaryota > Metazoa > Chordata > Amphibia > Anura > Ranidae > Aquarana > Aquarana catesbeiana. The sequence goes on from NC_133325.1 coordinate 755,122,938, forward strand.
AAAAAATGCTTCTAAACTCAACTCCTAGAAACGACTATAAACGGCCCTGTGTACAAGTACTGACCCTAAATGTTACCTTGCTAAAGCAATCAACTACCTCAATCTAAGGCGATTGCAACACAGACACAAATTAGAAAACAATTTCTTTAAAAATCAGTACTTTTTTTAAATTAAATTAGCAATACATTTACTGAAAAAATTATGTTAAAAGAAGTCATACATGGGAATTCAGTTACGTTCTAGCGACTTTTCTGGCTGTATGGCCTTTTAGACCACTTTCACACTGAGCCGCCCCAGGCGTCAGCGGTAAAGTAGCGCTGTATTCATAGATAACAAAGAGGTAATAAAGACCAACTCTAAGTTGCCATACAGAGACAGATAGAGTGCCTGTCTCTGGACACTGTGTAGTAGACGGCATGTTGGTCCCCACTACCTCTTCCTAGCAACTAATGATGCTGACAGTGAGTGTAGCCTGATGGAGAAGCAGAGACACTAGTTCCCCATCAGGTTGCTCCCTCTGTGATTGACAGAAGGCAGTGGGTAGATTCTATAGCCAATAGCAAGCTGTCAATCACAAGGGCACAGACAGAGGGTGGTGTTAGCGGCTGCGGTTCTGCTATACACGGGTGTCACCCCTCTGGCGGGTGTCACCCGGGTGTGGCCCGCACCCCCCGCCCCCACCTTGCAACGCCACTGACAGAAGCACCTGTGAATCCCCATCAGGCTCCTCTGACCCAGTTTTAGGAGGCAAGGACCGGCTGTCCATTTACACCCAACTTCACTTTGACCCGATCCGATCAGACGGAGGGGAACGGATTACCTTCTGTTTGTTTTTCCTTTGCTGGATCAGATTGGAGGTGGCTGGGTGTAAATGGATACAAGTCGGTTTACATCCGACTGCCCATAGAGGAGAATGGAGGATCCGATCAGGCGGATAGGCGGACCCAATCACACCACTAGTGTGAAAGGTGCCTTAAAAAATCCTTGCCTGATGCTCTGTCTGCATGATAGCTGAAGGGGCCGCGAGAAGCTCAGTATGGACATTCCAGTCTTGCTGCGCCTTTGCATGCAGTGCGTGCCTCAGATTCATGGACTTGTTTACAAGAGGTCCATGAATCTGTCACCCGCACTAACATTTGTCCTGTGGTGACACTTTGAAATCCTGATGGCATAGCTCCCAACTGTCCCTGATTTGGAGCAATGTCCCTCTGTCCCTCATTCTGGTCTGATCCATATAGTTGTATATAAAATGCACTTTTTATCTTTCAAAAATTGTTTCCCAGTGCTAAACCTTTCATCCAATTTCGAAACTGCTGCATTTGTACATTTTAAAAGCCATGTAAAGAAATGGTAGTGGTAAAAGAAAGTCCTTGTGGATTTAATTAACCTTTTTTTTGGTTAATTCTCCTTTAAGGGGGTGTGGCAAGGGGCATGTCCTATGCCTACATACATTTGTTAGTAGGTGTCCCTCATTCCCATCTCAAAATGTTGGGAGGTATGTGATGGTGTCCTACCATATTAACACACTCAAACATGTTTCTATTATCGTCCCCATATTTGTGTTTTCAGGGCCTCCCTGGAATACCACAATGGATCAGACTGTAACACCAGATTGGGGCTCAAGCCTCACAGTCTCACAAACGACGATCAATGTCATTACCAACACAACAACCAAGCCCTGGACCCCTGACGAGAGCTACGCTGACGTGTTTATCGTAGTAGTGATCGGGTTCCTCGCCTTCATCATTCTCTCTTTCATGGTGGTGCACCAGGTCTACGTAGACCCCAAAGACGAAGCCATCCTAAATTACTTAGACTATCGGTCAATCTGGAAAAAGAAGCCTATTAAAGTATTTTGGAAAAATCCACCTGGTTTTGTGAAAAAGAAAACCAAGAACAAGAATTCAGCATTGGGACCAACATCTGCACCAGATCAAGCCTCAGAAGAAGCTTCATGCATCACAACAGTTTAGGGACTTTTTTTTAGGGTTTAGTTTTCCCTTATTATTTATTTTTTACTGTTTGCCAATTATAGGTTTTCTAGGTGAACCTGATCCCAAAGAACCGATTGGTGCAACAGAAGCAAATTGGCAATTTTGCCATCCTCAAAAAAGTTGTCACCCCCAAGCTGGGAAAGTGATGAGCGTCTCTCCAGTGCCTCCCAAGCAAACCCCTGCCTAGTTCCAAGTTCTGTGGGTGGTGTACACCATGAATTGGTAGCTCCATTTGGAGAAAGGATACCATTCAGTTCACAAAATGCCTCAGTTTTAAAAATAGATGCATACCCTGGCCAACATTTAGTTTGTTAAAACATGGTATATTACAAACAATTACTATGTTTTATTGTAAATAAAATTATTGTCTTCACCATTCTTTCATGATTTACTACGTCTCAGGGTTACTGATCTCCTGCAGCCTATTTGCACACACGTCCTACATACATGGCATTTCCCAGAGTCTTTATGGTGGCAATAATACACCATGCCTTTGTAATGTGTTCTGAAACAGTCACTTATAATCTCCATCAGAAATCGGAGTGACATGGTGACCAAGGGAGAAGAACTGAGACAGAAACAGAACCTTCTCAAATACCCTTATGGCAGGATCACCAGGTACTATGGAGTCGGCCCCCTACTGGCCCTTTAAGGGGTTTAGAATAGCAGGAGGCAGGGTGGGGTTTATGGTCATGTGACCGCCATGATTGGCTGTCATGGCGGTCACATGATCGAAAAGCTCCCGATCGCAAGCAGCTTTCCATTAGCCACCGTTAACCCTGGGAGGGCGCAGGGCGCCTGCTCTCAGCACAGCTGTTTTTGCACTATTGCATGCAAGTATGTGGCACTTCAGTGCTAAAGCCCGCCTGCTGAGAGGCCACATATTTGCGTGCAGCTGCCATTTTAAAAATATTGGAAATAACTTTTAAAATTACATTTACATGGTAGATGTTATATGCGATTGTAATGATTGGGGTTTAAAAATACCAATAATAATAAGTACCAGGATATGCTTAGACCTCATGCTGTCCTAAGCACCTAATTTCCAGAAAAAAACTGCTGCCAGATTTTGCTCTTGGAGCATAGCTCCCAACTGTCCCCGATTTTGAGGGACTGTCCCTCATTCAGAACAAAGTCCCTGTTTCCTCCAAATCTGTCCCTCGGTTTGGTCTAATCTATATAGTTGTATATAAAATGCACTATCTTTTAAAAAGTGTTTCCCAGTGCTAAACATTTCATCCGATTTCTAAATTGCTGCATTTGAAAATGTCAAAAAGCCAATAATAGGGAATAGTAGTGGTAAAAAAGCACTCGTGGGTTTAACCAATCATTTTTTAATACAATTCTCCTTTAAGGCAGGGGCATGGCAGTGGTGTGTCCTATGCCTACATACTTTTGCTAAGAGGTGTCCCTCATTTCCATCTCAGAAAGTTTTAAGGTATATTGGAAGCACCATATGGTCTGTTTTAGATGAAGCGCTACATTCTGGGCTTACCTACATGGGTCGCAATTGCAACCCGGCCCCATGTTGCCGGGGGCCCATTGGTTCCCCTGTACACCTGGATAAGAGGGAACGGTGGCATATAAAAAAAGATCCCCTTCATTTTCCCTCTGCAGTTGTTGAATGCCCGCTTCTCCTTGTCTCTCTCCTGCAGGCATTCAGCGGCTGCAGAAAGAAAGTAGAGGGGATTGGTTCTTCTATATGCCACCCCTCCTATCCAGGTCCTGCTGCCCATGGGCCCTTGTGTGCTCTCCTGTCCTCCTCCCTTCTTCTGGCAGGTGCTGCGGGGGATCTGTCAGGCTGGAGAGCGAAAGAAGGGGCCTGTAAATGTGTCATTTACCAGCCTCTTCTTTTTCTGAATGGACAGAGTCAGTGATCTGTACCGATCACTGACTCTATCCATTCATAACTAAGGTATAGTAGACGAGTTTACTATGCTTCAGTTTGTGAATGCGCAGTAAGCTCTGTACAGAGCTATACCTGTTCATTCATTCTGTGCAGATGAGGCTGCAGAGATGGAGGGATGTGCCCTCCATCTCCTTTCTCTGTCTCAAAGGTGGAACATCAGAGGTCTGTTTAGACCAGGGATCCTCAAACTACGGCCCTCCAGCTGTTGTGGAACTACACATCCCATGAGGCATTGTAAAACTCTGACATTCACAGACATAACTAGGCATGATGGGAATTGTAGTTCCTGAACAATTGGAGGGCCATAGTTTGAAGACCCCTGGTTTAGATCCTTGATATTTCACCAAAGTCCCCCATCGGGCTTCCAAATAAATTGTAAAAAAAAATAAAAAAATAATTTTGTAAAAAAAATATATAAAACAAATAAAATGGTAAAAAATTATAAAAAAATAATATAAACAAACAAAAAATCTACTGACACCAGTGGCGGAACTACCAGGGTTGCAAAGGTCACATTTGAGACCAGTCCCTGGCTTTCCTACATCGTGAGCGGTCCCCAAGATGGCAGGAAGGGGGCCTGCTGCAGAACGTGTGAAAGGGTCTAGTTGTGGGACCATAAAGGGTACCAGAAACAGTGGGAAGGTCCACGGCTGGGGGTCAGGGTGCCTTTTATGGTTTCTTGCACCAGAGCCCTGAAGGTTCTAGTTACACCTCTGGCTACATTGCAACTGTACAGACCACCATAAAAGAAAGGAGAAAAAAGAAAGGAAATGTTATTTTCACATTTCCCAAACTGTAGAGAGCCTTCTCACTCAACATCCAAGGCTCTCCATTCTTGTGGACAAAAATCACGATTTTAAGGTTTTGCTTTCCCTTCTCCAACCCAAAAAATGACTTATAATATATAATATAATATAATACCTAACTGGTAAGGACAGAGCTTCTGAAAACAATGTTCTATCAAGTTAGCCAGTAAAAGAGAACGAGAGAGATTGTAGGTAGTGAAATGGGCTCAGATAGTATTGACCCGTCCTGATCAGTGTCCTAATATGTTCAGAATTAAACCCCTGCCTGGTCTTTGGCTTTCGATACGAATGGATGCCTCTAACCAGTCCGTTTGTCAGAAGTGCTTGTTATTGCCAACAGAGATTTTCAATTAGTTGGGAAATCTCCATGGAAGAAGTCTTATTCTTCCCTCTCCTCATTTAGAAGAGGGGAAGAATGTGTTAACTGCACATGCTCTAATTTTTTTCTCCTGAAAAATTCCAACAAGGGAGTGAAGACCTCTGATTAAGATGGGCAGATGTTTCCCTGACCATATGAAAGCTTGTTAGCAATTTCCATCACCAGCCAGCTACTGCCACTTTGTGGTCAAATTAAGGTATGCATTTTTTTTTTAATTTATATTATGTTTTTGACAGAGTAATTTCAAAAACAAATGTTTACAATTATTTGGTATTGCTTATCATGTTGCCTAGAACAGTTATTAAGAAATGAATATTAACAAAATGATTAAGGTACCACACACTATCTGAGTTTTGATAACCTACTACCGCCTACCCCAAGTGGGAACACACTGTAAGCGGGACCTGGTTACCTAGAATTCAAATTGCTAGGGATGATAGATATAAATACCTACCATCACACTTCAAGAACATCGGGGAAAATCAGTAAATGTGCATATCTAAAAAACATAAACCTTTCTAACGACTTTGACATTCCAACAGATATATGGCAATATTTCACGTACCACAAGTTCCGAAAAAGAAAAAAAGGAATTAGACTTTTCTACAACCTTCTTTCCCCTTCCTCTCCAGAAGATAAAAACCCCAACGTATTAAACATTGTAAAAGTATACATTCTTAAGCAAAAGATTATAAAGAGAAAGAAACCTTCATAAAACTCATGCAGGCTGAAAACTGGAAATCTATACTCTTCAGTTCTACTTCATTTTTACCAATTACCTCAAACATTTGGGGAAACATGCAGCTGTGCACTACTGTAGTAAACTAAGCTTATGGTGATATCAGGCACCTACCTTGAGTCCCGTGTTCTAAATCATTGGTACATTAGGAGTGTAATGTAATGGGAGCTATATTCTGGGCTGCATGTCTTCCAAACATACATCTAACCTGGTTGTGGGAGAGCACGAGTACTCCTTAACTGATTCCCGTCCAGATATACGATGGTTCCCTATGTCTATCAGGGAACTATGGACACAGGATCCTCTGCAGGGTATCGACTGGAACCTGCAAATACATGAGTACACCCTGGGAGACTTCCAGCTTGGTCTAACCTAGAGTTGCCATCTCATCCCTTTAAACCCGAACACATATTAATTACACAGGTTCTGAGGCTAATTTCATGCAGATAAGGCACCGAGTGAGTTTATCACCTCCTTAAGGGTCCTTTCACACTGGGGCGGTTTGCAGGCGCTACTGCGCTAATAATAGCGCCTGAAAACCGACCCGAAAGTGCCGCTGCTTTCATTCCAGTGTGAAAGCCCCGAGGGCTTTCACACGAGCGATGCGCTGGCAGGACGGTAAAAAAAGTCCTGCTAGCAGCATCTTCGGAGCGGTGAAGGAGCGGAGTGTATACCGCTCCTTCACCGCTCCTGCCCATTGAAATCAATGGGACGGCGCGGCTATACCGCCAGCAAAGCGCCTCAGCAGAGGCGCTTTGCGGTGGTTTTTAACCATTTCTCGGCCGCTAGCGGGGGGTAAAACCGCCCCGCTAGCGGCCGCATACCGACTGTAAAGAGCTGCTTACAATAGCAGCGCTTTACCGCCGACGCCCTCCCCAGTGTGAAAGGGCTCTAATCAGCCACAGAACCTGTGTAATTAATATGTGTTCAGTTTTAAAGGGATGAGGTGGCACCCTTGGCCTAACCCAGTGGTTCTCAACCTCAGTCCTCAAGTGCCCCCCAACATCCTTTGGGAACTTCCCTTAGATAAAATAGCTCTTATCAATACCATGTCATTGATATTGATTTAAAGCAGCTGTGCAAAGTAAAGTAAAACCTGAAAACATGGCTTGTTGGGGGTACCTGAGGACTGAGGTTGAGAACCACTGGCCTAACCAACACCTTCCTAGCAGTCCATCCCATAGATGCTCCAGGCTTTAAGGCAATGGGCCTGATTAGAAGCCTCATACAGAACCATCTCTGTCTGCTTCAAAATAACTTTCCCATCTCCAGGTTAGGAGCAGAAAGGGTCCACTCAACAAAAGCCTTTCAACTGTTTACTGAATGCAGTTCATGACTGATGGATAACATATGTTGTACACTTATATTAATACCCTTCTTACCTTTCTACTCCCAATAAATCAAACCACACCAAACTTGGAGTAAAAAAGGCCGTAACAGCCTACTTTATTAAAACAATATATATTTTTTAACTTTTTATAAAAAACTCTTTTATCAAAAAACAATCGACAATAAAACATCTGTTATTCCCTGAAAACTTTTTAAACTAAAGAGCGTTGGTCTGCGCTATCACTTAAAATCCTTCTGATGTTCATCACCCACTCAGCACTGCGGTACTTATCAAACTATCTCAACTATGCCTCAAGCCGAAAAGCTGGCTCAGAGACTAACAATTCCCGCAGTGCCCCATTATCACTTCCCGGTTAACCTCCGTTAACCGGGAACCAAAAGACCTCCGGATCTATAACACCGTTAGATCCACCCACTTACTTTTTCCATCTTCCTTCCTTTTTACAGACCAACGCCCGCCACTGCCACGACGATTCATCCTTCACCACCTGTTGAAAATAACAGCAACTTCCTTCATGCCTACCATGATCCTAATCCAAAAAAGGGGGCGGGTGGGCGGGAACTTTCCTCCGGAATTCTGTTAACCCCTCCCAGGTTAACCTCCTTAAATACTACCCCACCCTTCCTGTCCCTCCCCCTCGGCTCCATTTTAAACATACCTTCCCCCCACTGTTCCCACTGTCATGTATGCCCTCCATTTTATGCATTCCATGCTGCATTTCGGGCCTTTCTTTATCCCAGCAGTTTGTTGCAGACAATAGAGAGAACATATGGAAGAGGAGAGCCAAGCCGAATAACCCATACCTTTTAGTTTTTTTTGGCAGAGTCCAGCTTCCTATGTAAAGAGGATGTGAGTAGTCCCAATAAAATCTTGCACCTGCCTCCCTTTTCTTCCCCCTAAGGGGAAACTCCAATAGATAGAAATAAACACATTACATCTTTGCTGTGGCTTGGTCCTTCCAACACTTCCCATGATGACTATAAGCGGGCTCCCTACAGAACTATTTATATTTGGGTCCTTCTTCACTGGCATGGGCAGGGCTAACATAAGGATAACACCCCACTACTGCTCTGGGGACCTCTATTGGCTATGATTACACTGCCCCTCACAACTAGTGGACCCTGTGCTTTATTCCATAACTAACGAGGATGACACCTTGTGGCCATTTTAGGGAACTACACCTGATAAATCTTGACTTTTTAGACAGTCAACTAAACGCAAGCTTCTACATCCCAAAATGCAATGCAAGTACTTGTATAAACACTCGTATATGTACAGCTGTATGGCTCTGGATGCAAACTTCTGCATCCAGCATTGTACTTCGATATGCATATGCATGAGGGGGTACGTACAGGAGTCACGGGGTTGCAGAGGTCACCATTGTGACCCCGCCCCCTGTACACCTGGATAGGAGGATGGTGGCATGTAGAGGAACAAATCCCTCCATGCAGCCGCTGAACCTTCCTCTCCCTCCCAAAGACATTCAGCAGCTGCAGGAGGGAAATGGAGGGCATCGGCTCCTCCATATGCCGCTCCCACCACCTTCCTTTGCCTGTCCTTCTGCCTTGGGGCTCCTATGTCTTTTCCTGGCCCCCCCACCACAGCGCTGCTGGGTTTTCCCTTGCCACCTCACGCCGGCCGCTGGGGGGGGGGGGATACTGTCAGGATGGAGCGCGGGGAAGGAGTCGGTAAATGTGTCATTTACCAGCCCCTTGTTTTAATGAAGAGACAGTGATTGGTACCGATCACTGACTCTGTTTTTTAATTTATTCATAGCTGGGGCATAGTAAACTCTGTTCACTGTGCATGAGTTTATGAATGAATGGGAAGCTCTGTACAGAGATATTCCTGTTCATTCTGTGCAGATGAGGCTGAAAAGAAAAGGACTGATGAATCTGTCCTCAGTCCCTTTATCTGTCTCAAAAGTGAGACATCAGGGGTCTGTTTAGACCCCTGATATTTCACCAAAGCCCCCAGCCCCCACCCCCCCAAAAAAATGTAAACAAAATAATAATAAATAAAACATTTTAAAAAATAAATAAAAATAAAATAAATGGTAAAAAAAGAAAAAACTACCGGGGTTGCACTTATGACTGGGCTCTGGCACTCCGCCACTGTGGGGGGACGCCAAGACGACAGGAAGGTGGCCTGCTGCGGGACCATAATAAAGGGTATCACGATGGGAGTAAAGGGCCCCAGGATCAGTGGGTTGGGGGCCAGGTTGGCCCCTTCATGATTAAATACCACCAAAAGAAAGCTCTATTTGTGTAAAAAAAAAAAAATTAAAAATTTCATTTGGGTACACTGTTGCACGACCGTGCAATTGTCATTCAAAATGTGACAGCGCTGAAAGCTGAAAATTGACCTGGGCAGAAAGGGGGTGAACAAGCTCGGTATTGAAGCGGTTGAATAGAATGTTTTTGTTTACGTTAGATTTTTTTTTAGTAAATACCACATAAACCTGTAATACAGTGAACATTTTCATTATCGCATGTGATATTTGGATAAATAACCCAAATATTGCATGAGAAATCCTTTAGTGATTTAACCGCTTCAGCCCCAGAAGATTTTACCCCCTTCCTGACCAGAGCACTTTTTGCGATTCGGCACTGCGTCGCTTTAACTGACAATTGCGCGGTCGTGCGATGTTGCACCCAAACAAAATTGACGTCCTTTTTTCCCACAAATAGAGCTTTCTTTTGGTTGCATTTGATCACCTCCGCGTTTTTTTTTTTTGCGCTATAAATAAAAAAAAGCGACAATTTTGAAAAAAAAAACAAAACGCTTTTTACTTTTTGCTGTAATAAATATCCCCAAAAAATATATTAAAAAAATATTTTTTTCCTCAGTTTAGGCCGATATGTATTCTACATATTTTTGGTAAAAAAAAAATCGCAATAAGCGTATATTGATTGGTTTGCGCAAAAGTTATAGTGTCTACAAAATTGGGGGTAGTTTTATGGAATTTTTATTTATTTATTTTTTTTACTAGTTATGAACAGACGATCTGTCTGTTCTGCCCTCAGAGAACCGGGATCTGTGTGTTTACTAAGGATGAGCTCCGGCGTGTTCGCATACTGCACGTGCTGATCCCGCCAGGAAGTCGGCACGGCACATCGCTAATCACAGGCAGTGAGACATTTCCCGAGCTCTGCAGCCGCACATCGGGAAAATGTCTCACTGCATGTGATTAGCGCTGCGCCATGCCGACTTCCTGGCGGGATCGGCACGTGCAGCATGCGAACACGCCAGAGCTCATCCTTAGTGTTTACACACACAGATCCCGGTTTTCTGTGTGCCCCGAGCGATTGCGGGAGCCAGGCGGTGATCGTGAACGCCGAGCACTCGCAATGGCTCCGTGGGCGAGCAGGGGGCGCGCATGCGCTCCCTAGTGGCCGAATATGTTACCGATGTAACATGACGGCGATTTGGGCAGCCGAGCCATGTTGCCGCAGTACAACTGTGGCGGCTGGTCGGCGAGGGGTTAAGTCCTAAGCCTTTTTGCCTTGTCATGAGCTTAGACCATGCAAGGCGGCCTGGTGCAGTCCCAGCACACCTGGTGTGAATGAGCCCTTCTAACCTAAGAGTCGGTTCACACTGGGGCAGCACGACTGCCTCAGGCGACCTGCACACGACTTCAGCGGCGACTTGCAAAACGACTTCTGTATAGAAGTCAATGCAAGTCGCCTGAAGTCGTCCCCAAAGTAATACAGGAACCTTTTTCTAAGTCGGATCGACTTGTGTCGTTCCTATTAGAATGGTTCCATTGTACAGAATGGAGTTACCGAGTCTAAACTAGCACAATAGAATACAAACTGGAATGTCGTTTTGCTGCATTTACTTCTAGAGAGGCAGAGCACAATTTGAAGATAATAAAGAAAATTCCATCTTTATCATAACAGCAAATTGTACCAACCTTTCGTAGCGTCCTCTGGTCTGTATACATATTTCTACAAACATTCAAACTTGATTAATACTAGACTCAAAAAAAGTGCTTTGTATCTATTTGGCTTGGGCTTTTCACTTTTGCCTAAAAGCATCATGGGAGGGAGAAGAGATCCACCTTGTAGAGGTAGATCTGGGCTGTCTATTGCTCTAGTGCTGTGTGCTGACATGGACACACATGTATGGAGGACACAATTACCTCTTCTGTGCAATAGTCTTCCACGTATGTTCCAAATAATGTTTGTTTTTATTGTTGTTTTGAGAGAATCGACGCTACTAGGAATAGCTCCTGGCTCTGATCAGCCTCAGGTGGGTTTTGCTACCATTTCTTCTGGCTTTATCCATGAGCACCATATTATCCGCATATAGGATACATTTCCAGGAATAGGCTTGTTGGCTGTGCAGGTGTAGATGGGTGTGCTTGTTAAGGCCTGGTTCACACCTATGCAGGTTGCAGTTTGCATAGTCCAGGTGCATTCTGTGTTTTTCAATACACGTTTTTGATCCATTGAAGTCTATGGAACTAAAAACCAGAAAAAAAAAGTCCCTGGCCCTTTCCATAAAGTGATGTGAACTACATAATGGGAAACCATGTTAAATGGACTGTAGTGTGTTTCTGCAAAACTGAAAAGGCACTAAAAAAAGCATAGATGTGAACCAGGCCTATATGATGGATCCTGTGCTGAAAGGAATATAGAGTTTGATTATTATTTTCTGAAAATGCCAGTTGCATGGCTGCCATTCTGATTTAATTACTTGTACATTTTCTGAATCACTCATCAAGAAAAAGGATGCAGCTTGCAGGTGCCCTGTTTGTTTTGTGACAGTATTTCCAAAGTATTAGGCCCTGTGCACACTGGACATTTAGCCCTGGTACATGGGGCTCTGGTGTTTTGCTATGGGTGGAGGGCACAGGTATCCTGCCGGGCTTTGCTGCTGGCAGCCTGTCTCTATATTGGAGCCTGCCAGCTGCTGCGGCTGGACGGTGCACCTAACTATATGAACAATTAGGGTAGTAAGCACCAAGGGACTCAAGAAGTCTGTATTCTGGTCATTCATCCTTGGCTGCTTACTGCTCTAAATGCTTGAACCGCTAGGTGCAACGTTGGACTGCAGAAGCTGTTAGAATCTCATAGAATTTGACAGTCTGCCGACTCTGGGGCTGGAATGGACACCCATTCTCGGCGCCTGCAGCTAAACACCCAATGTGCACTAGGCATAAGGCTCCACTTCCATCTAAGCGTTTGTGAACACACGCAGAAATGCTATGTGCAAAAGACGCGCTTTGCTCTTGCTGTATCATTATTGTTAATGGCACCCCAAATGCAGCCAGTTCAATGCTTGAAAAGGTGCAGGAGCTTCTTTGGTGCATGTAGGGTAGTCCATCCAAATGAATAGGCTGCCTTATATGTGTAGCACAAAAGCATGGGAAAAAACATGCATTCATGCGATACGGAGTACAGCCATTCACTTGTATGTCGGTACAACTTTTCCATGAAAGGCCATCAAAGATGCAGCATGCAGGTCTTCCTTTTTTTTTTTTTTTTAACACACCACATCTAAAATGCACAAGTATGAACGGGGCCTTAGAGTAATGAATGCCTTCTAGCACCTTATTAAAATGGGAAAATGGTGCGCCAAATTTTTATTTATTAGTTATACTGTGGCACAAGACTGAACCTGTCAGTGTACTTTTGTTCATTTAAGTGTTGTGTTGTATGTGTTTTTTTTTTTTTATATGCTAGTACATTGTTACTAGGGCTGTTTTCACGCTGCTCAATTGGAAAAAAATCTGCTTCCAGTGTATTTTCTGGTTGCCTGACTCCCAGGATGCACCTGTGAAACATGGATATGACTCAAAAAATGCACCAAAAATGCAAGCGCAGTGCAGTTTTTGACACATTTTCTATTAATTTCAATGGGGAGCTGCGTTTTTGTTGTGGCTTTGAAAAGCGCACCAAAAATGCAGCAAGCAGAACTTTAAAAAAAGCAATTGACCGGGGTGAAGAGTTCCCTAGGGTTTAAAAGGATGCGTTTTCCATGCATTTTTCCTCCAACTTTTTTCAACTGAAAAATCTATCAAAAACTGATCAGTGTGAAAGGGGGCTAAGTGGAAATTGCTGGCCATATCAGAATTAAAGGAGTTCCATGGTCCCAGCATACACTTTCATTTTATAACACCAACATTGTAATAACAGTAGCAACAAAAATATTTTTTGACAACCCAATATTACTTGAAAAATCTCCTTTCATGTTGTGAGTTCTGCCTGTCTGCTGGCCATCTCTTTACACCACTTTCTGTATTCCCTGCATGCTTTAGAGCTTCTCCTCTGCTGTTTACTTTCCATTTCTAAGGACTACGTATCCCATGGTACATTGCTGCCTTCAAGCAGTGATTCCTGTACTGACTCCGCCTCCTGAAACTCCTCCTCTCAGCTCCTCTGTAACTCAGAAGGTAGGCTTTGTGAAATGTGTGACACAGCAGTGCCTACTCACAGGGCATAGTGGATCTGTGTCACAGAATTCAAGGAAGGAAATGTGTTTTGAATTTCAAAGTAGCGGGACCTGTTTGTCATCCAGCCCCCACAGGCAGATCTCGCGTGAAGAAGATAACAACATCCTTCTCCAGAACAGGCGTAATAAGAACAGAAGTGACCTACCGCAACTAGCATAGACATGCCTCCATCCCTAATACATGAATATGTGGAAAAAGGAAGAGGTAGTGGGACTTTACATGAGGCATGTCTATGCAGTGATTATTGGAGAATAAAATTAGATTCAATCAAATGATACATAATTTTAATAAAAATTGATACAGTGTGATGCCACAATCATGCAATGGATTGCATGACTGCCCCACACATCTAATCAATTCATGAGAGGTAATAATATTGATGATAATATTGAACAAAATAGCAATGATGATAGCACCAATGATAATAACAATGTGAATAATAATGATAATAATAATTGTAATAAAAACATTGACATTAGTGCTAATATGTTTTAATTATAAATGGTGAGTTTATCAATAAACAGTCATACAATATATAGTACACATGGTTAATGTAGACACTGAAAATAGAAAATGATGATATAAATAATCATATGAACATAATCAACAGAATAAATTCAAGATAACATCATACATTCAAAATACATCTCAATGCATGATATTCAGGCAATAGAATGTTAGAATATATTATAAATATAAAAATCCATGGCATCCTTGGTTGTGGACTCTACGCATTTCATAGCCTATAGCTACTCATCAGGAGTGGGATGCAATAATTAAACTAAAGACGGATAAATAAATAAAATTGGTTTATTAGCATATAATGCCTTCCAAGGGACACGATTATGTACTGACAACCGCAAACTAATCAAAGACTTACAGATCAGCCCATAAACTGGGCTCAGCTTCAGGATGAAAAGGCGAAGGGCCTAGACATGATGTCTCACCCGGGGTTGAGGCGAGAGACTCCCCTCCCTCCCATTGAGGGGGGTTCCAGGGGAATAAGCCATTGGACACCCCGACCACCACGCCACACCACGTCTCCACAGGTGTAGAAAGTGCAATCGATCAAAAATGACTGGCCTAAAATATTAAAAAATCAAAAAATATGAAAGATGTAAAAAATGTATATGTTTGTATAAATGAATAAATATTTAATTTGTACACACATATACATTTTTACATCTTTCATATTTTTTGATTTTTTTTTTTTTTTATAGTTTAGACCAATCATTTTTGATCAATTGCACTTTCTACACCTGTGGAGATGCGGTGTGCCGTGGTGGTCAGGCTGTCCCATGGCTTGATCCCCTAGACCCCCCCCTCAATGGGTGGGAGGGGGTGGGGAGTCTCTCGCCTCAACCCCGGGTGAGACATCATGTCTAGGCCCTTCGCCTTTTCATCCTGAAGCTGAGCCCAGTTTATGGGCTGATCCATAAGTCTTTGATTAGTATGTGGTTGTCAGTACATAATCGTGTCCCTTGGAAGGCATTATATGCTAATAAATCCTTTTTTATTTATTTATCCCTCTTTAGTTTAACTATTGCATCCCACTACTGATGAGTAGCTATAGGCTACGAAACACGTAGAGTTCACAACCAAGGGTGCCAAGACCAATTTTGTCTTAATTATGGATTTTTATATTTATATTATATTTTAACATTCTATTGCCTGAATATCATGCATTGAGATGTATTTTGGATGTATGATGCTATCTTGAATTTATTCTGTTGATTATGTTCATATGATTATTTATATCATCATTTTCTATTTTCGATGTCTACATTAATCATGTTTACTATATATTGTATGACTGTTTATTGATTAACTCACCATTTATAATTAAAACATATTAGCACTAATGTCAATGTTATTACAATTATTATCATTGTTATTTATTATCATTAGTGCTATCATGGTTGCTATTTTGTTCACTATTATCATCAATATTATTACCTCTCATGAATTGATGCATTCCATTGCATGATTGCGGCATCACACTGTATCAATTTTTACTAAATTATGTTTCATTTGATTGAATCTAATTTTATTCTCCAATACTCACTGCATAGACATGCCTCATGTAAAGTCCCACTACCTCTTCCTTTTTCCACTTCTCCAGAGCAGGACTCTGAAGAAGTGTCCTTCAACAGATATACCTCCTCAGCAATTCTCCTAAGGTCTACAGCCTAGCAACTGCTGAGGCCCAAAATGTAGTCGCTTGTCTCAGTAATCCCTTTCCTAGGGGCAGCAGCCCCAGGAGTACTGGAACCCTCCCTGTCGAGGAAAGGGCAATCTGCTTAGGCATCCTGTCTATTTATTACCTCCCCGGCCACCTTCTGTACATCCCCTTCCAGGGATTGGCCAGGCTATTATTATTATTATTATTATTATACAGTATTTATATAGCGCCAACAGTTTACGTAGCGCTTTACAACTTGAGGGTAGACAGTACAAATACAATACAATTTGATACAGTAGGAATCAGAGGGCCCTGCTCCTTAGAGCTTACAATCTAAGAGGGAAGGTCAAGAGATACAAGAGGTAATAACTGTGGGTGATGTGCTGATTGAGAAGATAAATGTACAGTTGTTAGGTGGGGGCCAGATAGGCTTCTCTGAAGAGATGAGTTTTCAGGGATCGTCTGAAAGTGGATAAAGTAGGAGAAAATCGGACGGATTGGGGTAGAGCATTCCAGAGGATGGGGGAGGCTCTGGAGAAGTCCTGAAGGCGAGCATGGGATGAGGTGACAAGGGAGTTTGAGAGCAGGAGGTCTTGGGAGGAGCGAAGAGAACGATTAGGTTGGTATTTTGTGACTAGGTTAGAGATGTAGCTAGGGGCCAGGTTGTGGATGGCTTTGTAGGTTATAGTTAGTATCTTGAATTTAATTCGGTGACTGAGTGGCAGCCAATGGAGGGATTGGCAGAGGGGTGTAGCAGACGTTGAGCGGTTTGTGTGGTGGATGAGCCTGGCCGCAGCGTTCATGATGGACTGAAGTGGGGATAGCCTATTTAGAGGTAAACCAATGAGGAGGGAGTTGCAGTAGTCAAGGCGGGAGATGACCAAGGAGTGGATTAGAAGCTTTGTGGTGTCATTGGTTAGGAAGGGGCGTATCTTGGAGATGTTGCGAAGACAGAGGTGGCAAGCTTTGGATAGTGATAGAATGTGGGGTCGAAAGGTTAGTTCAGAGTCCAGGATTACACCTAGGACCTTGGCGTGGGGAGATGGGTTGATAGTTGAGCCGTTGATCTTGACAGGGAGATCAGGGGAAGTGGCACCTGAGGGAGGAAATATCATGAGCTCGGTTTTGGATAGGTTGAGTTTGAGAAAGTGATGTGACATCCAGGCTGATATGTCTGCTAGTAAGTTGGTAATGCGTGAGGAGACAGATGGAGAGAGCTGGGGGGTGGAGAGATAGATTTGGGTGTCATCAGCGTAGAGATGATATTTAAAGCCGTGGGAGGCAATCAACTGACCCAAGGAGGTGGTGTAGATTGAGAAAAGGAGAGGTCCGAGAACAGAACCTTGGGGGACCCCAACGGAAAAAGGAAGAGGAGAGGAGGAAGTAGAGTTGTAAGTGACACTGAAGGAGCGGTGGGATAGGTAGGATGAGAACCAGCGAAGAGTACAGTCACGGAGACCAAAGGAGTGGAGTTTTTTGAGGAGGAGGGGGTGGTCCACTGTGTCAAAGGCAGCAGAGAGATCCAGGAGAAGTAGTACAGAATAGTGTCCATTGGCTTTAGCCATTAGTAGGTCATTTGAGAGTTTAAGGAGAGCAGTTTCCATGGAGTGTTGAGGGCGAAAACCGGACTGAAGGGGATCAAGAAGTTTATTCATGGTCAGATGGTCGCTTAGTCGGTTGTAGACCAGTCTTTCAAGAAGTTTGGAGGAGAAGGAGAGTAAGGAGATGGGACGTAAGTTGTTGAGATTGGTGGGATCCAGTGAGGGCTTTTTTAGTATGGGGGTGACTAGCGCATGTTTTAGAGAGTTTGGGAAGATGCCACAAGAGAGGGAGAGGTTGAAAATGTGAGTTAGAGAGCGTAGAATCGAGTCAGAGGGTGAGCGTAGCATTTGCGAGGGAACAGGATCCAGGGGGCAAGTGGTTAGATGAGTGCTAGATAAAAGTTTAGCAACCTCAGTAGTAGTAGCAGGGTTGAATGAGGGAAGTAATGATTGTATCTGTGGACATGGGGTGTTGCATGGGGGAGGTTTTTGCGCATTGGCGATCTCCTCATGAATTGTATCAATCTTAGTTTTGAAGTGATTGGCAATCTCCTGGGCAGTGAGTGAGTTGGTGGGTGGAGGCAGTGGAGGACAGAGTAGAGTGTTGAAGGTAGAGAAGAGTTGACGTGGACTGGATGAGAAGGTGTTAATGAGTGTGATAAAGTAGGTCTGTTTGGCAGTGTGAAGGCAGGAGTAGTATTTTAGGAGGGCAGATTTATATTGTGTGAAGTCTTCCTGGGTCTTAGTCTTATGCCACAGGCGCTCAAGAGGGCGGCTACGTTTTCTGAGACTTCTGGTGTCATCTGTTTGCCAGGGTTGTAGCAGTCGGGGCCTAATTCTGCGTGTAGTGAGGGGGGCCAGCTTGTCTAGGGAGGAAGACAGTGAGCTGTTGTAGATGACAGTAGCTAGGTTGGGGCAGGACAGGGGGGAGATTTTGTCATAGAGGTGATCAGTATCAGAGTAGAGAAGAGAAGGGTTGAGGTGGCGAAGGTTTCTGCGTGTAACTGTTAGGCGGTTGGAGGGAGAAGAGGTGGAAGACAAGGAGAGAGCAAAACTAATAAGGTGGTGATCAGAGAGTGGGAGTGGATTGTTGGAAAGGTTGCACGGAGTGCACAGATAGGAGAAGGCAAGGTCAAGGGTGTTGCCGTTGGAGTGGGTAGGAGCCTGTATCCATTGCTTCAGGTCAAGCGATGAGGTTAGATTCAGAAGTTTAGAAGTAATAGTAGTGTTAGTGTTGACAGGGATGTTGAAGTCCCCAAGAATAATTGTGGGGATTTCAGAAGAGAGAAAGTAGGGTAGCCAGGCAGAGAAGTCATCAAGAAAGGCTGATACCGGTCCAGGGGGCCGGTAGATGACAGCAATTCTTAGAGAAATGGGAGAGAAAAGACGAATGCAGTGTGCCTCAAAAGAGGAGAGTGTCAGAGAGGGAGGTGGGTGAAGAACCTGATAGGTGCTGCATGGGGCTAGAAGGATTCCCACTCCACCTCCCTTCCGTCCACTTGGTCTGGGGGAGTGAGTCCAGAAAAGGCCCCCATGGGAGAGGGAAGCAGGAGAAATAGTATCCGATTCATGAAGCCAGGTTTCAGTAATGGCAAGTAGGTTAAAGGAATTTGTGATGAAGAGGTCGTGGAGGGCGGTGAGTTTGTTGCAGACAGAACGCGCATTCCACAGGGCACAGGAAAAGGGGGGGCTGGTTTTGGAAAGAGGAATAGAGACCAAGTTCTGTGGGTTGCGGCTCCTGCCAGAGGGTGTAGGGGGATGGGAGCGTTGGGCAAAGACAGATGATGGTGGCCCAGGGTTTGGGGATATGTCACCAGAGATTAGGATAAGCAGGAGGGTGAGGGAGGTAATGTGGGACTGTGATTTATGTGAAGGGGCATGTCTCAGAGTACTGGAGGTTTTATCAGTGTATGGATGTAGAATGAGCGAGAGTTGGTAAGAGCAGTAGTAGGGGGAAGACAGAAGGCAGGGTGATATGTATAAGCAGGCGGGTGGAGAGGGGGGGTGAAGGTAAGAGAGTTTGAGGAGAGAGGAGAGGAGTGTCAGAAGCAGTGGTAGAGAGTGCATGTTACAGAGTGGAAGGAGAGCTTAATAGAGAGACAGGGTCACCTGCAGTCTGTTAGCAGCTTTCCAGTGCAGATTGCTGTATTCGTTTGCTTCGTGCAATCGCTGAAGTGCAGAGAATGAAGTGCATATCACTTGTAGAAAGAATCACTTAGAGAAAGAAGCCTTAAAGATAGAAGCCATTGCAATGTGCTCCTATTCAGCAGATCATTTGAATCTCCCACCCTATGCTCTGGAAGCTTCTTCCATGGGCAGGGGGAAACAATCAGATTTTCAGCTCAGGAACCCTGATCAGACCAAAACATTCAATGACCGCTCTACTCACTATAGTGAAGTCAAAAACGAAATTTACGTAACAGCCTAACTGGGAATGTGCTATACCGGGAAATGCTGCAGACCTGTTAGCCTCATTGCTGGGAGAGTGTTTGGAAACTGGGCAGAACCCACCAGAAGTGACACTGATACTGCATTAGCTTCTACAACCCCCTGAGGGCCCATTCACACCATAATGCCATTGCACATGCATTTTAGAGCATTGTGTTAGACAGCTCATTAATTTTAAATGGGCTGTTGATGTATGAAAAAAATAGGTCTTGCAGGATTTTTTTCAGCACAGGGCAGTGCAATGCAAATCTGTAGTTGTAGTTGTAGTACACTATAACACAGGTGCATTGCAGAGCACTGTAGATGTGTGTTGCAGCACCTTTCCATTCAAAGTTAATTGCACCCCAAAACACATCTACAGTGCATTACCCTGCATTGTAATATTGTGTTTTATAACCTGTGTCATAATGTGTGTTGTGCTGTGCACTACCAACATATATCATAGCATATATGTAACATATCATGGCAAATAGCCAACATACACTATATTGTCAAAATTATTGGGACACCTGCCTTTACAGGCACATGAACTTTAATGCGTAGCGTTCAATATTGAGTTGGCTCACTAGATGAAAAAAATTTTTGATTCGTTATTTACATAAATTAATTTTAGTTAAATTTGTTTTCAGAATTTGGTTTCAATTATTCATATTCAAATCGATTTGAATTTTCAGAATTCAAATTCGAATAGTTTTCCATTTTCCAAAGAGAATAAAATAGAAAAAAATATAACAGAACATAAAAGAATAGAATATAATGGAATATAAACGAATAGCATAGACTAAAAAAAAGAATAGAATAAAATAGAATATAGCCATCTTCTGAAATTCGAATAGAAAAGAATATAATTCAAAAAAACAAGAGAATAAAATAGAAATAATATAAACATTTCCCAAAATTCAAATAGAATCAATTCGAATTTAAATAGAATAGAAAAGAATAGAAAATAGAATGGTATACAAAAACATAGAAAAGATAAGAGAGAATATAACCATCTTCCTATTCTAATCTATTCTTTTCTATTCTATTTAAATTTGAATTCTATTTGAATTTTGGGAAATGGTTATATTCTTTCTATTCTATTGTTTTTTGAATTCTATTTAATTGTATCTATTCTATTTTTTTCTAATCTTGTGTATTCGAATTTATTCTACTTGAAATTTGAATTTCAGACGATGGTTATATTCTTTCTATTCCTCTTCCTTTTTTTTTTTTTTTTTTTTTTTTTTTATTCTATTCTATTTGTTTCTATTCTATGCTGTTCTTTTATTTTCTATTTTGTGCTGTTTTACTATATTCTATTCTATTCTATTCTTTTATTTTCTATTGTATTCCTTTATTTTCTAGTCTATTTTATTCTCTTCAAAAACTTTTCAAATTCGAAAACTATTCAAATCGTTTCAAATTTGAATTTCATGCGTATTTTTTTTTTTGGATTTCAGCTTTGCTTAAATTCGGTACTATTGTAAAACTATAATTCCTCTGAATTTCAATTTGGAAGGAAACAAAATGCACATGTCTATGGCCAACCCTTTGCAGCTTCAACTCTTCTGGGTAGGCTGTCCACAAGGTTTAGGATGTTGCACAAAGCAAGGTCCATAAAGATACAGATGAGCGAGTTTGGGGTGGAGGAACTTGACTGGCCTGCACAGAGTCCTGACCTCAACCTGATAGAACACCGTTGAGATGAGTTAAAGAGGAGACTGCGAGCCAGGCCTTCTCATCCAACATCAGTGCGTGACCCCACAAATTCGCTTCTGGAAGAATGTTCAAACATTCCCATAGACACACTTGTGGACAGCCTTCCCAGAAGCGTTGAAGCTGTTATAGCTGCAAAGGGTGGGCCAACTCAATATGGAAACCTACAGACTAAGACTGGGATGCCATTAAAGTGTTACTAAACCCAGGACCCTGCATTCACTATATCTGGTCTCACAGAGTACACAGAACATGGAAATGCAATCATTTTAGTAAATATAAACTGTTAAATACCTTTTCTCATCAGCAGTATATAGCAATCTTGTGGCTTATATCAGTTCATGGTGAAGCTTGTAAGAGTTTTCATACTGCACTGAGCTGTCCTATGAGGCTGCTGGACTCCTGACCCTCTGTCTGGACAGTGCTGATTGGCCCTGTGCTGATCACATGCACTCTCCCAAGAAAAAAAAAATACACACCAAACTGAGCATGTGCAGCCTGACTCCAAAGACTCTGTTGTTCCCGGACCTGTTCTGGAGTCAGTGGAAGAAGAGAAGGATCTGTGCATATAGGATCAAACAGCCTTTTCACACAATGTAGAGGATTAACACCTTAGGATTGAGTATAACAAGCATGCTTTACTGCATATACAGACTGATTTTATTGCTGTGGGTTTAGTAACACTTTAAAGTTAATGTGCGTGTAAAGGCAGGCGTCCCAATACTTTTGGTGATATCATGTATATCGTGACACATCCAATTTTTTTTTTTGGAGGTGAAGTCAGCTACCTTAGTCATTTTTGGAAGATCTGTATGGATGGAGCACAACAGTGCTAGGGAGGCATGGCTTTGGGATATGGACTCATTTAGCTCTTTGCAGTGGTTTATGCCTATTTATTTGAATGAAACGTGCACCAATGGAAGGAGCACCAGACCAAATAAGAGTCCAAATTAATTTTTGGGTTTACAAAAACCAAAAGCCCTGTGAAAATCCACTTTTTTTTTTTTCTTTCTTTAAACCGACTGTTACTGTTTTTTTACACAAGAAGGTAAAGGACAGTCGTAGTGCATAGGTCCAGAGGTTCCAAGACCCGTGTAACCAAAGAATGGCATAACATAAAAACACTCAAGTTTGTCACTCAGTACTGTGTCATGTAAACAGGCGTTGGCTAAATGAAACCACGGGTCTAGCCTGGTTGAAGGGTGAGCAAGAAGACTCACGAGTTCAGTTCTAAGTTGTACCTAAGTATTCAGCTCCAATCAGATAAGCCCTGTACCAGTTATGAAAAGAAAATAGTAGAATACAAATGAAAGGAAAAAAACAGAGGTGGAGGGGATGGGTGAAGGGGATAACGTGAAATGCCCACTTGCCACGGCTCCAAACCAAACCTGGAGTTAGTCACTGCCATGTACCCCATGGCAGGTGCTGTCCCAATGCTAAAGTGAATGGATCAGATAAGGGAAATTTCTAGGAGGTCTCACAGTTCCCAAACTTGATTGTGGGTGTCTAAGGAGTTGTTCAGGAAAGCTGTTAGGTATTCTATCCTCTTCTATCCTCTTTACATCCTGGACCCTTGTGTGCAATCCAACCAAGGAGGGAGGCTCCCTTTTTTTCCATTCGAATGCAACTAAGCACCTCTCTGCTGTCAACACCTAAGCTAGGAGTTTTTAGAGGTTTTGGAAAATAACTGGTGGGGGGGGGGGGCTGTCCCAAAAGAAAAGATTTAGTGTTGAAGGGGATTCAGGATCCAAAGAGGGAGTGGACAAGAATGTGGAACATCCACCAATAAGGAAAAATTAGTGGGCATGACCAATAAATATGAAGTAGTGTACCCAGTTCCTTTTTGCATCATCCACTCATGTTTTATAAACCTCAGCCGCTTTTTCTGCTGTAAACCAATAAATTATTCTGTAAACCAAAAAATTTGTTTGAACTTTTAACATTTGGTCTGGCTTTTTTTCCATTGGTGCGCTTTTTTTTTTTTTTTTTTTTTTGTCTGGTAACCTGCTGGGTACCACAGGATCCTAACCTGAGCCAATGAGCTCTCCAAATGTTTTTGACCTTTCACAACTTTGTATGAACTCGCATCAAAGTCCCAGCGCTTTTTAGATGTTTATTTATACATTGGATCATTAATTTGAATGTGCACCAAACTCACAAAACAGGTCCATGTAGCATTTTTGGCACTGCACATATTTCACTGCAATGCATGTTCCTCAGCAAGGTATGTTACGGTGCTATTCATAATCAAAGTTTCACCCAAGCATTCTGGTTCTTTCTTCCCTAGGAAAATGTGAATCTTGATTACAACCTAATGGAATGGTCCAATGGAACACGAGGCAAGGCCTCCTCTGTAGGATGTATAACCCAATATCCTCACAACCTCCTTAATAACACCCATGAATATGGAACGAAGCTGAGTGTTGGGCATAGTCTTTTCATCCTTGGGTTTATTGGGATCTTGGTTGTGCTAAAATCGCTTCTGACCAAAATTACGATGGTGGAGAACCAGCCAGATGACAGTGAATATGTAATGTCCATGTGTGAAGTACCCACCACGTACAAGATTAGCATCCAAAGACGTGTGTCTGCAGTCTACACCAAAAGAGATGTCACAGCCACACCACCAAACTCACCGTGCCTGGGACAGACACTGAGCATGTCACTTATAGGTTCTCCAGTTTCTTGTAGTGGAAACCAGTGTTGTGGACTGTCCAAGCATGACAGAGAGAGTCTATACTATGGGGCTCGATGCCTTTTCTCCAGTCCAGACGGAAGCACAAAGTCCCTTGTGTGATTATTCACGTTTGTCAAAAAGTCACAGGATGTTACTACACATGAATGAGAGCCAAAATTGGTATTGCCACAAATGGTTTTTGTACTAGATCATAACCACAACAATCTTTAGTTCATGGAAGTTCTACACTATATCATAAACTGATTGTAAGTCAACACATAAGCATATTCACAGTTAACCACGGTACCAATATTTCAGGTGTTTCGAAAGGGTAAAAAAAATGAAAATTAGGAAATTAGGCACAGTAGACATTTTTTTTTTTTTTTTTTGTTTTGTTTTTTTTTTAACATTTTGTTGTGTTGACAAATATACAGTGGTTTTTGAAGGAAAGAATATCACAACTTTTTACTTCACCTGAAATTTTTAAAAATGTAGGCGATTTAAATGAAATTTCACTTTTGGCAATTTTAGGTAATAGGGAAGGCAAATAAACTTTTAAAGGCTCCTGAGGGTTACAGAAGCTCATTTCAACTATCCTAGACTTGCTTTATGCCAAAACGGGCCCTTTGTTAACCTCATTGTTTAACTTTGAACTCTAGGTATGCTTTTTATTGCATATCTCTGATTGGATGAGGTGGAGATCATGACATCACCATCCTGCCTCTCCACCTTGTCCAATCAAAGAACACCTTGTATAAAAAAATAAAAATACACAGCAATTTGTATATGGTGGCAGTGGGAAAGCAAGTTGCTCCATATGGTCACTATGCAGTAGAGCAACCGCTCTGAACTGGAATCAGAAGGTTTGTAGTATTGCACGCTACTAGATCTGGCCAAACATGGATCGAAATTTGGCCGGCTGAAATTTCGATCCATATATGGGCACTGTGGTTGAACAGAAGTCCATCTACGGATAGACTTCTGTACAACCACCTTGTCAGATTTTAGCTACTCAATCAGCTGAGCAGGCTATAGACTGCAGCACCGATCAGTGTATTCTGATGGCAGGGAAGTCTCCCCACGGATAGAATACAATAGATCAACAGGGAGGATTCTTCCATTTATTAAATGTGTGAATTGTGAGATTGGGGCAGTTTTGTGTTTTTTTTTTTTTTTTTTTTTTTTTTTTTTTTTTTTTTTCTTTCCATCCAACCTGCTGGTTGAAAAAAAAAAAAGACATATATATATAACCAGCATTACACTGTTTCAAGCTGGACAAATGTACCTATGCAATGAAAAGTCAGACCTAGTCTTTCACATGGGTGGTAACCTTACTTTACCATCCCCGAGGGGTCTTGGTGGTGAGGATGGATCATAGCTTCATGCTGCCCTCATGTACCTGACATGCTGATGGGCAGGCCCACATGGCTATGTGCTTGAAATACTTTAGTTTGTACTCCACTGTAATAACTATGCTGTATGTTTATGCCTCTTCACTGTGAATGTATTTGGATATGCTGTAATGTCTTGCTGACGTACAAAATAAAAAAAAAAAAAAAATAGAATTTAGAAAAAAAAAGGAAAAACTTAGAGTTCAGCTTTTCATTTTTTTCCCACAGGAGAGTGGAAAAAATAACAAAAATTTATGTATTTAAAGTGACAGTACACAGATAATGTTCAAATACACATGTAGTGCTAGGAGTCTATATAGTTGCTTAGAGTAGGTAAATTTGGCTTGGCTGGCAGCCAGGTCTGGGTTGAGTCTGGGTAAGGGTTGAGTGACTCAGGGGGGCTGAATGACTCAAGCAGCACCTCTGGTAACTCCCCCTGCTCTCTGGAACCTTGGAGAAGCTTCCAGAAGTGGAAGTGGGAGGTGTGGAGGAGATGCTTGAAGTATTGATGAGTGCCCCAGCCAATCCCCAGCTAGTGGACTGGGGGCGGGGACCTCTTAAATGCTCTTGAGTCATGCCAGCCAGGGCAGTCGGGTGAAAGATGGAGAAGATGGAGGAGGTGGAGAAGGAGTTCTGCGGAGGCTGTCACTGGCCCTTGAGGGTGCCCCCTAGTCTGTGGGGGGGGGGTTGATCTCAGGCCTGGGGCTCAGGTGCTGGAGGGACCTTCTACAAAACACAGGGGCTATCCTTCCTGGAGGCATGGGAGCAAGTGTGAGGACAGCAGGGTCAGGTCGGCACGTCCAGGAATTCTTCAGGAGAGGTCAGCCAGGTGGGCTGGTGAGTGTACAGTCTGGGAGAACTGAGGGAAGTACCCAGGTGGGCTGGCAGTGCCTGAAGAGGTGGTGCTGGGATCAGTAGCCATAGGAATGTAAGCTGGACACTGGACTTTGCTACACTACCAAAGGGTCCCAGAGTCCCTGCCTATAAATTGTTTTTGCTTTAAACTGGCTGAGTGGTTTGCCAGATTGTCACTTGCCACCATTTGCAGATTGTCACTAGACACGTCACCTGCCACCATTTGCGGATTGTCACTTGCCACGTCACCTGCCACCATTTGCGGATAGTCACTTGCCACGTCACCTGCCACCATTTGCAGATAGTCACTTGCCACGTCACCTGCCACCATTTGCAGACTGTCACTTGCCATGTCACCTGCCACCATTAGCAGATTGTCACTTGCCACGTCACCTGCCACTAGATGTAGGTTGTCACTTGCCAACTGATGTGGATTGTCACTTGCCATGCCAGCCAGTGCCACCCAATGTGCATTGTCGCTGCATTGGTGACAGGCTGGCAGCACTGGTCCATTTAGTGAGGGCAGGAGAGCGGAGATGCGGGGCGGTCAGTGAGCGATGATGTGATCTCTCTGCTCCCTGCCGCACCTCCGACATTAAAAAGGCCCACACTGTGAGGGCGGAAGATCTCTGATGTGTGGCGGGCAGTGAGAGATGATGTCACTTCTCTGCTCCCCGCCACACATTGAAGTGGCGGAAGAGCGGTGACGTGGAGCGGGCGGAGAGAGGATGTTATCTCTGCTCATCCGCCCGCTCGTCTCTCTCCTCTCATCCACCTCTAATGCAGCCTGCCCCCCCGCCGCAGCAATGACCCGCTGGTTAGGAGGGACCCTGCAGCAAGAGACTCAGGGCTATGGGCTCCAGATTCGGGGCTACAGCCTCAATAGCCACCCCCTGGCAACGCCTATGGGAAGAGTTGCTCCTAAATTTACCTGTGTAACAGTAAATAAATTTACCTGCCAGGTGTATTTGCCTTGGCCAATTGTTAGGGATCAATTGAGTTCACCCTAAGTCTGGAATTGCTGCACTTCTCTCTTCTGCCGCTAGGTGGCTGGGTACCTGGTGACATTAGATAAGACAAGGGCAAAGCAAGGACAGATTAGGAGTATATGGGGTATCTCGGCCAATGGGCAGGGGTTTTCTTAAATCCCTTGGCCTGCTGGGAGAGCCTATATATTTGGGTGGAGTCAGGTGCTCTGGGTTCTGTGCCACCTGGACGGCTGTCTGAGTGGACGTGTTATGTTGCTAGGCCGGAGTTGGGGCCTATCCCAGGCACATCGGGCTGCTAGGCTGTCTGAGGGCCTATCCAGAAGCAAGAGAGCAGCATAGGGTTGGGATTGCAGATTGCAGTCCAACCAGAAGTGACGGTTCTGCCGGCCAGAGAACCAGTTATGATCGGTGGTAGAGGGAAAGCTGTCGCCACTAATGGACCATCCACCTTATTACCATGGACCACAGTGAGTAGCTGAAGCAAGTACCGTAGCAGTATTCTCACCAACCGGGGACGGTGAAGAATTGGGAAACTTCAGCAGGTGCCAAGCCAGGAACCAGTCAGTGGGGTGACGCTTGAGGAGTATCTGGAGTGCCAAGCAAGGGACCCAGCAGGGAAGCGGGGGTGACGCTTCAGGAAGATACTAAAATAAAAAGATTGGAAGAGCTCACTGGATTCAGTGGCAGTGAATCAGCAAGTCTAGTGAGAGAGACTGGGATCTTAGTAGGCTGTGAGTCTACAAGAAGTGATTGTACAGAAAGTAAAGGAGTTCGTTACAACTTGTGTTAGGAACTGTTCTAAGACTGTTGCCATAGGAGACCACCTACACATTCAGATGTGGTGTCATGCTGTATTCCTTTCCCTGCATGGCTGTCTACCTGTAGACGTCTTGGAGTCTGCTAATTAACATTGCAACTACCTAAGGGTGTCCTGCCCTAAAGCTCTCTCCCATCATTTTGTTTAAGAGAAAAATAAATCTCCTTGCATTCAAGAAGTGTCTGGCGCCCATGAATCTACCATGCATTACACCCATTATGCCTTGCAACCCACTCTATTCAGAAGGATGTCAGCTGTCTTTGGCTCTGGAGGTTCTCATTAGACTAAAGGAGGCCTGGGACCTTGCTACATATGTGATAGACCAACACAAAGTGGCACATAATTGTGAAGTAAAAGGAAAATGATAAATGCTTTTCAAATGTTTCTACAAATAAATATATGAAAAGTGTGGTGTGCATTTGTATTCACCCCCCTTTACTCTGATACCCCTAACTAAAATCTAGTGGAACAAATTGCCTTCAGAAGTCACCTAATTAGTAAATAGAGTTCACCTGTGCGTAATTTAATCTCAGTATAAATACAGCTGTTCTGTGAAGCCCTCAGAGGTTTGTTAGAGAACCTTAGTGAACAAACAGCATCATGAAGGCCTAGGAACACACTAGACAAGTCTGTGATAAAGTTGTGGAGAAATTTAAAGCAGGGTTGGGTTATAAAAAAATATCCCAAGCTCTGAACATCTCACGGAGCTCTGTTCAATCCATCATCGGAAAACTTACACCGCAACACCCTGCATACACCATTCCCACCATGAAACATGGTGGTGGCAGCATCATGTTGTGGGGATGCTGCTCTTCAGGGGGCAGGGACAGGGAAGCTGGTCAGAGTTGATGGAAAGATGGATGGAGCCAAATACAGGGCAATCTTAGAAGAAAATCTGTTAGAGTCTGCAAAAGACTTGAGCCTGGGGTGGAGGTTCACCTTCCAGCAGGACAACGACCCTAAACATACAGCTACAATGGAATGGTTTGGATCAAAGCATATTCATGTGTTAGAATGGCCCAGTCAAAGTCCAGACCTAAATCCAGTTGAGGCAAGACTTGAAAATTGCTGTTCACAGACGCTCTCCATCCAATCTGACAGAGTTTGAGCTATTTTGCAAAGAAGAATGGGCAAAAATATCACTCTCTAGATGTGCAAAGCTGGTAGAGACATCCCCAAAAAGACTTGCATCTGTAATTGCAGTGAAAGGTGGTTCTACAAAGTATTGACTAAAATCCCCAAAAAATACATTTACGTTTTTGGTTGTAACATGACAAAATGTGGAATATTTCAAGAGGTGTGAATATTTTTTCCTTGTCAAAAGAAGTTTATTGAGTATACAATGTTATAAAGATACATAAAGTAAGTTTACAAGGATCTATAAAGTAAGCTCATTGTTTTACAGTAGGGTTTATATAGGTAAATTATCATGAAATTTCAAATATTAAACATTGGGTTCACGTTAACCTAAATTAAAGATATATATCATTTCCTTAGTTACTTTTGTAGGTATTTAAATGTAGGTATTTATACCTACTATATATATTGTTTACAAGTAGAGTGTATATAGGTCAAATAAATTCCGATAATGAGCTTTAATCGTAAGGTGGAGAAAAGGAAAGAGAAAGAAGAAAAAGGGTTGAAAGGTAGAGGTATGGTCCACAAGGTTGTCCCGCTCGTCAGTTTATTATTCTTTTCAGTTCTCTTTGAAGCCTTAGAATGGGTGTCTCTGTAAGTCATTTAATCTGTTACCATGGCAACAGGACAGAGTCATTGAAGTTTGACAGGAACTGTTGTTTTATCCAAGGATGCCAAAGTTTTTCAAATTTTGGAATTTGATTTTGATCGATGGCTACCATCTTAGCATGGGACATTGTATTATTCATTCTGTGAATTGTTTCTGCTAGTACCAATGTAGGAGATTTCCATGCCTTGGCCACTGTTTGTTTTGTAGCCGTTATTAGTTGGATCATAAGTTTGAATTGAGAGAGTGTTAACCATTCCGGTTTTAGATTAAGTAAAGTTAAATATGGATCTGGTTGTATTATTTTTTTAAATATTTTAGATGCAATCACGAAGACTTCCTTCCAGAAGGTTTGGATTACTGGGCATGTCCACCATATGTGTAAATATGTGCCTATTTCTGGGCATCCTCGAAAACAAAGAGTTGAGGTATTAGGTGAATATTTTGCCACTCTAGCGGGTACAAGGTACCAGCGAGTTAGGACTTTATAATTTGTCTCCAGTGCTAAGATGTTGGGTGAAGATGACTTAGATGTGAGCCATATGTTAGACCAGTCCGTATCTTCCAAAGTTCGTCCCAGGTCCTCCTCCCACCTCTGAACGTAAGAGGGTCTATTAAGATTTGCTACTCCATATAATTGATTATAAAGTGATGAAATTGTACCTTTAGCAAATGGATCTTTTGTACAGATTGATTCAAAAATGGATAATTGGGATAATGGTGTATCCCCCTTTAGGAATGGTGTATAGAAATTTTTGATTTGGAGATATCTAAATATCTCAGAGTTTGGTAGATCATATTTTTCTCTAAGCGATGGGAATGAAAGGAATGATTTAGATGCTATGAAGTCATTTAGTGTCTGAATGCCTGATGTTGTCCAAGCTTTAAAAGAATTTGGGTAGATCCATGCCGGATAAAAGGCCGGATTTCTGATAAAAGAAAGGAGAGGATTGTGTGGAGATTGTAACTGATATTTGGTTTTTAGTTTATCCCAGAGAGATAAGAAGTGTTTAGTTATGGGATTATGAATTTTAAAGCGGTCTTTAGGATCAAGCCATAATAAATTTGATATTAATAGAGGGTCATTTTCTGAAGCCTCTATAAATACCCATAATGGGATTTCCTGTTTTGCATGGTATTTGGACAGACTGGCCAAATGTGCTGCTCTGTAGTAGTTAGTAAAATTAGGGTATCCCAGGCCTCCTTTATTTTTGGGAAGATGTAGTGTGTGTATAGGTATACGTGGTTTAGAAGAGCCCCATATAAACGAAGTTGCTCTTTTTTGTACTATTCTCAAAAAATAGGAAGGAATTGGAATAGGGAGGACTCTGAATAGATAAAGCAATTTGGGTAGAATAGTCATTTTGATTGCATTAATCTTCCCTATCCAGGATAAAGGAAGTTGCGACCATTGTTTTATTAGATTTGTGATCTGTCTTAATACAGGAGGATAATTGGTTGAGAATAAGTCAGAATGAGATGCTGTTAAATGAATTCCAAGATATGGGATTGATTTTTCTGCCCATGTGAATGGGAGTGCAGCCCTAGCCGGGATCAATTCCATGTTTGTGAGTGAAATATTAAGCACTAGGCACTTCTTAGGATTAATCATAAGGCCGGATAGGGCTGCAAATCCATCAAGAGCTGGTATTAAGTTAGGACCAGAGACCTGTGGTGATGATAGAAAAAGTAATATATCGTCTGCAAATATACATAATTTGTGTGTAATACCTCCTACTTCAATGCCAGTTATAGTTTGGTTTGTTCTGATGTATTGGGCCATGGGTTTGAGTATAAGGGCAAATAATAAGGGAGATAATGGGCAACCCTGTCAGGTACCTCTTTCGATATTAAAGGCTTCAGATTTGTATCCAGCATATTTTATATAGGCTTTGGGTTTATTATATAATGCTTTGATCCATGTTAAAAAGTGGGGTCCAAAACCCCATTTTTGTAATGAATATTGCATATATTGCCAGGATACTGTGTCAAATGCCCTCTTAATATCGAGAGATAGAAAACATAAAGGGATTTTCCGTTTTTTAGCAATATGTGCCAATAACACTGCCCTGCGTATATTATCGCCTGCCTGTCTATTTGGCATGAAGCCTACTTGATCTCTATGTATTAATTTTCCTATAATGCTATTGAGGCGTTTTGCTATTATTTTTGCTAATAATTTAATATCGAGGTTTAACAGAGAGATAGGCCGATAATTCACACAGGAAGTATCATCAGAAAGGGGTTTTGGGATCATACAAACAATTGCCATTAGTGTTTCTTGCCGAAAAGAATGTCCATCTAGAAGTTTGTTAAAAGTTTCAGTGAGAATGGGAGAGAGTATTTCTGAGAACGTTTTATAGTATAAAGCCGAGTAGCCGTCTGGGCCTGGTCTTTTGTTAAGTTTTAGGTCTTTTATGGCGTTAGCAACTTCATCTATAGTTATAGGCTCATCCAAACTGCTTTTTTGATTCTGAGATAACTCAGGTAAAGTTATTTTTGAGAAGAAGGATTCAGCTTCTGTAGGATTAAATTCATTGTTTGTCTTGTATAAAGTTGCGAGATGTGAGTGAAATTTATGGATTATTTTAACTGGATTACAAGTGTAAACATTTTTTGATAATTTCAAACGTATTGGTTTGAAAGATTTGTTAGTTGAATTTAATGCCCGAGCCAAATATGTACCTGGTTTGTTTGTATTCATGTAGAAATTGTGTTTGGAGCCTTTGAGGGATTTATCAACTGACTCAGTGAGAAATAGATCGTATTCCAATCTAGATTTTTCCAGATGAGATTTTGTACTCTGAGATGGATTATCTTGAAATGATATGTAGGCTGCATTAAAATTGAGCTCTAGTTTTTTTGCTAGATTTTTGCGTTCCCGTTTAAATAGTGCCATTTGTCTTTGTATTGTACCACGCAAGACAGGCTTATGAGCTTCTCAGAGTGTTATTGGGGAGATGTCTGTTGTATTATTAATTGATATGTATTCCTTTAAAGCTTGTTCAATGGCCATCTGATGTAGTGGGTGTTTGAGCATTATGTCCGGTAAGTACCACGTTGGGTCATGCGCTTATGGTATGGCTGAGGCTATAGTAGTGTATACTGCATTATGGTCAGACCACGGAATCGGAATTATATCTGATGCAATCATTTCTGGTATCATTCTTATTGTTAGAAAAATATGATCTATTCTGGTGAAGGTTTGATGAGGGTGCGAGAAATAAGTGAATTTCTTTTTCATTGGGTTACTTTCTCTCCATGAATCTACCAGATTGTATTTGGAAAGAAGTTGAGAAAAAGGTAATCTAGAGGTTATTTTGGATGGTGTAAAAGGTGATTTATCTAGAAATGGGAGGAGGACCTGGTTCGAATCCCCACACATTATCACTGTTCCTATTTTGTGTGTATTAATCACTTGTAATATATGTGAGAGGAATGGTGTAGGTTGTTTGTTAGGAGCGTAGTAGGAAATCACCGTGATTGCTGTATCCATTATATAACCCATGAGTATCAGGTATCTACCTTCTGGGTCTTTAATTTCTGATGATAAGGTGAATGGTGTGGATCGGTGAAATGCAATTAGAGTTCCCCTTTGCTTGGTACAGGCAGAAGCCGTGTAAATTTGTTGATAAAAAGGAGAAATATATTTTGGAGTAGAATCTTTGGTGAAGTGTGTTTCTTGGAGGCATACTATGTGAGCCTTCTTGTTATGGAAAGTACGGAAAGCTTTGGTCCTTTTTTCAGGGACATTTATTCCCTGAACATTCAGGGAAAGTATATTCAGTGGTGCCATGGCAATAGATCAAATAGTTTTGACTTACTTTTTGTTATGCAGAGCTGACTGCGCAAATCAACCTGTGTGGACTGAAGAGATGAATAGATAGAAAAGAAACCAGTGAATTCTGGAGTAAAGAGTAAACAAAAAATATATGAGATTAGATGATACATTGTATAAATTATTTTTTGTAAGTAATCACAATTTACCCGTGAAAGAGAATAAATATCTCTCTCAGGGGAATAAGTGCCTTCGTCACACTCCCACATAATATGGTTGGGAGAATGAGGAGGGCTAATGGGGGTACACGGATTTTCCGCTTACAGGAGAGAAGTGCTATGTCAAAAGACATCAAAATGATGTTTCATTAATTGGAGTGCAGAATATAGTTTTTGTTGAAATTATTTATTCCAGGGTGGTTGTATATGGTTAGTCTTGCCCTAGGCTAAATAATTCAGTTAGAAAGGTACTGTTAATAACTTTGGTATTGATGAAGATAGTTTAAATTATTTTGGGATTTTAACCCTTTTAGAGTAAACAATTACATATTTTATTCATATGCAACTGTTTAGATATGTTAACTCATAAAATTGAGGTTGTATTGCTTCAGATTAGAATAAACAAAAACATAATTCTAGGAACTAGTTAGGTAATAATATATTTGTTTTAAGAAAAGAAAGAAAAAGCTTCCATTACTTCTGGATTATTGAACATATTTGTCCTAAAAAGTAATAAATCTATTGTTATTACCTGATAATATATAACTGAACAAGAATTTCCTTATTTCACTTATATATTCTAAGGCTATATGAATCAGAAGTAATAAGAAATATAACTGGAATGTAACATGATCCCACACAGTGTGTGACTATCAGAATGCAGTTACATTCAGTTATAAATATAGGTTTTTTATAGAGAACCATCTCTTAGTATAATAAATGAAGAGATATCAGGAATTAGGATGTCAGTCCCTTGAATCTTCTTGGTCCATGGATGATGTGGCATAACGGCCTCTTTTGTGAGAATGATGATTCCCATTTTGTTCTGAAATTTTCTGGGTGCTGCCTGAAGGTGAAGATGATGCCATTCTTCTGCGTGTGGGAGTGTTGCTGCTTGTGGGTTCTGTCAGATTTAATTTTAAAAGGGTTTGTTGTAGTTCATCTGCTGATCTGCTTCTGTAAATTGTACCTTGGTAGTTAAATCTGACTGAAAAGGGGAAGCCCCATTGATACATAATGTTGTGGCGTTGCAGTTCCATTAGTTGGGCTTTCATGGATCGTCTTTTAGTAATAGTAAGTTGGGATAGGTCAGCAAAAATTTGATAATTGTGTCCTTGAAAATTAAGTTCCTTTTTTTCTCTTGCAGCAATTAGTATTTGTTCTTTCGTTCTGTAATAATGAAATTTTGTGATTATATCACGTGGGGGTCCATCTTTCTTTTTGGCTGTGAGGGCTCTGTGTACTCTGTCCAGTTCTAAACGTTCAATAGGGATATCTGGCTTTAGTTCTTGTAATAGAGCAGTAATAGTAGATTGCAGGTCTGTCACAGTTTCAGGTATTCCTCTTATGCGCAAGTTTGAACGTCTGGCTCTATTTTCATAATCTTCGAGCTTAGTTTGAAGTATTAAATTCTCTTTTTTTAATTGTTCCAATTCTGTTATATTTTCTTGGGTTGTAATTTCAATTTCATCCATTTTTATTTCTAAGGCTGCGGTGCGGTTTCCCAGCTCTCTTATTTCTTTGGTTAGGCTTTTTGTTATTTGGTCTGAGGTTTGTTTTAAAGCCTTATGAAGCATCTTTTCAAATTGTAATAATATTACTGGGTATACTGAGGAGGCTTGTGGAGAAGTTTGTGAGAGGATTTGTTCTGTATCTGACTCAAATGGAGAGTCTTGCTGTGACATTTTCTGTCTGTGAGAGCGCCCTGATGCTGTATCTTGTGAGGTGACTGGAGCTGCTTCAGCTGCAGTGAGTGCCTGTGAGCTCTTTCTGAGGTGATTTTTATTTCTGCCACGGTTTCCTCCCAGTACCATATTTCCTGCCCAAACTTTCACAGTTTGTTCCCTGGGGCAAAAGGTTCAAATGGATACCTTTTGAGCCTGCAGGCTCCGCTTTGTCCTTCTCTTCTCTCCTCAGCGGTGTGGAGCTCTAACAATGCATGTCTGCTCTGCTAGGCTCCGCCTCCTGTCCCCCGTGAATATTTTTTCAAGGCACTGTAGCTGTATATAGGAAAAGTGCCACAAGAGTTTCCTGAAGTCAAGTGGGCATCGTATAATACTCCTATCCCCTTTCAAGTTTCATCCTAACAATATAAATGCAAAAAACAAGCACTGGACTGTTTCCTGACTCAAGTGTGTCAATGGAAATTCAGGGTGCCTGGCTGTGCAGGGTGGGGGGTCCCAGTTCTACTTGCAGCTCCTACATGGGGTGCGTTACACACACAGAAATACAGATTTAAAGAACACAAAGGGGGTATATTTGTCAATGATTTCTCCGAAGATTCACACATTTTTCCTATTGAATGTTGGTTGAAAAAAAAAAACTGGTAAATTGAAATGTTACAAGCTAAATTACTCTAAATACACCCCAAAACACACATGCTTTTATTTTCAAGCAAATTTAGCCTCAGCAGC
Source organism: Aquarana catesbeiana (assembly GCF_042186555.1). Lineage (NCBI taxonomy): Eukaryota > Metazoa > Chordata > Amphibia > Anura > Ranidae > Aquarana > Aquarana catesbeiana. The sequence continues at coordinate 755,159,328 of NC_133325.1, forward strand.
TCTGTCAATATAATCCACATTCTGTGAAGTTTTGCTGACACAAAATCAGACGTTTTATAATGTAATCTTTTTGCCAAAATTTCTCCACTCCTCCATATTCATCAATTTCCAGTCTATAGCTGCTATGATTGTCTAAAGCCTCGTACACACGATCGGACTTTCCGACGGAAAATGTTCGATGACAAGCTGTTTGCGGAAAATCTGACCGTGTGTACGCTTCATCGAACAATTGGATTTTACATGGACAAATGTTCAAATGTTGGATGGCAGGTTTTAAGATTTTCCGCGGACAAATGTGTGTTGTCGGATTTTCCGATTGTGTGTACACAAGTCCGTCGGACAAAAGTCCAAAGTACAAACACGCATGCTCGGAAGCAAGGATGAGCAAGAAGCGGTCGGTCTTGTAAACTAGCGTTCGTAATGGAGAATTAACATTCATGACGTGGCAAATTATGAAATCTCCAAATGCAGCGCACAATTCTCTTCTTCTTTAATGGGAAAATAATGAAGCTGCTTTGCTGGTGATACTGATGGAGTTATTCCAAACACATTTTCAAAGGCTTTTTTTTTCTAGTGATATCAGGAAAAATATTATGTATTTTGTTTTTTGTTTTTTTGTTTTTATTTGGGCAAGTTACCACAGCACCATTATCCTGTAATTTTTAAGATCAAAGATACAACTACGTTGGTGTCCCTTGTCAATTTTACATTGTATTTTTTAAAATGTAACTGCCGACTCCCAAACTGTCATTTGAAATAAAACACATAGCCAAGTATTATTCTACACAATTGTTTTATTGTACAATAAAAAAAGAAAACAAATAAAATTAGACTACTATCTGCCAATAGAACTTAACTAAAAAGTGCATTCTATGCATCCAAAGATATAGAAAATATACCAAATCAAATCATTATTATTCAACCAAAAAAATTATGTCAGAGCAATAACTTCAAGGCCAATAATAAATAACACGTTATCTCCTCCGATTCCGCAACATGTCTGGTTGACGAACGGCCGTTCAGAAACGAACTGAAAAGTGTGAAATGAAAAGCACAAATATTTACTTATCCATCCCAACAACAGATGAATATAGGTCCACTTAAAGGACAAGTGGACCAATATAACTATGTACACTATATTACCAAAAGTATTGGGACACCTGCCTTTACACACACATGAATTTTAATGGCATCCCAGTCTTAGTCCGTAGGGTTCAATATTGTGTTGGTCCACCCTTTGTAGCTATAATAGCTTCAACTCTTCTGGGAAAGCTGTCCACAATGTTTAGGAGTGTTTCTATGGCAGGGATATGCAATTAGCGGACCTCCAGCTGTTGCAAAACTACAAGTCCCATCATGCCTCTGCCTCTGGGTGTCATGCCTTTGGCTGTCAGAGTTTTGCTATGCCTCATGGGACTTGTAGTTCTGCAACAGCTGGAGGTCTGCTAATTGCATATCCCTGGTCTATGGGAATGTTTGACCATTCTTCCAGAAGTGCATTTGTGAGGTCAGGCACTGATGTTGGACAAGAAGGCCTGGCTCACAGTCTGCGCTCTAATTTATCCCAAAAGTGTTCTATTAGGTTGAGGTCAGGACTCTGTCTGTGCAAGTCAGTCAAGTTCCTCCACCCCAAACTCGCTCATCCATGTCTTTATGGACCTTGCTTTGTGCACTGGTCCAAATCATTTGGTGGAGGGGGGATTATGGTGTGGGGTTGTTTTTCAGGGGTTGGGCTTGGCCCCTTAGTTCCAGTGAAGGGAACTCTTAAGGTGTCAGCATACCAAAACATTTTGGACAATTTCATGCTCCCAACTTTGTGGGAACTGTTTGGGGATGGGCCCTTCCTGTTTCAACATGACTGCACACCAGTGCACAAAGCAAGGTCCATAAAGTCATGGATGAGCGAGTTTACGGTGGAGGAACTTGACTGGCCTGCACAGAGTTCTGACCTCAACCCGATAGAACACCTTTGGGATGAAATAGAGTGGAGACTGTAAGCCAGGCCTTCTCGTCCACATCAGTTCCTGACCTCACAAATACGCTTCTGGAAGAATGGTGAAACATTCCCATAGACACACTCCTAAACCTTGTGGACAACCTTTCCAGAAGAGTTGAAGCTGTTATAGCTGCAAGGGGTGGGCCAACTCAATATTGAACCCTATGGACTAAGACTGGGATGTCATTAAAGTTCATGTGTGTGTAAAAGCAGTTGTCCCAATATGTTTGATAATATAGTGTACATAGTTATATTGGTCCACTTGTCCTTTAAGTGGACATATGTTCAACTGTTGTTGGGATGGATAAGTAAATATTAAAATAGTTCAGGATGAATGGCACCACATTGCACCAACGGATATACCATGTATAATATATACGTTACTGCAACGCTATAGTGTGAATGGGCCCTTAGTGTTGTAATTGGAAAAAAAGTAGCGTATAAAGGCAGGTGTGCCAATACTTTTGACAATATAATGTATATACCATACCTGTGGATCCCTCAAGAAACTGGAAATCATTGGTGTACACCAGTGGTTCTCAACCTTTATAGTGCCGTGACCCCTTGATAAAATTTCCCAAGTTTTGGGGACCCCTAACAGTAAAATTATTTTCGTAGCGTGGGTTGTCAGCACCCAAGGCAAGACAAGTGATTTGTGCCCCTAACTCACGGATATTTAGCGCTCCCTTAGTCCCTTCCACACAGTATTAAAACCCCTTATGGTACATTTTTGGATGTACCATTCTTTCTCTTTGTTCTGCTTTCTTTTTTATCTCTATCCTAATTTCTTCCTTCTCTTCTAATTTTTATTCCTTCTCTTACTCCTTGGTCGGGGGGGGGTGGGATGAGTGGCAGTGCTTGGGGGAATTCTGATCAGCCAACTTAGGTGCTCTTGATCAAGGTTATCTGCTGATCTGAGAACTGTAGTGGGGACTTTTAATGGCAACTATAATCACAGGTAGTGTTACTCAATGTGTCTCCGACTTTGTGGTGTCTCGCAGCAGTGACACCTATGCCAACATCAGGAGATAGGGTCTCCTTCAGCCCCTCCCACTTCACATTCCTCACCAGTCAGCTGACCTCTAGTCTCTGCCCCCCAGCCATGCCATGAACTGAATGGGCGGCTGTAAAGAGGCTGAGTGGGCGGCCTCCAGGAACAGCTGGGTGGCCATGAAAAGGCTGGGAGAGCGGGGCGGGCTTCAGGAACAGCCCAGGATTCGGTGACCCCTGGCAAATTGTCATTTGACCCCCCGAGGGCGTCCCGACCCCCAGGTTGAGAACCACTGGTGTACACACTGCTACTTCAGTGATCTCCACTAACTTCTGGGACCTGTGCTGGCGACTGCCCTGCTGCATTGTGAACACAGGAGGTCAGCTGCTTGGTACAGACATAATTCAGAGAATGCCTCACATTCTCTAAATTAATGCAAAGCATTCTCTGATTGGGTGAGGTGGAGAGGTGGGGCGGTGATGCTACCTAAGGCTTGTCTACTAAAAGGATGCAGACACTGCAGCTTTCCTAAGTAGAACACTGAGATCTGCTTAGGTGGTTGTGATCAACACAGATCCTCCTATTTAGAAATCAGTCCACAAAGGACATGAAATAAACAGCGATTTATTCAGACCAGAAAAATGTAAGAATCTCCAACACAGCTTGTTAAACTCTTTGCAGTGCAAAATTAGCCAAAGGGTATTATTTTTCCTAAACAAAAGTGGAGTTACACTTTATGTTTTTCAATAAGACATTGCAGTATTTAAAACATCCCACCATACTCTCGTTAGTGAGTTACCTGGTGATCTGGGAAGCCCTTTTTCTTACCTGTATGTAATGCAGGAGGGGGAACATACCCTGCAGGCTCCAAGTATTCATTTTATATAGCACACAGCACATAGGAGCCGCTGGTGAATAGGGATTTCCCACACCCTGCACAGCCAGCCACACCGATTTTCCACAGGCACACTTGAGTCAGGAAAACAGTCCAGCAACTTTGTTTTGTTTGTTTATTAGGGGTATTGAACTTGCATAGCTCCCAACTGTCCCTGATTTGGAGCAATGTCCCTCTGTCCCTCATTCCTCCTCATTTGTCCCTCATTTTGGTCTGATCTATATAGATGTATATAAAATGCACTTTTTATCTATCAAAAAGTGTTTTCCATCGCTAAACCTTTCATCTGATTTCTAAATTGCTGTATTTGTAAATTCCAAAAGCCAATATAAAGGAATAGTAGTGGTAAAAAAAGCACTTGTGGGTTCAACCAATCTTGTTTTTTTGTACAATTCTCCTTTAAGGGGGCGTGGCAAGGGGTGTGTCCTATGCCTACATTCTTTTGCTGATAGGTGTCCCTCATTCCCATCTCAAAAAGTTGGGAGGTATGAACTTGGGGTTAGGCTAAGATGGGCTGTCTAGCTAATGCTTGTGCACATAGGTGTGCAGATTTCTATGAGCATAAAGGTTGGACTGCACATTCATCATTGCTCACACGTATGATCACACGCACGTGGAGATGTGCATGCACATTCACTGCTGGCAAGTGGCCTATTTAAACCCGAGCTCTGCACTAGTTCTTTGCTGTATGGTCTTCAGCCTTGTTCCTTTGATCCAGCCTTGATGTGCATCCTTGATCCTGTTGATCCTGTTACTGACCTGGCCTCCTCTCTAGCCTTGCTCTTGGATTACTCTTGCCTGCTCATGTTTGCTGTTTGCCTCTGCCTCTGCTATTTATCCCGGCCTGGACTACTGAGCATGCTTCTACCTAAAGTCTCTTTACCTTACTGCCTGATTGTTGCCAAATTCTGCCTGTTCCCTACTCTGATTCTGCTAACTGGACTTCATGTTTCCACAGTGCATCCCCAGCTGTATCTGTGCCCATCAGCACTACCAAGTTCCTGCTCACAGTGTCTACACCATGGCGCGTGCGCCTTTCCTTCGCCCCTGCAGTCCCTGTCTTAATATCCAGGGTTGCTCGGTCGGGAACTTTACAAGAGACCACCAGCATCATCTCAGGCTCTGCATACAGATGTGGGGCACTAAGGCTTCTTCATTTTGCTTGGATGGTGACTTCATAACCTTAAAGATGAACTTTAGGCAGGTATAAATGCAAGTGTAGCCCTGGCTGGCAGCCCCTTTAAACCACTCAGCTGACCATTGTAGCCACATCACAGCTTGTTTCCCTGCCAGTGATTGATAGAGTCCCAGCCAATGAGGAGGAAAAGTTCCCAGAGAGCCGATGCTCTTGTGCACATTGCTGGATCAAGAGGGAGCTAAGGTAAATATGGGGGGGGGGGGGCTGCTTGAGGTAAAAAATGCATGAAGGTAAAAAAAAACCTTCACCACTTAAACTGTTTGTTGTAACTGATTATAAAATGTGAGTTGGAGTTTGGCTTTGTTTAGTGTATTTAAATCTGCTGATACATTTAACACCCCCCCCCCCATACTGACACTGCTGCTGTCTGCTGTGCCTCCTGTTTTCATTCATCCAGAGTTGTCTCCCTAATACAGGAGGTGTGTTACTGAGGAGATTACCAGGTAACAACTGAGGGAAAAAAGCCAAATAAAAGAAAACCAATGCAGCCACCACATCTAAAAATTAATAAGCTGCAATATAATATATTTTTGGTTTGGGTTTTATTACTGCTTTAAATAAGGCTGCTTATGCCTTTATGATTTTTCCCACATGACCTATTTTGCATTTTCTTACATCAGCCTCATTCCTTTTAATTGGTTTTTAGAGAAGTGTTATTTTGCTTCAAAGAATTTAATTAGTTCAAGGTTACCTACATGTATTATGCTCAATACTGAGCTGGGCTTTTGTGTTTGCTTTGTTGGTAGCAGATAAGATACCATTTTCAGTTATAAAAAATAAAAAGGAAAAGACGTCAAAATGCAGATCAGCCATGTAAAACACATCAGATATGAACAAAGAAACTAGATAAAAAGTAAAGGCCATTGACTTATGCGTGTTTGCCTAAGTAATGCAGTCATATTGAATACACATTTATTAGAATATACCTTCTAACGCAAAAGTAATGCCGACACAAAAAAATTGCGTAGCCATTTGTCCAGTAAATCTGCATGTAACCATTAGTTTACATTTATTTTATTAATTCCCTCTAGCGTTCTTTAAAATTGTTACATGGGGATTATTTACTAAAACTGGAGAGTGCAAAATCTGGTGCAGGTCTGCATAGAAACCAATCAGCTTCCAGGTTTTATTGCAAAAGCATAATTGAACAAGCTAAAGTTAGGCCTCATGTACACTGGTATGTACGCTGCTGGTAAACGGACATTCAGAGGCAGTTGGATGCTTTTTTTCAGCTGCAAAAAAATAAGTTCAGACACCAAAGTTTTTGATGTTTCAGGCGCCAAACGCATCTAAGCGCGACTAAACGCGGTACCCTCGTTTAGCCGCCTTTTCGCTTAGAAGCGTTTTTAAAGGTACCCTATTTTTTTTACATTTCAAAACTTAAAAATGATAGCAAATGATGAAAAACTACAAAAAAAATTTTTTTAAACTTGTAATTGCTTGCAATGCTTCATAGACCATTTATATACCCCTAAGAAGCCCATGATCCAATACACCACTAGCATTGCTGTTAGCCAAAGTATAATTGGAATTTGACCTATATGTTGTTAGATTTCAACCAGATGACCCCACCATTGAGCTTGACCCCCGACTTGATGAAACATAGTTGCATGAAATTTAATATCTGGCTTTTTTAATTTCCTCACATATGCTCATTTTGGGATCCATAGTAAAAGCACCAAAATTGAGGTTGATACGAGTACACCGCAGGCCTCTCTTAGCTGCTGCTACTCACTCTGCTCTCACAGAATGACTGAAATAGTTAAATAATACTGTTTTTCTGTGCTTTGGGAGGGTCTTATGATGTTATCCTAAATAAACGCTCCCAGACGCGAACGCGGCAAAACGCCCCTAAACGCACGCAAACATGGCTAAACAAGCGTTTTTAAACGCTGGTTTCAAGCTGTCAAAAAAATTGCTCAGAAGAGGTTGCCTCAGCGACCTGTGTACATTAGGCCTTAAAGCGTTACTAAACCCACAATAGCAAAATCAGTCTGTATATGCAGTAAAGCATGCTTGTTATACTCAATGTGGAACCTAAGGGGTTAATTCTTTGAATTGTGTATAAAGGCTGTTTGATACTGTCTCTCTGATCCTCCTCTTCTTCCACTGTCTCCAAAAAATAACCTGATATTTACAGAGCCAGGGGACGGGCTGCACATGCTCAGTTTGGTGTGTATTGCTAGAGAGTTTTTTTTTTTTCTTGGGAGGGTACATGTGATCAGCACAGGGCCAATCAGCACTGTCCAGACAGAGGATCAGAGCAGAATGAAAACTCCTCCTACAAGCTTTACTAGGAACTGATAGAAGTCACAAGGCTGCTAAATACTGCTGATGTGAAAAGGTATTTAGTAGTTTGTATTTACTAAAATAATTGCATTTCCATGTTCTGTGTACTGTGGGAGACCAGATATAGTGAATGCAGGTTCTGGGTTTAGTAACACTTTAAATGTTGATTGGTAACCATGCCCAGCTGCACCAGAATCTGACTGCACCAGCTTTAGTAAATCTCCCCCAGTGCATCTCTTGTTACAAAGACGTATGTATTTCCTATGATGCTCAGCTCTAGTGGCCATAATGTGGCATTTACTACTGTCCATAATAAAAGAACGTTCATTCTGAAGAGAAAATTGCCTAAAGAACATTTGTTTTTGGCCAGAACAAAGTACATGGTAGCAGGTTCAACAACCTGAACTAATAGGAATGCAAATGTTTTAGAAATAGACTTAAAGTGGAAGAAAATCTTAACTATAACTATTCTTGGAAATGCTCCCCCACCACCACCACCCTCCACCTACCTATCCTGCCTAATCTGTATGAAAAAGATATGTTTACTTATATATCTATATTCAATCTGCTCTAGTCATGTGAGCCCACAGCTCTGGCTCCCCCATGGCAGTGAGCGGCTGCTGCAGGGGAGAGGAGGGAGCACCGACAATGGCTGGGCCATGGGAGTCTATGGATGACATCCTGGCTCCAAGAAATTACAGTTGTTGTCAAGTGCTCAGGGACAGTTCACAATGGAATGTGCACATTTCCTTTGTGGTACTGTGTGGTCCAGTTTTGCAGTCCATGCATTTGAATGGACTGCAAAAAGCACTGGATCAAAGTACAAGTACAAGCACTATTTTTTTTAGAACGCACTGCAATGCTTTTTAGGCTCCTTTGGCAAAAAAATAATGAATGCACATTTTTTCTGCAGCGATATGTGCATTTATCATTTTTTTCCCAAAAAAGGAACTTAGCCTTTAAACAATATTTTAATCCATTATTTAATTTTTTTAAAACCATTTTATTTGTATTTTTTTTTCTCAGCTATTAATGCTGGATTTACTTGTACTATTTATATGTAATTTTTTTTAATTCACATTAGTTTGTTTTTATGGTGCTGAATCAAAAAATGCTTTGTACCAGACTCATAATGCTAGCGCCTTTTATTAAAAGTAAATAATAGAATAAAATTTGCCATTTTGGTGAATTACAGTGGCTTAAAAAGTATTCATACCCCATTGAAAGTTTCCACATTTTGTCATGTTACAACCAAAAACATAAATGTATTTTACTGGGATTTTATGTGATAGACCAACACAAAGTGGCACATAATTGTGAAGTGAAAGGGAAATGATAAATGGTTTTCAAATTTTTTTTACAAATAAAAATCAGAAAACTGTGGCGTACATTTGTATTCAGCCCCCTTTACTCTGATACCCCTAACTAAAATCTAGTGGAACCAATTGCCTTCAGAAGTCACCTAATTAGTAAATAGTAGGGTTGCACCGATACCAATACTAGTATTGGTATCGGTGCCGATACCGAGCATTTGCACGAGTACTTCTACGCGTGCAAATGATCCCATGCTTGACCCGATACTTAGGCAGCTTCTGGGTTCATCATGCGGTGGTGGGGGGAGTTACAAGCACTGATCTTCCTGTATAGCTTTTCTGACCGCTGCTTCTCCTCCTCTCCCTCCCAAGGCTGTCAGGGAGATCGGTGCTTGTAACTCCCCCCACCGCCGCACCAATCACCCCCGGCTGTCCCCCTCTGTGCTCCCTGTGTCCTCCTCCAGGTCCCGATCTGTTTTATCCTCTGGGTCCCCCTCTGTGTCATCCTCCAGGTCCCCCTGCATCCTTCCCAGTCCTCCGGCTCCTCCTTTGATCCCCCCATGTCCTCCTCCAGTCCCCCCATGTCCTCCCCTGGGTCCCCCTGTCTTCCTCCGGATCCCCCTGTGTCCTCCCCAGTTCTTCGGCTCCTCCACCAGTCTCCCCCTGCCCTGGATCTTTTAGGATGGAGAGTGGAGGAAGGAGACAGTAAATCTGTCATTTACCGGCTCCTTCCTTTTCCGAAAGTCAGTGATCACTGTCTCTGTCCATTTATCATAACTGAAACATTGTGACCTGTGTTTACAATTACGATGTTTCAGTTCATTCATTTTCAGTGCAGCTGAGGCTGCAGAAAAAGGGACTGGGGAATCTCTGTCCTCAGTCCCTTTCCCTGTCTCAAATGGGAGATAGCAGGGGTCTGTTTAGACCCCTGATATCTCACCAAAGCCCCCCCCCCAAACAGGGTAAGAATAAAAAAAAATAAAAAATTGTAATTAATATTTCAAAGTTAAATTGTAAAGAAAAACACTGACACTGTCCACCCCCCCCCCCCCCCCAAATGGTAAAGCATTGTAAATGTAGCACCCTGATGTTTAGGCAGGGTTGCTAGTAATTTGTTTTCTGCCAAGTGATAGTTGCCTTGGCCAATTGAGAGGAGGTCAATTGATTTCACCCTAATATTGGAATTGCTGCACTTCTCTCTTCTGCCACTAGATGGCCGGATATCTGATGGCATTGGGTAAAACAAGGACATTGCAAGGACAAATTAGGAATGAATGGGGTGTCTCAGCCAATGGGCATGGATTTTCTTAGGTCCCTTGGCCTGCTGGGAGAGCCTATTTATTTGCATGAGGTCAGGTGATCGGGGTTCTGTGCCACCTGGACGGCTGTCTGGGTGGAGGTGTCTTGTGCCCCAGGCTGCTAGGCTGTCTGAGGGCCTATCCTGGGGACATATGGCTGCTAGGCTGTCTAAGGGCCTATCCCGAAGCAAGAGAGCAGCATAGGGTTGGGATTGCGGCTTGTAGTCCAAGCAGAAGTGACGGTTCTGCCAGCCGGAGAACTTGTTGTGGTCAGAGGTAGAGGGGAAGCTGTCGCCACTAAGGGACCATCCACCTTACTACCAGGATCCACTGTGAGTAGCTGAGGCAAGTACCAGAGCAGTGTTCTCATCAACCGGGGACGGTGAAGAATTGGGAAACTTCAGCAGATGTCAAGCCAGGGACCCAGACAGTGGAGGTGACGCTTGCAGAGCAATATTGTGTGCCAAGCCAGGGACCAAGCAGGCCATTGGGGTGACACTTGAGGAGTATCTGTGAGTGCCAAGCTAAGGACCCAGCAGGGACGCGGGGTGACACTTGAGGAAGATACTGAATGTGAAGATTGGAAGAGCTCAGGGGATCCAGTGGCAATGGATAAGCAAGTCTAGTGACTGTTTCCTGTTTCCCCACCCATCCCAGTTTTTGCCAGGACATTCGCTCTCAGGCTTGAGAGCTCAAATTATTTTTCTGCAAACTCCGAGATTTTGTTTTCATAGGCAGGGGGAGGATATAGCACCCTGGTGTTTAGGTCGGGTTACTAGTAAATTTATCTGCCAAGTGATAGTTGCCTTGGCCTATTTGATAGGAGGTCAATTGATTTCGCCCAAATTCTGGGATTGCTGCACTTCTCTCTTCTGCCACTAGATGGCCGGGTATCTGGTGCCAGGCCAGGGACCCAGCAGGGACGCGGGGGTGATGCTTGGGGAAGATACTGAATGAGAAGATTGGAAGAGCTCTGGGTATCCAGTGGCAGTGGATCAGCAAGTCTAGTGAAAGACTGGGAGCTCAGTTGAGTGAAGATCTACAATATGAGATTGTAGAAGAAGTGAATAAGTTCATTACAACCTTTGTTAGAAACTGTTTCAAGATTGTTGCCATAGGAGACAGCGGTCCTACTCATGCAGATGTGGTGTCTTGCTGGATGCCTTTCCCTGCATGGCTGTCTGCCTATAGAAATCTCGCAGTCTGCAAAATTAACATTACACCTACTAAAGGGTGTCCTGGCACTAACCCTCTCTCCCACAGTTCTGTTTAAGAGAAAATAAATCTCTTTGCATTCAAGAAGTTTCTGCCACCCATTAACCTACCTGGCATTGCACCCACCATGCCTCGTAACCCACTCTACACAGAATGATGTCAGCTGTCCCTAACTCTGGAGGTCACCAGTAGATCTGGACAGGCTCGGGACTTGGCTACATAAAAAAAATAACAGAAAAATATAGAATTGTAAAAAATAATAAAGAAAAAATATGACATTATGACGGTAATTGGTAACGGCGAGTACTTAAAAAAAGTATCGGTGCTTGTACTCGGATTTAAGAAAGTGGTATCGGTGAAATCCTCATAAATAGAGTCCACCTGTGTGTAATTTAATTTCAGTATAAATACAGCTGTTCTGTGAAGCCCTCAGAGGTTTGTTAGAGAACCTTAGTGAACAAACAGCATCATGAAGGCCAAGGAACACACCAGACAGGTCAGGGATAAAGTTGTGGAGAAGTTTAAAGCAAGGTTAGGTTATAAAAAAAAATATCCCAAGCTTAGAACATCTCACAGAGCACTGTTCAATCCATCATCCGAAAATGGAATAAGTATGGCACAACTGCAAACCTACCAAGACATTATGGTCCACCTAAACTGGCAGGCCGGGCAAGATGAGCATTAATCAGAGAAGCAGCCAAGAGGCCCATGGTAACTCTGGAGGAGCTGCAGTGATCCACAGCTCAGGTGGGAGAATCTGTCCACAGGACAACTATTAGTCGTGTTCTCCACAAATCTGGCCTTGGAAGAGTGGCAAGAAGAAAGCCATTGTTCAAGAAAAGCCATCAGAAGTTCTGTTTGCAGTTTGCGAGCAGTCATGTGGGGGACACAGCAAACATATGGAAGAAGGTGCTCTGGTCAGATGAGATCAAAATTGAACTTTTTGGTCTAAAAGCAAAACGCTATGTGTGGTGGAAAACTAACACTCCACATCACCCAGAACACACTATCCCCACTGTAAAACATGGTGGTGGCAGCATGATGTTGTGGGGATGCTTTTCTTCAGCAGGGACAGGGAAGCTGGTCAGAGTTGATGGTAAGATGGATGGAGCCAAATACAGGGCAATCTTATGCCGCGTACACACGAGCGGATTTTCCGTCAGAAAAATCTTGGATGGTTTTTCCGACGGAATTTTGCTCAAGCTTGGCTTACATACACACGGTCACACAAAAGTTTGCTGAACTTTCGACTGCCAAGAACGCAGTGACGTACAGCACTACGACGAGAACATGAAGTTCAATGCTTCCGAGCATGCGTCGAATTGTTTCCGAGCATGCGTAGGGATTTTGCGTGTCGGAATTGCTACAAATGATCGCATTTTCGGATAGGAACTTTTGCCGACCGAAAAATTGAGAACATGCTCTCAATCTTTTGCTGGCTGGAATTCAGCCAGCAAAAGTCCGATAGAGCATACACACAGTCGCATTTTCCGACCAAAAGCTCTCATCGGTCTTTTGCTGGCTGAATTTCTGATCTTGTGTTCGCGGCATTAGAAGAAAACCTGTTAGAGCCTGGAAAAGACTTGAGACTGGGGCGGAGGTTCACCTTCCAGCAGGACAACGACCCTAAACATACAGCCAGAGCTACAATGGAATGGTTTAGGTCAAAACATATTCATGTGTCCTGGTCAAGGTCCAGACCTGCATCCAGTTGAGAATCTGTGGAAAGATTTGAAAATTGCTGTTCACAGATGCTCTCCATACAATATGACACAGTTTGAGCTATTTTGAACAGAAGAATGGGCAAGTTTCAGTCTCTAGATGTGCAGATCTGGTAGAGACATCCCCAAAATGACTTATGCCCTGTACACACGGTCGGACTTTGTTCGGACATTCCGACAACAAAATCCTAGGATTTTTTCCGATGGATGTTGGCTCAAACTTGTCTTGCATACACACGGTCACACAAAGTTGTCGGAAAATCCGATCATTCTAAACGCGGTGACGTAAAACACGTACGTCGGGACTATAAACGGGGCAGTGGCCAATAGCTTTCATCCCTTTATTTATTCTGAGCATGCGTGGCACTTTGTCCGTCGGATTTGTGTACACACGATCGGAATTTCCGACAATGGATTTTGTTGTCGGAAAATTTTATATCCTGCTCTCAAACTTTGTGGGTCGGAAAATCCGATGGAAAATGTGTGATGAAGCCTACACACGGTCGGAATTTCCGACAACAAGGTCCTATCACACATTTTCCGTCGGAAAATCCGACCGTGTGTACGGGGCATTACAGCTGTAATTGCAGCAAAAGGTGGTTCTACAAAGTATTGACTCAGGGGGGCTAAATACAAATGCACGACACATTTTTCACATATTTATTAGTAAAAAATGTGGAAAAACATTTAATATTTTCCTTCCACTTCACAATTATGTGCCACTTTGTGTTGGTCTATCACATAAAATCCCAATAAAATACATTTACGCTTTTGGTTGTAACATGACACAATGTGGAAAATTTCATTAATTGTATTAATAAGAAATAGAAACATTGGTTACAAAAATGTTAGCAAAAATCTGGCACTGCTTTAATATTCTGATTATGACTAACTTGCACTGGTATAACCACATTTCAACGCCCCCCTCCCACACACACCCTCATCCCCATCCAGCTTGGTTTTCTTTGCTAGGACTGGTAGATAGAGGCTGTCACCTCTCTACCCTACTCTGGCCTGGTTAGTGTACATTATTTGTAGAGTGCAAGGTCAATTCATCGCAGCTTGGAAACGAGGGGTGCTTTGGCATCTTCACTTTGGGTGCTAGAGGCAGGTGCAATGGACTGTTATACACAGTGGCGTCGCTAGGGGGTGGCTTTTGAGGCTATAGCCCCGTATCTGGGGCCCATAGCCCCGAGTCTCTGCAGGGGTCCCAAGGGGAGGGGAGGTTCTCTGGGGACCCTAATGTAAGGGGGGCTCTCTGGGGACCCTGATGCAAGGAGGAGGCTCTGGGGACCCTGATGTAAGGAGGAGGCTCTGGGGACCCTGATGTAAGTGGGGAGCTCTCTGGGGATATACACACACACACACATATATTACTGTATATACATGTGTATGCCTGTCTAAGCGTATGACTTTCTTTACTACACTGCTATGGGATCTAGCCCCAGATCTTTTGTAGACCTAGCAACTCCCCTGGTTATACATTCAGATAGCTACAAATGCTTAAAGCTGAATTTTACCCATAACAACTTGATAAAAAATAATATTCTTTAGCAAGGAACATACATTCCACATTATTAATTATGTTACCAACATTTCTGTGTTCTGTAAATTGCCTCCAGCATTGCTCCTTGCCATTTTGCTAAAGCTCACAGCCCCAAACAGCAATAAATCTTGCAAATCAGCCACTACATTTTCGGCACAGGGCAACTGAGCATGTGCATAGCAGGATGAGACAGTGTATTACTGGATTTTAAACAGTATAGGCACTTATTTTTAATGTTTTACATAGCTAAACCTGCAAAAAGTGATCTAGCAGGACTTAATTTCCTGACTATAGTTCCACTTTAACCATTTGCCGAATGACGGCTACAACGTGGTCGGCTAGTTCTGGGACGGCATCCCGTGATCGCTTCCGGTGTGCGCCTGCTGCTTGGGCAGCGTGCTCTGTGATAGCAGTGTCTGGAGGACACTGCTGATCACAGATTGAGATAAAGAGACAATCGGCGACTCTTTACCACGTGATCAGCTGTATCCAATTACAGGTGATCACGGATGTAAACAGAAGCCGGTTATCGGCACTCCTTTCCTCATTCTGACAGCATGAGGAGAGGAGAAGAGAGACGATAACCAGCTTCTGTAAAAGGGACATGTACACTGATAATCAGGGCACTGATTATCAATGTCCTGATTATCAGTGCAGTCCCAACAGTGCCCACCAATGCTGCCAATCTGTGCCCACCAGTACTGCCAATCTGTACCCATCAGTGCCTCCTTGTCAGTATCACCTATCAGTGCTGCCTACCTGTGCCCATCAGTCCCTCCTATCGGTGGCACCTATCAGTGCCCGTCAGTGCCGCCTCATCAGTGCCTATTAGCGCAGACTATCAGGGCCCACCAGTGCCGCCTCATCAGTGCCTATTAGTGCAGACTATCAGTGCCCACTAATGCCGCCTCATCAGTGCCCATCTGTGCAGCCTCATCAATGCCTATTAGTGTTTTTTTCAAAATTTTCGGTCTTTATTCATTTGTTTAGCAAAAATTAAAAACCCAGTGATGATGTAATACCACCAAAAGAAAGCCCTATTTATGTGAAAAAATGATAAAAATTGTGTTTGGGTACAGTGTTGCATGACCGCGCAATTGCTATTCAAAGTGCAAAAGCGCGACAATTGGAGCGCAACAATTGGCCTGAGCAGGAAGGGGATAAAAGTGCCCAGTAGGCAAGTGGTTAATGACATGTATTGATTATAAATTAGGTGGACGGTTCTTCTTTTCCACTTTAAGAAACTCCTAGTTTTCACATTCCTGATAATTCTGGCCTTGCCATAAAATGTATAAGGTAGGAGGAAAAAAGATACACCCATCAGTATGCAATAGCTAGTTTTCTTCACATATAGGTACAGGCAAGGTTAAATATTGTTGTAAATAGTTTAAATCTCTTAAAGTAGAATATAACCCAATCCATAAAATTAAATATAAACTTTGACTTGGTGTTATTTCAAAAAGCGTTTTCAATATTTTTAAATCTGCCTTGCTCATTAATAGGGTGACAGTTCCCCTTCGTGTTCCTGTTTTGTCACCCTGGTAGAGACTATAGGCAGATGTGCCAACACAGCCCTTAAGCAAATGCACATGAAAATGGCCACAGGAGAAAAACAGTAAATACAAAAAAAAAATAGATGGAAAATAAGTGTGAAAATAAGAACATGGAAATTATTTATGATTATTATCATACAAAGCATCTTCCAGTTAGGGTTTGGATGCACTTTAACAAACTGTGGTTGACATCTAACCACATCTATTTGTTGCCAGGATTTTTTGGATTCTTCTGATCTGTCTAGACATTGCCTATGGAGAGAGTGGAGCTGAGTAAGACCTGGCAGCCGGGTTTTCCAGTGTCACTCCAACAGTCTTATTATTGAAGTCATTTTCAATATATCTGCTGTAGGGATCAAGCTCATCTGAGTTTTTCTGCCTCTTTGACCTGGTTGTGCTCACCAGGATGGCCACAATAATGAAGGAGAACATGCCGATCATCACCATTAGGTAGAGGATGACGAAGTTGAAATTCTCTTCCTCCAATCTGTTCTTAAGCTTTGTTGCGGATATTGTATTATTGTTATTTACGCTGTTCATGTAATTTTCAAAGATTTTCTTGAAGGCATTTTCTATGGTCTGCGTGAAGTTTGCACTTACGTACATGTCTGTTGACTCTGAAGGACACAAATAGTTGTGTGTTATAGTTATACCATAGCCAACCCAGCACTGTTCACAGATAAAGCATTCAATACAGTTCCTATGAAAAAGAATTCACCCCTTATAAGCTGTTTTTTTTATTTTTTTATTGTCATAAATACTGTGTACACCCCCTGTAAATTAGTTTTTTAGATTCACCTTTGGTAGAAATTAGTCTCTAAACTTTTTAAACAAAGGGCCAGTTTACTGTGTTTGAGACTTTAAGGGGGCCAGACTGTGACCAGTTGGAGTAGAAAATGCCCCAATGTCATTAGGAGTAAACAATGTCCCTTCATTGGTTTACTGGGAGGAATAGTGTCCCATTGAAGGTATCGGTGGGAGTAATGTGCCCCATTGTTGGTATCAGTGGGAGGAATAGTGCCCTATTGTTGGTATCAGTGATAGGAATAGTGCCCCATTGTTGGTATCGGTGGGAGGAATAGTGTCCTATTGTTTAAATCAGTGGGAGGAATAGTGCCTTATTGTTGGTATCAGTGGGAAGAATAGTGCCCTATTGTTGGTATTAGTGGGAGGAATAGTGCCCTGTTGTTGGTAGAAGTGGGAGGAATAGTGCCCCATTGTTGGTAGAAGTGGGAGGAATAGTGCCCTATTGTTGGTATCAGTGGTAGGAATAGTGTGCCATTGTTGGTATCAGTCGGAGGAACAGGGCCCTATTGTTGATATCAGTGAGAGGAATAGTGCCTTATTGTTGGTATTCGTGGGAGGAATAGTGCCCCATTGATATCAGTGGGAGAAATAGTGCCCTATTGTTGATATCAGTGGGAGAAATAGCACCCCATCATTGGTGTCTGTGGGAATAATAGTGCCCCATCACTGGTGTTGGTGGAAGGAATGGTGCCCCATTATTGGTGTCAGTTGTGGATGGAATAGTGCTCCAAGGGCTGGATGGAGGCAAGCAAAAGGCCACATGCAGCCCCAGGGCTGCAGTTTGGGGACCACTGAATTAAAGCCTTGAACCTTTGTGGATAGGTTTCTGTTTAGCTTTTTATAGCTGGAAACTGCCATTGTTTTTTCTATTCCCCTTTGCAAAAGTGCTCAAGTTCTGTCAGGTTCCGTGGAGAACACAAAAGAACAGCGTATATCAAGTCCAGCCACAAATTTTCTTTTGGATTGAGATGTGGACACTGACTTGTCCATGGAGAACATTGTTGTTTTTAAGCCACCCTTTTGTCGTTTTGGCTTTTTGCATGGGGTCATTGAAAGGAATTGATCTAAACTGGAGCAGTCAAAATCTAGAAGAGCTTTGCATGGCAACTAATCAGCCTCTGCCTTTAATTTTCAAAGCTTAAAGGAGTTGTAAAGTAGAAGGTTTTTTATCTTAATGCATTCTATACATTAAGATAAATAACCTTCTGTGTGTAGCAGCCGCCCCAGCACCCCCCAATTACCTACCTGAGCTCCTTCTCTCTCCAGTGATGTCCATGATCCCCTCAGCACACCAATACACTCCGCCTGATTGGATGAGACAAAGCAGCAGCGCCATTGGCTCCCGTGGCTGTCAATCAAAGTCAGCCAATCAGGGGAGAGAGGGGGTGGGGCCATGTTGGGGTTCCGTCTCTGAATGGATACACAGAGCTCTGACTCAGCTTGGGTGCCCCCTGTAGCAAGCTGCTGATTGAGGGGCACTCAAAGGAGGGAGGGGCCAGGAGCAGCAAAAAGGGACCCGAGAAGAGGAGGATCCAGGCTGCTCTGTGCAAAACCAACTGCACAGAGGAGGTAAGTATAACATGTTTGTTATTAAAAAAAAAAAAAAACGAGCCTTAACAATCACTTTAATTGAACAAGCTGTAGATAGTAGCTCGTTGGTTGCCATGCACATTGGCTCCAGATATTGTTCTGCTCCAGTTTTGATCAATTCCCCTCACTGACTTTCTAGACGACAAATTACCTCCCGAGATATAGATTTCATGTAGGCTACATAAGGTTTTTCTCCAGAACGACCCTGTTTATTGGGTGCATTCATTCTACCCCCTACCCTTACAAGCCATCAAGGACCTACTGCAGAGAGCTACAAAAAACACAAGCAAGAAATTTTAATATAGCGACCAATCAGTTTTCAACTGAGATTCTTAAAAGTTGCAATGGATAGCACAAATATATATATATATATATATATATATATATATAAATATAATATACATTTTTTGTTAGAACATACAAAAAGCCTTTTTGCTTCTATAGCTGAGTAGGTGTGAACATAACATGCTCCACACACCTCTTTTGATCCGTAAAGTTACTGTGGTATTTCCTAGTAAGGGGAGTTGCTAGACCCTGGTGCCCAGGGCTCGTGCCCCAGGTCTTCTACTGAGGGCCCCAGGTCTCCTTTGAGATATGGTGATAGTACATTCTATTCATTATACCATATTGGAACACTGTATAATTTATCCACTTTTAAATCCATTTATTATTTATTTTGTTATCATAATGTGACATCACAATCACAATTTTAGACCAATTTATTTTTGTTCAGTTATAAAGATCATATTAGCCTTAGATATGATCTAAAGTAGTCATTGTGGTATCCTACCAGCCCCTCAACATTTTAATCTGTGTGCCCCAGAGGTGCCCCTAATCTATTGGGACCCTGGAAACCCTAGAATCACCCCTGTTCCTGGTTTAGCATTACCGTATTCTGGATCAGCTTCATGCTCACTGGACCAAAATGATGATACTTATTATTACTCACTAGTTAGGGAAGAGGCTGGAGGAAAAGAGGTGACATGGGAAGGTAAACTGCTAAACCAGAAAAATGAATTGTTTAATCCGAAATTATGTAGGTCACCATATCGCTTTGTGGTGCCTACTCTGGAAATCATGGAATGTTTTGAATAGTGCAGGATTATATTAAGGATTGGATTACATTTGATTGCTCAATATCAGTTGATTAATAGATCTACTGATGATGCAATTTCTCTAGATGAGCTCTTGCTCTTCTGGATAATCGGAACACCTATGTTAGGATGCTGTTTGTCAACCTCAGTTTGGCATTTAATTGCATTAATCCAAATAAATTGGTCAATAAACTGCAGACTTTGGGACTGGGAACCTCTCTATGTCTGTGGATGAAAGATTTTTTTAGCATAAAGGCCACAATGGTTTAAGCGTGGTGTCCAAACTTCAGCAACCATTGCTTTGAACACTGATGTTCCTAGGGGCTACGTACTTAGTCCACCTCTCTATTCTCTATACAGTATACTATACTCATGATTGTACTGCCACCTATAGTAGTACTGCTTTATTTGCAGATGATACAACAATAGTGGGGTTGAAATCTAATAATAATTAAGCAGCAAATAGGCAGAAGGTCCAAATGCTGACTGAGGAGTGTCCAGGTAATGATTTGCATCCCAATAGAAACAAAAAAAAACTAAAGAAAGGGTAGGAAAATTGATCATGTTGGATTACATATAAATGTGAAGGAGGTAAAATGGGCTGTGAGTTTTACATTTTTTAGGTGTTCATATATTGGAGGACCTGACCTGGTGTACAAATATTTTATATCTGCTCAAAAGGGCTGAGTAGTGTCTATTTTTTAGGTTGTTATGGGCGAGCAAACTTTCTCGAGTATTGATGTTAAATTTTTATTGCTGTACGACAGAGACCATTTTGACATTGCCGTACGGTTTGGTATTCTAGATGTACACAGGCTGAGACGAAAGATTTGCAGAGGGGGGGGGGGGTTTAAAATGGTACAGTGGATTATTGAGTCTCTACTTCCAAGTTTGAAAGATATCTATAGTACTGAGCAAAACTTTTAGGCAGGTGTGAAAAAAATCTATAAAGTAAGAATGCTTTCAGAAATAGAAGTGTTATTAGTTTATTTTTATCAATTAACAAAATGGAAAGTAAATGAACAGAAGAGAAATACACATCAAATCAATATTTAATGTGACCACCTTTTGCCTTCCATACAGCATCAATTCTTCTAGGTATACTTGCACACAGTTTTTGAAGGAACTCAGCAGGTAGGGTGATCCAAACATCTTGGAGAACTAACCACAGGTCTTCTGTGGATGTAGGCTGCCTCAAATCCTTCTGCCTCTTCTCTTATATAATCACGGACAAACTCAATGATGTTGAGATCAGGGCTCTGCTGGAGGCCAAATCATCACTTCCAGGACTCCTTGATCTTTAGTTGAAGATAGTTCTTAATGACGTTGGCTGTATGTTTGGGGCCGTTGCAGAATAAATTTGGGGACAATCACACGCCTCCCTGATGGTATGGTATGATAGATACTGTAAGTAGCTGCCTGTATTTATCAGCCTTGAGGACACCATTGATCCCGACCAAATCTCTAACTCCATTTGCAGAAATGCAGCCCCAAACTTGCAAGGAACCTCCACTGCAGACACTCATTATTGTACCGCTCTGCAGCCCTTCAGCAAACAAACTGCCTCCTGCTACAGCCAAATATTTCAAATTTTTACTCATCAGTCCAGAGCACCTGGGTCCCAATGGTTTCCACCAGTTCTGTGCTGATGGCACTGCTGGACATCTTCTGATGTTGAAGGGAAGTAAGCATGAAGTGTCTTTCATCTGCTGTAATAAGCTTGCTTGGCTGATCACTGCGTCTACTATCCTCAATGTTGCCAGATCAATGGTGTCCTCAATGCTGAGAAATACAGGCCGATGCTTACCCATCATGCCATACCATCAGGGAGGTGTGTGATTGGCCCCAAATTTATTCTGCAGCAGGACAATGACCCCAAACATACAACCAATATCAATAAAGGACAAGTTCACCTTTGGGAACATGTAACATACGACCACTGCTGCAGCCACTTCCCGTTGCCCTCTCTCCCTGTGACAGCAGTATAAAACAGTGTGGCCATGCGGGGCTCCGCCTACAAGGCCACATCATTCATTCACAGAGTTCTGTGTATAAATGAACTACAGTTCCCGGCATCCTTTGCGGCTATCAACTTGTAGTTCTCAATGACCTACCACAGCGATGTTGAACGCTGTGGTAGTTTTTTTTTTAAAAGCACATTTATTATTATTTTTTGTTAAAAGTGAACTTATGCTTTAAGAGTTATCTTCAGCATGAAGATGAACAAGGAGTCTTGGAAGTGATGGTTTGGCCCCCAGCAGAGCCCTGATCTCGAAATCGTAAAGTCTGTCTAAGAATACGGGAATAAACAGAAGGATTTGAGGCAGCCTACATCCACAGAAGATCTGTGGTTAGGTCTCAAAGTTGTTTGAAACAACCTACCTGCCGAGTTCCTTCAAAAACTGTGCAAGTGTACCTACAGAATTGATGCTGGTTTGAAGCCCAAGGGTGGTCACACCAAATATTGATTTGATTTCGATTTTTCTTCTGTTTGCTCACTTTAGAAATATATTTCTGAAAGCATTCTTACTTTACAACATTTCTTCACACCTGCTTAAAACGTTTACACAGTACTGTATATAAGCCATCTTCACAAATGGGCTGCAAATGTTATTAGAGATGTTACCCATCCTGGACATTGTTGGTTCTCCACATTCCCCTTAGGCAGAATTGGAGTAATACGGGCTTGGACTAATAGGTTGTGAAATTTTTTTTTCCACTACAGCTGTAGAAATTGTCAAAGCAAACTTAGTTTTTGTTATAATTTTTGTAATGTAAGAATAACTGAGGACGTGTACTAGTTGTTGGTTTTAGAATGCATTGCTTTAAAGTGGATGTAAACCCGAATTTTTTTTTTTATATCATACTATAGAGTATAAGATTTCCTATCATTTGAGCCCAGTCTTGCCACACAGAGTTAATCCATCTCTGAGCAATCCTCTTTTATTGTTCAGTGAGATAAATCTTGACAAACAGAGAAAAACTTTGTCAAATCCTCCCCCTTGCTGTGAGTGACAGGTGATTTACATATCTCATGCACTAGCCTAAGACATGCATTATTTTTTAATTCCCTCCCCCACTCCTTTCTTCAGCAGCTCTGCAAGGATTGGCTGTTCCACACCTCAGCATGATTTGAATACTGAAGTCATGTGGTTACTTTCCTGTCCTTTCACTGGATGTTAGAGATCATAGCAGAAGTTCAGTGTAAGAAATACACAGGAGAAAATGCATATTGACAAGGGGAGTGTAGAGGTGGGCGGGGAGTCTACTGACATCACGACTCCACCCACCAAGCTCCAGACAACAGACCCGCCCACAGAATCTGCAGTTTTTCGGGTCTCATAACAGACAGAGGGGAGACATTTGACAGGTAAAGATACATGCAGGAGGCATGTATATCCTTATAGATAACCCCTATGGCAGTAGTTTAGAAAGGATGACATTGGGTTTACATCCACTTTAATTTTATTTATTTATTGTGACTGTATGCTACTATGTGGAGGACAGTGATGTCAAAATAAAGTTTTGCTGTGTTTAGGTTCCGTTAAACATCTAGACGTTGCCAATTTACAGGCATTTTTGGGGCGTTTTTTCAGGCGTTTTTGCAGAGTGTTTGTAAAGGCGTTTTGAAGTTCAAAGGTCACCAATGTAAAAGCAGTAAACCGCCTGTAATCTGCCAAAAAAGAAGCTCATGTAATTTTTTGAGCGACGGGCATTCTGCTTTAGGCGACAGAATGCTCATATGTGAACAGGGACCATTGAAATGAATGGGATTTGTCTGTTGGGGGTTTTTAGAGCTGAGGCTTAGAGCAGAAAAACGCCCAAAAATGCCTAGATGTGAACGGAGCCTTAAACACATCGATAACTAAAGTATCTTATCTAATTATCTTATATCTAGTAGAAGGAGTTAGTCACATTCAACTGGACTTCTGGTTTTGGTTCTGTAAGGTTAAGGACATTTTATAGCTTATCCAAGCTAGTACACTACAAAAGAATGATGGGATGCAACTGCTGTTCAGCTGAAAATTTTCCAGCATGCTTGTTTGACAAAAGTCAATTTAACCGCTTCCCGCCCACGCTCTAGCCGAAAGACGGCTAAGTTTGTCGGGAGGGTGCTTATGAACATCTTCCCATGATCGCGCTGCCCGCTTGCCCCCTGTGAGCGGGTAGCGTGTTCTGTGATCGACGAGTCCTTCGGACTCAGCTGATCACAGATCAGGGTAAACGGCCAATCACAGCGGCCCTTTACCACGTGATCAGCTATCGGCCAATACAGCTTCAGGATGTAAACACGAGCCGGTTATCGGCTTTTCTTTCCTCATGCTGACAGCATGAGGAGAGAAGAAGAAAGCCAATAACCAGTGCCCACCAGTGCTGCCAATCAATGCCCACCAGTGCTGCCAATCAATGCACACCAGTGCTGCTAATCAGTGCCCACCAGTGTTACCTATCAGAGCTGCCTACCAGTGCCTATCAGTGCCGCTTATCAGTGCCACCTCTCAGCATGCATCAGTGCCACCTATCAGTGCAGCCCCATCAGTGCCTCCTCATCAGTGTGCACCAGTGCTGCCTCATCAGTGTCTATCAGTTCCACCTATCAGTGCCCATCAGTGGCGCCTCATCAGTTCCCTATCATTGACCATCAGTGAAGCCTCATCAGTGCACTTCAAAATTTTCAGTCTTTTTTTGTTTGTGACAGCGCTGAAAGCTGAAAATTGGCCTGAGCAAGAAGGGGGTAAAAGTGCCCTGTAGGCAAGTGGTTAAATCAATCAAAGCTGATCCAAGTTACTTTTTCAGTTGTAAAGAATGATTAGATGGAGTTGCTGTTTGACCAAAAAATTTTCAGCAGCCCTCTTTGACAAAAGTTCATTGAATGAACAGAGCGGGTCCAGCAGGGTCAATCACCGCGCAATTGTCTTAAAAATCGCACATCATGCGGCCTGTTTGATACTGGGTAGGACAGGGCCTCTTTTTGCTCTCAAAACAGCCTAATTTCTTAGTGGTTATCTGAGTTACAATATCCTTCCTATCAGCTCCAACCAGTCTGGTTATTCTCCTCTGACATCTCTCATCAACGAGACGTTTTTGTCAATAGAATTGATGCTCACTGGATGTTTTTGTTTTTCACACCAACTCCACAGATTGGTGTGTGTGAAAATCTCAGGAGATCAGTGTAGCAAGGTCCCGGACTCCCAAAGGCCAAATGGTGACCTCCAGAGTTAGGGAGAGCTGACATCCGTCTTTGTAGAGTGGGTTACAAGGTATGGTGGGTGTAATGCAAGATGAAGTGGTGGGTGCCAGACACTTTTTGAATGCAAAAGAGATTTATTGTCTCTTAACAGAACTGAGAGGATTAGTGCCAGGACACCCTTAAGTAGATGCAATGTTATTGGCAGAGTCCCAGACTTTTAAAGGGAAAAAGCTATACAGGGGAAGGCCTCCAGACAGATTCCACTTCTGTATAGGTAGGACTGCTGTCTCCTATGGCAACAAATCTTGTAACAGTCCCAAACGGTAGTTGTATATAACTATTGGTAATACAGATAGTTCTCCTCGCACTCTACAGTTTCTCACTGTAGGTCTTCAGTCACCGAGCTCCCAGTCTCTCACTAGACTCTCAGACCCAATTGCCACTGGATCCCCAGAGCTCTTCCACTTCCATAACTCGGTATCTTCCTCAAGCGTCACCCCCACTTCCCTGCTGGGTCCCCGGCTTGGCACTCACATATACTCCTCAAGCGTCACCCCTGCTGACACGTTAGGTCCCTGGCTTGGCACTCACTGATGCTCCTCAAGCGTCACCTCTGCTGTCCCGCTGGGTCCCTGATTTGGCACTTGCTGAAGTTTTCCCACTTCTTCAACCGTCCCCGTTTGGTGAGAACACTGCTCTGGTACTGGCTCCAGCTTACTCACAGTGGTCTCTGGTAACAAGGTAGATGGTCCCTTTGTGGCAACAGCTTCCCCTCTACCTCTGACCACATCCGGCTGAACCATTACTCTCGGTTGAACTCCAATCCTGCAGTCCCAACCCTGCGCTGCTTCTGGATAGGCCCTCAGACAGCCTAGCAGCCAGATGTCCCGGGATATGCTTGGGCTTCCGGCCTAGCAGCCCAGGGCAGCATAACACACGTCCAGCCAGACAGCCATCCAGGTGGCACAGAACCGCCATCACCTGACTCCACCCAAATAAATAAACTCTCCCAGCAGGCCAAGGGACTAAAGAGAAACCCCCCACCAATTGGCTGAGACACCCCATCAATTCATAACCTGACCTTGCTAAGCCCTTGTCTATCTTATGTCACCAGCATAACGCCACCTAGCGACAGAAGAGAGATGGTGCAGCAAGTCCAGAACTAGAGAGAAATCAGTGGATCTACTAAAAATTTACCAGGGCAACTACCACCTGGCGAACTAAATTTACTAGCAACCCTGCCTAAACACCAGGGTGCTACATCAGCATTTACAGGAACACTATTAATACCTGCCCTTTTAGTACTATTCCATCTCTGTACTCTCAAAAAGTTTTTGAACAAAAAAGATACTTGACCAAAAAAACTCACTTGTCTAGGTCCAACAATCATGCCACGGTCAAAATCACAGAGATCACCTTTTTTCATATTCTGGTGCTTGATGTGAAAAATAACTGAAGCTCCTGTTACTGTATGTATCTGCTGGATTTTATGCATTTCATTGCTGCCACATGATCGGCTGATTAGATAATTAAGTGCTAAATAAAAATCTATCTACCTATCATGTGTTTATAAGTGTGTATATATATATATATATATATATATATATATATATATATATATATATATATATATATATATATATACAGTATATATTATCAAACAATAAATAAAGGATTTAAAAAATAATTTTGCGTACTTACTCTTAAGGACGGAATTTATGCGTCTTGATCATTTCATACTTCAGCCACCTCTAAGACATTGAACTCATGTGCTTTGCTTTATAAACCTCATGCCTTTTATCTTATCGTAGGGACAAATATTAGTATAGAGTGTGGATTCCTATTGTTTTACATTTCTGCTCTGGTCATGTGATGTAATATTCACAAGTCATGTCCTTGGGGATACTTTTATGGCACAATATAGCCTCCTATTTTCCTGTTTACACGGTTTCATTCAGTCTTTTCTCTTGAATGTTACAATAAACATGGACAACCTCAGGACATTTTCAATAGATGCAAAATGTTTCAGGAAGCAGAATCCAACACCACTAATAGGAAAATGCAGTAACCTCATACAGTACATTGGGTTTGTAATAATAAAAAAATGAAACCCAAAAAACATCTTATTTCTTCTTTGCAGTCATCCAAAAAATCTTAAAGCATAACTAAAGGGCAAAATCGTTTTTTTTTTTGTTTTTTTTTAGTTTTGGATGGAGAGGAGAGGTATTAGAACCCCTCTCAGGTTATTATTGCTGTCTGTGCCCCCCTATTAGGGAGATTCACCCTCTCTATTTGTCCTGTTTACCATTATCATTGAAAGTGAAAGAAAATCCCAAATTTGGATTGTCCCTATAAGGCCGGTTTCACACTGGGGGGGGGGGTTTAGCGGCATTTTACCGTTGTTTAAGCTGCGCTATTCGTTATAACCCCCGCTAGAGGCCAAAAAAGGGTTAAAATGGCCCGCAAAGCGCCGCTGCGGCGACGCTTTGCCGGTGGTGTAGCCGTGCTGCCCCATTAATTTCAATAGCAGGAGCAGTGAAGGAGCGGTGTATACACGGCTCCTAAGATGCGGCTTGCAGGAGTTTTTTTTCCATCCTGCTAGCACACCGCTCCAGTGTGAAAGCCCTCAGGCTTTCACACTGGAGACACAGCAGCGTCTGTTTCAGGTCGGTTTGCAGGCGCTATTTTTAGCGCGATAGAGCCTGCAAAACGACCCAGTGTGAAAGGGGTCTTACAGGAAAGGAGGTGAAATCTTCCAACAGGGACAATAGTTAGAATAGGGATTCCCTCACTTTGGAGGGATTTTCTCTCACTTCCTGTTTTGGCTATGGGTAGGGTTGCCACCTGTATGGGATTCACCCGGACAGGTTTTGTGTCCGGGTCTCCTTCCGCTTGGTATCCGGACACATGATTCAGACTGCACTGTGGTTTCTGTGCTCCATCTGCTCAGCTGGTGGAGGAACATGAGTAGTTAATGTTATTAGGAGAAAGTTCTTATCTTTATCCAGCAGTTCCGATATTCTAATCTGAAGTCAACTTCTATACAGATCCACCGGACAATGTAATTGCTGGGAACCGCAGCACAAGGATTGCTCCGCCTGATCCCGAAAATCATCAAATTGTCCCGGTGGAGTAATCCTTGTGCTGCGGTTCCCGGGACTCAGATTAGATTGTTGGAACTGCTGAATAAAGATAAGAACTTTCTCCTAATAACATTAACTACTCATGTTCCTCCCCGGCCACCAGCTAAGCAGATAGAGCACAGAGCCACAGTCTGGATCACCACAGGAGGTCAGCACTTGAGCCCCGGGGGGTTGAATAGTGTCCCTTCTCCTGGCCCCCAGCTGAGAAGAGGTTTTTTTGAAATTGCTGCAGACTAGACATTTGCACAGCCAAAAAATTTGTTAATTTTCGTTTTCGTTTCATTAGTTTATTATTTTTTTCGTTTTTCGGGTCATTCCTTATGATCGCGATTCGTAAATTCGTTCATTTGTAAATTCGTAAATGCGTTCCTTCGAACATTCGTAAATTCGAACATTCATTCATTCGTACATTCGTTCATTTGTACATTCGTACATTTTTACATTTGTACATTCATAAATTTGTAAAATCGTACATTTGTAAATTAGAAAATTTGGAAATTTGTAAATTCAATGTTTGAAAATCCAAAAACCCGAAAATTCAAAAATCTGAAATAGTAACTAACTATTAAATTATAGGTATTGTAATTTCCTTTCAAATTTGACTGTCAGTGAACGTAACAAATACGAATTTATCCAAAGTTACGAATTATCCAAAACGAATGCTGCATCTAAACAAATGGAACGGAACAAATTAATAATAAATAATAATAATAATAAAACATTATTATTATTGTTATTTATTATTATTAATTCATTACGTTCCATTCCGTTTTTTCGGATCATTCATAACTTCGGATAAATTTGTATGTGTTACGTTCACTAACAGCCAAATTTGAAAGGAAATTACAATACCTATAATATAAAAGTTACTAGTAATTACTAATAGTTAAGTTATTATTAGTTAACTATTATTCCAGATTTCCGAATTTTCAAATTTACAAATTTACGAATTCACTAATTTACTAATGTACGAATGCGCGAAATTACGAATGTCCAATTTTATCGAATTTACGAATATTCGGGAAAAATTAGTTAAACGGGTTTTCGTTCATTTGGATATTCCCGAATTAACGAATTTGCCGAAATTCCTTAAAAAACGAATTCAGAACGAAACGAATTGCACATGCCTACTGCAGACAAGAGGTTACTCCACAGAATATACTGGCATGGCCTTAGCCTGGGTTCACACTTGTGCGATGTTAGACATCGCATGTGATTCACATCCGCACTGCTGTGCCGATCGCATGCGATGTCTGTGCAATGGGAGTTCAGCCATACAGTTGTATATAGTTGTATGGCTGAACTCGCATTAGATTTGCAGGAAAATAGTGCAGGGACTTTTTTTTTCCCGCACTGCAATCTGTGAACCGATCTGGGTGTGACACCCGCAGAGGTTCGCAGTGGACAGTGTGAACTGCCTGCAGGAGAGATGCAATGCGGGAACCGGTGCTGGAATCGCGCTGGTTCCCACATTGCATACGTGTATACTTAGGCTCAGGGCTTTTTACACATGTGGTGCCCTCTGAAGAGCAATCCATTCAGAGGTAATTTCGACAGGCAGCGAGGAGGTGTTATATCACCTCCTCACCACCTGTTTTAAACCCCACAGCAGCACCCGTGTACACACGATTGGAAAGTCCGACAACAAACATTTGTTGGTGGAAAATTTGAGAGCCTGCTATCCAACATTCGTTGGCGGAAAGTCAGACAACAAATGTCCGATGGCGCATACACACGGTCGGACTTAACGCCAACAAGCTCACATCCAACATTTCCCATCGGAAAAGCCAACTGTGTGTACACGGCATAAGAGGAACAGTTGGGTCGCAGTAAAAACACAGCTCAACCTCTATTTTTTACTGTCCACCAACCACAAGTGTAAACGAAGTCGCAGAGCACTCTGAAGAGTAATCCACAGTGGATCATTTTTTAAAAAGTATTTTGACAGGTGGTGAAGAAGCGTTATGTTTTCTCCTCACCACTTGTTTTTAACCCCTAAAATCCCATGCCACTGTGCTGTAGCCTTGTGCATTGCACACAGTTACTGCACAGCCCCATTCAGTTGAATGGGTTGAGTTAAGCAGGCGCAGTGCCATAGGCTAGTGGGCTCTTTCACACGGGCGATCCTGCCGGCGGACTCCACTTTGCTCAGCGGGGGATCGATCTTCTGATCTCTGCTGAGCAGGCAGATGATAGGCCTGTCTCCGTTCACTGTGCAGAGACGGACCTGTCAGAGCCCCGTTCTCCATTTTCATCCAATCCACCAGACGGATGGAAAATAGGGTCACCATCTGTTTGGATTTCACGGACAGGATCGGATCGCATAGCGGCGGGTGTCAGCGGACATCTCAACACTAACATCCGCCACTGCATAGAGGTGAATGGAGGCTCCGATCAGGTCCACCTGAAAAACTGACAGGTGGACCTGATCAGAAAGCCAATGTGAAAGGGGCTTTAGTGTTGGGGTTTGGCTTGAAGAAAAGGTGGCAACCCAAACTATAAGACAGGAAGTGAAGGCAAATCTCCTCAATGGGACACAGATAGCAAAAAAAACCAAAAAGTTTTGCCTTCAGTTTAATGGCAATTTTCTGCACTAGAAGAGGTATTTTGCTCATCTCTACAATGGCCTGGGCCTCCTACCTCTACTCAGGGGCGGATCCAGAGTCTAGTCTCGGGAGGGGCACTGCCAGAAAATCCGTTTTCTTTGTGGGCAATTTATCGGGGAAACGGCTGGTGTTTGCGCTTTAGTCATCCCGGCACCAGTGTCAGGATGATTGAAGCGCATTTTTTCTATAATTACATTGTAATATAAAATGAAATAGTTCAACTCACCATAATGCAGAATCAGCGGGAGACCTGAGTGTGTCACTTGCCACGTCACCTGCTACACGTTGCGGATTGTCACTTGCCTGCCACCAGATGCAGATTACCACTTGCCACGTCACCTGCCACACCTTGCGGATTGCCACTTCACCTGCCACACCTTGCGGATTGCCACTTGCCACGTCGCCTGCCACACCTTGTGGATTGTCGCTTGCCTGCCACGTCACCTGCCACACCTTGCGGATTGCCACTTGCCTGCTAAGGTGGTGTTTTGGTTGTCTCTTGCTGTGTCCCAGACTCCCAGAGTCAGGCAGCAGAGAGATAATGTAATCTCCCTGCTGCCTGCCCAGTCACTGGAGCCAACACTAACACTGCTATCCTTGGTGCTGCTGCTGGGGGTCAACCATTCCTTCTCCTCATGCCACATTCCCCGCTCCTCCGTGGAGAAGATGATGCCGCGCAGAGGGATACTGTTACCCTATGTAGATTCGGTCTGGCCAGTCATCGGCCGTAATCCATAATGGAGGCGCCTGTCACTCGCCTACCCAGGCCAAGAAACAATTGCTGTGCCGGCGCCGTGCTCCTGCAGGCCGGCCGTGGCGCCGGAAGCTACATGGTTGCGGGAGGCGGCCGCGGGAGGACGGGTGAAGGTTTTTTCGTGCGGGGGTGGCTTTTTGCCACCCCCCCATGGCGCCCATGGCTGCCATACCCCAGAAACGCCACTGCCGACGTGACTCTGACGTCACTCGTTGCTAGACGCTGGGCGGCCCCGGCATTAGCAACGAGTGCAGGGAAGAGGCTCCACCCACCCCTCCTCCTAGTCAGTCAGTGCGGCCGTAACTACGTTAGACGGGTCTCTCTCTCGTTGCCGCTGATCTGCTGATGTGAGAGAGAGACTCGGGCTGCGGGCAGAGGCAGCAATGACATGGGAGATTGTCAGTGCGACTATTTCGGGGGGGCAATTGCCCTGTTGCCCCCCCCTGGATCCACCCCTGCCTCTACTCCAGTCAAGAACTGCAGCCTCCATGCTGGGCTCTGTGGTTCCATCCTCTGATGCCCACAATCCTGGATTTCAGGGTGGAAAGTTCATGTTAAAATGGAGCAAAAGTCAAGATCAGCTTGCAAAAGCAAAAAAACAGATCTAGTTAACCTACCTCCAACACTTACAATCATTCATTCATACAGGTGAAATGTTGGTGGTAGGTCCATTTACTCTGTTTGATCATTTGTGCAATTGATATAGTTGGTTAAAATTGCTACAAAATTGAGTGATGTCCATAGTGGCAAGAACAGCTGGGATCATATGGTAAAGCCCTATACATATGTTATATATATACATGTACATACATACATACATACATACATACATACATACAAACTATATTATCAAAAGTATTGGGACGCATGCCTTTCCACACACATGAACTTTAATGACATCCCAGTCTTAGTCCGTAGGGTTCAATATTGTGTTGGCCCAACCCTTGCAGATATAACAGCTTCAACTCTTCTGGGAAGGCTGTCCACAAGGTTTTGGAGTGTGTCTATGGGAATGTTTGACCATTCTTCCAGAAGCACATTTGTGAGGTCAGGCACTGATGTTGGATGAGAAGGCCTGGCTCGCAGGCTCTGCTCTAATTCCTCCCAAAGGTGTTCTATCAGGTTGATGTCAGGACTCTGTGCAGGCCAGTCAAGTTCCTCCACCCCAAACTCGCTCATCCATGTCTTTATGGACCTTACTTTGTGCACTGGTGTGCAGTCATGTTGGAACAGGGAGGGGCCACCCTCAAACTGTTCCCACAAAGTTGGGAGCATAAAATTGTCCCAAATGTTTTGGTATGCTGACTCCTTAAGAATTTCCTTCACTGGAACTAAGGGGCCAAGCCCAACCCCTGAAAAACAACTCCACACCATAATCCCTTCTCCACCAAATGATTTGGACCAGCAAGGTCCATAAAGACAAGGATGAGCGAGTTTAAGGTGGAGGAACTTTCTTTTTTCTCCCCTTTTTCCCCTCCTTCCCCTCTCCTCTATCCCCCCATTCCTTCACATCCCCTCCCCCCCTTCTTTTTTTTCCCTCCTTCCTACTTTCCCTCACTTGTCGGGGTATTTCTTTCCTTTTCTCCCTTTTTCTTCTTTTTTTTTTTCTTTTTTCTCCCTACTATCCTCCCCTTTCTTTCTCTATTCATTCCATCAATTCAACAAGTTTCATCACCATGTCTGTTGACATACATCTTTTTGCATACATATTAACTTGATTATTCCTAGTTATCTCTATTATCCATATTAGCATTATTATTTTTACTCACTTTTATTATTAAGTACATAGCTTCATGTCGCTGGTCGCATTAATTAGATACAACAGCATAACATTAATATTAAAATTATAATGATTAACCCCCTTATCTACTACTCAGTTATACACACACTTTCAACCCTATTTCCATTTGTATCCTTTTACAAGCACTAATAGTGCTATTGCTCGATGTTTAGATTGCAGGTGCTGCTTGCTTGCCCTTACACCTCTCGCCGACAACAGGGAATTCCACAAGTGTAACTCACCGCAAGTCACGCAATTGTGCTTGGCTTTCCCCGTTGGGGTGTTGGCTGGCTGGGAGGACCCCGGCCGGGACTGGGTGGTGGGAGTCCTAGAGAACATCAGGTTCAGGAGTAACCAGTGGTGTATTTAGGTTTTGTGCTGCCCTAGGCCTGACTAAACTCATGCACCCCCCTAATTTAAATATGACCCACCCCTTGCTGCCGAGGCCACACCCCTTCCTGTTTAAGACCCACCCTATCATCTGTAAACCACACCCCTTCCTCTTTTTAGGCTCATTTGGCACCTTTCAGGGGGGAGGGGGGAACAGGTATCTGTTTTTGACAGGTACCCTTCCCCACTCCCTGGAGACTGCAACTAAATGTGGACTGTTTAAAGGGTTTGCATTGATTTTAGCATGCATGGAGCACTTTGCACATGCCAGTGGCGGCTGGTGCTCAAAATTTTTGGGGGGGTGCAAACAAACTAAGAAATTCAGAAAAAAAGACATCAATTGCAGCCTCACTGTGCCCCATCAAATGCAGCCTCACTGTTCCATCAAACGCAGCCACTATTCCCACCAAACGCAACCACTGTGCCCATCAATTGCAGCCACTGTGCCCCATCAAACGCAGACACTGTGCCCACCAAACGCAGCCACTGTGCCCACCAAACGCAGCCACTGTGCCCACCAAACGCAGCCACTGTGCCCACCAAACGCAGCCACTGTGCCATCAAACGCAGCTACTGTGCCCACCAAACGCAGCCACTGTGCCCCATCAAATGCAGCCACTGTGCCCACTAAACGCAGCCACTGTGCCCACCAAATGCAGCCACTGTGCCCATCATTTGCAGCCACTGTGCCCACCAAACGCAGCCACTGTGCCCACCAAACGCAGCCACTGTGCCCACCAAATGCAGCCACTGTGCCCACCAAATGCAACCACTGTGCCCATCATTTGCAGCCACTGTGCCATCAAATGCAGTCATTGTGCCCCACCAAACGCTGTCACTGTGCCCACCAAACGCTGTCACTGTGCCCATCAATTGCAGTCACTGTGCCCATCAATTGCAGCCACTGTGCCTTTAAAATGCAGCCATTGTGCCTTTAAAATGCAGCCATTGTGCCACATCAAACGCTGTCACTGTGCCCATCAATTGCAGTCACTGTGCCCATCAATTGCAGTCACTGTGCCCATCAATTGCAGTCATTGTGCCCATCATTTGCAGCCACTGTGCCTTTAAAACGCAGCCATTGTGCCCCATCAAACGCTGTCACTGTGCCCATCAATTGATTTATTCAATAACTTTACCTGCTGTTCTTTGGGGTTCCCTTGTGCCTCTCTCTCTCTTCCTGACATCACTGCCAGACCCTGCCCCAGTGCCGAGGAGAAGGGTCAAGCAGTGTGGAGGAGGGTAGGCGGAGCATAAGGCTCCACCTCCGCCAGTCATCGGCCGCTTATGGGGGCATGAATCACATGCCGCCCCCCGCATGAGAGGAAGTCCCCCCACCCGTCTTTCTGATTCCCGGCTCCTGCGGCCGCCCCCCGCACACATGCAGCCCACAGCGGCCGCCTTGCTGTAGCGAGCGGCGCTGCTGTGTATGGGCGTGCTTGTCAGAGGGTGGAGGGGCGTGAGCTCTGCTAAGCACGTCCATACACACGCCCCTCCACCCTCTGCCAAGCACGCCCATACACAGCAGCGCCGCTCGCTACAGCAAGGCGGCCGCTGTGGGCTGCATGTGTGCGGGGGGCGGCCGCGGGAGCCGGGAATCGGGTGGGGGGACTTTCTCTCATACGGGGGGCGGCTTTTTTTGCCGCCCCCCGCAAAGTGCCGCCCTAGGCCTAGGCCTTGTCGGCCTAGGCCAAAACACAGCCCTGGGAGTAACGGCTATACACATGTGATATATATATATATATATATATATATATATATATATATATATATACACAGCAATCATCCATAACTTTATGACCACTGACTGGTTACATGAATAATATTTTTTATCTTGTTACAATGGCATCTGAAGATTGGTGGGATATATTAGGCAGCAA
Source organism: Aquarana catesbeiana (assembly GCF_042186555.1). Lineage (NCBI taxonomy): Eukaryota > Metazoa > Chordata > Amphibia > Anura > Ranidae > Aquarana > Aquarana catesbeiana. The sequence goes on from NC_133325.1 coordinate 755,194,578, forward strand.
GTAAACATGCTGTCTTTGAAGTTGGTGAGTTGAAAGCAGAGAAAATGGGCATTGTAGTTTGCTGTGTATGGGGCTACGTAGTTGTAGATACATCAGGGTGCCCACGCTGACCCGTGTCCAAAACCAAAAGTACCTACAATGAAAACATGAGCATCAGAACTGGACCACGGAGCAATGGAAGAAGGTGGTCTGAATCACGTTTACTTTTACATCATGTGGATGGCCGGGTGCGTGTGTGTCACTTACCTGTGAAAGAGATGGCATCAGGATGCAGTGTGGGAAGAAGGCAAACCGATGGAGGCAGTGTGATGCTTCGGGCAATGTACTGCTGGGAAACTGTGGGTTTTGCCATTTATGTGGATGTTTCTTTAACAGGTACCACCTGCCTAAAACGTTGTCGGTGACTAAGTACACCCCTTAATGAAAACGGTGTTCTTTTGTGGCAGTGCCCCATCAAATGCTGCCACCGTGCCCCATCAAATGCTGCCACTGTGCCTCATCAAATGCTGCCACTGTGCCCCATCAAATGCTGCCACTGTGCCCCACCAAATGCTGCCACTGTGCCCCATCAAATGCTGCCACTGTGACCCCCCCGCCCGCTCACTGTCTGCCTGGCACTTACCCTGTCTCAGTGGCGGGTCAGGAATGCAGGTGATGGCGGCGAGCGGTGGGACCTTGCAGTGGGTCAGACAGCGCCTCCTGTGTCCTCCATGCGTTTCCCCCTCTCTTCCTGATAGACGTCCAATTGCAGCGCCTATCCTTACAGCCAATCAGGTAAAGGGTAACTAATTGGCGGAGAGGCGGTTCAGTGTTAGGAAGAGACTATTCATTTGCTTTTCTTCTAACACACCTGGATGGGCTCATAGCGCAATGCTTTGTGCCACGAGTCCACCTTTTTTGAAGCTTATTAGAGCCTATGGCTCTAATCAGGTGCTTCAAAAACACCCCCCCCCCCGCCGCTGTAATTCAGGCGCCCCGCGTCCAAAAAGGGGCCGGACGCCTGAATAGGGGGTGGCTGTGGCAGCCATAGATAGATTCATGCAATGCATGAATCTATCCATTAGTCATAGAGGGGGTGGCTGAAGTGAGGGGGTGGTGCCCATGCGCCCTTATCGGACGCACCTCCAATGGGCAGTGGCCTCTTTCAGCAGGATAATGCCCACTGTAACACTGTAGCAAAAATGGTTCACGAATGGCTTGAGGAAAACAATGAGTTGTTTGAATTCTCCAGATCTTAATCCAACCGAGCATCTGTGGGATATGCTGGAAAAACAAGTCCGATCCATGCCTCAACGGGTCAGAACTGTTTTTGTGGCAAAGAGAGACCTAATCATATAATTGTTAATTAGTAATTATATACACTATATTACCAAAAGTATTGGGAGGAACCCTACAGACTAAGACTGGGATGCCATTAAAGTACATGTGCGTGTAAAGGCAGGCGTCCCAATATTTTTGGTAATATAGTGTATAATTGTATATACAGTTGTGCTCATAAGTTTACATACCCTGGCAGAATTTATGATTTCTTGGCCATTTTTCAGAGAATATAAATGATAACACAAAACTTTTCTTTCTCTCATGGTTAGTGTTTGGCTGAAGCCATTTATTATCAATCAACTGTGTTTACTCTTTTTAAATCATAATCACAACAGAAACTACCCAAATGACCCTGATCAAAAGTTTACATACCCCAGTTCCTAATACCGTGTATTGCCCCCCTTTAACATCAATGACAGCTTGAAGTCTTTTGTGGTATTTGTGGATGAGGCTCTTTATCTTCTCAGATGGTAAAGCTGCCCATTCCTCTTGGCAAAAAGCCTCCAGTTCCTGTAAATTCTTGGGCTGTCTTGCATGAACTGCACATTTGAGATCTCCCCAGAGTGGTTCAATGATATTGAGGTCAGGAGACTGGGATGGCCACTCCAGAACCTTCACTTTATTCTGCTGTAGCCAATGACAGGTTGACTTGGCCTTGTGTTTTGGATCATTGTCATGTTGGAATGTCCAAGTACGTCCCATGTGCAGCTTCCTGGCTGATGAATGCAAATGTTCCTCCAGTATTTTTTGATAACATACTGCATTCATCTTGCCAACAATCTTGACCAAAGTTAGGGCCGGTCCTGCCTGGCCCCAACCCTCTCTCACAACAACTGGCAGGGGGCAGCACAGTCTTATAGCTCCAGATCACTATAACTACAATATTATAAATAAAAAGAGAAAAAATGCTGTTCAGTGTTAATGGGTGTTACATGCACATACTGTACATACACATACATAATACATTCAAGATTTAAAGGGCACCTGTCAGAATAGAAATAGTGAACATAATTATCAGGTTATCAAGCTCCAGGTAAATAACTAAATAGACAGATGAAATACATATAAAGGAGCCGTTTTAAAAAAAACTTTAAAAAAAAATAAAAAAATGTATTTCTGTCCGTTCAGTCTTAGGATTTACACTGCTGTGCTGCATGACAAAGCCCTAACAGAGCAGAAAAGCTGATTTATTTTCCCCAGCCAATAATCGTACCGTGAATGAAAAAGCAGCGTGCTGAGGATGCAGCACACAAGACTTGCTCCTTATACTGCTTCTACCTCTCCCATACTTGTTTCAGGCTAAAAACAGCCCAAGAGAATGTTTTGTATATATGTTTTAGCATTAATGTATAGTATGTATGTAATAGCATTTAGGATTTATTTTTTTGGTAACGCTTTTATTCTGCGACATAGCAAATTTACATATATACTAATATTTTTTGAAATTACTCTATGCAGCCAGCTGGTGGGGCAATTGAGTCGGTTTTCCTCTAGCAATGAACAAAGGGGTATTGGCATAATTGATTTTGTTGTAAAGTTACTGATTTTGCTGTTGATGAAATTTTTCTAAATCGAAAATTGTGAATTTTGTTTTTTGAGTTGTTTAGGGGAAATTTGCATGCAAAAAAAATATTTTTGTAATTTTTTTTAAAGGGTTTTTAGAGGGCATGCAGGTATTTAGCCTAAGTTCACACTTGTGCGGGTCAGGAATGCTCGCAAAAAATCGCACATGTTCCCAACCTGCAAGACATGCGGGGTGCGATTAATTATTAATAGCACCCTCGTGAATGGCAAAAATGCCACAGCACCATGAAATGTGGTCGCGCAAGTGTAAACCTAGCCTTAGGGTACTTTAGTTTAGTATGTTGTTTGTATTTGTGTGTTTTGTTTTTTTTTGCACATTTGATCATCAATTGTATTCTGTGTCTTAATATGTATTTTTTTAAACACTTTCTTTTTCCATGGAAAATAGTAACATAGGCTAACGCAGTGGTTCTTAGGCTCCATTCACACTACCGCGTTTTTTGATGCATTTTGCATTTTGCAGAAATGCATGGGAATTTTTTAACATGGGTTCCTATGGAACATGTTCACATCAATGCCTTTTTGTACCTCTGCATTTTTGGAAAGGGTCAGGGACTTTTTTTCATGCAAAATGCAGCGTTTTGCATGAAATAGAATTCAATGGACCAGCATCAAAAACGCAAGTGCACCGTTTTTGCAGCGTTTTTGATGCGTTTTTGGCGTTTTTTTTTTTAATTTTTTTTTTTTAAACTGTAAAAAAAAACAAAACAAAAAAAAAAACGCAAAACGCGTCAAAAACGTAGCAAAAACGCTGTAAAAACGCTACAAAAACGCTGCTCAAAAACGTGGCAAGCATGACAAAAAAACCTCCAAAAACGCTCAAAAGCAACATGCATAGGTGTGAATCGAGCCTTAGGCCTGATTCACACTTAGGCCCCTTTCACACTGGGGCGGTGGGGGCGTCGGCGGTACAACAGCGCTATTTTTAGCGCTGCTGTACCGTCGTTCTTGCAGAGGTATTCGGCCGCTAGCGGTGCGGTTTTAACCCCCGCTGGCGGCCGAAAAAGGGTTAAAATCCCTCGTACAGCGCGGTTATAGCTGCGGTATTGCCGCAGTATAGCCGCGCTGTACCATTGATATCAATGGGCAGGAGCGGTGAAGGAGCGGTGAATACACCGCTCCTTCACCGCTCCAAAAAAGCGGTTTGCAGGACTTTTTTCACCACCCTGCCTGCGCACCACTTCAGTGTGAAAGCCCTCGGGCTTTCACACTGAACAAACAGCGGAGGCTGTTTAGGGGCGGTTTGCAGGCGGTATTTTTAGCGCAATAACGCCTGCAAACCGCCGCAGTGTGAAAGGGGTCTTATGCATTTTTAGTGCTTTTTGCATTTTGCAGATTTGCACTACAATCCATTTATCATGGTTTCCTATGCAACACGTTCTGTGGTGCAAATCTGCAAAATGCAAAAAAAGCACAAAAAATGCATAGGTGTGAATCAGGCCTAAGGCTCGATTCACACCTATGCATGTTGCTTTTGAGCATTTTTGGAGTTTTTTTTGTCATGCTTGCCACGTTTTTGAGCAGCGTTTTTGTAGCGTTTTGCGTTTTTTTTTTTTTTTACAGTTTAAAAAAAAAAAAAAAAAAATTAAAAAAACCGCCAAAAACGCATCAAAAACGCATCAAAAACACTGTAAAAACGCTGCAAAAACGGTGCACTTGCGTTTTTGATGCTGGTCCATTGAATTCTATTACATGCAAAACGCTGCATTTTGCATGAAAAAAAGTCCCTGACCCTTTCCAAAAATGCAGAGGTACAAAAAGGCATTGATGTGAACATGTTCCATAGGAACCCATGTTAAAAAATTCCCATGCATTTCTGCAAAATGCAAAATGCATCAAAAAACGCGCTAGTGTGAATGGAGCCTAAGGGGCCATTCACACCAGATGCAGTTGACTGCATTCCAATGCATAGACAGTCCAAAATCCGGGTTATTCAATGGGCTTAGTTCACACCATTGCAGTTAAGTGCAGCACAGTGAAAAAAGGTACAGCATGCTGCAATTTTCGGCACCACAAACACATAAAAAAACACTTGCAAACGCACTGCACATAAAATCTCGCCCCTAAAAAAAGAAGTGACCTCACAGGACAAATGCGGACATAAAAATGCATGTGAACGTGCGTCAACTGCATGTAAACACCCATAAAAACGTGCATTAAATGCATGGACATGCAAAGCATTGCAGTAGTGGCATGTGTATTCCCTTGTACAGTTGAGTGCTTAATCTGCATAATGCAAAAAGCACTAAAAATGCATAGGTGTGTATCCAGCCTAAGAGTGGCTAAATATTTGCAAGAGCACCATGTTCAAAAAGAGCCTCAGGAGTCCACAGCTGCAGACACGTTTGATCCAAGCCAATGTTTCTTAACAAGCTCAGTACCAACATGTTTCACCCCCTTCAATACCAGGCCATTGTTCAGTATTTTGAGACAGAAAGAACTTTCTTTTAAAGGTATTACCTTTGGGATTTAATTTTTTTGCTATAGAAAGGAAAAAGACCAAAACGTTTGAAAAAGAACTGTTACCCTTACTTTCTGTTGTAAAATATAGCCAATAAAAAGGACATGACAGTACAAAACCCCCAAAGTGACTTGTTTTTGGAAAGTAGACACCCTAAGGTGATCTGATTTTTTTTTTTGCATATTTCTTTAAATGAAGAAACAAGCTGATATTATTTTTATTTAAAAATTCATTTTTTGGCTGAAGAAAATGTAATACAAGAGTCACTCTACTGCCTTGATTTCATGACAAAGATTTTTAGCTTCCTGAAAATATTCAATTGTCAAGTTGGATTCCACCATATTGCAGTTATTGAGATATTGTTCCCCCAGCTGGTCATATGATCTGGATCTGATTGCAATCACCAACACGGCAACAATGAAGAAGGAAAATATGCCTATGAAGACCATAATGAAGGTGACGGCTCCCACAAGATCATCGTGGTTTATGGTCTGTTGGGTCTTCTCTTCTGTTTGGGTGGTGTTCTTAAAAGCATCAAATGCTGTGATCAGCAGGAACTTGACAAAGGTGCCCATTGATAATGTGAGGTTCCCAAGTTCCGACATAGTAAGGAAGAGCTTCTGCAAAATTAAATGGTTAGTTGAAGCCAATCTCATCCTCATCATTCTGTCCTCTTGCAATGTTAATAATAAAAAAATAAAAATAAATGTTAGTAACAGTCTTTCTCAAAATGTCAAGGCATTGGAGATGTGGTCTCAGTTTACTAAACCTAAAAACAATTAGCCAGTTATTGGCTCTATCTGAACTCTGACCCTCCCCACACACCTTTTGTCAGTGGCGGCCCGTCCATTAGGGGCACAGGGGCACCACCCCCCTAATCAATGCGCTTGGCCCCTAATCTCTATGCAGGGCGTCAGACGCATGGATTTCAATGTGGGTTTTTTTTTTTTTTGAAGCACTGCGCCCAGAGTCCACCCATTTATGTGACATTAGCAAATTAATATTCACTAATGTCTTCCTGCTTCTCCTCCTGACCAATCAGGAGTCTTAGGATGGGTCTCAGGACCCACCACCTTCAGTCAGGAGAAGCATCAGCCCCGGCAGCACCAGTCTATTCTAAGAGCCCTACCCCGGATTCAGCAGTGCACCATCACCTTGTCCTTCTCCCCACACCTCTACCGTAGTACAAGTTAAGGCCCTGGATCGCGCATGGGGGGTGGCAATAGTGCGAGAGGATCGCTGGCTATTGAGCGCCGAGGGGGGTGTGTAGTGCGAGGGATCGCCGCTGTGATTGATTGATCGATCAGCCAGCCACCACTTCCTTTTAGGCAAACATTTGGTCATCTGACTTTTAAATACTGTAAAGGTGCCATACTATGTTTTCGAAGCTGGAAAATTTCTATTATTAGCTAAAATTTTGCGTTGGGTTATGATGTTTGTGGCCATAAATATTTGCCCAGCCACTGAACAATATTTTCTGCTATCGTCTTTCAGATAATATTGTTTAAAGCAAAAAAGTGGAACTTCCGCTTATCCGTCTCCTCCCCCTCCGGTGCCACGTTTGGCACCTTTCGGGGGAGAATGGGTACCTGTTTTTGACAGGGCCGCGGCGCCGTCAATCGGAAGTTCGGCCCCCTCCTCCTAACTCCGCCACCGGACCAATTAGAAAGTTCAGCGCGCTTCACGCATGTGCAGTAGGGTACCATCTGTGAAGCCAAAAGGCTTCACTGCCGGGTTCCCTTACCAGGAATGGCGGAGGCTGCACCCGACAGCCAATCCGAAGATCGGCTGGGGTGCCAAAATCGTGGGCTCCCTGGACAAGTAAGAGTCTATATATTAAAAGTCAGCAGCTGCAGTATTTGTAGCTGTTGACTTTACATTTTTCGTGTGGGGGGCTGGACCTCCTCTTTAAGATAAAATCTCCCTCAATTCTTCCTCTTACATTGCAGCCTAATCAAGCTGCTTATATATTATACAGCCAGTGTACACTATTTGTGGCTATTGTCTCTCACATAATACATTTGATATGTTTATTTGAAGATACATTTATTTGAAGATATCCCCCTCTTATATTTCATCCCAGCCAAGCTACTTACATACTTTCCAGTCTCTGTACAATTTTAGTGGTTTTTGCTACACAAACAATACACTCTAATGTTCATTTCAAGATAAAACCTGTCCTGTTTCTCCCTTCTATATTGTGGCCTAACCAAGCTGTTTACACACTTTCTAGCCACTGTGCATTATTTGTGGCTATTGACTGAAATATGAATGAAATTCAAAATGAAATCTGTCCTGTTTATACTTCTAAAACTGCCTTCTCTCTCTTACATATTGTGCATCAACTGAACAATATTTACTGCTATTGTCTCTCATATAATACCCTCTAATGTTTATTGCATCATCCCCTCTAAAATTGTGGCCTGACTAAGCTGCTTACAGTACATACAGTCCAGCCACACTATTTGTCGTATTGTCTCTCGAACAATACACTCTGATTCCTTTTTTTACATAAAACCGGCTTTATCTCTCCCTCTTATATTGAGGTCTTATCAAGTTGCTTTCATACCGTCCAGCCCCTGAACAATATTTGCATTTAAACCTGAATGCTGCTGGGTGCAGCAGTTCTCTGAATGTAACTGGTGTCTTGTGTTTACAGAGAGGAACTGTGGGAGAGTTGGCAAGCAGCCCAATTAGCTTCAGCAACTCTGACTGAGCAGCCTGGGTGGGTGATGGCTGCTGTTGTGTGCTTGATAATGTTCCTGATCACCATCATCTACATCCTGGGAGTGGTCGTGTTGGTGTGGATGTGCAGGATGCAAGATAAGATGGGACAGGGAAATAGAGGGGAAGAGATGAAGAGTATGATATTTCCACAGGAAAATTCAGACAGGAAGGTGGATAAGAAATAACTACCGAAGATAGAATCTCTGCGTGGCAAAACAGAAGTCTGGCATTTTTTTATATAACTAAGCAAGAATGTGTACATTTCCATTACATTCTCCTTTAGCTTCACATTCCATCGGTACCTATATACACTGGTTTTGACCATGCCAGTTGAGGATACCTTCTGGGGATATGAAGCTTGAGCTTGATTCAGAGTGTATCAAACGGCATTCTCCTAACTGCAACAGACTGATTTTCAGCTTGTGCAGTAATTGTTTAGCTTGAGGTAATCTCAAGGGAAATTAACAATATATCCATGCAGTGGGCCTTCCATTGCACTGCACAGGTTAAATGCTCATTTTTGCTTAGGGTACCAGTAAAAAGCATGGCCCGTGTTGCTGTTGAGATATCGGATCATTTGCCAACCTTTTTAGACACACCTCATTGCAAATAGTTTTAATAAGAAGTTATCTGATTTTAAGTAGATTTTATGGAAATGTATACAATGCGTGGAAATGGAATAAGGAATAGCGAAGGAACCGCTAAGAACTTACATGTTAATGCCAATTGCTGTTGCCAAGGTAACCAGCCGTGCTTGCTATTCAAAGGCATCACCAAGCACCTGGCTCCAGACCCCTGAGGAAGTCACGCGATTGTGATGATACATGTTGGGTGGAGTCCGGTGACGCAGTACTGAGAATCGCGAGTCACGCAGAAGCTGCGGCCCTGGTGTATGCTTCTATTTACAAGTGCATCATCCCTGTTTTGAATGCAAGTAACTTATTTTAATAAATGTAGACGTCTTGAAATATTACACCATGGGAGTACATTTGTCTTAATGAGGTTAACAATGGAAAAAAAAGAATAGCAGACTAAAAGGGCCATATGAGGTTCACCCAGTAGAGTGTATAACCACTGAGGAAAGTGGAGGAAAGAAGGAGACTGTCTGACAAAGAAGCCTGGTTGTATACCCCAGCAGGGGAAGGCGTTTCTGGATCCAGGAACAGGTCTATATTGGAGGTGAGCGCAGGGGTGAAAGGTGATGGGAGTCACAGTATATATACAGTATATGTCACAAAAGATGCACAAGGGTGAAGGATTAAGGAAGATCCACACATGATACACATTTTAAAGAAAAGTTATCACATGAATGGATGAGACATATGTCACATATGAACTGCGTACTCACATATGAATTGTGTATTTTGTTTTGTTTTTTAACATGTGGAGGAATGTATTATGTTACTTACTGATTTATTTTGAAATTTTGAGTTGTTTTATAATGACAGATATATACCTATAAACCAGTGGTGGCCCGTCCATCAGGAGCGCAGGGGCGCCGCCCCCCTAATCCATGTGCCCGGCCTCTAATCTACATGAAGGGTGCCGGATGCATGGATTTCAATGGGATTTTTTTTTTTGAAGCAGAATAAGAGCCTGAGGCTCTAATTGGCTTGTGTCCTGAGTCCACCCGGTTGTGTGACAACAGCAAATTAATATTCGCTATTGTCTTCCTGATTCTCCTCCCGGCCAATCAGGAAGTGGGTTCTGAGATCCAATTGGCCAGGGAGTCTTAGGACTCCCAGCCAATCGGGTCTCAGGACCCACTTCCTGTTCGGCCCGGGAGAAGAAGCAACTACACCAAGGAGTAGCTGGAACGAGGATCAGCAGCCCTACCCCGGATCCTCCTCATCTGCCTCCCAAGGTAATGAGGCCTCTGATCGTTGCCTTCCCATCCGTCTCCTGTGGGGGGGGTCGCCGCCTTCCCATCTGTCTCTCGCGGGGGGGTGATCGCTCTCCTTCCAATCCGGTTGGGGGGATGGCATTGGTTTGCCGCCCCCCCCTCCTAAAAATATTGAGCACCAGCCGCCACTGATATACACTAAGGTTAATTGTTGTTGTGGCTTGATCTAGGGGAAACATTGTTAGACATCTTTGCTGATATTGTCATCAGTGAATGTTGAATGTTGATTATATCTGCACTGTGCAATCGCATAGTAACTGATGTCAATCCTCACACTGGTCTATTGGTCTCAGGCTATCCGCTGCTTTTTCTGTGGAGGATATCTAAGGTCTCAATAAGCCACTTCACCACTGACTCTTACTTGAATACCATCAAGGAGTTCATTGGATAACTAGCCAGACTGAATGATACTGCATACTGGTTATTACCCTTATCCCGGTGTAGTGACTCTGGGGATACGTCTGCCCAAATGGGGCATTTAGATTTATTGGCTAATTGATCTGGGGAGGATATTGCTGATCTAGACGCCTTTGGATAGCACATGGCATGTTACACAAATGAGGGCTTTCTCTGATATAATCCCTCTGCTTAAAGTCAAGGAATTAAGGTCCTGAGGAAGCATAAAGCGAAACGTCGACCTCTCTGACCTAGCAGTAATAGGGATTCAATATGTCATATACATTATGTGGTTATATCAATGAGATCTCTAATTTGCTTTTATCTTTTGCTAAAATTTTACCAATTTTTACTTTTGTAATGTATTTGTAATAAATTGAATTTCATAAGATTATGTAGTGCTCCTTTTCTGGTACCGCTCAAATTGTCCTATATCTTTTAAACAGACTAAAGTTAATTTCTTGATTTATTAGGGTTATGAGTGGTGCAGCTAACACATTTTTACTTCTTAATCCTTACTGCTGCCGGAGTGCATTCCCTGCATACAGTATCTCACAAAAGTGAGTATACCCCTCACATTTTTGTAAATATTTTATTATATCTTTTCATGTGACAACACTGAAGAAATGACACTTTGTAAAGTAGTGAATGTACTGCTTGTATAACAGTGTAAATTTGCTGTCCCCTCAAAATAACTCAACACACAGCCATTAATGTCTAAACCACTGGCAACAAAAGTGAGTCCACCCCTAAGTGAAAATGTCCAAATTGGGCCCAAAGTGTCAATATTTTGTGTGGCCACCATTATTTTGCAGCACTGCCTTAACCCTCTTGGGCATGGAGTTCCCCAGAGCTTCACAGGTTGCCACTGGAGTCCTCTTCCCCTCCTCCATGATGACATCACAGAGCTGGTGGATTTTTAGAAACCTTGTGCTCCTCCACCTTCCGTTTGAGGATACCCCACAGATGCTCAATACGTTTTAGGTCTGGAGGCATGCTTGGCCAGTCTATTACCTTTACCCTCAGCTTCTTTATTAAAGCAGTGGTCATCTTGGAGGTGTGTTTGGGGTCGTTATCATGTTGGAATACTGCCCTGCGGCCAGTCTCCGAAGGGAGGGGATTATGCTCTGCTTCAGTATGTCACAGTACATGTTGGCATTCATGGTTCCCTCAATGAACTGTAGCTCCTCAGTTCCAGCAAAACTCATGCAGCCTGAGACCATGACACTTTCACCACCATGCTTGACTGTAAGCAAGGCACACTTGTCTTTGTACTCCTCACCTGGTTGCCGACACACACGCTTGACACTATCTAAACCAAATAAGTTTATCTTGGTCTCATTGGACCACAGGAAACGGTTCCAGTAATCCATGTCCTTAGTCTGCTTGCCTTCAGCAAACTGCGGGCTTTCTTGTGCATCACTGTTAGAAGAGGCTTCCTTCTGGTACGACAGCCATGCAGACCAATTTGATGCAGTGTGTGGCATGTGGTCTGAGCACTGACAGGCTAATCCCCCACCCCTTCAACCTCTGCAGCAAAGCTGGCAGCACTCATACATCTATTTCCCAAAGACAACTTCTGGATATGACGCTGAGCACGTGCACTCAACTTTATTGGTCGACCATGGTGAGACGTGTTCTGAGTGGAACCTGTCCTGTTAAACCGCTGTTTGGTCTTGGCCACTGTGCTGCAGCTCAGTTTCAGGGTCTTGGCAATCTTCTTATAGCCTTGGCCATCTTTATGTAGAGCAACAATTCTTTTTTTCAGATTCTCAAAGAGTTCTTTGCCATGAGGTGCCATGTTGAACTTCCAGTGACCAGTATGAGAGAGTGAGAGCGATAACACCAAATTTAACACACCTGCTCCCCATTCACTCCTGAGACCTTGTAACACTAACAAGTCACATGACACCAGGGAGGTAAAATGGCTAATTGGGCCCAATTTGAACATTTTCATTTAGGGGTGTATTCACTTTTGTTGCCAGCGGTTTAGACATTAATGGCTGTGTGTTGAGTTATTTTAACGGGACAGCTAATTTACACTGTTATACAAGCTGTACACTCACTACTTTAAATTGTAGCAAAGTGTAATTTCTTCTGTGTTGTCACATGAAAAGATATAATAAAATATTTACAAAAATGAGAGGGGTGTACTCACTTTTGTGAGATACTGTATGTGCCTTGCTCCACCTCCCCCGTCACATTTTGTCCCATCCTGACTTTCTCAACATAAATATATCTAGAGAACTGGATGGTTATTGTCACATCTTATGAAGTGGTGTGATTTTTCTTGTTGCACGTTTAGTTCCTTTTTGGATGGTTGTTTGTTGTCTTGCATGTTTATATACTGTTTACACTGTTTTAATTGATAGAGGGTCATTAGTTATGGAAATTGCACTATACGTTTTATTATAGATATAGTAAGCCTTCTTTCACCTTATAGCAGCAATCTCAGATTTTTTTTCGTGTTTTGGATAGCCTACAGATTATTATGTAGTACCCTCTAGGTAGGTAGTTGCTAGAGTGAGGATTTTTGGTTAAGCTTAGGTAAATTTAGGCAGGCCTGGCTGGCAGCCAGGCCTATTTGTTTTAATCTGGTCTGGGCTGGGAGGCTCATAGTAGTAGCTGGTGACTCACAGGCAGCATCACTGTGACCTCCCTCTTCTTTCTAGAAGATTCTAGAAAGAGAGGAGGAGAAGTGGAGCTGCATGGGGTATTCTGAGGATCCCTGACCAATCCCCTGGATTGGCAGGGGACAGGCCTCCTTAAATACCCAGGGTCAGCCCAGCTGGGGAGGAGTTGGAGTTGTTCAGAGCTTTGGAGATGGAATGCTAGGCTGTCGGGGCCTTTGAGGGAGCCCCCATTCTGGGGGGGGGGTGATCTTGGGCCTGGGCACGGGTGTGGACGGGGTCCTTCAAGAAATTGTGGAGGTGTCCTGGACAGGAGGCACAGGAGGAGCAAGAGAGGACAGTAGGAAAGATCATTGCCAGGCAAGTCTCCAGAGAGAGGAACAACTGGTCACAACTAGGAGGGCTGGTGAGTGACATGCACAGTCAGTAGGACTAGGGAGGCATGTCTGAGAGGACTGGGAGTATGCAGTTTGGCATGGGTGCAGAGCCAGTGGAGTGGACTGTGGTGTCATGGGCAGTGGAGGAGAGCAGCTGCAGCCAGGAGGGCTGGAAGGGCCTGAAGATGGGTTACTGGGCTCAGTTGCCACATGTTAGAACAGCTAGCACCAGGAACTTTCTATTTGCTACATTATAGGGGCCCGCGGTCCCTGCCTGCAAAAGGCAATTGCATAGTTGCCAACATTGTAAAAAAAAATTTCGGGACACTTTTTTGGCTGTAGGCGGAGTCATACCATAATTAGGGGCGGGGCATGTGTTTGTAGGCGTGGCATAGGGAAAAGAAAAATGTAGCACACCAAAAAATGGGCGTGGTTTACGTGAAAGAGTGGGTGTGGCTTAAATGGGTGTGGCTTAAAAGGGGGTGTGGTTAGAGTCTGAGATGAATGAGGGATGGAGGGGGAAAGGGGGGTAGAGGGAGAGGGATGGAGGGACAGCAGACCCAGATCCTTCACCACAATAGCAATGTGTATTCCAGAGTTTAACAACCAGCAGATAAAGATACTCCAAACACCTGGTGTTAGCGCTTCAATCATCCCGGGACCATGGTTGTTATGGGGTCAGGATGATTGAAGCACATTATTTCTATTATTACATTGTAATATAGAATGAAATCATTCAACTCATTATAATGCAGAATCAGTGGGACCCCTGAGCATGTCACCTGCCACCAGATGCCATCAGGTGCCCCCAGCAGAGTCCGTCCTTACATCAGGTGCCCCCCGCAGAGTTCATCCTTACATCAGCTGCCCCCAGCAGAGTGCCTCCTTCCATCAGGCATTCCCAGCGGAGTGCCTCCTTACATCAGGTGTCCCCAGGACAGTACCTCTTACATCAGGTATCCCCAGTACAGTACCTCTTACATCAGGTGTCCCCAGTACAGTACCTCTTACATCAGGTGCCCCCAGTAGAGTGCCTCCTTACATCAGGCATTCCTAGCGGAGTGCCTCCTTACATTAGGTGTCCCCAGTACAGTGCCTCTTATGCCAGGTGTCCCCAGGACAGTACCTCCTACGTCAGGTGTCCCCAGGACA